>NC_091642.1:45212500-46462500 GCF_027580195.1 Bos mutus | reverse complement strand
TGCAAATATTTCTCCCAATAAATGGTGCTGGGAAAACTAGACAGCTACATGTAAAAGAACGAATTTGGAAGACTATATAACACCATAAACCAAAACAAACTCAAAATGGATTAAAGACCCAAATGTAAGCATGGACACTGTTGAATTCTTAGAGGAAACCATAGGAAAAACACTTTTTGATATAAATCACAGCAAGATGTTTTCTGACCTACCTTCTACAGCAATGAAAATAAAAATAAACAAGTAGAGCCTAATACAACTAAAAAGTGTCTACAGAAAAAGGAAATTGTAAACAAGATGAAAATACAAACCTCAGCTCAATATCAAAACAGTTCAGTTCAGTTGCTCAGTCGTGTCCAAGTCTTTGAGACCCAGTGGGCTGCAGCATGCCAGGACTCCCTGTCCATCACCAACTCCCGGAGTTTACTCAAACTCGTGGCCGTTGAGTCAGTGATGCCATCCAACCATCTCATCCTCTGTCGTCTGCTTCTCCTCCCACGTTCAATCTTTCCCATCATCAGGGTCTTTTCCAATGAGTTAGTTCTTTGCATCAGGTGGCCAAAGTATTGGAGTTTTACCTTCAATGTCAGTCCTTCCAATGAATATTCAGGACTGATCTCCTTTAGGATGGACTGGTTGGATCTCCTTGCAGTCCAAAGGACCCTCAAGAGTCTTCTCAATACCACAGTTCAAAGCATCAATTCTTTGGCACTCAGTTTTCTTTATAGTCCAACTCTCACATCAATATATGACTGCTGTAAAAACCATAGCCTTGACTAGACAGACCTTTGTTGGCAAAGTAATTTCTCTGTTTTTTAATATGCTGTCAAGTTTGGTCATAAGTTTCCTTCCAAGGAACAAGTATCTTTTAATTTCATGGCTGCAGTTACTATCTGCAGTGATTTTGGAGCCCCCAAAAATAAAGTCTGCCACTGTTTCCACTGTTTCTCCATCTGTTTGCCATGAAGTGATGGGACCAGATGCCATGATCTTAGTTTTCTGAATGTTGAGCTTTAAGCCAACATTTTCACTCTCTTCTTTCACTTTCATCAAGAGGCTCTTTCGTTCCTCTTCTCTTTCTGCTGTAAAGGTGGTGTCATCTGCATATAAGAGGTTATTGATATTTCTCCTGGCAATCATGATTCCAGCTTGGGCTTCATCCAGTCCAGGATTTCTCACGATGTACTCTGCATATAATTTATATAAGCAGAGTGACAATATACCTCCTTGACCTACTTCTTTCCTGATTTGGAAACAGTCTGCTGTTCCATGTCCTGTTCTAACTGTTGCTTCTTTACCTGTAAACAGATTTTTCAGGCGGCAGGTCAGATGGTCTGGTATTCCCATTTCTTGAAGAATTTTCCATAGTTTATTGTGATCCACACAGTCAAAGTATTTGGCATAGTCAATAAATCAGAAGTAGATGTTTTTCTGGAATTCTTGCTTTTTCAATGATCCAACAGATGTTGGCAATTTGATCTCTGGTTCCTCTGCCTTTTCTAAATATAGTTTGGACATCTGGAAGTTCAAGGTTCACGTACGGTTGAAGCCTGGGTTGGAGAATTTTGAGCATTACTTTTCCAGCGTATGAGATGAGTACAACTGTGCAGTAGTTTGAGCATTCTTTGCCATTTCCTATTTGGGGACTGGAATGAAAACTGACCTTTTCCTGTCCTGTGGCCACTGCTGAGTTTTCCAAATTTGCTGGCATATTGAGTGCAGCACTTTCACAGCATCATCTTTTAGGATTTGAAATAGCTCAACTGGAAGTCCATCACCTCTACTAGCTTTGTTCATAGTGATGTTTTCTAAGGCCCACTTGACTTCACATTCCAAGATATCTGGCTCTAGGTGAGGGATCACACCATCATGGTTATCTGGGTCATAAAGATATTTTTTGTATAATTCTTCCGTGTATTCTTGCCACCTCTTCTTAATATCTTCTGCTTCTATTAGGTCCATACCATTTCTGTCCTTTATTGAGCCCATCTTTGCATGAAATGTTCCCTTGGTATCTCTAATTTTCTTGAAGAGATTTCATCTTTCCCATTCTATTGTTTTTCTCTATTTGTTTGTATTGATCACTGAGAAAGCCTTTCTTATCTCTCCTTGCTATTTTTTTGGAACTCTGCATTGAAATGGGTATATCTTTCCATTTCTAATTTTCCTTTCTCTTCTCTTCTTTTCTCAGCTATTTTTAAGGCCTCCTCAGATAACCATTTTGCCTTGTTGTGTTTCTTTTTCTTGGGAATAGTCTTGACCCCTGCCTCCTGTACAGTGTCATGGACCTCTGTCCATAGTTGTTCAGGCACTCTATGAGATCTAATCCCTTGAATTTATTTGTCATGGTGGCTCAGATGGTAAAACACCTGCCTGCAATGTGAGAGACCCAGGTTCCATCCCCAGGTTGGGAAGATCCCCTGGAGAAGGTAATGGAACCCACTCCAGCACTCTTGCCTGGAAAATTCCATGGATGGAGGAGCCTGGTAGGCTACAGTCCATGGGGTCACAAAGAGTCAGACACAATTAAGCAACTTTACTTTCACTTTACTTTTCCACTGTAAGGGATTTGATTTAGGTCATACCTCAATCTTCTAGTGGTTTTCCCTACTTTCTTCAATTTAAATCTGAATTTGTCAATAGGAGTTCATGATCTGAGCCACAGTCAGCTCCTAATCTTTGTTTTGCTGAGTGCATAGAGCTTCTCCATCTTCAGCTGCAAAGAATATCATCAGTCTGATATTGGTATTGATGTCCACGTGTAGAGTCTTCTCTTGTGTTGTTGGAAGAGGTAGTTTGCTATGATCAGTGCATTCTCTTGGCAAAACTCCATTAGCCTTTGCCCTGCTTCGCTTTGTAGCAGGGCCACATTTGCTGTTACTCCAGGTATCTATTGACTTCCTACTTTTGCATTCCAGTCCCATATAATGAAAAAAATGCTCAACATCACTAACTATTAGAGAAATGCAAATCAAAATAAACGAGGTATCATTTCACACTCGCCAGAGTAGCCATCATCAAAAAAACAATAAATACTGGAAATGGTGTGGAGAAATGGGAACCCTCTTCCACTGTTTATGGGAAAGTAAATTGATACAGCCACTATGGAAAACAGTATGGAGTTTTCTTTAAAAGTAGAACTACAATCGACTCATCAGTTCCACTATTGGGTATATATATACCCTAAGCAAACCATAATTCAAAAAGACACATGTATCCCAATGCTCATTGCAACACTATTTACAATAGCCTGGTATGTAAACAACCTAAATATACATCAAAGGATGAATAGAGATGATGTGGCACATATATGCAATGGAGTATTACACAGCCACCAAAAGGAACAAAATTGGATCATCTGTAGAGATGTGGATGGACCTAGACACTGCATTCAGAGTGAAGTAAGTCAGAAGGAGAAAAATATTGTATATTAATACATATATGTGGAATCTAAAAATGAGGTACTGAGGAGCCTATTTGCAGGGCAGGAATCAGAAGCACAGACATAGAGAATGGTCATGGTCAGAGATTAGGATTGATATATGTTCACCACTATGTGTAAAATAGACAGATAGTGGGAAACTTCTGTATGACAGAAAACTCAACTCAGGGCTCTGTGATGACCTGGACAGGTGGGATTAGGTTGGGGAAGGGAGGTCCAAGATGGAGGGGATATATGTATAAATATAGCTAATTCCCTTTGTTGTACAGAAGAATCTAACACAACATTGTAAAGCAATTATACTCCATTTTTTTAAATAGAAGTTTTGAGAATAGGCTAAGATGGAAATAGGATTTTCCTGGCTATTCACACTTCTTAGTAATAAATGTATATACTTGGACAATTCTGGATATTCTCTTTACAGAGTAACATGCTCTTAAGCTTCTGGATGCAGTAAGAATAGCTTATCACAGGTTTACTACCTTTGAAACCAGTCATTACATATCTGCTAATAGTTTTTAAGTTTGAAATCCTACCTGTTGCATAAAATTATTTAAAAACATACAGAAAAAATATGGCTTATTTTTAGCTTGATGACAAATTTGCAAAAATGAATCACACTGGGCATTCAGGTATTTGTATTCATATCCTGCACTTTACAACAAATTGGATATGGGAATCAGGTAGGGGCCCAAGAGGTTAGCAATTTGAGGCACGAAAAACAATGAATTTGTGATTTAACCTGGACAGTCAAGGGTGAAATTAAATAGATTACAGAAGTGCATTTCCAAGGTACAGTCATCATCAGCTAACCCGTCTTTCCTGTGGCAGAGAGATTATCCATAGACCGTAGAGAACAGGATCACCTAGCCCCCAAATTGCTTTCTAGTTTTCACTTTGATCTCCACGTGGATATTTGCATACCTAATACATCCTGAATGTTTCATCCAAATTTACTTTTTTTCTGAATATACTTGCAATTAAAAATATTTTGTGCATTTCAAAACTAATTATAGTTTCATGAGCACATCATTTCAAAGCAAACACTGTTGTGAACAATGTTATTAATAGATTATTTTTATGTATCTGACTAACCTCTCTACATTAGTGTGGTGAGTCTAAATTTTTTTAACCACTTTTGTTTTGATTCAGAATAAATAAAATTTATTTATTTGGGCATGAAAATATCTTATTGTGGGGTTTTGGAACTTGCTAAAAGAATAAAGCTGAGTGAAAGTCATCCTTTAAAGGGGTCTGACTGGGAGGAATTGTACCTGCACCTTTACTCCTGGGCTGTTTCTGTTGCTAAGGACATAAGGAGAACAGAGACTTCTGAGTGCACTCCTGGAGAGATGGTCAATGAGAGATTGCAGCTGGGCTGATTGTAGTTCAGAAAAATTCAACAAACATTCCTTCAGGATCCACTCTGGTTGAATTCTGAGGTTACTAAGATAAATATGACACAGCCTTGGTCTGAAGGAGCTCTCATTAGAAAAAAATCACTAATATATTTTTTGAAGTAACTTTTCCAATGGACTACAGTGTATATTGGTAGCTCAGCTAGTAAAGAATCCACCTGCAGTGCAGGAGACCCCAGTTTGATTCCTCAGTTGGGAAGATCCCCTGGAGAAGGGATAGGCTACTCACTCCATTATTCTTGAGCATCCCTGGTGGCTCAAACAGTAAAGAATCTGCCTGCAATGTGGGAGACCTGGATTTTACCCCTGGGTTGGGAAGATCCCTTGGAGGAGGGCATGGGAGCCCATTCCAGTATTCTTGCCTGGAGAATCCTCATGGACAGAGGAGCCTAGTGGGCTACAGTCCATGGGGTTATGAAGAGTTGAACACAACTGAGTAACTAAGCACAGCACAGTGTATACTGAGGGCTTCCCAGGTAGCATTAGTGGTAAAGAACCCACCTGCTAATGCAAGAGATGTAAGATACGTGGGTTTGATCCCTGGTTCGGAAGATCCCCTGGAGGCGGGCATGGCGACCTCCTCCAGTATTCTTACCTGAAGAATCCCATGGACAGAGAAGCTTGGAGGGCTACAGTCCATGGGTTCACAAAGAGTCAGACACCACTGAAAGGACTTGGCACGCTTACACAGTGTATGTTGAAGGAATGCAGAGAATAGGCATTTAGTTTAGACCAACAAGGAAGATTTTCTAGAAAGATGCCTTGCCAGGTTCTTGGAAGAGAAATAAAAGTTAACCAGGGGAAGAAAAGGAGGAAGGGAATTTCAGCAGATGTCACAGCAAACATAAATTTGGCTTGCTATGGCTACCAAATGAAACAAGAAGAGTGAAAAGGGTAAGGGAGGTAGGTAGGGCTGGAATATGGACAATCATACTTGACTTAGTTGAGCAGAAAAAGTCTATTCATAAATATAATAGTAACCAAATGATGAGCGGTTGTTGTATATGTATACCCAAGTTTCTTCATCATTCATTTCCCTTTATCCTGCCTGCCTATAAAGTTATTGATTAAATATCTATTCCCCTACCAATACTTATGTGAAAATTCACCACACTTTTTCTCTACTTTGCAGCTATGAGGATTTTAACTGAGGCAGTAACCCTATATATAAATATTATATGTACATTTAGATTGTTGTTTAATTGCTAAGTCATATCCAACTCTTTTGTGACACTGGGCTCACCATGCTCCTCCATCCATGGGATTCTCCAGGCAAGAATACTGGAGTGGGTTACCATTTCCTTCGTCATGGGTCTTCCTGCCCCAAGGATTGAACCTGTGTCTCCTACATTGGCAGGCAGATTCTTTACCACTGATCTACTGTGTGGTGTGTGTGTGTGTGTGTGTGTGTGTAAGGGAGGGAGAGGGAGAAAGAGAGAGGGAAAAAAAGGAGAGTGGGAAGAAATAAAATAGTATTGAAAAGTAACTACTCTTTGAAATACAAATGGAAGGCATGCTTCGTAATCCAAGAGTTGCTTCTTGCAAGAACTGGTCATGTTTCATTTATTATTTTCACAAATTGCCTCTGCCTTCTTGAGTATCCCATTTCTACTCACAGCAGGCAATGTCTCTATTTTAATTATTTGTGTTGTTGATGATCATATTAAACAACTGACTCCCATAGACCACATTGTGCCATACTTTTGTGGTTGTTTATGAGTCTTTCCTTTATCTGACCACTTATCTCCCCAACCTGAGATCTGTGAAGAAAGGAGTTGTTGATTTTTAATTCCCATCTTCAGCACATAGTAAGCTATCTACCAATTTGACTGAATAATTTTTGTATGCACAGATGAATAAAAAGCTAGATGAACAGATATGAGAACTCAGGAAGAAAATTTAAAATTTCACTGGGGTAAAAGAAAGTTTTGGTGGAATAGGTGAAACCTAATTTTATCAAGAATAACAGACTTGCCAGGCAGTAGAGGCGGAAATGACTTTAGGTAACAAAGCTGCCTTAATAATACAAGATGTAATCCAGCAAGAGTAAGGTCTCTAAGGTGACTGAAGGGCATAGTGCTTAATAAGTAAACAATGTTGAGACTGTGACACCCTCTGAATGATATTCTAAAACATTTTTCTTCACTCCAAAAGAAACATAAGTGTTTTTGTACAGAGAAGTGCCATTAACTTACCTTTGATTGGGGTGCAGAAAAATTATTCTCATGAAATGAATAAATGAATACAGGATGAGAACAGTTTCCAGGAGATTAATGAGGAAACCACTCCAAGAGTAGAGATTGCAAATAGCGAGGAGCTGTGCTATGTCAGGGGGTATAGAAAGGAAAGGATGGAGTGTAATGAGATATTTTAGATCTAAAACTGCTGTGCCCTCAAATTCCTTGAATATTGACAAGGACAAAGAGAGAAAAACTGGAGAGTTCATATATTTTAAGCTTTACATGAGAGAACACACATCTTACAATATACAACAGTGCTTGCCAAAGCCCTTATTATTCACACCCATGTACATAATGGCAGAATTTTAATAGATAAATAGTAAGCCTTGAAATCATCTTCCAAACAGCACACCTACTTGGATGGCTTAAGCCAATTTATGTTTCAGTCATAGGAACACGCCATGTACATTTAACCACATGACACAACCCTATCAGGCTGGCCAAGTATCTCCTGAGAGAGCACTTTATGTCTCAGAAGTATACTTTTGACATCTCCCAGGCAAAGCCTTCACATTTTAATTATCGTGGATATTATAGTTCATGATACTATTTATATGTTCATTATCCACGCATTAGCAGTTCTTGAGATAAAAAATTAATCACTACTGATTGAAAGGCAATATTCTTAAGGTTCATTCAACACAGAGATAATAGACAATTGATATGTAATTTTATTTACCTTTTCATAGGACACATAGGTGTATTGTATGGTATATTCAAATTGATCTGTAATTTTTAAGATGTGAGTGACATACATTATAAAGTTAACTTGTTCATACTGTGTTTGAATTATAAAAATAAGGATTTTATATTTCATTTCCAGAAATCATTAGGTGTGATATATCTGTTATTGTACAATGCTATTTATATCTTTCAATCCTCACTAAATATACACATATATGCTTTCTTCCTTTCTTTCTTTTATTGTTCTGATCTGCTTCCATTGATGACTCTATTCCTTTGTCTCCAGACTGGCAATATGAGGGTAAGACGACAAAAATAAAATCTCAAAACCCACAAACATTGCTTGTCTGTCTCTGTTTCATTCTCTTTAGAATATTATTAAAATTCTATTCACTCTTTTTAATTAGACCCTTTATCACAATTAAAGTCCAATTATGTTTGTTTCTGTTGTGAAGCTTTAATTACAATTTATCCTTGTTAATCATCCCTTTATGTTATTTCTTTGGGTTAAATTACCATCCCATTATCTCTGTCCTGAAGGACTTCTACTCTCCAGTGGTCTCTGCTGGTGTTTTCTCAGTATGATTTGAACCATTTCATGGTGTATAAAGTGACTTTGTTGCAATGTGGTAAGGAATCTGTGTGAACACTTTTTTTTTTAATAAAAAATTGTTAACAGTAATGATGTATATTAATTTATTAGAGGATATTTCTTTTTAAATGTTAATCCATAGTGTGAATTTAATCTCACGGTGAATGTCCCGGCAATAGCTACTTCTTACTTTGTCTTGTTTTCTCTTTAGATTGCAAACTAGCTAGGGGAGGACCACCGGCCACCATAGTTGCCATTGATGAAGAGAGTCGGAATGGTGAGTGAGATTTCTCTTTTCAAAGTGACCTAATCTAACAGGAATTTCTCATTTCAAACCTAGATTTGATATATGTGGAAGTACTAAATGAAAGCCTCAAAGCAAATTCACTAACAGTTCTCTTTTAATTTCTTCTCTGTATGACTTTAATTTACACCATTCCCTGGAAATACTTGGATTATATTACGAGAGACTCATTGAATAGAAATGTTTAGTTTTGATTGCAGAGAAGTCACTTGATTCAGGATCAGTCCAAGAATACATCTAGATACTGGCTAAAGTTTTTCTTTGTCAATAGGTAGATTCAACTATTACATATACTGTTACCTAGTATATTCCTCCAAAAGAAGTGAACCACAAGGTAAACTCTGCACTGTTAGTTTCAATTTGCTACAATCTGGTTAGGATTAAGATCCATAGCCTATCATTAGGCACGGTGATTTAAGAAGTTACTGGGAAAACTGAAAAAGTTCTTGATAACAGAGAACCCAACAAAAGGTGTAGAACAGAGGAGAATCTGACTTTTCACTCAGTCTGTCTGCCATAAGTAACATCTAATTCTTAATTTATATTAGCCCTTCAGCAATATAATTTTCTTTATCAAAACAAAAAATTAGCACTCTCTTAGTCTCTCTAAACTTTACGAATTTTTAAAGATATTACTCCTCTATTAGGTAAAAGTAAAATGGAAATCTCTTGAGTCTTGGTTTCTATTGCAAGCTCTTCTAAATATGAGAATGTTCTGTAGCTCATTCTGTCTATTGATTCTGCAACAGACCTTCCACTGGGTTTAATTTGTACTTTTATTTTATCAGATTGATGTCTTTTTAAAAAAACAATGGCAAGTGGCTTATTGGAAAATGACTTTTCATTGCAATTCAACCTATATGTATCTTGAAAATTTCTATAGTATGCATAATACCTGTATTGGTGTATTTAATTTTTATTATTCTGTATTAGAAATATTTTTCTTTCTTAGAAGAATCTGTATAAACTTTTTAAATTCTTAAACATCTTTCACATCTTTTGCAATCAGCCAAAAAATGTCCACAATACTCCTGGCCTCTGTTTAAACAAATTTAAGTGTTTATTCTAAATTTTAGAAATGTTTTTAAAATTACACAGGTTTGATAGTTTATTTTTTAAAATTCAATACTTATTGACCTTGAAAACATGTGAAGTTAACGTATTACTACGATGCATTTAAATAAATTAGAAATAAGTTCTATATATGTCCTCAGAAAAGAAAAAATATGTTTATATATTATTACTATACCAGAAAATGTACATTTCACATGTAGAAGTATGGTTTATCCTTAACTGTTTTTCTGTGAACAAATATGCTTTCTAAATGTACTATACTAAGAAAAAAAAGTTTGCTTTTTAAAGAGACAAAAAGTTAATGTAATAGAAAACTAATCTATATTTTCTCATTGTCACCAGTTCATATAAGCTGAGCTGAACTAAAGCATTAATTTTACTAAATGGCTGTTTCAACATAATTCTACACAGAGCTTATTTTGCCAACTAGACAGTTATATCCACGGTAATATTTTACCTCTCCTTGTGCTGATTAGATGCCACTTTTTGAAGGAGCTTAGGAACTCTACAAAGATGTTGTCATAGCAGTGCTGCATGGTGGCATGTGGTGAAAGTTCAATATTTATATTTTAGAAGAATGTGACATGATGCAGTGGAGTAATGTTTTGCTCTTTAATTGGCATATTTTGTAGAACCTGCCAACTACTCAGAATGCTGCCAAAGTTTTTTGAGTGTCATCACAAGGAGTATAAATACCAATCTAGAGATTAAATGTTTTGCATTTTTCTTTCACATTAAATTTCTAAAAATATGGTAATCAAATGAAACTCTGCCAGATATTATAATGTAATGTGCAATCATACTTGCCTTAAAAGTCTAAAGGAAACAATGCGTTAAAGTGTTTTTATATTGTTCTTTAGACAAATCTGAGAAATTTCCCAAAAGGAAAGTTAATTCTGGTCCTGCTTTTAAACTCTTAGTTTTATTGTTTGTTTGTTTGTTTTAATGAAACTTTTTAACTGGCAGTAACAAAACATGTGGGTATCCTATTTTACTAGTGTAATAAGCACCTATTTTTTTTCTTTAAATTTTATTTTATTTTTAAACTTTACAATATTGTATTAGTTTTGCCAAATATCAAAATGAATCCACCACAGGTATACCTGTGTTCCCCATCCTGAACCCTCCACCCTCCTCCCTCCCCATACCCTCCCTCTGGGTCCCAGTGCACCAGCCCCAAGCATCCAGTATTGTGCATCAAACCTGGACTGGCGACTTGTTTCATACATGATATTATACAAGTTTCAATGCCATTCTCCCAAATCTCCCCACCCTCTCCCTCTCCCACAGAGTCCATAAGACTGATCTATACATCAGTGTCTCTTTTGCTGTATCGTACACAGGGTTATTGTTTCCATCTTTCTAAATTCCATATATATGCGTTAGTATACTGTATTGGTGTTTTTCTTTCTGGCTTACTTCACTCTGTATAATAGGTTCCAGTTTCATCCATCTCATTAGAACTGATTCAAATGTATTCTTTTTAATGGCTGAGTAATACTCCATTGTGTATATGTACCACAGCTTTCTTATCCATTCATCTGCTGTTGGGCATCTAGGTTGCTTCCATGTCCTGGCTATTATAAACAGTGCTGTGATGAACACTGGGGTACACGTGTCTCTTTCCCTTCTGGTTTCCTCAGTGTGTATGCCCAGCAGTGGGATTGCTGGATCATAAGGCAGTTCTATTTCCAGTTTTTTAAGGAATCTCCACACTGTTTTCCATAGTGGCTGTACTAGTTTGCATTCCCACCAACAGTGTAAGAGAGTTCCCTTTTCTCCACACCCTCTCCAGCATTTATTGCTTGTAGACTTTTGGATCCCAGCCATTCTGACTGGCATGAAATGGTACCTCATAGTGGTTTTGATTTTAAGCACCTATTTTTAAAGCTTCTGGGCCTCTTAAAAGTAATGCATAGCAAATCCTTTATTAAGCCAAACTAGTAAGTGTGTGTGTCAATTTGTTTTTGGCTTACTTTATTGATGTCTACTGCTAAACAATCTCCATTGTTAAACACATTCTCGAGTATACCTTTTAAACAATTCAGGCCTTTTAAAATATATACTTAATTTTCTTATATAAGTCACTGCTGCTGCTGCTTCGCTTTAGTCATGTCCTACTTTGTGCGACCCCATAGACGGCAGCCCACCAGGCTCCCCCGTCCCTGGGATTCCCCAGGCAAGAGCACTGGAGTGGGTTGCTGTTTCCTTCTCCAATGCATGAAAGCGAAAGGTGAAAGTGAAGTCACTCAGTCCTGTCCGACTCTTAGTGACCCCATGGACTGCAGCCTACCAGGCTCCTCCATCCATGGGATTTTCCAGGCAGGAGTACTGGAGTGGGTTGCCACTGCTTTCTTCAATATAAGTCACTAAGATACATTTAAAGAATATCCATTATTTGTTACATGCATCTGCATATTTCAAAATTTTTATACTCTGTGGAATGGAAATATTTCTTCTTTTATGAATATGTATGCTAAATTTGTTTGCACATGTGTATGTTTGAAATAATTAAAAATTTAATAGAGATTCATAAACCTCTTTCTCACCCTGGGACCTGTTAGATTATTCCCTTCCTTGGTCCTTGTCCTCAGCTGTATATTGATAACAGATTCATCATATCACTCTCAATCTGAAAAGTTTATTTTCATCACAGCTACCAGAAAATCAAGCTTATGTAATAAGGACCCAAAGTCAGCCCATTAAGAAAATCACATTGGCCCCTGATCACCCCCAGAAACCTCTAGAACTAGTATATAGGATGTATTTAGGAGTAATTGCATTTAGAGGGGAGAATGTACAGTGAGAAACAGACTTAGAATATATTATTTGAAAATATCTAAACTTTTTTTTTTTCCAGAAAAGCTTATATATACAGAAAAACCTGCACATGTACATGTACAGCAGTTTAATGCATAATTGCCCAAACTTAGAAGCAAGCATGATGTCCTAGCAAGTAAACTATGGTGCATCCAGACAAATTCAGACTAAAATGAAATGAGCTATCAAGCCATGAAAAGACATGGAAGAGATTTAAGTCCATATTACTAACTGAAAGAAGCCAATCCAAAAAAAAAAAAAAAAAGCGGAGATTGTATGATTTCAACTATGGCATTTTGGAAAAGGTTAAAAAAAATGAGGAAAATAAAAGATTAGTACTTTCTAAGAGTAAGTAGGAGAAAGATAGGCAGAGCAAAGAGGAATTTTAAGGCAGTGAAAACACTGCATTATATTTTAATGCTGGATATATGTCATATATTTGTCCAGGAGAAGGCAATGGCACCCCACTCCAGGACTGTTGCCTGGAAAATCCCATGGATGGAGGAGCCTGGTAGGCTGCAGTCCATGGGGTTGCTAGGAGTCGGACACGACTGAGCGACTTCACTTTCACTTTTCACTTTCATGCACTGGAGAAGGAAATGGCAACCCACTGCAGTGTTCTTGCCTGGAGAATTCCAGGGATGGGGGAGCCTGGTGGGCTGCCGTCTCTGTGGTCACACAGAGTTGGACACGACTGAAGTACTTAGCATAGCATATTTGTCCAAACCAATAGAACGCACAACACTAAATGGAAATCAGAGGTAAACTGTGGACTTTGGGTGATTATGATGTGCTACTGTAGGTTCATCCTTGGTTTAAAAAAATTGTACCATTCTAGTGAGTCATGTCGATAAAGCAGAATGCTTCACATGTGCAGGGTAAAGGGTGTATGGAAAAACACTCTCTCTCTGTACTTTCCATTGTGAACTTAAAACACTGCTCTAAAAAAGAAACTGTTAGAAAATATTTCTAGAAGTACATTCTTAGGTTCACTGGACTTTGAGTTGCCTAATGGCATTGAGTCCTTACTGGAAGGAGCAAGGCCAGGAACAGTTACACTAGAACAATTTAAACTTGCCTCTGGGTGCCAGCCAAGTCAGGGTCTTAGCTGCTTTACAACAACAATGGAATGACATTCAAACAGACTTTGGAACAACTGGCTCAGGCTAACTGGATAAATATACATAAGCACTGCTGAGTCAAGGGGATAAGAAAACAATTTGAAGCCATGGTTTGAATGTAACACTATGACTGTACAAAAGTAGACAGGTTCAGAAGCAAAAGAATATCACTAGGTAGATGAGAGATTTAGGAGGCAAATCCAGAAGTGTCCTATGGATTTGCAGTTAAGATATTGTCCACTCACAGCTAATTTGGGAAATGAAAGATAATGGAGTGTCTTCACATTATGAAAGGAGCCATCAACAGAGGATGCCACAGCTGATTTAATGAGAGTGTTTCCTGGTCCTTGTCAGGGTACATTTCAGAACCAAGTATGAGCTGGGTTGAGTATTACAGACCCTCCTGTGCTTCTAGGGAGGTAGGGGAGATTATAGAAAGGAACACTGAATTCAGTTGCTCACTCCTTCTGTGGAGATTCTCTGGCCCAAGCATGTAGCTTGGGGAGGGAAAGGAGATAGGTTCTTCATTAGAAACAATTGTGTCATCATTCAGGGCTTCCCTGGTGGCTCAGATGTTAAAGAGTCTGCCTGCAATGTGGGAGACCCGAGTTTGATTCCTGGGTCGGGAAGATCCCCTGAAGAAGGAAATGGCAATCCACTCCAGCACTCTTGCCTGGAAGATCCCATGGATGGAGGAGCCTGGTAGGCTACAGTCCATGGGGTCATAAAGAGTCAGACACGACTGAGTGACTTCACTATTTTATTGAGGGGCATTTGCAAATTGTTCGGTTGTCATCCTTTTATTTCCATGGTCAAAAATCACTAAGCTTGGAAGAACAGAAGATTAAATGTTTATGCTGATGTTCTTTTTTCCTTATAGTTACCAATTTCATATCTTAGAGTTATAGCAAAGGAGTTTACTAAACTCTGTCTAACATACCTCCAAAGGGTTGCAAATAGAGTTTCACATATTCCTAGTAAAATAGATCTTGGCACTCATGGAAAGATAAGTCTTAAAGAACCAATGTTTGTTTATGAATGTTCCCAATGTTTAAACAAAGTGTGATGTCATTTATATGTGTGTGTGTGTGTGTGTGTGTGTGTGTGTGTGTGTGTTCAGAACCCTCTCTTTTTGCCGATGTTATCTTCACTCTTCTCTCTTATTCTCTAAAGAGAGCAAGGTCTAAACTGGCAGAAAAAATTTGCAACAACAGCTAAAGTGGCAGAATACTAAACTGTATGAAGTAACTCAGAGTAGAAAATGATGAGAACCCCAGATGAGAGATGGCACAAGATGTTGGGAAGAGAGGAAACTGAGAACCAAGATAGCAAGTTATCAGGCAGTCTGGATGACAGTGTTCAATTGGGATAAAGTGAAAGAGGTTGAAGATGCCACCAAGAGGTTAAAGGTGCTAGAAATTATATAGTAAGTGAAAAAATGTTTCAATATAGTTGCCACAGACAGAATCCTTGGCTCATATAAATGTTTTGGAGAATTGTTAGTAAAGATTGAAATACTTATCTGGGTCTGTCCTTAGTTCATGTTTCTTTCAATGTATTAGACAAGGATACAGCTTAAGATGTTTCTGGATTTAATTTCCTCTCTGCTCTATAACTATTTTAGTTATTTCAAATATGAAATATAACAAAGTATTGCCAACATAATTTATATATTAAAACCTGAAGTATAGGATACATTCTTAGATATTAAGCTTTTGAAAAATTGTATAGCATTTTACTCATGAAAATAAAAGGGAGAGAGGGATTTAGTACATATGTCCTATGGGAGTGATTGTTCTAAGGGTTTGGTTTTAAACAGTTAGCTTGTAAAGGCACCTTTCAGTTCACTTCAGTCACTCAGTCGTGTCCGACTCTTTGTGACCCCATGAATTGCAGCATGGCAGGCCTCCCTGTCCACTGCCTACTCTCAGGGTTCACTCAAACTCACGTCCATCGAGTCGGTGATGCCATCCAGCCATCTCATCCTCTGTTGTCCCCTTAAACTCCTGCCCCCAATCCCTCCCAGCATCAGAGTCTTTTCCAATGAGTTAATTCTTTGCATGAGGTGGCCAATGTACTGGAGTTTCAGCTTTAGCATCAGTCCTTCCAAAGAACACCCAGGACTGATCTCCTTTAGGATGGACTGGGTGGATCTCCTTTCAGTCCAAGGGACTCTCAAGAGTCTTCTCCAACACCACAGTTCAAAAGCATCAATTCTTTAGCGTTCAGCTTTCTTCACACATGTATGGATGTGTGAGTCCAATTCTCACATCCATACATGACCACTGGAAAAACAATAGCCTTGACTAGACGGACTTTTGTTGGTAAAGTAAAGTCTCTGCCTTTGAATATGCTATCTAGGTTGGTCATAACTTTCCTTCCAAGGAGTAAGCGTCTTTTAATTTCATGGCTGCAGTCACCATCTGCAGTGATTTTGGAGCCCCCACAAAATAAAGTCTGATACTGTTTCCACTGTTTCCCCGTCTATTTTCCATGAAGTGATGGGACCAGATGCCATGATCTTCGTTTTCTGAATGTTAAGCTTTAAGCCAACTTTTTCACTCTCCTCTTTCACTTTTATCAAGAGCCTTTTTAGTTCCTCTTCACTTTCTGCCATAAGGGTGGTGTCATCTGCATATCTGAGGTTATTGATATTTCTCCTGGCAATCTGGATTCCAGCTTGTGCCTCTTCCAGCCTGCTGGAGTCCAACTCCAGCAACCAGGGATTCAACCTGAAGAGATGGATGGTGTCAGCCAATGCGACAGCCTCTCAGTTTTCTATGAACTGCCTGTTTATTCCAAGTTTAAGATTCTCTTTTATACTTTTACAAAGACATTAGGCCAGAGGTTTGACATTTTCAGTTCCCCATCTCCCAGATTTATTATCTTCATAAATCATTGTTGCTCTTCAAACAGAGTTCCTGCTTCAGTGATTCTCTTGGAATCAGCCTTATCATCTATTATCTACCTCCTCTAATGTGCCCTATAGTTAACTTGTGATTACATTGTAACTCACGCTACATTCCTCAGTTTACTGCTTATCTTCCTAAATCCTGTTTGCCCCTAACATCTTGAGCTCACTATCTCTCTCTTTTTTTTTTTTTAACTTTACAATATTGTATTGGTTTTGCCATATATCAACATGAATCCGCCACAAGTATCCACATGTTCCCCATCCTGAACCCTCCTCCCTCCCTCCATACCATCCCTCTGAGTCGTCCCAGTGCACCAGCCTCAAGCAACCAATATTGTTCATCGAACCTGGACTGGCGACTCGTTTCATATAAAAAGGCTTCTAGCTATAGTGTCTCTTAAAATTCCTAACTTCTATAAGCTATAGTAAAATATGCTAACTTTACAACGTTCCTTAAATCTTTAACTTCTAACTATTTTAATTATTCCTAAGCCCTAAATTCAGTAAACTCCTTTGCCATAAACATTTTCCTCACAAATAAGCTTCAGATAGCAATCCCTCCCATGGCCTCAAGTTATAGCCAATGTGCTCATCCTGGAACACTCTTTTGTAAAAGTCCTTGAACAAATGTCAATGATTAACTTTATGAATTATTTTCTGAGCAATGCTGCAGAAGGCTTTGTGCCTTCTCATGCTCCTCTCAAGAACAATAAGCACCTTAATATTCATTTTCAGTCAACTCAGCCAAGGAGAGGAAAAGACAAGTCAGAATTACAAGGCCTAACTCCTTCATCCCGGGATCCATGCCTGCAGAATGAAAAGAGGGGGCTGGGGACCGTGCCTCCATTTTGTCAGTAATGCCTAACATGGCTCCCGACATCTCCCCCTTTTTTATTTTTTAGAGCATAGGTATGAAACTCAGTAGATAGAGCAGAGACACTTTGGCTGAGTGTCCTGAAAAGGCACGGGGCTATTACACAAATCAGAACTAACAGGCATAAGCACATGGCCGCATTAATCATTATTATAGAAAAGGACCCATGGGAAAGATACCCCTCCAGATTTTCAAAGAGGGAATTAGAAAGCCATTGAGAGGAAAAGTCAGACTCTGCCTGCTTCATATTCTGAATATCCTGATGTAACTTAGAAATATCAATACTAAAATCTGAATGATTCCAGACGCCTAAAATATGATTTCTGATGTGTTCCCATGAGTGCACGGACTCATTCACTTGTAGAAGAGTAACGCACATCCATTTAAATTCAGCATGGCACCTTAAAGACAATTTAATTTTTAAATTTGTAATTTCTTGCCCCATAAGCAGAACTGCTTCTTCTAAAGCATTGACCTTATTTTCTGTTTTCTTATCTATAATTTCCTGCATAGTAAGAGCTATGGAGTCATTTTTGGACATCTGATCAACAAACTAGGCTGTATGCACTTCTTTTCATAGGGCAACAGCAGAAACCATAACTGATGCAATTATGACAATCAAGGCAGTTATTCCCACAATCAGAGCTGCAATGAATCTCTTAGGTCGAGAAATTAAGCCAGTAAGTTCATATAAAACTTTCAATGCATAATCGTCAAACGCTTGTCCCTCTAATTTTACAGGAACCATCAAATATGGTGGTTGCTTTAAAATCATCACAGCCTTACAATTGTTATAATCATTCCCATCAACACAATTTGATATAAAGCAATTCACACATATAACATTGTAAACAGTTTCTCCTTCAGAAACTTCCAAATCACTCTGATTTCTGTCCAACAAAAAGGCATAGGGAGAATGTACACAGGCCCATACAATATATCTTTGTTCATTTAAAGGTCTATGTAAAGTCACAGGTGCCATAGCAGCCAATGCTTTCCATAACTCAGACTGCATGGGGCCCGTCCCATCGAAACTCTCTAAAGGAGGAACCCATCCATTAGCATGCCACCTAGTAATTACTAAAGGCATAGGGAGAAATGAATTATTCCATGTAGACCTATAAGGTTCTACATAAATCAAGCCCCATCGTTGATTCGAAAATTAGGGGCAGCCCCATTCAGTCAGAAAATGTCTGGTGGCAGCAATGGGAATAGATAACTTTATGGCGTACATGCATGCTTTCCAACAAGGAAAGGCAGAAATTCTGCTTATGCTTTCCCAGGCCTGTAGTCCTTGTTAATCAGAGTCCGAAGTGGGGAGTGCACAGCTCGGATAGTCCTTTAAATAGGGGCCTGCCTTTTTTAAGGCATCAAACAGTCTTTCTTGTGCCCCCAGAATCAGCAGCTGTAAAGACCAAAAGTTTCTCTTGCCATCACTTCTCGGAAAATCAGTAAGCATGCCTTTCAAGGAAATGCTAATGCTTCCATTCAAAACTGGAGCTGCTTCTTGTAAAGAGGAAGGTCAGTTCAGTTCAGTCACTCAATCGTGTCCGACTCTTTGCGACCCCATGAATCGCAGCACGCCAGGCCTCCCTGTCCATCACCAACTCCTGGAGTTCACTCAGACTCATGTCCATCGAGTCAGTGATGCCATACAGCCATCTCATCCTCTGTCGTCCCCTTCTCCTCCTGCCCCCAATCCCTCCCAGCATCAGAGTCTTTTCCAATGAGTCAACTCTTTGCATGAGGTGGCCAAAGTACTGGAGTTTCAGCTTTAGCATCATTCCTTCCAAAAAATTCCCAGGGCTGATCTCCTTCAGAATGGACTGGTTGGATCTCCTTGCAGTCCAAGGGACTCTCAAGAGTCTTCTCCAACACCACAGTTCAAAAGCATCAATTCTTCAGTGCTCAGCTTTCTTCACAGTCCAACTCTCACATCCATACATGACCACTAGAAAAACCATAGCCTTGACTAGAAGGACCTTTGTTGGCAAAGTAATGTCTCTGCTTTTCAATATGCTGTCTAGGTTGGTCATAACTTTCCTTCCAAGGAGTAAGCGTCTTTTAATTTCAAGGCTGCCATCACCATCTTCAGTGATTTTGGAGCCCAGAAAAATAAAGTCTGACACTGTTTCCACTGTTTTCCCATCTATTTCCCATGAAGTGATGGGACCAGATGCCATGATCTTCATTTTCTGAATGTTGAGTTTTAAGCCAACCTTTTCATTCTCCTCTTTCACCTTCATCAAGAGGCTTTGAGTTCCTCTTCACTTTCTGCCATAAGGGTGGTGTCATCTGCATATCTGAGGTTATTGCTATTTCTCCCAGCAATCTTGATTCCAGCTTGTGCTTCTTCCAGTCCAACGTTTCTCATGATGTACTCTGCATAGAAGTTAAATAAACAGGGTGACAATATACAGCCTTGATGAACTCATTTTCCTATTTGGAACCAGTCTGTCTTTCCATGTCCAGTTCTAACTGTTGCTTCCTGACCTGCATACAATTTCTCAAGAGGCAGGTCAGGTGGGCTGGTATTCCCATCTCTTCAGAATTTTCCACAGTTTATTGTGATCCACACAGTCAAAGGCTTTGGCATAGTCAATAAAGCAGAAATAGATGTTTTTCTGGAACTCTCCTGCTTTTTCAATGATCCAGCGGATGTTGGCAATTTGGTCTCTGGTTCCTCTGCCATTTCTAAAACCAGCTTGAACATCAGGAAGTTCATGGTTCATGTACTGCTGAAGCCTGACTTGGAGAATTTTGAGCATTACTTTACTAGCGTGTGAGATGAGTGCAACTGTGAGGTAGTTTGAGCATTCTTTGGCATTGCCTTTCTTTGGGATTGGAATGAAAACTGAGCTTTTCCAGTCCTGTGGCCACTGCTGAGTTTTCCAAACTTGCTGGCATATTGAGTGCAGCACTTTCACAGCACCATCCTCCAGGATTTGAAATAGCTCAGCTGGAATTCCATCACCTCCACTAGCTTTGTTCATAGTGATGCTTTCTAAGGCCCACTTGACTTCACATTTCAGGATGTCTGGCTCTAGGTGAGTGATCACACCATTGTGATTATCTGGGTCGTGAAGATCTTTTTTGTACAATTCTTCTGTGTATTCTTGCCACCTCTTCTTCATATCTTCTGCTTCTGTTA
Source organism: Bos mutus (assembly GCF_027580195.1). Taxonomy (NCBI): domain Eukaryota; kingdom Metazoa; phylum Chordata; class Mammalia; order Artiodactyla; family Bovidae; genus Bos; species Bos mutus. The sequence goes on along the minus strand of NC_091642.1, from coordinate 46,441,866 downwards.
GGTCCATACCATTTCTGTCCTTTATCAAGCCCATCTTTGCATGAAATATTCCCTTGGTATCTCTAATTTTCTTGAAGAGATCTCTAGTCCTTCCCATTCTGTTGTTTTCCTCTATTTCTTTGCATGGATCACTAAGGAAGGCTTTCTTATCTCCCCTTGTTATTCTTTGGGACTCTGCATTCACATGCTTATATCTTTCCTTTTCTCCTTTGCTTTTCACTTCTTTTTCACAGCTATTTGTAAGGCCTCCCCAGGCAGCCATTTTCCTTTTTTGCATTTCTTTTCCATGGGGATGGTTTTGATTCCTATCTCCTGTACGATGTCAGGAACTTCCATCCATTGTTCATCAGGCACTCTGTCTGTCAGATCTAACCCCCTTTACCCTGCTTCTATTCTGTGTTGTTGCCTTATAGCTACAGTAAACAGCATTAGCCTCCTTGATAGTTTTCACCAACAAATCCTAGAATTCTATTGAAGTACGGAAAAGTTAAAAATAACTACGTGTTCTGCTTCATAAATCTTTATGAAACATAGCAACTCTAACAATAAAAATTATATATATTATATGAAGGTAAATTAATAGATGACTGTAAAAACTTTTGAAGTATCAAGTCTAATATTGTATATGGAGTTAAACAGGATCATCAGTGTTGACGTCAAGCAAATGATCTTTAGCACAACATGACAGTTTTGTTTTTCTGAAGAAATAGAGAAAAATATTTTCCTATTGTTCTGTAATCCTGTAGCATCCAAACTTGATCCTTAACTGCCAAAATATTAAATCTTTTTATAAGATATTAATGTTCTTCTGGCTAGATTGCTGTGGATGTTGTATAGTCAAAATCATGATTACAAACTTTGTTATTCTATTATTTATTTCTCCCAGTCATCATCAAGTCATTTTGAGTTCTTTCTAGTGAAATTAATACACAAGGATGAGGAAATGTATTTTTTGTAAATTATGAAAGAGTTAAATGAAACTATCCTAAACACATTTGTAACTATTAGACAAGAATGATGTAAAAAATTATGTCCAATTCCTCACTTATTTTAATCCTCTTGTTATAGTGACTAAGACAGTTGTTCTAGTAGAAAACAATTTGGCTCTGCTCATTACTGCTGAAGCTACACATCCAACAATGCATTCCTCTTTTGTTCATTTGCGCTGAAGTATTATTTTCTAAGAGGTCAGCAGCTGCAGACTTCTGAATATATAACTGTGAAATAAATTGAAAACTTTCTAAGCATTAAGGAAATAGATAACTTGAGATAAGTAACAACCTAACACACATTAGCATTTACTCATTTTTCTTTAGTGATATGTATTTTCCCATTTGTTGACTCTATAGCACCCAATATGCAATGCTGTTGCTGCACCTAGTGAAATGATACTAAGACAAGGGACACGGGAAGTACACAGAACAGACAGAAGTCAAGAAGGCTGGCAGGCTAGGGTGTTTTATACAAGGAGAACAATTCCAGTCAAGTCAGTGACCCTCATTTATGTTTAAGTTTCAGAATGCTAATGTTAATGGTCATGAAAAGATTAAGTTATGTGAGGTAACCCTTGGTTTCTAAGGTAAACATTTTAGAAAAAAAACATTCTAATATTTTGCATTTTCTTTGAATCCTTTATTTTGATCTCATGTCTAACAGAAATAAATTTGAATTATATAGAATTAAATTACATCACCCATACACCGTCCCAAATGATGCTGTTATAATGGACCACTTTTGTATAGAGAGAATATCTAAATCCTAAGTCACTAGGGCAAACAATTGAAGCTAGTGTTGATTTCATTTGCTTAGACTGTTGGAAGATGGGCCATGGGTCTTGCTGGCAACAAGAATGGGACTGTGTGGTACAAGGAGGAAAATACCAGCAGAAGTTAGAATAGGCAAAAGGAGATTGTTTATGTTCTTTTAATGTTTTATGTTTAATTGTTTTATTTATATTTATATTTAATTTATTTATTTATATTTATTTTATTTATATATATATATAATATATATATATAAATATATATATATATTTATATATAATATATATATAATATACAAAATATAAATATATTATTTATATTTAATTTAATTTAATTTATTTATATTTAATGTTTTATGTTTAATTGTTTTATGTTCTTTTAATGTTTTATGTTCTTATAATGAACAGAAAAACTTTGTTTCTGAGGTACCCTGAGTGAATAGAGAGTTCTGTGCTAAGCAGGCAGTACTTGAGACTTGAACTAAGAATTACTGTCAAACAAAACTCAGAATCTAGAAAACAAAAAGAAGACAAACAAACAAACAAAAAACACCTTGCCTTTGGTAACCAGTGGCAAGTAGTTTGGATAGGCTAAAAGGAATGCTTTAATATATTATATCTCCACATTCTATTTAAGTAAACCCATTTGTATTTTAACCAAGCTGAATTTACTTTAATGGTGCATAGCTTTGATTCCTCAAACCTTTTATTACTGAGTACAATTAGGAGATTAATTTTTATTCTAAGGAATAAGTATTAATATATATTAATATATTGTATTAATATATATTAATATATTGTAGAAAAAACCTTCAGTTGTTTTCAGAATAGGAAGCTGTGTGTATTAAAAATAAGTCATTCTAATTTAAATTTTGGTTTGTTATTAGCCAAACAAAACACATATGTGTGGTTCATATCGCCTGTAAGCCACCAGTATTTTGACTCCTAAATTAGGCAGCAAAGATGACAGAGGTGCATGGGGGAAGGGACATCAATGAGATGCCATTTTTTTTTCTTTGGAAGGGAGCGAAGGGACTTGATTTTGAGCTTTCTTTGCATAACTAGCACACTGTTAGCACTTAGGCTGTGTGATTTGAATTTATCTGGGGAGTGAGTCTCTGATGGAGATTTAGGAATTTGGGGATGGGAGAAGCACCTAAGTTCAGTTACTGGATTTAGCATCAAGCTCCTGGAGGTTCTGGCTACAGCTGCTCTTCCTCATGCAGGCTTCCAGATTCCACTATTACCCTGCTCCCAGAGAATTTTTCAAATTCCTGTTTGTCATGCATGGTTCTTTCACTTCTGTTTCTCATGATCAAATGTTGGCCACTAGATTATTTATCTTTGATGTGGATCAATAGGGTATGATTCTTCTGTTCAATTCAGTTCAGTTGCTCAGTCGTGTCTGACTCTTTGCGACCCCATGAATTGCAGCATGCCAGGCCTCCCTGTCCATCACCAACTCCCGGAGTTCACTGAGACTCACGTGCATCGAGTCAGTGATGCCATCCAGCCATCTCATCCTCTGTCATCCCCTTCTCCTCCTGCCCCCAATCCCTCCCAGCATCAGTCTTTTCCAATGAGTCAACTCTTCGCATGAGGTGGCCAAAGTACTGGCGTTTCAGCTTAAGCATCATTCTTTCCAAAGAACATCCAGGACTGATCTCCTGTAGAATGGACTGGTTGGATCTCCTTGCAGTCCAAGGAACTCTCAAGAGTCTTCTCCAACACCACTTCTGTTAGGACACTGGAAATATGAAAAGGATCACTTCTGTTACTTTTGACTATAGTAATCAACAATATAAAGGTTCTTAGCAATTGCTAAATGAGAACAGTCACCCCCAGATGATTTGAAACATCCTTGGAGTTAAAATACCTCCTACAGCAATTTTCAAAACAAATGTTCAAATGCCACATGTTTACACCCGGAAATGTAACAACATTCAATTAAATATGCTTAAGAGTGCCCTGTGGATTAACGGACATAAAAGTATTTAGTATCTCTTCATCTATTGCTATGTCATGAAACTGAAGGATGCACTAAAGCTAGATTTTATATTCATATCAGATGGTACAATTTAAGCAAATAATACAATATATATTAATACAATATATTAATATATATTAATACTTATTCCTTAGAATAAAAATTAATCTCTTAATTGTACTCAGTAATAAAAGGTTTGGGAATCAAAGCTATGCACCATTAAAGTAAATTCAGCTTGGTTAAAATATGAATGGGTTTACTTGAATAGAATGTGGAGATATAATATATTAAAGCATTCCTTTTAGCCTATCCAAACCACTTGCCACTGGTTACCAAAGGCAAGGTGTTTTTTTGTTTTGTTTTGTTTTTGTTTTTAAATCAGTCCTCATTTTTGTTTTTTATTTTTTATTCATTTATTTATTTTTATATTCTGAGTTTTGTTTGACAGTAATTCTTAGTTCAAGTCTCAAGTACTGCCTGCTTAGCACAGAACTCTCTATTCACTCAGGGTACCTCAGAAACAAAGTTTTTCTGTTCATTATAAGAACATTAAACAATCTCCTTTTGCCTATTCTTACTTCTGCTCGTGTTTTTATCCTTGCTTGCTTGTTTCTGAAAGTTTACAAGTCTACAAACTGGGAATTTGAATTGTCAGACCTGTGTTTGATTGAGGTTTCTTCTTAAAATGGTTTTCAGTAGAAAAGGAATAGCTACTTATCTGGGTATACTAGAAAACCAGAAAACAAGCAAAACCAATCCCCTCCAGGTGGCAGGGGCAAGACCTCTAGGGGGGAAAAACAACAACAAAAAAAGCAGAGCAGAGCAAGAGAACAAAGAGTGTCAATAAGTGGGGAGGCAGTGTTGCTATTGCACGTGCTTATTTAAAGAAATCACATGGGAGCAAAGAGCCCTGAACAAAATTGACTAAAGATGTGAGCCATGCACTTAGCTAGGAAATTTACGTTTCAGATGGAAAATTCAAATCCAAAGACTACGAGGATGAATATTGCTGGTCAGTTTGTGTATTCGTCATTTAGTCGTGTCTAACTCTTTGAAATCCCATGTCTGTCCATGGAATTCTCCAAGCAAGAATACTGGAGTGGGTTGCCATTTCCTTCTCCAGATGGAAATGATCTGGTCAGTTTAAGGTAGGGTAAAAAAACAAACAAACAAAAAAAAACCCTGGAGAAAATGATAACAAATGTGGTTGAAGTAGAGGCAATGGATGCTGATTGAATATAAGGACACTCTTCAATCAAAACCACTTGATTGTGAAATACAGGTGGCTAGTTGAAACCACTAAGGATAATTCTTCTTCCTGTCTCTCATTCAATATTCTAGTTTGCACATTTCATAATTTAAATAGGCAATTGTATCCGTATACATGTACAATTTTGTACATGTACAAAATGTTACCCTTTAAAAGATCTGTCTGCTAAAATACTAGAAAACATATTGATTAACTCAGTTTGGCTTGGTGGTATCGCTGCCTCATTTAACACATAGTAAAGGATTACTGCAACCATTCCAAAGGTCAGTCTGAACATGATAGTTATTGTAAATACTGAAAATCTGAAAGTTTAATAGTGTGACACCATCAAAATTATAACCAATGATCTTTGTTATATTACACTGTCTTCAAAACACCATTAATTAAAAAAAAAAAAAAAAAAGGAAAGATTCAGTGCTGGTCCACATTTCAGAAAAATATTTGTAACTTGTAATATTTGTAAATGTGTCACTTCACTTGATGACATGATCATCTTTATAGAAGCATGCTTTGGTGAAAATGTTGATTAACTGTATTTTGTTTTATCTTAATAATTTAGGACAGGCAGAATGTGAACATTATTAGTAAGGGACTAGCATCCCATCAATCTATACAGGGTTAACTTACTATTTTTAAAAGTTTTTTCTTGGGGGGGTGGGGGGGATGTAAGGACTCAACAAAGACTCAGAAAAGATTATATATATATTAAGAGAGTGAATAAATTAACAGAGTTAATAATTTGGAAATTTGTCCCAAGTCCTAAGAAAATTTGTCCCAAGTGTTTAAAATTTCTTAGTAGTGAATAACCTTTGAGAATATTGTTCAAAGCAAAGCTTTTCCTTCTAATTTCGCATCACTAATAACCAATTAATATCTCTACATTTCCATTATACAATAACTAGGAAGTATGAAAGTGAACATTTTATTTATATTATTTGCATATGCCTTCAACACTCTGAATCTTGAAGTCTCTCAAATGTTCTACAATAAATAGATTCTTGTCAGTTAATACTGTTTGTTTTTTTGAAACCTATTATATGTCCTTAAATAAAATTAGTTAGTTTGATTTTAGTTTGTTTCAAAATATCAGCTAAGTCTCACAAAATATTTTCTCTGTACTTTCTCATTCTCCACCATAGGCTACATCTTGCTTTATTCATTCAGCTGAAACAAAGCAACTAAAAACTGATATTTAGCTTTGAGTAGACAATGGCACCCCACTCCAGTACTTTTGCCTGGAAAATCCCATGGATGGAGAAGCCTGGTGGGCTGCAGTCCATGGGGTCGCTAGGAGTCGGACACGACTGAGCAACTTCACTTTCACTTTTCAGTTTCATGCATCGGAGAAGGAAATGGCAACCCACTCCAGTGTTCTTGCCTGGAGAATCCCAGGGACGGGGGAGCCTGGTGGGCTGCCGTCTTTGGGGTCACACAGAGTCGGACATGACTGAAACCATGTAGCAGTAGCAGACTAATAGTAATTGGAATTGAATAAACTATCTTCCCATATAATCCTGATTAAAAGGCTAACCTTGTGAATTTTTTGATGGATATTCCTATTTTGTATATACACACTTTTATTTTTGTAAACATCAATCAGATCAGATCAGATCAGTGGCTCAGTCATGTCCAACTCCTTGCAACCCCATGAATCGAAGCACACCAGGCCTCCCTGTCCATCACCAACTACCGGAGTTCACTAAGACTCACGTCCATTGAGTCAGTGATGCCATCCAGCCATCTCATCCTCTGTTGTCCCCTTCTCCTCCTGCCCCCAATCCCTCCCAGCATCAGAGTCTTTTCCAATGAATCAACTCTTCACATGAGGTGGCCAAAGTACTGGAGTTTCAGCTTTAGCATCATTCCTTCCAAAGAAATCCCAGGGCTGATCTCCTTAACAATGGACTGGTTGGATCTCCTTGCAGTCCAAGGGACTCTCAAGAGTCTTCGCCAACACCACAGTTCAAAAGCATCAATTCTTTGACGCTCAGCCTTCTTCACAGTCCAACTCTCACATCCATACATGACCACAGGAAAAACCATAGCCTTGACTAGACGAACCTTTGTTGGCAAAGTAATGTCTCTGCTTTTGAACATGCTAACTAGGTTGGTCATAACTTTCCTTCCAAGGAGTAAGCGTCTTTTAATTTCATGGCTGCAGTCACTATCTGCAGTGATTTTGGAGCCCCCAAAATAAAGTCTGACACTGTTTCCACTGTTTCCCCATCTATTTCCCGTGAAGTGGTGGGACTGGATGCCATGATCTTCGTTTTCTGAATGTTGAGCTTTAAGCCAACTTTTTCACTCTCCACTTTCACTTTCATCAAGAGGCTTTTGAGTTCCTCTTCACTTTCTGCCATAAGGGTGGTGTCATCTGCATAGCTGAGGTTATTGATATTTCTCCCAGCAATCTTGATTCCAGCTTGTGTTTCTTCCAGTCCAGCATTTCTCATGATGTACTCTGCGTATAAGTTAAATAAGCAGGGTGACAATATACAGCCTTGATGTACTCCTTTTCCTATTTGGAACCAGTCTGTTGTTCCATGTCCAGTTCTAACTGTTGCCCCCTGACCTCCATACAAACTTCTCAAGAGGCAGACCAGGTGGTCTGGTATTCCCATCTCTTTCAGAATTTTCCACAGTTTATTGTGATCCACACAGTCAAAGGCTTTGGCATAGTCAATAAAACAGAAATAGATGTTTTTCTGGAACTCTCTTGCTTTTTCTATGATCCAGCAGATGTTGGCAATTTGATCTCTGGTTCCTCTGCCTTTTCTAAAACCAGCTTGAACATCAGGAAGTTCACAGTTCACATATTGCTGAAGCCTGGCTTGGAGAATTTTGAGCATTACTTTACTAGCGTGTGAGATGAGTGCAATTGTGTGGTAGTTTGAGCATTCTTTGGCATTGCCTTTCTTTGGGATTAGGATGAAAACTGAGCTTTTCCAGTCCTGTGGCCACTGCTGAGTTTTCCAAATTTGCTGGCATATTGAGTGCAGCACTTGCACAGCATCATCTTTCAGGATTTGGAATAGCTCAACTGGAGTCCATCACCTCTACTAGCCTTGTTCATAGTGATGCTTTCTAAGGCCCACTTGATATGATCATATCCTGGAATGTGAAGTCAAGTCACATTGATCACACCATCATGATTATCTGGGTCGTGAAGATCTTTTTTGTACAGATATAAATACTCTATAATTTTACATTTTAGAAAGCTTCAGAGGATTATCTTTTGTGCTTTGGTTTTATAAAAGCATGTTACTTAAATTTATATCTTTGAAGTGTATTTTAAATATTACTGTGAATTCTACATGCTTCTCCAACTATAAATTTTTAAACTTTGACTACTAGTTAAAATTAAGGCTTTAGGAAGATGGACCTTTATTCTATGACACAGTTATTTAGAAATGGCACAAATATCCTGATATGTGACAAATATATTTTGTAAGTCATATTACATGTGTGAGACATATAGCTGTACTTATATTAATAGTAGTTGAGAAAAGGAGAATCCATTGTAAATATACAGAGTTCAGTTGGCCTATAAATATAGATACATGCTTTAGGGCAAAGGAAAGATGGAAGGCAAACATGTAAGTCTGTGGGCTAGTATTTTTTCTGCCAACAAATGATGGTACCTTTTTTCTCAAAATGGAATTATTATATTAAGTTGCAAGGTTCGTAACAGCAAAGGCTATCAGCTTCAAGTCATTGCTGTAATCCCAGAAGGAAGTGAAATACCAGGTGTATTGTACACATTCAAAAAACTTGGTTGATGGTTGATTCAAGTAAATAATAAAGACAAATTCACAAACACATCTAAAATCTGAGTTAAATGGCACATACCTGTCTGTTTAGAATAGTCTGAAGTGTTATTATTAATATTTCTCAATACAATGAACCTTTAGACCACATTCACTGTGCACATAGAATAATTTATAAATTTTGAGTGCTTTCTGCCTGCATGACAATGTCTGCAATTATCAGGTAATTTTTGTTCTAGAAGACTTTTTAAAATGGTAATATTTATGATAATATTAAAATAAGGAATGCTAATATACGTGCCATAAATATAACCATATTATTACTTTAAATCTAAGAAAAAATAAATATAATTTTAAACATTTTAAAAGACCATATAATGGCATCTTAAATTAGAAATACATTTCATGTATTCAGAACCCAAAAGTAGGAGGTAAGAGCTCTTCAAGAAAATTAGACTTATGAAGAAAATACTTCATTCAAAGATGGGCTCAATAAAGGACAGAAACAGTATGGACCTAACAGAAGCAGAAGATGTTTAAAAAGGTGCCAAGAATACACAGAATTGCACAAAAAAGGTCTTAATGACCAGATAACCACAATGGTGTGATCACTCACCTAGAGACAGGCATCCTGGAATGTGAAGTCAAGTGGGCCTTAGGAAGCATTACTATGAACAAAACTAGTGGAAGTGATGGAATTCCAGCTGAGTTATTTCAAATCTTAAAGATGATGCTGTTAAAGCGTTGCACTCAATATGCCAGCAAATTTGGGAGACTCCTGCAGTAACTACAGGAATGGAAAAGGTCAGTTGTCATTTCAATCTCAAAGAAGGTCAATGCCAAATAATTTAAAACTAACACACAATTGCACTTGTTTCACATGCTAGCAATGTGAAAGGCTCAAAATCCTTCAAGCTAGGCTTCAAAAATACATAAACTCAGAATTTCCAGATGTGCAAGCTATATTTAGAAAAGGCAGAGGAACCAGAGATCAAATTTCCAACATCTGCTAGATCATAGAAAGAGCAAGGGAATTTCAGAAAAACATCCACTTCAGCTTCATTGACTATGCTAAAGCCTTTGACTGTGTGGACCACAACACTCTGTGGAAAATTCCTAAAGTGATGGAAATACCGGACCACCTTACCTACCTCATGTGAAACAAGTTAAGAAGTACATGTATGCAGGTCAAGAAGTAACAGAACCAGTCATGGAACAACAAACTGGTTCAAAATTGAGAAAGGAGTACATCAAGGCTCTATACTGTCATACTGCTTATTTAATTTATATGCAGAGCACTTCATGTGAAATGCTGGACTGGATGAAGCTTAAGCTGGAATCAAGATTGTTGGGAGAAATATCAATGACCTCAGGTATGCAGAGCACCACCCTTATGACAGAAAGCAAAGAGAAAATATAGAACCTCTTAATGAAGTTGGAAATGGCAACGCACTCCAGTGTTCTTGCCTGGAGAATCCTGGCAATGAGCTACCTCATTTTTGTCAATAAGAGTTGGCTTTCCTGCCATAATGTCCTCTTGAAACCCCTTCATATTTAATGTTTTATGAGAGACTAGAATTTAACTGGGTTTCCCCGTGACTTCGTCTCTTACTGAAAGACTGGAAATTGGTCTTAACAGGTAAAGGAGCTGCAAAGAGGTTAGGAGAGGCTGGACCAGGTAAAATGTGCAGAGAGGTGAAGCCAAGATTTGGCAAAGGTCACCTGTATGTGTGATAGAGTATTCCTGTACCAGACCTCCAATTCCAGGGCACAGGATTCACTTTATATACCAGATCAATCCTTCACTGGATTGGGCTAGGCCTGCCATGTACAACAATGTGTATGCGTGTTTTTGTTAAAAAAAAAAAAAAGTGTGTTGGTAAGTATAGGTTTTAAGAATGATGGCTCTGTACCCATCTTCAGCTATCCAGGGATGGATATATAAATCAAGGACAAAATAGTTAACCTTTACCAATTATCGGCTTTTCCTCCTTGGCTTTCAGAGAGTCCATTAGTGGTGGCTTCTTTGTGGTTTCCAGAGCTAGTGTTCTGCCCTGTTACAGCAGTCATTAGTGTCTTGGTGGCTAAAGGAGAAAAGTGTGGTTTTGTTGGTTTGTTTTAACATGCTGTGAGGTCACTGAAAACCTCCCTCACTGTGTTTTAATGGGGCAAATGCAATAGAACACATCCATTGGGTGATGTGTGTCTGATCTTAGGTTCTTGTCTCCCATTGCTACCTGCCTCCAGTTACTGGATTTATCTGGGCTTTGTAGGATTTCACGAGTAATTAATCTGGTGATTCCTAGGTAGCCTAGTTTGTGTAAATATAATGTGTTCCTCTTCTCCATATTCTTTAGTTTTTTTTTTTTTAATAAACTATTTTTTATGTTGATAAAAGTAACCAAAGCATCTTTGACAAAGTTCCTGCACCAGGCAAAGAGATCTGAAAGATAAGCATGGGGGCCACTCTTCTTGAAATGAGGAGTCTTGAACCACACTTTCTTTTGTGCTCCCCTTGTTTTATTTCTAATTTTGAACAAGATCTTCCATCTTAAAAACTAGATTCCTATTCCCTCTTCTAGTTCCCCCTTCTCTACAATCCTAAAATATGGCCCATATACTTATACATTTAATTTGCAAGGTGTCTGCAATTCTTAAAATGATTTGTATCAAAGTCCTGAAAAATTATGAACTCTCCATCTCTTGTTCCCAATCTCCTGAGTCAAGACCTTTCCTTAATATGATTCATGTCAGACAGACTTCTGTATTTAGATAGATTAAAATCTACTTTAATCTCTAACTCTAGGGTAGAGAGAAGCACTGAGGGGCTTTCCATGTAGAAAGTAGGGTTGGGAGACCAATCAAGGAAGGATGAATGTGTATCCAAGTCACTCAAGAACTTTAATGGGTGTGCAAGAAACTTATGTCAAAGTGGCCACAAGACTGTTTAAACATGAGATGGAAAAATATAACTCTGTGTTTACTGCTAGGAACCAAAGCTTGTGTGAAATTTTGAATTTATGTGATGAGAGAGAAGGTAAGAAAGATTGTATCTATTTGTTCTTTCCCTTATTTCTTCCCTTCATTCCTGAACTGCTGGAGACTGAGCACCTTTGGGCTTGGCGACCCCTTTGGGGGAAAGTTAATTTGATGGTTGGTTTTACTGTACCAAGGCGCATCCTTTCCCATTTAGTATCATTTTGTAACACACATACTGACCCTTTATCCTCTCCCTGTTTTTCCCTGGGAAAATACAATGAATAGAGACTTTTTGGTACAGGGAAAAAAATCATTGTGTGACCCAAGCCAACAACCCAAGACTACAGATTCAATGCAATCCCTATCAAAATACCAATGACATTTTTCACAGAACTAGAATAATTTTAAGACTTGTAGGTAAACCAAAAGATGTCCAATATCCAAAACAATCCTGAGAAGGGACAGAGCTGCAGGAATCACACTGTGACTTCAGAATATACTGTAAAGCTACAGTAATCGAAGCAGTATGATACTGGCACAGAGACACACACACAGGCCAATGAAACAGAGTAGACTCCCCAGAAATACACCCCCACACTGAGTCAAGTTGTCTATGACAAAGGAGTCAAGAATGTACAATGGAAGCAAAATAGTCTCTTCAATAAGTGGTGCTGGGAAAGCTGGACAGCTACACATGATGAAATTAGAACAGCCTCTAACATCACATACAAAAATAAACTCCAAATGGATTAAAGACCTAAATGCCAGACCAGATACTATAAAACTCCTAGAGGAAAACAAGGCAGCACAATCTTTGTCATAAATCACAGGAGAATTTGGGGGGAAATTTTTCCTAGAACAAAGGAAGCAAAACCAATAGTAAACAAATGGGACATAATTAAACTTATATCTTTTGCTTAGCAAGGGAAAATCATCAACAAAAAGGCAACCTACTGAATAAGAAAATATATGCATATTATATGACCAATAAAGAGTTATTACCAAAAGTATATAAACAGCTCATATAATTCATCAAAAAAAATTAAAAATGGGCAGAAGCCCTGAACTGACTTTTCTCTAAAGACACTAGACAGATTGTCAACAGGCACACAAAAAGACGCTAAACATCACCAACCAAGAGGGAAATGAAAATCAAAACCACAATGAGATTTTCACATCATACCTATCAGAATGGCTATCACCAAAAAATACATTATAACAAGTGTTGGTGAGAATGTGAGGAAAAGGGAATCCTCTTGCACTGTTGATGGGAATGTAAATTGGTGTTGTGGCTGTGGAAAACAGTACCGAGGTTTCTCAAAAAGCTAAAAATAGAACTACTATATGACCCCTAAATTTCATTCCTGAGGATAAATCGAGAACAGATATACTAGTTCAAAAAGGTACATGCACACTGATGTTCATAGCAACATTGCTTACAATTACCAAGATATGGAAGCAACCTGAGCGTCCATCAACAGACAAATGGATAATAAAGATGTATATACATACACACAATGATATACTAAGTCATAAAAAATATTTTCCCATTTTCAACAATATGAATGGACTTAGAGGGTATTATGTTAAGTGAAATAAGTCAGAGAAAGACAAATACTCTATGATATCATTTATTTGTGAAATCTGACAAAAATACAACAAAATAATACACATTATGAAGAAGCAGTCTCACATGTAGAGAAGTAGTAGTTACCAGTAGGGAGAACGAAGGAGGAGGCATTATAAGTTTAAGAGATTAAGAAGTACAAATTATTTGGTATAAAATAAGCTACAATGATATGTTGTACAGCACAAGGAATATAGCCAGTATTTTATAGTAACTATAGATGGAATATAATCTTTAAAAATTATCACTATATTGTGTTCCTATAACATGTAATATTGTACATCAGCTATATTCAAGAAATTCACTTAGTAACATTCTCCAAAAGGAAAAAAGTAAAATCTTCCCATGTTTCATAATTTCATAACATTTTAGGATCATAGTAAATAAATATATATGCTTGTGTTAAATATTGCTATTAAAAAGATCATTTGTGAGACAATTAACAAATTGAAACTAATTAAACTTGAAACCTTTTACATAGTGAAGGAGACCATATATAAGATGAAAAGACAACCCTCAGAATGAGAGGAAGTATTTGCAAACAAAGCAAGTGACAAAGGATTTATCCCCAAAATATGCAATCAGCTTATTGCATATTATTGCAATCAGCTCAATCTAAAAAAAACAATACAATCAAAAAAAAGGATGGAAGACCTAAATAGACATTTCTCCAAAGAAGACGTATAGATGGCAAACAAACACATAAAAAGGTGCTCGACATCATTAATTACTAAAGAAATGCAAATCAAAACTTCATTGAGGTATCACCTCACACACATGAGAATGGCCACCGTTATAAAAATCTACAAACAGTAAGTGCTAGAGAGGGCTTGGAGAAAGAGAACCCTCCTCCAGTGTTTGTAAGATTGTAAATTAATACAATAATTGTGGAGACCAATGGGCTTCCCAGGTAGCTCAGCTGGTAAAGAATCTACTTACAATGCAGGTTTGACTCCTGGGTCAGGAAGATATCCTGGAGAAGGGATAGGCTACCCACTCTAGTATGCTTGGGCGTCCTAGGTGGCTCAGATTGTATCTGCCTCCAATGCAGGGGACCTGAATTTAATCCCTGGGTTGGGAAGATCCCCTGGAGGAGGGCATGGCAACCCCCTCCAGTATTCTTGCTTGGAGAATCCCCATGGACAGCAGTGCCTGGTGGGCTACAGTCCATGGAGTCACAAAGTCAGACATGACTGAGTAACTAAGCACACACACACACACACAACAATATGGAGGTTCCTTAAAAAACTAAAACTAGAACTACCATATGACACAGCAATCCCACTCCTGGGCATATACCCAAAGAAAAACATAATTCAAAAAGACACATGTACTGGAATATGCATTGCAGCACTATTTATAATAGCCAGGACATGAAAGCAACTTAAATGTCTATCAACAGAGGAATGGATTAAAAAGTTATGGTACATATACAATGGAATATTTCTCAGCAATGAAAGGAAACAGTATTAGGTCATTTGTTTGACAGTCTCTAGGTCCATCCATGTGTCTACAAAGTGAAATAAGTCAGAAAGAGAAAAACAAATATCATATATTAATGTATATATGTGGAATCTAGAAAAATGGTATAGATCTTATTTGGAAAGCAGAAATAGAGACAGATGTATAGAATAAAATGTAGACACCAGGGTAAGGAGGAGTGTGTGGGACGAACTGAGAGGTTGGGATTGACATATATACACTACTATGTATAAAATAAATAACTAATGAGAATCTACTGTATTGCTAAGGGAATTCAGTGCTCTGTGGTAACCTAAATGGGAAGGAAATCCAAAAAAGAAGGGATTTATGTGTGTATAGCTTATTCACTTTGCTGTACAGTAGAAACTAACACAACATTGTAAAGCAACTTATACTCCAATAAAATCAATTAAAAAATAAAATAAAATATTGCTAAACGTACCCACAAAAACAACTAATGTAGTTAGGATACCTGCAGTTCAGTTCAGTTTCTCAGTCGTGTCCAACTCTTTGTGACCCCATGAATTGCAGCACGCCAGACTTCCCTGTCCATCACCAAATCCCAGAGTTCACTCAGACTCACGTTCATCGAGTCGGTGATGCCATCCAGCCGTCTCATCCTCTGTCATCCCCTTTTCCTCCTGCCCCCAATCCCTCCCAGCATCAGAGTCTTTTCCAATGAGTCAACTCTTCGCATGAGGTGGTCAAAGTATTGGAGTTTCAGCTTTAGCATCAGTCCTTCCAAAGAACACCCAGGACTGATCTCCTTTAGGATGGACTGGTTGGATCTCCTTGCAGTCCAAGGGACTCTCTAGAGTCTTCTCCAACACCACAGATCAAAAGCATCAATTCTTCAGTGTTCAGCTTTCTTCACAGTCCAACTCTCACATCCATACATGACCACAGGAAAAACCATAGCCTTGACTAGACAGACCTTTGTTGACTAAGTAATGTCTCTGCTTTTGAATATGCTATCTAGGTTGGTCATAACTTTCCTTCCAAGGAGTGTCTTTTAATTTCATGGCTGCATTCACCATCTGCAGTGATTTTGGAGCCCCCAAAAATGAAGTCTTATACTGTTTCCACTGTTTTCCCATCTATTTCCCATGAAGTGATGGCACCAGATGCCATGATCTTCATTTTCTGAATGTTGAGCTTTAAGCCAACTTTTTCACTCTCCTCTTTCACTTTCATCAAGAAGCTTTTTAGTTCCTCTTCACTTTCTGCCATAAGGATGGTGTCATATGCATATCTGAGGTTATTGATATTTCTCCTGGCAATTTTGATTCCAGCTTGTGCTTCTTCCAGCCCAGCGTTTCTCATGATGTACTCTGCATAGAAGTTAAATAAGCAGGGTGACAGTATACAGCCTTGATGTACTCCTTTTCCTATTTGGAACCAGTCTATTGTTCCATGTCCAGTTCTAACTGCATATAGGTTTCTCAAGAGGCAGGTCAGGTGGTCTGGTATTCCCAACTTTTGAAGAATTTTCCATAGTTTATTGTGATCCTCATAGTCAAAGGCTTTGGCATAGTCAATAAAGCAGAAATAGATGCTTTTCTGGAACTCTCTTGCTTTTTCGATGGTCCAGCGGATGTTGGCAATTTGATCTCTGGTTCCTCTGCCTTTTCTAAAACCAGCTTGAACATCTGGAAGTTCATGGTTCACGTATTGCTGAAGTCTGGCTTGGAGAATTTTGAGCATTACTTTCCTAGCGTGTGAGATGAGTGCAATTGTGTGGTAGTTTGAGCATTCTTAGCAGATTTTAAACTACACAGTTTGTGTAGATATGAATGAAAGCTATATCACAGGACTTTGTAGACAGAGACCATTAAGCCTAACTGCTTAGAGGTAGTCTGTCAACCTTAGATCTTTTTGTTAAGGTCAATAGTCTCATGTATTTAATGGACATTCTTTAATCAGCAATTCCTTTTGAAAAATAAGGCTTTTTAAGCAGAATTTTCCACATTATCTGTTTAGTGGAGAGTAACGGAATAGCAAGATGGGCATCTGACCTTACCTTGTTCAATGTAGTGATGATAAGCCATGGAGATTCTAGCACCTAGTTCATGGTCTGGAATTAATAATTATTTCTGGCAATTTTTCAAAAATAAATTATACTATAAAAAGTTATTGATGGTCATACCTATGGTTTGGTAGTATGGTGAGGGAGGAAGAGAAGCACAACTCAGGTAAAGGGATTAACTGCATCAATCCTGGGTACTAAGATAGTGAAAGGTGCTCTCAGATCCCTAAGTCCCAGCACAGAAGATAGTTCTAGCTACTCTGCATCATTCAGTTCATTTTCTTGAAAAAGGTGTCTGATGCAAATTATTTATAAGTATTTTTTTTCCTAGAAAGTAAATCACTTTGATGAAAATGTAAAAAAAAAAAAAAAGATAATTTGCACATGAGATAATACACCTATTTCAATCATATCTTAAAAAGTGAGGCAAAACATACACTTGTATATTTAACTCTTAGCCACAAACCAAGGAGTATAAAGGCCCTTTCTAATTTCATGTGGTCGCCTGATACAGATTATATATTAAATGACTTTTAATATAAAAACTGAAACCATCAGTTGGAGTTTGATATGGGAAGCCAAACCATAATAGTCAATATGGAATAAGATTTCTTACAGGAAATGGACAATAAAATTGTAGGATCTGATGTGGAAATCTGTGAAAGTATGTCGCCTCTGCATTTAGTGTTAGGCATGAAGAATCTGCAGGTATCCAGACTCACCATGTGAAAAAGATAACAGGAATGAAGCAGAGGAGAGCTTGGAGAAACTGGTGGATAAGTGAAATTCAATGAGAACAAAAGTGGAAACCCAATCCATCACCACAGTTAACAACTGAATTGACTTAAAGAAGAAACGGATGTGCTTTGCCACAGTGCTCCACATACATTTGGCTCAGGACTCAAGCTGAAAGAATGTGAGATACAGTGGGACCTAGAGGGACTGCATGGAGAAGGAAATGGCAACCCACTCCAGTATTCCTGCCCGGAGAATCCCAGGGACAGAGGAGCCTGGTGGGCTGTCGTCTATGGGGTCACACAGAGCTGGACACCACTGAAGCAACTTAGCAGCAGCAGCAGCAGAGGGACTGCATGTCTAACAACTCTCTCAACCTACCAAGGCAAGTCAACATATTGAAGGGGCAGCAGGAATGGTAGCCTACACCAACATTCAGGTAGGCTAGCTGCTGTTTCATTTTTAGCTTCCAAGTTTTTCTTACTGCCAACCTTAATATGAAAAAGTATTCTTTTGACATTCAGATCAAGCACAGTCTACCCTTCAAATCAACATCAGTACATTCCTTTTTATGTTTATATCCCAAATAAAAGCTTAACAACACATATTTATCTCTAGCAAAGTACATGAACCCTTTCTCCAGAGTAGACAAACTCACCTAGGTCAATTTATTCACCTTTGAGAGGTGTTCACTCCTCTTCTGAGACTCTTAAGTAGCATGTAACTTAATTACAGAGACATAAAGTTTAACTACTTTTAACACATCCCATATTAGTAGAGAAATGGGAAAATAAAAAAATGTAATCTTTTTCAAATATATTCATACCAAAATAAAGAAGAAATACTCATAGCTATTATAACCCTTGTTTCTACAGCCAGTCACATGGTCATAGCTGATTTATAACATCCTCATTTTTCTACCCCTCCTATTGTCTCCTTCACCTGCAACAAGAACCATAGTTGGTCATGGTCCCTTGCCTGGTAAAATAACCCAAGATTTCATTCCTGAAGAATTGGGGCTGTTAGAAATTCTGCCCATATGTAGATAGTTGTAGCTTTCCATCAATTTTGATCACAGGACAAGAGAGTACTAAGAGGACCCCTTCAGGGGATGTCCTACTATTCAGGCAAAGAGTAGCTAGGGAAATTGGTTGACTCGTATCCCCAGAAATGATCATTTTGCTTATCTGATGATATCACTCTTCAATTAGCATCCATCTGATAATACAACTTTCCAACACTCATAGCTATATTTTGTAAAATTAATTGAAAGTCATAGTAAAGTACATAATATATATTTCTATAGATTTTATGGTTATGAGGGATCTATAGAAAGACAATAAAAGTGAACAAAAAGTAATCTAAAAACTAGCAATTCACATGCACTATATGTATAAGGTACCTGTGTTTCAAGTTTCCACCTGCAGTTATACTTACAAATTTACAAATCAATAGTTTAAGTACTAATCTGTTTTCAATCTGGGTGGCTGAATAATCCTACTCATTTTAGAGGCTATTAAGTTGAGTACATGCTAAGTCACTTCAATTGTGTCCAACTTTGTGCAACCCTATGGACTGTAGCTCACCAGGCTCCTCTCTCCATGGGATTCTCCAGGCAAGAATACTGGAGTGGATTGCCATGCCATCCTCCAGGGGATCTTCCTGACCAAGGGATCAAACCCACATCTCTTACATCTCCTGCATTGGCAGTCAGGTTCTTTACCCATAGTGCCACCTGGGAAGCCCATTTGGAAAATTATCCCCCTCTACTGTGCCTTAGATTGTGAATTTTTGCTGTTTCCTAAGAAAAGTTTCACTCATTTAATTGTTACAGACAAATTTGGAAAATATATTCCCCTCTGTTCTCTGATGAGTGTAATATCCTGGGTCCTTAGAAGAACAATACTCCTCAAAAACATACTTGACCAGTTTTGGTTGAGTTCTGGTCGTCTATGGATATCTTTCTGGAGAAGGAAATGACAACTCACTCCAGTATCCTTGCCTGGAAAATTTCATGGACAGAGGAGCCTGGTGGGCTGCAGTCCATGGCGTCGCAAAGAGTTGGGCACGACTGAGTGACTAACACTTACTTATGGATATCTTTAGTCACAGATAACTTTTCTTCCCTGAAATGTAATATGTATTTCCATGAAAGGATAGCATACATCATAGGATGTTCATAATGTCTCTTAGAATTCTTTATTAATTCTTCAATAAATATTTAGTCTGTTTGACTCAAGTACTATATTAGGAACAGTGAACAAAATCATTTAAGAACACATAGAAGAATCAGAGAGCAATTTACAATGTTGCATTAAAAATTGCAGATATGGACAAAGCATTATGGAAACAAAAAGAATTAAAAAAAAATCTGCCTTTAAACACTTGGAAGACATCACCAGTTATACCAGACTTCCAGGAGAGATCCACTGAGGTGCCTATTGCTATCTGAAATATGAAGGCAGGAATGCTGTCAGCAACATGGTTATTTAAGATGGTCTTCCTTTCTATCTTGCTTTTTAATCAATGAATTAGATATCCATATATAAACAAAGGCACCTTGTGGATGTTTTTAGACCTAGGTCTTTACCAAGAAACCAAAGAAGAATCTCACTAACCTTGTGCAGCCAATAGGATATGAACAAGTGTCTGTAAGAGCTGCAGAATGGGTGGAGCCAGTGTCACTCCCAGACTCCTCTTGCCACGATCAGGCAAAACTTGGGCAGTGCTGTCCCTTGCAGGCACACTTCCATGAGTGAGAAGCTGCAGAGATCCAGCCTTCCCAAAGGAAGACTCCAATACACCATTTAAAGAAAAGAAAAGTGTGAAATTGGTCACAACAGAGCCACTAAGAGAAACATTCCCAGCACTGTCCTTCCCTTGAGGAAGCACTGAATGGAAATGATTTATCCAGCAGAGGCAGCTGCAGGAAAAGGAAGTAGTGACTGATAAACCAGCTCCCCAGTTGGATGTGAGGATTGGAGAAATCAAATTTTCCCCAGCAACACCCATAGTATTAAGGTGGGAGCTCTATATCTGGAGGGAGAGAGATACTGGGAATCAGGCAGATGAGAAATTTCAAATGTTATTAGAGAGGCTAGCTCAGCAGAGAAATCCACCCACATGCCTGTATGGAAAATATACCCAGAGATTTCCCTTCTGGTCCATGGAACCCCAATGCACTGAGTCCTAAACCTATACCTACCTACCAAGTACCCCCACACCATGCTCCACCCTCCCCCTTTGACATCTAAGTGAGTGAATGCTAAGTTGCTTTAGCCTAGTCGTATCTGACCCTTTGCAACACCATGGACTGTAGAGCGGCAGGCTACTCTGTCTATGGGATTTTCCAGGAAAGAGTACCGAAGTGGGTTGCCACACCCTCCTCCAGGGATTCTTCTACTCCCAGGGATTGAACTCCTATCTCTCGTGTCTCCTGCATTGGCAGGCAGGTTCTTTAGCACTGGCACCTCCTGTGGAAGCCTGAAGTACTAAATAGGTCATAGTTGGTGTTCAGTTCAGTTCAGTCGCTCAGTCGTGTCTGACTCTTTGCGACCCCATGGATCACAGCACACCAAGCCACCCTGTCCATCACCAACTCCCAGAGATTACTCAAACTCATATCCATCAAGTCAGTGATGCCATCCCCCCATCTTATCCTCTGCCATCCCCTTCTCCTCCCACCTTCAATCTTTCCCAGCATCAGGGTCTTTTCAAATGAGTCAGCATCTTTGTATCAGGTGGCCAAAGAATTGGAGTTTCAACTTCAACATCAGTCCTTCTAATGAATATTCAGGGCTGATTTCCTTCAGGATGGACTGGTTGGATCTCTTTGAAGTCCAAGGGACTCTAAAGAGTCTTCTCCAACATGACAGTTCAAAAGCATCAATTCTTCAGTGCTCAGCTTTCTTTATAGTCCAACTCTCACATCCATACATGATTACTGGGAAAACCATAGCCTTGACTAGACAGACCTTTGTTGGCAAAGTAATGTCTCAGCTTTTTAATATGCTGGCTAAGTTGGTCATAACTATCCTTCCAAGGAGTAAGCAGCTTTTAATTTCATGGCTGCAGTCACAATCTGCAGTGATTTTGGAACCCCAAAAAAGAAAGTCTGCCACTGTTTCCCCATATATTTGCCACGCCGGATGCCATGATCTAAGTTTTCTGAATGTTGAGCTTTAAGCCAACTTTTTCACTCTCTTTTTTCACTTTCATCAAGAGGCTCTTAAGTTCTTCTTCACTTTCTGGCATAACAGTGTTGTCATCTGCATATCTGAGGTTATTGATATTTCTCCTGGCCATCTTAATTCCAGCTTGTGCTTCATCCAGCCCAGCATTTCTCATGGTGTACTCTGCATATAAGTTAAATAAGCGGGGTGACAATATACAGCCTTGACATACTCCTTTTCCTATTTGGAACCAGTCTCTTGTTTCACGTCCAGTTCTAACTGTTGCTTCCTGACCTGCATACAGGTTTCTCAAGAGGCAAGTCAGGTGGTCTGGTATTCCCGTCTCTTACAGAATTTTCTACAGTTTATTGTGATCCACACAGTCAAAGGCTTTGGCATAGTCAATGAAGCAGAAATAGATGTTTTTTCTGGAACTCTCTTGCTTTTTCCATGATCCAGCAGATGTTGGCAATTTGATCTTTGGTTCCTCTGCCTTTCTGAAACAAGCTTGAACATCTGGAAGTTCACAGTTCATGTATTACTGAAGCCTGGCTTGGAGAATTTTGAGCATTACTTTACTAGCGTGTGAGATGAGTGCAACTGTGTGGTAGTTTGAACATTCTTTGGCATTGCCTTTTTTTGGGGACTGGAACAAAAACTGAAATTTTCCATTCCTGTGGCCACTGCTGAGTTTTCCAAATTTGCTGACATATTGAGTGCAGCACTTTCACAGCATCATCTTTTAGGATTTGAAATATCTCAAATGGACTTCCATCACCTCCACTAGCTCTGTTCATAGTGATGATTCCTAAGGCTCACCTGACTTCACATTCCCAAACGTCTGGCTCTAGGTGATGGATAACACCATCGTGATTATCTGGGTCATGAAGATTTCTTTTGTACAGTTCCTCTGTGTATTCTTGCCACCTCTTCTTAATATCTTCTGCTTCTGTTAGATCCATACCATTATTCTCCCTTACTAAGCCCCTCTTTACATGAAATGTTCCCTTGGTATCTCTCATTTTCTGCTTTGTTTGGTATCTTTCCTTTTCTGCTTTGCTTTTCACATCTCTTCTTTTCACAGCCATTTGTAAAGCCTCCTCAGACAGACATTTTGCTTTTTTGCATTTCTTTTCTTGGGGATGGTCTTTTTTTTTTTTTTTTTATGATGTACAGATTTATATGACATTCTGGAAAAAATAAACTACAGGAATATAGATCAGTGTTGTACCCTAGGGGTAAGGGTAAAGGCTTGACTACAAAGGGACGCCATGGATATTTGGGGATGATGGGAATATATATACTATATCCTGATGGTACTGTTGGCTGCCTGACTAAACTTAAAGAATTGTACACTTTATAAAGAGGATGTATGTACACTATATCTTAAGTTTTTTCCAAAGAGCCTTCATGTATTAATTAAAAAAAAAAAAAAAAGTGTGACTAGAGTGAATTCTGCAATGCTGACAGTGGTGTTGATCTAGACAAAATGGTGCCCAGAAACTAGCCATTAATCCAATCCCCTGTAACACTGTTATCAGTTTCATGGCAGGGCTTCCTGTAGCCCAAGGTGACAGCAGAAGTGCTTTGGGGAATTCCTGATTTAATTTAGATTCTTTAGGAAAAGAGATAAAGAGCAGGGAGCAGGCTGACTGAGTCCAACTTCTGGCTCCCAGCACCCTACTGTAAGCTTGGGCCCATTTCCTTCCTAAGATTTGGATCTTTGTTCAGTTCAGGTCAGTCGTTCAGTCGTGTCTGACGCTTTGTGACCCCATTGACTGTTGCGCGCCAGCATCACCAACTCCTGGAGTTTACCCAAACTCATGTCCATTGAGTCGGTGATGCCATCCAACCATCTCATCCTCTGTCATCTTGGGGATGGTCTTGATTCCTGTCTCCTGTACAACGTCACGAACTTCTGTCCATAGTTCATCACGCATTCTACCAGATCTAGTCCCTGAAGTCTATTTCTCACTTCCACTGTATACATGTAAGGGATTTGATTTAGGTTATACCTGCATGGTCTGGTGGTTTTCCCTACTTTCTTCAATTTAAGTCTTATTTGGCAATAAGGAGTTCATGATCTGAGCTACAGTCAGATCCTAGTCTTGTTTTCGCTGTCTGTATAGAGTTTCTTCATCTTTGGCTGCAAAGAATATAATCAATCTGACTTCGATTTTGACCATCAGGTGATGTCCATGTGTTGTGTCTTCTCTTGTTTTGTTGCAAGTGGGCTTTGCAGTGACCAGTGCGTTCTCTTAGCAAAACTCTATTAGTCTTGGCCCTGCTTCATTCTGTACTCCAAGGCCAAATTTGCCTGTTATTCCAGGTGTTTCTTGGCTTCCTACTTTTGCATTCCAGTCCTCTATAATGAAAAGGACATTTTGGGGGCGTTCTAGTTCTAGAAGATCTTGTAGGTTGTCATAGAACCATTCAACTTCAGGTTCTCCAGTGTTACTGGTCAGGTCATAGACTTGGATTACCGTGATACTGAATGATTTGCCTTGGAAATGAACAGAGATCATTCTGTCGTTTTTGAGATTGCATTCAAGTACTGCATTTCAGACTCTCTTGTTTACTATGATGAGGACTCCATTTCTTCTAAGGGATTCTTGCCCACAGTAGTAGATATAATGGTCATCTGAGTTCTATTCACCCATCGCAGTCCATTTTAGTTCACTGATTCCTAAAATGTCCACATTCACCCTTGCCATCTCCTATTTGATCATTTCCAATTTGCCTTGATTTGTGGACCTAACATTCCAGGTTCCTATGCAATATTTCTCTTTACAGCATCGGACCTTTCTTCCATCACCAGTCACATCCACTACTGGGTGTTGTTTTTGCTTTGGCTCCATCCCTTCATTCTTTCTGTAGTTATTACTCCACTGATCTCCAGTAGCATATTGGGCACCTACTGAGCGGGGGAGTTCATCTTTCAGTGTCCTATCTTTTTGCCTTTTCATACTGTTCATGGGGTTCTCAAGGCAAGAATACTGAAGTGGTTTGCCACTCCCTTCTCCAGTGGACCACATTTTTTCAGAACTCTCCACCATGACCTGTCCAGGGCCACTCCACCTTGGGTGGCCCTACAGGGCATGGCTCATAGTTTGAGTTAGACAAGGCTGTGGCCCATGTAATTAGATTGGCTAGTTTTCTGTGATTGTGGTTTTCTGTCTGTCTGCCCTCTGATGGAGAAGGATAAGAGGCTTATGAAAGCTTCCTGATGTGAGAGACTGGTTGAGGGGGAGACTGGGTTTTTATTTTTTTTTAATATAAACTTATTTATTTTAATTGGATGCTAATTACTTTATAATATTTTATTGGGTTTGCCATACATCACGTGTTCTGATGGGTGAAGCCATGCTCAGTAAATCTTTAATTCAATTTTCTATTGATGGGTGGAGCTGTGTTCCCTCCCTGCTATTTACCTGGACCCAAACTATGGTGGAGGTAATGAAGATAAAGGTGACCTCCTTCAAAGGATCCCATGCAGGTACTGCTACACTCAGTGCCCCCAACCCTGCAGCAGGCCACCTCCAACCCACACCTGTACTGCAGACTCCTGGACACTCGCAGGCAAGTCTCGGTCAGTCTTTGTGGGGTCACTGTACCTTCTCCTGGGCCCTGATGCACAGGGTTCTGTTGTGCCCTCCAAGAGTCTATTTCCCAGTCCTGTGTAAGTTCTGGCAGCTCTGTGGTGGGGTTAATGGTGACCTCCTCCAAGAGGGCTTATGCCATACCCAAGTCTGCTGCACCCAGAGCCCCTGTCCCTGTTGCAGTTCACTGCTGACCCTTACCTCCACTGGAGATGCTCAAACACAGTCTGTCTCAGTCTCTGTGGGGTCCCTGGGTGGGCAAGTGATAAACTAAAACTTGAGCTACAGCTCCACCTTCTGGAAAACAAAACAAAAGATTTCAATAGCCAGCCAACTGAAAAGTGTGAATATAAAAGCTAATACATTCACCCACAAGAGGTAACAAGAAGGTTGGGACAGATAAACTTACACTTTTACAAGACTAAAAAAAAAAAAAAGTGGAGAATGGATATGGACTGTTCAATAAATGAGGATATGTGTTCTTAAAAAAAAGGCCTCAGATAATTTATAACTGTATGGAATATAACATTTTATCTGCTGAAGGCAATGGAAAAAGAATTAATGAGGTAGTATGGCATCACAGAAAGGAATTCTTCTAAATAGCTGTTATAAAGAAACTCTGTGAATTACAACTCAGAAAGATGATTCTATGAAATTGAGAATGAGACTCTGGGGAACTCCCTGGTTGTCCAGTGGTTAAGGCTCAGTACTTTCACTGAGGTGGCCTGAGTTCAATCCCTGGTCAGGGAACTAGGATCCTGCAAGCTATGCAGTACAGCCGAAAAAAAAAAAAAAAAAAAGGGCAGGGCAGAGAATGAGAGAGATTCCTGTCCAGATGAGGAAGGAAAAGGACACAAAATTCAACTCTAGCCAAAGGCTATTAAAAATACATCTGTATGTGGAACAATTCTCACTGAAAACTAACTAGAGATGTATAGAAAGACTTGTCTACAACCAAGCTCCTAACAAAAATCCACATGGAATCAAGTAGGAAGCGAATAGTAAAAGTGGTCAGGTATGAACCTGTGTGCCCAAGAAGGGACTCAGAGAAAAAGGGAGATTACATGGGTGGAGATCTTCCCTGGGGAGTGAGTGGTTCAAGATACACATAGGGTATTGTATTGTCAAACCTCACCTTGGGGTTTGACAAAGGGAAGATGACCCCTCTGCCTTTAGCTAGTTGGAGAGGCAGTAGGAATAATAAGAAGGCCATGGAAAGCTGAACTCTGCTCATAAGGAACACACAAATGCTTGCTTGCTTTTGAGGCAGGACATAAAAAAGTGGATTGAAAATGTGTAGATGGCTGGCTAAAGATGGCTAAAAAACACATGAAAAGATTCTCAACATCACTAATCATCAGAGAAATGTAAATCAAAGTTACTGAAGTATCACTTCACATTGATCAGAATGGCCATCAAAAAATATATATATATATAGCCATGAAATTAAAAGACGCTTACTCCTTGGAAGGAAAGTTATGACCAACCTAGATAGCATATTCAAAAGCAGAGACATTACTTTGCCAACAAAGGTTCGTCTTGTCAAGGCTATGGTTTTTCCAGTAGTCATGTATGGATGTGAGAGTTGGACTGTGAAGAAGGCTGAGCGCCAAGGAATTGATGCTTTTGAACTGTGGTGTTGGAGAAGACTCTTGAGAGTCCCTTGGACTGCAAGGAGATCCAACCAGTCCATTCTGTAGGAGATCAGCCCTGGGATTTCTTTGGAAGGAATGATGCTAAAGCTGAAACTCCAGTACTTTGGCCACCTCATGCAAAGAGTTGACTCATTGGAAAAGACTCTGATGCTGGGAGGGATTGGGGGCAGGAGTTTAAGGGGACAACAGAGGATGAGATGGCTGGATGGCATCACTGACTCGATGGACGTGAGTCTGAGTGAACTCCAGGAGTTGGTGATGGACAGGGAGGCCTGGCATGCTGCGATTCATGGGGTCGCAAAGAGTTGAACACGATTGAGCGACTGATCTGATCTGATATATAAACAATAACGGTCAGAGAAGATGTGGAGAAAAGGGAACCCTTGTATTCTGTTGGTGGGAGTGTAAATTGGTACAGCCACTATAGAGAACAGTATGGAGGTTCCTTAAAAAACTGAAAGTAGAGCTATTATATGATCTAGCAATTCCACTCCTGGGCATATATCAAGAGAAAACCATAATTCAAAAATACATATGTACCCCAATGTTCATTGCAGCACTATTTACAATAGCCTAACATGGAAGCCGGAGAGGGCAATGGCACCCCACTCCAGTACTCTTGCCTGGAAAATCCCAGGGACGGGGGAGCCTGGTGGGCTGCCGTCTATGGGGTCGCACAGAGTCAGACACCACTGAAGTGACTTATCAGCAGCAGCAGCAACATGGAAGCAACGTTAATGTCCATTGACAGAAGAATGGATAAAGAAACTGTGGTGGATATATATAATTAATTATTACTCAGCCATTAATAGAATGAAATAATGCAATTTCCAAAAATATGGATAGATCTAAAGGCTGTCATACTGAGTGAAGTAAATCAGACAGAGGACAAATACTGTATGATATCACATATATGTGGAATCTTAAAAAAAATAGTGCAAATGAACTTAGTTATAAAACAAAAATTCAAGGTAAGAAGTTCAGTTGCTCAGTCATGTCTAACTCTTTGAGACCCCATTGACTTCAGCACACTAGGCTTCACTATCTATCATGAACTTCTGGAGCTTACTCAAACTCACATCCATTGCGTCAGCGATGCCATCCAATCATCTCTTCCTCTGTCGTCCCCTTCTTCTCCTACCTTCAATCTTTCCTAGCATCAGGATCTTTTCCAATGAGTAGGTTCTTCCCATCAGGTGGCGAAAGTATTGGAGTTTCAGCTTCAGTCCTTCCAGTGAATATTCAAGGCTGATTTCCTTGAGGATTGACAGGCTGGATCTCCTTCCAGTCCAAGGGAACTCTCAAGAGTCTTCTCCAACAAAACAGTTCAAAAGCATCAATTCTTTGGTGCTCAGCTTTCTTTATAGTCCAATTCTCACATCCATACATGGCTGCTGGAAAAACCATGGCTTTGACTAGACAGACCTTTGTTGGTAAAGTAATGTCTCTGCTTTTTAATATGCTGTCTAGGTTGATCATAGCTTTTCTTCCAAGGAGCAAGCATCTTTTAAGTTCATGGCTGCTGTCACCATCTGAAATGATTTGGGAGCCCCCCAAAATAAAGTCTCTCACTGTTTCCCCATCTATTTGCCATGAAGTGATGAGATGGTATGCCATGATCTTAGTTTTCTGAATATTGAGTTTTAAGCCAACTTTTTCACTCTCCTCTTTCACTTTTATCAGAAGGCTCTTTAGTTCTTCTCACTTTCTGCATAAGGGAAGAAGTAGGAGAGGGATAAATTGGGAAATTGGGATTGACATACACACACTACTATATATAAAATAGATAACTAATAGGGACCTGTGCTGTGTATAGCACAGGGAACTCTACTCAATACTCTAATGACTTCCAGGGGAGATAATTTAAAAAAAAAAAAAAAAAAGAGAGAGAGAGCAGATATGTGTATATGTAAAACTGATTCACTCTGCTGTACAGCAGAAAGCGACACAACATTGTAAATCAAGTATACTCAAATAAAATTAGAAACAAACAAGTAATGGATAAAATGAAGAAATCAAGGAAGAAATCAGAAAATACCTGGATAAAAAATGGAAGTGGACTGTGATACAGCAAAAACAGTACCAAGAGGAGAGTTTATAGTGACACAGACCTACTTCAAGAAACAAGAAAAATCTCAAAGTATCCTAATGTTCCAACTAAAGGAAATAGAGAGCAAGAAACCAAAAGTCAACCAAATAAGGGAAATAAAGACTAGAGATAGATATACCCCAAAATAAATACAGATAAAACCAAGAGCTTTAAAAAAAAAAAAAAAGATAAATAGAATTGATGAACCTTTAGTCAAGTTCATCAAGAAGAGAGAGGACCCAAATAAACAGAATAGGAAATTAAAGGGGAGAAACCACCACTGATAACTCAGGGATATGAGGGAAAAAATTGAAGGAGAAACCACCACTGATAACTCAAAAATACAGGAAAAAAAAAATCCATAAGAGAATTCTGTGAACAGTTACATGCAAAAAATTGAAATACCTAGAAGAAAATGGACAAATTTCTAAAGACATATAACCTTACAAAACTGAATCAGGAAGAAAATGGACTATCTGAATAGACTGATCAATAGTAGTGGAATTGATTTTATAATTAAAAACCCCAGCAAACAAAAATTCAAGACCACATGACTTCACAAGAGAATTCTACCAAACGTGTAAAAAGCTGGCACCTATCCTTTTTATACCAATCCAAGAAAATTGAAGAAGACAGAACACTCTCAAATTTATCCTACGAGGCCCATTATTACTTTGATATCAAAACTAGACCAAATCACAACAAAGATTTAGTATAGCCACCATAGAAAATAGTATGGGATTTCCTGACAAAAACTAAAAATAAAGCTACCATAGGATCCATCACTTCCACTCCTGGGTATATATCCAAAAACCCTAAATGAAAAGATACATGCACCACAATATACATTCACCTTAATTTTCATAGTTTATTTATAATAGCCAAGATATGGAAACAGCCTAAGTGATCATCAGCAAATGAATGAATAAAGATGTGATATATATACGATGGAATTTTACTCAGCCATAAAGAATAAGTTTGCCATTTGCAACAGTGTGGAGGAACAGAATGTTGTGTTCAGTGAAATGTCTGACAGAGAGATACGTACCCTATCATTTATATGTTGAATCTAAAAATAAATAAATAAAACATGGATGCATATAACACAAACAGACTCATAGTTGTAGAGAAAAAACTAGTGGCTACCAATGAGGGGAGGGAAGAGGCGGAGAGGGGAGGTCGGAATATGAGATTGAGACACAAACTACCACGTATAAAATAAGCACCAAAACTATATTGAACAAACTGAGTTCTTTACCACAGATACTAAAATTTTTTAAAAGAACCAAACAAATTCTGAAGCTGAAAAATCAAGTCAATATGGTGAAAAATGCGATAAGATTTCAGTAGAACAGACCAGCTGGAAGAACGGATAACTGATTTGGAGGATAGGAATTCTGAACACAGAAGGTAAAAGGGAATTAAGACTTTAAAAGAGCTAATAAAGCCCATGAGAGCTATTGAAATCCACCAGAAGAAACAAGTGTCAGAATTGATGTGTTAAAAGCAAAAAGAATGGGGGCAGTTTACTTAAAGAAATAGCTGAAAGTGAAAGTGAAGTCACTCAGTCGTGTCCGACCCTCAGTGACCCCATGAACTGCAGCCTTCCAGGCTCTTCCATCCATGGGATTTTCCAGGCAAGAGTACTGGAGTGGGGTGCCATTTAGCTGAGAACGTCCCAAACCTACAGAAAGCACAAGACGCAATCAAGGAAATGAAAAGGCATCCTTCTCAATGGGAGAAGACAGCTGCAAACAGTGTATCCAATAAGGTGGTGGTGTACAAAATTTTTGAAGAACTCATACAACTTAATTAAAAAAATAAATTAAAAAGTGGGCAAAGGAACTGGACATTTTCCAAAAAGACATCTAAATGGCCAACAGGTACGTAAAAAGCTATTCAATATCACTAATCAAGGAAACACAAATATCAATAAAAGCCACAATGAGATATTATCTCATACCTTTAGTAATTGCTAACAGAAAGGCAAGAGAACAAGTTTGGCAAGGATGTGAGAAAAGGGAATCTTTGTACACTCTTGGTGGGACTGTAAACTGGTTTAGCCACTAGGGAGAACAGTATGAAGGTTACTCAAAAAAAATGAAAAATAGCAACAACAAAAAACAGGACTACTATACTACCCAGCAATCTTACTTTTAAATATACGTACCCTAAGGAAAATAAAATAGATCAAGATACATGTGTACTCCTGTGTTTATTGCAGCATTATTCACAACAGTTAGATGTGGAAACAACCTAATTGTCTATCAGTGGGTAAGTGGATTAAAACATGCTCTGTATACATTAATGAACACTAGTCATCCATAATAATAAAGGACAACATGTTATTTGCCACATGGATGGACCCTAAGGACATTGGTAATATGATATGATAAGTGAAATAAATCAGATAGAGAAAGACAAATACTATAATGTATCTCATATGTAGAATCTAAAAATAAAAAAAACCTCAGCCCAAAAAAGTGGAATGGTGGATACCAGGAGCTGGGGGGTGGGAGAATGGGAAAAGGGAAAACATGTTTAAGGATATATACATGTAACTTACAGGCAAATAAGTCCTTCAGACCTAATATATAATACAATGATTATAAATGAAATGGTTCTATCAACAATAGGATTTTAATCCCAAATGTCCTATTTCCTAGTTGTATGATTTCAGGAAAGTTACTTCATCTTTCTGATACTCAATTTTCCCAAATGAGTAGTTAAATATGATATTTGCCTTGGAGAATTATTATGAGGATTAGAGGAACTACAGATATACCTCAGAGATAAAGGTTGGTTCTAGACGACTGCCACAAACTGAATATTATAATAAAGTGAGTCACACAATGTTTGATTCCCCAGTGCATATGAAAACTATGTTTATATTATACTATAGTCTATTAAAGTGTGCAGTAGCATTTTTCTAAAGAAAGCACACATACCTAAATTAAATTTATTTTAGGTAAATTATTGCTAAAATGCTAACAATCTGACAATGCAGGGTAGACACAAGTCTTAAATTTGTAAAAATGCACTTTCTGTGAAGCATAATCAAGTTCAGTTCAGTCACTTCGTCATGTCTGACTCTTTGCGACCCCATGAACCACAGCACACCAGGCCTCCCTGTCCATCACCAACTCCTAGAGTTCACACAAACCCATGTCCATAGAGTCAGTGATTGCCATCCAACCATCTCATCCTCTGTCATCCCGTTCTCCTCCTGCTTTCAATCTTTCCCAGCATCAGGGTCTTTTCAAATGAGTCAGCTCTTCGCATCAGGTGGCCAAAGTATTGGAGTTTCAGCTTCAACATCAGTCCTTTCAATGAATACACAGGACTGATCTCCTTTAGGATGGACTGGTTGGATCTCCTTGCAGTCCAAGGGACTCTCAAGAGTCTTCTCCAATACCACAGTTCAAAAGCATCAATTCTTCGGCACTCAGCTTTCTTTATAGTCCAACTCTCACATCCATACATGACCACTATAAAACCATAGCCTTGACTAGATGGACCTTTGTTGAAAAGTAATGTCTGCTTTTTAATATGCTGTCTAGGTTGGTCATAACTTTCCTTCCAAGGAGTAAGCATCTTTTAATTTCATGGCTGCAATCACCATCTGCAGTGATTTTGGAGCCCAGAAAAATAAAATCAGCCACTGTTTCCACTGTTTCCCCATCTATTTTCATAATCAAGTATAGCGCAATAAAAAAAGTATACCTGCAGTGTTTGCAGTGTTTCTGATCACAGTGGGTGATCAGTAAATGGAAACCT
This sequence comes from Bos mutus, assembly GCF_027580195.1. NCBI lineage: Eukaryota > Metazoa > Chordata > Mammalia > Artiodactyla > Bovidae > Bos > Bos mutus. The sequence goes on along the minus strand of NC_091642.1, from coordinate 46,408,939 downwards.
ATTACCACCACTACCCCCACTACTAAGACCACTACTGTTTGGGTGAACCCTGCAGGTTTTTTTTTTTTTAATTAATTTTATTCTATTCTCAAACTTTACATAATTGTATTAGTTCTGCCAAACATCAAAATGAATCCACCACGGGTATACATGTGTTCCCCATCCTGAACCCCCCTCCCTCCTCCCTCCCCACACCATCCCTCTGGTTCGTCCCAGTGCACCAGCCCCAAGCATCCAGTATCGTGCATTGAACCTGGACTGGCTGCCCAGCCTGAAGACCAAAGAACAGCTCAGGGACAGTGACAAACATCCATGGTTTAGTAGATGGGGCATCTTACACATCAGAAGCAAGTCCTGGAGCTATACCCCAGTGTGCATGGCAGACAGCAAGCAGGACACAGCTGTCTTCACTATCTATGGGAGAAGGAGGCTATGATATTTTGAAGGAATTGATATTAGCTTGGCTCATCAGCTACCAGGGAAAGCAGCTCCCAGGACACATTCCCAGCCCCTCAAGTTAGTGACCATCACTAGGTAAGGTGTTTCCTTTTAATAATCCAGGAGGTGGAGCCATTCTGACTTAAGGGGTAGGGGGCAAGCACATTCATGTGAGCATGGTGTAGGTGAAGCTGGTGTAGGTGAAGCAGGGACTGGCTGAGCAGGGGACATACAGAGCAAGAGAATAGCCATTTTGAGAGACCTGACCTAACACTCACCCCAACGTACCCTGCACAACCCTTACGATTTTGTTTTTCCTTCTTCCGTGAAGGGGGTCAGGTGTGTAGAGGTGGACTGCAACCAAATATCACACATGCAACACAAACAACAGTGGGTAAAGAAGATCAAGAATAAAAGGCGAGCCCACTGTGGGGCTAATTTTTAATGGAAATTCAGAAGAGGATGACAAAGTCATCTCACTGTAGACCCAGCAATCAAACTCATTTCACAGTGAGTCTACTGTTGTTGCTTGGTCCATGAATATATTCCTTCTGCTGAGACCAGAGAGGAAATGTGAGCTGTTTATCAGACGTAATGTGGGGAAATTATGACCAGTAAGCAAAATACAAGCAGTAACAGCAGCTCTGCCAGCGGTTTGGGTCCCGGCCTACAGGAGCAGTTTACCCTCAGTTCACCCTCAGTCCCCACGACAGGTGACAAATACTGGAGCACAGTGTAAACAACAAACCGCAACGTTCATATAATGGTGCCTTTCTCTAGTGTGGGGACCTGGAGGAATCAATTTTAAGTGGATTTGGTAGAAGACAGGAGAAACATGTATGGCCCTTTCTAATCCTATTTCCCATAAGACAGCAAACTCAAACCACCTGGGGACACAACTGCCAGTTCCAGGGCTATTTTCTGCTATCTTCCTGTGGGGGTAGATCCTGTGGCAAGGGCACAAGTCATTGTTCTGACCTATAGCTGGCAATGGTCCTTTGGTGATCAACAGTTGAACTTGGATTGTGTTCGCTAGTTGCCTCTGAGTTAACATGGCATAAGCACTAGGACTATTGCTCCAGGGATGTGTCCATATTTTGAGAGGGCAGGTTTCCCATCTCAATTGTCGAAGTATCCTGGCAGCAGTGGATTATAAGGTAGGTGGAAATGGCAATGTATGCCAATTTTTTTTTTTTAATAGTTGCTTTACAATGTTGTGTTATTTTCTGCTGTCCAGCAAAGTAAATTAGCTATACATATACATATATCCCAGAGAAGGCAATGGCACCCTACTCCAGTACTCTTGCCTGGAAAATCCATGGACAGAGGAACCTGGTAGGCTGCAGTCCATGGGGTCACTAAGAGTGGGACATGACTGAGCGACTTCCCTTTCACTTTTCTCTTTCATGCATTGGAGAAGGAAATGGCAACCCACTCCAGTGTTCTTGCCTGGAGAATCCCAGGGCCGGTGGAGCCTGGTGGGCTGCCGTCTATGGGGTCACACAGAGTCGGACACGACTGAAGCAACTTAGCAGCAGCAGCAGCAGCATACAGATATCCCTTCCCTCTTGAATCTCCCTCCTATGCCCACCTCCCACCCATCTAGGTCATCACAGAGCACCCAGCTGAGCTCCCCGCATCAGAGTCCCACAAGCTCTCCATTTTACACATGGCAGTGCATATACATCAAGTCCAATCTCCCAATTCATCCCCCATTCTCTGTGTCCACATGTCGTTCTTTATGTCTGCATCTCTATTCCTGCCTTGCAAATCAGTTCATCCGTACCATTTTTCTAGATTCCACACATATGCATTAATATACAATATTTTTCTTTTTCTAATTTCACTCTGGATGACTGACTCTCTGTCTACATGCAGATGGTCAAGAAACACATGAAAAGGGGGCTGCGTTGAAGTGGAGGAAAAAAAAAAAAGAAACACATGAAAAGATGCTCAACATCACTAATTGTTAAAGAAACGCACATCAAAACCACAATGAGGTATCACCCTACACCAGTTAGAATGGCCATCATCAAAAAAATCTATAAACAATAAATGCTGGAGAGGGTATGGAGAACAGGGAATGCTTTTGCACTGTTGGTGAAATGTAAATTGGTCTAGCCACTACAGAAAACAGTATTCAGGTTCCTTAAAAACTAAAAATAGAACTACCATATGACCCAGCAATCCCACTAATGAGCATATACCCTGAAACAAACCATATTTCCAAAAGACACATGCACCCAAATGTTCACTGCAGTACTATTCACACTAGCCAGGACATGGAAGCAGCCTAAACGTCCACCAACAGGTGAATGGATAAAGATGTGTTACATATACACAGGGGAATACTACTCAGCCGTAAACAGAAGCAGTATTTGGTCATGTCATTTTTATTGATTCATTCCTGAACTTTGTGGCTAATAAAGTGGATTCCTCAGTAGCTATAAATGTCCAAAGGGGTCCTATGTGTCACACACAGCTGTTCTAGATCCTGCATAGTGATTTTTATGTGGCTCAAGGCTTCAGGTAGCTCTTTTATGTTTTCCACTGCTGTAATGCATTGTATACTGCAAATAGCTGCTGTTCCATCACAATATATCATTACTCTGCCTCCTTCCATAGCTGGGACCAGCAGCCCCAATACACTCTTTGGTTATTTTGTTGTTATCACAGTCCCTGACCAAACCCTTCTAGGTAAATGGTGTGGGCCAATTCACAAGCCTCTCAGTGAGTTAATGTCCCTAAATCCTGCATCTATAATTGCTTAGGGGTGATGAGTCTGGGGTGTGTATTTTGTAGATAATCCAGCTCCTTGCATTTTGTCTGTATTCACCAGCCATCCTCTTGCAATCAGATGAACCATAAGCACAGGATAGCTACTTTTAAATTGGAAAGAGGCTCCTAGGTTAGCAGGATATCCTCAATGCCGTGGAAAGAGAAAGACATCTGTGACAATAGACAGTTGCCACAAGTCCCCACAGGCTGGAGGAAGGCCACCTTGGGATTACCCCCACAGCTTTCTGTTCCCATCCTTATTTGCCCATATCCCGGCACTCACAGGCATTTTCTCAGCCTCCTGGCTGGCTCAAGAGTTGTTGGACTGTACCTGGCAGGCCTGAAAGCCTTGCAGTGGACCAACCTTGAGACTGAAGAAAGAGCTCAATGACTGTGACGGACATCAGTGGTTCAGTAGATGGGGTATGTTACATGTGAAGCAGTCCTGGAGCTACACTGCGCTGTGTTCAGTAGACAACGAGCAGGACACAGCATCAGTCTTCCCTGATCAGGGGAGAAGTAGGCTCTGGTTTAGAAGGAGGACTGATGTCAGCTTGGCTCATCAGCTACCTGGGAAACCAGCTTATGGGCTATGTTGCTCATAGCCTCTAAGATTAATGACCATCAGTTGGGTAGATGTTTTCCTTTTTTTTTTTTTTTAATAAACTAGCAGGTAAAGCCATTCTGACGTAAGCAGCAAAGCTCAAGTGCATTCATGTGAGCAGGGTGTAAGCAAAGCAGGGAATGGTCAAGTAAGGGATATACAAAGAGCAAGAGAACAGCCATTTTGAGGGGCCTAACCAAACACTCCACCCAACATAGCCTGCACAAGGCTTACATATTAGTCTTCCCCCTTTCCTTGGTATCCCTAAGGTCAGGTATGTAGAGGTAGACTACAGCCAAGTACCACAGATGCAATACAGATGACAGCAGTTAACGAATATTGAGAATCTAAGAAGTAGGCGAACTTTGGAGCCTGGCACTTTTGGGGTCAATATATGGAAGTACGGAAGATGACCACAAAGGCATCTTGCGGTAGAACCAGCAACCAAACATTTCACAGTGAGCCTACTGTTGTCACCCAGTCCATGAACAGCCTCCTTCTGCTCAGACTGGAGACAAAATATGAGCTGTTAATCAGGCACAAGACTGGAAATATCATGACCATTAAGCAAAATGCACGCAGTAACAGCATTCTGAAACAACACGACCTCTGTGAGTAGCTTTTGTCCTGCCTGCAGTACCATACTGCATGTGCGCCCTCAGTTGCAATGGCAGGTGAAAAATACTGGAGCAGCAGTGTAGCAACAAACCACAAAGTTAATATAATGGTGCCTTTCTCTTGTATGAGGACCAGGAGGACTTAATTTTAGGTGAGTCTAGTAGAATATTGGAGAAGGCAATGGCACCCCACTCCAGTATTCTTGCCTGGAAAATCCCATGGATGGAGGAGCCTGGTAGGCTGCAGTCCATGGGATCGCTAGGAGTCGGACACGACTGAGCGACTTCACTTTCACTTTTCACTTTCATGCATTGGAGAAGGAAATGGCAACCCACTCCAGTATTCTTGCCTGGAGAATCCCAGGGACGGGGGAACCTGGTGGGCTGCCGTCTACCGGGTTACACACAGTCGGACACGATGGAAGCAAACTTAGCAGCAGCAGCAACAGTAAAATATAGGTGAAATCTAGAAGGCCCTTTCTAATCCTATTCCCCACAAACTCAAACCAAGTGGGACTTACCTGCCATTTCCAGGCCCATTTTCTTCTGTCTTCTCCTGGGGGTGAATCCTGTGGCAAGGGCAATAGTCCTTTGATGGTCAGCAGCTGAACTCAGACAATGTTGACTAGTGGGCTCTGGATTAAGATGGCATAAGCACTGGGTCAGTTGCTTCTGGGCTCTGTCCATATTTTGAGAGGACAGGCTTCCCATTTCAGTTGCTATTGAAATAGCCAAGCGGCAGTGACACCGTAAGGCAAGTGGGGATGGCAGCATATGTCTTTTTTACCAGTCCAGTTCTGAACTTCATGGCCCATAAAGTGGATTCTTTGGTCACTATCAATGTCCCTGGGGGTCCTGTATGTCACACACAGCTGTTCTAGATCCTGCTGCTGCTGCTAAGTCACTTCAGTCGTGTCCAACTGTGCAACCCATAGACGGCAGCCCACCAGGCTTTCCTGTCCCTGGGATTCTCCAGGCAAGAACACTGGAGTGGGTTGCCATTTCCTTCTCCAATCTTCTAGATCCTGTGTGGTAGATTTTTGCAATGCTCAAAGCCTTGGGTAAGTCTTTTTAATGTCGTCACTGTTGAAATGCATCATAGACTGAAAATAGCTATTGTTTCATTGCACTAAATCCTTGCTCTGTCTCCTTCCAAAGCTGGGAACAGCAGCCCCAGGATACTCTTTCAAAATTTTGCTATTGCCACAGTCCCCAACCAAATTCTTCTGGGTGACTGACCATATCCAACTCACAAGCCTGTCCCAGAGTTAATATCCCAAAAGTGTGCATCTATAATTGTTTAGGGGTGCTGGGTCTGGGGTATATTTGTATTTTGTAGGTAATCCACGTCCTTGAATTTTGTCTGTATTCACCAGCCACTCCCATGCAATCAGATGAGCCATGAGCACAGGACTGCTACTTTTAAGCTAAAGAGGCTCTGAGGTTAACAGGATATTCTCAATGTCATGGAAAGAGAAATACATCTCTCATAGTAGACAACTGCCATAAATCCCCTCAGGCTAGGGGATGGCCACCTCAGGATTATGCCACAGCTTTCTCTTCTCATCCTTACTTGCCCACATCTCAGTACTCACAGGCATTTCCTCAGCCTCCTGTCTGGCTCAAGAGGTGTTGCACTGCACCCCACAGGCCTGCAAACCTTGTAGATGCCTGATCTCAAGACAGAAGACCCCAGAGACAGTGGCAGAAACATCAGTGGTTCAATATGGGGCATCTTACATCTGAAGCAAGGCCCTGGCATGACATCCCACTCAGTGTGATGGACAGTGAGAAGGATATGGCAGGAGTCTCCACTGCTCAGGGAAGAAGGGAGGTCTAGTTTAGAGGGAGAATTGATATCAGCTTGGCTCATCAGCTCAAGCACTATAGGGAGTTAATCCATTGCTTAAACAACCAGACACTGGAAGCATATTGACACAGATCAAATCTTGGCTCTTTTATTTGATTACCTTCCTGGAAAACTTTTTCTATTTTTTTGTGCCTCAATACCCTTATCTGTAAAATGGGAAAAAATATATATACCCACCTGAAAGAGTTGATGTTAGGGATCAAATGAGTAAATGCAGGCAAATTTATTATATACTTTATGTGTGCATGTGTGCTAAGTCACTGCAATCATGTCTAACTATTTGTGACGCCATGAAATGTAGCCTGTCAGGCTCCTCTGTCCATAGAATTCTCCAGGCAAGAATCCTGGAGTAGGCAGGTTTTTTATCACTAGTGTCATCTGGGAAGCCCATTTTATACTTCATGAAATATAACAAATATTAGCTATCATTATTATCAGCTTCTCATTTCTTCATTCTATGTACCTTTGACAAAGCAGTGATTATAAAATAAAATTCCAATAAGAAAACATAAAAAATATTAAATTATATGTATATAATTATTATATGAATATAATTATATGCATATGTATATATTATATGCATATAATTTAATGCATACATACACCTTATCATAGGCATTCATACGTGTATAAGTCAAGAAACAATGATTTAATACATACATACATCTTATCATAGGCATTCATACGTGTATAAGTCAAGAAACAATGATTTTTTTAATCCTTACTTAAATACAACTCTGTAAAATGAAAAAGTATAAGAAACACTGTGCTGGAAGAAGCACAAGCTGGAATCAAGATTGCTGGGAGAAATATCAATCACCAGAGATATGCAGGTGACACCACCCTTATGGCAGAAAGTGAAGAGGAACTAAAAAGCCTCTTGATGAAAATGAAAGAGGAAAAAAAAAAAAAGAAAATGAAAGAGGAGACTAAAAAAGTTGGCTTAAAGCTCAACATTCGGAAAACTAAGATCATGGCATCTGGTCCCATCACTTCATGGGAAATAGATGGGAAAACAGTGGAAACAGTGTCAGACTTTATTTTGGGGGCTCCAAAATCACTGCAGATGGTGACTGCAGCCATGAAATTAAAAGACGCTTTACTCCTTGGAAGGAAAGTTATGACCAACCTAGATAGCATATTGAAAAACAGAGACATTACTTTGCCAACAAAGGTCCGTCTAGTCAAGGCTATGGTTTTTCCTGTGGTCATGTATGGATGTGAGAGTTGGACTGTGAAGAAGGCTCATCGCCGAAGAATAGATGCTTTTGAACTGTGGTGTTGGAGAAGACTCTTGAGAGTCCCTTGGACTGCAAGGAGATCCAACCAGTCCATTCTGAAGGAGATCAGTCCTGGGATTTCTTTGGAAGGAATGATGCTAAAGCTGAAACTTCAGTACTTTGGCCACCACATGTGAAGAATTGACTCATTGGAAAAGACTCTGATGCTGGGAGGGATTGGGGGCAGGAGGAGAAGGGGACGACAGAGGATGAGATGGCTGGATGGCATCACTGACTCGATGGACATGAGTTGGACATGAGTTTGGGTGAGACATGACTGAGCGACTGAACTGAACTGAAAATGAAAAAGCAAGGAACTTAGCTAAAAAACACTTATGGATTCCCAGCACTGTAAGATTATTAAAGTACTTTTTAAGTGTAAAATGCAAAAAAAAAAAAAAAAATGCATCTAGTAATACCCTGAAAAGTTCTTTTAGAAACAACTTAGTATTTTTTGTTATATGAACATCAGAATATACAATAGTTTATTAGTCATGTAATTATAAAAGTATCCTAAAGGCATGCATGTAATTAGGTCCTTGTTAAGAAAAACCCTACAATTTGTTCAGAAATAACTCTTTTTTTTTTCTTTAGGTCAGTTAATAAAAACATATCTTGGACTTTAAAAATCTGTCTACTTAAATGGTCCATATATTTATTAATTTTCAAATGTTGTGGTGTCCTAGTGCCTATACACAATCAGTAGAATAAAGAATGGGAAATTTTATGTCCTTTATTCATTTAAAAAGATTTCCTCCTACCATTGGAAAGTATTGCTGAAGAATACTGATAATTTAATAATTGGATATAATTTTATATCCAGTTTACTCAAATGCAAAAATTGTGTTTACTTAAGCTTTTTAGTTTACATTGGAATATAGCCAATTAACAATATTATGATAGTTTCAGTTGAACACCAAAAGGACTCAGCCAAACATATACATGTAGCAATCTCCCCCAAACTTCTCTCCCATCCAGGCTGCCACATAACACTGAGCAGAGTTCCCTGTACAATGCAACAGGTCCTTATTGGTTATCCATTTCAAATATAGTTGTGTGTACATATTAATCTCAAATTCCCTATCTCTTTCTCTCTCCCTTCCTCCCTGGTAACCATAAGTTCATTTTCTATGTCTGTGAGTCCATTTTTATTTTGTAAATAAGTTCATTTGTACCGTTTCTTTTTAAAGTCTGCATATAAAGGATATCATATATTTCTCTTTCTCTGACTGACTTACTTCATTCAGTATGACAGTCTTCGGGTTTATCCATGTTGCTTCAAATGGCATGATTTCTTTTTTATGCCTGAGTAATTGTTGCAGAACACTGCTGACTGAATAATTGGATATAATTTTTACATCCATTTTATTCACTTGCAAAAAATGTATTTACAGTCCAGCTTTGGTAGGTAAATTAGTATCAACTCACATTTTAATATCAGTTTAGTTCAGTCGCTCAGTCGTGTCTCACTCTTTGCAACCCCATGAATTGCAGCATGCCAGGCCTCCCTGTCCATCATAAACTCCCAGAGTTCACTCAGACTCACGTCCATCAAGTCAGTGATGCCATACAGCCATCTCATCCTCTGTCATCTCCTTCTCCTCCTGCCCCCAATCCCTCCCAGCATCAGAGTCTTTTCCAATGAGTCAACTCTTCGCATGAAGTGGCCAAAGTACTGGAGTTTCAGCTTTAGCATCATTCCTTCCAAAGAAATCCCAGGGCTGAACTCCTGTAGAATGGACTGGTTGGATCTCCTTACAGTCCAAGGGACTCTCAAGAGTCTTCTCCAACACCACAGTTCAAAAGTATCAATTCTTCAGCACTCAGCCTTCTTCACAGTCCAACTCTCACATCCATACATGACCACAGGAAAAACCATAGCCTTGACTAGACGGACCTTTGCTGGCAAAGTAATGTCTCTGCTTTTCAATATGCTATCTAGGTTGGTCATAACTTTCCTTCCAAGGAGTAAGCGTCTTTTACTTTCATGGCTGCAGTCACCATCTGTAGTGATTTTGGATCCCCTCAAAATAAAGCCTGACACTGTTTCTACTGTTTCTCCATCTATTTTCCATGAAGTGATGGGACCAGATGCCATGATCTTAGTTTTCTGAATGTTGAGCTTTAAGCCAACTTTTTCACTCTCCACTTTCACTTTCATCAAGAGGCTTTTTAGTTCCTCTTCACTTTCTGCCATAAGGGTGGTGTCATCTGCATATCTGAGGTGATTGATATTTCTCCCAGCAATCTTGATTCCAGCTTGTGTTTCTTCCAGTCCAGCGTTTCTCATGATGTACTCTGAATATAAGTTGAATAAGCAGGGTGATAATATACAGCCTTGATGTACTCCTTTTCCTATTTGGAACCAGTCTGTTGTTCCATGTCCAGTTCTAACTGTTGCCCCCTGACCTCCATACAAACTTCTCAAGAGGCAGACCAGGTGGTCTGGTATTCCCATCTCTTTCAGAATTTTCCACAGTTTATTGTGATCCACACAGTCAAAGGCTTTGGCATAGTCAATAAAGCAGAAATAGATGTTTTTCTGGAACTCTCTTGCTTTTTCATGATCCAGCGGATGTTGGCAATTTGATCTCTGGTTCCTCTGCCTTATCTATAACCGGCTTGAACGTCTGGAATTTCACGGTTCATGTATTGCTGAAGCCTGGCTTGGAGAATTTTGAGCATTACTTTACTAGCATGTGAGATGAATGCAATTGTGTGGTAGTTTGAGCATTCTTTGGCATTGCATTTCTTTGGGATTGGAATGAAAACTGACCTTTCCCAGTCCTGTGGCCACTGCTGAGTTTTCCAAATTTGCTGGCATATTGAGCGCAGCACTTTCACAGAATCATCTTTCAGGATTTGGAATAGCTTAACTGGAATTCCATCACCTCAACTAGTTTTGTTTGTAGTGATGCTTTCTAAGGCCCACTTGACTTCACATTCCAGGATGTCTGGCTCTAGGTCAGTGATCACACCATCGTGATTATCTTGGTCATGAAGGTCTTTTTTGTACACTTCTTCTGTGTATTCTTGCCATCTCTTCTTAATATCTTCTGCTTCTGTTAGGTCCATACCATTTCTGTCCTTTATCGAGCCCATCTTCGCATGAAATATTCCCTTGGTATCTCTAATTTTCTTGAAGAGACCTCTAGTCTTTCCCATTCTGTTGTTTTCCTCTATTTATTTGCATTGATTGCTGAGTAAGGCTTTCTTATCTCTTCTTGCTATTCTTTGGAACTCTGCATTCAGATGCTTATATCTTTCCTTTTCTCCTTTGCTTTTTGCTTCTCTTCTTTTCACAGCTATTTATAAGGCCTCCCCAGACAGCCATTTTGCTTTTTTGTATTTTTTCCATGGGGATGATCTTTATCCCTGTCTCCTGTACAAGATCACGAACCTCATTCCTTAGTTCATCAGGCACTCTATCTATCAAATCTAGGCCCTTAAATCTATTTCTCACTTCCACTGTATAATCATAAGGGATTTGATTTAGGTCATATTGAATGGCCTAGTGGTTTTCCCTACTTTCTTCAATTTAAGTCTGAATTTGGTAATAAGGAGTTCATGATCTGAGCCGCAGTGGGCTAGTGGTCTTGTTTTTGTTGACTGTATAGAGCTTCTCCATCTTTGGCTGCAAACAGTGTAATCAATCTGATTTCGGTGTTGACCATCTGGTGATGTCCATGTGTAAAGTCTTCTCTTGTGTTGTTGGAAGAGGGTGTTTGTTATGACCAGTGCATTTTCTTGGCAAAACTCTATTAGTCTTTGCCCTGCCTTATTCCGTATTCCAAGGCCAAATTTGCCTGCTACTCCAGGTGTTTCTTGACTTCCTACTTTTGCATTCCAGTTCCTATAATGAAAAGGACATCTTTTTTGGGTGTTTGTTCTACAAGGTCTTATAGGTCTTCATAGAACAGTTCAACTTCAGCTTCTTCAGCATTACAGGTTGGGGCATAGACTTGGATTACTGTGATATTGAATGGTTTGCCTTGGAAACAAACAGAGATCATTCTGTTGTTTTTGAGATTGTATCCAAGTACTGCATTTTAATATAATAGTTTGAAAAATGAGTGTTTATACTTTGTTATTCTACTAAACTCAAAAGTATTAACCTCCAGCCTTTAAAATTTAAATTTTAGGGCAGGCAAATGGTCATTTATTACAGGATTGCAGCTCTATGTCAAAAATTACATATTATGTATAAGGACAGCGTTCTTTACATTTTGTGTTGTATGTTTCAATTATTTTAACTTAAACATCAATACACTCTCACAACATTTTCATAGAACATGGACCTTATTCGATTTCTTTTTGGTGTATCAAAGAACAGCTCGTCTAAAATTTTGAACTTGAGATACCAAATGTAATCGTATTTTCTTCCTAATGTAGCCAACTCATTGGGAAAAAACCCTGTTTCTGGAAAGACTGAGGGCAGGAGGAGAAGGGGATGGCAGAGGATGAGCTGGTTGGATGGCATCCACTCCATGGACATGAGTCTGAATAAACCTGGAAAATAGTGAAGGACAGGGATGCCTGGCGTGCTGCAGTGCGTGGAGTCACACAAAGTTGGACACGACTGAGTGACGATACAACAAAACATAATTCAAATCTTTGAGGCCCAAAGATATACATTTTGCAGGCTTCCTGACGGGTACTATGTATTTGAGAGTTGGAGGACAACTCTGAATACATGAGTTCAGTTCAGTTCAGTTCAGTTGCTCAGTCGTGTCCGACTCTTTGCGACCCCATGAACTGCAGCACACCAGGCCTCCCTGTCCATCACCAACCCCTGAAGTTTACGCAAACTCATGTCCATTGAGTCGGTGATGCCGTCCAACCATCTCATCCTCTGTCATTCCCTTCTCCTCCTGCCTTCAATCTTTCCCAACATCAGGTGGCCAAAATATTGGAGTTTCAGCTTGCCATCCAACCATCTCATCCTCTGTCATTCCCTTCTCCTCCTGCCTTCAATCTTTCCCAACATCAAGTGGCCAAAATATTGGAGTTTCAGCTTCAACATCAGTCCTTCCAATGAACACCCTGGACTGATTTCCTTTAGGATGGACTGGTTGGATCTCCTTTCAGTCCAGGGGACTGTCAAGAGTCTTCTCCAACACCACAGTTCAAAAGCATAAACTCTTTTGTGCTCAGCTTCTGAGTGGCCAAGGATAAATGTGATAAGGGTTAAAGAACTAACCACTTTGACCAGGAGCCTGCAGTGCTACTTAGCAGTGGAGTGCATGGTCAGCTTTCAATTCAGAGGATCCTTCCAGAGACTGTGGCTTGGCCTCTGGAGTTTGGAGGATTCTGTTTTGATCCAGGAGATACAAGATGAGGATTTGGACTATGTCCACTGCTGTAGGAATGGAGAGAAGAGGATAGACATGTCAGATTTTTAGGTATGAAAATAAATGATTGAAGAGTGTTGCAGAACATTCTTCTTGCCTCACATTATACATGTCGCTCCTTCATTTCTCTCCAGCTTTAAATATAAGAAAGAGTTATCATTCCATGTCACATATTATACAATATATAGTTTTGTCAGCCTGATCATTTAAGAGTCCATGGTAGGAACATTCTTTTATGTCTTGGGAGAGTCAAGCTCGTTACAAGCACTAACTTTCTAGAGTTTTCAAAAATTGCTCTACTCCTTCTATCAGTGTCTATTTCTGTCTGCTATATCCCATTTAGGTTTCTTTGGTCATCATAGGCCCATACAGCACTTCCATAGTTTACCTTTCTTTACAGACTACAACTGTCGCCTTCCTCTCAACTGCCATAGGATTACCTGCACTCTCTTCCCCTTGTCTGTGGCTCTCATTTCCTTGCCTGATCTGCTGTGCAGATTGAGATTCAGGAACCATCGATGTCTCCTAGGAGGGCCATCGACAGTCTTTGCACACATGTTGCAAATGAACTTTAACTAGCAGCACCTCCACAAACAATATTTTATAGTAAGCTTAGAAAGAGTCATTTTTATGTATATCATACTGGAGGTAAAAGCATAAACACATGAAGGAGAATCACTGCTAACAGCAAATGCTTATTGTGTATTTATTGTGAGCTATGTGTTGTTATATAAACTAAAGACAGTAAAATGCATGATTTGAAGAGATTTACAACTCTATTGAACAGGCTGAAGGTGTGCATAATAAAAAAAGTAACATTTGAGAAACAGGGGTAAGAACACTAGACACAGCAAGGAAAATTGGATTCAAGCCCAATTCAACAATTCTATAACCTTCAAGAAAGAATTCAGCCTCACTTTTATTATTCTTAAAGTGGAGAAAGTAATACCTTTTTTTTTTTTTTTTTTTTGGGAGTGTAGCTATTTTTTTAAATTAATTAATTAATTTTTTTTTTTTTTTTTTACAATATTGTATTGGTTTTGCCATACATTGACATGAATCCGCCATGGGTGTACATATGTGCCCCATCCTGAATCCCCCTCCCATCTCCTTCACCATACCATCCCTCTGGGTCATCCCAGTGCACCAGCCCTGAGCATCCTGTATCCTGCATCAAACCTGGACTAGTGATTCGTTTCTTATATGATATTATACATGTTTCAATGCCATTCTCCCAAATCATCCCACCCTCTCCCTCTCCCACAGAGTCCAAAAGACTGTTCTATACATCTGTGTCTCTTTTGCTGTCTTGCATACAGGGTTATCTTTACCATCTTTCTAAATTCCATATATATGTGTTATTATACTGTATTGGTGTTTTTCTTTCTGGCTTACTTCACTCTGTATAATAGGCTCCAGTTTCATCCACCTCATTAGAACTGATTCAAATGTATTCTTTTTAATGGCTGAGTAATACTCCATTGTGTATATGTACCACAGCTTTCTTATCCATTCATCTGCTGATGGACATCTAGGTGGCTTCCATGTCCTGGCTATTATAAACAGTGTTGCGATGAACACTGGGGTACACGTGTCTCTTTCAATTCTGGTTTCCTCTGTGTGTATGCCAAGTAGTGCGATTGCTGGGTCATATCACAGTTCTATTTCCAGGTTTTAAGGACTCTCCACACTGTTTTCCATAGTGGCTGTACTAGTTTGCATTCCCACCAACAGTGTAAGAGGGTTCCCTTTTCTCTGGACCCTCTCCAGAATTTATTGTTTGTAGACTTTTTTGATAGCAGCCATTCTGACCTGCGTGAGATGGTACCTCACTGTGGTTTTGATTTGCATTTCTCTGATAATGAGTGATGTTGAGCATCTTTTTATGTGTTTGTTAGCCATCTGTATGTCTTCTTTGGAGAAATGTCTGTTTAGTTCTTTGGCCCACTTTTTGATTGGGTTGTTTATTTTTCTGGAATTGAGCTGCAGGAGTTGCTTGTATATTTTTGAGGTTAATTCTTTGTTTGTTGTTTCATTTGCTATTATTTTCTCCCATTCTGAAGGCTGTCTTTTCACCTTGCTTATACTTTCCTTTGTTGTGCAGAAGCTTTTAATTTTAATTAGATCCTATTTGTTTATTTTTGCTTTTATTTCCAATATTCTGGGAGGTGGGTCATAGAGGATCCTTTTTTCACAGGTCACTCTGTGACTGAATATAAAATGAAATCATTCATTCATTTAACAAGTACATGTTAAACAGGAGACTCTGTTTTATACATGGTGTCAGGGGATAGACATTAGAAAAAGAAATCCAGATTTCCGCTTTCTTAGAGTTTATACTTTAGTGCGTGAGGTGAAGGGGAAGAAAAGATGCATAAGTAAATAGATGGTAAAATTCCAAAGAGTGAGACCACCAGTGCTAAGACCCTAAGAAGAAAAATCTTAGCCTGTTGAAGGCACAGAGAGAAACCACGTGTGGGTGGATTGCTGTGACCCAGATTAAAAATGTGTAAATAAAACAGTTAAAAGATTATCTAGCATGTATCATATATTCTAATTCATGCAGAATTATTTGTAGACATGTAGGCATGCAGAAATTAGCAAATATAAACATCCGCTTACCTTGAGAGGACCATAACATATTTTTAAAAAGTAAGTCATAGACAAATATGTATAGAATGATTTTTTTAGTTTAAAACAGATATCACATATAGAGTTGTGCTTTTATATATTTTATACATTAAAAGATATAATCGTGAAGATATGTACACATTAAATTTAATAGCATTGGATGTCTTTAAAGAAGCCAGTAAAATACGCCATACGGATACAGAAACTGAAAATAGAAAAATGGAGAGGTGGAAGAGAGACTGTAAGTACAAGTAACCTTTCTTTTCATCTGCCAGTGGGTATGTTTACAAAATATATGGCATATCCAAAAGGAAAAGCATAAGGATTTTGGCATCAGACTGGACGATGAGACACTTTTCAAGGCTGTAGGTTAAACATTGTGCAATGTAACTATCATTTAAGATGGAATAGTGTGACATCTATTAGTTGTAGTAATTGTTAACAAAGCACTGTTAATTTGCAGATTCCTGAAGG
The DNA here is from genome assembly GCF_027580195.1 of Bos mutus. NCBI lineage: Eukaryota > Metazoa > Chordata > Mammalia > Artiodactyla > Bovidae > Bos > Bos mutus. The sequence goes on along the minus strand of NC_091642.1, from coordinate 46,392,896 downwards.
AAAATTAGGGAGATATTTTTAATCTAGTCTGAGCATCGTTTATTTCATTACTTCCCACGATTCTTCAGTCTTTGTCATCCCTAGTCCTTCCATTATATCTCTCTTTGCTTCGATTTTTGCATGTACCATATGGAAGTTTCTCTGGGTGCAGAAGGGTGGGAAGGGGCATCATCTTATCTTAGACTCAGTCCTCTCCTCGGTGATAGTAATGGACTTTTGGGCTAATTGATTTGAGTTATTTGCTAATGTGTTTATTGCTAATACATACATTTCTGTAAGTAAAGTGATAGTATATTCCATTTTGTACTTTTAAAATAAGCCATTCTAGATTTGCTTAGAAAATAGAACCAGTGGCGACAGTGGAAACAGAGTAGGTGAAGTTATGGATAAAATGGAAATGAGCTGATCATCTTGAAGCTAGCTAATGGATAAAAGGGAGGACATTACAGTATTTGCTGCTTTTGTATATGTTTGATATTTTGTAGGAAGAGAGCGTATTAAAAGACTGAGATAAAACCTTAAAATTTTAAAGCTTCCATTATCATGGTGTTCAGGGCAGAGCTTACTAGAAATGTTAGAGAAAAACTGAAAAGAATTATCAGAGTGTCCCTTGGTGTTCTGATAAAATACATGAACAGAAAACCTCCAGAAGTAATGACTGAACCAAAAAAGGGAATATCTTTTAGCTGGTAAAAAAAAGTCTGGAAAGGGGCAGGTGAAGGGCAATCCAGTGGCCCCATGACGCCACAGTGTCTTAATCTCCTTCCCTGTTTCTACTCTACTGTCCTTAATGTGTGTCTGTTGTCTTCACCGTCAGTTCCTATATCTCAAAGCAACACATTTTAGGCATTAAGATGAAAAGTGTGTGTGTGTCTGTGTGTGTGTGTGCTCAGTTGTGTCTGACTCTTTGCAATCCCATGAACTGTAGCCTGCCAGGCTCCTCTGTCCATGGGATTTTTCAGGCGGGAATACTGGAGTAGGTTGCTATTTCCTACTGCGAGGGATTTTTCCAGTTTAGGGATTGAACCTCAGTCTCTTGCACTTCCTACATTGGCAGGTGGATTCTTTACCACTGTGCCACCTGGGAACCCCAAAAGGAGGAAGACGAAAATAACAAAAGAAGAGTATTGCCCACATATGAAAAATAAAACTCTCCCTAGCAAATTTCCATTCCATTGTCCAGAATTTTGTCACATAAAAACTACAAGGGAACATAAGAAATTTAATTTTAAGCTGGAAACACTACTGTCCATTCTAAACCAAAGTAATGTCAGTGGGGAGGTTAAAGAGAATGTACACTGGGTGGGCAGGTGACAATGCCTGCCAGCGTCTACCTCTCTGGCTGTACAACATCCTTAAGCAAACTTCTTCCCAAACTTACAATATAATTCCTCCTTTTTACCTCTCTTATGAGAGACAAGGGCCTGAACTCAAATCTTGTTTTTGTACCTCACCAAAGTCCAGACTTTTACCTTTATCTGAAACAAAATCCAATTTTAAGATTTCTGCAATAATTTAGTTAAGATAACAGGGAATGCTCACAGATTACTCAGAGGAGAGCACATTCAGAGGAGTGCATGGAAGAAAAATCTGCTCTGTTAAAAACCAAGTAGCAGGATATTGAAAAACCCTGATGAGAGACAGATAATGTGAGACTTAACCAAAAAAGTGGAAATGTTAAAGAAAATTTTTGGATAGAGACTCACTAGATCTAATAAATATTGAGTGGATGGCAGGAGATCAGGCAATTGAAGAGAGAATCAAAGGTGATGCCTAGGTTTAAATATGCTAGGAACAGGTAAAAGGAAGCTCCCCATTTTTCTCCTCTATAACTTCTGTTATGTCTGAGAAAGGAACAGATTATAATAAGCATTGTTCTCAAGGAAACAATAATATACTCTCTTATTTCTGAATGCTATTCTTCAATTTACAAAAGATTTTTGTGATAATAAATATTATTTATTCAGGGCTTATTATGGGCCAAGTTCCATGCAAACCACTGCAACATTATCTCATTTAATCATCAGAACAATCTAATAAGAAAAAAATGTGTATTTTCTTCTTATAGATGCAGAAGTTATCTTAGTAAAGATCACACAGCTGGGATTGAAACTCAAATTTGCATTGCTACAAAGGACATGTCCTTTCTCTTTTATACTGCCTCACATATATTATCATTCATATCCACATATATTTGCATTTTTTGTAGATGAGCTTTTAAACATAGAAGCATCTCTAAATTTTAATATGGATGTGGAAAGTATATTGGAAGAGAAATTCCTTTCTAGGGAGCTTTGACTACTATCTTCACTTACCCTACCAACCTACCCCTCTCACCCCTCACTCTCCACTCTTATGCTCTCTGTGCTAGAACAAAAGGAATTTCAATCCATGACATTAAAATTATGGAATGTGTCAAACCTCAAATAAAAAAATATGATCAGTACTTTAAGAGAAAGGAGAGAGTGTTTGGTGGAGGTAAAAGCTATTGGACTTAGAACCCATTCCTTAGGTCAAAGGTTGTGGATTATGTAATTAGCTTCAGGAATCAAATCTTGAATTTAGGACAGTCAAGACATACCCTTCTTTTACTTCTCATCCTTTCTTGCCTCTGCTTGTCCTCAACAGTGGCCTTCATCCTATCTGTCAAATAAGAGAGAAATCAGGACTTCATAAGGAGAAACTTTATTCATAAAGAGTTTGCAAAGAAAAGAATGGAACTATTGCAATACAGAGAACGCTCTGACCATAAGATCTGCAAGTTTCACTAAATAAAAGGGATTTCTACCTAAACGGTGTTGGAAGTGGATTGAAAGAGTGGCATGATTGGATAGCAGATCAGAGGAAGTTTTGCCCTGAGTTCTGACTATTTGCAGGAGGGGTTGTGTGCTGGAACAGGCTGAAGATGGGTCAGAGTTGAGGGGTCTGGGTAAAGGAGAGAAATTTAGTCAAATTTTTGTTATCAAGCATTTTGCTTCAGATGATCAGTGGGGATAAAACAGCTCAGCTAATTTATGTGAGAGGCAAAGAATATGAATATGGAAGGCTGGCCTTGGCTTAGGAAAGCAAGGGGTTGCCCAGGATCTAAGTCATACAGAAGGGTGGTTCATTGCAGTGAGTCATTCCCTGTAACACAAAAGTGATAAATAGGTTTCTTAACCTTCTAAACAGTGCTTAGGTAAAGTTCAATGTTGTCCCCTATTCCAGACAAGTTTTCTCTTTGTAGCTGTTCTCCCCAGGCACACACTTTTAAAGTTAGCTTCAAAGAGCAAAAGAGATATAGCCTTCTTTTCTAATTTGGAAAATTCTAGGCAGGGATTCCAAGATGCCAAATGCCAATATCTGTGCTCAGTGATGATGAGGAGCTATGATGTAAAATGTTACTCCACAGCATTTGGGTAGAAGTGGTTGGGTAGAAGTAGTATTGTAATTCATCCTTCATCTGTTCTAGGATTCATTTTCCTCGAGGGAAGAAAACACAGTTATTAGAGATGGTAGGATAATAAAGTATTCTGGGCAACCAAAGACAACAGCTACTAAAGTCCATGATACTTTGTTTCTTTATGATTATTTTGTAAATTTTACTTTGAATCATGTACAACAGGGAAATGATTTACTGAAACCTGAAGACATATAGCAGCTGCCTCAACAGCTACGCATCTTTGATATTTGAATGCCTCCACACACCTCTCCATTGCGGGTGGTAGAGGTCTTTGTGTCTCTCACTTCAGTGTGCCCGAAGATGAATGTCTGTTCACGTTGCCTCAGCTTGCCTCTCCCATTATTCAAAGGGGCTCTGTGTGATACCGACACTTTAGTCCACGAAATAGAGTTCAGTCTGAAGTCTTATATTACATTTAAGACATATAGCTTGCTGTTGTTGTAGCTACCCTGTGCCTAATGGGAAACAGAAACAGCTATTCTTAAGGAACTATACCACTATATATGAGAATAATAAATGACATACCATCAATCAGGCATGTGTAATATAAGAACGGCTTATATTATGTACTTTCATAATTCATGTTTTTCAAACATGTAAACTTAGATTCTCAAGTGTTTACAAGAGAATTCTCAATGAGATTTTTCATTCCCATTTTGCAGAGAAATTAGTAATGAGTGAAAGGGTACACTTTAAAAATAGATCCCTAAAAGCAAAAGCAAGACCCAGTATTCTGCGTTTTCAGAAAACATGATACCAGGGTCACTTTGATTTTTACAGGTGAAAATCAAATTCACTGAACTGGATTTTGAAGCATTTGGAGACTTGGAATCTTTAATAAAGGGTCTTTTTATTTATTTTTTCCAATTGTTATGTTTTATCAAGGTGAGTTCTAAAGTACTAAAAACTAGTCACTAATAAAAATGTACTTGTTGAATCTTTTCTGCATTTCTCTTGGTACTAAAAAGTAAAAATAAGAAAGTTATACCTGATCCTAATTATAGGTAACTGTCACCAATGCTTCCCATAATTTTCCCCTCACAATATTATAGGAATGTGATAACTTTCTTTACTTAACTTTTTAAGAGCATTTTACTTGGTAAGCACCTATTCTATAAACATAATGTATGGGCAGAATTACTAGATAATAGTTTAGATTTTTTTAAAAAACTATGTAGATTGTTGAAGAAAGGGCTCAAAACCTGAAAAAAAGTAAGTTTAAATTCTGAATTTACCAGTTGATATGTGAACTTGCCTAATTTTTTTAGGTTATTTCTGTTTATTCTTGCTTTCTTTTGTTTTATTTCTGAGATACCATGTGGATTTTAAGAATTTTAAAATATACAAAGTACCTGGCATGGTAGCCTAATAGTTATTTGGTAACTATTAAAATTCCATCTTAAGTTTTGAACTTTTCCTACAATGTCCCCCATTTTAAAAAAAAATAACTTTGAAGTGATCTCTGCTATCCCTTTGGAATTTTATTTTATTTACTTTTAATTCAAATATAGTTCATTTACAATGTTGTACCAATCTCTGCTGTACATCAAAGTGATTCAGTTATGTGTGTGTGTATATATATAATATATATTCTTTTTAAAACACATATATATTATTTTCCATTATGTTTTATCCCAGGAGATTGGATATAGTCCCCTGTGCTATACTGTAGAAACTTGTTTTTCCATTCTAAATGTAACAGTTTGCATCTACCAACTTCAAAACCCCAGTCTATCCCTCTCCTACTACCCGCTTCCCTTGGTAATGTAAGTCTGATCTCTGCATCTGTGTTCCGCTTTGGAATCTGACTGTGGCTAACTGAATTTTCTATATGTACCTCCAAAGAAGAGGCTGCTGCAAGCTGTTTTCTTTTATATGTATGTGTATTTCCTAAAGCTCCCACTTTGATGAAGACCAGACTGTTGTCTCTAAGGAAATACATCCTGGCCGGGATGAGCTAAAAATGAAACCACCACCCAATGCTGCTGGAGGTGAACCATCTGGAATCTCAAGCAGTTTTTGAATTCTGGAGCCTGTATTTCACTTTCTGTCTTTGAGAAAGATGCTCTGTGGAGCATCTGGGTAAAATATTTTCTCCTGATTTTATGTGTTCACAAACTCATTTGTTTAGTAATGCCAGAAAATGTGTAAGTTGGAAAAGGCTCTATAAAATCTTCGGTATATGTGATCAGCCTTTCAACTTTTACTACTCTTTCAATTCTTTGGTGGAGATTTGTAAAACTACTCTACTTCAGATATTCTGATTCATCTGATCTAGGATGGCATGGCTTATATCTGCTTTTTGACTGATTTTGGTATTCATCAAAATTTAAAAGCTCTTGTTATTACATCTACAACATGAAACTGAAGACATGCTGACTTCTTAAAGGAATTAGAAAGTAGAGATGCACAACTACAAATACGCCCAAATATTAATACTTTATACTAATAGTCTGGAGAAGGCAATGGCACTCCACTCCAGTACTCTTGCCTGGAAAATCCCATGGGCAGAGGAGCCTGGTGGGCTGCAGTCCATGGGGTCGCTAAGAGTCAGACACGACTGAGCGACTTCACTTTCACTTTTCACTTCATGCATTGGAGAAGGAAATGGCAACCCACTCCAGTGTTTTTGCCTGGAGAATCCCAGGGACGGAGAAGCCTGGTGGGCTGCCGTCTATGGGGTCGCACAGAGTCAGACACGACTGAAGCGACTTAGCAGCAGCAGCAGCAGCAGCATTCTAATAGTCAGGTTTGTTCCTTGGCTCTTGACCATTCAATATTTCTCCATAATTAAGTGTAAATAGTATTAAATGTGTCAGAGTAGCTGAGATATAATCCTAATGCTCTCCCATTTTTTTTATTCAGATTTTATTTTATTTTTTTATTCATTTTTATTTTTTTATTTAATTTTATTTTTAAACTTTACTATATTGTATTAGTTTTGCCAAATATCGAAATGAATCCGCCACAGGTATAAGTGTTCCCCATCCTGAACCCACCTCCCTCCTCCCTCCGCATACCATCCCTCTGGGTCATCACAGTGCACCAGCCCCAAGCATCCAGTATCGTGCATTGAACCTGGACTGGCAACTCATTTCATACATGATATTTTACATGTTTCAATGCCATTCTCCCAAATCTTCCCACCCTCTCCCTCTGCAACAGAGTCCATAAGACTGTTCTATACATCAGTGTCTCTTTTGCTATCTCGTACACAGGGTTATTGTTACCATCTTTCTAAATTCCATATATATGTGTTAGTATGCTGTACTGGTGTTTTTTTTCCTGGCTTACTTCACTCTGTATAATAGGCTCCAGTTTCATCCACCTCATTAGAACTGATTCAAATGTATTCTTTTTAATGGCTGAGTAATACTCCATTGTGTATATGTACCACAGCTTTCTTATCCATTCATCTGCTGATGGACATCCAGGTTGCTTCCATGTCCTGGCTATTATAAACAGTGCTGCGATGAACATTGGGGTACACGTGTCTCTTTCCCTTCTGGTTTCCTCAGTGTGTATGCCCAGCAGTGGGATTGCTATTCCTTAAAAAACTGGAAATAGAACTGCTCTCCCATTTTGAATTTTCTTTTTAGGGTAAGACATAATTAATTCTTACCACATATCAGCTATCAAACTTAACATTTGGCATAAATTACCTGGGAAGTTAATTGTCCTTATCAGCTACCTAAGGCAAGTGATGCTACTGGGGTGAGTTGAGGGTTGTTGACAGAATGTCCAAATTTGTATTTGTTAACAAGGTGCATAAAAAGAGTATCAGTCTGATTACAGTCAAGTACAAATCTTGATCTCCCTCTTCTGAACTTGTCATCCTCTTCAGGGGTCACTGAAAACTAAATCTAACTTTTGGCTCTCTGTTCTGCCTAATTTCTAGCATTCTTCTTTTCTATTCTTTCCACTAAGGTCCTGAAACTCTCCTTCTTTATTGAAGGTCCAATGTCTAGCCTATTACTTATAACAGAACTTTTAGACAGTCATGAAAATAAAGTTAAACTTACTTGTTGGGGACAGAATTAAACAGCTGTGGTACATTTATTTAGAGGACAAAACATATCAGAATGATGTATAATAAAATCTTCTGTTACAGTATAACTTGTAACTATTCATAAGAACTTGTAGTAAAGTTTCTCTGAGGTGGAAGCATACAATAGTTGTACTTATAAATCTCCATAGTATACAGTCTCTGAAATATGCATATTTCCACACATTTATATATCCACATACATACACATGTGTGTATATGTATGTGTAATATATGCATATCAAAATGATATACTCTAGGAATTTATAAATGTACATTTTATTTGAAAAAAATTATATAAGGAAAGACTTCTTTGATAAATCATCAGCTCAGTCATGTCCAACTCTTTGTGACCCCGTGGACTATAGCCTACCAGGTTCCTCCCTCCATGGGATTCTCCAGTCAAGAATACTGGAGTGGGTTGACATTTCCTTCTCCAGGGGATCTTCCCAACCCAGGGATCGAACTCCGGTGTCCCACATTGCAGGCAGACACTTTAACTTCTGAGCCACCAGGGTAGCCCCTGTGTCAGAATAGTGTTGAATTGTGTAAGAAATATGCAGCATTGCAAACAAGGATAATTATTTTTAGCAGTACTTTTTTATAGAGTAAAAGAGCAAACATTTGTGATATTTCTGTGGCCATCTGAGATATCATAAAAATAGTATTAGGTATAAAAGACACACTGAAAATTGTATTTTCTAAATGTTAAGACCTAATCTTGGGAAGACAATGTCAAAAGAGTTATTTGAAGGAGATTTATTCACTTGATTAACATAAGAATGTCATTATCTGAGAACAATGAAAGATTGTAGCTTGACAACCTGTTGATCAAGAGACAATGACATGATAAATAATCATAGAAAATAGGAATGCAGTTTAAAGTATCTTAGCTCTTTCGGAAGTGAAGGAATAATCCAGGGGATGATAAAGTCAGTGCAACACATAACAATTATTCTGGTGAGATATAGAATCTCTGCTATTTGAGTAGATGACATGAAAAGTAAAGAATAAACTCTTATTTCTTGTTAAGATCAGCCCAAACATAACTGATTGTTTTAATAGAAAAAAAAAATCTAGTTTTGTATTGTTAGTATTTGGCAGTGAAAGACACAAGCTTCTTTAATATTTTCGATCTTAACAGACCAGCCACCGAAACTGACCCAATCTTGGCAACATTTTAACAATTTCTCTGTTTTTTTATTTTTTCCTTGATTCTTTTTTGATGGGATTATAATTTAGGTAGTTAAACTTTCTTTTTACAAACCTACAACTTTCTATTTCATCATTTTATGACTCAATTTTACATTTTGAACACAACACACACTTTAGGATAAAATGATTCTCTTTTACTGTTTCAAAAAAAACTACATCCTTTTTCTTTGCATATAAAATTTTTCTTTTCTGTCAGTACTGATTTGAATGTATTTTAAATTAGCCATATGAACATGAATTTTGATAACTAACTTCTTTACAGAGTGAAATGGAATTTAATCCTGAAACACCAGTAAAGCTAATAATACTATACCTAGTGGCCATACACACTGTTTTTACACCTTCTTAAAAAGGCAAAAATGAAGACATTTGAGAACACGGCCCAAAGAAACAGCTAGTTACTCTGTAACTTACAAAAGTAGGAGTCAAAGGAATATGCATTAAATCTATGTTTGATAAATACATTTTAATACCTGCCTTAGTTAAAAATAACCCAATTAGCTAAGATGTGTGTGTTAGTCACTCAGTCACGTCCAGCTCTGCAACCCATGGACTATAGTCCACCAGGCTCCTCTGTCCATGGAATTCTCCAGGCAAAGGTTGCCATTTCCTCCTCCAATTAACCAAGATAATTAATTTAATATTAGTTCAAAATTATATTCTATTAATATAGAAATGTTTTTAGAAATGCAATTTTATCTAATTGAACACAAACTTTCACTTTTTTTAAATTCTCGTGGAAGTAGTGTCAGCATAATTTATTAGGAAACAGTATAAAAAGTGTAGGAATTTTATATTAACTAATATTTTAGGGATAAAAGTACAGATTTTATTTACAAATAAAATAAAATATGCAATATTATGTTGTACTCTTTAAAATCGGGCAAAATAGCTGCATAAAAACCTAAATTATCAAAATAGCCTGGTTTGTTTAATGATTCACTTTAATAACATGACCTTGGTTTATTTTAGAAAATTATAATCAGCTAAAATTGTCAGTAAGAAAAGTTTTTTTATGTATGTATATACATTTTAATTGTTGTTGCTTTCCCAAAAAGGGTAACAGGTTAAGAAGTTCAGTTTTGTTTTTTTGTTTTTTTTTCTGGATTTAGTCTACAAAACCATGTTATATATTTATATACCTAACACCTTCTAGCAACTTTTGACCATGATTTTAAGAAGAGATGGAGACTTTGAATTAATATGTGGATCCTTTTACAAATTTGACTAGTCAGTTAACTTTAATAATAATACAAATACTTTCTTTTGTAATTATATTTACTAAAAGACACTATTCCATATGTATTTAAATAACCCTTAGAAGGCTAATTAAGTAAAAGTTGTCACTGTAGTGATTTCTTCAGCTCAGTTCAGTTGCTCAGTCATGTCCAACTCTTTGTAACCCCCTCGACTGCAGCATGCCAGGCCTCCCTGTCCATCACCAATTCCAGGAGTTTACTCAAACTCACATCCATTGAGTCAGTGATGCCATCCAACCATCTCATCCTCTGTCATCCCCTTATCTTCCAGCCCTCAATCTTTCCCAGCATCAAGGTCTTTTCCAATGAGTCTGTTCTTCGCATCAGGTGGCCAAAGTATTGGAGTTTCAGCTTTAGCATCAGTCCTTCCAATGAATATTCAGGACTGATTTCCTTTAGGATGGATTGGTTGGATTTCCTTGCAGTCCAAGGGACTCTCAAGAGTCTTCTCCAACACCACAGTTCAAAAGCATCAATTCTTCAGCACCCAGCTTTCTTTCTAGTCCAACTCTCACATCCATACATGACTACTGGAAAAACCATAGTTTTGACTAGACGGACCTCTGTCAGCAAAGTAATATCTCTGCTTTTTAATATCTCTGTCTAGGTTGGTCATAGGTCTTCTTCCAAGGAGCAAGCATCTTTTAATTTCATGGCTGCAGTCACCATCTGCAGTGAGTTTGGAGCCCCCCCCCAAATAAAGTCTCTCACTGTTTCCATTGTTTCCCCATCTATTTGCCATGAAGCTATGGGACCAGATGCCATGATCTTTGTTTTCTAAATGTTGAGTGATTTCTTAAGACCTTTGATATGCTCTGACTTGTAATATAAACCAATTTAGCATATAGCTTATCTTTGTGGGATAGAAAATCCCAAAATAATAAGTAAGTATGGAAGTTTGCTTCCTATAAAGGAAATCTGGATTTGGTAAGCCAGCAAGTAATCCTAAAGTTCTCTGAGCCCCTCACTAACTCAGGCTCATTCCAGTTTACCACTCCTCCTCTGCTAACATCTGGCCCTTATTCTTCTGATCTTCAGTGGCTGCTTGAACCTGTCACCACACCTAAGTTCTAGGAAAGAGAATGCAGGAAAGAAGAAAAACGACAAAACCCCTATGTCTCCAAAAACACTTTCTTCAAGCTTTATACACTACAACACTTACATCTAAATAGTTAAAACTTGGCCCCAGGGTCACCAATAACGGAACAGGGACTGGAGGATTATACGGTCTTTTAGATGTATAGAGCCAAGAGGTTTTACAGCTAAAGAAAAAGGGAGTAATGGTCATTTGGTAGTAATGAGTGACCTCTAACATATGAAATTATCTATGCTAAATCTAAGTTTAACACCATGAATGTAAGCCAGTTACTTAATTATACATTAAAAAAATTACAAATTAGAAATGTTACTCTAAAAGGCCAAATTTTCTTAATTTTAAGAACATAAAATAGAAAGTATTAATAGATTCCAAGTATTAATGAAACTATTTACCTCAGATTGGGTCTTGAGTTCATGTGGTTAGAACTCAAACCCAGCCAAAATCCTGCTTAGGACTTGAAACCATGCGCCAAGGTTTTGAACCCAGCCAAGGAGGGATTGGGGGCAAGAGGAGAAGGGGACGACAGAGGATGAGATGGCTGGATGGCATCACTGACTCGATGGACGTGAGTCTCAGTGAACTCCGGGAGTTGGCAATGGATAGGGAGGCCTGGCGTGCTGCAATTCATGGGGTCGCAAAGAGTCGGACACGACTGAGCGACTGATCTGATCTGATCTGATCTGATCTGAAGGCCCACAGTCTTCCAACTGAGATCGCAGACCAGGTTTCAGGACCTAATGAAGCTCAGGTTCTTGACGTTTGATCTAAGAAAGAATCAGTGAGAGACAAAGCGGTAGGTAAGAAGTGGGTTATCCATAGAGAAACACACTCCACAGGCCCGGTGTGGGCCGTCACTGAGGGCAAGTGTGGCCTTGAAGTGTGGTATGGCTAGCTTTTATGTGTTTGTTCTAAGTTGCTTCAGTTGTGTCTGACTCTGTGCAACCCTATGGACTGTAGCCTACCAGGCTGCTGTGTCCATAGGATTCTCCAAGCAAGAATACTGGACTGGGTTGCCATGCCCTCCTCCAGAGGACATTCCCGACCCGGAGATGGAACCCACATCTCTTACGTCTCCTGTATTGGCAGGCGGGTTCTTTGTCACTAGCGCCACCTGGGAATCCAAGCTTTTATGGAGTGGTAAATTATAGACTACTGGGTAGGAGGAGTATTCCAATCATTTGGGGGAAGGGGCAGAGATTTCCAGGTATTGGGTCACCTCCCACTTTTGATGGTAGGCCTTGGAACTACCGTCGTGACTCTGGGTGTGTCATTTAGCTTGCTGATGTGTTACAATGAATGCATATGAGGATCAAGGTTAGTGGCGTTGACTGGTCTGCCACCTTGGGCCCATTTGATTCTAAACAATTTATGTTGTATCCTTGGGCTGTGTCATTCTTTCAAAGGTTGTGCCCTGCCTTCTTCCCTCCTGTTTCATTAATACTTTAATATGGTTCTCTTCAATATCCACAAGCATGGCCCTAAATCTTTCTATAATAAAGAACACATACTCATTAAGGGAACCTTTTGGTGTCAGGTGTTTTCAATGATCTCTCAAGGCTGTGTTTGCAGTTGTCTTCTTGCTTGATGGAATCTTAATAACAGACAAGAACCTGAGCAGATTGCTGACCAGATTCTTGTCTCACACCAGTGGGACTCACTGTGCACCATTTATTGTTCCAGTGTTATTGTGGCTTCACATTCTGTGTTGCTTAGATTCAAATTACTAACTACCTGATTGGTCTGACACTCTTGGAAGTTGAAAGTCAGCTAATTCCACCCAGTGTGCTAATCAATGACTAAACTTTACAATGGGTATGACTGATAAGATATTTAAATACTTTGTCGTAGAACCAATAAAGATTTGTTCCTCTCATAGCTTTATCTTTGTTCCAACCTTCGTTTTAAGAGTTATTTCAACCTCTTGGATGCTAGGGCATACTTCAAGAACGTGTTTTGCCAAATTTATGGAGACACATTCTTGTTTCAGAACTGAATGTAAATCGTAGTCACACATATGGATGCTCCCTGCTGAGAACTGGACTTTTGAAAAATAAATGGCTAAAAACTCACATTCTGTAAAAAGGTGAAAAAGCAACTCCATCTGTTTTTTACTTCAGGCTAAAAGTCTCCAGCTTATTTCTTCTCATGAATATATCACAGCTGAAGTCTAGCAACTGGCTAACATCTAACTTCATAAGAAATAGAACCAAATGGCTTGTCATTTCTATCTTTCAGGGAACAAACTTTCTCTCTCCTAGAAAAAGATAAATATGAAGTATAGCAAGAGGTATCAAATTTTACCCCCCCCAAATGTTAGATATAGACTCCATCACTATTTTCAATATTCAATTTTGACCTTACTGCAATATGGTGCTTTTAAAATGTAAAGAGGTTCAGCTGCTTAGCTGAGGAACTGGATTCCCATGTAGCAATTTTGTAAACCCTTTCTAGGGACACATTTTCAGTTAATGGGGTCCTTCAGCTTCCTAAGGTACCAAGGAAAATGAAAGATTCTGGCATACAGAAATGTACAATTTTATTATTCCAAAATTCTGTCATGAGCATTATTGGCAGAAATTACTTCTACTCCCTCCAAAAATGGCTCTTCTGAGCAAAATTTATTAAAGAATTAAAGGTCTCCTCTTGTGGAATCTCACAACCCCAGCCCTGATTCAACTTCATCAGATAATTATTACAATTAAGGGTCTCTTCATAGTTGGAGTCTTGCTTTTCTGAGGTCTTGGTTTTTATATCTAAGAAGTTTGGCCTGAGAATCACTATTTATACACTTTCATTTTTACTATCATCGAATACTGTTTGAGGAGCCGTACACAACTCCAGTGCTCCACAGGATGTGGGTAAAAACTTTACTGAAGTGTTGATCATCAGTTAGTACCATCAGTGAACACTTGTTGGAACTTAGAGATTGTTGCAGTATACAGATATGTATTTTTCTCTTTGATTTTATCTTTGTTTTTCTAATTCCCTGCACTGTCATATAATTTCTGGTCATGAATCTATCTACTTTTATTGATTTTAAATTTATCCCAAAATTCAAAGAAACCCTCTCTTTCTCCTGAGAAGCTGAAATTGATTTTATCTCGGACATCTTATCTCAGTTTATTAATGTGACTTTTTTCAGATTTATGGCTGTTAACTCTTCTGCTCAGTGCCTTCTTGACTGCTAGTACTTGTGAATTTTTCATTCAAGATACTCCAGATTTTCTTTAAAGATTCTTCCAATTCATGTGAACAGTATTAAAACACACACACACACACACACAACATCTATTTGTAGAAGCTGCTGCTGAAGCTTCTAACCAGGCAAGTGGAAACACTCTGGCTGGGGAATTCCATTAGGAATGTATTAAAGGTTGAAAAATGCTATTAGATCTTTGAGTGAGTCTCCTGAGAGAGTGAGAAGGAAAAGCAATCTTCTTGCTTCCTTCTCAAAAAAGGACACTTCAGTGTCTCTCTACACAGATACTGTCAAACAGCCAGTTTGCAAAACTGTCCCTTATTATGCTCTGTTCACCTGCTAGAGGTGTGAGTTTTTGTGGATTTTAGTTGTTGTTGCTTGTTTGTTTTGTTTCCCTCTCTCCAAAAAAAAAAAAAAAAATCATCACTGCCCTTCTGTTCAATTCTAAGGGCTAGAATCACTTGCAACAGCAAAGTTGCAATATTGGATTGTCTAAGCTATGTTTCTTCTTTAAAGGGGTGAGGGAACATTTCTAAAGACTGTGGATAACATAAAAAGTAAAAATAAACAAGTTTTGAATAGTAAGGAGAACCATCCAAAGTCTAACATGGTACTGCAGAAAGAGCATAGTTTTACAAATGAGTCAGACTTTAAGTTTGTATTCTAGCTCTGCTACTTACTAGCTACATCACTGAACAATTGAATGCTAATTTCCTTATCTGTCAAAGCAGATTCATAATATTTATTTGATAGTGTGGATGTTAGGATTAAATTTAAAATGTTTTTGACTTCCTGGCATAAAACAAAATAATAGTTTATTTTCTTCCCCACATTTTTGGAATTAGAAGGGTACCTTTCAAGAGGAGATGTGGGGAAAAAATAGAAAAACTGTAGAAAATCAGTTGGTTGTCTAATGCAAACAACTGACTCATTGGAAAAGTCCCTGATGCTGGGAAAAAAGAAAAAGATGGGCAGGAAAGATGCTGCCCTCTTCCCTGATTGAGGGCAGAAGGAGAAGAGGGCATCAGAGGATGAGATGGTTGGATGACATCACCAATGCAATGGACATGAACTTGGGCAAACTTCGGGAGATTTTGAGGCAAAGAGATGCCTGTCATGCTGCAGTCCATGGGGTCACAAAGAGTCAGACACGACTGGGCAACTGAAAAACAAGAGAACCAGATTGTTGCATCCTTTTGTTTTGTTTGTTTGTATCATCTTTCCTGTAGTCCTGTCATCTTCTTATGGTAGATATCACTTTGCTTATTGAGCTGTTTCTTCTTCACTACAGTGCGACCCTAATGGGCCTCCCAATTGCAAGGCCATATTGGAATTTAATTAAGAAACAAAGTCACACAAGGAAGGAAGGAAATCTAAGCTGGCAAAACCTGGCTGAAGCAGCTAAAAAGTAAAACTCATAAATTCCTGCAAATGGGAAGACTGAACTGAAATTTAATATTAAGTCTCCTCTCTTCAGAAAAGTGTTGTTGTAAATCTCACATCAGTGTAACTTGTTCTTTGTCCATCAAACATAATCTCCAGGCATTTGACTCTCCACATTTCAATTAAAAATTTATCTGACCCCAAATAGGTTCTATGGATAACATTCTCTAAGCTTGCTCTTTCTTATACCTCTGTGTTCCTATAGATTATTTTATAGAGTCAAGAATCATGTAGCTTTCAGCAGCTGAGAAGCAGGGAAGATGCCCAGGAGAAGGATGTCAGATCTCTCTGTCCTCCCAGCCTGTCAAACCTCTCCAAAACCCCTCACTAAAATGGTTTGATCTCCCTCCCCAACAATCACATATTATAATTTTTTATTACTTTGTATTCAGACTTTCTTTCACAGGTGGGGATCTAAAAAAATGATTCTGGAAGACATAGGACCATTTCTTATTATTGGAGTCTCTTTATGGTATTTGACTGCCGATGCTTTTATTAATTCACCTGCCTTGCCACCTTGAATCTCTGCCATGCATGTTTCTGAGAGCTAGTAAATATATTAGCAGCTTACAACTGTTTTGATACTGGAACCTGACTAGCAAGTCATATTTTATTCTTTTGGGCACTACCCATGTCAGCCAATAACCAAGCTTTATTCTCTGGTCTATTTCATACATTTCTGACTCTGGACCACAAATGTTAAGAGAACCAAGTGAATTAATGTGAAGTTCTATCACAAAACATGCTGTTCCAATGAGCCCAGACTTTCTGCTTCCAGATCGTCATTGTGTTCATATATTCTAAGTGCCTTGATGAACTGCAACGTTTTGCTTCTGCTTAATTCAAATATGTGCCATGTGCTAAAGCATGTACATGAAAGCCATGGCAGAGCAGAAAACAATATGATTTTGAAAAAGAAACAGTCTGGGTTTCTGACAAACTAGCTAGGTAATCTCAAGTAAGTTTTTTTTTTTTAACTTCCTGAGTTTTTGTTTTCTCATCTGTGAATCATAAGTAACCATACCAGTTTCTTGTTATACCCTCATAATGATGCTGAAATCTCAGTCTCTGTTCACTGATGCGGAATGAAATCTTGGAGACAGAGTCTTGGGTGAAGTAGAAAAGAACAGCTTCATTGCTTTTCCAGGCAGAGGAGGACAGAGCAGGCTCATGCTTTTCAAGAACTATGTAGCCCACTGGGGAGGATTGGAGTAATCTAATACTAAAGGTTAAAGACTGGGGTTGCTGACAAGATTAGCTTGTGGCAGAGCCTGAACCCCTTTAATCTCATCTCAGGCAGTCTCCTAATGTTAATGAGCTTCTCTTTGCTGTTGTTCAGTTGCTAAGTCATGTCCATGTCCAACTCTTTGTGGCCCCATGGACTGCAGCACGCCAGGCTTTTCTGCCCTTCACCATCTCCCGGAGTTTGCTCAAACTCATGTCCATTGAATCAGTGATGCCGCCCAACCATCTCATCCTCTGTCATCCCCTTCTCCTCCTGCCTTCAAATTTCCCAGCATCGGGGTCTTTTCCAATGAGTAGGCTTTTTGCATCAGGTGGCCAAAGTATTGAAGCTTCAGCTTCAGCCTCAGTCCTTCTAATGAATATTCAGGATTGATTTCCTTTAGGATTGACTGGTTGGAACTCCTTGCAGTCCAGGGGACTCTCCAAAGTCTTCTCCAGTACCACAGTGCTAAAGCACCAAATCTTCAGTGCTCAGCCTTCTTTATAACCCAGCATTCACACCCGTACATGACTACTGGAAAAACCATAGTTTTGACTAGATGGATCTTTGTTGGCAAAGTGATGTCTCCGCTTTTTAATATGTTATCTAGGTGTGTCAGAGCTTTTCTTCCAAGGAGAAGCATCTTTTAATTTCATGACTGCAGTCACCATTCAAAGTGATTCTGGAGCCCAAGGAAATCAAGTCTGTCATTATTTCCATTTTTCCACATCTGTTTGCCATGAAGTGATGAGACTGGATGCCATGATCTTAGTTTTTTGAATGTTGAATTTTAAGCCAACTTTTTCACTCTCCTCTTTCATGAAGACTCTTTAATTCCTTTTTGCTTTCTGCCATTAGGGTGGTATCATCTGCATATTTGAGGTTGTTGATATTTCTCCCAGCAATCTTGATTCAGCTTGTGATTCATCCAGTCTGGCATTTTGCATGATGTACTCTGCATATAAGTTAAATAAGCAGGGTGACAACACACAGCCTTGACATATTCCTTTCTCAATTTTGAATCAGTCTGTTTTTCCGAGTCTGGTTCTAACGGAATTGCATATCTGGAAGTTCTCGGTTCATGTACTGTTGAAGCCTAGTTTGTAGGATTTTGACCATTACCTTGCTAGCATGTGAAATTAGAGCAACTGTATGGTAGTTTGAACATTGTTTGTCATTGCCTTTCTTTGGGAGAGTAAATGGTTTTTAGGAAAGATGACTGGGGCCCTAGAAGAATAATGGGAGATGTGGCGGTTTGTGATAAATTTTGTCTGGGTGCAGTTTGGACTTGCAGTCTCCTCTCACATGATGAGCCAACCTTTCCTGGTGGAAGAAATTCCCTGGGAAGTGATCCATGACAATTGAATTTCCTTTGGCGACAATAAGTGATAACTCCTTTCAGAGTCCCTTCAGGCAGATGACGGGAATTCAGAGAAAGCCTCTGCCTTCCTTTGCTGATTTTTAAGTGTCTACAGCTGACATCTTTTGCCACACTTTACTACCTTCCCCTCATTACCTCTCCATTTTATTTCTCTTCCCTCCATCTTACATATTTGCTTCTAATTTTTGTATGATGGAGGATATACAGACAGGAGGAAATCTGTGAGTTTAGGGAAGACAATTTAGTTATAAATCTTCTTGTAAGTGTTTCAGTTAACCTTTTTTTGTTGTTAATCCCAACCTCCCCTACAATGCCTGCTGAAGTACTTAATGCCTTCTGTTCTTGAGATTATTCTGATAAATTGAGATGCAACTAGCATTTATTCTTGTTGATTCTAAGTTGTTCCTTTGGTTTCAGTTCTTTCAGCTCTGCAAATCATTTAAACCTTTTTATCTCCCAATATTTCTAATATTGAATATCTCTTTTCTGGTCATTTTTTTGTTGCGAGTTAGATCTTTTTATTTCTTTAGATAGGGCATCTGGAAGGAATTCTGTTAAGTTCACATCTATATTTTATGTTATCTGGAACTCCAAGGAGATAATCCTTTCAACATTTTGCATCTGAATCTATCATAATATTTGCATTCTGTGATTTTATTATTAGGTACACTTTTTTTGATGTGTGGCTTGCAGTATCTTGGTTACCCAACCAGGGATTGAACCCTAGCCATAGCAGTAAAAGCACCAAAAGCACTGGACTGCCAGGGAATTCCCTAATACAGGCACTGTATTTTCAGAACCTTGATCCATGTTTAATTTATCAGATATTAATTATATAGCATAACACATACCTACTGAAAATATGTCATTGCTTTGGGAATTTAATAGAAAGTGTTTTGCTTCAGTTTTTTGATTATTCTTATTATCTACTTATACTTTTTTGGAGAAAACAGTTATACATGTGTTAATTTTTTTGTTGTTGTTGCTGCTATATAAGCAAAGGAAAATGTGAAGATGAAAAGGAAAGTACACTGTACGTTTCTACCAAACTGAAATTTGCTTTGTGTCCCAGGAAAATAGTCTCAACACTGTTATTAAAACTGTGTGATGTTGAATTTTTTTCTTGGTGTGTGGTTTGTATTCTTATTATAATTTTGGAGTCATAGAGAATATTAAGTGGCATGAACAGCTACAGGGATACCAGTGGGATGCATCTGAATAAATATACTCTCTGCTTATCTACTTATAATAAGCTTGGGGAAATATCCTTTCTTATTGGAAATTATGCTAATTTTTAGGACAATCTTGTAATTTAATTGGGGTATCAATCTTTATCTTTTAAAATTGCATTTATATGTTTAGGATATAACATCTGTTCTTAGGACATACTCAGCATTGCATTTCTCCCCTCTTTCTGTATTCTTCTGTTACTGAAGAGAGAATTCCAACTTTGTGAAACTCTTTTGGGAATGATTTCTGAATAACCTTAAAAAAGCATAATGTTAGATTTACAACTAAAAGTTCCAAAAATTTTTTTAAATAGCATTTCTTTTGTTTAACAAGTATTAGAAGTTCAATTGATTGCCATATTTTTTAAAATTCAAATGTGTGTCCATCATGTTGCCAAAAATAGGTTTATTCTCAATGAGCCTTACTCTGGAAAATAGCTATTTTGCTATTTGTTTCTGCACTACAGTGGTGACCTTTCCGATACCATATGAGATTTGGACTCTGGTCCTAAATAAGATGTTTCATTTTCTTTCCTTATTATTTGCCGCTGCACTAAATTCCAGTTGATGAAAATTTTTATATGTGTAATATAGACTAACTCATTTTGTACATTTAAATCTTTAGAACTCTTTGGAAGTGCCATTACTCAGTTAACAAAGCTTGTGTAAAAATTACCAACTATTGGACCTCCCTGATGGATAAGAATCAGCCTGTCAATGCAGGGGACATGTCCTGGTCCAGGAAGATTTCCCATGCCATGGAGCAACTAAGCCCATGGGCCACAACTACTGAGTCCATCTGCTCTAGGACCCAAGAATCGCAGCTATTGATCCTGTGGGCCACAGCTACTGAAGCTCATGTGCCCTAGAGCCTGTGCTCTGTAACAAGAGAAGGCACTGCAAAGAGAAGCCCACACATTGTAACAAAGAGCAGCCCCTGGCTTACAGACAGCCACCTTCTCTCAGTGTCCTCACATGGCTGAGAAAGACTATTTCTTCTGTGTCTCTTCTTGCATGCGTGTGTGCTCAGCTGCTCAGTTGTGTTCAACCCTTTGTGACCCCATGTACTGTAGCCTGCCAGGTTTTTCTGTTTTCTGTTGCTCTGAATTTTCCAGGCAAGAAAACTGGAGTGGCTTGAAATTTCCTTTTCCTGGGGTTCTTCCCAACCCAGGGATCAAACCCACATCTCCTATATCTCCTACATTGGCAGGCAGATTCTTTACCACTGAATCACCTGGGAAACCCAATCTCTTCTTGGTGGTTTATTCACTAAGTTGTGTCCAACTCTTTCAACCCATGGGCTATAGCCTGCTAGGATCCTCTGTCCATGAGATTCTCCTGGCTAAAATACTAAAGTGGGTCGCCATTTCCTTCTCCAGGGGATCTTCCTGGCCCAAGGATCAAACCTGGGTCTCCTGCATTGCAGGCAGATTCTTTACCAACTGAGCTATGAGGAAAGCCTCCATGTCTCTTCTTATAAGGGCACTGATCCCATTGCTTATAATAGGCATATAATGAGAGCTTCACCTTAAATTAATAACCTCTCAAATACCCAACTTCTAAATATCATTATACTGGGGACTGGGTACCTCAACATATAAATGTTGGAGGAATGCAAATAATTAGTCCACAGTGTTTCCCTAAATCAACTCACTGAAAGAGATTCAAAGATTTTTTGGAGACTGATACTGATTCTGTAAGTTGCAGTGGATGATATAGTAAATTGTGATGAGGAAGTATACTGTGATATTATTTACATCCATAGTTGGAAGAAAATACTTATTACTTATGTATTTAAATAATTTAGGAGATTTTTATGTTGTTGCTGGTTTTGCTTTTTTTCAAATTCTCTTTTCTGATAAGGTGAGGTCTTTTTTGTTTTTGTTCATGAAGTTGGAAATTTTAGTGAAAGAATGCAAAGTTGCATGCCAAAGGGCATGAGTAGAAGAGAAGGAATAGTCAGTAATTTCACCAAAAAATATAGTTTAAATGTATTTTTTCACTTCTTTTTTTTTAATAGGGAGGGGTGAATCTTTTACTCTTTCATGTGAAAAATGAGTTACTATAGAGAGAATTTCTTCTGGATTATGACCCAAAACAAACTCAGGAGTTTAGTGACTTACGTAATTATATATTAATCACATCCAAATTAGGTGATTAATAAAGTATATTACTAGAGACATTACATTGAATTATTAATTTAGTAAATTATATATACAGATGTAATTTTAAACCACAAATATAATACATTTGGCTTAGGTTGCTCCACAATCCAGACCAGCAAAAATACTAATGCACTGATAAGATAGGGAAGTTCATCTATGAATATCTTTAGGGTAGAATTTAACTAGGTCCATTCAAATTAGTAAATTCATTATATTAAAATGGATCATTAAGAAATATACAAGCAACTCCTCCAGCTCAACTCCAGAAAAATAAATGACCCAATCAAAAAATGGGCCAAAGATCTAAATAGACATTTCTCCAAAGAAGACATACAGATGGCTAACAAACACATGAAAAGATGCTCAACATCACTCATTATCAGAGAAATGCAAATCAAAACCACTATGAGATACCATTTCACACCAGTCAGAATGGCTGCGACCCAAAAGTCTACAAATAATAAATGCTGGAGAGGGTGTGGAGAAAAGGGAACCCTCTTACACTGTTGGTGGGAATGCAAACTAGTACAGCCACAATGGAGAACAGTGTGGAGATTCCTTAAAAAACTGGAAATAGAACTGCCTTATGATCCAGCAATCCCACTGCTGGGCATACACACTGAGGAAACCAGAAGGGAAAGAGACACGTGTACCCCAATGTTCATCGCAGCACTGTTTATAATAGCCAGGACATGGAAGCAACCTAGATGTCCATCAGCAGATGAATGGATAAGAAAGCAGTGGTACATATACACAATGGAGTATTACTCAGCCATTAAAAAGAATACATTTGAATCAGTTCTAATGAGGTGGATGAAACTGGAGCCTATTATACAGAGTGAAGTAAGCCAGAAAGTAAAACACCAATACAGTATACTAACACATATATATGGAATTTAGAAAGATGGTAACAATAACCCTGTATACGAGACAGCAAAAGAGACACTGATGTATAGAACAGGCTTATGGACTCTGTGGGAGAGGGAGAGGGTGGGAAGATTTGGGAGAATGGCATTGAAACATGTGAAATGTCATGTATGAAATGAGATGCCAGTCCAGGTTCAATGCATGATGCTGGATGCTTGGGACTGGTGCACTGGGACGACCCAGAGGGATGGTATGGGGAGGGAGGAGGGAGGAGGGTTCAGGATGGATTTTCTTTTAAAAATTAAAAAAAAAAAAAAAAAAGTCCACAAAAAAAAAAAAAAAAATCTCACAATCAACAACAACACCCCCAAAAAAAAATTCTATATGCCCATATATATATAGAAGAAAGTTAAATTTTAATAAAAAATCCAATTAGTATACAATGTCTTTTCAAAATTTATTACCAAATCAAGATTAAAATGTTGCTGTTTCTCCATTCCATTGCTGGCACAGTTTTCCTTTTCTCTGTCTGTTTTCAGCCTAGTCTTTCTTCAGGTAGAACACATTGTGCAGATTTTTTGAGGCTGGTTTTCAATGTGACACAGATGATAACTCTGAATTTATATTACATTTGTTATTTCCATTTTGCCTCTAGACTGTGATCCCAAACAACACAATATGTTACAATTTAATTTTATAATAAGCCATTTGCACAACTTTTTTTTTTTTTTTTTTTTTTGTTTACAACAGCTATATTAATGGAGCTGCTAGCTGCTAGCATAAGTCTGAAGACAGGCAGAAAAATGAAAATGACACACCAATGAGGATTTAATTTTTCAATTATTTAAAAAGTGCTTGTTAGGTTTGCTTTTAGATAAAAACAGATGAAATGATGGAAAGACAGTGTGGAGTGACACATCACTTACACTAATCACTTAATGTAATCCTGAAATTTAACTAATGTTCATTTTTATGTTAAATATGGGCTTTGTGTTCTTGAGGCCAGTGTGAGAAAAGCAAGAGAGACTCCATCTTGAAGCCTGTCATCCATCTTAAAGATAGGATGTGAACTAGGCCTGGATCCTGACCAAGAGTGAGGAAACCATTATTAGTAAAAACCAGGTCTCCTGGAGACTTCCCTCCCTGTAGATGACAAACAGAGATTGTAGTTGAGGTCAGGCTGCCCCTGTTAGATTAACCATGGAGACATACCCCTTGATGTATAATCGTTGTGTCCTCGTCCCCCACCCCTCTCCTTTAAACTTAACTGTTTGTTCTCCTAGCACCTACTTGTAAAACTCAATCATATACAACAAAGAGGTTGGTAACATGTAACCAGTCATGGGGGCGGGGGTGGGGCAGGTTATAAAACTTGGGCCTCTCAGAAACATCAGGGCCCTTGTTGGAAACTGATTCCCCTTGGACCTGCTGGTGTAATAAACTGTACTCCACTGTCTTGAGTGTCCTCCGAGGTGTGTTTTGTGACTCCTGATTCCACAACAGTGTCACTTCCTTTTGAAGGTGAAATTCTTTTTCTTCTAACAATTTGACTAAAAGGAATGAGTTAGCACTCTATATTTCAAACTTGACAATACATATATATTTTTCCTTTCTAGAAAAATAAATGTAAATAGCAGATGATTTTGGTGCTAGTAGCTTTTATTACTTAAAACTTTGGGGTATTTAACTTTTGGATTTTACTAGCTTACTAGTTTCCATGTTTTTCTCCTTAGGACATATTTTGCTTTCTTTCTGCAGATCTAATGTTACTATAAAATGTTTTATGTTATTTTTTTGAAATTTTTAAAATTTTACATATGCCTGTCAATCAGAATTTATCAAAATGAGACAATCAGTAGCATCACCAAAGCAAAGAAGCTGAATATTTTTATTGGTCTGTGTAGCTTTGGGTGAGCAGTGGGGAGTGGTTGGTAAATAAATGATCAACATCTTTACTTTCCTAGTGGCTCAGATGGTAAAGAATCTGCCTGCAATACAGGAGACCTGGTTTGATCCCTAGATTGGGAAGATCCTATGTAGCTTTGGGTAAGCAGTTGGGAGTGGTTGGTAAATAAATGGTCAATATCCTTAGAATTTTATAAAATTCTGGAAATATTTTTTAACTATATGTATATATAGAGAGGATTTAGTACCCTCTCCAGGGATTGAACCTTGGCCCTCAGCAGTGAAAGCATGGAGTCTTAACCACTGTACTGAGAGGGAATTCCCACTGGATATATTTTTATGGCGAATAGATATTTAGGCCTTTTGAACCTGACTTGTAAGGACCTAAGGTCCCTTACAGAAATAAAAATATGAAAATCTATGATAATGAACAGTATCCAAAAATGGTCTTAGTTTTTAAGGAAGATCAGATCAGATCAGTCGCTCAGTCGTGTCCGACTCTTTGTGTCCCCATGAATCGCAGCACGCCAGACCTCCCTCTCCATCACCAACTCCCAGAGTTCACTCAGACTCACGTCCATCGAGTCAGTGATGCCATCCAGCCATCTTATCCTCTGTCGTCCCTTTCTCCTCCTGCCCCCAATCCCTCCCAGCATCAGTCTTTTCCAATGAGTCAACACTTTGCATGAGGTGGCCAAAGTACTGGAGTTTTAGCTTTAGCATCATTCCTTCCAAAGAAATCCTAGGGCTGATCTCCTTCAGAATGGACTGGTTGGATCTCCTTGCAGTCCAAGGGACTCTCAAGAGTCTTCTCCAACACCACAGTTCAAAAGCATCAATTCTTTGGCGCTCAGCCTTCTTCACAGTCATCTCTCACATCCCTACATGACCACAGGAAAAACCATAGCCTTGACTAAACGGACCTTTGTTGGCAAAGTAATGTCTCTGCTTTTCAATATGCTATCTAGGTTGGTCATAACTTTCCTTCCAAGGAGTAAGCGTCTTTTAATTTCATGGCTGCAGTCACCATCTGCAGTGATTTTGGAGCCCAAAAAATAAAGTCTGACACTGTTTCCACTGTTTCCCCATCTATTTCCATGAAGTGATGGGATCAGATGCCATGATCTTCATTTAATTATAGCACGTTGCAATAAGTGCTATTGCAAGAATAGTAATAATAAAAATAAAAGGGATACTTAATAGAAGCAACTGACCCAGACTTGGAAAGCTTCTGAGAGAAATGATTTGTCACCTGAGAATTGCAAGTCATATACGAGTTTGCCAAAGAGGGGATATGTGAGGAAGCGGCAAAGGAGGAAGGTTTTCATAAAAATGAAACAATATGCTTTGAGAAAATTGCAGACTGTAATGTAGTATTTAAGTGCATAATATGTGAAGATAAGACCATTAATAGAGTAATGAGTTGGAATTATTAGAGTAATAAGAGTAATTATTAATAGAGTAGTAAATTAGAATTGAGTCATGAAAGGCCCCACCTTATTATGAAAGTAACTAGGCAAAAGGTTCAGCAGGTGTCAGCATGACCTTATTTGCGGATTTGAAGGCTCAAATAGGTGCTCTAAGGTGCTTAGTCGCTCAGTCATGTCAGACTCTTTGCTACCCCATGGGCTGTACCCTACAAGGTTTCTCTGTCCATGGGATTCTCCAGGCAGGAATACTGGAGTGGGTAGCCATTCTTTTCTTCAGGGGTCTAACCAACCCAGGGATCTAACCCCAGGTCTCCTGCAATGCAGGTAATTTCTCTGCTGTCTGAGTCACCAGGGAAGCCCCAAATAGCACTAAGGAGAACAGATTAAATGAGATAGACTATAGGCAAGGAAAAAGTCAGACACTATTATGGAAACTAGGGAAAGAGGAATAGTGTCTGAAATAAATAACAGTATGAGGATAAAAAGAAGTACTTTGGCCACCTGATATGAAAAGGCAACTCATTAGAAAAGACCCTGATGCTGGGAAAAATTGAAGGCAAGAGGAGAAGGGGATGACAGAAGATAAGATGTTTGGATAACATCACCAACTCAATGGACAAGAGTTTGAGCAAGCCCCAGGAGGCGGTGAAGGCCTGGGAAAGCCTGCGTGCTGCAATCCTTGGGGTCGCAGAG
Source organism: Bos mutus (assembly GCF_027580195.1). NCBI lineage: Eukaryota > Metazoa > Chordata > Mammalia > Artiodactyla > Bovidae > Bos > Bos mutus. The sequence continues at coordinate 46,366,299 of NC_091642.1, read as the reverse complement.
ACGGACACAACTGAGTGACTGAACAAGAACAACAATGTGCAAATTTAACATATATTTTGGAATTTATAGACCAGACATAAGAGAAAGGACTTCCCTGGCAGCTCAGACGGTAAAGAACCTGCCTTCAGTACATGAGACCTGGGTTCAATCCCTGGGTTGGGAAGATCCCCTGGAGGAAGGCATGGCAACCCACTCCAGTATTCTTGCCTACAAAATTCCCATGGATGGAGGAGTCTGGTGGGCTGCAAAGACATGACTGAGCAACTAGCACAGCACAAACGAGGGAAAAGAGTGATGATGGAGCCAAGGTCACAGGCTCAGCACCACACTGTTCCCGTGGGCTTGTTCATTCATGGATGGCCTCAGACCAGTTGCTAAAAAGAGATGACCTTGGAAAGAACCTGAATTGTTGAAAAACATTTGAGTCTATAACAACAAGAAAGAAAAGTTTGCCTCTTGATCCCTTAGACAAGCTGTTGGCTTCAGAATACAAACAAAAGAACCAGGGACACAGTCCAATACGGTTTGTTGCGCACCTACCATGGAGTCAGACTGCCTACTTAGGAAACCGTTCTGCTTCTCATCTTAGAACAATTCTTTAACCACTTTATTCTCTAAGTAGGGACAATAATTCCCTCAGAATATCACAAAAGGAGCATATAACACATTATGAGAGAAAGTGTTAAAGAGTTTGGCACAGGCCTTGGAAGTGCCTTAAAAACTTTATTGCTTTATGTATACCGATGTGTTAAAGCTTGGCCTTAAGGGGACTTGTTGAAAGTGTACGCACAGATGGATCAATGAAAGTTCATTACCACTTTTGAAATAATTCCCATGATAGTCCCTGATAATAACAATCAACTTGACTTGCAACTATGCACACATATTTTAGACACCAGTTGTCTATTAGTAGTTTCTTCTTTGAACCAAGGCAGAATGGTTATAAATTACCATGGGTTTTGCTAATTTATTTACATTTTCTTATCTAAGTAATGTATTTTATATATGAAGTGAAAGTGAAAAAGTTGCTCAGTAGTATCTGACTCTTTGCAACCCCAGGGACTGTATAGTCCATGGAATTTTCCAGGCCAGAATAGTGGAGTGGGTAGCCTTCCCATTCTCCTGGGTATCTTCCCAACCCAGGGATCAAATTCAGGTCTCCCGCATTGCACATGAATTCTTTACCAGCTGAGGCACCAGGGAAACCCATTTTATATAAACATTTCAGGAAAAAGTTAGGCAATTGCTATGATGATTTAAACTGCAAGTGAATTAACATTTACTGGGTATCTATTATGTACCAAATACCATAGCAGGTAGTTTATATGTATTATCTGTAATGGATGTAAGAATCCTGCAAATAGGAATTCTTCTCAGACTTGTAAACATAAAAATATTATAATTTAATGATATTAAATTGTCTGCTAACTGCTAAGTCACTTCAGTCGTGTCCGACTCTGTGAGACCCCATAGACAGAAGCCCACCAGGCTCCCTGTCCCTGGGATTCTCCAGGCAAGAACAATGGAGTGGGTTGCCATTTCCTTCTCCAATGCAGGAAACTGAAAAGTGAAAGTGAAGTCGCTCAGTCGTGTCTGACTCTTTGCGACCCCATGGACTGCAGCCCACCAGGCTCCTCCATCCATGGGATTTTCCAGGCAAGAGTACTGGAGTGGGATGCCATTGCCTTCTCATTAAATTGTCTAAATATATGAAATAAAATATTATAGAATTGAAGGTAAATTTAGATAGCTAGTCACATCTCTAGATAAAGTTTAGGTTTCAGTGAAAAGAAATGATGCATATTGCAATAACTTATTTTTTATAACTTATATACAGTCATTGGCATTAATGGTTATCAAAATATTAAATAGTATCAATGGTTCCAAACTAACTTAATTCCTAAAATATAAATTACGTCTACATGATGAAACTAAATAATACATATACCAAATATTTGAAAAATAAAATACAATAAAACATTGTGTTCTGCATTGTGTTTTAATTCAAAATGCAAATATGACATATTTAAAGCATTCCTGATGGGGAAACAGTGGAAACAGTGTCGGCCTTTATTTTTTTGGGCTCCAAAATCACTGCAGATGGTGATTGCAGCCATGAAATTAAAAAACGCTTACTCCTTGGAAGGAAAATTATGACCAACCTAGATAGCATATTGAAAAGCAGAGGCATTATTTTGCCAACAAAGGTCCGTCTAGTCAAGGCTATGGTTTTTCCAGTGGTCATGTAGGTGTGAGAGTTGGATTGTGAAGAAGGCTGAGCGCCAAAGAATTGATGCTTTTGAACTGTGGTGTTAGAGAAGACTCTTGAGAGTCCCTTGGACTGCAAGGAGATCCAACCAGTCCATTCTAAGGGAGATCAGCCCTGGGATTTCTTTGGAAGGAATGATTCTAAAGCTGAAACTCCAATACTTTGGCCATCTCATGAGAAGATTTGACTCATTGGAAAAGACTCTGATGCTGGGAGGGATTGGGGACAGGAGGAGAAGGGGATGACAGAGGATGAGATGGCTGGATGGCATCACCAACTTGATGGACATGAGTTTGGGTAAACTCTGGGAGTTGGTAATGGACAGGGAGGCCTGGCGTGCTGCAGTTCATGGGGTCGCAAAGAGTCAGACACGACTGAGCGAATGAACTGAACAGAAGACATTCTAGGAGTTATTAAAAGTTGTGAAAACATACTAGAATAAGATTAATTTCATAATGTCTTCCATACAAGGAGGTTTGGCGTACCTGAAAAAAGAAATAAATTCATTATTTCACTTGAAATAATTTATTTCACTGATGAAAAAACTGAGGACACTATAAAAATCAGTGTTAACTATTCTGTGATTTATTTTATAAAGTATGTCAGAATATCAGTTATCTATGATTTGTAGCCTGAGAGATGTTTATGTTTTGTTTTGTGTTTTTGTTAATAAATGATTTATTTCCAGAAGAAATACCTGTGGACAATATGTGATTCATTAGATCGCTCAATCTTAAAATGTTCTTCCTTCTTGCCTGCATTTAACTCTCGATCTATTCAGCAGCAGCCTCTCCTGAGAAGCTGTTGTATGTTCAGCCCTGCCCTTAAAAGGGGACTATCTTGAAAGGTTGATTTGATTTAACAGGCGTGATGATCGTATAGAAAATTAAGGTAAATATTTTCATATACATGACTCAGTAACCTGGGTAAAGCTTACTCTATGGCTTTAGTACAGGGTTTGAGACAAGAAACTCCAATTCTTGTTCTGACCCTGAAATTACCTCCTAGGCACCCTTGGGCAAATCACTTAGTCTTTTATTCCAATTTTTCCTCATCTGTTAAACATTGTTTTGAGATTACTTTTTCTATTCACTTCTAAGAATCTGAATTTTGATTTCTCTCTACTTTAATTTTATTCCCAAGATTTCTTCTATTTGAAAAATCAGGATACCACTGTGAGAGATGGTCAGCAGGTGTTTTATGTGCATATTTCATAAGCAAATTCATAAGCAATTTATATGCTTTTGCCAAATTCCTTACAGTTTGAACATAGAAATGAAAGCTTCATTTCTTTGTATTTCTACTTACAGTATATTTACTTTGGCATGAATCTAGTTTGAGCTTTTTATAATTTGAAAGACATATTTAATGTATTGTCTTACTGGCTTGCAAATTATTGTGACTATTTGATCAAGTCAGCTTTACAATTATGTTTATAGAGACTTTTATTATTGAGGGATAATTGACCTATAACATTATGTTAGTTTCAGGAGTACAATATAATGATTTTATAAATGTATATATTGTGAAATGAAACCTTTTTGGCAACAGGGACCAATTTTGTAGAAGGCGATTTTTCCATGGACTGTCTGAATGATTCAATTGCATTAATTTATTGTGTACTTTATTTCTATCATTATTATATCAGCTAAACCTCAGATCATTAAGCATTAGATCCTGGAGGTTGGGGACCCCTGGTCTAGATAACATCCATTACTACATAGTTACAATTTTTTTTTCTTGTGATGAGAACTTTTAAGATGAATGTTTTAGCAGCTTTCAAATACATAACCCACTCCAGTATTCTTGCCTGGAAATTCCATTGTCATTGGAATCTGGTGGGCTACAGTCCATGGGGTCACAGAGAGCTGGACACAACATAGCAACTAAACAATTATTAACTGTAACCACTGTGCTGTACATTCATCACCAACATGGAGACTTAACTAAATATGCAATACCTCAGAAAATCAAAAAGGATTTAAATAATCATACCCATTATACAGAAACATGATTAATTAGAATTCTGTGTTTACAAATTTCCTATAAATTTAGAGGCAGAGTTTAATATGTTTCCAGGTTTATATATGAGTGCATTATTTACTTGGAGATGATAAAACAACATGGTAATTACAAGGTATTGAAAAATGCCCTTTCAATGGATTGTTACATTATTTTCTAAGTATCTTGATAATTCTAAGTGTTCCAACTGGAAAAGAGCAGGCTGTTTGAATATTGAATAAACAGGCAAATAATTAAAGCATCTATTTTACCACCACAGATCAGACCACCTGATCTGCCTCTTGAGAAATTTGTATGCAGGTCAGGAAGCAACAGTTAGAACTGGACATGGAACAACAGACTGGTTCCAAATAGGAAAAGGAGTACATCAAGGCTGTATATTGTCACCCTGTTTATTTAACTTATATGCAGAGTACATCATGAGAAACTTTGGACTGGAGGAAACACAAGCTGGAATCAAGATTGCCAGGAGAAATATCAATCACCTCAGATATGCAGATGACACCACCCTTATGGCAGAAAGTGAAGAGGAACTAAAAAGCCTCTTGATGAAAGTGAAAGTGGAGAGTGAAAAAGTTGGCTTAAAGCTCAATATTCAGAAAATGAAGATCATGGCATCCAGTCCCATCACTTCATGGGAAATAGATGGGGAAACAGTGGAAACAGTGTCAGACTTTATTTTGGGGGGCTCCAAAATCACTGCAGATGGTGACTGCAGCCATGAAATTAAAAGACGCTTACTCCTTGGAAGGAAAGTTATGACCAACCTAGATAGCATATTGAAAAGCAGAGACATTACTTTGCCAACAAAGCTTCATCTAGTCAAGGCTATGGTTTTTCCAGTGGTCATGTATGGATGTGAGAGTTGGACTGTGAAGAAGGCTGAGCGCTGAAGAATTGATGCTTTTGAACTGTGGTGCTGGAGAAGACTCTTGAGAGTCCCTTGGACTGCAAGGAGATCCAACCAGTCCATTCTGAAGGAGATCAGCCCTAGGATTTCTTTGGAAGGAATGATGCTAAAGCTGAAACTCCAGTACTTTGGCTACCTCATGCTAAGAGTTGACTCATTGGAAAAGACTCTGATGCTGGGAGGGATTGGGGGCAGGAGGAGAAGGGGACGACAGAGGATGAGATGGCTGGATGGAATCACTGACTTGATGGACGTGAGTCTGAGTGAACTCTGGGAGTTGGTGATGGACAGGGAGGCCTGGCCTGCTGCGATTCGTGGGGTTGCAAAGAGTTGGACACGACTGAGCGACTGATCTGATCTGATTTTACCAAATATCTGAGTGAAAACTGAAGGTTAAAAATGAAATAGAAGTAAAACTTGCATCCAAGTAATATTATGCTCAAAATAAAAAAAAGTTAGGGATTTATTCCGGAGAAGGCAATGGCAACCCTCTCCAGTACTCTTGCCTGGAAAATCCCATGGGGAGAGGAGTCTGGTAGGCTGCAGTTCCGTGGAGTCGCTAAGAGTGGGACACGACTGAGCGACTTCACTTTCCCTTTTCACTTTCATGCATTGGAGAAGGAAATGGCAACCCACTCCAGTGTTCTTGCCTGGAGAATCCCATGTATGGCGGAGCCTGCTGGGCTGCCGTCTATGGGGTCGCACAGAGTCGGACATGACTGAAACGACTTAGCAGCAGCAGCAGCAGGAATTTATTCTTAAGTGGAATGACCATTATAGCTTTTCACCTTGTTTTTTTTTAATTGCTTAAACTAATGTTTCTATAATACATTTTAAAACAAGTTTTTGAAGTATCTCTCTTCTCAAGAACATAGCTTTTGTATGTTTTAGTTCACAATCTTTTACTATGATTCCGAAGAAACCCTAAAAAAAAAAAAAAAAAATCAAAAAACCTTTGCTTACTATGATTTTACTTTCTTAGAACCACCCACCCTCAAAAATTTCATTGACATTTATCTGGTCAAATCCCGATCACTATTTGCATACGTTTTTCTTTCATTTAGTTTAAACTAGTGTTTCTTAACATTTTCTGCTCTTAATCATTCCTTTGGCCATTACTTAAAATAATCCATAAAATCTTTGTATAACATAAACAAAGTTATCTTACTCAGATTTATTTACCTGTCAATAAACTGCAGTACACAATGACACAGTAGTCTGGATTTCTCATATATCTATCAATAATTTTCTTCCCCCTAAGTGTGGTGGTGGGTGGTTATGTGGGAGTTTATCTTAAAAAATTTCTCTTTTAAAGAGTACAGAGAAGTTGTACAATCTTATATAAATATGATATATGATACATTTCCTCAGCTAGTCACGGTTCCCTCTTCAGGTCTCTTTCTGTGCTCCTTTGTGAGAATGCCTGTCCATTCCTTTTTACTTTCCTCCTCATCCTCCAGTCGTGGTCAATCATTACCTCCTCCTGGAAGCTTCTCTTGATTGTCCTTCCTGACAACAATCTACTGTTCCTATTGCTGTTCTTGAACTGCACATTTAAAAAAATATATTATTTTTCTGGTTTTGTTTCTGTCTTATCATCTCTCTAGATTGTGAAGGGTTATTGAATTCTGAGGCCTAGAATATTGACTAACACATCATTTGTGATGATGATAGTTCTTAAAGAAAGTTCTTGTGTCTCATATACAGGTCATTGTATTTATTTGATAACACAGTGGCTTTTTGGCTAGAGCTTATGAATTCAAAAAACATGTGACTCATGACACCTTGGTAAACTTCTTTACACTTACTAAAACTGTAGCTATTGAAGATGACAAAGATTAGATGAACATTCTTAGTAAACCTAATTTGACTGGTTTTCCCATCAAAATGGTATTTTTCATATTTGTGCAACCAAATACTATTTTTCTGTTGTTAGAAGTTATTGTTTAGGGAAAGCATGTTTATACATCTCAGAATTTAACACAGTAGAAAATAAGTGAAATATTTTGCAACAATGGAACATGTAAAATCTATTAAAATACATTTCATATTTATAAAATCATTTTTAAAATATTTAAGTAATATTTTTATAGAATGAATATAAGGTCACATATTTTTAGACCCTACCAAGTTTTTAACCTTTCTGTCATTGTCTTTATATTTGTGACCAGCATAACTTCACTAGCTTAATACTGAAAAGAAATTTGCTCTGTCATAAATCAGATAGTCCTATTAAAAATCATGCTTGTTTTCTGTGCCATTGATGAGTATTATTTATCAAGCAGCATCATAGCAAAAGGAAATGTTTAAAAATAAATAACACTACTAATTTAAAACAAAATAACATAATATTTATCAAAATATGTCTTTGACATTTATAAAACTAAATCTTTTAAATTTCTGATTTCAAGGAATATTGGACTACGCTTCACTCTTTCAAAGACTGCTTATGAACATAGCCCTCTATTTTTATATGTCATGTTTCTCATCAAGATGTGGGAAATCATATTCTATATAGAAAAGCATCCAGTTCTAAAAAATTAAATTGTAAATCTTCAGTTTCTAGTCTTGTTTCAATAAATCAGCCATTTGTTAAATACTTAGTATGTGTCAAAATTTTAAAATTTTCCATCAAATAATTTTAGAAAATTAAATAACAGCAGATTTAAAAGCTGCTCACATAAAAAAAAGAAACTGTTATAAGATCTCATGTGAGTAACTGCTAAATAACTGTGTAGACAATAATTGTGACTGATAAGAGAAAGAAGGGCTTCCCTGATAGCTCAGTCGGTAAAGAATCTGTCTGCAATGCAGGAGACCCTGGTTCGATTTCTCAGTTGGGAAGATCCGCTAGAGAAGGGATAGGCTACCCACTCCAGTATTCTTGGGCTACACTTGTGGCTCAGCTGATAAAGAATCTGCCTGCAATGGGGGAGACCTGGTTTGATTCCTGGGTTGGGAAGATCCCTTGGAGAAGGAAAAGACTACCCACTCCAGTATTCTGGTCTGGAGAATTCCATGGACTATATGGTCTATGGGTTTGCGAAGAGTCAGACACGACTGAGTGACTTTCACTCACTCACTTGAAAGAAAGAGTAAGTCAACTTTGGAAAGCCTGGAAATTGTTTTTAGGAGGTATGGAATATATGACTGGTGAGTAAAAAGCTGAGAGAAGAATATTGGGAGAAAAAAGTAGCAGTGTGGTTGGCCTCCAAGAGGTCAGAGCAAGAAAGCAGCACATAAGACTAGAACTCATGGTAGAAGTCAGGGCATATTAGTCTTCAGACCTTGCCTGATAATTTGATCCCTAAAGCTAAACTTAGACCTCATTCCTCACTTAGTTTAGTGAAGAATCTATTTAACTCTTCACTCTCTCTGTTTTACCTTAAAAAAACTGAGTTAAGCCACTTCTAGAATAGATAATCAACCTTGAAAAAAAAAAGGTCACGTGGGGAGAGATGACATGGTCTTTTCACACCATACTGGAACAGTGTTAAAGAAGACCATGGGAGGACTATTGTAACATAAAATGTGCCTGTGTTTCGTTTTACCGTTCAGTGTTTTCCCAGGTGACGCTAGTGGTATCAGCTTGCCAATGCAGGAGATGCAGGAGACTTGGGTTCAGTCCCTGGGTTAGGAAGATCCCGTGGAGAAGGGAGTGGCCCGCCACTCCAATGTTCTTGCCTGGAAAATTCCATGGTTAGAGGAGACTTGCGAGCTACAATCCATGGCGTCACAGAGTCAGACACAACTGAGTAACTAAGCACACGTAAGTCCAGAAAGCGTAAAAGTATGTGTTTATCTGTAGATTTCTGTTCAGTAGAGACAATAACCCTAAAGTTTATTATTTCACTGTGTATGGCTAAGGCTAAGGCTAAGTCGCTTCAGTCGTGTCCGACTCTGTGTGACCCCATAGACGGCAGCCCACCAGGCTCCCCCGTCCTTGGGATTCTCCAGGCAAGAACACTGGAGTGGGTTGCCATTTCCTTCTCCAATATTTTACTGTGTATAAGCTATTACAATTTTGTATTTCAGACAGAAATCTTATGCAAATGTGTTTTTCCTCAAAAGGAATAAAAATACCCAGTTCTGAATGCTCTTACATTCTAATAACCAGATTTATCATCTTACAAGTTCCAATATTAATAAATTAGTAAATCGTTGACACATTCATTCATTCATTATATATGCATATATAATAGCACTCTGTTTTGAACTTAATTAGCTACTCTTTGATATTACAGTCTTCTTATGTAGTCATTCTTAACCTCCTCACATTAGCACCCTTGCTACATTTTATGCTAGTTTGTAGTGTTTGTCTGTGGAGAGACTAAATTTCAACAACACTGAGGCACAAATAAGACTAACTCTGAGTTGCACCCAGTTCTTGAAGAGCTTCCTGAAACTTCACCTGTTCCCTCTACTAATCTGCATGTACCAGTTCTGTATGTGGCTCTGCAGATGGAACCCTGCTCCTGGCATAAGGCTCTTCTTCCTAAACAAGCAGGACTCCTGGTCCAGAATCTTTTTCCACACTCTCAGACTTGTCCCACATCCAAACACCCATTCCCTAGATTTATCAAGTGTTTTTTCATTCTCAAGCCTCTGGCCACACATATTTTTTCCATCTCAAATGTCCTTTGCCCCTGAATCTGTTCCTTGAATACCTGTATTTATATTTCAAGACCGAGTTCAAGTGTCACTTCATATATAAAGTCTTCTTTCTCTGGCTCCACCAATTCTTTGTTAGCACTTTGCCATAAAACAACAACACCCCTTTAATGAGGTCCTCTGTGGGGTGGGCACTGTTGGAGGCTCTGGGAATAAAAAGTCAAATAAAACATAATCCCTGCCCTTGAGGATTTTATAGTATGTTGAAAAGGTTGTTGCCTGCTTGGAGAGTTTATTTCTCTCTTACAATACTTAAGACAGTTTTAAAAGCCTATGGTTATTTGGCATTCCACTAGAAATAAGATAGTGAATTTTTCCTTGAAGGATTTGGCACATTGTTAGAAAATAGTTTCCAGACATATAGAGCAAAGATCCTGAAGTCAGACTACTTGAGACCAACTCCTGGCTCTCTGCTTAATTAACTGTGTGGACTTGATTAATCACCCTCACTAGGTTTCAGTTTTATCATTGATAAACAACAGCTATTCTTTTTCTTCTTATTATTATATTTGATAAAAAATAATTACTAATTGTTAGGTTCAGATTTTAAAATGTAATGTTAGATTATATATTTTAAAATTTATCCTATGAACAAACTGAATTCACTCAACATATAAAAGGAATAATAGATCAAAGCAACATTTTGAAAATTTTCTACATTAAAATTTATTTATTTATTTATATTCAGCTTACAACTTTTCATTTATAAAAAAAACTTCCTATGCTTAGAATATATGTTATATATGAGCTTCTTTAATGCATGAGAAGAGTTGGGCTTGATTCTCATTATTTTCAGATTTCTGATATGCCCAGATGATCTTTTAACAAATTTGTTTTTCTTTTTAAAAATTGTTTATTTATTTATGTTTGGTGCATTGGGTCATCGTTGCTTTCCATGAACTTTCTCAGTTGCGGCAAGCAGAAGCTACTCTTCTTGGTGGTGTTCAGGCTTCTTGTTGCGGTGGCTTCTATTGTTATGGAGCACAGGTGCACGGGCTCCAGCAGCTGCGGTGTTGTGAGCACAGATACATGGGCTCAGCAGTTGTGGCACACGGCTTGGTTGCTCTGCAGCCTGTGGAATCTTCGTGAATGAGGGATCAAACCTGTATCCTCTGCATTGGAAAGTCCAAATTTGCTTTCTTCTGATATCAAGGTTGTGTGGAAATTACTGTTAAGCTACCTAGAATATTGTTATTATATTTAATACAAGTTTTAAAGTGTGCTAAAAAGTTTTGATATTTTATTTTAAAAACCAACACAAGATGAAGGATCAGGATGTGAAAAATGTGTCAACACAAACAGCAGAAATGTAACATCAAGGTTTACAAATGGGAAAAGAAGAACCTAGGCATGAGGAGTTTTTTGACAGATTATTTAGATGAAAAGAAATGGCATTAGCAAGGCAAAATAAACACAGACCAAATACACATCTGATATATAGTTTCAGTTTGGATAAAATGTGACCTCATAATATTTTTTCCAGAAATTAAAATATAACTGTTAAATATAGTAGTTAAGCTCATTTAAACCAACTTGATAGAAAATCCTAAAGCTTGCCAACATTGATAACAATTATAACAGATTTGGAGATTTCTCAGATTCTGAAGATTAACTACTAGCTATCTTTGCTTTGAGAGACTATGAAAAATAGAGAACATATTTCATCTACGGAGCAGGAAACAGATGTACAGACAACTGAAAAAAATTATCCAAGACCTTGATCAGTATTTAACATTCTCCCAAGGTTAATCTAATTCTAGAAGTCCACACCAATGTGACATGTAAGGAGTTTTTGTTGTTAACATGCCTTCCCATATATACTAATAGAAATCTCAGATAGTTTGATTATAGGCATAGAGTTATATACTCAAGAGATTGTCTAATTTCAAGGTATTAGGACCTGACAGTTAAGCTATACATGGAGAAACTCACATTACTGTAATTAGCACCAGTGCTAAGAAAAAAAAAAAAAAATCTTATCAGTGTGAATAGTCTGCAAAAGGTAAAGAAAATAGATGTGATCTGCTATAAATGAAACACAAGCTATTACACATAAACATTTTTCTGAGTTTAATTATGTTGCATCTCATGCTAAAATAATCCAAATGTGTACTCATTCTTCGTAGAAGAATAATTGCTAGAAACACTGCCAGGCATTGTATTTTATTTTTTATTTAGTCGTTTAGGAAAGTTTATGAATACAATGAAATTTTTTTTTCAGTACTGCTTCTGGAATGCATAGTTGAGCATAAATGCCAGTGACAATTATTTTGTCATTCTTATAATAGGTAACATTAAGCAGCAATTCTACATTGTGATATGATTTAACTAATGAATTAATTTATAAAAAGGAATCATTTAGGCACCTTACATCTGTTTACCAGGCACTAGTATACCTTTTATTGATTCAAAATATGTTCTTTCTGTGATTTAACTTCACACATTTTCATAGAAATATGTTTTTCAGTGAATGTTGCTGATTACATTTGATTGCTGCTGCTGCTAAGTCACTTCAGTCGTGTCCAACTCTGTGTGACCCCATAGATGGCAGCTCACCAGGCTCCCCCATCCCTGAGATTCTCCAGGCAAGAACACTGGAGTGGGTTGCCATTTCCTTCTCCAATGCATGAAAGTGAAAAGTGAAAGTGAAGTCACTCAGTCGTGTCCAACCCTCAGCGACCCCATGGACTGCAGCCTACCAGGCTCTTATGTCCATGGGATTTTCCAGGCAAGAGTACTGGAGTGGGGTGCCATTGCCTTCTCCGTTACATTTGGTTAGATGTGTGTATAAAACTCCTTAATAACCTCCTCAGATTTCTCCAGTTCACTTCAAACTCATTTGTTCAAAAGTCACCTAATTCTTTAACATCCCACCCTGAAACATACATGCAAAAGAGACTTCCGTTGTTTCCCTATTTCATGAATGCCTCCACCATCTAGTTCCTCGAGCCAGAAAGAGGAAAGTCATTCCTGATGCTAGCTATTCTCCCATCTCCCATATTAAATGCATTGGGGCATCTTGTCTGTTATTCCTACTATGTACTGTTCAATGCTTTCTCTATCATCTTCCACAACCAGGATTCAAGCACCATGTTTTCATAAACAGCAGGGCTGCATATCCAAGTGTTCAGTAAAAATTTATTAAACAAATGTAAGAACAAAACTAGTCACAATATCCAGACAGTTCAGTATGGACTCATTAATGTTTTATTAGGCTGCCTCATACCCCATTTTATTCCTCTGTTTTAGTTCAATCAATGTCTCCTTCAATATTGAGATTTGATTGTATTATCCTACCTCTGTTATTTCCCAGGCCAACTATGTAAAAGGAACTGTTCTTCAGTGTTTTTATTTTGGAAGATTTCAATGTGGGCTTATAATATATAAGTAAAATAAGGGCTGAATGGAGATAGCTAAGCCGCATACCCAAGGAAAGATCATAAAATGCCAAACATATTGATAGTAAAATTTTCCATAATTAAAATGTATTTCATATTTTAATCAAGGACATTACTATTTACCTTTAGTCAAGTCTGGGTAAAGAGACCCCTGAAATAGGGACTTAGTCTTAAATCAGCTTCTAAACTTCTTGTGGGACAGATTAGTGCTTAAGTTTCTTTATCAATGAATTGAAAAAATATTTTGCATGAAATCTCTCTAATATTATATATCTGTAATTGTGTACAAAAGGATTATGTTCTCATAGAAATAATGTTTATTGCAGTTCTTTCCCTTATTTCTATTCTGCCCCTCACTCCTTGTTCTCAGGAATAATCCTCATGAAACAGTGACTACCTGTCAGTCTCAGTTCTAATATCATTACATATTTTAAGTCATTCATTTTTCATAATAACCTGAAAAAGCCAATTCGACTGACTTGCGAATGTGTTGTTCTAACCACTAGGAAACACTCTCTGTTGAGTTCAGGAACTAAGGCATGTCTTGAAGGGAGGCATGAATGGTGGATGCCTGACATCAAGAGCAAGTCCTGAATATGCATAAATAATTAAAAGCATAAGATAATCCATGGTAAAATATGTAAAGTATATATTATATAAAGTAAAATATGGTAAAGTATTAGTTAATAAGAGAGAAGATTCACTCTGAAAGCATCAGATTGTTATCAAAGAGATGACTTTTGAACTAATTATCAAATACTAAATTCAAATTAGAAAATCCCTGACAGAGTAAAAGTCTTGAGAAATCAAGAAGCCATTAAAAGATATGAAATATTAGGAGTTTTTTTGCTTGTTTATTTTATTGAAGAATAGTTGATTCACATTGATGTGTTAGTTTCTGGTGTAGAAGGTAATTCAATTATACATACATATAATAGTTTGCATTGAAATACATATTTTGAGGTTGAGTGAATATTATAGGAAGAAGAAAATTTGTGTTTGGGTAGACTGAGAAGGGCTTTGTTTATCAGACCAGATATTTATCTTAATGTGAGAGGCTTCTAATAGTATGAAATTGTTAAAGTTTTCTAACCACTATAATCACATATTTCGGAGAAGGCAATGGCACCCCACTCCAGTACCCTTGCCTGGAAAATCCCATGGACGCAAGAGCCTGGTAGGCTGAAGTCTATGGGGTCGCTAAGAGTCAGACACGACTGAGCGACTTCACTTTCACTTTTCACCTTCATGCATTGGAGAAGGAAATGGCAAACCCACTCCACTGTTCTTGCCTGGAGAATCCCAGGGACAGGGGAGCCTGCTGCGCTGCCGTCTCTGGGGTCACACAGACTCGAACACGACTGAAGCGACTTAGCAGCAGCAGCAGCATACTCACATATTTGGGATTTTTCAAGACAATAACTTTTATGGTAGTGTGGAAGTAAGCAATTGTCCATGGATTAAGGGCTATTGTTAGACCTACCTTAATGTCCAACATTGGCTGGTAAGAAACAGATGGAGAAAGTCTACATGGTTAAAATAAAATGTGGTTGTCCAAAAGTAAAGGAGAAAAGAATTTATAATAAGAGACAAGCTTATGGGAAGACACCTCCTTTAAATAAGAGAAGTACATAAAACATACGTAAGAAGTACACATACTGTTGTCAAACTAAAGTCTCAATTGGCAGTACCTGTTACAAGCACGCCTTCATAAAAACAGAATGTGAGTTTCAGTTTTATTCTGTGGCCATTGATATGTGGTAACACTATCCCACATACACCCAAACTACTCACTTTGAGGCAGGAATATTGCATTATGCTCCTGCATAAAACTGTGCTGAATACATAGTAGATTTATATATACAGGTTTTATAGACTTTGTAGAATGTTTGAGAACTTTTATATTACATTTTTCCCTCTAGCACACACTTTTGTGTTCATAATTATCCTTTTGATACTATTTCATTTTATATGCTTACAACTATAATTTATCATTAAACTTTAAGTATTTTTTAAATGTTTATCAATTTTAGATGTGGTTGTATAATTTTTATGCCTAGAATTTTTCCATCGAAACATATTGCAAATTAGCTTCTGGTTACCAGAAGAAAAAAATAAAATTTTAGATAAACCAGTTTTCTCTAAACATGAGCCGAGAGCAACAGCAGGTGGTCCGCACACTGGGGAATAATCTGATAGCATTCCAACTGTAAGATAGGAAATACTGAAATGGTGCAGTGGTAGGAATGGGGTATGAAGGCTAAGGAGAGCTTAGTAGTTCAACACAAGTTCATCTCCTTTTGAAAACAAAAGAAGACAGACAAGTTAGCTGAAGAATAAAGTATCTCGAGGTAACCTATAGAGCTGTCACAAATCCTAACTGTCACCAATTGCATTATATAACGGGATTCAATCTTCCTAATATTGCTCATTGTTTAGGTGTTTCTGTTTGCCAGTAAAATAGTGCATGCATTTGGGTGACTTTGATAGCTCATTTGCTTGTCACTTTGACAACTTGTGTTGAAATCAGTCATCTGCAATTGATTGTTTTGAACCATGCATAATTCTGTGGACTGAATTAGCTGCTGAATTCAAGATTTATTTAAGTCTTTGCAAGAGTGATTTATACTTCATTATTTTTACCTTGACTTAATTTCCATTCCTCAGAAATAAAAGCTGAGAGAGATAAGGACAAAAATTGTCAAAACATACTAAATTATTTTAAAACTACTGAAATGTAGCCAATATATTCTTATAAAGGGTGCTGCAGTCATGTCCAACTCTGTGCTACCCCATAGACGGCAGCTCACCAGGCTCCCCTGTCCCTGGGATTCTCCAGGCAAGAACACTGGAGTGGGTTGCCATTTCCTTCTCCAATGCATGAAAGAGAAAAGTGAAAGTGAAGTCGCTCAGTCGGGTCCGACTCTTAGCGACCCCATGGACTGCAGCCTACCAGGCTCCTTCGTTCATGGGATTTTCCAGGCAAGAGTACTGGAGTGGGGTGCCATTGCCTTCTCCGAATATATTCTTACAAGGTATTATTTGAAATAGTCAGACAACAAGAGAGTATAAATGTGTATAATAGTTCTCTTTGCACCTAGAATTGTGTTTGCTTGGTTTTCTTTTCAGAAAGCAAAAGGATTTCATTTTAACACAAATATATTCTCTTTTTACCTTGCAGTGATAGGCTAAGAATAAAGCACCATACTGAACCACATATGTACATTCATGTCCATATGTACATGGACACTTTTAAAAATACCTCAAAGAAATACTATATGCAAAAATATTCCTTAAATCTAGGTTGAATTAAATTCTAAAAATATCATTTTAAATGTGATTCATCACCTTTATTATTTTTAATTGTTACAGTGTGCTATTTTCTCCTTCGCAATTTATGCTTCAGAATTGGAGAACTCTGTGTCTCTATATCTGAATTTTTTTCTCCTTTCTCTTATGAAAACACCTGTCATTGGATTTAGAACCCACCCCAGTTAAATATAGGCTTCCTTGGGGGCTCAGATGGTAAAGAATCTGCCTGCAATGCGGGAGACCTGGTTCAATCCCTGGGTTGGGAAAATCCCCTGGAGGAGGGCATAGCAACCCACTCCAGTATTCTTGCTTGGAGAATCTCCATGGACAGAGGAGCCTGGCAGGCTACAGCTCAGTTCATGGGGTTGCAAAGAGTCAGACATGACTGAGCAACTAAGCACAGCACTAGTTAAACATAATCCCCTCTTAGCCAACTACATCTGCAATTTCCTATTTCCAAACAATGTCATATTCTGAGGTTCTGCGTGGACATGAATTTGAGAGGGGGTGGGAGGAGGAGCAAAATTCAACCAGGTGTGCATGTGGTATATGTTATGTACTCATGACTCAAAGGTCTACTCCCCGTCTGCATTCTAGTCTGCTTATTTCTACTTTGGGTATTTAGAAAAGAATTGAACCCTTGAAAATTCCTGGCCCTTTCATATCTTCAGTGCTTCTATAAACAAGAGCTTTTGGGAAGACTCCAGGAAAATCTATTCAACTGTCAAAGAATTTCTATGCATCAACCCTAGAGGGGGAGATAAAAAGGAAAAATGGAAAGTAAAGGAATTTGGGGCAACCACCATAGTTCCTAGGAGTTTATTGATGATGTGGTCTTAGGAGGATACATAAATTCTTTAAAACATAACCAGTTAAATCATTTATTATAATAAAATTTGAGCTAAATTCTATTAATCATAGCAAAAAGAAACAAAGGACGCCAAGGTCTCAATGGGAAAACTTCTGAACCTAACAAGAGATAAAAGATAAATGTGAACTTCTTCATATAAACTCAAAACTTGGATAATTCAAACAGAGTGTGAAGAATCATTTTACAGGGGCATCTCTGAAAATTACCTATTAATAGATATTTGATTTGGCTGAAAGATAAACAAGAGCCAGCAATGTATGCCCATGTGTCCCCTCCCTTCATAAAAAAAAAAAAATGTTTTGGTTATTTTAATGTGAGAAGAAGTGTTAAATTTGACTATTCCTGCCAAGTTAGAATATGCCTCAAAGTTGGGGGCCAAAAAACAAACTGTGAGATTTCAAGGACAAATAATGATATATACATGTTATATATTATAATGGACATTAGTAAAATGAGTTCTATGTAATTTAGAGTGCTTGACATTGTGCAGTCTAACAGTTGCTTAAAGGAAATAAATGTGTCTAGACTGGACAGGGACATTATTTAAAGGCACACTTGATAATTATTCTTAAATATCAGACTGACTGTCACGAATTACATTGTTTAGACTTACTCTGAACCTATGAATAAGATGAATAATCAGCTTTTGATTAGATATAATGTAATGGGGAAATTCCTATTTTAATCCATTCGATTCTTAGCGACCCCATGGACTGCAGCCTACCAGGCTCCTCCATCCATGGGATTTTCCAGGCAAGAGTACTGGAGTGAGGTGCCATTGCCTTCTCCTTCCAAAGCCTACAGTAGGTTTTTTTTTTTTTTTTTAATTCATGTAAATATAATATCTAAATGATATATTTGTATTATAGAACTGTGGAGTAGGAATAACTACATTTTCCATTAATTCTTCTTAACTGTTAAGCATTGGTGAGGATAGTTTTAAAATCTACAGGAAAGATCTATTCAAATTTATTTTGAAATCTCTAGTATCCCCCATTTGCTCTATTTAAGGTCAATTTAATAGAGTTATCTAGTTCTCAACCTATTGGGAAAAGGGGAAAAATAATTTCTGGTTTAACTTTGTAAAACACAGGTGTTAGTTGTATAAGTAAATTTTTTTCCAAATCATTTGACCAGAATTCGTAAAACAGAAACATCTGTTGTTCAGACTCATCCAAGCTATACCCTATTCTGTATTCTGTATTTATAAACCACAAATGATAATACACACTAGTTGTTGAATTATATACTTTCATGCATTATTTATAAAGTCAGTAAAATTTTCAACTATTTACATAAGAATTGATGTTAGCAGTAAGAGTATGAGGCTATAAATAGTTCCTAAGTGCCAATAAATGCCAATGGTGAAGATAAATAGAAAAAGGTGATTTTATCACAGTTGATTTAATGCTGTTTTTCTTTTGCACTTCTACAGAGCCAGTGGGATCTTGGCAATGGAAAAGATAAATAGGAAGAAATTCTACATTGTTAGAAGTAATATTTAAATTATATTTGTGTATATGTGAGCATTGTTCGTGAGTATAAAAATTCTAGGTTTTTGAGGTATTAGGTAAATTTAGATATCTTTTGAGTAACTGTAAGCTTATTGACAAGCTTTTTTATATTGACTCAAGGAAAACATCACATTGGATTGCTCATGTTTCTTCATTAGTTAGTCAATCCAACTGAGAACTTTGGCATGCACATTTTGTCGGACAGGTATTGTGATTGTTAGATTGTACTAAAGAGGTCCCAAAGGTATTTTGTTTACAGAGAATCAGAAAAATAAAACATGTGTATCAATAATTGAGTTTTTTTCCTTTGAATGTGGAGAAGATGGAAGCAAATATAGAATCCACAGGATGTGTTCTTTTATTGAAATCAGCGAGACCTGGTTGTTGGGCTCTCCTGGTGACTCAGTGGTAAAACATCCACCTGGCAATGCAGGAGAAATGGCTTCAACCCCTGGGTTGGGAAGGTCCTCTGGAGAAGCAAATGGCAACCCACTGCAGTATTCTTGCCTGGGAAATCCTTTGGATAGAGGAGCGTGCTGGGCTAAAGTCCATGAGGTCGCAAAGAATTAGAGACAAATTAATGACTAAACAATAACAGCAGCAACAACAACAACATCTATTTTTAGGGATATCTCTATAGATCTGAACAAAGTTATTCTCTAACTTTATTCATAACTTTGTAAGTTAGTTATGGTTACCAACAAGTGTCTAGTTATCTGAATGACTAACTTTCTTTGTGCTTAGTCGCTCGGTTGTGTCTTTCTTTAGTATATAGTTTATATAGGTTAAAACAAAACAGAAACAACAAACCAAAAATAAATTTTAAAATAACACATTTCATAGTACTTCCCCTGCAATGACACATTACCTTGACAGGATGTCAAGGAAACTTTTTCAGTAGAGAAAGGAGCAGCCATCTGTTATTTCAAACTTGCTTCTAAAATGAGAATATGTGGGGGCTTCCATGGTGGTTCAGTGCAGGGGGCATGAGTTTGATCCTTGGTCGGAAAACTAAGATCCTGCATTCTGCACATGACCTAAACTACATAAATTAATTTCAATAACATGAGAATACTTGTCCCTAGAAGGTTTCTTCTCTTTTCTCCAATTGATCTCTTTGCATCTTGTTTTCTCCAGCACCTCTTCAAATCTTGGGAGGATCTAGGCATTTTAAGACTCTGAATATGCAGGAAATAGAACTTCATCTTCCTTAAATTAACAACAATAGATCAGTAGGAATTTCCTCATCACATTATGTCTAATCAAAAGCTGATTATTCATCTTATAATTTTGTGAAGTCTACATGTTAGCTTTCCAGATGGTGCTGGTGGTAAAGAACCCACTTGCCAATGCAGGAAATGTAAGGGGTGTGGGTTCGATTCCTGGGTTGGGAAGATCCCCTGGACAGAGAAATGGCAACCCACTCCAGTATTCTTGCCTATAAAATTCCAAGGACAGAGGTGCCTGGTGGTCTACAGTCCATGGGGTCACAAAAAATCGGGCATGACTGAGTGACTAACACTTTCACTTTCATTAATCAGATGTATTAAACAATAGATCTATTAAACAATAGATGAAATAAATAATAAAATTTTGTGAACTCTATATATTATTGTCCCTCCTCCCTAAAAGCAAGAGCTCTTTGTGTGACCATATGGAAATATTTCCCTAGGTTTCTCTGTGGTGAATGAGTGCTTAAGTGTTTCATTTAATTTATTTGCTGGATGTTGGGCACCTCCACCCTCCTCACTATGCCTTAGAATTTATGAATGCTAAACTAAATAACTCAAAGGAAACAATGGATCTGAAATGAATGTACTATTCATGTTGTATTACACAGTAAACAGCAAAAGGATTTTTCAATGAAAAAGGGCTCAGGTCCTACAAAGAGTCAAATAAAACAGGTTGTGTTGTTATGGTAGTTCATGTAGCTAAGGATGGACAGAGTTACATCCTCTGTTTATATCTTTCCCCCACAGAGAGCTGGGTTTGCATGACCTGAGCGTCCCTATAACAGCCAAGAGAGGGAAATATTGGGTTTTCTTACAGTAAAAAGGAGGCAGTGATCAGAAAGCAGTGATCAAGATCATGCCCAAGAAAAAGAAATGCAAACCAGCAAAATGGTTGTCTGAGGAGGCCTTAAAATAGCTAAGAAAAGAAGAGAAGCAAAAAGCAAAGGAGATAAGGAAAAATATAAGCATCTGAATGCAGAGTTCCAAAGAATAGCAAGGAGAGATAAGAAAGCCTTTCTAAGTGATCAGTGCAGAGGAAAACAATAGATGGGGAAAGACTAGAGATCTCTTCAAGAAAATTGGAGATACCAAGGGAATATGTAATGCAAAGATGGGCACAATAAAGGAGGGAAATGGTATGGACCTACCAGAAGCAGAAAATATTAAGAAGTGGTGGCAAGAATACACAGAAGAACTATACAAAAGGATCTTCATGACCCAGATAACCACAAAGGTATGATCACTCACCTAGAGCCAGACAATCTGAAGTCTGAAGTCAAGTGGGCCTTAGAAAGTGTCATTATGAACAAAGCTAATGAAGGTGATGGAATTCCAGGTGAGCTATTTCAAGTCCTAAAAGATGATGCTGTGAAAGTGTTGCACTCAAATGCCAGCAAATTTGGAAAACTCAGTAATGGCCACAGGACTGGAAAGGAGTTTTCATTCCAATCCCAAAGACAATTCCAAAGAAGATTCAAACTACCACACAACTGCACTCATCTCACACACAAGCAAAGTAATGCTCAAAACTTTCCAAGAGAGGCTTCAACTGTATGTGAACTGAGAACTTCTAGAACTTCCAAGATGGATTTAGAAAAGGCAGAGGAACCAGACATCAAATTGCCAACATCTTTTGGATCATAGAAAAATCAAGAGAGTTTGAGAAAAATATCTACTTCTGCTTCATTGACTATGCCAAAACCTTTGACTATGTGCATCACAACAAACTGGAAAATTCTTCAAGAGATGGGAATAACAGACCATCCTACCTCCCTCTTGAGAAATCTGTATGCAGATCAAGAAGCAATAGTTAGAACGGGACATGGAACAATGGACTGTTTCCAAAGTGGGAAAGGAATACATCAAGGCTGTATATTGTCACCCTGCTTATTTAACTTATATGCAGAGTATTTCATGTGAAATATTGGACTGGATGAAGCACAAGCTGGAATCAGGATTGCCAGGAAGAATATCAGTAACCTCAGATATACAGATGACACCACCCCTATGGTAGAAAGAGAAAAGGAAATAAAGAGCCTCTTGATGAAAGTGAAAGAGGAGAGTGAAAAATTTGGCTTAAAACTCAAATTTCAAAAAACTAATATCATGGCATCTGGTCCCACCACTTCATGGCAAAGAGATGGTTAACAATGGAAACAGTGACAGACTTTATTCTGGGGGGCTCCAAAATCACTGCAGATGGTGAGTGAAGCCATGGAATTAAAAGACACTTGCTCCTTGGAAGAAAAACTATGACTAACCTAAACAGAATATTAAAAAGCAGAGACGTCATTTTGCCAACTAAGGTCTGTCCAGTCAAAGCTATGGTTTTTCCAGTAGTCGTGTATGGATATGAGAACTGGACCATAAGGAAAGCTGACTGCTGAAGAATTGGTGCTTTTGAACTTTGGTGTTGGAGAAGATTCTTGAGAGTCATTTGGACTGCAAGGAGATCCAACCAGTCAACCCTAAAGGAAATCAGTCCTGGATTTTCATTGGAAAGACTGATGCTAAAGCTGATGTCAGTCTGTCAGGTGCTTCCAAAAACTGAAATTGTATGAAATTAAAATAATCAAATTTCAGAGAAATACATATACTTTGATACTGTAGAATAAAATCCTTCTATCTGAAGGAATATAAAATGGAAATGCCTAGAAAATAAGGCTGTAAAGAAAAATATTAAATTAATAGTATAGTTTTTATTTGGTTACTGGGCTTACTCCTTGGAAGGAAAGTTATGACCAACCTAGATAGCATATTGAAAAGCAGAGATATTACTTTGTCAACAAAGGTCTATCTAGTCAAGGCTATGGCTTTTCCGGTGGTCATGTATGGCTGTGAGAGTTGGACTGTGAAGAAAGCTGAGTGCCAAAGAATTGATGCTTTTGAACTGTGGTGTTGGAGAAGACTCTTGAGAGTCCCTTGGACTGCAAGGAGATCCAACCAGTCCATCCTAATGGAGATCAGTCCTGGGTGTCCATTGGAAGGACTGATGCTGAAGCTGAAACTCCAATACTTTGGCTACCTCATGCGAAGAGTTGACTCATTGGAAAAGACCCTGATGCTGGGAGGGATTGGGGGCAGGAGAAGAAGGGAACAACAGAGGATGAGATGGCTGGATGGCATCACTGACTCGATGGACTTGAGTCTGAGTGAACTCCGGGAGTTGGTGATGGACAGGGAGGCCTGGTGTGCTGTGATTCATGGGGTCGCAAAGAGTCAGACACGACTGAGCAACTGAACTGAACTGAACTGAACTGAAGGGAGCAGGGACCAACTATATGTATAACTACAAAGAGGGCAAGGCAGATATGACTCCAGAATGCACAATTTTTGCTTCTGCTATTCATATCTTAGTCTATGGGACTGGTGTTCCTTGGAATTATGAAATGTATAATCTGCCTCTTTGGAGGTGCAATGGGTAATGATTAAGATGTGAAGGCAGCCTTTTTCATTGCATCTTTTATATTATATGCTTTCATTCATGTAAACTTTTATGAGTGAAGAGGATTTTGAGAGAATTACCAGGCAAATATTTTCCTACTTTATCCTTGTTGCAAAGTGTTAATCAGTTACCTAAACAGGCTGAAACAGTTGTTGGAACATATAAAGACTTTATTCCCAGAATGCGATTATTTCAAGGAGGAAGACACATGAGGACTTTGTGTATAGGTTCAGTAGAGGATTTTTAAGGTGGGCGTGTATACTTGGCAGACATAAGCCACTTGTGTCTGATAAGACGACAGGCACACAGTAAAAGTGTAACATAGCTTGCTGCTGCTGCTGCTGCTGCTGCTAAGTCGCTTCAGTCATGTCCAACTCTGTGCGACCCCATAGATGACAGCCCGTCCCTGGGATTCTCCAGGCAAGAACACTGGAGTGGGTTGCCATTTCCTTCTCCAATGCACGAAAGTGAAAAGGGAAAGTGAAGTCCCTCAGTCGTGTCGACTCTTAGAGACCCCACGGACTGCAGCCTACCAGGCTCCTCCGTCCATGGGATTTTCCAGGCAAGAGTACTGGAGTGGGGTGCCATTGCCTTCTCCGGTAACATAGCTTAGAGCTCCATAAAAGAAAATCTCAAGCTGGGGGCAAGAGACAGTGGTGAACTGAAATAAATCAGTACAGCCAGTAAAATTTGGACTGTCAACAAACACTTGAACAGAAATAAATGAAACTGTAATCCAGGGGATTACTAAATAGAAGTTAAGAAGTCACTACCTATAACAAAATTGACAAATTTTGATATGAAAATTAGAAGCAGGAGAGAAAAGAGCCTCTTACGGAAAAGAAAAAGAGTTTTGTGGTTGAACAGATGGAAATTTAATTCTTGAGTTCTCTATTGGTAAGCTTAGTTTATCTTCCTTTCTGAACCTCAGTTTAATGATAATTATTTAATGTAGGCTTTATTGCTGTGTTGTTAGTGCATCTGTGTGGGTTACATGAATAGCATATGTAAATACCCTGGCATGTGCCTGCATGCGTGCTAAGTCGCTCCAGTCATGTCTGATTCTATGCAACCCTATGGACTATAGCCTGCCAGGGTCCTCTGTCCTTGGCATTCTCTGGGCAAGAATCCTGGAGTGGGTTGCCATGCTCTCCTCCAGGGGAGCTTCCCGACCCAGGAATCGAACCCATGTCTCTTACATCTCCTGCATTAGCAGGTAGATTCTTTACACTGTACCACCTGGGAAGCTCATCCTGGCACATAGATGTTCTTTAAATGATAGTTCTCTGTTTTCTCTACCATTGAATCTAGAAAAAAAATCTCATTTTCCAAGGTACTTTAGATATGAGTATGAAATCATTTACAGCTAAGTGTATGTATCAGATAGGCAAGGTTACATCAGAAAAATATCCCACTGTAAATATTTCAAGTAAATAGGGTGTTTAATGTCGGGACTTGGAATCTTAACTAATGAATGGAAGATCTGTGTGAGTGAAGAAAGGGAAAAAAATGTTATTTTCATAAAACCAGATATGCAAGAACTGAAGGGAAGTTACTAGCAATGATTTCAGGTGCCTGTCAGGAAACAGGAAATTACTAGAACAATGCCTTAACCTTCTTATCTATGCCTTACTCATCTCAGATGAGAGCTCCTCATTAGCATCATCTCTCCTGGAACTGTTGCCAAGAAATTCTGGAAGATGGAGTGGCCAAGTTTCTCCCTTATAGTTCAAGAATACTTTTAATGGTAAAAGAGATAAGTGGGTAACAGGCAACCTGGTGTACAATAAAAGTTGGATAATGGGAGTTGGTGATGGATAGGGAGGCCTGGCATGCTGCAGTTCATGGGGTCACAGAGTTGGACACGACTAAGCGACTGAACTGAACTGAACTGAATAGTATTTCTCTACTACAAATTTGGTTAAAAAAGTAAAATCAAAGCAAAAGCTAATAAACTGGGTTTTCTCTCTTGCTATTTACCTCAGGAACAGTTAAATACTTAATTGTGCAATGCTTTGCTTAATGTCCAAATCTCTTACTAGACATTTAAACTCTATAGGATGGAGACAAGCTGTGCATGTTTCACTATTGTTTAGGTCTCCAACACTTTAGTTAGTCATAGGACAAAAAAAAAACAAAAAAACAAGATCTTGTTTGTCTTAGATGAAACAATCTGCAGAGATACAGCTGCATTCTGAAGGCACACAACCATATACAGAATTATGAAGAAATTCCCTATCCCAGAATTGTTTTTTTGCTGTTCCTTTTCATAAACAAATGATCTATAAAGTACTTTTTAAAAAGAATATCGTCCCTTCAAAAGTGAGTTGCAGCTTCTACCGTTTGTATAACCAAGACTTTTTGTTGAAGTGTTGAATGATCTATTTCTTCCCAAAATTTCAAAGATCCCAAGTCCAATGTAGTCTAAACTTAAAATCAAAGAACCTGGTTGTCCTCCTTACCTGACCCTTGGATCTCCACACTCCACCAAATGCCACACTCCAGAAGTTTCTGCTAGAAGATTAATTTACCTAAGTACATTGCCATGAAATCTGATGTAGTGTTGAGACAGACAAACATGCAGAAAATTTGATACCACATTTTAGGGCAGCCCCTCTTGTTTTTTATTTTAGATATTTTTGTTGCAACCTGAGAAGTCATCATTTTAATACATTTTCAATGATAGATTAATATATTTATCATTGAATATGCTATTAATTCCCTTGCTGGTGAAAGCAGTTGGAGGGAAATACATATTTCTTTTTCTTGAATCCCCCTCTATGCTCTCTTTTAAGCTTTAATCACCTTGCACCTCAATCTTATTTCTTTAATCAGTAAATCTGTTCTTGCTCCTGTATGTTAGTGTTCCCTGTCTGTCAATCACTGTTGCTTATTATGTCTTATCTTTGCATTATAAAAGTATCCTGCAAACTCAATAAATACGTGCTGAGCAGAAAAGGATCCGCAAATTTGTAAAGGCATAGAATTATAAAATTATAAATTTCAATTTAGCAAATGTTTATTGATACACATCATTTTTTATTTGATTTATCTCACTGAATTCTGTGGTCAGAATTCTGTGTTAGTAACTTGCTGAATTGTTAATTGCAATGCCAATAATTAAAGAATGCTCCAATGACTCATCCACAGCTATTTTTCATGTATCATGCTAGAACTCAGTTAAAAGGTTGACAATCTATGCCTGTAGAAGGCTGGCCAGAGGGTTGGGGGAGGTGACTCATGACCATTTTCATTGGAGATAAAAGACACACTGAGTTTAATAATAGTTTTATGTCTTTAGTTTCTTAAAAATAGCAGTGCTGTCATGATTTAGTTGAATTTATTGTTAATCAGAGTATAGTGGAAGAAACAATGCAATAAAAAATATCTTTAATGTCCTTTTCCCTGCTGAAGTGATTCATGAATGAGAAAATTTGAATTAATACACACTGATATCCTTTGACAGCCTCCATGCTTATGTCAGCCCTGGGGAAGATGGGGAAGTGAAAAGAGATTTAGAATGCAACATTGCCTCAGAATATGATTAGACAATTGTGTATTGTTAAATGATTAACTGATATTTCAAAACAATGTTTCAAATAAAATTAAAACACATTTCATAAGTTGCATGTTTAATTTTATAGTCAGAGTGTTTAGAGCTAGAATGCCTCTTAGCAAATTCTTTTTACAAATAATGATACAGAGGTTAAAAAATTGAGGTGAGATATACCTAAGGCCACAAGGAGAGTAGATGTCACAGCTGGATATTTGGCAAAGCTCTTCTGATGCTGGTCCCTGTATGTGTGTTTTTGTTTTCTTTCAACATAAACTTGCCTTAATTCATCCTTTCCTGGTTTAGAACAATGTTATGACCAGGTATTTATTTTTCAAAATGTGCTATTTCTGTTTATTGAATAGATTAGTAAGCAAATATGTGGGCCAAAATGATAAGCAGTGTTTATAAATATTTATAAACATGGAATTTATAAAAAAAATGGATAATCCATATAATGGGAACATAGGTGGGTCAAGGTATGGTTCAAGAAGGGTATTTCAAATTAAAAGCTCAATGCCATTTTAAGGATTTGATTCTCTAAATTAAAGAAAGTGGATGCAATTTGACACATTAGAGAAATATATCTAGACTCACCTAGAATTTCCTAAAATATTGATCAAATCAAGAGGAGAAGAATTTTCACAGCAACTGAAGTCTTCAAGGGTAAGTGACTTGGTGTTCAATTTACTTGGAAAATAGCATAATAAACTTTAAGGAGGTTTTCCTGGCTGTTAATTTTTAAGCATAGAAAAACTTGACCTAGTTTTTTTTAATGATATTTTACCTCCTGTCTGAAAGCCACCTGCACATAGCTTATTTGCATGAAGATAAAATGCAAAGGCGTTCATCTTCCTTTTTCTTATTACTGGTATAACAAACCTCTGTTCATGAACTACAGTATCGTTTTTGTTGTAAATGAAGAAGAATCAGCCAACTTTCTGCCACATCTGGCTGCTGATCTATAAGCTTTGAATAAACAGTAGATATTCAATTGCCAGCATCCATTCTTTAAAAATTCAGAGTTGTTTTTCTCCCTAAATTGCCCCTTACTATAATTGCATCTCAGCTTTGAGAACAACCAAGACTTTAAAAACAGTTCAGGTTTTATGGTGCAGAGTGGAAAACTTTTTTTTTTTTCTTTTTTAAGATAATGTAAGAACAAGTCTATTTGTAGTTCATATATTAAATCTTTCCAATGTCCTATTACCCATAAAAAGTAAAATAGTTACTACAGGCAGAATATTTCTATAGTATTTGCATGTAAAAGTAAATTCTACTTCTTTTTGAGACACTCACTGTAAAGTTATCAATTTTATGAAGAATCTAAGAACAACCTGAGTAAAATCTTAATGGCTTTCCACTAGACAGAAAGGATAAGAAGGCTGTTTAAACACAGCAGCTAAAAATATGGCATTTAAAAAGTAAATTTAATTTAAAAATAAAGAATATAGCATCCATAAAATTCAAAGCCCAGCATTAGCTTTTTCCTCCACTGCTTCCAAACTGCCCTAGCTTAAACCTTCAAAGCAGTTGCCTATAAATAGTTACTAGCCACAGATCTATGGAATTATCTTTCAGGGTGGCTACAAGAGAATTCACTAGAGCAGGGATCAGCAAAACTTTTTGTAATGAAATCCATAGCAGTACTTCATTAAAATGTTTCACCACACTGGATACAGCTATAAAATATAATAAGATTGTTCTCACTATTTATTTCCTTATATTAGTAGAAAGTCACAATATGAAAGTTTTTTTTTAAGCAGTTACTTTAAACCGTTGACCCCAGTTGTATTAATATCTGTAACTTAATAACACATGTATCGGAGAAGGCAATGGCACCCTACTCCAGTACTCTTGCCTGGAAAATCCCATGGATGTTGGAGTCTGGTAGGCTGCAGTCCATGGGGTCGCTAAGAGTCGGACACGACTGAGCGACTTCACTTTCACTTTTCAAATCTTTCATGCATTGAAGAAGGAAATGGCAACCCACTCCAGTGTTCTTGCCTGGAGAATCCCAGGGACGGGGGAGCCTGGTGGGCTGCCATCTCTGGGGTCACACAGAGTCCGACACGACTGAAGCAACTTAGTAGCGACTGAAGCGACTTAGCAGCAGCAGCAGCAACACATGTATACATTTGTTTCTAGTTTTCCACTTGAGTCCTTCCCATTTCTTTGTTAAACTTCCTCAAGTTTGTTTAGGCTCTTGTTTTAAACTGAGATTATGTTGAATTTTTATACATATTTATTCTATTGCCTATCATTCCTAATAATTTAATGTCATCTGAAGATTGATATTAACTCCTTTTATAATTGATCTGTTTCTGTCTACAATTTATAATTTTCATAGGAGATATGCAAAATGTTTTCTCATTTCTCAGATTAGTCCTGTTAATTTTTTCTTGCTTTCAAAATTCTGAAGGCCATTGAAATAGTTTGTGATGGCAGGGCCAGGAAAGATAAAAGCTGTCAGATAGTTCTTATGCATTTTGGATGAGTGAATATCGTGTAGGTCAAGCAGATGCTGTAGATGTAAGAAGCGTGTGTCCTCTGCTTGTATCCAGTGGCAGATGGTTGTAAGAAGTCAGCTGGAGAACAAATTGTCTAGGTTAGAGAATAAATGAGCACTGAGTTCCAAAGAATGCACAGATGTGCTCTGACCAAACCAGCATTGGGAGTCTGCCTCTTAAGAAAGCAAAGATCATATTACATAACAAGCCTTCCAACTTTTCGTTCTTTCTGCTGTACTCTTCCTGTTATTCCTGCTATAATCCTGAGGAATCCATAAATAACAAGAAAAAGTGCTGGATAAGCAAGGAAATGTGGCAGAATTGACCATTTCTCTTCCTGTTGCGTATCAGTTCTGAGCTATAGGGAGAAGAGTGAGGAGGGTTTTTGGTTTGGTTGTAAAAGTGTAGTTTTTTGATGCGCATTCAACCAGACCTTTGAAAACCTGAAAATAAATTTACCCAAGTTACATTCATTTAACCTATTGTACTCAGATGCTCAGCTGTGTCTGACTACTTTGAGACCCCCACGGGCAGAGGACTCACCAGGCATTTCTATCCATAGGATTCTCCCAGCAAGAATTCTGGAGTGGGGTATCATTTCCCCCTCCAGGGCATCTTCCTGACCCAGGTCTCAAACTGGAGTCTCTCATGTTTTCCTGCATTGGCAGGCAGATTTTTTTTTTTACCACTAGCACCACCTGTGAGTCCACGCTAAGTTGTTTCAGTATCTGACTCTGTGACTTCCTAAGTCTACTGCCCTGGGAGGCAGGTTCCTAACCACTGGTGCCACCTGAGAATTAGACATACCTATATTTCTTCAACTATTCAGTGAGAAGATATTACTTACCAGGCTGCCAAAGTTCCTAGAATATTTAATTGGCATATGTGTATAGGATTTTGCAAATTAAAAATTGTTATACAAATCTATTCATTTTTCCATTTACTTTTTACTCATACCACAACCTTACTCTGTCAAGTCCCTTATTTCATGGTCATTACTTCAAACACTTTTCAATATGTCTTTTGAGAGCGTAGCCATGTAGCTGGTATGCACAAAAACTTGAACAAGAAGCAAATTGTAACTAAAAAGGCATATTAAAGCAGAAAAATATTGTCAAACTTTAGAGGGTTTTTGTGTGTGTGTGAGGGTTTTTTTGTTGTTGTTGTTGTGTTGTTGTTATTTTTGTCTTCCATGTCATGCATTTTGAAAATTGTTTTTTGTTCAAGGCAAAAGACAGTAAGCTTATTTTATGGACCAGTGAGGAATTTGCTGAAAGCGAAAAACAAGATGTATTAGGATGACTGGATTAGGATATTATACATTAAAGCAGTGGTTAGTGTCATAACATTTCTCCCTTTGTCTGGTCTGAGAAATAATATGTGCATTCATGATATAACCTACAGATGATTTTGTTTGTCATCTTAGCTGAATATTCTTGGTTTGATGTTTAATGATTTGTGTTATTCTCCTAGCTAGCAATTCCTATTGGAGAAGGCAATGGCACCCCACTCCAGTACTCTTGCCTGGAAAATCCCATGGATGGAGGAGCCTGGTAGGCTGCAGTCCATGGGGTCACACAGAGTCAGACACGACTGAGTGACTTCACTTTCACTTTTCACTTTTATGCATTGGAGAAGGGAATGGCAACCCACTCCAGCGTTCTTGCCTGGAGAATCCCAGGGACGGGGGAGCCTGGTGGGCTGCCATCTATGGGTCGCACAGGATCGGACACGACTAAAGCGACTTAGTAACAGCAGCAGCAGCAGCAGCAATTCCTATATCCTTTGCTTTGGTTACCTATCAACTCTGCAGGATATTTGTAGAAACTGCACTTAGTCTCCCAGTAAAAGGGAAGGAGTCTTGTTCCAAGTGAAGATTATACATTTTTGTGATTGCTGACAAAGGCCTTGAATTTTTACAAAACCAACAAAATTCTGTTTCAGGCTTCCATCCTCAGTTTAGAACCCATTATCTAGACAGGAGGGAGAAAAGACATCTTTCACAAATTTCTAATGTCATAAATCAAGACTTTCTGGGTTTGTGAAATCATTATTCTCTGATCTACTTTGAATAACTATTCTTTGTTGATTAGGGGCAATCCAGATCTCCTAGTACAAACCAGGGTTGGGAGTAGTTGCAACAGAGACAGAGGTATGCACTGTTAAATATCTTAAATTTTTAGACTACCATACTTTGTTCCACAAATAACAGATTTTGAATTATGAGTTTGTAATCTATTATTCATAAAGGTTATCTATTTATTAATAAAGACAGATGTGGTAAGTACCAAAATGGTTTTTGGGTCTTAAGATATTTATTTCCTTTATATTAGAGAATATATATGTATATATATACTTTTTTTTTCCTTTTTCATTGTAGCCTATTTGGTGTATAGGTTAAGAAAAGTTAGAACTAGCATAAATGGTAAAAAAAAAAATACAAAAAAATCAATTAAATGAACTGCTTTGTGTACTTGACATTTTA
The DNA here is from genome assembly GCF_027580195.1 of Bos mutus. Taxonomy (NCBI): domain Eukaryota; kingdom Metazoa; phylum Chordata; class Mammalia; order Artiodactyla; family Bovidae; genus Bos; species Bos mutus. The sequence goes on along the minus strand of NC_091642.1, from coordinate 46,334,107 downwards.
ATGAATCCTTTAAGAATTTCTGGAGCCATAATGGCCCTTGGACTAAAGTGTCTCAAAACATTTCTTATTGGTATATATGTCTTAACTTATTAATATTTCAGAGAACCATGCTGTTAAGCTTTACTAGGTTTTTCCTATGCATTCTCTGTCTTTTTTTAAATAGATTTTTATTTTGTTCATTAAGAAAATGTTTTATCTGACTACTAAAGCAAAGCATATTGTATATAAAAGTGATTGCCTTGTCCTTTATTTTAATATCTTACTTTATTATAAATCAGGATGACTTTCTTCAATTAAATTACAAAAAAAAAGCTTCAAAACTACAAAATACTCATTAAATTAGGATTTGTGTTCTTTTTTGAGTTTGTTTTCCAAATCATTTTTGATTGACTTTATATTTCATTCAGTTTAGTCACTCAGTCGTGTCCAACTCTTCGTGACCCCATGGACTGCAGCACACCAGGCTTCCCTGTCCATCACCAAATCCCGGAACTTATTCAAACTCATGTCCATTGAGTCGGTGATGCCATCCAACCATCTCATCCTCCGTTGTCCCCTTCTCCTCCTGGCTTCAATCTTTCCCAGCATCGGGAAATAATCAGTTCTTCACATCAGAAATGAAATATATTTCATTGCTGTTCCTAATTCTAACTCAGTTCAGTTCAGTTCAGTTCAGTCGCTCAGTCGTGTCCAACTCTCTGTGACCCATGGACTGCAGCACACTAGGCCTCCCTGTCCATCACCAATTCCCGGAGTTCACTCAAACTCATGTCCCTCGAGTCGGTGATGCCATCCAGCCATCTCATCCTCTGTCGTCCCCTTCTCCTCCTGCCCCCAATCCCTCTCAGCATCAGGGCCTTTTCCAATGAGACAACTCTTTGCATGAGGTAGCCAAAGTATTGGAGTTTCAGCTTCAGCATCAGTCCTTCCAATGAACACCCAGGACTGATCTCCATTAGGATGGACTGGTTGGATCTTCTTGCAGTCCAAGGGACTCTCAAGAGTCTTCTCCAATACCACAGTTCAAAAGCATCAATTCTAACTAGAAGAACTATAAGGAGAGCAAAGTCTTAGACTGAATCATGGTTTAAAGACTTTGTGATGCATTAAAAAACCTCTAAGAAGGCTAGTATGACTGAACATAGAGGGCTAAGAGATGTATGATATGAGATGGAGCTGGAGAGGTAAGAAAGGAGAGAAATTATATAAGTTACTCAGTTTTTAGTCTGTGGAAAAGATTTACATTTAATCTTAAAATCATTGAGAAATTTTAGAGTTTTAAAAAGAGAAAGAATAGCCTATACATTTTAAAAAGCATAGGGGCTGCAAATAAATAAATGTATTCTCTCTTCCTAAACCCCTTTTCTAAATGCAATACTCCTATTGCAGATATTTTTAATTGTTTACATAGATTTCTTTCTACTAAAAACTGATATGTTCTCAGGTATCCTACACATAGCATCGTAAGCAATATGAGTTGACTTTAATAGTTCACAAGAAGACATATATTTTCTGTATTTGATCTAAAAGAGTAAAACATGAAAGGGAACTGTGATATAATGTTTATGTAAATAGATCATTTTTGCATATCAATAACTTCAGAACTTTGTTCTAGAGGGTAAATTTGTCAGAAGGCTGATCTTGGATAAATAAGATGGTTTGATACACATATATTAGATGTAGATTTATGTATGTATGTATACAACCAAATTCAGCATTGTATTTATTAATCTAATCCATTTTTAAGAAAATGGAAATAATATTTTATGAGTTCAACTTAGAGCATCAGTATTTGTAGAATAGCTTATGCTACTGAAAAAAGTGAAAATATTAGTTTCTCAGTCATTTCCAATTCTGGTGGCTCAGATGGTAAAGAATCTGCCTGCAGTGCAAGAGATCTAGGTTTTATTCCTGGGCAGGAACATACCCTGGGAAAGGAAATGGCTACCTACTCCAGTATTCTTGCCTGGAGAATTCCATGGACAGAGGAGTCTCTGCCCTCTCCTGTTTGGCCACTTCCAATTTACCCTGATTCGCCTAATGTCCTAGGTTCATATGCAGTATTGTCCTTTACAGCATTGGATTCTATTTTTACCACTGGACACATAGACAACTGGGCACCTGGCTCAGCCTCTTCTTACCTTCTGGATCTATTTCCCTGCTCTTCTCCAGTAGCACATTGGACACCTACCAATGCGGGGAGTTCATCTTTCAGTGTCATATATATTTTGCCTTTTCGTACTGTTCATGGTTTCTCAAGGCAAGAATGCCAACGTGGTTTGACATTCCCTTCTCCAATGGATCATGTTTTGTCAGAACTCTCTACCGGGACCCATCCATCTCTGGGGGGCCTACCTGGCATGGCTCATAATTTCATTGAATTAGACAAGGCTGTGATCCATGTGATCAATTTGTTTAGTTTTCTGTGATTGCTGTTATCATTCTGTCTGGCCTATGATGGATGAGGATAAGACGCTTGTGAGAGCTTCCTGATGAGAATGACTGGCTGTGGGCAAAACTGGCTCTTGTTCTGATGGGCAGGGCCATGCTGAATAAATCTTTAATCCAATTTTCTACTGATGGGTGCAGCTGTGCTCCTTCCCTGTAGTTTGGTCTGAGGCAGCCTAGCCCTAAAGTCTGCAATCTCTATAGCAGGGTTATAGACTCTTTGTAGGGGTAATGGCAACCTCCTCCAAGAGGACTTATGCCAGCACACTGTGCCTCCCAGGACTGCTGGCCAGTACCCCTGACCCCGTGGCAGGCCACTATTAACCACGCCTCCACCAGAGACTCCCAAGCACACACAGGTAAGTCTAGTTCATTCTCTTGTGGGATCATTGCTCTTTTCCCCTGGATCCTAGTGCACACAAGGTTTATTTGTACCCTCCAAGAGTTTCTGTTTTCCCATACCTGTGAAAGTTTTGTGATCAAATCCCACTTACCCACAAAGTCGGATCCCTGGGGATTCCAAGTCCCTTTGCCGGATCCCCAGTTTGGGAGGTCTGTTGTGGAGCCAAGAAATTTTGCAACGGTGCGAGAACTTCTATTGTATAATTGTTCTCCAGTTTATGGGTCACTCACCTGGAGGTTCTGTGGTGGGGCTAATGGCAACTTCCTCCAACAGGACTTGTGCCACACACCGTGCCTCCCAGATTCTCTGGTAGGTATGAGGATTGATTTTTAAAGTGATTGTTCCCATCCTACCGTCTTTTTGCATCCTACCATCCTACCATCTTCTCCTTTGTGCTGGGATGTGAGGTATCTTTTTTTGGTGGGTTCCAACAACAACAAAAAGGATCATCCCTCTGCTATCAAAGATCTGTAGCTATTTCCTTCCCCAGAGGTAGGGTGGGTTTGCTTTATTAGGCAGAGATCAGAGTACAAACTGATTCATTCCTTGTGCTATGACTGAGGTTCTAAGAAGCTCAGACTCCCTGTGACCACCTCACTAGAGACCAAGTCTTTGGGAATGATTCATCTTCTCACTTCCTTTCCTGTAGGCCTTTTCCTATGCGTGCTGTGTCTTTAAGTTGTGTCCAACTCTTTGTGATCCTATAGACCGTAGCCTGCCAGGCTCCTCTGTCCATGATATTCTCCAGACAAAGATACTGGAGTGGGCTGCCATGCCCTCCTCTAGGGGATCTTCCCAACCCAAGGATCGAACTCACATCTTTCATGTCTCCTGCATTGGCAGGTGGGTTCTTTACTGCTAGCACCACTTGGGAAGCCCCAAGCCTTTTCTCATCTTCCTCTCAAATTTCTTCACTTCTTTTCATTTTGCCCTCAGTCTCCTTTTACCTCCTTACTTTAACAAGTTACATTAATATCAGATTCCTAATTCATTCAAAACAGGATAATAGTAAAGAAAAAGCAAAATATAGTTCAGTATTTACTATGCTGTCCTTCTTTTCTTCTGCTTTTAGCTGAGAATCTTTGGCTAATTTAATAACCAAGGGAAATGTGTGTAATGTCTCAGTAATCTGGTGGCCAGCCTGCATTTGGCGTGAGTGAGTCAGACCCTAAATTTACAAATACCACCAAGTGAATAGGATACTACCAATAATTTCAACTATTTTTTCCTATTTTTTTAAGATAGTGAATGCAAAATATCAGTGTTTTGATAATACTGTAGATTATTCACATATGTGCAGGTTTTGCCAAACTGGAAATCTCTTCTTCACCAACTGGAAGCAGCAAAACCGACTCTAAAGTCTTCTGCTTCTGCTTATCAATAACGCTAGGCAAAGTCACTCAAATGTTAGATGTGATCTCTGAATAGTTACTTTAAATTCAGTAGTTCTTAATGAGGGAGATATTGCCAGGGGATATTTGTCAATGTTTAGAGGCATTATGGGCGGAGGAGCATGGTAGGCTGAAGTTTGTGGGGTCGCTAAGTGTCAGACACGACCGAGCGACTTCACTTTCACTTTTCACTTTCATGCATTGGAGAAGGAAATGGCAACCCACTCCAGTGTTCTTGCCTGGAGAATCCCAGGGACGGGGGAGCCTCATGGGCTGCAGTCTATGGGGTCGAACAGAGTTGGACACGACTGAAGCGACTTAGCAGCAGCAGTAGCAGTAATTGTCACATGTTTCAGGGGGACAATACTCACATCTAGTAGGTAAAAGCCCGAGGTGCTGCTAAACATCCTGTAATTCATTGGACAACTCCCTGCAGTAAAGAATTATCTGGCCCCCAAATGTTACTAGTGCCAGTTTTGAGAAAATTTCTAACAAGTCTTACTTCATTATTCAATCAATATTATGTGTGAAGTGTCTGTCACATAACTAATAGTAAACAATACTGAGCATTTATCTCATTCTAAGTACTTTACATGTGTTAACTCAGTTTATCCTCTCTTCATTATAAAATAAGTCATGCTATAATCTCCATTTTACAGATGAGAAAACAGATACAAAAGATGTAACTTGATGACAATTGCATAGGTAGTAAGTGATAGACCCGGTATTCAAACCAGGCAGAATCTTACTGTTAGCTACTGTAGTAAAAGGAACCACATTCTGCTTCTTATGTCCCTTTACTTCTTTCCATGCTCTCGCAGCTTGAAGAAGACCTTTGTAAATCTCAAACTACAAAATAATGTCTAATTCCAGGGCTCAGAAAAAGAGTTTTATGCAGTATGCTGTGTTCAACCATAGTTGTATTAAACTTTTTCTGAAGCTATTTTTTTTTTAATTGAAGGATAACTGATTCATTTCCTGGTTCCTAAATGCAGATTAATTCAGATTTTGAATAATATGATTAAAACAGAAAATATAACCTCTAGCTCATATAATTTAAGTTTCACAGGTCAAAAATGTAGGGATATGTATTGTGGACATTTTAAACTAATAATCGAACATTTACTTCTTTTAAATTTTATTGTAGCACTTGCTACTATATTTGCTTTATAATATTTGTATATAAAAATTAAATAGTAACAATAAAATTTATTTTTATAGTCTAATGTTTTAATTTAAATGCATGCATAAATAATATTAAGCTATCTATTTTGTTTTGCAATTTTTAGGTGCATATTCTGGCCAGCATCTAAATATTGATTTCATATGTTGTGGCACTTAAAAACTATAGTCAGTCAGAAACTACTTCTAAATACTTTACTTATAGTTTCATTCAATTTAAGTCATTTTAACTTTTTTTGTTAGCAAGAATCTCACTTTTTTAATGGAAAACAAACAAACAAACAAGAATTTTACCTCCTTTTACATGGCATATTGGTGTTCATAGCTTCAGTAATAATTGTTGTAGCCACGCGTTCCAGGAAACAAACTCACTCAGAAGGACAATGCAGATAGTGGAGTGCAGTTTATCACACCGGCGGGCCCAAGGCAGAGTCTCCTCTTAGCCAAGGACCCCGACCAGCACTTGTGAAAATCTTTTATACCCCATGTGTACATGTCTGAACCCACCACTCCAAATTCCTTGAGACTTACATAAACCAAGGAAAATCAATCCCAGTAACCCCATCATTCACGTGCTCTGTGCTCATGTGCTCAAACAGTCAATTAGCCAATAATCAATAAACCCTAGGTTACACTCTGATAGATACAGAAAACTTTATGGCCTGTCTGGAGGAAAGGGTGATTACATTATGGTTTCTCTTAGGCGATGAGTAACCTAGATACGATCTTCAAGGTTCCCCTGTCTGGAGGGGTTCTTATCCTTCGGTTGTTTTTTTCATAGGCACTAAACACAGAGTTCAGAGTCCATTGGAAAGGTGGCTGAGTATGATCAGCATGAACAGGCCTAAGATGGAGTCCAGGCCCTATGAATTCCTTCTTCATAATTAGTACAGATACTATTTCACAATTGACAATACTTATTTAGTAAGGCAAAGCACAAAATCAAGTAACTGGAAAGACTACAATAATAATGCAGCATGAGAAACAATGTGCTTTTCCTTTTTATGTGGTATTTCAAGATTCAAATGCTTAGTATACCCTATTCATACAGCTACATACTGGCAGCCTTCCTGAAGTACATTAGTGTCGGATTGATGGTATATCAACAGTGTTGTTTTAAAATATTTATATAGGTAATGTTTATTAGGGGGAAAAAGTGCTGGTTTTCCACTTAAACTGAGAATTTTAGCAAATCCAGTCAACTCTTCCCAGCACTGCCTCCTATCTCCATCTGCTATTGTCACGGAAATCCAGGCCAACATTGTTTCTTGCTTATAAATGTGTGAGAGTCTGTTACTATCTCTCTTAGCTCCATTGCTGCTTCTCTGTACTCTGTTCTCTGTAGAGCAAAATGATCTATTAAGAACATTTGTTCTGTTGTGCTTAGTCTCTTTAGTTACGTCTGACTCTTTATGACCCCATGGACCGAAGCTCACTAGGCTCCTCTGTCCATGGGATTCTCCAGCAAAAATACTAAGTTGCCTGGAGTGGGTTGCCATGCCCCCCTCCAGGGGATCTTCCCCACCCAGGGATCAAACCCTTGTCTCCTGCATCACAAGCAGATTCTTTACCGCTGAGCCATAAGTCACATCATACCAGTTCTCTGCTTAAAATCATTTCAAGCTACTCATTTACTTAGAATATCACTCAAACTCCCTATTGTGATCTGCCCCAGGAACCCTTTTCAGATACCATCACTCAATCTCTACTCCTGATTTACTTTTCTCCAGCAAAGTGGTCTTTTTTTATTCTTCCTCAAACATCTTGGGTTCAGTCTTCCTTTAGGATATTGAACTAGCTTTTTCCTCCGCCAGAAACATTGTTTTTCCAAATCTTTTGGCTAATTCTCCCTGATGTTTGAGTGTAAATGAAATCTTCTTGATAGCTCTTAGAAAGTAGAAACTTTTTTTTTTTAAAGATTGGTATTTTCTGAAATAAAGCATTTTGGACAAAATATCAGGTGATTAATATATGAAAAGAAAATTATACAAGTTTAATTTTATACCTTTCCTGTAATTATTTTCTGTGTACCTATCACTTATCATTTGCTAGAAGCTTCTCAAAATTTCCATGTAAACAACATGCATATTGAATTTATTCCTCCTGGTCAGATTCTGTTCATACCTTTAATTTTATATCTCACAGTGGTTGATTTACACCTGTTATTCCCTTAGGGTCCTAGAGAAATAGCTGCAAAGAGAGACACTCTTTAAACACCATGAACACACCTCTACTCTTCTCCTCCTTACAGCCACAGGAAGGCCTGTCCCTATTGGCTGTACCCCAAATGCCTTTTAGTCTTCTGAGGAAGTAGGGTAAAAATCTGCACTCCTGCTCTGCCATCTGCTTTTACTATTCTTTTCTTTATTCATTCCCCTATCGCCACTTTTTCTGATTATCCCCAGCAGGATAAAGCTGTTTTTAGTAAAATTCTGCTTAAGGGAAACTGATGGTTGGGGAGAAATAATTGCAGTGTTGATAGTGTTTATCAGAACACAAATGCATCGTATTAAAGGAGAGAAACTCATTACTAAGTAGAATATCATGAGTCAGGAATTGACTAAGGTTTTGGGAAACACTTTCATAATACAGAACAGGAATTCACATTTGAATTTTTGAAACAATATTGAATTGAGCAAAGTAAACAAAGTTTGAACAAGTAAAACAATGAGTCTGGTCAAGATAGTTAAAGCATCAAGTCCTACTTGCTCCATCTAAATGTTCAAAAGCCAAAACACGTACAAATGAAGGACTTAAAGGTAGAGCTATATGTACAAGTGTTGACTCAATATTGGAGAAAAGTCAAGAAGATTTGAGAGAAATATGTGTATTGCATACAGTATGACTCCTGAAAGGATTTGAATGGAGGTGAGTTGTTAATGTGTGTATATGTATATATTCTATGCATATCTATGCATATGTATGTGTATGGGAGAAATATCAATAACCTCAGATATGCAGATTACACCACGCTTATAGCAGAGAGTGAAGAACTAGAGCCTCTTGATGAAAGTGAAAGAAGAGAGTGAAAAAGTTGGCTTAAAGCTCAACATTCAGAAAACTAAGATCAGGGCATCTGGTCCTATCATTTCATAGCAAATAGATGGGAAAACAGTGGAAACAGTGGCTGATTTTATTTTTGGGGTCTGCAAAATCACTGCAGATGGTGATTGCAGTCATGACATTAGAAGATGCTTACTCCTTGGAAAGAAAGTTATGATCAACCTAGAGAGCATATTAAAAAGCAGAGACAATACTTTGTCAACAAAGGTCTGTCTAGTCAAGGCTATGGTTTTTCCAGGAGTCATGTATGGATGTGAGAGTTGGACTATAAAGAAAGCTAAGCACCGGAGAATTGATGGTTTTGAACTGTGGTGTTGGAGAAGACTCTTGAGAGTCCCTTGGACTACAAGGAAATCCAACCACTCCATCCTAAAGGAGATCAGTCTTGGGTATTCATTGGAAGGACTGATGTTGAAACTGAAACTCCAATCCTTTGGCCACCTGATGCGAAGAGCTGACTCATTTGAGAAGACCCTGATGCTGGGAAAGATTGAGGGCATGAGGAAAAGGGGACGACAGAGGATGAAATGGTTGGATGGCATCACCAACTCAGTGGACATGGGTTTGGGTAGACTCCGGCAGTTGGTGATTTATAGGGAGGCCTGGCATGCTGCGGTTCATGGTGTCACAAAGAGTCAGACACTACTCAGCAACTGAACTGAACTGATATATATATGTGTGTTCTAGAAGTTAGGGGTGTGCAAAGAGTCTCAGAAATCTGAAATTTTAAGTAGCAACCTGGGTAACCTTTGGCTAAACTGTTCTTGGGCTTCACTTTGAGAAACACTGGCCTCAAACTTGCAGAAAAATAGATATATAGAGTCTCAATAGTTAGCCATTATGTATTATTTCTCATTTGAATTGAAAGCCCCCCAGGTGTTTTGTTTTTGTTTTTGTTTTCTTCCCCTACTAACAATGCTGTTTGCTTTTGGCTTAGAATGCTATGCTGTATTGTATTAAAACCATTCATCCAGCAAGTAATCAAAATACATTCTGTATTTCAGGCAGTGTGTTAAGCTTCAAGGTTGCTAGTGATTTTATGCTGAAAGTTCCTGCTCTCATGCAACTCACAGTCAGTAAGCAAGTATTAAGGTCATGACCAGGTCTGAATTTATTTCTTCCTTGGCCTGGCACATATGGTGCATATTAATGGGTTGTGCATTCTTATGGGTACATAATATGCTGGCACATAAGTATGATCTAATCTTTATAATGTCTTAATAAGCTGTGGACAGTTCAGTTCAGTTCAGCTGCTCAGTCATGTCTGACTCTTTGTGACCCCATGGACTGCAGCATGCCAGGCCTCCCTGTCCATCACCAACTCCTGGAGTTTACTCAAACTCATGTCCCTTGTGTTGGTGATGCCATCCAACCATCTCATCCTTTGTCGTCCCCTTCTCATTCCACCTTCAATCTTTCTCAGCATTAGGATTTTTTCAAATGAGTCAGTTCTTCGCATCAGGTGGTCAAAGTATTGGAGTTTCAGCTTCAACATCAGTCCTTCTAATGAATATTCAGGACAGATTTCCTTTAGGATGGACTGGTTGGATCTCCTTGCAGTCCAAAGGACTCTCAAGAGTCTTCTCCAATACCACAGTTCAAAAGCATCAATTCTACAGCACTCAGCTTTTTTTATAGTCCAACATTCACATCCATATCTGACTACTAGAAAAAACATAGCTTTGACTAGTCAGATCTTTATTGGCAAAGTAATGCTCTGCTTTTTAATATGCTGTCTGGTTTGATCATAACTTTTCTTCCAAGGAACAAGCGTCTTTTAATTTCATGGCTGCAATCACCATCTGCAGTGATTTTGGAGCCCAAATAAATAAAGTATCTCATTGTTTCCATTGCTTCCCCATCTATTTCCCATGACGTTATGGGACCAGATGCCATGATCTTAGTTTTCTGAATGTTGAGCTTTAAGCCAACTTTCTCACTCTTCTCTTTCACTTTCATCAAGAGGCTTCTTAGTTCTTCTTCACTTTGTGTCATAAGTGTGGTGTCATCTGCATATCTGAGATTATTGATATTTCTCCTGGCAATCTTGATTCCAGCTTGTGCTTTATCCAGACAATATAACACTATAAGGTTGGTAGCTGGAACCTGGACGAGGTAGGTGAAGTGGCTTGCTAAAGGCAGTTTTCCAAGTAATAGGCACTAATAGTAGTTTTACAGATTGATGTTCAAGGGTATCAGAGGATAGGTAATCTGAGAACTAAAAGGAACTCATCCTGGACTGTCAGAGCACCATTTATCACAACTGACTTTTGTATATGTCCCCTGAGGAGTTGGGGAGAACTGAGATGTCTTGCTAACCCAACTCCCCAGGGAGAATTTGTCTGGAATACTTTGCTGAATCTTTGGGAATTTTATAGAAATCTCTAAGGGCACAGGTCAACTTTTCTATGAAACAACTCTGGTGAAGATCATTTTAAAGATATAACTTTAAAGCAGGCCCACAACGGTGGACATTCATTTGTGCTTGACCACTTAGTCATGTCCAGCTCCTTGTGACACTATGGACTGTAGCATGCCAGGTTCTTCTGTCCATGGGGATTCTCCAGGCAAGAATACCATGCCCTTCTCCCGGGTATCTTCCTAACCCAGGAATCAAACCAGGGTGTCCTGCATTACAGGCAGATTCTTTTCCAGCTGACCTACCAGAGAACCCCCAAAGTTGGTTAGTAACTCCTATTTCACTAAAGAGATGCATATATCCTATGTATGTTTTGTTTGTGCTCAGCTCCTCAGTCATGTCTAATTCTTTGTAACCCCATGGACTGTAGCCCACCAGGCTTCTCTATCCATTAGATTTCCTAAGCAACAATACTGGAGTGGGTTGCCATTTCCTTCTCCCAGGTATCTTTATGACCCAGGGATCAAACCCCAGTCTCCTGAATTAGACTATTTACCTCTGAGCCACCAGGAAGCACCCATATAATATATATACATATATACACATATGTATATATGTATATATATATACACACATATATATATACACACACATATATATACACACATATATATATATATATACATACTAGAGATTTATTTTGAATTTTGTCAAATACTTTCACTTACTTTTGTTCTACAGTTACTAACCTTTATCTCTTCTGAGTTTCTCAGTCTTTTTTTTTTTTGCCAAACACATGCCTTCTATCACCAGCAAACAAACATTTTTCTGCTTACTGCCTTAGAGCTTTCTTTGTTTGACCATTTCAGTCATGCCCCTTGGCCACCATTAGAAATGAATAAATGAAAGCTTTAGCCCCCAAGAACTGAATGGTCAATTCAGGAGAATAACTCTACTATCACTAACTTAAGTAGAAGCAGAAAATAAACAACAGATTGAGCTCCAAGGAGGAGAAAGGTCAATGTGGCACACTCTCTTGTTACCATTAGCTAAAGTAGAAACAGAAGACAGTGAAAGAGAATAAAATAAACGGTCTAATCAAAGTAAACTGAAGCTATGGCCATGGTGGACTCAGTATCGGTTTCTCTAATGAGTCATGTCAATTCAGCTAAGCTTTTTATGTGACTGCTGTAAGAGACATTTTCTTGAGTACTGAGGATCCAGAAGTGAAAAAAAATCACAGCGGTTCTTATAATTGAGAAACTTACAGTCTAGTCTTGTGTGAAAACTTTTGGTAGTTATCCAGAAATACACTGATATTTTATTATTATAATAACAGCCAACATTTATTAAGTACTGTTCCAGATCTAGTGCCAAGAGGAGGACCTCTATGCATGAAGTTATGATTTTCAGTTTGCAAATACAGACACCATGGGTACGGAGATTACGTAACCTACCAAGGATCACATTGCTAGTGATTAAGAGGGTTAAGATTCAAACCCAGCAGTTTGAATCTAGACCTTATAGACTTAAATAATATTTTCTCAACCATGCTGTATCATTTCATTGGTCTATTTTTATCTTAAAAAATGAATGAGGCTATGGTAGTCATTTATATTTCTTTCAATTTTGATTTTCTGACTAAATGTGATCTGAATATATAACAGAAACTGGTGTCTAAAATCTGCCAAAAGAGAGACTTCAGTACATCAATTCTGAAGCATAGTAGGCCCTATCTGTAATTGGAATGCAAGCATGTTTATGGTTAAAGAGTCTATTATTAATGACCCACAACCTATGCAATCAGCATTGTTCAACCTGGATCATTCACTTCATGATAAGGCCAGGAAGTTTTCCTTTGAATGACTTTCAAAGTTTTTCATAGCGCATGCATGCCCATGCATGCACACATAGATATACAGACACTCAGACTCTAAATATAATTTCTTTTCAAGTTCTACTAGTTATATTGTAAAGCGACACTACACCAACTATTCCAATAATCGAAGCCTGCAGAGACAACTGTTGAGCAGCAAATCAGAGCCCTGTATCAACAATGCCAGCTCAGCCAGACTCATTATCTTCTTTTACTCACCATGGGTCTGTCATTTTGAAAGTGACTGTTGCCTTTGCATTTCTAATAGAATCCTCACTAAAATTTACATTCTAGCCTAACTTGCAGGAGCCTACTTTCAGGGTTTGAAAGTAAAGGTAATCATATTATTGTATCTTCAGAAGGCTTCCTGTTTCCATTTTCCTTAGAAAATTTGTATATTGTGAGTTTCTTCAAAAACTGAACAAGACTATTTGGAAATAGATAAAAACAGGACTCTGAAAAATTTATTGCAAAAGAAACATGTTTCTGTGCAATTATTTACATAAATGCTAGCATTTCAAAGCTTTTATGATATCTACAAGAATTATTAAACCCATCGAGTTCTGTTAGAATATTCCCAGCTAAGTAATTTCTTTGAACACATAATTGCCTTTGAACTCTAGCTGCCAGAGCTTCACAGTCAGGAAAGTCTAAAAGAAATAAATGAAACGTTATGGCCAAATTCAAAGCCATGATCATTCTGCATCCTGACTTGTTTTGTTAAGAAATGTAAGTTAGAGAACTGTGATGTAATTTTAAGCAATCAAAAAGGAAAGGTATGCCCAGTTTCCCCCGCTCAGGTTTGTGCGTATATTAGCATGAACTAGATATGCATGCAGAAAACTCTTCTTCAAACTCATTCCTTTTCACATTCTCAGAGTAGCAGAAATTATGGCCTCATTCTTAACCCAGGCCTGTTCTCCTGATTAATAGCTGAAATTTTGTCTAATTTCTATTGTAATACTTTACATAGGAGAATTATAGTTGTGGGATTCCCACAAGGTGTGGAGAACAAAACTGAGTATGAGATAGGAAATAGAAGATGGTTTCACTATGACTAAAAAATTAGTTGAACATATTACAAGTGGTGGTAGCAGTAAATTGTACTACAGAATTTTGAGTATGAGGTCGGTATGTATATAGCAGGGGCCAACTACTCCTAATACTCCTACAGTACTTTGCCAAGATTTTTGGCCATGTTTCAAATCATATGTTCCTAGGGAAAGAATCTTCTACCTCTACTTAATCTTCAATGAAATGGTTTTGTGTGAAGTCTATAATACTGGTCAGGGACCTTTGTTACAAAAAAAAAACAGAAAAGCAAAAATAGAACGCACTCTAGTTTCTTTAAGCAGAAGGAATTTCTTCAATACTGGAAATAGCTCACATATGATCATTGAAAAGACAAGAAAGGTAGAATCTGCTTTGGCCTTTTAGGAACAAGTTGCAAAACTATAACAAAACTGGACCACTATGGAAAATTCTCTTTGCTATGATCCAGAAAAGTGGAGTCAGAAAGCTGCTGCCACAGTTACTAACTCATTTCTGCTTTAGCCCCTACCTACAAAAACAAATGTCTAACATCTACTTTTCCCTATATTATTCATCCCAAACGTTGTCTGATCCAAAATATATCGTGTTGGAGTAATCCAATCATACATAGATTTCTATCTGCAATTGAATAGTTTAAGCGTAATTTTTAGCTTCCCAGATTATGCATTTTAGAAACACGTACAAAGAAGGTGGTCAAAGATAAATATTGGGAGATGTGGCTATGTGTGTTAGCCAAGTCTGTCACAGGCTGGCATATCGTCATCTGTCTCATACATGGGGATATAACTGGAGTCCAAATAACATGAAACAATATGTTAACACTCATGCAAATTACAGATTTCCTTTTCAAAATCATTTTGGATTGTGAAAAATATTAGATAGTTTATTAACATTAAATATACAGTCTGTTTTTACACAAAATCATGCTGGTGCATATTTTACAGAAATGGGATAATCATTTTTATGATTTGTAATGAGATTATATGTTTGTCACTATATATTTAGACACTATGTGATGCTCATCTTTATGACGGCAATTTTAAAAGAGGAAATTATACTATTGTGGGTAAATATTATCATGTTGTAAACATCATTAAAACTTCTACATCATGTATCTCCATACACAAAGAGACTAAGCATGTATGAGTTAGTTTTAAACACAGCTAGTTATGTTCCTAAACACAGTGAAGGGCACTACTTAGAGTTATCTTCCAGAAAGTAAGTTTTCTCTTTTCTTTGCTCTTTGGCTCCTTGTTGTCTTTAGCAAATAAATTGGAAGTTAATTTCAAATTCAGGGAAGAAAAAAAATAATCTTGGATCATTTGTTTTCCTTAGTGACACAACTGTATAATTGTAGTACCATTTTCTGGATGAAAGATATATCACCTTTGTGGGGGTTTTTTGAGTAAAAATCCAGAAAGATCTAGTATTCCAACACAACTATGTAACCAATACTTCTCAATTGCAGAGTCTTAAAACTTCAGATATAAATAATGTAAATTGAATGTCATAATGAATCCTCAACTACCCAGTATCTGGCTTCAACAATGATCAGTATTCTGCTATTTTTTCAACTATACCTTCACCTATTCCTCATCCATCATGTGGTTATTATTGTCGCAATTTGATGTTAAATTTATTCCATTGAAATGTAGAAACATTACTTATGCAATTTTGACAAATATATACATCTATAACTACCATCCCAATCAAGACACAAAACATTTAAATTACTATGAAGAATTCCCATGTACCCGTTTGCAGCCATTCCTTCCCACATCCTTCCCCAAGGAACCACTGATTGGCTTTTACTATAGATTAGCTTTGCTTCTTTAAGAATTTCATATAAATGGATATTGAGCAATGTATGTGGTTATTAGCCATTCATACATCTCTATTCATGAAATTTCTATCAATTCTTTACTCCATTTTAAAAGTTTTTGTATTATTGAGTTGAGTTTAATGGGCTTCCCTAATGGCTCAGATAGTAAAGAATCTGCTTGCAAATAGGGAGACTCAGGTTCGATTTAGGTCAGGAAGATCCCCTGGTGAAGGAAATGGTTACCCACTCCAGGTTTCTTGCCTGGAGAATTCCATGGACAGTGGAGCCTTGTGGGCTTCATCCATGGGGTTACAAAGAGCTGGATGTGACTGAGTTGAGTTTCATATTATGGTATAAGTCCTTTGTTAGATATGTTTTGCAAATATTACCTAGTAGTGTATGGTTTATATAGAGAAATCTTTTAAAAAATGTAAGTTTTAAATGTTGATGGAAGTTTAAATTTATCACTGTTTTCTTTTATGGTTGTTGCTATTATGTCCTGCCTAAAAATTGTTGTCTCAGGATGAAAAGAGACTCTCCTCTGTTTTCTTCGTAATGCTTTGTATTTTTGCCTTGACCCTTCTCATATTAATTATTGTGTTTGGAATAGGCACTGGTTGAGGTTAAACTTTGTTTTTCCTACGGATACCTAGTTGTTCCAATACCATTTGCTTAAAAGATTTTCCTTGCTCCACTGAATTCTTTTAAAGTGTTTGTCATAAAGCAACTCTGGGTCTATTTCTTGTCTCTATTCCAGCAGTTGCCAAACTACGACTCAGAGTCATATTTATGTATGTATGACCCAGAGACTAATAATGGTTAATGCATATTTAAAATATAGTCAAATGAAAAGAAGCAGCAACAGATGCCCCACGTGTGCTCCACAAAGCCTACAGTATTTACTGTTGGTTCCTTTACAGACTAACTTGGCCAGTCCTTGATGCAGTCTATCCCACTGATTTACATTTACTCCTTTGCCTATCTCTATTTTTGTTGCTTTATGGTACATATTAAAGTCAGACAGCATAAAGCCTATAGCTTTAATCTTCCTTTTCAAGATTGTTTTATCTATTCTAGGTTATTTGCATATCCATATAAATTTTTGAGTCAGTTTACTAATTTCTATAAAATATTGCTGAGATTACAATTGTTTCATTGAACCTCTAAATACATGGAATAAATTGCCATTTTAACAATATTAAATATTCCATGAACTTGGCATATCTCCCTATTTATTAAGATCTTTGGTTCATTTCAACAATATTTCATAATTTTCAATATTGAAATTAAATGTATTTCCAAGTATTAAGTGATCTTGGTGCCACTATAAATGAAATATTTTATACTTTAATTTTCATTTCATTTTATTTTTAGCCTTTCCTTGTCATTCACATTTCAGTATTTACCTTGTGTCCTGAGACGATGATAAAATTATTTATAAATCCTAGTATAGGCATACTCCAGAGGTCATGTGGGTTTGGTTCCAGACCACCACAATAAAGTGAGTATCGCAGTAAAGCCAGTCACTCACATCTTCTGGTTTCCCAGGACCTTTAAAAGTTATGTTTACATTATACGGTAGTCTTTTAAGTATCAATAGCATTATGTGTGGCTTCAAAATATTTTATTGCTAAAAAATACTAACAGTTTTCTGAGCCTTCCTTTGTAAAATGTTACAACCTGCTTTGCTGGTGGAGGCTTTGAAGTATTGTAAAAGTTATCAAAAATGTCAAAATGGCACCAACAGACTTGTTCAATGCAGGGTTGCCACAAGCTTCCTTCTGTTAAAACATAGTGTCTGTGAAGTTCAATAAAGTAAAACACAATAGAACAAGATATATCTGCAATTATTATTTTCTTTTAATTTTATTCCCCCCCCGTGTTATTGAAATGCACTTGACATACATAAATTTAAAGTGTCAGTATACTGATAGGACTTACATACACCATGAAATAATCACCACATAAGCTTGGTGAACACCCATCATTTCATGCATATACAAAGTTTAAAGAAATAGAAAAATGTTTTTTCCTTGCTTTGTGAACTCCTAGTGTTTACTCTCAACAGCTTTCATATGTAAAATACAGCAGTGTTAATTATACTCATTATGTGTACATTTTATCCCTAGTATTTATTTATTTTGTAACTGGATGTTTGTAACTTTCAACTGCCTTCATCCATTTTCCCTCTCCCAATCCCGTGCATCTGGTAACCACATATCTAATCTCTTTTTTTATGAGTGTGTTTGTTTTTGGTGTATGATTGTTTTACAATACTATGTTAGTTTCTGTTACACAGCATAGTGATTTGATATTTCTATACTTTTCAAATTGAATACCATGGTAAGTCTTATTACCATCTATCACTATATAAGGATAGTGCATAATTATAGAATATATTTCCTATACTGTATATTTCAAACCTGTGACTCATTCCTTTTGCACTGAAAGTCTGTGCTTTTAAATCTGTATCTTTCTTCTGCCCAACCTGTCTGTAGTTATTCTGATGACGATTTAAGAGGTTGTATATACATAACCATGTGTCTATAAAGAGGAATAGTTTGTTTCTTACTTTTTAATCTTATGTTTTTTATTTGTTCTCGTATTGCACGAGCTGGGATTTCTAGCCACCACGCTGAATAGAAATGATAGAACCGGACACTCTTGCCATCTTGTAGGGTTAGTTGTAGCTGTTGTTGGTTTAGATGCTACTTATCAGATTAGAGAGTTAACTTTTATTTCTGGTTTGTTGGTTTTTTTAATACTGAATCAGTATCTGATTTTAATAAACATATTTTCTATGTTGCTTGAGTTCTTTTTTTCCTCCTTTGTTCCATTAATAAGATTTAGTTTATTGTAATTTTAAACTAACCTTGCATTTCTGATATAAAACCAACTTCCTCAAGAGGTATTATCCATTTTATATATAGCTGGGTGTGATTTGCCAGTGTTTTTGTAATAATTTTATTATTAAGTAGAGTTGCCCCTAGACTGAAGCGACTTAACAGCAGCAGCCCCTAGATAATGAGGATTCTACTCTATATTTATCATTTCTTGATGTATCTTCATCAGGTCAGTATCATAAAGCAGAAAGGATATGTTTCATTTCCCTTCATTTTTAGAAAGGGTTTGTTTATTTCTTCTTAACAAGTCAAGAATTCTATTCTTATGTTTGATAGAATTAACTAGTAAAGTCATCCAGGCTGGAATTTTCTTTGTGGAATAATTTCAGATAAATAATTCAATTTCCTTGAAAGATATTGAGTTATTCAGATCTCCTGTTTTGACTTGTCTTTTTCCGTAAATTTTGTTGTCTGAGTCAGATATATTGGTAGAAAAATTTTCACATCAGTCACTTGTTCATCTTTTAATGTTTATAGGAGCTCTAGTAATGTCTTTTTCATTCCTGATATAAGTACTTTGCATTTTTTATTTTTTATCTGTCTTACTAGTGGTTTATCAATATTATTTTAACTGATAAAATTGTGTTTTTGTTTTTTGTCATAACTGTTTGTTTTATATCACATTGATTTCTGTTCTTAGATAAAAGTATTTCTGAGCACTCATTATACCAGCATTTAGATCTTTGTAGATCAATACTCATAGGCATGCCTGTGCACTGAGAAATGACTTTACATATGAATGAAAAGAACTGGTTGCTAAGACTTCGAGCTGAAATAAATTAAAATATTAGAGCCTTGCTATTAAGGTTGATCTTGGGTGTTCACTGTTCTCTAAGAAACACCACAAAACATCTCTTTTTGGTAGTAGGATTATATCAGAGGCTTTACCTTGGCCAATAAACTCAAGACTGAAAATAGGCACCACTTGGCTGTCCTTTGTTTCCCAATGACTTTCATTTTCTACTTAAGATTGAATTCCCATGGTCTTGAGAAGCCCTTCCCTCCTCCCCACCCTGTCACTCCCTGCAGTGGGTTTCCTAAACCTCCTCTTGCCTTGTAAGTGGGATCTTATAGTTGAAAATCCCAGGCTGGTACTTGTGAATATACAGGAAACACGGAATTCACTGAGGTTACATGCTTCAGACATGTAACTCTGGAGTGTCAATTTTCACGTTAAAGACAGCTTACATATACCAATGTCTTTGTTGTTGTTCAGTCTCTAAGTCGTGTCTGATTCTTTGTAACCCCATGAACTGCAGCACACCAGGCTTCCCTGGCCTTCATTATCTCCCTGAGTTTGCTCAAACTCATGTCCATTGGGTCAGTGATGCCATCCAACCATCTCAATCCTCTGTCACCTCCTTCTCCTTTTGCCCTCAGTCTTTCCTAGCATCAGGGTCTTTTCCAATGAGTAAGCTCCTTACATCTGGTGGCCAAAGTATTGGAGCTTCAGCATCAGTCCTTCCAATGAATATTCAATGTTTATTTCCTTTAGAATTGATTAATTTGATCTCCTTTCTCTGCAAGGGGCTCTCAAGAGTCTTCTCCAGCATCACAGTCCGAAGGCATCAATTCTTTCGAGTTCAGCTTTCTTTGAGGTCCAACTCTCACTTCCATACATGACTGCTAGAAAAACCATAGATTTGACTATATGGACTTTGTCAGCAGAGTGATGTCTCTGCTTTTGAGATGGTTGGATGGCATCATCTACTCAATGGACATGAGTCTGAGCAAACTCCAGGAAATAGTGAAAGACTTGAAGCCTGGCATGCTGCAGTCCATGGGATCACAAAGAGTCAGACATGACTGAGCAACTGAACAACAACTAGGTTTGTCATAGCTTTTCTTCCAAGGAGCAAACATCTTTTAATTGCATGCAGCGTTCATGATTCACAGTGATTTTGGAGCCCAAGAAAATAAAATCGGTTACTGTTTCCTCTTTTTGCCCATCCATTTGCCATGAAGTGATGGGACACAATGCCCATCTTAGTTTTATTAATGTTATGTTTTAAGCCAGCTGTTTCACTCTCCTCTTTCACCCTCATCAAAAGGCTCTTTAGTTCCTCTTCACTTTCTGCCATTAAAGTGATATCATCTGTATATCTGAGGTTATTGATATTTCTCCCAGCAATCTTGATTCCAGCTTGTGAGTCATCAAGCCTGGCATTTCACATGATGTACTCTGTATATAAGTTAAATAAGCAAGGTGACAGCCTTAACATATTCCTTTCCCAATTTGGAACCAGTTCATTGTTCCGTGTTCTGATGCTTCTCGTCCTGCATACAGGTTTCTCAGGAGACAAGTAAGGTGGTCTGGTATTCCCATCTCTTTAAGAATTCTCCACAGTTTGCTGTGACCCACACAGTCAAAGGCTTTAGAGTAGTCAATAAAGCAGCATTAGATGCTTTTTTTGGAATTCCCTTGCTTTTTTTCTGATCCAACAGATGTTGGGAATTTGATCTCTGGTTTGCCTGCCTTTTCTAAATCCAGCTTGCACATCTGGAAGTTCTTGGTTCAGGTATTGCTGAAGCTTAGCTTAAAGGATTTTGAGCATAATCTTTCTAGCATGTGAGATGAGTGCAATTGTAAGATAGTCTGAACATTCTTTGACATTGTCTTTTTCCACTCTCTAGACTGCTTATATTATATGTATAAGCCAAATAGGCAAGGATTAGAGACATAGGTGAAATATTTAGATATTCTCGACCTCCAGATGTTATTTGTAAGAGAGGAATCAGCTTGATTGAAACATGTTGCTTAGAAGATTCATTCAGCAAATATTTATTTAACACCTAATCTGTGCAAGATTTTCTGAGAGGATGTAATTAGGAAATAAATTAATGCATAGTTACATGATTGTTGGCAATAGTCTATCATATAAAAATTGAGTGATATAAAATAAATTTGCTTTATCCTATGTATTTTACCTGTTTTCACCTTATTTCTTTTCCAATGCATATACAAATCCATTCTTAGCTTTTTAACCAGTTCAGTTCAGTTGCTCAGTCGTGTCCGACTCTTTGTGACCCCATGAATCGCAGCCCTCCAGGCCTCCCTGTCCATCACCAACTCCCGGAGTTCACTCAGACTCACGTCCATCAAGTTAATGATGCCATCCAGCCATCTCATCCTCTGCCGTCCCCTTCTCCTCCTGCCCTCAATGTTTCCCAGCATCAGGGTCTTCTCAAATGAGTCAGCTCTTCGCATCAGGTGGCCAAAGTATTGGAGTTTCAGCTTCAACATCAGTCCTTCCAAAGAACACCCAGGACTGATTCCTTTAGGATGGACTGGTTGGATCTCCTTGCAGTCCAAGGGATTCTCAAGAGTCTTCTCCAACACCACAGTTCAAAAGCATCTATTCTTGGGTGCTCAGCTTTCTTTATTATCCAACTCTTACATCCATACATGACCACTGGAGAAACCATAGCCCTGACTAGATGGACTTTTGTTGGCAAAGTAATGTTTCTGCTTTTTGATATAAACAGACCATTCTTATCCCTACTTGCTATAATTAGTCTTTTTAAGGCTAGCTATTCTGATAGGTGTCTGTAAGTATATTATTGAGAATTTAATTTTCATTTCTGTGAAAAACAGGCCAAACCTCCTTGTATATTTTTACTGACAATGTAGATATTCTCTTTCACAAGTGTCTATTAAAATGACACTTTTAAAAATGCCTGGGGTTTAGTTTACTTTATTTTTCTGATTGAATTTAATTCTTTCTATGCTCTGGACATAAGACTTTTGTCAGCTATATGTATCATCCCATACTCTGTAGCTTGATTTATTTTTAATTTTAGTGCTATCTTTTGATACCATTATTAATTTTGATAAAAACTTTATTTTAATACAGTGTAATTTACCTATCTTTATATTTAGTGCCTTTTCTGCTTAGCAAACTCTTGCCTCTCCCAAGATGTTGAAAATATTCTCTTAAATTATCACCTAGAAGTGTCATTATTTTATATGCCTAAAATCTAACAGTGCTTTGTGCTTTTGTGAGGTAGCAGTCAAGTTTCACTTATTTTAAATATTCATATTCAGTTGTCTCAGTAACATGAATTTTTTATGATTGAATCTCTTTCTAGACTATATTTTGTTCCCCTCAACTATTTGTCAGGATTGCATCAATGCCATGTTTTCCTTGATTACTGTAGCTTTAGAATAAATATTGATATCTAATAGTGTAGCCATCAAAGTAGTTTGCTTTCTTCAAGCTTGTACTGTCATCTAAGTACATCTTAGATATGTTTGGCATTTTGAGTTTTATAAAAATTTTAGGATGAAATCTTCAGTTTCTTTAAAATCACTAATATATTTATTGGTACTGCATCAAATATATTAACTACTTTGAGTCAATTTTAACATCTTAAAACATTCCGTTTTCCAACACATTAATATTATAAATCCCTCCAATTTTTAAAATTTCTTTAATTTATCCTGTACACGTTTTATTGATTATTATTTGTACTTTATTTGGAGGCATTAAACATATTTTAAAAAGTTAATACTAGGTTGATATTTTTTGAAGCTATTTTTAGTAGTTCAGTTTTAACATTTAGTTTTTCTTTTTGCTGTTAGAATAAGGAGTTTTTTTATGAGGTGCTTAATACTCATATTTATGATTTTATAATTCTTATTGAAATGTTGAAAATGCAATTAGCCTGAAATGACTTTTTTCCCCAAATATACAGTTTTCTCATTTTTCTTGCCTCAAATCTGTCATTTTTCCCCCAAAAGTTCATATAAAAATGTTCTTGCAAGATGATGTTCAAGCCGTTATTCTGTAATTTTATGCCATTGATACAAAAAAGCCTTCAAGGAGAATGACCATCTAGAGTTCAAGTGTTTATACAAAGTAAAGCTTTAGCATAGAGCAGAGATGGAAAGAATCTATAAAAACCAGAAGATATCTCTGAGAACTAAAGACACTTTATTTTTCACAACGATGACTAAATGTTGTTAACTACTTATCAATTGTTTCAGATATACATGTCTTGCACTGAAAATGACTGAATACTTTTAAGACCAAATTATCATGAACAAGAGTTCACTATGTATACCCATTGTCTACAAACCATGAAAAATAAATACATGGCCTCTGTAAGAATAGGTGGAGGAATTTAACTCACTTTTAGTTGTATGGAATGTGTTTTCTCTCTCTCATACTCTCATTTCATTTTGGTTACTTTTTGCTGGCAGATACCTAGAAAAAATGTAGACTCAAATTCAATTTTGTTTGTTTGTTTTCATGCACTTTGTCATGGGAATAATACTTTGATGATGAAGAAATCATTATTTTTTTTACTCTGTAAGAATAAGAAATTATACTGTAGCCTTATTGAGGGAGCTGGAAGAATAAATTTTACCAGATATTAATGCCTGATACATAACCATAGCCTAACTGGTATAATGATCAAAATTTTGACTTGAACCAAGGATCACTTATAAAGTCATCTTTTTTTGATACATATCACATAGTGAAAACAGTGAAATATTTTCACATAGTGAATATATATGTATAAGGGAAAACCTTTTCTTAAAATTATGTTTATATAGTTGCATATAACTCAACTGTTTTGAAGCAAAAGACAAGAGTTGTTGTTTTCATTTTTACATTCTGAGATTAAATTAATGGGAAAATGCTGAAGAAAGGTGGATGGTGTTCCATGTGATTAGGTCACTGTTTTAGCTAATTCTTGACTTTGGGGGTTAGTTTCCTCCTTTCCCACAAGACTAAAATGGCTACTAGGTCCTTGAAAAGAATTTCCTGTGTTAGAAAACTGTCAAGAGGTTCTGAGATAAAATTTACCTGGCAGAAGATTCTTCTTCTAGAATAATTGAAGGAAGCACTCTGAGCAGGACTACAGAACTAGTACTAACTTGGCTCCACAAGGGAAAAAACCTCAGAGTCCTGCAATTTGTGTGACCTCTAGAGGAAGCCCATTCATCTTAAATCAAAGTCTTTCTGAGGACAACTCCAGCTCATGCACACAGAGAAGCCAGAAGTCTTTCATGTTGCTCCATTCTTAAATGTGTAAAGGCAACCAAGGATTGTTAGGCAGTTGAAGAAAGTTTGCAGAATAAAAGGGAATAAGACAAACAGATAAATGTAACTAGAATAAATGAGTGATTTACAGATTAGAAAAATTCTAAGTAGTATGTTTATACCTACATATTCTGAAGAATGTCTCCTCACTTGATATTTTCCTGGTGGAATTCCTATTGGTTTTTAAGTCTCAAACTTCTACAATAAATAAAACACCTGCATGTATATTTGTGGTAGAAAAAACAAGTAGACTGAAGTAAAATTATATCTTTTCTGGTAGTTTTATTTTTATTTGTATTACTCTAATAGGTACAAATACTATTTTTAAAAAGTAACTGAATTGGCTTTTTACTTTCCATTAATGACAATAGTCAGATTTTCAAATAATAGAATAAAATAAGCCCAGGTTAAACATCAGGGTAATAAAACAGAAAGCAGAAACAATGTGGCTTCATTACACCAAAATGTTAAAATAACTTACTATCAAACAATGAAGGAGGGTTTTTTCTTTCTTACTTTCCTTTCCTTTTTTTTTTTTTTTTTTTGTATGAGGAAAGAAATACAGAAACCCAGGTTAGGCATTAGGGAAAAAAAATTCTTGAACGTAATGGTTATCATGCAAAAAAAGTGCATTATAAAGTGTTCTTCCCAGAAAAGCTTAATAAAAATATTAAACATTCATGTAATTTATATATTCAGTTGATCACCAAACATAAAACAATGTCAAATTAGTTTAACATAATGTAAAAAATAGCTGTATGAGTAAATAATTTATGTGTCAATATAATGTAAATTATTAAACCATCTTTCAATGGATGATTTAAAATGAAAACTAACTGAAATCAAGCAGTAAACAAGTGATATGTACATTTAGACATACAAACACACACATACACTCAAACACTGGAGTTCCTATTTTGTTAAAAATACATGCAGGAGAAAACTAAAGTGTAACACACTAAAATTCTCATTATAATTACCTCTGGATTTGAAATACATAAATTTTATTTTCTTTATATTTCTGCATGCATATTTGTTTGTTCTGTATGTTAATTAGGGTGATTTGGACTGCAAATAAAAGAAAAAAAATTTACCTGGCAAAGAGAGAAAGAATTTATGAAGGAAAGGGTTGTACAATTAGAAAGAAACCTGTCTATGGTTTACTCAACCTGAGGGAAATGAAAATATTAAAGTTATATTGGTCAGTTTGACTTTTGCTTGAGTTTCAGAAGCAATTACTGAGTAACACAAAGATACACATAATATTGCAGAATGTGCTTAGTCCCTCAGTTGTGTCTGACTCTTTGTGACCCCTTGGACTATAGCCCACCAGGCTCCTCTGTCCACTGGGATTCTCCAGGCAAGAATACTGGAGTGGGTTGCCCTGCCCTCCTCCAGGGGATCTTCCCAACCTGAGGATCAAACCCAGATTTCCCACATTGCAGGCAGATTTTTTACTGTCTGAGCCACCAGGGAAGCCCATATTGCGGAATAAAATTATGTAAAATTATGTAAGAAAAATGTGAGGTAAAAAAAAAAAAACAAGTACATAAATTCTTCTCCTTCCTCTTTTATATGTGTGAACCTCTTTCACTATAGGCATATATGATGAGAACATATTGGAACAGAGGCTTCACAGAACCATGCTTAGGTGTAGATTGTCTTTTAATTAAAACTAGACTTTGAGCCCTGAACATCACCTTTATCAGTCTAAGGACTCCTTAATTTTTTTTTTTAGAATAAATCTGTGTTTGCATAAAAAAATATTTCAAGGTATAATTCTCTTTTGTCCTACTTTGTATTTGTACATTAATTACAAGAACTTAAAAAGTGAATTTCTCCATATATTTCATGTCAAATTCTAATAGGGAAACTTATTTTAAGAATGATAATCAAATGCACCAAAAGAATATTGCTAAAAAGAGAATGACCTATAAAGTCTATGTAAATAACATTTCTCTTTAAGCAGGAAAATACTAAATATATACATTGGTTCTGTGAGAACCAATTTTAAAAATGAACCATTTTTAAAATGACTCCTCTCTACACAAACACACACACAATGTCATATCCATCTACACTCATGTGTTGAACATTTGTATGCTAAAGCATATTATCTGTCTTAAAGGGCTTAATGAATCATCGTAAGCATAATTACATGGATGGAAAGTGGAATATTCATATATCATTAAAAGACAGAAAATATAAGACAGTATATTGTATATAACCATATTCTCAAGTATTGAGCACAAGCTGAAATCAAGATGGCTAGGAGAAATATCAATGACCTCAGATATGCAGATGATACCACCCTTATGGCAGAAAGTGAAGAAGAATTAAAAAGCCTCTTGAAAGTAAGAGAGGAGAGTGAAAAAGCTGACTTAAAACTTAACATTCAAACAACAAAGATCATGGCATCCGGTCCCATCACTTCATGACAAAAGTAGATGAGGAAACAATAGAAACACAGACTTTATTTTGGGGGGGCTCCAAAATCACTGCAGATGGTGACTGCAACCATGAAATTAAGATACTTGCTCCTTGGAAGAAAAGCTGTGACCAACCTAGACAGCATATTAAAAAAAACAGGACATCTAGTCAAAGCTATGGTTTTTCTGGTAGTCATGTATGGATGTGAGAGTTGGACTGTAAAGAAAGCTGAGTGCCAAAGAATTGATGCTTTTGAACTATGGTGTTGGAGAAAAATCTTGAGAATCCCTTGGACTGCAAGGAGATCCAACCAGTCCATCCTAAAGGAAATCAGTCCTGAATATTCATTGGAAGGACTGATGCTGAAGCTGAAACTCTAATACTTTGACCATCTGATGCTAAGAACTGACTCCTTGGAAAAGACCCTAATGCTGGGAAAGATTAAAGGCAGGAGGAGAAGGGGACGACAGGATCAAATGGTTGGATGGGATCTCTGACTTGATGGGCATGAGTTCGAGCA
The DNA here is from genome assembly GCF_027580195.1 of Bos mutus. Taxonomy (NCBI): domain Eukaryota; kingdom Metazoa; phylum Chordata; class Mammalia; order Artiodactyla; family Bovidae; genus Bos; species Bos mutus. The sequence goes on along the minus strand of NC_091642.1, from coordinate 46,306,607 downwards.
AGTTCTAGGAGTTGGTGATGGACAGGGAAGCCTGGAGTGCTGCAATCCATGGGGTCGCAAATAGTAGGACACAACTGACCGACTGAACTGGACAGATTCTCAAGAATACCTGTGTGTGATAGTCACAAAATATTCAAAAGCAATATTTTTCTGCTATTTATGTGTATCTACTAAGAATTATGTATTTCATATAATGTAATATATATTGTAATATCATATATTGAAATAATCACGTAAAGATTAATGTAATTTATTGGGGGTAATTCTGTGTATTAACACCAGACTTTAGTTTCTACACAGGCTAAAATTAAGGCAAAATTATTATATATATTTTAATTTTTTTCTTTGTAATCTGTTCATTTGTTATCCTTTTTTGCTGCAACTGTTTTCTATTGCTGACTTGTACGGATAGTATATCTAGGTTCTAGACTTGCTTACACATCTTTTTATTTTATTTTTAAAAATCCCTCTTTCTTTCTTCCACCTACTTCTTTCTATCCTTCTTTTCTTCCTTTTTCTTTACTTTTCTCCCATTCTAGAACATGCATTAAGCCATACTGTTCAAGTTTAATACTAGAGGAATGCAACATGTTTTAGAATAGTTCTTCCCATCAAAATTGTACAACCTAGAAATTGAAATCTCATGCATATTGATAGGTGTATTTTTGTATATATTAATAATGAGAGTATTAAGAATTGCTCTTATGGGTTACTTGTGTCTCCAAAGCAAGAGAGCTCTTTATACTGAGAATATGATGCTAAGCTTGATGGAGAAAGGAACATGTGTGGATCACAAATGATGGCTATTGTTCTAATGTCTTGAAATAAGAAAATACAGGTTATGTTTTAAAACAAGAAGAAGAACCTAAGATTTTATTTATAAAGTTTGTAGAATACGTGAAAGAAATAAAACTTGAAAAATAGATTGACGGTGCATGTTCTGAGTGAAAGCTTCTCCTATATCTCTGTCTCCTAAAATTCACCTCTGAATCTGTTATTATTTTTTTGTGCTCCATTTTGTTCAGTTCTTACTGTTTCACTACATTTCATTCAGTTTTCTGAGTCTTTCATTCTGCAAATAATGTGTTAAATGCTAAGAACTTGACAGTATGTCCTAGTGATATTATCTGTATTTTACTAGAAATATTCCTGAGAAAGAAAATTTAATCACTTAACACAGTTGTTCAAAAGATAGGCATTTCAATTTTTTAGTGTAATAATCAAGGAGACTGCTCTATTACCCCATCCAATAGTTGTATAAGTAGCCTACTTTCACCTAGTACTTACTTACTTGTTCTAACTTCATTGTTCTAGTGTAATTAGAGCAGAGAGTTTACTCTCAATTTGCATGCAGTGAGGCTGATATTATATAGATTTTTAAATATACAGAATAAATCAGGCTTTCAGAGTGCCTGAATCTACATTCAAAAGGAAATGAGCCAAACATTTTTGTGTGTTGAAGAATAATATTCCTTAAATTATTAATGAAATTACTCTCAGAACTCAAAACTTATGTAAAGAATTTCAATCATATATTGATGATAAAAAGTTATGATATACTTGTCTTAGCTGTATTCTGGCTGGATCAGAATCTTTTTCATTTTGCAAAAGCATAATTTTTTTTAGATATCTCATTACATTTTATAAGGACACTGGGACAAGAGGAAAAACTTAGTATGCTGTCATTATTTTTATATTTTAAAAAAGTCAGTTTGGAGAACATGTGAGGTTACAGAACTACAGATGATTGATATTTTTATAAAGTTGTTAAGTTCATATAGGAAAAAGAAAAAATATCTTAATTTCCACCTTCTGATGTTTCCTCCTTCACACAGTAAGATACCATTTCAGCCTAGCCAAATGTTTTAAGATAACAATTTTAAGATAACAGCAAGATTAGAAACATACCCTGAGTCTTCACTGTTATGTTGAGGAAGTGAGAATTCCATTCGTGTCTTTTCATGCTTAGTCACATTGCCATCCATGTTGGCATTCACATTTTCTTTTTAATGAAAAGAAGTTTAGCTTTCTTTATTTGTCAGCATTCTCTCTCTCACTCTCTCTCTTTCCATATGCATTTGTATGTTTGTATACATATCAGCTGTGACACATGTATCCTCATAATCTGGTATACTTAAAACATTTCATGTTCAGGTATAGATTTAAGGCTTAGATAGAGGGAATTTTTTACTGTTATTATTAGTTTTTCATTACTGGATGAGTTATTTAGCTTGAAGGTAAAAGAGAAGGGGTTTTAAAATGGAATGGAAGCCACCGGTCCAGAGTTCTAGTGATGGACTTTTAAACTATAATGATAGCAATGATGTTCATCCATACCTCAGATGTTAAGCAGAGATAGGAGATGAGGAAAATGTGTGAAATTTAAGAGCAGTAGAGGACTGATTATCACTGAATATCTGCAAAGCAAATGAGAGAGACCCACTTACCATGTAGAATTATTTCCTAACATCTGTTAATGGACTTCTAGTTTTTTGCTCTATTGGAATTATTGTTCGAGCAAACGATGCTTAGCCTAAGGGTAATAAACATATATTATGTATAATGTGAATAGTGTTTAGTAGCATCTTTTACTTGCTATTCTGGATTCCTGTGTGTTCCTCCTGTTAATAAAGCTAACAAATGCCAGGGTGACTCACTATGTACTTTTTTCATTCATTTTACTGATATTTTCCTCACTAAAAATTAGTGGGCTTATGTGTATCTGTGTGTTTGTGTGTGTGTGTGTGTGTGTGTGTGTGCACACTCAGTTGTGTCCAACCCTTTGTGACCACCCCTTACATATAGCATTATCTAAATGAATTTTCAAATAAAATTACTTAAATAATCATAAAGACAGCCTCTAGCTTAGTGTACAACAAAAGTATTTTAAGAATTATTTCATAAATCTTAAAATATTTCATCAGGAGTATATAAACACATTACATTTACATTTAAAGTCACTCAGTCATGTCCAACTCTTTGGGACCCCATGCACTATACAGTCCATAGAATTCTTCAGGCCAGAATACTGGAGTGGGTAGCCTTTCCCTTCTCCAGGGGATCTTCCCAAACCAGGGATCGTGGTAGTCTATCCCTTCTCCAGGGCATCTTTTCGACCCAGGAATTGAACTGGGGCCTCCTGCATTGCAAGAGGATTCTTTACCAACTGAGCTATCAGGGAAGCCCAGTATAAGCACACACATGCCTAAGTTACAATAAGTCTGGAGGAAAGATACAGAAGTATCCTTGAAACAACCTAGCACTGAGAAGGAATAATACAAACTCAAACACTCTTAGGCCCTTCTTTCTCATCAGCACTCCTCAGTACCATTAAATATTTACCATCACACCCTCTTGTGCATAGCAGTTTTTGTTTCCTTTCTTTAAAATACAAGTTTGTTTGTTTGTTTTTTGAAAGGAGGAAACCTGAGGTTTATATTTATCCTGGAACCACATTAAAAGGAACAGACCTTTCTTTCTAGGACTAAAATTCACAAGTCTAGGACAGTTCAGTTCAGTTCAATCACTCAGTCGCGTCCAACTCTTTGCAACCCCATGGACTGCAACACACCAGGCTTCCCTGTCCATCACCAACTCCCAGAGCTTACTCGAACTCACGTCCATCAAGTCAGTGATGCCATCCAAATGTCTCATCCTCTGTTGTCCCCTTCTCCTCCCACCTTCAATCTTTCCCAGCATCAGGGTCTTTTCAAATGAGTCAGTTCTTCGCATAAGGTGGCCAAAGTATTGAAGTTTCAGCTTTAGCCTCAGTCCTTCCAAAGTATATTCAGAATTGATTTCCTTTAGGATGGAAAGTCTAGAACAGATGTCTCTGATTGCTAGCTCTATGGGAGATGCCCAGATGAGCCCATGAATATTGGACTAGACTATGTAATACAGCTGCTGCTGCTGCTGCTAAGTCGCTTCAGTCATATCCGACTCTGTGCAACCCCAGAGACAACAGCCCACCAGGCTCCCCTGTCCCTAGGATTCTCCAGGCAAGAACACTGGAGTGGGTTGCCATTTCCTTCTCTTGTACAACTATGAAGACGTGGGGGAGAAATATTAATCTTCGTTTAACTTTTCTTTTTTTGTCTCACCCAGTCACATCTAAACTCTTGACTCATGACTCTCATATTTAAATCTTTAGTCCAGATCTCTTTTTCCTCTTTTCTGGACCAGAAACATACATCCTAACTGCCTCTTCCACATTTTCACCCATATGTCTAATAAGCAAATGAAACAGATCTGATCAAAATGAGTTCTGGATCTTCCCACTCACTTCTGTGCCTGTTCCTCATGATATCTTTCTCACATAAGATAAACGAAACTCCATCTTCACAATTTTTCCAGGACAAATTTTTACTAGTCATTGTTGACTCACTGTCTCTCATGTTCAATACCCAGTTTATGAGGAAATACCATTATATATAGAACATACCCACATTGGCCCTTTGTGCTTTACTACCTTTATTGTTATCAACTTGTTCTCAGTTCAGTTCAGTTCAGTTGTTCAGTCGTGTCTGACTTTTTGTGACCCCATGAATCGCAGCACACCAGGCCTCCCTGTCCATCACCAACTCCCAGAGTTCACTCAAACTCATGTCCATCGAGTCTGTGATGCCATCCAGCCATCTCATCTTCTGTCATCCCCTTTTCGTCCTACCCCCAATCCCTCCCAGCATCAGAGTCTTTTCCAATGAGTCAACTTTTCACATGAGGTGGCCAAAGTACTGGAGTTTCAGCTTTAGCATCATTCCTTCCAAAAAACACCCAGGGCTGATCTCCTTTAGAATGGACTGGTTGGATGTCCCTATGTCACTGTTATCTTTTGAACAGAATACTCTAATAAAATCACAAATAATCTTCCTGTTTCAGACCTTCCTCTGCCTCAGTCCATATTCAACACAATGGCTAAAGTTGCCCTTCTATAATATGTCAGCTTAAAAATTTCTTGTGGCTCCCAGTCTCCCTGAAAATAAAAGACAGTATCCTAAAAAATTCCTGCTTTGACTTTTTAGTCACTAGCCTACAAACTAGTTCTGCAATAAACACCAAGCACACTTCAAACTTAGTACATTTGCCTTGTGTCCTTCCACAAATTTCAAAATGTCTATAAGCTTAAAATAAATGCATTACTTATGAGAAGTACAAATCCTAATAGATTACACGGGAATTAATCTGGGGGGGGATATGTGCTGAAGGGAATGGAAAAATATAAATTATATGACTATATATGGTATGTTAGATCATTAAATACAGTGATTGAAGACATCTTCATTGCAAAAGTGATATTAGAGTACAAAGCAAATGTTGATAAAAGAGCAGGTCTTGTGTCTTTCTGGGACTGGAGATTCAAATTTGGGAGTCATAAGTCAAGAGTTTAGATGGGACTGGATGAGACCATCAAAAAAAAAAAAAAAAAGGTTATACAAAGATTAAAGTCCTAGAAACAAGCATTAATGAGTGCTGCTGCTGCTGCTAACTCACTTCAGTCGTGTCTGACTCTGTGCGACCCCATAGACGGCAGCCCACCAGGCTTCCCGTCCCTGGGATTCTCCAGGCAAGAACACTGGAGTGGGTTGCCATTTCCTTCTCCAATGCATGAAAGTGAAAAGTGAAAGTCAAGTTGCTCGGTCATGTCCGACTCTGTGTGACCCCATGGACTGCAGCTTACCAGGCTCCTCTGTCCATGGGATTTTCTAGGCAAAAGTACTGGAGTGGGGTGCCATTGCCTTCACCGATTAATGAGTAGAGTAGACCTATTCTAAGAATTAGTATAGCAAGAAGCACTTTGTATCTGTCCAAGAGTCTCTGTTAGAAATATCCTCCCACTGTGGGCTTCATGCGCACCAGAAAGAGTTACTAAATTCTATCATCTCTTTCTTTCACCTAATAATTTTATTCTTAGGTTTCAGATGGAAGACAAATTCTTGCTCATGCATATCAGAGGACATCTGTGTATATGTGTGTGTGTGTAAAACAAAGAGAGCCAAACATGGAGGAAAATCAATATATCACTGAGGTTTGAGGAAAATGATTGTGCACATACTCACTCGCATATTTATATGCACAGATAGCTTTTTCTGATTGGAGTGTAGAATTTAGCAATAGGATAAATTTACTAGTGAGTAATATTTTTCAAAAATATGTAAGGTGAATTGTGGCATAAGGATTATGAGCTACTCTTGAGAATTTTTCTGTGAAGCATGCATTTTTCATTTACTGACACAACCATGTCATATAATGGACATTCTGTCTTGAATGTGCTTTTATTAGATAAATGTCATTTTTCATCAGCTTTGAGAGCAGGGGACCTTTATGGGGTCACTCAATAAAGTTGTGTGGGGATTTGTTTAAACCTGAAAGAAAAGATTTCTTAAAGTGGAGAAAACAGCAACTTCCCTTTTAAAGTCTATAGTCTTTCCAATGGTGGAGACATATATATGGTCTGGTTCATTTTTTTATCTGCTTTTTTATAATCATATTTAATGTATAGACATATATACACTATGACCTGTTTCTTTATTTCAACTGTATCATTTTGATTGTTTGAAAATAGGATCTTGCTATATTTTGAGAGTAGTAACCTCCATTATTTTCATATGCCTGTGGATTGGATATAGTATAATTCACTAAGAGTTTATATTTTATCAGTTAGCTCAGCTGATAGAATAAACACATACTGATAAACCCTTTGACATCAATAATATGAACTCCCATGTGTGCTATCTTCTTCACTTTACACCAGGAAGAAGTGGCCTTTGATTTATGATAAATTCTCAGTGAGAGTGTGAATAAATTTGTCCCCACTTTCATTTTCTGTTTTGCATATGCACAGTATTCTCTTATTTTTCTGTTGGCTTTTGTGTATGTTATGTGCTTCTTCTATCTCAGTTTTTAAAAAGTGGTATTAAATTATAAACTATGTGGCTAGTGTTTCAAATTTAATGAAATAAGATAAAAAAGTTCAACATTCAGAAAATTAAGATCATGGCATCTGGTCCCATCACTTCATGGGAAATAGATGGGGAAACAGTGGAAACAGTGTCAGACTTTATTTTGGGGGGCTCCAAAATCACTGCAGATAGTGATTGCAGCCATGAAATTAAAAGACTCCTTGGAAGGACAGTTATGACCAACCTAGATAGCATATTAAAAAGCAGAAATATTACTTTGCCAACAAAGGTCCATCTAGTCAAGGCTATGGTTTTTCCAGTGGTCATGTATGGATGTGAGAGTTGGACTGTGAAGAAAGCTTAGCACCGAAGAATTGATGCTTTTGAACTGTGGTCTTGGAGAAGACTCTTGAGAGTTCCCTGGACAGGAAGGAGATCCAACTAGTCTATCCTAAAGGAGACCAGTCCTGGGTGTTCATTGGAAGGACTGATGCTGAGGCTGAAATTCCAATACTCTGGCCACCTCATGCGAAGAGTTGACTCATTGGAAAAGAACCTCATGCTGGGAGGGACTGGGGGCAGGAGGAGAAGGGGACAACAGAGGATGAGATGACTGGATGGCATCACTGACTCTAAGAGTTTGGGTGAACTACAGGATTTGGTGATGGACAGGGAGGCCTGGCATGCTGCGATTCACGGGGTTACAAAGAGTCAGACACGACTGAGAGATTGAGCTGAACTGAAGATGAATAATAACTTTATATAATTCAATCTATACAAACGCCCACCCCAGTGAAAGTGAGATGAAAAGTATTATTTGTTGAGTAACCATGTGCCTTTACTTACATTCATTACTTTATTTTTCATAGCAATGCATATTGCTGATTACAAGAATCTAAGGGACTTAACTAAGATCATAGATGTAGTAAGTAGTGAGCCCAAGAGTTTGAACTTAGATCTTTTGCCTTTAGGGCTGTGTTAGCTGTATTGAAACAGAGTTTCACAACAGCATACATCTATCATTTCACAGTTTCTTTAGGCCTGGAGTCCAGGCATAGCATAGTTCAGTCCTCTACTCATGGCCTCACAAGACTATAATCAAGCTGTTGCCAAGGCTGTAGTCTCAACTAAGACTTGATTAGCTAGGGAAGTCTTTGCTTCCAAGGTAACTCAGGCTTGACAAAATCACCTTCCTGTGGTTGTAAGACTGAAGTCTTCTGTGTCTGACTGCCTGTCAGCTGACTACCTGTCAGCTGACTACCCATAGCTCCTAAAGGCTGTCATAGCTCCTTAGTATGTGGGCTTCCCAACATGGGTAACTATTTTATCAAGGCCAGAAAGGGAAAGAGAGAAAGGCTCAACAAGATAGTCACTAGAATCTCATGTAACATAGACACATATTATACATGTAAATAGGACTTCCCATAACTTTTACCATATTCTTTCAGTTAAAAGCAAGTCACAGGTCCCACCCACACTCAGGAGAAGGGAATCACATAAATCCAGTGTTAATGAGGGTAGGATCTGTCTGCTCACTGATGAAAAGCCAAAAAGAAGAGGCCAGGTTGATGGAAAGGAGGAAAGTTTGTTTTATTTTACATGCTGGGGGTGGGGAGGTATGGTGTAGGGGAGAGTGGATGCCTTTCCAAAGGCCGATTCCCTCCACTGACAGTAAGTGGGCAAAGGTTTCTATAGATGAAGGGAAGGGGCTACAAGCAGAAACAGCACAGTCAATTCTGACAGTCATCTTGAAAACCGGTCTTCAGTGTCTGGCCAGCATCATCTTGATTGTTGTAGGTATAGTTTCAGGGTAATTTTGTTTCCATTTTTTGATGCCAGTTCTTGAAATTGTGGCAGCTTATGTCATGGCTACGGAGAAGGCAATGGCACCCCACTCCAGTACTCTTGCCTGGAAAATCCCATGGATGGAGGAGCCTGGTAGGCTGCAGTCCATGGGGTCGTTAGGAGTCAGACACAACTGAGCGACTTCACTTTCACTTTTCACTTTCATGCATTGGAGAAGGAAATGGCAACCCACTCCAGTGTTCTTGCCTGGAGAATCCCAGGGACGGGGGAGCCTGGTGGGCTGCCGTCTCTGGGGTCGCACAGAGTCGGACACGACTGAAGTGACTTAGCAGCAGCAGCATGTCATGGCTACAGTCTGGTCATTATGTAGTTAACTTCCACCTGGTGGGGGTCTCTATCTATAAGACAGCTCACAGAATGTGGCTCAAAATATTATCTACAGCCTGTGAGAAGGAGCCAGAGGTTTTTGACTATGCTTAATAACTACATTATTAGTACTTGGTCTCCTTTGACTGTTTTCCTTTGTTTCTGTGTGCTCTTATTTCTCTGATTAAGCTTATTCTTTGGCTAAAGTTTTTCCACAGACAAAACGCAGGCAGAGGACATGAGGGGAAGGATCATAGGGTCCTTCTCCATTTCACCAGGAGGCAAGTATCATGGGGGTACCTTAAGAGCCTGTCTACCATGGAGCCGTTTTAGCTTCTCTAAGCTCAGAATCCACTTTGTTTGTTCAGAATGCTTCCTCTGCCACAGTGGAGAGGAGAGGTACAATAGTAATCCCTGTCCCAAGGGATGCTAGGTTAGTATGTTCATTTCTTAAACTGGTACGCCAAGTCTGACCTAAAGTTTTATTGAACTATCCTTAACGTCAACTATCTATTCTCTTTGAGTTGTTAGTTATAAGGTCAGAGACTATACCTATATCTAGGAAAGTGTAAGTGTTAGTCGCTCAGTTGTGTCCAACTCTTTGTAACTCCATGGACTGAAGTCCACCAGGCTTCTCTATCCTTACAGATATAATTTGGGGAAAATTAGTTCTAAGGTCAGGTAGTTTATAATTATATTGTACAATTCTCCCTGTACTTTATGCTGTTTATAGTATAATTTATACTATTCTTTTACTTTAAAGTTGTTTCCACTTTTCCCCTTTAAATATTGTCAATAAATTATAGGGCACAAAACTCCAAATAATGAGGTTACAACTCAACTGGATTTTTGCCTGTGTTTCCTATGAACTTAAAACAAAGCTAACAAAGTTCTTATACTTTCATATTTAAATTAAAACATTTGTGTATTTCCAAGATGATAGCAAGATATAGGGAAAGGAGATCTAAACTATGAATTAGTAACCTGGAATTTGGTCTTAGATATACTTCAATACTTTCATCACCTGATGTGAAGAGCCAAATCATTGGAAAAGGCCCTGATGCAAGGAAAGAATGAGGGTAGGAGGAGAAGGGGGTGATAGAGGATGAGATGGTTGGACGGCATCACTGACTCAGTGGAAATGAGTTTGAGCAAACTTTGGGAGATACTGAAGGACAAGGAAGCCTGGTGTGCTGTAGTCCATGGGGTCTCAAAGAGTTGTACACAACTTAGTGACTGAACAACAACAACAACGCATTTATTGTCTACACCACCTTGGTCAGGTTATTTTAGTGCTTGGGGAAATTTGGAAATACCAGATGATTTGCTTCATTTTTCATGTGTGTGTGTGTGTGTACATATGCATCATATATATCATAAATATATAATATACATTTTATATAAGAGATAGTAGGTTTTATTCAAGTTCTCAAATTCTATGATCCTATTTTTAGTTAAATAAATAAGCATGCATTCTACATAAAAGTGCATAACATTATGCATTTGCTTACTACTTTATTTACAACAGAATAGAAATACTAGCAATTGTCTAAATCAATTTCTAAGAGAAAAGTAAAGAATAGGAGGGAAACAATCCCTTTATTCTTAAAGTGTTATAGTTGTATGCCTATGTCATACTTGATATATCACCTATCATGTATCATGAAATAAAATATAAGTAAAGAAAAGGTATTATTACCTAAGTAATATGAGTGAAGTACACTTGAACAAAGCTGTCCATTTTGTAATGGTTTGTTCTTTTGAAGTAAATAAAATAATTTTTAAAAACCAACATAGTTTTGCAAAGCAGTATATGTTTTTTTTTTCTGTTTTAATCACTGTTGATTTAATTGATATCATTTTCCATTTTTAGCAAACATTGAGTGTAATTAATATATTCCTAACATTGAAACACAGTCCAATCAATATTGATAGTTTCTTTATGAAGTTGGTGGGTACACATATATTTCCTTCCTTTTACCAATTAGTTATCTAGATATGATACGAACATATGCTTAACTAAAATGTGTTTACACATTATGAATCTGTTTACAATTTATATAATTGTAAATTAAGAAATGTTAAAAATCAAAGTATGAGAATAGTCTAGGAAAGTCCAGGAAATTTTTGGCAAAGATGAGGATTTGAGCATGAGAAGAGTTTTGTTTAGCTGGGTAATCTTGGAATCTAGATTTTACTCAATAAAACTACAATAAATTTGTATTTATTGTAGTATTGTAGTATTGTAACAAATTGTATTTTACTCAATAAAAATACAACTACACAGTGGCCATGCTTACTGTTTAATCTCACTGAAAAACTGTCTATTAGCTACAATTTCAGCTTTTTAAAAAATTGTTTTAATTAAATAATTTGGGAACTTTGTTTATGGTTTCACTTACAAGGGGTAAATGCAAGAAAAAGAAGTTCAGTTGCAGCTGAACTTCTTTCCAGTTGACTTTAACTGGAGAAAGATTGTTCTGAGAGATTTTATGCATTCATATTATTATACAACTTTGCATAATTAATTGTTTTATGGCAAGTACTGTATTCTGTGCACAGAGTGATTTTCTTATTTTAATGTTTGGAATGAGCCCAAGCAGTCAATTACTTTCTCTCTGTGTAGAACTTACTCTTTCAGCATCTTTGAATTGGGTTAATTAGAAAGGCAACAAACCCCTCTTGCCACTGCCACCTCCACAGCATTTTTAGAGACTAACCCACTTGTGTTATAACTGTCTAGTTAAAGAAGCAAATACAATTTTCATGGAAATATTAAATATCCAATTATGACTTTAGTTCCTCTAACATATAATGTATATGTGTGTATATGTGTGTTTAGTCCCTAATAGAATCAAACATATGCTGGGGATGAGTAAAAAGTATTCAATCTAAAGATCACTATGAGTATGAATTTGTTGAATAAGATCCTTTTCTTGCCATGAAATCTAAATTTAGCTTCTTTGAGAAAAATCAAAACTGTCTAATGTTACTAAGTGGAAAAAACGAGTCACTTCCAAGTGAGCAGGCCTGGATGACTCACCTATCAATCCTTGGATGCACTGTCATTCACCAGAGACAAGGAGTTATCTTTATAATTTTTTTCTACAGTGTGCATTCTCTCCCTGCCTTCTAACTTCCCAGAGTGGATACTTTGCATTCAAATCTTTTGAGCCCATTTAAATTCTCCACACAGCTTGCCACACCTATCTTAGCTTTGTAGCATGAAACGTGGATTTGGTTTATAAAAACTGCTGGAACATAAAATAAGTCATTTTGCTTTAGTTTCAAATGCTTTCTCTTGCAAGATGGAGTTAATAACATTAAGAGCAATAACCATAATTCACATTTTGCAGTTTGTTTTTTTTTTTTTTCTGTACCAAGGACTGCAATCAGTACTTCACATGCATTATCTCACTTAGTCCCCGACCAACCTAACAGGCTCTTCTTTGATGCAAATTACCTTATACACCTTGTAAGAAGGGGAATGGGGCTGGTATAAGGAGGCAGTTTTATTGATTCATAAGTTATTTTATAGTATATTTCTGTTTTGATATATTCTGGGGATGACAGACGATGAAATGGCTGGATGGCATCACTGACTCGATGGATGTGAGTCTGAGTGAACTCTGGGAGTTGGTGATGGACAGGGAGGCCTGGCGTGCTGCGATTCATGGGGTCGCAAGGAGTCAGACACGACTGAGCAACTGAACTAAACTGAACTGGGCACAATTTTATCATAGTTAAAAATAAATAGCTATGTAAGAGAATCTTAATACAAAAGCTGAAAATCTACTGCAGCACCTTTAATGCAACTAGAGTTTACATTAGTGGCTATGATTGATACTATGCTAATATGGAAGAAGCTATGGGTACAGATGAAGAAGCTGTGAAATTGTTTTTCCAAGTTTAAAACAATAGATTAATGAAGAAAGCTTAAGTGCTCGATCAGATTTTTCAATTTCGTTGAAAAAAGTCTGTCGTTGGAAGCATTTTGTTGTTGTTTAGCCACTAAAACGTTTAGTCACTTTTAGTAAGTTACTAAACTAAAACTTAGTATTTAGTCACTAAGACTCTTTTGTGACCCCATGGACTGCAGCTTACCAGGGTTTTCTGTCCACAGGATTTCCCAGGCAAGAATACTGGAGTGGGTTGCTAATTCCTTCTCCAGGGGATCTTCCTGACCCAGGGATCAAACCCCTGTCTCCTACATTGGCAGGCAGATTCTCTTATCACCAAGCCACCAAGTCCATTTAGAAGCAAATGACTCTCAATAACTACTTTTTGAAGGAAGAAGCATAAACCCCAGTATTTAAGGCTGAAAGATTGACTATGATGCTTGGAGAAAATATCATTAAATATTTAACCATGTTAGTATTTTTACTGGGGTTGTTTTAGCTTTTGTTAGTGCTTTCAATATAAGAACATATTTTTTTTTTTTCCAAGTACATGCATGTGGTGTCATAATAAAAAATTACCTCTTCTATTTTACCCATTTTGGTTTTGTAGAGGAGGGAAACTGAAGGTGAGTGGAGTTAAGTAATCTATCCACCTTCACATGGCTAGTAAATGGTGAATCCAAGATCGGATTTTATCTCTGTCAGTTCCAAGGTCTGCTTTCTTCACCTCTTTGATATGAGTGTAACACTAAGTTAATTTCTTTTTTATGATTTTAACCATGCTTTATTATGCCCTCTCTTTGTGTCCCTTATAGTCTATATGTATACTAGAGAAAGAACTGCTAAAATTCTATTATGCGTTATTGAATCAAGGCATAAATGTTAATTGTTAATTGATGTACTTATTATACATTTATTTTTCTAGACAGAAAATAGAATCTTATTTAATTTGTTAATTACATATTGAAAACACAGACTGAATAACTTTTCAAAGGTTAGCTATGTGAAGCATTTGTAAAAGAGTATATATACTCAGGCACAGAACATATTTGTAGACAAGAAAATGCCACCATTGTCTGATCTGTGCTTTTGACTATCTGTAGGTTATATATTTGCCAGTTCAGTTTTTTAAAAAAAAGAAGGATCAGTTTCACTCATATATTTAAATGTATGTGCACTAATATGTGCAAAAGTAAAAGTAAATAGAACGCCATTTAGAAAAGTATGTGTGTGTGTGTGTGTGTGTATTCAAATATTCAGTTCAATTAAGTTCAGTTCAGTCACTCAGTGGTGTCCGACTCTGCAACCCCATGGACTTCAGCATGCCAGGCTTCCCTGTCCATCACCAACTCCCAGAGCCTACTCAAACTCACGTCAGTTGTGTTGGTGATGCCATCCAACCATCTCATCCTCTGTTGTCTCCTCCTCCCACCTTCAATCTTTCCCAGCATTAGGGTCTTTTACAGTGAGTCAGCTCTTCTCATCAGGTGGCCAAAACATTGAAGTATTTAAATATTACTTAGATATATCACTGTGAAAGAAGAATGGTGCCTCTCAGCATTCTGTAGTGAAATAAAGCTCATTGGTAATAATATGATAAACATTATAGATTATTATTACTATTATTAACATTCTAAGAAAAATCTTCAAGAGACTCTCCCTTTTGTTTATAATTATGCAATGATATAATATTTAGGCCAATTTTATGCCTTAAGGAAATGCAACAAATGCATTTTGTATTATTATTATTCAAGCTAGATTCAAATTTATAGATTATCTATGGATTCTTGTATACTATCCTAAAGCACTGAATTCTCTAGATAAAGCCTATTTATTCAAATGTTCTTAGGAGGGTACATTTTTATTTGCATAGTCACAACTCTTCTTTATGCCGTAAGTTTAATAAAATGGATCAGCTGAAAATGATTGCTGTAAGTTATAGTGCCTTGTTTGTCGAAGGAATCATTGCAATATGAGGGGAAAAGGGGGGTTTTGAATTGCATCAGTGCTGTTTGTGTTCAATTTATAAAATATATGAACTCTTTAACAAGAGTAGGAGAGACTAGAAATCTACTCTCTTATTCACCAAATGTCTAAAATTCAGCCCACTGGAAGAATAATAAGAAAGCAAGCATTGAAATGTGACATTAAAATAGTATGTTGTTCTAGTTGAGTACTCCAGACATGTCTTAAAGAAGAACAGCTTCTCTTGTGTATCTGCACATTAGTTTTGCCTTTCACATTAAGATTTATGTTTCATGGATTTGCTGTAAGATAAAAGAGAAAAGAAGTAGTTCTCACCATGGGAGTCTCTGCTACTTCTTTATCTTTTCCTTTTTCTTCCTTTCTCTTACTTTCAGGATATCTTTTTTCATATCAGAAGTCTTACTGAGTGAACTGAAGTATCAGCCTCTGTTATCATAGGCTTTTTCTTTTGTTCAGGATAAAATTCAGTGATAACTCCTGTGAGAAGTGATGGACAGGGAGGGGAACACACTGATGCTCTTAAAAGGAAACAAGAAATAGATGGTGAAACTCACCAAGTGTTTGAATCTCTGCCTTGCACCTCATCTTCTTAAAATATCATTTACAAATAGCATTACAAAGATTTTTTTTTTGCCTTTTTGAAACAGAGCATTTTCTATATCATGCCAGATAAAAGTTTGAATATCTTCTGCTTTGAAACAGATATGCAAGTCAGCCAGGGTATGAGTTTATGAACCTTGTTGAAGAATGCATACATGTAGAATATATTTTCAAATAACTTTCTTTGGTTTGCAGGTACAATTCTGGTGGATAACATGCTGATCAAAGGGACTGCTGGAGGACCAGACCCAACCATAGAACTCTCTTTAAAGGACAACGTGGATTACTGGGTATTGTTGGATCCTGTCAAACAAATGCTTTTCCTGAACAGCACAGGCAGAGTTTTGGATAGAGACGTTAGTACATTGTTTTTTTTTCTCTTTGCCCCTCTATTACAACTCTAATTTAAATATTTGCATGTGTTTGTTAATATATCAAATTTTCATTGTATAATTTGAGTTTATTTTCAGTGTTCGTCAACAAAAATATTTTTTTTAAAAACTCCTTGAAAGAAGAATAAGAAAAGAAGAAGGACCATCTGTCTGAGAGAACCATTGTTTGTCTCTTCTGAAACCTTGGAAGTTTATCAAATATCTGAATAAGGAGAGAGCATAGTGCTCAGAATAAATGGGTGGTAACCTTGGAAAAGTAGGATAAGCCCAGCCTAATTCATGGCAAAGTTTGAGAGCACAACTAGGTATTGGCTTGAGGACAGAAAGTTCCCTTGGATTGCCAACAAGAGGCTGCTCTTACAAGCAGTAAGTGTTGGTTGAGAGGTGAGTGGCAATGTGCTTATAAAGCTGACAAAAATTAAAAGAAGCTGAGCAGAAGTTTCCTGGCAATGTCTCAGTCCCGTAATTCTCAGGCATACCTAAGTATTTAGATATTACGAGCATCTACATAACCAAAGTTAAGTGTCTTCTTTCTGAAAAAGTTGAAAAACTTGAATAGACTTAAGTAGCTCTCTAATGCAACTTTATTTTCACTCATTTGTATTCTAGTCTTGAGTGCCAAGAAAAGCATGTGTGAATATGTACATATGGGGGTGTCATAAGCAGTAATTGTACAGGACCTTGTGAAAACTCAAGAAGTACATCACATTGCCTACTCCCAAATTTCCATTCTATAAAATTCAAATGTCAGATACTCAACCTAATGAACCTGAATCATCTCCCTACAGTGTTTGGGATTTATGAGCCACTTCAAATATGATGAGGAGTATATGACTCCCTCATCTATTTCACATCTAAATTCAAACTCTTTAAGAACTTTGTGGTGAGGTGGGCAGTAATAGAACTCTCCCACCAGAATGGGTTGCCCTTGTACAGTGGGAGAGGCCCATAATTCAGTGACTGAGCAGTTGGGGCAGATGTGGAAGGAGGTGACAAGGGGAGAATAGGAATGGATCTGTTGTGTTCAACCTAGAGGGGAAAAGTCAGCTCTGATGCTGTTCTCATTTCTACCATTGCCCTCACTCATTGTGTCCTTTAATCATAGCAACATTCTTTGTACCCTACAAATCAGAGTTTTGCCTGGGTTGCTAAGACTGTCTAAAATGGAATAAGGACAGCTGTTATCTTAGAATTTATCTTGCCTTGTCTTGTCTTATAGTCAGTCTTGCTTTTATAAAAACAATTTGAATAATGGCACAAATTGGCAAGCTGCAAGAGTCTCCCCAAGCTGTGTTACTCACAGACACCCTTCTTTTTTATATCTGGTTTCAGGTATATAACATTAGAGTTCAGCATCTGTTTACACCACAGGGTAGTCACCACCACAAGTCTAATTGTTATCCATCACCATACAATTGACTCCCTCTACTTAGTTTGCCCATTCCCACAATGCATCTTTTACTGGCTTTAATTAGGAATATTCATATCCAAGTCATATGAATTTTATAATGTAGCATGTTTGTAGAATTATAGAATATATTTGTCTAATTTAAGCCAATGTCATTTTGTATCTTGTCCCTTTTTAAAAATTTATTATTATTATTTTTTTTAATTTACAATATTATATTGGTTTTGCCGTACATCAACATGCATCCGCCACGGGTGTACACATGTTCCCCATCCTGAACCCCTCTCCCACCTCCCTCCCCATATCATCCCTCTGGGTCATCCCAGTGCACCAGCCCCAAGCTTCCTGTATTTTGCATCGAACCTGGACTGGCGACTCGTTTCTTATATGATATTATACATATTTTAATGCCATTCTCCCAAATCATTCCCCCCACCCCCCACAGAGTCCAAAAGACTGTTCTATACATCTGTGTCTCTTTTGCTGTCTTGCATACAGGGTTGTCGTTACCATCTTTCTAAATTTCATATATAGTTAGTATACTGTATTGGTGTTTTTCTTTCTGGCTTACTTCACTGTAAAATAGGCTCCAGTTTCATCCACCTCATTAGAACTGATTCAAATGTATTCTTTTTAATGGCTGAGTAATACTCCATTGTGTATATGTACCATAGCTTTCTTATCCATTCATCTGCTGATGGATATCAAGGTTGCTTCCATGTCCTGGCTATTATAAACAGTGCTGCGATGAACATTGGGGTACACGTGTCTCTTTCAACTCTGGTTTCCTTGGTGTGTATGCCCAGCAGTGGGATTGCTAGGTCGTATGGCAGTTCTATTTCCAGTTTTTTAAGGAGTCTCCACACTGTTCTCCATAGTGTCTGTACTAGTTTGCATTCCCACCAACAGTGTAAGAGGGTTCCCTTTTCTCCACATCCTCTCCAGCACTTATTGCTTGTAGACTTTTGGATCGCATTTGGCTTATTTACTGGTAAATTACTTTCTCTTTGGAATCACTCTGTTTGTTGTTTGTAGACCTTTTAATGATGCCCTTTCTGACCAGTGTGAGGTGGTACCTCATTGTAGTTTTGATTTGCCTTTCTCTAATAGTTAGTGATGATAAACATCTTTTTATGCCATCTATTGGCCATCTGCATGTCTTTTTGGAGAAATGTCTATGTAGGTCATCTGTCCATTTTCTCGTTGAGCTGCTTGTATTTTGTTGTTGAGTTGTATGAACTGTTTGTATATTTTAGAAATTAAATTCTTATTAGTCATGTCATTCACAAATATTTTCTCCCAGGCTTTAGACTTTTTCCTTTTGTTTATGGTTTTTCTTGCTGTAAAGAAGCTTGCAAGTTTAACTAGGTCCCATTTATTTGTTTGCTTTTATTTCTGTTGCCTTGGGAGGCTGACCTAAAAAAAGAAAAATTGGTAAGATTTATGTCAGAGAATGTTTTGCCTGTGTTCTATTCTGGGAGCTTTATAGTGTCGTGTCTTAAGAATATATGTTGGGCAAAACTAATACAATATTGTAAAGTTTAAAAATAAAATTAAATTAAAAAAAAAAGAATATTTAAGTCTAAGCTGTTTTGAGTTTATCTTTGTGTATGGTGTAAGCGTGTATTCTAATTTCATTGATTTATATGTGACTTTTCAACTTTCCTAACATTGCTTGCTGGAGAGACTGCCTTTCCCCATTGTATATTCTTCCCTTCTTTTCCAAAGATAATTATCCATAGGTGTGTGGGTTTGTTTCTGCTCTCTCTATTCTGTTCCATTGATCCATATGTCTGTTTTTGTGCCAATATCATGCTTTTTTTGATTACTATAGCTTTTTAGTATTGTCTGAAGTCTGTGAGGGTTATGACTTCTGCTTTGTTCCTTTTCCTATGAATTGCTTTGGGTCTTTCAGTGGTTTCATATTAATTTTAGGATTATTTATTTTTGTTCTGTGAAAAATGTCTTGGGTAATTCCATAGAGATCACATTAAATCTATGGATTGCTTTGGGTATTATGGCCATTTTAACTATATTAATTCTTCTACTCTAAGGGCATGAAACAATCCAAATATCTTGACATCTCTTCTTTTAGACTCAAAGTTGGTAGGTAGACAAAGAGCTTTGACGTCTATTCCCAGCCAATATGCATTTAACTACTAAGTTTTGTACTTTTATTTCCATAGTATGTTCTGCATTTGCCAACAGCATAACTCCAGTACAAGCCCTCTTAATTCTCATTTGACTTTGGAACCATGTCCTAGTAGTTCTCCTTACTATATTTCACAATTCAAATTGTTCCAGTTTTAGTGTCTCAAAGCAGAGTTCTGGCCTTTTCAGTAGATGAATTTTCATTGCAAACTGTTTTATTTCAGCCTTGACATTTCCTAAATTCTATCAATCTATTCCTTTTATTTAGAAACATATATTCTCAAATCCAGGAAAAAGATCCACTGGAGAAGGAATAGGTTACCCACTCCAATATTCTTGGTCTTCCCTTGTGGCTCAGCTGGTAAAGAATCTGTCTGCAATAGGGAGACCTGGGTTGGACCCCAGGGTTGGGAAGATCCCCTGGAGAAGGGAAAGGCTATCCATTCTTGCCTGGAGAATTCCATGGACTGTATAGTCTATGGGGTCACAAATAGTCAAACATGACTGAAAAACTTTCACTTTTTCGCTTTCAACATAATCTAATTTTTTTTTCATGCCTTCCCTGATACTGTTTTTGAGCTTATGCTTTGAAATGACCTTTATCTATTACCATCAGTTGGATGTTATCTACTACCAAGACATGTCTCAAAATGCTACCCTCTACATAAAAGTATTTCCTAATAGTAACACTGATATGTAATTTCTTATTGTAAACTCCAGAGCCTTTGAAACTCTCTCTCTCTTTTTCTTTTTTTTTGACCACATCATATGGCTCTCAGGATTTTAGTTCCCCGACCAGGGATTGAACTTGGACCACAGTAGTAAAAGCACTGAGTCCTAACCACTGGACTGACACGGAACTCCTTCAAAATTCTTTTTTAACTTACATTATTGCTTGCTTGCTAAGTTGCTTCAGTCATGTCCGACTCTGTGCGACCCCATAGATGGCAGCCCAACAGCCTTCTCTGTCCCTGGGATTCTCCAGGCAACAGTTATCTATATTTGTCTCATATCAGTTTTATGGAATTTGCTTAATGTACACGGACTATGTCATATTAATCTTAACACATGTTGAACTTTGCATAAATAAGTACAATTAAATAAATGTAATGTCCTTAATAGTTGATTGTGAAAAACCTACAAGTTTCTATATATTACATATATCTAATAACATTTTCAAACAGGTACTTTTTATTTTAGGCAACTTCTTTAAATATGCCATTAATTATGAAAGTTTAATTTATAAAGTACACTTTTAACTCTAGCCAACCATTTATGTTAAGTTTTGCTTCATCATTTAAAAAACATTTCTACAGCACATTACATCTTTTTCTTTTCACTATCTTCCAGTTTAATTTTTTGAAGTAAATATTTTTAAACAATTTTGTAAAAAGTAGTATGTATGCAGGAAGAAAAATCATGGTAACATCCTTTCATTACAATGAGGAGTGAATAACTTTTGCCTTTGCCTTTGCTTTATGAAAAATAAAATCTATTCTTATTCAAGTTGGCTAAATACTTATTTTCCATTTAAATTATTAAATAATCCAAATATTGTTGTTTCTAGAAAAATCTCATTTCTCCTTAGACTAAATATGTATGCTATAATCAACACTGTTCACATCCATACATTATTTATAAATGCTTCACTTTGCATTTTGCAACTAATTGATTGTACAACAATTTTTTTCAAATTAAAAAAAAATCTTATTCAAAAATTCTTCCTTTACATTTTACTCTCAACCTTACTTTGCAAAGATCATTTTCATCAACTGTTGGTACATATCATTCCTGAACTTTATCTGTGCATGTCAAAATATATTCACACATGTATATATATGGCTGGCGTGCACCTTCTCAGACTTCCTCTGCGGCTTGCCACATGGACACAGGACCCGGGACCTACTGGCAATGACAGCAAGCAGGCAGGAGGAATATTTGAGCCACTGCCATCTTCTTACCAGTTGTGCCAGCTCATCCTGAAGCCATCCAGAATGAACATTTTGAGGAGAAACAATGATGGATGAAACCCATTTCCATGGTAGCTGGCAGACACACTATGGGCTTTGAGCTCTTGTCTTCCCCACCCTGCTCTGGTGAGTCTTGGGGTCTGGCCTTCCAGATTCATCAACCAGTGCAACCCACAGAAGAGGGAAGTCTGAGATGGGTTTACCTGTCGTGACCCTAGTGAACTCTACTGATTCCCATGCCTAGCTAGCTTCAGTTTGTGCATCTCTCATTGTATTTGCCATTTCGCAGGACTGAACTTCTCCCTTGTATTCAGTTTGCCTTTGTAGGACTGAAGACATTTTGGAAAGATTAGCATGACCTTGACAATTAATCTCCCTCTTTCCAAGACCTTCTGCCCAGAAGCAGCAGTCCAGTCCTTCTCTTGCCAGTCCCTGCTGCACCCCTAAAGTGGACAGACCCCTGGGCCTGAGGCACAGCCCACCTTGTGACTCTGTATCATTTCTGCCTGGAGACTTGTGCTGCCAAATTCCACTTGACAGATCTCCTTGTGTGTCATTGTTGGCAGGATCAAATCTCTGTTCTCCATACTCCTCCTGGCCACTGTAATTTGAGTTGTTGACTCTCACTACAGAATTAATCCTTCATTAGGTCATTTGTTCTAGCCTAGCCCGTGCTTACTTCCTGTCCCCAGTGTTCCCTTGAAATCCGCACACCAGCTGAGCCATGACATATCCTACCTTCAGTCACCTCTATTGCAGGAAGTGGAGTTTGTCTAGACATCCTGGGTTGAGCAAGATATCCTCCAGTAACTACTGTTTAGGTCAAATTCAGGTGAGGTTAAACCAGAGTAAAATATCACCAGCTGGTTTCAGAGAGGAAGGGGCTGCCAGATGTCTCTTGTGAAGACTGCGCATTTATGATTATGTAAAAAACAAACAAACAAAAAAAATATATCCATAACATATGGATATGCAAGTATACATTTAAAGTGGACCTGGGTTCGATCCCTGGGTCCGGAAGATCCGCTGGAGAAGGGAATGACTATCCACTCCAGTATTCTGGCCTGGAGAACTCCATGAACTGTGTAATCCATGGGTTCACAGAGAGTTGGACATGACTGAGTGCCTTTCACTTTCACACCATACTAAACAATTGTCTTTAAATTTGGAAAATTATTTGCATGTCTAGGGAAATATGATGGTAATCACTCTAAATAATTACCCTCAAATAATTTATATACAACATTATTTTTTCTGATTTGTTTCATGAATGAAACAAATTAAGAGAATCAGAGAAAATAGAATTGCCATGACTTATTTTTGCCACCAGTTATTAAAAATAAACCAGAATTTTCCTAACATTCCTAAGTTTGTTGGAACTCCTTGACTCTCACTAATAGCCTTGGTGGAACTGTACTTGGTATTTTTATGACCATCTTATATAGAATAGAATCTATTCCAATGTGAGATCACAATGAATGTTATATATTAGCCACAGGGAATTCTTGCCTTCATCATGATCCATTATGGTTGGAATTTATTGCAAGCCAAGATCTATCTATGCTACTAACATTTGCATAGGGAACTAAAGTTGTTAGTGACAAGAGTTCCAGGTGACCTGATTATATCTAATTTACGGGCACTTAGCAGGACTAAACGGGGACTCAGCACACTACATTTGATTCTCTACTTGCAAAGATTATGACCTTTCTGATATGGAATGGTTTTATAGGTCTCTTTTGCAATGTTTATAAGATAAATAACTTTAGAACTTAAATTGTCACCTGGTTGTCTTCAAGAGGTGTGTCAGAGGGGCTAACAGTCACCTGATTGTCTTCAAGAGGTGTGTCAGAGGGACTGTTATTTACTTTACAATTGAGTTAGACAGGATTTTTCTTAAAAAGTCTATGAAGATAAATACTGTAAAATCATAATCCACTGTAAAAATGGAGATCATCTAATCCAAATTCTTTCCAGAAAATTTCTCAGATCTAGCCTTTTAAGTTATGTTTTAGCCTCAAATGTGCTGATTTTCAGTGATGTGGCTTTACTTTTTGGATAGTTCATTCTTTTCTGTCCCACTTTGGATTATTAGAAAATCTCTGCTTACATTGAAAACATATGCTTTGTAATACTTTTAATTTATTAATCTTATTTCTGCCCACTGAGACTACAATGAATAAACTAATTGATCTTTTCATAACAACCATTCAGATGTATGATTAATCTTGTGATTTTTAATTTAGACATTTTGAGTTTTATCACACATTCTCAGTGTAACTAGACTTCACATCCTATTTGTCCTTGAATTGGTGCTTATTGTAATCCACCTATTCCTTCATCTATTATTAATGCATATGAAGTAATTTGTATTATTATTCAACATTGTATTATTTAGTGTTGGCATGTAAACTCTTCTTTTACTCATCCAAATTTTATACTTATATTTTCATATTAATGTTTGTAGCCATTTATTATTATATTTGGGCAATTAAGTTTTGTTTCTAATACAAATAAGGTGATTTTAATTAATTATTATAAACATTTATGGTTTTGAAACTTATTATTGACTCATTAAAATGATTTTGAACCTTGTTTTGTATCATTAAATGTGCTATGTATCTTTCTGGGCTTGTGGTATTCATGGTATTCACAGATTTTTATACACATGACTTTAATACCTTTGTATATGTTAGTTATTTAAAGTGAATTGGAAGGATTTCCCTGGTGGTCAGAGGTTAAGCTCTGCACTTCCAGTGCAGGGGGCATGTATTCCATCTCCAGTTGGGAAATTCATATCTCATATGATGTGTGGTACAGCCAAAAAAAATTTTTTTTAAGTGAATTAGAGAAGACATTAGATTAGAACTCAAAGCTGTGTGGCACTTTATTAGAGACTTTCCTCCATATAATGATGCTTCTAGTTACTCTTTCTAGATGCAATTATTCAACCAGGTATAATACAATTCAACTGCCTTTCTCTTTATTGGCCATAAATATACCTTGATATTAAACAATGTTTTTTTTCAGGTTAGGCATGTTTCTACAATGTTCTTCTCATTAGAAATGTGACATTCTTAATTCTGGTAATTATTGTCCTATATCTTTCTGTGCATGCATGCTAAGTTGATTCAGTCCCGCTCTTTGCGATCCCATGGACTGTAGCCCACCAGGCTCCTCTCTCCCTTGTTCTCTTGGTAAACATACTGGAATGGGTTGCCATGCCCTTTTCCAGGGGATCTTCCCGACCCAGGGTCGAACTCGCCTCTCTAAGTCTCCTGCCTTGGCAGATGGTTCTTTACCACTAGTGCTGCCTAGGAAGCCTGCTATATCTTTAAATTGGTTTTAATCCAAATATTTAACATTTTGTTTTATAATTCAGGATGATCTGTTTGTATTTTGTAGATTCTTTTTTTTTTTACACTTTTGGAAATTTAGCTTTTTATAAGTAAAAGCTAGTTTGCATTTTAAGTGTTACTATGTTCCTAGCACTGGATAAGTTCGTATAATACTTACTGATAATTATTATGATAAGTCTGTCATATCAGCATTTATTGTTATCTTCATTTTTAGAGATGAACAGAGCACAGAGAGACTTTGCATCTAGATCATATAATTCATACGTTATGGGAGCACGGCTACAAGCCAAGTGGTACAGCTCCGACAGTACTCAGCCACGTGTTCTAGGCATAGGGCTAGTTACTGTGAAAAGAGATCAAGTCATGGCCAAACTAGCATCCCCAGCTTTATGAAACTTCCAGTGCAGTAAAGAGAAAAACACTACAACAAATATATAAAATGTATAATATGCCATGCGGTGCATGAAAAAAGCAGTAAAAACAGTAAATAGAGGGGAAGTTGAGAGGAAAGAGCAGATTGGAGGCATGGCATTCTAAACAAGGTGGTCAGAATAGATCACACTAATAAAATTACATGCAAAGATAATTTTATAAACTCTGAAAAGATTTTAAAAATGACAAAGAAATATTTTGTGTCATTACTTTGCATATCTAGAGTCAGAGATGCAGGTGTGTATCATACTCCTGCAAGCCCTTTGTCAGCACCTGAGTAATAAGTGCCTCCTTGGTGAAAATTCTCCCTTTGTAGAACTGTATCATAAAATAATTAGACAAATTAGCACCTATTTATGTATAAAATGTTTATTGAAATATTGCTTAAAATGACAAAAACTAACAACAGTAAACATATCATTATAAGTTTTTACTTAGACCAAGTGAGCTATAGATTTATAATGGAATACATACTATAGATTCATAGTAGTATACATCAAACTATTATAGTAAATCTATATTTGCAAGCATGAACATGGGATGATAATCTTGTGTGTGTGTGTGTGTATAAGACAAATTACTTTTGCAGAGAAGAAAAGATTAAAACTGTATAAAAGATTAAACTTTAACTGTATAGATTTAATAAATTTGGGTTGTGAATGGATTCTCTTCTTTTGGTTATCTATATATTGGTTTATATCAGATATGAACATTTAATATTTTAGAAAAATATAAATAAATGCAAATTTTATTATCTCTCTACCCTATGTATATTATCATTTATACATTACTTTTATAAATTAGAAGCCTATGTCATTGCTTCTTTGACTTTTTTAAAGGCCAAAATTTGTGGCATCCCAGCAAATCTCAGCCATCACTTTTGTGATTGTGTTCATTGCTAGTCCTCTAATTGTGAACAGAATGCTACCTGAGATCCTATTTTTTTAATTGAACAATGAAGTAATCATGATTGTCTTCTCATCCATAAAATCATATAAAATTGATCAATTTTTATAGATTAATATAATTTAAAAGTAAATAAGTATAGAATATTTTATTAAATAAGTACTTTGACAATAATGAGAGACTTCAGTTTCAATTGTTTTTTTAAAAGATGCAATTTTTGTGTTGCAGCCTCCAATGAACATACACTCTCTCGTGGTGCAAGTTCAGTGCATCAACAAAAAAGTGGGCACTGTTATCTACCATGAAGTTCGAATTGTGGTGAGAGACAGAAATGACAACTCACCCACATTCAAGCATGAAAGCTACTATGCCACAGTAAATGAGGTCAGTTTCTTTCCACCTTTCTCTGTTTCCTTTTTATCAATATGTGTAACTGACTGCATATTATAAGTATTTTGAAATCATCCCTCTGTAGTAATAAAATAATAAACTGTTTAGAAATACCAACAGAACATTTCAAAAATAGTGCTTTAGAAGAATAAGGTCTGAGTGACTTCTAATATGGTTTTAGGAATTCACTTTGCTACAGAAAAAAAGAATTATTTATAATAATGACCAAAATATTGATATTTGTATCATCTTGGACAATTTAATGTCTGAATCTATATACATACATGGTTGCTAAGGTTTATCAGCAGCTATTCTTATTGTCAGACATAACTGAGCGACTTCACTTTCACTTTTCACTTTCATGCATTGGAGAAGGAAATGGCAACCCATTCTGGTGTTCTTGCCTGGAGAATCCCAGGGATGGGGGAGGCTGGTGGGCTGCCATCTATGGGGTCGCACAGAGTTGTACATGACTAAAGTGACTTAGCAGCAGCATTCTTATTGTAAAATGAGACAGACTAATTTTTTTATTTTGTATCTCTGAGGTGGTAGCTGTAATTAAGTACTAGAAGAAAATACATATCTAAGATTTTATTAATTTAAAGTTATTTCCTCAATTTTGAAATCAAGTTTTGGCACATTAAAAATAATTAAATATAATTAAAAACTAAATTTATTATAAAAATGCTCATCAAATTATCTAAAAAATATTTAAAAAGTAGTATTACTGATTTTATTGTGCTGTGCTAAGTCATATCAGTTGTGTCTGACTTTTTGCGACCCTATATACTGTTGCCCACCAGCCTCTTATGTCCATGGGATTCTCCAGGCAAGAATACTGGAATGGGTTGCTGTGCCCTTCTCCAGGTATCCTCCCAACTCTGGGGTCGGATCCACATCTCTTATGTCTCTTGCATTGGCAAGCAGGTTCTTTACCACTAGAACATGCTTTTTTTGTTGTTTGTTGTTTACTTTTGTTTTCCTTTTGGGCCAAAATCCACAAGCCAAGAATCCTTTAATCTTACTTTTTTTAGTGGTGACTATTATATTAATTTTGGGGCATTCCATTAAATTATAAAATGTTTCTAAAGTATCTCTAATATCTATTATGTGTAATTTAGACACAAAAAGTGAACCACATTTTTAATAGCCTCTAATTTAGCAAATCATATTCCTTCTATGATGTCTATTTTTTAATCTTAAAAATACATATCTACTTTATAAGAGGAAATCAGTACACTTTGAGCATTAAAACAGCATTGTGCCTATAACTTCTACATTATTTTTGAAATTATTTAAAATGTGTCTTATTTACTTCAACATTCTTCTGTTCATTACAATTTAAAGAAATTATATTTCTCATAATCTGAGAATTTCTAGATTTTATTGCATTAAAAAAATAAGCTTTTTAAAGTTTAACAGGGAAAGCTACTTATCAGTCAATGCTCAACCTTTTTGAGCTACCTTTTACTTAACAGATTTCTGCTAAAACAGACAAATGCTAATTAATGTAATTAATCATGTTATATAATAATTATTTAGCATTTTATTTTAGCATCTAAACTATACTTTCTGAATGAGTTTTTACTTTGTTCGATTGCTAGTTTTATTTGAATATAAAGTGAAAGATAAATTATCTTAGGCAACAGGCCTAATTTTAAAATCCAGTCTTGTACCATGTTTAACTGTTCTTGGATACATGTCTTTATTTTCTAAAACAAAATTTATAAAGTTCAATTTACATTCAAAGTATTCTATGTAATTTGACTACTTCTACCCCCACTCCAATTTTTTTCAGCACTTTGCTAAAAACTAACTTTTCCAATACTATTTTAATTGTGTCATTCTTCTGTTAAAAAATTAGATAATTTCTCATTATTATCAAGATAAAGATCATCTGTCTCCACCAGCTGACTTTCAAAGCCTTCTATTATCTGATCTTTTGTCAATGTATTCTTAAGTTCAGTTTCTCTCTGATAATACACATTCTGTTCAGATTAACTTCCTCATATCTTACAAATATACTCATTTATTTGGCTTTACTCACACTCTTCAATTTACTTAGAAGGGAATCCTCCATACATTGCAAGTCTCCAAGTTTTATTCAATTTTTAAAGTTCATCTCATGACCCATTTCCATTTCCTGTTTCTATACTCATCCTGAGATATACACAGTCATTGATTTTCAGTTTCTCCAAACTCTAAACTCCTATGTCATCTGGTTAAATGCAATTAGAATGATACAATTTGTAGAAACATTAAACATTTTATCTTAAATATTATTTTGGAGAGGTAAGATTTCAATACAAAACTGCCTAATTATGTTTTTCTCCCAATGTATTTCCCAAAACCAATTGAGACAATCCTATCACACTGATACTATGGTCAGATTTTCTACCGTTTTTGTGGAACATGTGGAATTGATATTTTCCTTCATTGATTTTGTTTGTACTCTCTCATATCAATTTTCTTGTAAAGAATACAAAGTTTATTTAAACACCAAAGCATAATTATAAGAAAAAATGAAATTTAGCTATTTTTCTCATCCTATTTTTGAATAATTTTTAGTTTAATTGTCTTTAATGAGTTTATCAATGTTTCTTTATCTATATATTTATCTCTCCATCAGGGCAAATATATTGCAATTTTATATATACACATATATATTTATATGTATGTGTGTATATGGGTGCATATATATATACTGCAGCTACAGTGCTACCTCTAAAATAAAATTAAATAAAATGTATTTCACTCTGTGAAAGATTGCAAGATATTTTCCATGCTGTTTCTTCTTTCAGTACAAAACATACAGTTAAGGTAGTTATGACTAGAATGATCTAAATGTTTTCCTAAAAATAAAAATAAAGCCATTTGAGGTTTAAGAGACTATTGGTGCCAAAATATTTTACGCTTCATTATAGTCCAAATGACAGTTATAAAGTCATCATCACAGATTTATAAAAGTGTCTTTAAGTCCTGATTAGTCACTCTCCTTATTCACTGTGAGGAAATTGAGACCTGGAACAGCACATGAATTGCCTACAAAGTTTAAAATTCTTTTTTTGTGAGACAGAAGATATTGAAAGTTTTTTTTTTTTTTTCTCTCTGGGTCATTGGAAGCTCTCAATTAATTTTGGACAATTGTATCATTAAGTAATTAGTCTGGCTGGTTTGAAGAACAAGTTGTACAGTCTAATTGTTGCTGATCATTCTTAAGTAATTTCTGGAAGATAAATATTTTCTGGCAGTGATGTCTTTGATAACACATGCATCCCATTTCAAAACATTCCTTTTGACATAATAGAAAGTAAACAAGAACAAATCAAGGCAAACATGTTTTCTTATGCTTGTGGAGAATTAATCTCAGGGTAAAGGAAAGGTTATATTTGTCCTGGTCTTTAATGATCTCTTTACAGACAGGGCAATATTTTTAGTCAATATTAATTTGTTCTTTTTATCACCTTGACTATCACCCTAAATATACTTTGCATCTGTGACCTGCTGTGATTTATTGCAGATAATTTGTTGGCACTTTCTGGAAGAATATTTTCTTGCATTTCTCTTGACAGGTAGATGGTATACAGTTAAAAAAGAAAGAAAGAGAAAGGAAAGGAGAAAGGAAGAAAGGACACATGCATTATGTAGCACTCTAGTATTTACTGTTGAAAAAATCTGCATATAAGTGGACCCATACCATTCAAACCCATGTTGTTCATGGATCAACTGTATATATAAAGCTTCTGAACTGTATTTCTTTAAGGGTCTAGGAACTCAGAGAAATACAGTTCAGATATAATCGAAAGGTTGGACTCAAGGAATTTGCCAGTGTTCAACTTTTTTTGACCTAGAAAAATGGCAATTTATATTCTATAAATAAAAAACTGTTTTAAGTAAAAATTCATGCTGCTGTATTATTGCAGTGTTTATACTGTGGTCTTATACTAGTCAAAAATGCACACTTCATGTCTATTACCAGTACTATTGTTTCTTGATGGTGTTTTGAATTTATTTAGTGAACTGTTTCTATCAGTTTTTGCTTAAATTAGTAGTCCAGTACTCTTTCCAGCACTCTTGCCTGGAAAATCCCATGGACAGAGGAGCCTGGTAAGCTGCAGTCCATGGGCTCGCGAAGAGTCGGACATGACTGAGCGACTTCACTTTCACTCTTCACTTCATGCGTTGGAGAAGGAAATGGCAACCCACTCCAGTGTTCTTGCCTGGAGAATCCCAGGGGTCGGAAAGCCTCGTGGGCTGACGTCTATGGGGTCACACAGAGTCGGACACGACTGAAGTGACTTAGCAGCAGCAGCAGCAGTATTTCTGGATTGTCACTAAATTAACTATAAGGAGTTCTGCACAACAAGCTTAAATTAAGAAAGGACAGAATGGAAGGACATGAAACTGAAGAACACACTTCAGGTCAGATCCTGAAAGGCACCATCATGCCTATTCAGTTCTGCAATGAAAAAGAAAAAAAACATGATGTGGATAGCTAATTTGTAAGATTATTGACCATGAGTTAGCAAAAATAAAATTTTCCTCCTAACAAGATATTTAAATATATATTATTATGTGTAATTAAAAGATAACACATAAAATGTATAAGGAAATTGCACATCTTCTCTCTTTTCTTACTTAACATTCTTCAATATGTTTCTGTAATATTGCTTTCGGATTCTTGTCATCCTATATACAGAGGCAGTACTACATGGCTGTTTGACGAGGTTTAGATTCTCATAATCTCTACTATTTCCAGTCATACAAAATATAAATCCTCTTTTTCTGATTGAGGTAGACTAGGTACTTGGGACTAATTATTCTCTTGAAGATAACTAGAAGAGACAAGGAGATATAAATAAAGAATAAAAGAGACAAATTAATAAATAAGAGGAAAATAAATCAATATATCTATAAATCAATAAATAAATATGTCTACAAAAAAGGTGTTAAAGAACTAACAAGGAAAGATAAAAAATAAAAATTTGAATATATAAATAGAGAATAAAAGGAACTTTTCACAATGATGAGGGTTCAATCTGCCAGACAGTTGTAGCCATTGTGAATGCAATTTCACTTAATAACATGGCCTCAGCAATAACCAAGTGGATATTGAAAGAATTAAAGGAGAAAAGAAAAATCTATCATCATAGAGATAATTTAAAAACACATTTAAAACCTGTGGTAGGTAGAACATTAGTCACTCAAAGACGTCCATATCCTAATCTCAGGCAAAAGAACTTTACATATGGTTAAGGTTATGGATGCTAATCAGTAGATTATGCTGGATTATCCTGATGGGCCTAATCTAATCACACAAGCTCTTAAAAGGAGATAAATTTCTGTGACTGGAGTGTCGAAGGAAGAGGAAGTAGTGAAAAATATGAAACAGAAAGGAGAGTTGAGATCAAAGAGAATCAAAGAGTAAGAAGAAATTAAGCCACCTTTGCTGGTTTGAATGATGAATGAAGCCCTCCAATAAGAAAGAGCTGAGAATTGAACTTATTCCCAGAGTCTCCAGAAAAGAAGCCAGCCCTACCAATACTTTGATTTTAACTTGGTGAAACCTGCCTTCCACTTCTAACTTACCTGTGAAATAACAAATGAATACTAATTTAAGCTACTAAATTTACATTAATTTATTTTGGTAGCAATAGGTAATTAATGTAAAACCACTCCCAGTAATTCACAAAATAGATAAGGGAAAAATAGCAGTAAGAAAATATGCTTGAGCTATGGTATTAGCACCATTGACCTGGTAAGTTCTTATGGAAGGAAAACTATGCCTAACAACTGCATAATTAATTCTTTCCAGTCACATGAAGCATTTGCAAGAATTTACCAAATGTTAAGGTATAAAGGAAGTGTCAACATATTCCAAATGACTGAAATTACACAGAGTATGTTTTCTAATCACAATGCAATTCAGCTTGCAATCAATAAAAACAGAATTAAATTAGAAACTTCACACTTATTCTGAAAATAACATATAAAACTCTCATTATTCCTAACTAGTATTATTGCATATATAGAAATGCAACAGTATTTACATGTAGATTATTATAATTAATAAATGAGTTAGCAAATTTGAAGACAAAGTCAATATTAACTTTTTTTAATAAAACTGTAACAAACAAGAAGCAAATTGTAACAAGTCATTCCCTGATCATAGCACCTTCAATATGGAGGTTTCAGTTATATTAGTTTACTCTAAATTAAATTAAACTTTTAACTGAAAGGAAGTACAATTCCACATCTTGGTAAAGATACAGAGTAAATACAACTTCTATACACTGTTGGTAGAGGAGAAAATTGGAACAATTACTTTGGAGATTTGCTTGTAGTTTCTACAAAAGATAAAGAAAAAGAGATCTTATGACTCAACAATTCTGCTCTTGTGGTATGTATGTTCACCAAGTAACATGTACAAGAATATTCACTGACAGTATTTCCATAATAGTCAAAACTGAGACAACTCAAATGTCCAACTATGTTAGAGCCGGCTTACCATTTTTAATTGCATTTATCTTGAAAAAATAAAAATTTCTCAGTGTTTCAGTTTCCTCATGTGAAAACTAGAAATGAAAATACTAGGACACCACCTCATGGGGTTTCGTGAATATTGTAATAAATCTTAAAGTAGAAAAGAAAAAAAAAAGCCCATGGATTTTAGTATACAGATGTTACTTGTATGTTGTTGCTTAGTCACTAAATCATGTCTGACACTTTGTTTTGCTGTGGACTATAGCCCAGTACTGGACTGGGTTGCCATTTCCTTCTCCAGGGTGTTACTTGTATATTTTGTAAATAATTTTAAAATACAATCTTAAATGAGTTATCTTTATATCATTTATTTAAACCTGATATTATATTTATGTGTATTTATGTGTGTGTATAATATCAGGCTTAAATAAGTGATATAAAGATTTAAAGTGTGCATATTTATGTGTGGTGGTGGTGGTTTAGTCTCTAAGCTATGTCTGACTCTTTGTAACCCCACGGACTGTAGCCTGCCAGGCTCCTCTGTCCATGGGACTTTCCAGGTAAGAATACTAGAATGGGTTGCCATTTCCTTCTCCAGGGGATCTGCTTGATCAGGGATCAAACCTGCATCTCCTTCATTGTGGGGTGGATTCTTTACTGACCGAGTCACCAGAACACTCATATGTGTATGTGTGTATGCGTGTGGGTGTGTGTTTGAATTAAATTTGACAAGAAGCTTATACATGATAAAGTGTTTTAAGAAAGGACTAAAAGTTTTCCAGATTATTGTGACAAATTATATAGGCTGACAAAATAGTGATAACAGAAAAAGAAGCCCAGATTTAAAAAAAAAAAAAAACTTGGTAAATATGAGCTATGTGAATTACAGTACATTTTACATAACCCTAGGGGGAAGTTACTGCCAAATTCAGACTGAAATTGAAGAAAGTAGGGAAAACCACTAGACCATTCAGATATGACCTAAATCAAATCCCTTATGATTATACAGTAGAAGTGAGAAATGCATTTAAGGGACTAGATCTGATAGATAGAGTGCCTAATGAACTATAGACGGAGGTTCGTGACATTGTGCAGGAGACAGGGATCAAGACCATCCCCATGGAAAAGAAATGCAAAAAAGCAAAATGGCTGTCTGAGGAGGCCTTACAAATAGCTGTGAAAAGAAGAGAAGTGAAAAGCAAAGGAGAAAAGGAAAGATATAAGCATTTGAATGCAGAGTTCCAAAGAATAGCAAGAAGAGATAAGAAAGCCTTCCTCAGTGATCAATGTAAAGAAATAGAGGAAAACAACAGAATGGGAAAGACTAGAGATGTCTTCAAGAAAATTAGAGATACCAAGGGAACATTTCATGCAAAGATGGGCTCGATAAAGGACAGAAATGGTATGGACCTAACAGAAGCAGAAGATATGAAGAAGAGGTGGCAAGAATACACAGAACTGTACAAAAAAGATCTTCACAACCAATATATTCATGAAGGTGTGATCACTGACCTAGAGCCAGACATCCTGGAATGTGAAGTCAAGTGGGCCTTAGAAAGCATCACTATGAACAAAGCTAGTGGAGGTGATGGAATTCCAGTTGAGCTATTTCAAATCCTGAAAGATGATGCTGTGAAAGTGCTACACTCTATATACCAGCAAATTTGGAAAATTCAGCAGTGGCCACAGGACTGGAAAAGGTCAATTTTCACTCCAATCCCAAAAACAGGCAATGCCAAAGAATGCTCAAACTACCACACAACTGCACTCATCTCACATGCTAGTAAAGTAATGCTCAAAATTCTCCAAGCCAGGCTTCAGCAATATGTGAACCGTGAAATTCCAGATGTTCAAGCTGGTTTTATTATTTTTTTTAAATTTTATTTTATTTTTAAACTTTACATAATTGTATTAGTTTTGCCAAATATCAAAATGAATCCGCCACAGGTATACATGTGTTTCCCATCCTGAACCCTCCTCTCTCCTCCCTCCCCATACCATCCCTCTGGGTCGTCCCAGTGCACTAGCCCCAAGCATCAAGCTGGTTTTAGAAAAGGCAGAGGAACCAGAGATCAAATTGCCAACATCTGCTGGATCACTGAAAAAAGCAAGAGAGTTCCAGAACAACATCTATTTCTGCTTTATTGACTATGCCAAAGCCTTTGACAGTGTGGATCACAATAAACTGTGGAAAATTCTGAAACAGACGGGAATACCAGACCACCTGACCTGCCTCTTGAGAAACCTATATGGAGGTCAGAAAGCAGCAGTTAGAACTGGACATGGAACAACAGACTGGTTCCAAATAGGAAAAGGAGTACGTCAAGGCTGTATATTGTCACTCTGCTTATTTAACTTATATGCAGAGTACATCATGAGAAACACTGGGCTGGAAGAATCACAAGCTGGAACCAAGATTGCCTGGAGAAATATCAATAACCTCAGATATGCAGATGACACCACCCTTATGACACAAAGTGAAGAGGAACTAAAAGGCCTCTTGATGAAAGTGAAAGAGGAGAGTGAAAAAGTTGGCTTAAAGCTCAACATTCAGAAAACTAAGATCATGGCATCTGGCCCCATCACTTCATGGGAAATAGATGGGGAAACAGTGGAAACAGTGTCAGACTTTATTTTTGGGGGCTCCAAAATCACTGCAGATGGTGACTGCTGCCATGAAATTAAAAGACACTTACTCCTTGTATGGAAAGTTATGACCAACCTAGATAGCATATTGAAAAGCAGAGACATTACTTTGCCAACAAAGGTCAGTCTAGTCAAGGCTATGGTTTTTCTAGTGGTCATGTGTGGATGTGAGAGTTGGACTGTGAAGAAAGCTGAGCGCTGAAGAATTGATGCTTTTGAACTGTGGTGTTGGAGAAGACTCTTTGAGGGTCCCTTGGACTGCAAGGAGACCCAACCAATCCATTCTGAAGATCAGCCTTGGGATTTCTTTGGAAGAAATGATGCTAAAGCTGAAACTCCTGTACTTTGGCCACCTCACGCGAAGAGTTGACTCATTGGAAAAGACTCTGATGCTGGGAGGTATTAGGGGCAGGAGGAGAAGGGGATGACAGAGGATGAGATGGCTGGATGGCATCACTGACTCGATGGACATGAGTCTGAGTGAACTCCGGGAGTTGGTGATGGTCAGGGAGGCCTGGCATGCTGAAATTCATGGGGTCGCAAAGAGTCGGACACGACTGAGCAACTGAACTGAACTGAACTGAGGGGGAAGTTATGTATTTATGTGAATTATAGTCCTTTTTTTCATAACTCTAGGGAGAAATTATGTTTTAATTTGTATATGACTGTTACACCACTTAACATTTACCTTAGTTTTCGTGTGCCAGCAAAGCTAAAATTATATTAAATAATATTAATATGACTCCTCTTTAACCAAATGTCTTTATTTTCCTCAATAAGGTTTTTGTACATGCACAGAGTTATGAAGTTCAAATATAAAGGGTCCTAAGAGAATCACAGTCAATTTAATAAATTGTGTTTGGTCAAGCTCTCTAAGTTCTTAAGAACAGGAAACTTTAAAGGATACTTCATAAATCTAAATTTAAAATGCCATTTATAATTTAGGAAAGTAAAGGTTAGCAGTGGAAATAATCTTGTTTTTCAGGAACAATCAAGTTGTTTCATAACTATTGACATTACAATTATATCACAAAATATGTCCTGGTTAACAGTTTAAATATCTATAAGCTTTAAGTTTTGAGTAATTTTAGTATTTATTTTTCTTCTTTGAATTTTAGCAATTACTCATTAGTAAGTAACTTGACACATTAAAATTTGTTCAAATCTAAAATTGTTCACAGGTTTCTGCATAGACCTTCTTGCTAATTTAGTGGCATCATATCTCCTGATGTTGGCTGGAATTAGGTCAGACTACAATCATAATGATAGATTCATTCTAACAATTATCATTTATGAGTGCTAAGTTTTTCCATGAAACATCTTATTTAAAACTTACTTAAACCTGCACACAAACTCAAATTATGTGCGTATTTTTTTTCATTTTGCACAATAAAATGATAAAATACTGGGACAGAGAAGCATTTATTAATTTGCCTAAGATTTCATAGCTAATAAGTAGCAGATCTAAGTAAGAAACAGAGGCAGCTTCCTTCCAAAACTTAGTGTTTGATCACTATATTGTACAAATGCATCAGGCAAAAGAAAGATAATGCTCAGAGACATAAAGGATAAGGGATATATACAAGCATTAATCTGAATAGCATTATTACTAATTTATTATTTATTTGTATTTTTGGCTGCACTGTATCATCACCACTGTGCACAGGCTTTGTCTAGTTGCCACAAGCGAGGGCTATTCTCTAGCCGTGGTGTGTAGACTTCTCACTGAAGTTGCTTCTCTTCTCTCAGAGCATGGATTCCAGGGCACGCAGGTTCATAGTTGTAACACAGGGGCTAGTTGATCTGCAGTACGTGGAATCTTCCCAGATGAGGATTGAACCTGTGCCCCCCACACTGTCAGGCAGATTATTAAATACTGGACCATCAGGGAAGTCCTAGGTAGAGTTCTAAGAGAAAGGCACAAAGCCTTTGGATTCACTATAACCTGGGTTCTGATATAGTGTGACCACTTCCTCTCTGCACAATCACAGAAAATTGATTCATTTCTAATACACTTAGTTTCCTCAATGGAAAAAACATAGTATTAATTTCATTTATTGATTCACTTATTGAAGATGAAAGGATACAGAGATGTAAAAAGTGAAACCAATGGTTCTAGGTATGTTCTAGGCCCTCACTGAACGGTAAGAATGGCAACGGCACTGAACTTTCTAATTACATCCAGCAATCTCTGCTTTTGTCCGTTCATGCTTCCCACAATTTAATTCTCAAGGTAAAATACACTTGAATATTTTCATTATGCAATGTTTTTTAGTCGGAATATTTTGTAAAATTTTATTTTTGTTTTTGCGATCTGTTTGGGATAATAATTATACATCTCATATTCATTCTAACTATATTGCTAGTACTCAATATTTTTTAAACTAAGGAAAAACAGTATAGCAGAAAAATAAAAAATTATGAATAGGGCTGAATCCCATGAAACACTGAGACTAACAAATATAGTTCTAAACTTCATTCTGTTCACTGATGGGCACTTTCCTTAAGGTATATTTTTTCAGCTTCACATCACCAAAGATTTTCTCTTATATTTTCTCCAAACTTTGTGAGATTAATAATGTTGAAAACCCCCTTAATGCACCATGATGGGCACTG
Source organism: Bos mutus (assembly GCF_027580195.1). Taxonomy (NCBI): domain Eukaryota; kingdom Metazoa; phylum Chordata; class Mammalia; order Artiodactyla; family Bovidae; genus Bos; species Bos mutus. Next base: position 46,268,298 of record NC_091642.1, on the reverse strand, counting down.
TAAAGTATCTTACTTGTGACATAGTAACTATAGAATATGGAGAAGGCAATGACACCCCACTTCAGTACTTTTGCCTGGAAAATCCCATGGATGCAGGAGCCTGGTAGGCTGCAGTCCATGGGGTCGCTAAGAGTTGGACACGACTGAGTGACTTCACTTTCACTTTTCACTTTCATGCATTGGAGAAGGAAATGGCAACCCACTCCAGTGTTCTTGCCTGGAGAATCCCAGGGACGGGGGAGCCTCGTGGGCTGCTGTCCCTGGGGCCGCACAGAGTCGGACACCACTGAAGTGACTTAGCAGCAGCAACTATAGAATATAAGATGGATTATAGGATGGCAATGTGGTATCAGATTTGAACTGTCAAAAGAGGAATATATATATAGCTTTTATAGAACACTTATACATTCATGATGAATTATAAAAACTAATGTAGTGATGAGCACATGCCAGCTACTTCTAGATTAGTAGACATATCATGTGAAGAGTATTTCATGGTAGCTGGTAGAAATTTTACTTTAAATGCTGTTGTATCTCTTGCTAACACAGCATGATTTTGCCTTTCAACAATACCCATTAGGTTAATGAACTCACTAATTTTTTTTGAAAATAGACTCTGAAATGATTTTTTCCCTTAAGGTTTTTGTGTATGGTTAAAAACATTTTAGTGATCAAACCCATCAGCAGGAACTAAAAGCTGAACTTCAACCAAATTAAATCGTAGAAAAGAGTGGGAACCTCTCTCTCTCTTTTGTTCTTTCTCTCTCTTTTTCTATCTTTTTCTCACTCTTTTTCTATCTTATATTTTGGTTAACAGTTGGTTCAAATGTATGTTAAATATTTATAAGAACTAAATGTAATATAAAGTTTTATCTTTAAAGTATTTTTATAATAAATGATATGTTTAAGTCTTGGACTTAGTTATAATGAAAATGATTATGGAAATGGTTTGTTTATGTTCATATTTCCTATTATTTATGTAAACAACATAAAAATATTTAGACCTAAGTAACATTTTAATAGAAATAGTGAAGTTCCATATAAACCCACATCCATTTTCCTCTATTCTTAATGTGTTTCATTGGTATGGTACATATTTTAACAACTCATGAACCAACAGTGAAACATTACTGTTAATTCAAATCCATATTTTATCTGCTGCTGCTGCTGGTAAGTCGCTTCAGTCGTGTCCGACTCTGTGCGACCCCACAGACGGCAGCCCACCAGGCTCCCCCGTCCCTGGGATTCTAAAGGCAAGAACACTGGAGTGGGTTGCCATTTCCTCCTCCAATGCATGAAAGTGAAAAGTCAAAGTGAAGTCGCTCAGTCGTGTCCTAGTCCTAGCGACCCCATGGACTGCAGCCCACCAGGCTCCTCCGTCCATGGAATTTTCCAGGCAAGAGTACTGGAGTGGGTGCCATTATTTTATCTAGGTTTCCTTAATTTTACCTAATGTGTTTTTTCTTGTCCAAGGACCCCATCTATGATACCATATTACTTTCAATCATCATGAATCTTTAGTTTCATCTACACTATGTCTGTTTTTTATTGTCTTTGTTTTTAATACCTTGACAGTCTTGAAGAGTCCTGGCCAGATAATCTCTCTTTCTAATAGATAAATAAACAAATAAATAGAGATGTGCATATACATGCATACACACATAGATGTATATACACATAAATATAAACGGCATACAGTATATTGCTTATGTGTATATGTACCATATAGTTATACATATAATATATCACATATAGATTTCTTTTCTATATCAATGAAGAGCAAGTTGTACATATAAAACCTCTTAAGCGCATAACATTTTACTGTGCATTTCTGAAAAACAAAGACATTCTTCTATATAATATAACCATCAAAATCAGGAAATTACATTCATGCAGTATTAATCTATAATCTTCAGACCATAAATTTTGCTGTTTTTTCTCCCAGTAAATTCCTTTATAGTCCAAAGATTCAACCTAAGATCACACATTACATTTACTTGCTGTGTCTTTGTAGTCTCAATCTTAGTTCCTTGATATTTCCTTAACTTTAATGACCTTAATAATTTCCAGCAGTGTGACAGTTTATAGAAAATTTTTAAATTTAGAATTAGCTGGTATTTCCTCATGATCATAGATATTGTTCAGGAAAACCACAAAAGTGATATTCAGAGCACATAACAAAAGAGATTTAATATCAATGTATCCCATTACTGGTAATGGTAGCTTTTATCACTTTGGTAAGAAGGTTTTTCTTCTGTATTTATTCTTTTTTTGTACTTAATAGTTAACAAGTAATTAAAAGCTTAAAACTTTTAAATATCCTGCTGCTGCTGCTGCTGCAGCTCCTGCTGCTGCTAAGTTGCTTCAGTCGTTTCCAATTCTGTGCGACCCCATAGATGGCAGCCCACCTGGCTCCCCCATTCCTGGGATTCTCCAGGCAAGAACACTGGAGTGGGTTGCCATTTCCTTCTCCAATGCATGAAAGTGAAAAGTTAAAGTGAAGCTGCTCAGTCGTGTACGACTCTTCCCGACCCCATGAATATCCTATTCCTTATGAAACTTGGACTCAGCATTTTTATTAGTGATTTATAAAACACTGATTTGTTAAAAAAAAAAAAAAAAAAAACATTGATGAAAATACAAATTTCAATGATTGGATATAGTTTCTTCCTTCTTCTTTTTGCCCCTTGAGCATGTACTGATGTGCTTTTTTAAGACATTACAGAACACACTGCTGCTGCTGCTACTAAGTCGCTTCAGTCGTGTCCGACTCTGTGAGACCCCATAGACGGCAGCCCACCAGGCTCCCCTGTCCCTGGGATTCTCCAGGCAAGAACACTGGAGTGGGTTGCCATTTCCTTCTCCAATGCATGAGTAATACACATTTGATTGCTAATGAAAATGTTAGCATGCTGAAATGGGGAATTTAGGAATTTACTAAATAATTTGCTTGCTTGCTGAGAACAAATTTTCTAAAATGCAGGCATGAACTAAATTGATTTTTTTGTCTTTATGTAAAATATCTCAAAATTATTTTTTCTTTGGGCTAAATATAAACTATATTTGATGGAATGCATCATCCAAATTGTATCATTTCAGTTTAATGTATATCTTGGCTCTGTAATGTGCCAAATTATATTTACTTCCTCTTTCATTGGGCTTCCCTCATAGCTCATTTGGTAAAGAATCCACCTGCAATGCAGGATACCCTTGTTCGATTCCTGGGTCCAGAAAATCCACTGGAGAAGGGATAGGCTACCCACCCCAGTATTCTTGGGCTTCCCTTGTGGGTTAGCTGGTAAAGAATCCACCTGCAATGTGAGAGACCTGGGTTGGATCCCTGGGTTGAGAAGATTCCCTGGAGAAGGGAAAGGCTACCCACTCCAGCAGTCTGGCCTGGAAAATACTGTATAGACCATGGGGTCGTAAAGGGACAGACATGACTGAATGACTTTTACTTTCCTCTTTCATTTCCTTTTTTTCTCAAAAGTTTCTTAATAACAAATTATGAAATTTCTGAAACAATGTATTTCACAAGGCTTGAAAATGAACTCTTCGAAGCTAAGAAATCTGTGTTTTAGTCTTTATATACCAGCTATTAGAAATACGATAGGAGATAGAAGCTCTCTTAGCCAATTATTAACTATAAAGTAAATATAGGACAAAATAATAATGTTACAAAGTTGTGTTGAGGATTATAAGAGACAATGCTTTTAAAATACATAGGACAGGTTCTGGGCATCTTTTCATGCAGGTCAACTCTGCCCTGAATATATGCTTTTTTAGAAATAGTTATAATTCTATAACTTTTTAAAATGAAGGAGATCTTAAAAAATAAAATGTAAAATAAATTAGTAAACAAGTAGTAATTAATGAGACATTCTTGCCTGGGAAATTCCATGGACACAGGAGCCTGACGAGCTACAGTCCATGGAGTCCTAAAAGAGTCGAACATGACTGAATGACAACACGTTGAGAATTTTTTCTCACAATGGTGAAATATCTGAATCCATCCAATTTTAGTTTTTGCTTTCCTGATTAAATTTTTAGCTCCGTGCTATTCTTTCACATTTCACTGTGACTATATCATCTCTTTCCATTTAATATATGCATTTTTGAACATCTGTTTTTCTCAGAATCATTTTGGTAGATCTAAAGGCACAGATGGTCTCCACGATGAAGCATAACAAGAAAGATTCCATATATAGTTAAGAATATTTTCTGCACATTTTATATGTATTCTTTACAGTTTCTTATGTATTTTTTTTAACCAGGGAAGGTTTATTTTGACACATAAATAATTTCAAACACAGAAATATAAAAATTATACAAGCTTTTTCTCTAAACCATTTGTGGTGTTACTGAAAAGAATCCTTCTTATCCCCAGATATCAATACTTTAATGTATATTTCTGAAAGATAAGAATATTCTCCACATAACAATACAGCCATCAAAAATCAAGAAAATGAACACTGATACATTACTACTTCTAATCCATAGTCACCATTCCAGTTCCATCAATTATCCAGATAATGTATTAATTATAAACATTTATTAAATTCATATTCTATGAAGACATTGTCCTTGCCCTCAAGGAGTTGAGTATATTAGTAGTTTACAATCTTTTTTTTTGTTTGTTTATAACATTATATATTACATGTGTATGACATTTTGATTTTTGTAATTACTACAGGGTGCTCACCATCTAAAGTTTAGTTTCTATCCATCACCATACCATTGATCTCCTTTACTAATTTTTCTCTCTCTATCCCCTTTTTCCTTTATTTATCATGACTCTATTATATCTATGTGTTTGTTTTTGTTTGGTTTGGTCATTTATTTTTAATTTTTTAAAAATTTCCAGTATAATAAGGTGATTTTTTTTATACAGGTAAAAGTCTCTCTTTTTTTTTAAGAAATATGGTCTATGGTGGGACTTCCCTGGTGGTCCAGTGATTAAGAGTTTGTGGTCCCAATGCAGGGCACTCAGGTTCAATCCTTGGACAGGGAATTAGATACCACGTGTTGCAACTAAGTGTTAACAAAGATTGAAGATCCTAAGTGCCATAACTAAGACCAAGCATAGCCAAATAAACGAATTATTTTAAAAAAGAAAGAAAGAAAAAGACTATGATCCATGGTATTGAAAACTTGATGTATTTACTCAAGGAATAAAAATCACTACTTATACAGCCATTTCCTTTCACAGAGTTTCTTTGGATAGAGAGTACTAACATTTAATCTACAACACACAAAAGCTCCTGAAAAATGAAATAAGACTAAGCCCTCATTCCTTTTTCTTGTCTATTTTCCTCCTCCAAGGAATTAAGTATATTTTGGGAAACAAGAGATAGGTAAGAGAGAAAAAAAGATGATATTAAGGGAAAGAAAAGAAGCACATAAAAATACATTTTCTTATTTAAGCATATAAATGGAAATCAATCTTCCACCTGTTTTAAAATATTCAAGTATGCTACAATTAAACAACTTTCAATAAGCTCTCTCATATAGACATATGTATATATGTATATATAGTCTCTCTCTATATATCTGTCAATACATATGCACATATATATATTCGTTTAAGCTTAATTCAGTTTCAGTGAGATTGCTCTTCAGTTTTTAGCAAAAATTACAAGGCTACTCCTTACTTTCTATAATAATAATCCTTTCTCTTGTTTTGAAAATACTCTTCTACATGAATTTGCTTTTAATAATATATTGAGAGGAAATTATTTTCAATATTAATTATCTAGCTTTCATGATAAAGAACGGAGTGAAGAATTTTTGCACAGGTGCAAAAGCTATGTTATGTTAAAGGGAACTTGAAGAACATATGGAATTCCTCTTTTATATTTTTCTTTTTGATTTCAATAAATCACAGCGAGATAACATCTGCTGAATGTGAATTCAAGAATGTGTATCATTTGATAACATTCCTAAAAGTTTTAAGATAAACCTCAAATAAACATTTAATTTGAATGAATGTTTTAGCAAAACAAATGTTACATCAATGAGTTAATATAAAACCAATGTAATGGTCATGGAAACAGTATTTTGGCACATAATAAGCTTCAATAAATAATCACAGGTTCGGAGATAATGTAATGTTATCATAGTGAGAAAAAGCTGAAGTTCTCACTAATGTCCACCTCCTTACAAATGTATAACTCCATCCCATTTGTGGAGAGTGCATTGGTTTTTAAACATCATTATTTCTGAGGCATATATGTAAGGTAGGGATGATTTGCAAGAGAGATTTGTAAAATTACTTTATCAGAGGAGGAGGTTAAAGACTGAATTATAGCCAAAGCATGAATGACTTGCAGGTTGGAAAAATTATTTTTATGGCAAATGATCTTTGGACTATACAGTGCAATCGAAAAGACCCTGAAAATAAGTAAAGAGGGAAGAAGACAGTAATTAATCATTTTAAACTGGGTCTGTTTTCTAGAACTACAATATTAGAAGTTTACAATATTTTACATAGATGACTATGGAAGCACTGTAGACAATCTTCAAAGGATCATGTGTGTGTGTGCTCAGTCGCTCAGTCATGTCCGACTCTTTGCGACCCCATGAACTGTAGCCCACCAGACTTCTCTATCCATGGTGTTTTTCAGGCAAGAATAATGGAGTGGGTTGCTATTTCCTCCTCCAGAGGATCTTCCTGACCCAAGGATTGAACCCAAGTCTCTTTTATCTCCTGCATTGGCAGGCAGATTATTTGCTACTGCACCAACTGGGAAAACCCTCAAAGGATCATGGAGTATAATCAAAATACCAAAAGATTGCATGGCCCCTGTTGCAGTTAAATCAGCAATTGTGCCATAGAGTTCCACATAGTAGCCATACAGACCTTGTGAGTTAGAACATGTGAGACCAATTTTTATGTCTGCAAAATCAAATACTCAGCTTTACTTTTTCACTACTGAGAAACTGCGTCAGGGACATATTAGTCAAACAGAACTGAGGGATACATGATAGATAGGTAAATAGACTGAGCAAGAGAGATTTATTACAAGGAATTGGCTCACAAGATTATGGAGGCTAAGACGCTCTAGGATTTGAGTTGTCAAACTAGAAACCCAGCTGATGTAATTCTAGTCAAAGACCAAAATCTGAGAACCAAGAAAATTGACTGTGTAAATTCCAATTTGAATCCAAGTCTGGAGGAAAGAGAAGACAGATGTCCTAACTTGAAGACAGTCAGGCACAGGGAGTGAATTCTTCTTCACTGAGCTTTTTGTCTTATTCAGGTCTTCAATAGATTAGATGAGGCCTGCCCATGTTTAGGGAGCTCCCTGGTGGCTCAGGTGGTAAAGAATCTGCCTGCAATGCAGGAGACCTGGGTTCGATACTTGGGTTGGGAAGATCCCCTGGAGAAGTGAAAGGATACCAACTCCAGTATTCTAACCTAGAGAATTCCATGAACTGTATAGTCCATGAGGTTGCAAAGTGTCAGACAGGACTGAGTGACTTTCACTTTCACCCACATTTAGGGGATGGAACAATCTGTTTTATTAGGTCTACCAATTCAAATGTTAATCTAATTCAGAAACACCCTCACAGACTCAACTAGAATAATGTTTAACCAAATATCTGGGTACTTCATGGCTCAGTCAAGTTGACATATGACTGCAACCTCTGTGTGACTGCTAATTTTATGCTACAAAAATATAAGAGAAAGTCATGGAATTGATATCTTATTTTTAATTAAATATGGAGGTGGAGGCTCCACTAATAGTGATAATTTGTACAGGATGTCAGTTTCTGTGGGCATTTGTTCTTAAGAGAAATTTGGTGTGAAGTCTCAGATCAGATCAGATCAGATCAGTCGCTCAGTCGTGTCCGACTCTTTGTGACCCCATGAATCGCAGCATGCCAGGCCTCCCTGTCTGGTGTGAAATCTAGTTCACAACAAATTGTGGAAAATTCTTAAAGAGATGAGAATACCAGACAATGTGCCTCCTGAGAAATCTGTATGCAGGCCAGGAAGCAACAGTTAGAACTGGACATGAAAAAACAGATTGGTTCCAAATCAGGAAAGGAGTACCTCAAGGCTGTATATTGTCACCCTGCTTATTTAACTTATATGCACAGTACATCATGAGAAATTCTGGACTGGATGAAGCACAAGTTGGAATCAAGATTGCTGGGAGAAATACCAATAATCTAGATAGGCAGATGACACCACCCTTATGGCAGAAAGCAAAGAAGAACTAAAGAGCCTCTTGATGAAAGTGAAAGAGGAGAGTGAAAATGTTGGCTTAAAACTCAACACACAGAAAGCTAAGCTCATAGCATCTGGTCCCATCACTTTATGGCAAATAGACGGGGAAACAATGGAAACGGTGTCAGACTTTATTTTTTTGGGCTCCAAAATCACTGCAGATGGTGACTGCAGCCATGAAATTAAAAGATGTTTCCTTCTTGGAAGAAAAGCTATGACCAACCTAGATAGTGTATTAAAAAGCAGAGACATTACTTTGCCAACAAAGATCTGACTAGTCAAAGCTATGGTTTTTCCAGTAGTCATGTATGGATGTGAGAGTTGGACTATAAAGAAAGCTGAGGACCAAAGAATTGATGCCTTTGAACTATGATGTTGGGGAAGACTCTTCAGAGTCCCTTGCATTGCAAGGAGATCCAAGCAGTCCATCCTAAAGGAAATCAGTCCTGAATATTCATTGGAAGGACTGATGCTGAAGCTGAAACGCCAACACTGTGGACACCGGATGCGAAGAGCTGACTCATGTGAAAAGACCCTGATGCTGGGAAAGATTGAAGGCAGGAGGAGAAGAGGACGACAGAGGATGAGATGGTTGGATGGCATCACCGACTCAATGGACGTGAGTTTGAGTAAACTCCATGAGTTGGTGGTGGACAGGGAGGCCTGGCGTGCTGCAGTCCATGGGATTGCAGAGTTGGACACGACTGACTGAACTGAACTGAACTGGATGTCTAGTACACAGTAAATCAAATTACAATATTTGTCACTAAAAAATAAATGTGTGTTAGTCCAATGTAGACTAATGCATAATCTTACTCCACTAAAAATGTTTCTGTTTTCATAATGTATTTGAGTAGAAATATAGCACCTACTAGCATTGTTAGTGTTCTGTCATTAAATCATTATTATATGTAAATCATTGTCTAGAGAATTCTAGTTCAGCTAATCTAATACACATGACCCTTCTGATATTTCATCCTTTTTTTAAGAGCGTGGGGGAAACTAAACACTTGGATTCCTGATGAAGTGTATAAGAAAGTAATATCTCATCAATTGCATTTTAAATCATTCCTTTGGGATGACTTTTTTGAGAATGTTTCCAACTTGATAATATCATCACTTGTATGAATTATTTCCCAGTTCAAGTGGTATTATTTTAGTTGTGCTTATTATAAAAATGCTATATTCTTCTGTATCCTTATACATTGTCTCTTTAATCGTTAAAGACATTAAAGTCTATCATAAAGTATTGTTTTAAAATATGTATAAAAATGTTTATTCAGTATTCAGCAATTGTTTATTTTAGCATTTTATTTCTACCAAATTATCTATTTTCATGTAATTATATTACATGAGACTTCAAGAAATATTCAGTAGGTATTAATGTCAGGGGTCTTCCCTGGTGGCTCAGTGGTAAAGAATCCACCTGCCAGTTCAGCAGACACAGGTTCAATCCCGGGGTTGGGAAGATCCCCTGGTGAAGGAAATGGCAACCCAGTCCAGTGTTCTCACCTGGAGAAGTCTATGGACAGAGGAGCTTGGCAGTTTACAGTCTATGGGTGTCGCAAAAGAGTCAGATACAACTTGGCGACTATAACAACAGCAAAAATATCAGGAGATTATTGTTACCTATCAGTACAAGGACCCTGGCGCCAGTGGCATTATTCTATCACTAATTATGTACATTTAGCACAATATTATGATTTGTGAAGTGCTTTACAAGATTCATCCTTCTCAATATGTACTTCAAAATGAGCAAGTTATTTCTTCGCTAGTATAAATTTGGCCTATAGTGATATCAACAAATTATGATGTTGTAAGATGTCCCTTCTTTAAGTCCTCACTTTGAACAAATAAAAACTAGAAGCCAATTATGAACAAAAATACCTCTATATTAGTTGTGGGATCCAACACCGTATGCAAAGAGACCTGGAAGTAGAGGCCTGTGCATTAGGTAATAGGTATACAGACCTTGGTGTGGAATTCAAGTTAGCTGAACTCATTGGACCTGATGAGCAAGGAACTGACCCTAACTTCTCAGGGCCATAGCCTGGGGAAAACCTGGGTAATGCTGATTTAAGCAGATACCCATGAATGAGAGAGATTTTGTGAAAGTCCAGCCCACTCCAGTGCTCTTGCTTGGAGAGTCCCATGGACGGAGGAGCCTGGAGGGCTGCAGTCCATGGGGTCGCTAAGAGTCGGACACGACTGAGCAACTTCCCTTTCACTTTCACTTTCATGCATTGGAGAAGGAAATGGCAAGCCACTCCAGTGTTCTTGCCTGGAGAATCCCAGGGACGGGGGAGCCTGGTGGGCTGCCGTCTATGGGGTCGCACAGAGTCGGACACGACTGAAGTGACTTAGCAGCAGCAGCAGCAGTAGCTCTCCCAAGGAGACATTCCAGCCCTCTCTTGGAGCAAAAAATAATATGTATGATTGAATTAGAAAGGGGAGAAGTCCCTTTCCAGTGTTACCCCTCCCTCTAATGTAACACAGTGTGAGGCTATACTAGCCTAGTGGAACCTCTCCTTGTACAAGAAAGGGAGGGAGAGCAATTTGTGACTGCCTGACAACCCTAGCTGGGTCAGACACAGTGTCAGCCTAATTATTGAGGCAGGACCTCCCTGACTCTGGGGAGGGAGGAGATTGGGAAGGATACAGATAAGAATATCAAAAGGTATTAAAAGAATGAGGTTCCTCCTAACTTTGCTCAGAACTTCAGTAAGAAGTCAGCCCACAGGCTACTTGGATAACCTCAAACAAGGATCTCTTCATTTGGCCTGTGGTCATCCCCAACACTCCAAATGCTAAACCTGTAAATTCCCTACTCTGTGGATATTCTCCAGCATCTCCAAGTGAGATGCTGGAGAATGAACTTGGATAAATAGTGAATGTGTTCAGAAAATCAGACCAGGGACTGTGGGCAAAGGAGAAACCACAAATTTAACTACAGTGCCACCTTTTGGAAAACAAAAGAAAAGTTTCCAGCAGCCAACCCAGTGTGTTCTTAAAACCAGGAAAAAAAGACAGCCTTAAGAATTCAGCCACACCAGGGGCTTCCGTCATAGCTCAGTCAGTAAAGAATCTGCCTGCAATGCAGGAGGCCAGGGTTTGATTCCTGGGTTGGGAAGATTCCCTGGAGAAAGAAATGGCAACCCACTCCAGTATTCTTGCCTGGAGAACCTCCTAGACAGAAGAGCCTGGCAGGCTCCAGTCCATGGGGTCCCAAGAGTTGGACACGACTTAGCGACTAAACTACCAGAGAGCAACAAGTGTGGAGCAAGTATATTCGTACAAGTGACGTGGGTTCAATCCCTGCGTTGGGAAGATCCCCTAGAGTAGGGCATGGCAACCCACTCCAGTATTTTCACCTGGGGAATCCTATGGACAGTGGAGCCTGGAGGGCTACAGTCCATAGGGTTACAAAGAATCAGGGACATGACTGAAGTGATTTAGCACACATGCACGCCCTGCTACATTAAATGCAAAAGCAGCCAATGCAAAACTCCAAGGAAAGTGAAGAATCAAAGAACGTGTCATCACCAAAAGAACAATTATCCTACAGTAAGCAAACACCAAAGCATGGAATTTGGTAATTTACCTGATAAAGAATTCAAAATAACAGTTCTGAAAAATCTAAATGAACTACAAGAAAACACAGAAACACAATTCAGTGAAATCAGAAAAACAAGATACGAATAAAATGAGACATTTAACAGAGATAGAAATCGTAAGAACCAAACAAATTCTGGAACTGAATAAAATGGAAAGTGCAATACAGAGCATCTACTCTAGAATAGACCAAACATATTAAATAAAGTGTTTTTAAATAGAAACACACATAAAACAAGGTTATGTATTGATTTGTTGATGAAAAATGTTGTAACCAGAGGCTTACAAAACTTAATCGTGTATTCCCCTCAGCAATGTAATAACCCTGTATTCCTCCTAGGAGCAATGGTTCAGTATTTGTTAATTCAGTGTTCATGGTGACTTTATAGTATAGAACTACCATGGGTGATGAAAATCAACTATATTTATATAAAACGTGGATACAATGCTTCAGTGAAGAATATTGCAAGAAAGATTAGTAAGGGAATTTTTCCTTTTGAAGCATTGTTCCTGATTTTTAGGTTGGCTCAAGCAGCAATGGCTCACAAGATAATTGAACAGTTAGCTACTCCCATTTTACGTTCAAGTTTCTGTTACACATCTTCATGAAATATTGAATTTTCTTGCTTTATTTTCTTTAATTATTACATGTGCATTTGTGTATTTTCTGTATTTTCCTAAGAGTTGTATAAAATCATTTATGGAAAAAAACACGAACTAAATAAACAAGTAACACACTCAGGCAGCTGCCCAAGGTGATAATCAGCCCACACATAGAATGCCCTTCAGAAAAGCAATTTTATATTTCTGAGACTTGTTGAAATGTTAAAGGACATGGAATACGACCATCTGTACAGCATATGTGCCCTGAAAATTCTGTTTAATGATGTATAGGAAAACACATTTTAACAAACAACCTATCATGTGAAGATTTTCACTCCCCACATAATATTTAGAATTATGTGTGTATTTATATAATGTTAATACGCGTGTGTACATAGATATGTACATATTTTTGTTGGGTATATATATTAATGTATTCTATAATATACTTATTCATTTTCTATATATATATATATTTATTTAAAAGGATATTGCACGTTTTAACTCTATTTTGCTTGTTTGCATCTAGTATAGGCCATTTCATTGGAGCCCTTTGCCTTTTGCCAGACTTTCCATATTGAAACAAAATGTTTATCCTCTTTTTTTCCTAGCTGTTTCTCTTATATTAGCTTTAAACATTCCAAACCCTCGCTTATATCTGAGTGGTAGATCATGAATAAATGTGTGTAGTTCAATTACTGATACATTTTAACATTACATTTTACATGTGTATGTCTGTGTGTGGATATTTACTTACTCCAGTAGTGAAAATGAACGATCTCTGCTAATATGTTTGGTCTAAATATGCAACTATGGAAGGAAGTAAAACTCACTAGTCTATGCAAATGTTGAGCTAATAATTTGACATACTACTTGTCGTTTGCTGTCAACAACTAAATATCACCTCTTCAAAGTTGGGTCAGAAGTCTCATGAAGTTGCTCAGTCTTGTCCAACTCTTCGTGACCCCATAGACTGTAGCCCACCAGGGTCCTCCATCCATGGAATTTTCTAGGCAAGAGTAGTGGAGTGGGTTGCCATTTCCTTCTCCAGGGGATCTTCCCAACCCAGGGATCGAACCCGGGTCTCCTGCATTGCGGGCAGACGCTTTATCATCTGAGCCTCCAGGGAACCTCAGCCTACTTCCAAAAATTTCAGACACCTACTGTTCAAGTTTTCTGGCTTTTTCCTTTTATGTGTGTGTGGTTTTTTTTTGGGGGGGATAACTTTTTAATTCAACTCTGTGGCACAGTTATCTACTTTGGCAACAAAGATCTTTAAATATTGTTTTATTAAATATCAAGAAGCAAAATTTTGCCATTCAATTTTAAATTTTCATAATTAAATATATCAAGAGTGAGTGAATTTTTGTAAGAGAAATCAAGGCACAAATACATTAGAGTGGGTGAATTTTTACAAAACAGTGACATATTTGGGGACAAGGGACTACATTAAAAATATTAAAATGTTGGCTTGGAAGCCTTTTAGTTAACTATTTCCAGTGGTGTGTCCATGTTCATATATGTGCTATTTAAACCATCTCCTCTCACTTTATATTCAGTTCTCTTTGAGCTGCAGAAAGTAAAAGTTTACCTTTAAAAGCTACTTGCCAGGAGGACTGACTTTATAAATACACTACTTTGTACTTACAGTTCCCCAAACCATGGGTTCCCCAAAGCATAGTTTTAAAATCACTTTTAATTGCAATTGTATCCTTTTTCTAAATCAGAGATCAAAACTACTGTGGTTGCTGTGCCACTGGATGTAATGGGGGTGTGGGGGGCATTAAATTCATACTATAATTCTTTAAAAGCTATTGTCAACTTTAGAACCAAGAGATTTCTTATAAAATCAGAATATTAAAAGATGTACTATTGGGTTAGCCAAAAAGTTCATTAGGGTTTTTCTACAACGTCTTTTCCATAACATCCACAACATCATTGGAAAAATCTGAATGAACTTTTTGACCAACCGAATAGCATTGGTTCCATATTCCATTATGAGAATTTCCTGAGGCCAAGTAGCCGATATCCTTTTAGAGAAGGATGTGTTCTTTAGTCGCCACATTCCCATGAGATGTGCTTCACTCCTTTACATTGCCTGATGGATCCCTAGATATCTAGGTTTGTAATCCCTGCAAATGGAAGTAAATGAGATGATTCTTCTTTTCTCTCCCTCTATGAAGCCATTTCTCCATGAAAGAACCCTATTTAAAAGCTAACAAAACATATCTCAGAACAAAATGTAAAAATCTATTTTCTTTAGAGGCACAGGTCCTGTGTTTATTGACTAAGTTCATTTATTCATTGTGACAGTGCAATAATTAAGAAAGTAAAGTGTAAAATATAAGAGTAATGAAAAAGGTGCCATGTACTGACACGGAGTAGGGAAATGCTATGTCAGGAATGGTTTAGAAGAAGATGATACCTAATTAACTTGGAAAATAACTAATGAGAAGGATTCTATCTAAAACTTGAGAACTGGAGACTCTGGATGTAGGAATACATTGTGAAAAGACTTACAAGAGAAAAATAAGAGATAAAGCTAGATATTCAGGCCAACTGTGAAATCATGGTCTTATATGACACATAATGTTTTATTGTTGGTTTAATTCAAAATGAAAAGATATTACTATCTCTCCAATTCTATCAGACAATGGCTTTCTACTCAACCAGTACTACAATCACTAAAGAAAATCCCAGCTTTCTCTCTCTTTTGATAGACAAGGAATCCATAGTTTCCAACTTTCTTCCTCAAATTTGCAACCTGCATGTAATTACCAACCTGGATTTAATTGATCTCTCTGATTTCTTTTCTAATTTTAAAATAAAGTGATTCTTGATAATTCCTTCATACAATATAAATCCTAGCTTATAGATAATCTGATGCACCAAAGTGTTTTTAAATAGGAACAACAGATGCATTTTCTCCACAAGTTTAAGATGCTAATGTTTATAAACTGGTCCAAATGTGCTTTACACTGAATCAGGGGCTTCTGTTTCTTTATGCAAAGCAAGGACTAATGTTGGAAATTTCCAGACTTTCAGGGACTCCTGCCTAAGTTTTCCAAGGGTTCTTTTGAAACACTTCGAGTCTGTGTTTGTGGGCTGCTGCCTACTTTTTTCCTTTGTGTGATTAATGATTGTGTTTTTTGTGCTGGAACATTTCTGGTGTGCTGTTGATCAAATGAGAATTGACAGTTTGTCTTTTGTATTCTTTCCAGCTCACTCCAGTTGGCACCACAATCTTCACAGGATTTTCAGGAGACAATGGAGCTACAGACATAGATGATGGCCCAAATGGACAGATAGAATATGTTATTCAATATAATCCAGACGATCCAGTATGTAAATATCGACTTGAAATGTAACTTCACTATAAGTAGTAAAATTAATATTTATTTAAGCTGATATTTATTATATTCTTCTATTGCTCAATTCCTAGAACCATGTTAGTAATTGTACTATTATTAATAACTATCCCAAATTACATTTTACGATATACTTTTGCTACATTTATAGGCTAGTTTTGGATGGGTTTTGTTGGTAAAAGTTTTAAAATGTCTTCATAGGTATAATAAGTCATTTTTATTAAATCTCTATTATGTTGGTTGACTCCTAAGCATTCTAAATAAATCACTTCATGTGTTATTACCAATGTAATACGTATGTTTTATGGAACTTGCAAATTAATACCATCACTACCCCTCTCCACCAGTGAAACCTGAGGTAGAAAAGAGGACAAAGACTCTAATTTTCAAAAAAAAGCTTTTTTTATTTTGTGTGTGTGTGTTTTTTTTTTTTTTGCTTTAGACAATGGGGCTTCTATTTTGTTCTCTAGGCTAAGTTCTTTCTAAGATATAGGATATATAATACAAAAAAAGAAGAATTGTTTTCTTGAAACTAGACCTGAAAGTCGTGCCTGCTATCTTTCTCTTCCTCTTTTCCCCAAGGCAGCTTCTCAGAACACAAAGGGCTCCTCAAAGTAGTTTTACAATCACTTAAGTGATGTTTAATTAATGTTTCTCCTTTATGTTTAATATTAGGAATATAAAAAGTGGTGACACTAACATGTCTTTGTTTTGAAATTATATATCTCTTATAAAAGCTCTAAACAAAAAAACTGTTGAGCTTACAGATACTAACAACTCTCAGGAAGATCTGCCTCACAAATCGATTGTCAATAATGAATTCAGTTTCTCATTTTATCGTCACAAATCAGTTAGTAACAGTGTTTCTATTGTATAGGAGAGAACACAGGTTCCCAGGTGACATGACTTGCCTGGCTGTTATTGCTGTTGTTCAGTCATCAAGTCACGTCCCTCTCTTTGTAACCTCATGGATTGCAGCACCCCAGGCCCCCTGTCCCTCACTGTCTCCTGGAATTTGCCCAGGTTCGTGTCCATTGAATCAGTGGTGCCATCTAACACTCAGCTATGTCTAAGCTGGAGAGTCAGGACTTGCTTTCTGAGTAGTGTGTGCTCCACTCTTCCTCTGCTGTGCTCTAATAAAATAGTTCCGGCACTTGTGTTAAAATAAAAAAAATAAAAAAAATTGGAGAGCAAAAGCAAAACACAAAAAGCCCATGAGTATAGCAGGGAAAAGGGACGATTTAGGGGGATTTTGTTTTTCCCCTAAAAACTATGCCTCCACATGTTTATAGGCAGACACAATGATTCCAAGAGATGGAGAGAGAATGAGAATGTGACAGAAAAAGACAGTAATGATATAAGGTGTTACACAGAGGTAGAATGGAAAAGATAAAAGGAACAGAAGAGGGCAAGAGAAACATTTTTTAAAAGATAGAAACATGTAGTTGACTATACAGAATATTTCGAAACCATTTATTTTCTTACTATTTAGATTTTTAGAATAATCAATTGTATGCATGTGTCATGTTTTTAGCTTATATTTTATGAGGGTCATTTTCTAATCTTTACTCCTCAGTTTGTAAAAATGAAACTCCCACAAAGTAGAGGATGGTCAGGTCATGTATTTTAAGGAAATATTTATTATGTTGCATAAAAGAAAGAAACTTATCCAAGGTTTGATATAGTGTGAGAAAAAAAATGAATTACTTGGGAAATATCTCTTAGAACTTTCGTGAGGCTGAAATACCTTGTTAGCTATGCAATAATTCCTTCTGAATGCTTCCCCTTTTCAAGGATTTGTGGACTCAGCATGAAATATAATATCATATACTTTTGCTACCTACAGATAGAATAAGTCAGTCACATGCAGTTTCCAAATTGGAAAAAAAGAAAAAATGTTCTTTAACAAGCTAGCACTACTATGGAATAAAGAAAGAAATTCTCTGATCATGGTTAATTGGTGAGGCAAAAGATTAAGATGTCATGACAGCACTTAACTTAGAGTGTGTGTTTTGAAAGAGTAAGCATTAACCAAATCACATTCTTATAGAGTGAATCCAACTTTAATCATCATAGAGACTTAATGATCAACACCAGTTTCTTCTCGTGTAAAATATCTTGAGCACTATCTTATGATATTCATATTATTAAATTATTAAATCTCTAGAAATTCTGCTTATAATTAAAAGCATAATTATATTATCCAGCTTATTTCTTAGTATCAAACCAAGAAATGTAATACATATGTATGTGTTTGTAATACATACACGTTTGTATGTATTACAAATGTGTGCACGCTAAGCCACTTTGGTCATGTCAGACTCTGCAAGTCAGTGAACTGTGGCCCATCAGGCTCCTCTGTCCAAGGGATTCTCCTGGCAAGAATGGGAGTAGGTTGCCATGCTCTTCTCCAGGGGACCTTACCAATCCAGGGATCGAACCCACATCTCTTATGTCTCCTGCATTGGAGGCAGATTCTTTAACACTAGTTCCACCTGGGAAAATATGTAACCTCAAATTGTGGACCCTTCTGGCTTTTGCAAACACAATATAATTTTTAAAATAAATTTTATATAATTAAAATTAGTTTATTTAAAATTGAGGATGTTAGTTGCTCAGTGTGTCTGACTGTGACCCCATGGACTATAGCTCCCCAGGCTCCTCTGTCCATGGGATTCTCTAGGCAAGAATATTGGAGAGAACAAACATATGGATACCAAGGGGAGGGGAACGAATTAAGAGATTGGGATTGACATAAATACACTACTATGTATAAAATGCATAACTAACGAGGAACCTACTGTACAGCAAAGTGAACTCCATTTGATGCTCTGTGGTGACCTAACTGGGAAGGAAATCCGAAAGAGAGGGGATGTATGTGTACATCTGACTGGGTCACTTTGCTATACAGCACAAACTGACATAGCAGTGTAAAGCAACTATACGCCAATAAAAATGCAAAAAAAAATACTTTGCATTATAGTAGAACAGAAGATACATTTGTAAATTTCTACAAGGATGACTTGGATAATGTAAATGAGTGACATGATGGAGGTAAAGTGGATATACACATATTGTCTGTATGATAGAAGTTTGTTTATGGGAAAGCAATTCAACTCTAGCTGATTAATCATTGGCTTATTGGAAATCAGGACCACGGTTGTCATATTTTTTACTGTCTGAGCCACCAGGGAAGTCGTATTTATAAAACAGTAAAGCATCTGTCTACAATGCGAGAGACCCAGGTTCAAGCCCTGGGTTGGGAAGATCCCCTGGAGAAGGAGATGGCAATCCACTCCAATACTATTGCCTGGAAAATCCCATGGACAGAGGAGACTGGTAGGCTACACTCTATGGGGTCGCAAAGAGTCAGACACAACTGAGCGACTTCACTCACTCACTCATGCCATTTTCTGGGCTTCCCTGGTAGCTCAGCTGGGTGGGGAAGATTCTCTGGAGAAGGGATATGCTACCCACTCCAGTATTCTTGGGCTTCCATGGTGGCTCAGATGGTAAACAATCTGCCTGCAATGTGGGAGACTTGGGTTCTATCTCTGGGTTTGATCCCTAGGTTGGGAAGATCCCTGGAGAAGGGCATGGCAACCCACTCCATTATTCTTGCCTGGAGAATCTCCAGGGACATAGGAGCCTGGCCAGCTACAATCCATGGGGTTGCACAGAGTCAGACACAACTAAGCTCAGTACATACCATTTTTATTGATTCTAAGTATATGCATTAATACACAATATTTGTTCTTCTCTTTATGACTTACTTCACTCTATATAACAGTCTGTAGGTTGATCCATGTCTGTGCAAATTACACACTTTGGTTCCTTTTAATAGCTGAATAATATTCCACTGTATATAGGTATCATATCTTCTTTATCCATTCCCCTGTTGATGGACATTTAGGTTGCTTCCATGTCCTGGCTATTGTAAATAGTGCTTCAATGAACATTGGAGTGCATGTATCTTTTCAAAATATGGTTTTCTCCATATATATGCCCAGGAGTGGGATTGCTGGATCATATTTATTTTAGTTTTTTAAGGAACCTCCACACTGTTCTCCATAGTGCTTGTACCGATTTACATTCCCACCAACAGTGTAGGAGGGTTCCTTTTTTTCCCATATTCTCTCCAGCACTTCCTGTTTGTAGATATTTTGATGATGACTATTCTGAGTGATGTGAAGTGATACCTTATTGAACTAATTGTATTTTTAAAAGTGAAAAGAAAAATTCAGAAAAAAAAGAGAAGAATTTGTCTTCAAATGTTCTATGGAATTTTTAATTTTAGAGAGTTTATCTTACTCAGAAAACTGCAATTATGTTAGGTATCATTCTGATAGTTTATTGATAAATCTTATTATTAACAGATTGATACGACTGTTCATACAATAGATTATCATATTAGTTTTCTTCTCTTGGTCTTTTATTATTTTATGCCAGACTTCACTGACCTTCATTCTGCATTTCAAGTGCTTTCCCAAAAGTAGTAAGGAGAGAGCTGATGACATATCCCTTACAGCAGGGTCCAGTGGACTGAAAGCAGCACAGCATTTTCATTAAATCCCACTGCCACTCAGAAAAGCACTTAAGACATTTCAATAAAATGCCTGGGCTACTTCTTTCTTGGAGGTAGTAGAGTGGTCTTTCATCATCTCCTCCTCAGTAGATTGACCTTCTTTTGTAATGTGCTTGATTCTCTTTAAATTTTGAAGGAACTGAATAGGAAAAAAGAAAAGCCATCATTTATTCTGTAATGTAAAGGGGTGTAATTCTTTTGAATTTCGTGAATCAGGAAGATAAAATTACTTTTTTTTTTTTTTTGCCTTTTTGATTTTATTGAAGTATAGTTGATTTACAATGCTGTGTTAATTTCTGCTGTACAGCAAAGTGACTCAGTTATACATATATATATATATATATATATATATATATATGTATTCTTTTTATTTTTATTAAAAAAAAAAAAAATCATTTTGTAAATGCAAAAGATGTCTGATAAATCATTATCTCGAAGCAGTTTTGCATATAGGTCAAAGTCCAAATTTCAGATATTACTAAAATATCTGAGCTAAGCAAAAACAATATTGCTTACTGTTAGATAGTTTACTAAAAACATTACCTTACACTTTGATACATTTTTTTATAGAATATATTATATGGGATAGTCGCATGGCACCATAGTCATATTATTATTTTTTTTAATAATGAATATTCATGTTTAATTCAGTTCAGGTCAGTTCAGTCGCTTAGTCATGTCCAACTCTTGCAACCCCATGAATCACAGCATGCCAGGCCTCCCTGTCCATCACCAACTCCTGGAGTTCACTGAGATTCATGTCCATCGAATTGGTGATGTCATCCAGCCATCTCATCCTCTGTTGTCCCCTTCTCCTCCTGCCCTCAATCCCTCCCAGCATCAGGGTCTTTTCCAATGAGTCAACTCTTCTCATGAGGTGGCCAAAGTATTGGAGTTTCAGCTTTAGCATCAGTCCTTCCAATGAACACCCAGGACTGATCTCCTTTAGGATGGACTGGTTGGACCTCCTTGCAGCCCAGGGGACTCTCAAGAGTCTTCTCCAACACCACAGTTCAAAGGTATCAATTCTTCGGCACTCAGCTTTCTTTACAGTCCAACTCTCACATCCATACATGACCACTGGAAAAATTATAACCTTGACTAGAGGGACATTTGTTGGCAAAGTAATATCTCTGCTTTTTAATATACTATCTAGATTGGTCATAACTTTCCTTCCAAGGAGTAAGTGTCTTTTAATTTCATGGCTGCAATCACCATTAGGTTATTGCTTAAAGTCTTTGTGTTAAAATTTGAACCCAGGTCTTTTCACTGTGAGTCTGTGACATTTTAAATTTACAATATACATGTGCTTTTGAAGTTAAACAGAAACTTCTAAATACAGTTTCCTAAGACAAGGAAATAAAGTATATTGTAATTTTTCCTGTATCACTAAATATGCATATGCATATTTGTGTGTGTTTCTGTAGCAGGGAGGAATGAGTTTTTTGGAAACAGAGAAACAATCACCAGAATTCTGGTATTTTACTAGGAGCAAATTAGTATTGCTGTACTTCCCAGTGAAACTCATTTGTGCCTTGGTCCTGTCATTAGATCACCAGGAAATATACATGTACATGAGTGTGTGTGTCTCTGTGTGTGCAGGTCCCAAAACCAAATCTCTCTGCTTTCAAATTGAATTTCTAGTCCTTACAGTTGAATGGAGAATATAAAAAACAATATTTATAAATGTAGCATGAATATGAGAAGCCAAACAGAATCTTTCCTGATTATTAAAAAATGATGGATGACCAGAGTTCTCAGCTGAGAACAGATAATTCAAAGTATGTCATTCTCTGTTTCCAGATCATCTACATCTCTGGAGCTCAACACCTCCTTAAATGGCTAGGGGAGAGGTGTTATCTTATCTCTATTGGTACTTAGTCAGCTTCCCACAGGTTAATAAAGAGGGTCATAGGGGAATGAAGTGCACTCAGAGAAACATGGAATTGATAGAGTCAACATTCTGTCTCCTTCTTTGCTTAAGTCAGTGTGAATATGTGTGTTGAGGGTGGGCATTATATATGCCTCCTACAATTTTTCTCATACTTTCAGCAGTGAGAAAATAATTTAAACTGCCATATATGCCCATTTACTCAATGGTGATTTGCCACTTGTCTGGCAGTTACTGAGATACTAAACTGCCAGGAAGTTGTGAGTGGACCTTTCCTAATGGAGACCAGATGCTTGGGGCCTGTGGATACTAAGAGGCTTAGTCATCATTGGAATATCTATTGAATAGCACTAGGCAGGTAGAGGTCAGCATTCAAATTCTCATCACCCAAGGAAACCTGTGCTAGTTTGTGCTTTACAGAGTAGTGTCCAAAATTAACAGAAAGTGGGTCAGGGACTTACTTCCAAAAAATGTAGGGGGCTTAAGGAGAAGGATACGACCGTGCTCCTACACCTGACAAGGCACCGGCGGCCCACTCCAGTACTCTGGCCTGGAAAATCCTGTAGATGGAGGAGCCTGGTAGGCTGCAGTCCATGAGGTCACTAGGAGTTTGACACGACTGAGTGACTTCACTTTCACTTTTCACTGTCATGCATTGGAGAAGGAAATGGCACCCTACTCCAGTACTCTTGCCTGGAAAATCCCGTGGACGGAGGAGCCTGGTAGGCTACAGTCCATGAGGTCACTAGGAGTCTGACACGACTGAGTGACTTCACTTTCACTTTTCACTGTCATGCATTAGAGAAGAAAATGGCAACCCACTCCAGTGTTCTTGTCTAGAGGATCCCAGGGACGGGGGAGCCTGGTGGGCTGCCGTCTATGGGGTCGCACAGAGTCGGACACGACTGAAGCGACTTAGCAGCAGCAGCAGCAGTGCTCCTACACTCCTCTCCTTTGTTGATGAAACAAATCACTAAGGATGAAAGGAGAGGCCAATGAATGGTAGAGGGAAGGAGGGTATAGACTTTTTTCCCCTCCCAACTCAAACAGTTCTTTGACAAAGTCTAAGACTGAGATACTGTTGATATGCATGATCACACACACATATATCTGTATCAGAGTTATTGAAAAGTTATAGGATCCTATTTCCTGGTGATCTAATGACAGGAACAAGGCACGGATATGTTTCATTGGGAAATACAGCAACACTAATTTGCTCCTGGAGAAGGCAATGGCACCCCACTCCAGTACTGTTGCCTGGAAAATCCCATGGACGGAGGAGCCTGGTAGGCTGCAGTCCATGGAGTTGGACACGACTGAAGCGATGCGGCAGCAGCAGCAGCAATTTGCTCCTAGTAAAATACCAGCACTCTAATCACTGTTTCTCTGTTTCCTACAAACTCATTCCTACCTGCTACAGAAACAGACACAAATATGCATATGCGCATTTAGGGACACAGGAAAAATTATAATGTAGTTTGTGTCACTTTGTTCTAACCAATTTCCTATGAAATTCCATTTAGAAGTTTCTGTTTGACTTCAAAAGTACATATATGTTGTAAATTTAAAATGTCACAGACTCAGTGAAAAGACCTGGGTTCAAAGTTTAACACAAAGAAAGACTTTAAGTAATAATAAATATTATTATTTATTATTATTATATTTAAAAGTCCATCCCAATTTAACATAACTAACTCAATATAAAGAAAAATGAAATAATTGTCCATCTTAAAATTGTGTTATAGGAGCTTAGGGACTTCCCTGGTTGTCCAGTGCCTAAGACTCACACTCCCAATGCAAGGGGCCCAAGTCTGATTCCTGATCAGAGAACTAGAGTCCATGTGATACAACTAAAAAGATTCTACATACCTCAATGAAGACCTGGTGTGGTCAAATAAATAAATATTTTAAAAATGTATTACAGGAGCTCACTATTGAGTTGAGTTCACAAATGACAATACTCTTATATACTTAACTTGATCTTTTCTATCTTCTAGTTTACTTTTTCTCAAAGTAAAATCTAAACCTTCTACTTGAGAATTACCCAAGAGTTTTGTTAGAAATACAGAATGTTTGAGAATTCTGGAATTTGGAGGAATAGATACTCAGAATCTGAATCTAAGTGATACATTTCTACGATCCTTATATACTCTAAACTTTGATAAACATTGTCACATCGCCTTATCATATAGCAATTAAAAAATATATATATTTTCTTACTAAATTTGCTCATTTTTGTTCCTCCTTAGGTAGAACTCTAGACATGTCATTAGAGCAGGGCATTTATTTGAGTTGATCTAATCCAATATTCTTCTTTTTTTTCCCAATATTCTTTTTGTTAGAGAGAAAATAAAGAGCATCACAAGCATTTACCTACATTTTGCTTCTGCTTTTTCTCATGATTATTATTCTATTTTTTTAAGACAGAATGCACACTTCATAAATAATTGCTTCTTAATAAGTTAGCTAATTTTAACACAAAGGCTTTTCATATACAATAATTTATAAACAGCATTGATCTTAAAGCCGATAGTCTCCTTAGTTTCTTGGAACATAAATATTGATGGAACTACTAGCACATGGAAAATCTCAGATGTCTATAAAAGAGTAATTTGAAAATAAGAATTAGGTTTAATCAAAAATGTGTTACAGGAGCTTAAGAACTTCCCTGGTGGCCCAGTGACTAAGACTCACATTCCCAATGGAGGGGGCCCAAGTTTGATCCCTGATCAGAGAACTAGAGTCCATATGTCGCAATTAAAAAGACTTGGCATGCTGCAGTGAAGATGGATGTTCCATCCAAAAAGTGCTCTTAAGAACAATAACAACAATCCCTAGTTAGCAATAAAATCCCTAATTACTAATTGTAATGTTAATAAAAATTCTATTAATAAAGATTGTCAACTAAAACAGAATCACAAACTTCCATTACGTTACTTGACTAGAAACATCAAGGTAAGTATCTCCAGATCATAGACTGAGATCCTTGAGAAATCTGTAAGGGAAAACAGAAAATACACAAATAACAAATGTTGTTTGGAAAAAACAATATATCATAAGATCAAAGACTTAATCCTAAATTGGATGACAAAGAAGATTTTACTGAGTAGGATTTATAGAATTTATAACTCAGAGAAATGAGGGATAGGATCTTTAGGCAGGAGAAAATTAAAAGCAAGTGTCACCTGTAAAGAGTCATGGCATAAATGGAAAAGAGAGGGGACTACAAGATGAGGACACATGGACAGGAGATAATCATGTATCAAAGTGCTTTCAGCTGCAAATAATAGAAAACAATTTAAAGTGACTTTGCCAACAAAGTCATGGATTATCTCTCATAACAGGTCGTTCAGAGAAGGGGTGGTATCAGGATTTGTTAAGCAACTCAGAGATATCACAGAAATGACTTTTATCTATTTTCTGCTCTTCCATTTTCAGCATTTTGTTTACTTCTAGATTAACTGTATCAGTAGTTCCAAAATGACTGCTGACATTTCCAAGTTTTATATCCTTATAGAAGCATCTATAAGCAGAAAAGGGGAAAAAAATTCCCCTGTGTGTCTCTCTCTGTTTACAATTAAGGAAAGTGCATCAGATTATCTAGAAATAGATCTCATGCACATTCCAAAACAGTCACTGGCAAGGTGTGGAATGTCCATGGTTGGAGTAGATTTGTCAAAACTCACTCTACTTAGGGGCATATGTGTCCCAGCTCAGTCACTCAGTCCTGTCTGACTCTTTGCAACCCCATGGACTGTAACCCACAAGGCTCCTCTGTCCATGAGATTTCCCAGGCAAGAATACTGGAGTGGATTGCCGTTTCCTTCTCCAGGCAACCTTCCTGACCCAGGGATCCAAACCCGTGTCTCCTGCATTGACAGGCAGATTCTTTACCACTGAACCACCTGGCAATCCCTGCTTAGAAGGATAGCGTCCCCTAAAGCACAAAGCTACCAGTTACCTGAACTATTGGAGTTCTGACACCAAGAATGAGATGACTTTTTGGTAAGAAACCCACCATTTATTTCATAACTATACTAACAATTGATATATGGCTCTGTAGTAATTGTCTTAGACAGTTAATAGGCCTGTAACAACACACTGAGTTGTGTTTTATAGTGTATATGGCAAATATTAACTGAAGTGTCCCCTATAACTAACTTAGATATTTAGATTAAACCATTTTTACATTCCCTGGCTTAGTTTAGAGTCCTACAGGGCTCCCCAGGCGGCACAATGGTAAAGAATCCACCTGCCAATACAGGAGATGCAAGAGATGTGAGTTTGATTCCTGGGTTGGGAATATCCTCTGGAGTAGGAAATGACTACCCACTCCAATATCCTTGCCTGGAAAATTCCACGTACAGAGGAGCCTGGTGTTCTACAGTCATGGGGTGGCGAAAGTCAGATGCAACTAAGCACATCACACAGTGTTTAAATAGGCAAAAATGCAGGGAAAATGCCGAATGTCTGTTTTTAGTTGTAAATATCTCACTTGGTACATTTTTTAAAATATATTTGTATTTTAAAATGTTACGTCTTTAAATGACTGTATCCAAGAAGACTTGTAAAGTCAATTGCATGAGCACAAGAGTAAATCATTAAAAAATATGTATCAATTGTGTGCTGAATGTGTGTATGTACCAGAAAGAGAGAGAGTCAGGGAGGGAGGGAGGTAAAGATGGAGAGGGCGAGAGCATGACTCTAGATATTGAAGGTTAATTTGCCTACATTCCCCTGAATGAACTTGAAATGGGAGATTAGATTTGACTCAACTGTTCTCACATTAAATTTCAGTTCCTAAGTAACTCCCCTCATGTCAGCTGAGGATGTAAAGACACACGGACACACCAACACCTCCCTCCCCACACACACACATGCATATACTTTCTTTCTCTTTCCTTCCTTTCTTATCCTTTCTTCCTCCTGCTTGTCTTGCCCCCTCCCACCACTCCTTTTTCTGAAATACGTATCTGAGTATTTCATGTGGTATCCACAATCACACACCCACCTGCCACTACACGAAACAGTCACCAAAAAAGCTCCAGTGCTAAAAGTAGGCTGATTTGCTGTCGTAAGTGATAGACTAGTTTATCAGTCTTCAGAATGGCACTCAAACACAAACGTGATGTAAAATCCCTTGAAGGATAAGAGACAGATCTTATAAATTATATCCTCTTGAGGAATGACTGTATTTTCTTACTCTGACGGTTGCTAATACCAGAGCAGCACTGGTTGGAGGCATTTTGGAGGTTGCCCTTATGAACTGCATGTTACCAAGAAGAAACACAGTCCCTGTTAGGGTAAGGGCAGCAGATTTGAGGCTTGGAAAAACAAACAAAAACAACCTATACCACATTCTTTTTCACAAAAGCACAGTTTCAAGTTAATAGTTGTATATCTTTAATACAGTACTTGAAAATATGAGAATATAGAATGGACTGCAATGTCATAAAGGACTATTATGATAAATCATAAATTGCAATCATTGAACTCTTTGGTGATTAAAACAATTGTGAAAAGATAATGTGGTAATAGGAAAGATCTTCAGACATCTGGGCTTAGCTTTAGATATATTCCGGGGATGTTTATGTGTAACTCTAATAATATGTGAAAAACTATCACAAGAAGTAAGTTTCCTAGATATCATTATCAAAGTAAGACCTACTGATTAGAATGACAAATTTTCAGAAATAAGAACATTAAACCTGAAGCTGACATTCACATTCTGTTTTTAGATGATGAACATGTTGTCTATAACTTTCAAGGGGACTAAGCTGAAATATCAGACTCTCTAATTTATCTTATTTTCAAATGATCTCAGATGTATATCTTGTTTGCAGACTTCCAACGACACTTTTGAAATTCCCCTCATGTTGACTGGAAATGTAGTGTTAAGGAAGAGGCTCAACTATGAAGATAAGACTCGCTACTTTGTCATCATCCAAGCTAATGTGAGTTATCAATTTCTGTTATTTCTCCCCTCTGAATTTATGAAATACAGAACTCACCTAGAATGTATGCGCTCACTATAAATTTACAGCCTCAACAAGGTAGCCCTCCGTGTAATTTGCGTATTATATTCTTCTGGATGAGGAATGGGGTGGAATAGAATGGGGAAGATTATTCCCACTCACTGTATTCTTCAGTCTTGGACTCACTCAAACACTTCACTGATTTGTTTTTAGCTCATGCTGAAGTATTTCTTAAAGCTTGATTGACTGAACAACCGCAGCAGAACCACCTTTAGTGTTAGTCGCTCAGTTGTGTCTGGCTCTCTTTTGTGACCCCGTGGACTTCAGCCACCAGGGTCCTCTGTCCATGGAATTCTCCAGGCAAGGATAATGATGTGGGTTGCCATTTTCTTCTCCAGAATCACCTTGGGAGTGCATTAAAACTTCAGATTCCTAGACCCAACCTCAGACCCTCTGAATAAAAATTTCAGAAGGTAGAAGTGGAAAACTTGCATTTTTATTAGCTCCCCAGGGAACTTCAAAGTACACTAAAGGTAGAGAACTGTTGAATCATTTATTGAATCACTTATTGAATCATTTATCTTTTATTACTAGTTGCTCAAGATGTGTAAGTTACTATGAACATGGTCTTTATATGTGGGCAGCAATAACAAAACCTGAAGAGCGGTTGCTTGTATAATATTATTATCATTATTTTAATAAAATTCTTAAATTTATGTGATTCCAGGGTTGATTTGACAGTTCAAGTATATTACCAAAGACTCAAATTCCTTCTGTCCTTAAAATCTATCCTTCTTGAAACTTGGTTGTTTTTCCAATGTTTTAGAAAGGAAAGAAAAAGTATCCTCCACCAGTTGTTCTTAACAAGCTTATATGCAATCAAGTGTCACTAAGTGACCATGTTTTCTCTTTCTTAGAGATATTTCAGTAGAAAGAACATAAATGTGTGTGTGTGTGTGTGTGTGTGTGTGTGTGTGTGTGTGCATGGTATACTTGTGCTGGTAGTTATAGTTAGAGAACTAGCTCTTGATGACAGTTTTCTAGACTTTCATTCAAAACATTTTGTTTTGTTTTGCTTTGTTTTCCAATTCAGTGTGGTTTGTCTTAGGGCTCAGTAGCAGAGAATAGAGTAGAAACTGCAGATATAGGAAAAAGTAAAATCTATTAAAGAAGACCCCTCAGAATTCCTCAAAAACATTGAAACATTTTTTTTCCCTATGTAAAGGAAAATGTGAAGAAAAGATACAATTTTCCTTTCTGACTCAAAATCTCTACTAAAATTTATAGAAAAGTCAGATTGCTAAGGAATGTATTTAAAACTAATTGTTATTGTGTTATTTAAAATGAGTTTTTAAAAAGAAATATAAAATAAATTGTCTGACTTGCTGTCTACTTTAAACTATTTACGAAGACATCTGGGACAATTTGAATCCAATTTGCTAGACTACTCATAACTGGGAAAGGCTGAGAAATTTTTGGCATTTCAAGGATGAACTTATGAAATAACAGGATATACATGGAGCTTTGAAAGGAAGGAATGGAATTGGTGAGAAGTTGAATGACGATTTGATTTTATCTGTAATGAAAGTAAAAGTGTTAGTCACTTAGTCCTGTCAGTATAACCGTATGGACTGTAGCCTGCCAGGCTCCTCTGTCCATACGAATTCTCCAGGCAAGAATTACTGGAGTGAGTTGCCATTTCCTTCTCCAGAGGACCTCTCTGACCCAAGGATCGAACCCAGGTCTCCCACATTGCAGGCAAATTCTTTACCATCTGAGCCACCAGGGAAGCCTTTTATCTGTAATAGCAATGTTTATATAAATTTAAATTATGCAATACAGAATGTGAATACTAAATACAGGAAATTAAATGACTTTTTGTGTTTTCAGATTATATCCTTTAAAAAATATATAATATATCAAAATTTAGGTATGTTATGATTGATTCAACTGTACTTAGGTTTTTTTGTTTTTTGCTATAAAATTGATAGTTAATTTCAGGATTCTCATGAGAGGCAAGGAGTGTAGTGTAGTGGTAAAACCATAAACTTCAGAACCACATTGTCCAAATTCAAATCCTAATTCTGCCCTTGCCTAGCTGTGTGAATTTGTGTATACTCTGTATGCCAGTTTCCTAAGCAATAAAAGGGCAATATTAATGAAACATACCACATAGGGTTCTTGTGAGGATTAGCAAGTTGGCAAACAAAAATGTGCTTAAACTAATACTTGGAATATATTCTGATATCATTACAGTATTACATAAACTTCTTTAGTACCAGTACTTGGTCGTATATGAACAGATAATTAAGAGATAAAATTACTATGATAAAAATTGTATATATGCATGTACATACGGCAGATTCTTTACTGCCTGAGCCACCATGGAAGCCCATATATATATACATATATTAATATATATGCACATATATTTTTCATCTTAGAAAATAATGTTATATTATCTTCCAAATTGTTGCAACACATCACACTCCCACAAGTTATAAAGAAAGCTCATTTCCTCTACATTTTAGATGTATAACTTATTTAATACAGTGGATTATTGGGGCTGGAAAGATGGTTCATGTTTACTTGAGGGTCAGTTTTGAGCCTCTCTTTCCAAAGCCGAGTTCAGTGACCTCATTTGTGGCTGTGGTGGGAGATATTTACAGAATAGAAAGTGACAAACGATTCAAGTCATGTTCTCTGGTGCCCTGTGGGGTGACCGTGGCTGTGGCGGCTTGGAGCAGGATCTCACTTCCTCAACCAGGGATTGAACCTGGATTGCAGCACTACCCTGGTTCTTATACCCTCTGGAAAGGAATTTCAACACAGAGTTGGAAAACAGTGAAACAGGTAAAGCGTTTATTAAGAGAAATATGTGTGGATACACGGGTGGGTAGGCTCAGTAAGTCGTATTCAGGGGAAATTTAAGTCATTTATAAGGGGGTATTACCGTCTTCCAGGTCTTTGTTTTCCTCTGGCCAGTCATCTTGCTTTGACCCCATATCTGATTTGTCTCAAGGCTCTCCCTATATGCCAAGCATGCTTGTAGTCAAGATGGATCTCAGTGTGAGGGGCTCTGGGAAGTTAGCAAAACTGATAATTGCCTAGCACTCTCCTCATCTAAGGAAACTTTCTGTGCAAGTGTAATTTGGGAAGTCTCCCTGACCCCAAGGATGAGAAATATGTGACTTCCTTATCTTTTACCCAAGCAAGGCTTAGCCCCTCTTCGCCCCTGACATTACTATTACCTAACAGTGGAGGAGCCTGGTGGGCCGCAGTCCATGGGGTCGCTAAGAGTCAGACAAGACTCAGCGACTTCACTTTCACTTTTCACTTTCCTGCATTGGAGAAGGCAATGGCAACCCGCTCCAGTGTTCTTGCCTGGAGAATCTCAGGGACGGGGGAGCCTCGTGGGCTGCCGTTTATGGGGTCGCACAGAGTCAGACACGAGTGAAGCGACTTAGCAGCAGCAGCAGCAACAGTATCTACAGGAGACAAAGTATGGCTTTTCATCCTGTTCCTGTTGTCATTTCTATCTCAAAGTATAAACAGGAGGCTAGTTGTAAATGTATAACCTAGAGTCCATCTATCTCCTGCCTCAGTAAGGGCTTCTTGTTTCAGCTGGTTGTTAAGTGTTTATTGCCAAATATATAAAATGTATATATATATATATATATTTTGCTTTCCTAGTGAGTCAGTGGTAAAGAATCTGCCTGCCAATGCATGAGACATGGGTTTGATCCCTGGGTTGGGAAGATCCCTGGAGAAGGAAATGGCAACCCACTCCAATATTCTTGCCTGGGAAATCTCATGGACAGTGGGGCCTGGTGGGCTATCGTCCATGGGGTTGCAAAAGAGTCAGAGTTGGACATGACTTTGAGACTAAAACAAAAACATCATCATAGATCTATCTATCTATATGTATACAACTTATATTCTTATATTTATGTAGAATAATGATATTTATATATTTAAAATTATTCTTTTATAGTCTTTTTATTATTGTATTGATGTTAACTAATGTGCAATGTAAACTGTGTCCATTAAAATCCTATATATTCTCTTAGAGTCATAAGGAGAGTTGAAATATGAGCAATCAATTTGGACTTCAAAGTAGATGGTTTCTAAGAGGCTAGAAGTCTAATGATAAGTTAATAAACATTACTCAACATTGGCTTGAATTTGCTTAAAGTACAAAGACTTGATTGATTTGCAAAAGGAATCATTCAAATTTCATGTAGTTGTGAGGTTTCTTTTTATGTATATGAACATGTTATTATTCTTAAATAAATTGGAAGAGTTTTGGGAGACCAACATTAAAAAAAAAAAAACTTGTCACTTATTTTATTTAGAAATTTTGCAACATTAATACCCATACCATTTATTTTAAATATGAATAGAAAATGAGGCAATGATAAATTCTAGAGAAAAGGAAAAAAAAATCTAGGAAAGGAATTTCAGAGAAGTACAAAAATCAGGGGTTTCCTTTTGTTAAAACTTCTGATACACTCTGTATTAGAATTTTGATGTTACCCTAAAACAAACAAACAAGAAAATCAGACTCATTGCTATACATAGATAGTTTTAAGCCAACTATTTTTCTCTTTTCTTTTTTTTTTTTTTACTCAACAGCCCATAAATAATTGTCAGAAAGAAAAGGTTTACATTTAATTAAGACTCATAACAAGAATACTGTTTGAATTATTCTATCAATATCAGTGCTAGTCCACATTTTCACATCAAAAAATCTTTTTTTTTGCCATTTTATTTTTTTTTTTTATTATATATTTTTATTTATTTTATTTTTTTATTTTTAAACTTTACAAAATTGTATTCGTTTTGCCAAATATCTTGAGAAGGAACATTAGCTATCTTTTGTAACAAGAAACTATATTATACATATTTGTTGAACTAAAATAAATAGACTGCCAAATACTTCTCCAACAAAAATAGGTTTATTTGGGATAAGAAGTTTGGGGTCTACAACCCATGATGAGCCATATGCAAGTCCCCACAAAGCAAGGGAAGGAAGAGAGAAGGGGGGAAAAAAGAAGTTGAGAGAGTTATAGTAAATAAAGAGACCATGGCTTTTCATTGGTTGAGTTGCTGCCAGAATAGAAGAGGTGATGAGCTATGTGTGCTTGCAGACTGTGGGAATGCCCCCTTCTGGTCTCCTCACTACTTAATTGAGGTGAACTTTTTGCAGTTCTTTGGCTGACCTAAAAATTAAATGAACACAACACAGATTAACAGGAGAAAAAACAAATTTAATAATGTATGTGATGCAGTCTTATTTAAAAAAAAAATGAGACTGAAAGAAATGACCAAAGTGAGCTGTCATTTAGACAAGAAAACTACAAATTCGTGAAGAATTTGCAAAGCAAAAGGGCATGGGCTGAGAATATCAAATTAGTGAGTAAGTAATGTGGTAGTTTTACACAGCCTCCTGGCCTCTAAATTCTCTATTTCTGGTGATAATGATGCTTTCTATCCTCCTGGGACAGGGAGAGTTCTTTTCACATGGAAGATTCATGTCCTGCTTTGCTTTCAGGGACACAAATATTGTCAGAATGTCCTCCTTGCACTGCTATTTCTTAAGAAACTTTAACGTAAAATACTCAGTATGCCAATGTGACATATTATGAGGTGACATATCCTTATCTTCTTCAAAACATTTAAATTATATAGATTCGGATATAAAAATTACTTTTCAGAATAACCCTTATCCTGACCTTTCCTCATGTCTACCACACACTGATAAGTAGAATAAGTGCTAATTTTACAGCCATTGTTTCTATTTCTGCCAGTTTCTTGGGCATATTCTGGAGAGTACGACTGAAGTGGAGGAAGATAGAGGTTTAAGAACTATTTACAAAATTTTCAAGTAATAAAGGCATGTAATGATACTATTTCTGCTTATTAGTACACATAAAATTTAAGGAAATTTAGGTAAATGTCTCAAAAAATAAAAGAGAGTTTCAGAAAAGAAAGAACACACTTCTAAAGGGATTTAGACCAAGGAAAACTTATTGCTGCTATTTTCATTATTGAATAAAGAAATCCAACAGAGTCAGGTTACTAGGATGTGTTTTACAATTCTGGTTGGTGATAGTCCATCTTTCATTAGTGAAGGGAAGCAAGACACACACCTCCAAGGTCTTAGATAACTGAGTTAGGGTCAAAGACTCAGGACAACTCTAATTATTTTGCTTTTTTAAAATTTTCTTTCTCTACTGCAAATACCTGATAAAGTAATGAAAGAGTATGTTATATATATATCTCTATATATCTATATCTATGAGTGAGTCTGGTGGATGCCTGTAGTCCTTTTGTTAACTTCAAACTACTTGAATATTAAATATGTAAGTGTTAAAAGTCTCTTTATTCCAAGGCTCCTATAATATTGCCAAAAATAAATCTAAACATCAGCATTATTTATTCTTTGAACTTTTTATTTTGT
Source organism: Bos mutus (assembly GCF_027580195.1). Lineage (NCBI taxonomy): Eukaryota > Metazoa > Chordata > Mammalia > Artiodactyla > Bovidae > Bos > Bos mutus. The sequence goes on along the minus strand of NC_091642.1, from coordinate 46,233,568 downwards.
ATTGGGGCATAGCCAATTAAATGTGATAGTATCAGGTAAACGGTGGAGGGACTCAGCCATACATATACATGTATCCATTCTCCACTAAACTCTTCCCCTAGCCAGGCTACCACATAATATTGTACTATACAATAGCTCCTTGTTGGTTATCCATTTTCAATACATTAGTGTGTACAGGACTACCTCAAGCTCCCCAACTATCCTTTCCCCCTGGCAACATAAGTTTGTCTTCTAAGCCTGTGAGTCTCTTTCTGTTTTGTAATGTAAATAAGTTCATTTGTATCTTTTGTTGCTTTTTTTTTTTTTTTTTTGAGTTCACATATAGCGGATGTCATACAATATTTCTCCTCTGTCTTGAACATCAGCATTTTTGTCTCATATTCTTAATAAAACAGGTTTCATATAATTTTACAGTATTTGTTAGAGTTCACATTTTTCCTGGCTCCACTTCACATAACCAATATTTAACTTAATACAGTCCTAGATATAGAGCACATAGTGAATGAATTAGAAATTAGCATTTATCTCTAGTTTGATCAAACAATAGTGAGCAATTAAACTATTTTATAGCAAGAAAGACGTTCAGTTGAGTTGAAGGAATTGAAGTCTTACTTATCATTTGATGTTTAGAGGTGTTTATTGTCTGAACATTTTCATAGTTGAAATATTTGCAGTTTTATTAAATTGTGTTTTGTAAAAAAGGATGGATTATGATTGAGTTAGGTGTCTGTGAGTTATTTTTAATATAAAATTTATTTTGAAGTTCTACTAGGCATATAGATCTTATTTTTGAGTCAAACAAACACAAAAACCAGTTCTTTCTTGCAATACATTTGACGAAATTTTCTACTTATTTAATAAATAATTAATTAAAAACACTGAGGTGCTTTGATATGTCAGGTATCAGGATTCAATAAATTGTGTTATGGTCATGTGGACACAGAGGACTGGAGGCTTTAAATAAAGATTGTCACTAAGTATTCAGTGACAAGGTCAATACAACTTCCTTATGAGGCACTGACAGAAAGTTGCAGCTAGGTCAATATTCATCACACTCTGATGAATATTACTTGTGGCTCTCTTGGTTCTATGTTGTACTTATCTAATACTTTTAAATTCCTCCATGTCAGTTTTTGTGTTGGATTATTCTTTGTATCCCTCACAATTTCTTGCATAACTGCACTCACAAAAGTTGTAGAAGCTAACCAAAGGTTTTGTTGTAGGGAGGAAGCCAAATCTGACTCCAAGTAGGAACTGATTATTTGACTTGCCTTTCATTGCTTTTGTTATTATAATCATACAGAACAGTTTGCCTCACAGAATCATGCCCCTCTGGCTGACTGTTAAAGTATGTTTCTTCAGAACTCTGTCCACTTGTGGATGACAGGAAGGAAGAAATTAACACATACCCTGACTGAGGCTTGCCATTCTAGTTCAGTTCAGTTGCTCAGTTGTGTCCAACTCCTTGCAACCCCATGGGCTGCACCACAGAAGGGCTCCCTGTCCATCGCTAACTCCCAGAGCTTGCTCAAACTCATGTCCATTGAGTTGGTGATGCCATCCAACCATCTCATCCTCTCTCATCCTCTTCTCCTCCTGCCTTCAATCTTTCCCAGCATCAGGGTCTTTTCCAATGAGTCAGTTCTTCGCATCAGTAGGCCAAAGTATTGGAGTTTCACTTCAGCATCAGTCCTTCCAATGAATATCCAGGACTGATTTCCTTTAGGATAGACTGGTTGGACATCCTTGCAGTCCAAGGGACTCTCAACAGTCTTCTCCAACACCACAGTTCAAAAGCATCAATTCTTCAGTGCTCACCTTCCTCTATAGTCCAACTCTCACATCGATGCATGACTACAGGAAAAACTATAGCTTTGCCTAGACAAATCTTTGTTTGCAAAGCAATGTCTCTGCTTTTTAATATACTGTCTAGGTTGGTCATAACTTTTCTTCCAAGGAGTAAGCGTCTTTTAATTTCATGGCTGCAGTCACCATCTGCAGTGACTTTGGAGCCAAAGAAAATAAAGTCTGGCACTTTTCCACTGTTTCCCCATCTATTTGCCATGAAGTGACGGGACCGGATGCCATGATCTTAGTTTTCTGAATGTTGAACTTTAAGCCACCTTTTTCACTCTCCTCTTTCGCTTTCATCAAGAGGCTTCTTCACTTTCTGCCATAAAGGTGGTGTCATCTGCATATCTGAGGTTATTGATATTTCGCCCAGCAATCTTGATTCCAGTTTGTGCTTCATCCAGCCCTAACCCTAACCCTAATTTTTTTTGGATGTACTCTGCATATAAGTTAAATAAGCAGTGTGATAATATACAGTCTTTCCGTATTTGGAACCAGTCTGTTGTTCCACGTCCAGTCCTAACTGTTGCTTCTTGACCTTCAGATTTCTTGACCATACAGATTTCCCAGGAGGCAGGTCAGGTGGTCTGGTATTCCTATCTCTTTAAGAATTTTCCACAATTTGTTATGCTCCACACAGTCAAAGGCTTTGGCATAGTCAATAAGGCAGATGTAGATAATTTTCTGGAGCTCTCTTGCTTTTTCAATGATCCAACGGATGTTGACAATTTTTGTCTCTGGTTCCACTGCCTTTTCTAAATCCAGCTTGGACATCTGGAAGTTCACGGTTCATGTACTGTTGAAGCCTGGCTTGGAGAATTTTGAGCATTACTTTACTAGTATTTGAGATGTGTGCAATTATGCAGTAAGTAGTCTGAGCATTCCTTAGCATTGCCTTTCTTTGGGATTGGAATGAAAACTGACCTTTTCCTGTGGCCACTGCTGAGTTTTCCAAATTTGCTGGCATATTGAGTGTAGCACTTTCACAGAATCATCTTTTAGGATTTAATATAGCTCAACTGGAATTCCATCACCTCCACTAGCTTTATTCATAGTGATGCTTTCTAAGGCCCACTTGACTTCACATTCCAGGATGTCTGGCTCTAGGTGAGTGATCACACCATCATGGTTATCTGGATCATGAAGATCTTTTTTGTGTAGTTCTGTGTATTCTTGCCACCTCTTAATATCTTCTGCTTCTGTTAGGTCCGTACCATTTCTGTCCTTTATTGTGCCCATCGTTGCATGAAATGTTCCCTTGGTATCTCTAATTATCTTGAACAGATCTGTAGTCTTTCCCATTGTATTGTTTTCCCCTATTTCTTTGCATTGATCACTGAGGAAGGCTTTCTTATCTTTCCTTGCTATTCTTTGGAACTCTGCATTCAAATGCATATATCTTTCCTTTCCTCCTTTGCCTTTTGCTTCTGTTCTCTTCACAGCTATTTGTAAGACCTCCTCAGACAATTATTTTGCCTTTTTGCATTTCATTTTCTTGGGGATGGTCTTGATCCCTGTCTCCTAGACAAAGTCACAAACCTCCATACATAGTTCTTCTGGCACTCTGTCTATCAGATCTAATCCCTTGAATCTATTAGTCACTTCCACTGTATAATCATAAGGGATTTGATTTAGGTCACACCTGAATGGTCTAGTGGTTTTCCCTACTTTCTTCAATTTAAGTCTGAATTTGGCAATAAGGAATTCATGGTCTGTGCCAAAGTCATTCTAGGAGATGTTTTGCAAGATTAATGGCCTTTTTACTTTGCTTCCTCACCTCCCCTCATCTCTAACCTATAAAAAAACCTGGCATCCAGACCCCAATAAGATGGTTATTTTTAGGCCCTCGCCTGCCATCTTCTCAGTCTGCTGGCACTCCGATTAAAGTCTCTTCCTTGCCTCATACCCTCGTCTCAGATTCACTGGCCTGGAGTGTAGGGAGCAGATCGAGCTTGGACCTGGTAACAGTTTCATATAATTAAATGTTGAGTGTTAGCAACTTTATAAGTGATATGTGAAATAATGTGCACTGAGAAAATACAAGTTAGACAGTCAAACTTGATTAACTCTTAAAGGAGATGCATCCTTGATTGCCAGTTACAGACACAGTTTCCTAAACTAGTGATATTTTTAAATGTTTAAACTTTTAAAGTATTATCTTATTTTTAAAATGATAGAAAGGAATAAGGAAGGAAAATAGAATAGAAGGAAGGATTTGAGGGGGGTAGTTTTTAATACATATTGGATTTACACATAGCAATGAATGAAAATATAAACTTAATAAAATCACACAAAATATTTATGGAAATAATTATGCTTTATTTATATGCTCCCAATTTACAATGCTATTTCCTTTATTCAGAAGAGTCACAAAAAGCAAGCATTTTACTAGAAGAGCAAAATATTCCTTTCTTTTTAGCTTTTATTATAATTGTTGGGGGCTTTGTTTAAGACAATATTTCATGATCAAATTCTGAACTGTGAAAAGAAAATTATGGATTAAAAGCACCTTCCCAAGACTTGCAAGTTAGGAATGTGCACAAGGCCTATTTTCATATCTCTATTTATTTGTATTTATTGGTGACAAATTCTGGAAAATGTCTATCTATATATTAATCAAGTTGGTAGTTTTTCTTAGTGTATTTCACCTGTAGTAGTGAAAAGGAGCAGAAGGTGTCAGCATAAAATGTGTCTTTTTAGCATATATACAAAATATTAATCAGTCAATCTAAGAAAGTTATGGAAAATTTTATTTACCAAAGTGAGGATTATAACCCAGGGACAGCTTCTCAGAGGAGCTATTCTGCCCATCAGAGGTCAAAGCACAGTTACATGTAAGTTTCTGGGACAAAGGGCTATATAATAAATGATATATTATAGACAATTTACACAATCTACATGTACAAAGGGTAATTGACCATTGATCCTCATGACTTCTTACATGATTAAAAAGGAGGGTCATCTCCTAAGGAGTTGTGACCCTTGATGAGATTAGAAAGAATACTAATTCCTAAGGAGGTATGGTTAACCTACATGTACAGTACACACTGAAGGGGAAGACATTTTCTCATTTGCCTAAATTATTAATTTTATTTCAGCACGCATAAGAATTATTTTGGGCTGAGTAATAAACAAAAAACACAGCAGGCAGAAAAGAAGCTCTAAAAACTAATAGAAGAATTTTCATTTACAAGTAAAAACTCCAATTTTAAAGGGTGTCTTTCTATCTGTACCAAGAAGGCAAGGATGATTCTAAATCTCTAGAAACTTATCAGTGGAGAAGGCTTGCATTTAAATCTGTATAACAAACATACAGAAGAGTCTGAAATGCAGTATATGGGTGCTATCTTAAAAACTTCAGAAATTTCTCAATTCCTTTCCAAGGCAAACCTTTCAACATCAGAGTAATCCAAGTCTATGTGCCAACCACTAATGTCTAAGAAGCTGAAGTCAAACAGTTCGTGACAACCTCCCAGAATTTCTAGAGCTTACACTAGAAAAAGATGTCCTTTTCATCATAGGGGAATGGAATTCAAAACTGCTGAAATCAAGCAATACCTGGAATGACATGCAAATTTGGCCTTGGGGTACTGAATGAAGCAGGTCAAAGGCTAACATAGTTTTGACAAGAGAACACACTGGTCATAGCAAATACCCTCTTCCAAAAACACAAGAGACAACTCCATACATAGACATCATCAGATGGTTAATACCAAAATCAGACTGATTATATTCTTTGCAGCCAAAGATGAAGAAGCTCTATACAGTCAGCAAAAATAAGACCAGAAGCTCTATACAGTCAGCAAAAATAAGACCAGGAGCTGGCTGTGGCTCAGAACATGAACTCTTTATTGTAAAATTCAGACTTAAATTGAAGAAAGTAGGGGAACCACTGGGCCATTCAGGTATAAGATACATCAAATCTCTTATGATTATACAGTGGAAGTGACAAATAGATTCAAAGGATTAGATCTGATAGACAGAGTATCTGAAGAACTATGGACAGAGATTCATAACATTGTAACAAGAGGTAGTGACCAAAACTATCCCAAAGAAAAGGAAATTCAAGAAGACAAAGTAATTGTCTGAGGGGGCCTTACAAAAAGTTGAGAAAAGAAGGGAAGCAAAAGGCGAAGGAGAAAAAGAAAGATACACCCATATGAATGCAGAGTTCCAAAGAATAGCAAGGAGAGATATGGAAGGCCTTTTTCAATGAACAATGCAAAGAATAGAGGAAAACAATAAAATTGAAAAGATTAGAGATCTATTCAAGAAAATTGGAGATATCAAGGGAACATTTCATGAAAATTTAGACACAATAAAGGGCAAAAATGGCAAGGACCTAACAAAAACAGAAGAGATTAAAAAGAGATGCAAGAATACACAGAACTGTACAAAAAAGGTGCTAATGCCCAGGATAATCACAATGGTGTGGTCACTCACCTAGAGCCAGACATCCTGGAGCATGAAGTCAGGATAATCACAATGGTGTGGTCACTCACCTAGAGCCAGACATCCTGGAGCATGAAGTCAGGATAATCACAATGGTGTGGTCACTCACCTAGAGCCAGACATCCTGGAGCATGAAGTCAGGATAATCACAATGGTGTGGTCACTCACCTAGAGCCAGACATCCTGGAGCATGAAGTCAGGATAATCACAATGGTGTGGTCACTCACCTAGAGCCAGACATCCTGGAGCATGAAGTCAGGATAATCACAATGGTGTGGTCACTCACCTAGAGCCAGACATCCTGGAGCATGAAGTCCAGTGGACCTGATGAAGCATTGTTCTGAATAAAGCTAGTGGAGGTGATGGAATTCCAGCTGAGCTATTTAAAATCCTAAAAGATGATGCTGTGAAAGTGCTGCACCCAATATGCCAGCAAATTTGGGAAATTCATCAGTGACCACAGGACTAGAAAAGGTCAGTTTTCATTCCAATCCCAAAGAAGGGCAGTGCCAAAGAATGTTCAAACTACCTCACAGTTACACTCATTTCACAAGCCAGCAGGCTAATGCTTCAAGCTAGGCTTCAACCGAACATGAACGGAGAACTTCCAGATGTTCAAGCTGGATTTAGAAAAGGCAGAGGAACCAGAGATCAAATTGCCAACATTCACTGGATCATAAAGAAAGCAAAGAAATTCCAGAAGAATATCTACTTATTCTCCATTGACTACACTAAAGCCTTTTACTGTGTAGATCACAACAAACTGTAGAGAATTTTTAAAGAGATGGGAATACCAGACCACCTTGCCTGCCTCCTGACAAGAAGCAACAGTGAGAACTGGACATGAAAAAATGGACAGATTCAAAATTGGGAAAGCAGTATATCAAGGCTGTATATTGTCACCCTGCTCATTTAACTTGCAAGCAGAGTACATCATGTGAAATACCAGGCTGGATGAATCAAAAGCTGGAATCAAGATTGCTAGGAAAAATATCAAAACCCTCAGATAGGCAGATGATACCACTCTAATGGCAGAAAATGAAGAGGAACTAAAGAGTCTCTTAAAAGTGAAAGATGAGAGTGAAAAAGCTGACTTAAAACTCACCATTCAAAGAAGTAAGATCATGGCATCCAGTTCCATAACTTCATGGCAAATAGAAGGGGAAGTAGTAGAAGCAGTGACAGATTTTATTTTCTTAGTTTCCAAAATCACCAGGACCTGTGACTGCAGCCATGAAATTGAAAGATGCTTGCTCTTTGCCTTGACAGATATAGTAAATCTTGACAATATTAAGAACAGAGACATCATTTTGCCAGCAAAGATCCTTTTAATCAAATCTGTTTTTTCCATAGTTATGTATGGATGTAAAAGTTGGATCATAAAAGAGGCTGAGTGCTGAAACACTGATGTTTTTGAATTGTTCTGGAGAAGACTCTCAAGAGTCCCATGGCTTGCAAAGAGTTCAAACTGAAACAGGAGGGAAGGGGACAGGGTACAACATTTGAAAGAATTTCATATCCCAAGACAAAGCATAAATTGATTAGAATCAAATGGGTCCAAGATGGCATACAAGTCACCTTCAACTAGACCTTGATCTTCAATCAGCAAGCTAAATGACATATCCAGAGGAGCCATGACAGGTCAAGGCACCAAAAGACCAAAATACAGGTGGTGGCCCAATTTTCTCTACCCTTTCCCCCAAATGGTTGGAATAATCTTCCCACTCATTAGCCTATGAAATTACCCAGTTCTTAAAAACTAACTATGCCATATCTCAAAGCAGCTGCATTCACCCCATGTAATGGCCCACACTCTGTCTATGGAGTGTGCTTCTTTCTGAATAAATCCACTTCTTACCTACCCCTTTGTTTCTGTTTCTATGATGAAACATCAAGAACCTAAGCTTCACTAGGTCCTGAAACCAGGTCTGTGATCTCAGTTGGAAGACTGTGGGTATTGTCTGAGTTGAAGTCCAAGCCACGGGGGTTTGAGTACCAAACTAGGTTTTGGTTAGATTTGAGTCCTGGCTCATGGGTTCAAGTCCCAAACTGAGGTAAACAGTTTCAAAACCAGTCAGTCCTAAAGGAAATTAACTCTTAACATTCATTGGAAGGACTGATGCTGAAGCTGAAACACCAACACTGTGGACACCGGATGCGAAGAGCTAACTCATTTGAAAAGACCCTGATGCTGGGAAAGATTGAAGGTGGGAGGAGAAGGGGATGGCAGAGGATGAGATGGTTGGATGGAATCACCAACCCAATGGACATGAGTTTGAGTAAACTCTGGGAGTTGGTGATGGACAGGGAAGCTTGGTGAGCTGCAGTCCATGGGGTCACAAAGAGTCAGACATGACTGAGCAACTGAATTGAACTGAACTGATTGGGTAATCGAAAAAGTAAGAGAGTTCCAGAAAAACTACACCAAAGACTTTGACTGTGTGGATTGAAACAAACTGTGGAAAATTCTTAAAGAAATGTGAATGTCCGACCACCTGACCTGTCTCCTGAGAAATCTGTATGGTCAAGAAATCTGCAGGTCAAGAAGCAACAGTTAGAACTGGACATGGAACAACAGACTGGTTACAAATAGGGAAAGGAGTATGTCAAGGCTATATATTGTCACCTTGCTTATTTAGCTTATGTGCAGAGTACATCATGTGAAATGCCGGGCTGGATAAAGCACAGGCTGGAATCAAGATTGCTGGGCGAAATATCAATAACCTCAGATATACAGATGACACCACCTTATAGCAGAAAGTGAAGAAGAACTAAAAAGCCTCTTGATGAAAGTGAAAGAGGAGAGTGAAAAAGTTGACTTAAAACTCAACATTCAGAAAACTAAGGTCATGACATCCAGTCCCATCACCTCATGGCAAATAGATGGGGAAACAACGGAAACACTGACATACTTTATTCTCCTGGGCTCCAAAATCATTGCAGGTGGTGACTGAAGCTATGAAATTAAAAGATGCTTGTTGCTTGGAAGAAAAGCTATGACTGACCTAGACAGCATATTAAAAAGCAGAGATATTACTTTGCCATGACTGAACTTAATTGAACTGATTGGCTTAAGATTAATGATCACCAGTTGTTTTTCCCCCAAGCATATGGAATATAATTTAATTACTGCCCATTCCTGGATCTGAGTGCTAATAATCTATCAGACTAAAGACATATTCCAGGAATTTAGGACAATGGACCAGGATATTTACTGAAAACAAGACTGAGGTCTCAGAGTTCTATACTGACTGCCTAGTAATTTCTACCTCAAAACCTAGACAGCATATTAAAAGCAAAGATATTACTTTGCTAGCAAAGGTCCATATATTCAAAGCTATGGCTTTTCCAGTAGTCATGTATGGATTGTGAGAGTTGGACCATAAAGAAAGCTGAGCACTGAAGAATTGATGCTTTTGAACTGTGGTGTTGAAGAGGACTCTTGAGAGTCCTTTTGACTATAAGGAGATCAAATCAGTCAGTCCTAAAGGAAATCAACCCTGAATGTTCATTGGAAGGACTGATGCTGAAGCTGAAGCTCCAATACTTTGGCCACCTGATGTGAAGGGTTAACTCATTAGACAAGACTCTGATGCTTGCAAAGATTGAAGGCAAGAAAAGAAGGGGATGACAGAGGATGCGATGGTTGGATGGCATCACTGACTCAATGGACATGAGTTTGAGCAAGCTCTGGGAAGCCTGGCGTGCTGCAGTCCATGGGGTTGCAATGAGTTGGACATGACTGAGTGACTGAACTGAACTGAACTATAGCAGTTTATATCTTTACCAGTATTGATCTATTCATTTTTGATTGGCTCACGTCCCTGATGAATGTAATTTCTGACCAATTAGTTTGAAAGTCCCTATTTCCAGTCTATAATTTTTATGGCTTTTTTTTTAATCCCCCTGTGCTTGGGTTTTCACAGACACTGAGTTATCATCCCACAACCCTTTCTCATGACTGCAGGCCATCTTTCAAAGACCAAATAGGGACCAGATGTATGGGCTAAAAGTTAACGGTCCACCTTGTGTTTTCTGTCTTGACAAGTTGGTCAACAATTTACTGAATGTTTTGTCTTGCGTCTGGATGTCTTATGACCTGCCAGACCAAGGACACATTCCTCTAAAAGTCAGGAAATTGGAACAAAGGGTATAGCTTTAGGTTAATGGAGAGAGATGTTTGTATGAGAGAAAAAGTTGGAATTAAAAAAGAACTGGAGTCTCATCCCTACAATGACAGCCTTGCAATTTCTTAGTCAGTTTTCAGTGGCTCAGTTATGTTTGACTCTTTTCAACCCCATGGACTGCAGCACACCAGCCTTCCCTGTCTATCACCAAGTCCTGGAGCTTGCTGAAACTCATGTCTGTTGAGTTGATGATGCCATCCAACCATCTCATCCTCTTTCATGTCCTTCTTCTCCTTCCTTCAATCTTTCCCAGCATCAGGGTCTTTTCCAATGAGTCAGTTCTTCACATCAGGTGGCATAAGTATTAGATATCTACCTCCCCACAATAATTGAGTCTGTACTCTAGAGCCTGGGGACCTCAACTACTGAGACCACATGCAGCAACTACTGAAGCCTGAGTGCCCTAGAGCCCATGCTCCACAACTAGAGAAACCACCACAGTGAGAAGGCCACACACTACAACTGGAGAGTAGCTCCCACTTTCCACAACTAGAGAAAGCCCCCTATCTGCGAGGAAGACCCATCACAGCCATAAATAAATAAATAAATAAATAAATTATATATATATATATATATATATATATATATATATATATAGAAAACCCCAAACAGATTAACAAGTGAAAAGAATAAGGTATTGTTATATGTGTAAGAAAGCAAGCAAATGAAGTTGCTTCCTAAGCAGCTAAAGAATGAGTAGGTTTCTAGGGAATAAGCAGGAGGTAAAGAAAGCTTGTGATGATGTTTGTTTATGTAGATTCTAGTGTTTTTCTTCTCTTTGTTTCTTTTCTCATGGCTATAAAACTCCCCCAGAGAACACTTTCATGACAGCTTCACTTGCAAATGTTTCTGCTTTTAATAAATTAAGGGAAACTCTAAAAAGGCTTCTTTCTGTGTATGATCAATCTCTAATGTCTTTAATTTAATTTAAAATAATTTGTAAATAATAATTTGATAAATTAAACATCAAAGAATACAAGAGTTTTTACCAAACTCATGTTCTGCTGCTTGCCACTTGAAAGGTAATGCTCAAGAGACAGTTGTTCCTAGGAAAAGAAAGGTTGCTTTATTCAGGAGTCAGGAAAGCTGGAAGAAGACAGAGTTGTATCCAGGAACAAATAGTAAATATTCTGCTCTATCATGAAACCTTTTAAAGGGAGAAAGGGGAAACTTATCACAGATAATCACTTGGGGTAGGAATCAGAGTCTTTGTTATTGTCCACTCTCTGCAGTCTTCTTTCTGATTGACTGGTGTTGAGATAACAGGATTATATTCTAGGAATCTTTTACTCACCTGAAGTTACAATTCTCAACCTGGTGGGGCCTTGGTTCCTGGAGAAGAACTCAAAGATATTGTTATACATATTACTTGAGGGGGAACCAGGTTTTACTTTATCACGGCACTATTACAAATAGCTGTGAAAAGAAGAGAAGCAAAAAGCAAAGGAGAAAAGGAAAGATATAAGCATCTGAATGCAGAGTTCCAAAGAATAGCAAGAAGAGATAAGAAAGCCTTCTTCAGTGATCAATGCTAAGAAATAGAGGAAAACAACAGAATGGGAAAGATTAGGGATCTCTTCAAGAAAACCAGAGATACCAAAGGAACATTTCATGCAAAGATAAGCTCGATAAAGGACAGAAATGGTATGGACCTAACAGAAGCAGAAGATATTAAGAATAGATGGCCAGAATACACAGAAGAACTGTACAAAAAAGATCTCCATGACCCAGATAATCACAATGGTGTGATCACTGACCTAGAGCCAGACATCCTGGAATGTGAAGTCAAGCAGGCCTTAGAAAGCATCACTACAAACAAAGCTAGTGGAGGTGATGGAATTCCAGTTGAAGTATTCCAAATCCTGAAAGATGATGCTGTGAAAGTGCTGCACCCAATATGGCAGCAAATTTGGAAAACTCAGCAGTGGCCACAGGACTGGAAGAGGTCAGTTTTCATTCCAATCCCAAAGAAAGGCAATTCCAAAGAATGCTCAAACTACCTCACAATTGCACTCATCTCACATGCTAGTAAAGTAATGCTCAAAATTCTCCAAGCCAGGCTTCAGCAATATGTGAACTGTGAACTTCCTGATGTTCAAGCTGGTTTTAGAAAAGGCTGATGAACCAGAGATCAAATTGCCAACATCCGCTGGATCATAGAGAGTTCCAGAAAAGCATCTATTTCTGCTTTATTGACTATGCCAAAGCCTTGGACCGTGTGGATCATAATAAACTGTGGAAAATTCTGAAAGAGATGGGAATACCAGACCACCTGATCTGTCTCTTGAGAAATTTGTATGCAGGTCAGGAAGCAACACTTAGAACTGGACATGGAACAACAGACTGGTTCCGAATAGGAAAAGGAGTTTGTCAAGGCTGTATATGTCACCCTGTTTATTTAACTTATATGCAGAGTGCATCATGAGAAATGCTGGACTGGAAGAAACACAAACTGGAATCAAGATTGCTGGGAGAAATGTCAATAACCTCAGATATGCAGATGACACCACCCTTATGGCAGAAAGTGAAGAAGAACTCAAAAGCCTCTTGATGAAAGTGAAAGCGGAGAGTGAAAAAGTTGGCTTAAAGCTCAACATTCAGAAACGAAGATCATGGCATCTGGTCCCACCACATCATGGGAAATAGATGGGGAAACAGTGGAAATAGTGTCAGACTTTATTTTTCTGGGCTCCAAAATCACTACAGATGGTGATTGCAGCCATGAAATTAAAAGATGCTTACTCCTTGGAAGGAAAGTTATGACCAACCTAGATAGCATATTGAAAAGCAGAGACATTACTTTGCCAACAAAGGTTCGTCTAGTCAAGGCTATGGTTTTTCCCGTGGTCATGTACGGATGTGAGAGTTGGACTGTGAAGAAGACTGAGCGCTGAAGAATTGATGCTTTTGAACTGTGGTGTTGGAGAATACTCTTGAGAGTCCCTTGGACTGCAAGGAGATCCAATCAGTCCATTCTCAAGGAGATCAGCCCTGGGATTTCTTTGGAAGGAATGATGCTAAAGCTGAAACTCCAGTACTTTGGCCACCTCATGGGAAGTGTTGACTCATTGGAAAAGACTCTGATGCTGGGAGGGATTGGGGGCAAGAGGAGAAGGGGACGACAGAGGATGAGATGGCTGGATGGCATCACTGACTCGATGGACGTGAGTCTCAATGAACTCCGGGAGTTGGTGATGGACAGGGAGGTCTCGCGTGCTGTGATTCATGGGGTCGCAAAGAGTCGGACATGACTGAGCGACTGATCTGATCTGATCTGATTATTTCTTGATTGCACTTCCTTTGTTTCTGCATTCCCTCACTCTTCTAATTAGCAATTGTTTGAATCTCCCTTTGGAAATCAGGGAAGGTCAAAGAAGCTGAATGAAATCTATTTCCTACAAATAAGAAATGGGGAACACGAACAGGATTTGTACCTGGTAGGGCCCCACAAGGTTCTAATTGATTTCAGAGTCATAAAGTTATTGCATTCAAGAAAGGTTGCCCTTGCAAAATTGCATCAATAGAGCTTCTGCTTCCCAAGATCTTACCAAAGAACACTTTGCAACCCATAAGAATGGGAAAAACAAAACAGACAATAAAATAAAATAAAATCTGTGTTCTCTGGCAATATTGTGGTTAGTGGAAAAGAGGAAAAATGGAAATGTAATTCCCATTACTGATACAAGGATACTCTTCTCAGAAATTATAGTTTTTTAGAGTCTCAAAGAATGAAGAAATGAAACAATTGTCATTTATAAACTTGGAAACAAGTTATTTTAGTGATGCCAGAAGGCTACATGAAGAGAAGGAAGGTTCTCAAAATATTATATTTTGTGACAGGAAACATACAAATACATGTTATGAGAAACATACAAATACATTTTTCCAATGAGAGTATAGCAGATCTGATGGGTCTTCTTTCCTTCCTTTTATTCACCTCTTCATTTAATTTTTCTTCTTCTTCTTCTTCTTCCCTCTCTCTCCCCCTCCCCTGCCTTTTTTAAAATAAGCAACATTTATTTCATAAACTTAAATTTCTTGAAGCATCATGAATAAAATAAAATAAAACACTGGGGTGGGGACAGGAGTGAAGGAATTGAGAGTCATCTTGATTGTTAACTTGTTTGTTAACTGCCTTCTCAAAAGAAAAGTAAACATTTATATATCTTCATGATGGGAGATGGTTTCATGACTTGGAGAAAACCTTCATGGAAGTTAGGCTCCTACCCTCCTATAGGGACTGGGAGATATTAATAGAAGCTCTATTTTCCTTGATTATTACATTTCAAAGGGATAATTCTTAGATCCTGGAGACAGAGTCCTGGGTATAAAACTGGTAAAAGTTTGAGCTAGAAGAAGGTTGAGACCTCAAAGGGGCAGAGAAAGTATTTACACATGCAAGTTTTCTAAAGTAAATGCTCTAAGAAAAGGGAGGTCAGATGCCTACAGTCGGGAAGAAATGTGTCTATGGTGTAACCAAGCTGGAGGGAACATTGAGTACATCTTATGATCTTTTTCTTTTCTCCCTCTCTCACAGGACCGTGCACAAAACCTAAATGAACGGCGAACCACCACCACCACCCTCACAGTGGACATTCTGGATGGAGATGACCTGGGTCCAATGTTTCTTCCATGTGTCCTCGTGCCAAACACTCGTGACTGTCGCCCACTCACCTATCAAGCTGCCATACCTGAGCTGAGAACTCCAGTAAGCATATTCTCATCTTTTCCTCTTCACTTCTACCTCTGTGACCCCCAATGAGATCCTGTTCAAATATTTTGAACACATATGTGGTGAAAATAGTATGCTTTTCTAAATAGATATGGAAAATAGTTTATGTCCAAAACCATTTTGAGACAGTATGGGTAAATTTGTATTCATAATGTCTAATTATATCATTGAAGGAATGTCATGAAGTAGCATGGCAGAAGATGAAATGGTTAGATAGCATCACCAACTTAATGGACATGAATTTGTGCAAACTTCAGGAAACAGTGAAGGACGTGGAAGCCTAGTGTCCATGGGGTCACAAATAGTCAGACACAATTGAGCGAGTGAACAACAACCTGAAGTAGCAGCCCATTTGACTCTGCTTTTTTTTTTTCCCCATGTATGCTAAGTCGCTTCAGTCATGTCCGACTCTGTGCGACCCCATAGACGGCAGCCCACCAGGCTCCCCCATCCCTGGGATTCTCCAGGCAAGAACACTGGAGTGGGTTGCCATTTCCTTCTCCAATGCATGAAAGTGAAAAGTGAAAATGAAGTCGCTCAGTCGTATCCGACTCTTAGTGACCCCATGGACTGCAGCCCACCAGGCTCCTCCATCCATGGGATTTTCCAGGCAAGAGTACTGGAGTGGAGTGCCATTGCCTTCTCGGTACCCATGTATAAAGCATAACAATGATCAGTTGACATCATATACTTGGAAACTCCCAGAAATAATCCCAGCATTTTCTTAAATTCACTTGTCAACATTCAGCCCTAAGTCAGAGGACACATATATTAACAGGAGCCCTTTTGTCTTTTAAAATCCTGATATATTATTGGATATTATGCTTGGCTGTTTGGAGGGGGGAGCTAATGAATCCTGAATGTAAATATTCATTCATTAAAGACATATTTTAAAGAAACAAAAATTAAGTCATGTGTACATATTTTCTACATTCATTTCTTAATTTTTTAAAAAATATTCAAATAAATCTATAAATTGCTGTTAGCCTAAAATTCACACCATAGACCTGCCTGGGTGATAAATATACATATCTAAGAATAAAAATATAAGGCTAATAGATATTCTGTGTGTGTACACGTGTGTGCTCAGTCATGTCCCACTCTTTGGGACCCCACAAACTGTAGCCTGCCAGGCTCCTCTGTCCATAGAATTCTCTAGTCAGGAATACTGAAGTGGGTTGCCATTTCCTACTCCATAGGATCTTCCCAACCCAGGGATTGAACCTTTGTCTCTTGTGTCTCCTGCCTTGGCAGACAGATTTTTTACCACTGTGCCACCTGGTAAGCCCAATAGATATCCTGCTTAGGCTAAAATATCAGTTTCTTCCTTAAATGTAAAAAAAAGAAAAAAAAAAATCTCTTTTAGAGCAGTCAAATTCCTAGGAGTCAACTATTTGATTTGTTTTTGCTGTTCCTATGAAAAGCATTTAGGCTTCTGGGTTAGTAATATGGCTAGTGATGTCAGAATTTGTTGCGAGATATTTGATTTTATTTCTGACATCTGAGAACTGCAGTTTGGAGAATCCTCTCTGTGTTTGAACTTTTTTTTCTTTTTTTTTTTTTTTTAATTTTTCAGCACTTTATTATTATTTTTTTTATTTGATAAATTTAACACCTTTTATTGCCATACCTCATTTTACTGTGCTTTGCTTTAGTGAGCTTTATAGATACATGTTTTTTTTTTTTTGTTAATTTTCTGTTTAGTTGATCTATCCATAAGTGTGAGTGGGGTATTAAAGTCTCCCACTATTATTGTGTTATTGTTAATTTCTCCTTTCATACTTGTTAGGATTTGTCTTACATACTGCGGTGCTCCCATGTTGGGTGGATATATATTTATAATTGTTATATCTTCTTCTTGGATTGATCCTTTGAGCATTATGTAGTGACCTTCTTTGTCTCTTTTCACAGCCTTTGTTTTAAAGTCTTGGTCCCAATTTGCATGGAAAATCTTTTTCCAGCCCTTCACTTTCAGTCTGTATGTGTCCCCTGTTTTGAGGTGGGTCTCTTGTAGACAACATATGTAGGGGTCTTGTTTTTGTATCCATTCAGCCAGTCTTTGTCTTTTGGTTGGGGCATTCAACCCATTTACGTTTAAGGTAATTACTAATAAGTATGATCCCGTTGCCATTTACTTTATTGTTTTGGGTTCGAGTTTATACACCATTTTTGTGTTTCCTGTCTAGAAAATATCCTTTAGTATTTGTTGGAGAGCTGGTTTGGTGGTGCAGAATTCTCTCAGCTTTTGCTTGTCTGAAAAGCTTTTGATTTCTCCTTCATGCTTGAATGAGATCCTTGCTGGGTACAATAATCTGGGCTGTAGGTTATTTTCTTTCATCATTTTAAGTATGTCTTGCCATTCCCTCCTGGCTTGAAGAGTTTCTATTGAAAGATCAGCTGTTATCCTTATGGAATTCCCTTGTGTGTTACTTGTTGTTTTCCCTTGCTGCTTTTAATATTTGTTCTTTGTGTTTGATCTTTGTTAATTTGATTAATATGTGTCTTGGGGTGTTTTACCTTGGGTTTTATCCTGTTTGGGACTCTCTGGGTTTCTTGGACTTGGGTGATTATTTCCTTCCCCATTTTAGGAAGTTTTCAACTATTATCTCCTCAAGTATTTTCTCATGGTCTTTCTTTTTGTCTTCTTCTTCTGGAACCCCTATGATTCAATGTTGTAGCGTTTAATATTGTCCTGGAGGTCTCTGAGATTGTCCTCATTTCTTTTAATTCGTTTTTCTTTTATCCTCTCTGATTCATTTATTTCTACCATTCTATCTTCTAATTCACTAATCCTATCTTCTGCCTCTGTTATTCTACTATTTGTTGGCTCCAGAGTGTTTTTAATTTCATTTATTGCATTATTCATTATATATTGACTCTTTTTATTTCTTCTAGGTCCTTGTTAAACCTTTCTTGCATCTTCTCAATCCTTGTCTCCAGGCTATTTATCTGTGATTCCATTTTAATTTCAAGATTTTGGATCAATTTCACTATCATTATTTGGAATTCTTTATCAGGTAGATTCCCTATCTCTTCCTCTTTTGTTTGGTTTGGTGGGGATTTATCCTGTTCCTTTATCTGCTGGGTATTCCTCTGTCTCTTCATCTTGTTTAAATTGCTGAGTTTGGGAGTCCTTTCTGTATTCTGGCAGTTTGTGGAGTTCTCTTTATTGTGGCGTTTCCTCGCTGTGTGTGGGTATGTAGAGGTGGCTTGTCAAGGTTTCCTGGTTAGGGAAGCTTGTGTCGGTGTTCTGGTGGGTGGAGCTGTATTTCTTCTCTTTGTTCAGTCGCGCTATGGGGAGGGAGGGAGGGATGCTGCAAACAAATGACACTGGTGTGCTTTCGCAGTGCCTCAGCCACACTGGGTCTGCCCGCTCACGGCGCGCGTGTAGCCTCCCTGCCCACACTGCTCAGGCTCTAGGTTGTTCCGCTGGGAACAATCCGAGGCTGACCCTGGGTTGCATGCACCTCCCAGGTCCAAGCCGCTCAGGTTCAGGCACTCAGGTAGTCCTCAGAGGCGCAGACTCAGCTGGGCCTGCGTTTTGTGCTCTTCCCAGGTCCGAGCAGCTCAGGTGATGAGGTGTTTGGCGAGCGCCAATGCTGCGACTTATCGCCTCCCCGCCACTTGTTTATCTGGGTGTAAAACCGGCGCACCTTCTCAGGCAGATGTTGACCGTCCAGACCCCTAATAAGTTTTAGTTAGCAAAGAAGCCAGTTTTATAGATAATGTCTCTCTGGGGCTGCGATTGCCCCCTTCCGGCTCTGGCTGCCTGTCACCGGAGGGGGAAGGTTTGCAGCCGGCTACCTCTGTTTAGTCCTTTGTTCCGTGTGCGGGCTGGCGGTGTCTTAGGTTAGGGCTGGCTTTTCGCATGGTAGATATCCCACAGTCTGGTTTGCTAGCCCAAATTATTTCGCTCAGATAGCGCTCAGGGTATTCAGGCCAGATTCTTACTCTCAGCGATGCAGCCCGCGCCGCACCTCCCTGCCCAGCCCCCGCTTGCTAATGGCGTGTGCAGGCGTCTGCGCTGCTTCTCCGCTGGGGGAGTTACCGTAGGGCTCGCAATCTGCGAGTTTTAATTGTTTATTTATTTTTTCTCCCTGTTATGTTGTCCTCTGTGCTTCCAAAGCTCGGCAGGGATTCGGCAGTGAGAAGGTTTCCTGGTGTTTGGAAACTTCTCTCTTTTTAAGACTCCCTTCCCGGGACGGAACTCCGTCCCTCCCTCTTTTGTCTCTTTTATTGTCTTTAATATTTTTTCTTACCTCCTTTCGAGGAGTTGGGTTGCTTTTCTGGGTGCCTGGTGTCCTCTGCCGGCATTCAGAAGTTGTTTTGTGGAATTTACTTGACGTTTAAATGCTCTTTTGATGAATTTGTGGGGGAGAAAGTGTTTTCCCCGTCCTACTCCTCCACCATCTTGGCGCCTTCCCCCCTTTTTTTTCTTTTTTTAAAAAGAATAGAACACAGATTACTTCTAAGTGTAAATTAGATTGCATTCCAGTCACTTTAAAGTGTTCTTGCCGAATATTTTACCAATTACTTTATGCAATATTTTACCCACTTGCTTTACTAGCAATAGCTCTTAAATGGTTGAAAACCACTTTTGTGTGTGCTGGAATAAATGATTACTAGTCTAGTTGGTTTACATGAAAAAAAAATAACCTAAAAAATGGATAAATGTTATGATGTGTGCTGAGTGAAGAAAATAATATTATTTTTAAGCTAAATGGAGTAATTTTACAGACAGAAAGGCTAATGGAGAGTTTGTCTAGACAAATATTTATAGGTTACCTAAAGTTGTAGGTCATGATATTATTTTGTTGAATATTAGTGAGAAGACTTAATGATGTGAACATTGAACTTTTCTTTGAAAGGCTTAATTGAAATCATGACAAAAATATTTTTAGTTTCAATCTATTTTTCTGAGCTAATTTAAGTAGCTGGTATATCAATGAGATCCCAAGAGAAGGGGAATACTGACCTAATAAGACTAAAATCAATGAACTAGTCTGATGAATGTTTAACAGTACTTGATGTAATGAGAGAAGTAAAGACAGAGGTTACCGCTTGAGAAGCAAAGTGTATTGACTTTATAAGGATCTTTGAGCATAATTTTGTCTTTGCTCCAGCTTATAGACCAAGCATCTCTAATTCCTGTGCCATTTCATGTTAGAGATAAAGCCATGTTCTAGATTTGTGATAAATGATAATAATGACTAATGACTATTTAGATTGTTCAGTTTGTCATGAACTGTGCTAAATTTTACAAACATATTAACTTAAATTCTTTCAGATAGTTACCACTGTAATGGTCATTTTATAAATGAGATCTCTGGGATATAAAATTTAAGTGACTTAGCCTTATACAGCTAATAAATTAACAGTATTTTCTTTTGAAATCATATATCTTGCATTAAAGTATATTCTATAAATCACAGAATGACCAAAGTTTATTCTTCATCATCATTTTTAACAGATCAATCCATTCTTGAACATTCTGTGAAACAAGAATTTTAATTTTACAGATTTAAATACAGCAAATATTTATTCATCGAATATTATTTTTATTGGCATGTGGAAAAAAAAATTAGATATGTTTACTTGCAAAATTAGGCACTTATTCTGGTTATCAATCACTGCATAACAAAGCACCAAAATTTAGTGGCTTCAAATTGCAATCTTTAAATTTCTTCGTAAAACCACAATTCTGGCAGACCTGAGGGAACACCTCATTCCTGCTCTGCACAGCATCAGCTAGGACACTTTGGCTAAGGGCTCTGTGTGTGTGTGTTCTATCATTTTAGTCATGTCCGATTCTTTGCGACACTATGGACTGTAGGGCACCAGGCTTATCTGTCCATGGGATTCTCCAGGCAAGTTTGCTGAAGTGAGTTATCATGCCCTCCTCCAGGGGATCTTCCTGAGCCAGGGATTGGCTCTTACACCTCTTACGTCTCCTACACTGGTAGTCGGGTTCTTCACTGCTAGCGCCATCTGGGAAGCCCAAGGGCTGGGTACCACTTTCCAAATAGTAAACATAACAAGTTGCTTCTGGCTATGGGCTCCAGCTCAGTGAGGGCTGTGAGCTGGAGGCTTTATTTCCACTCCATGTAGGTTTTCCCTGGGCTATTTGAGCTTCCTCACATCAAGGTGCTGGCTTCTAAGAAGCTTCCCAAAAGAATTAGACAGAATGTTTATGAACTAGACTTGTAATTTGCAGTGTCATTTCTGCTGTAGTCAAAGCTCTGCCAGATTCAGGTAGTAGAAGTATATGCTATGTTCTAATGGGAACAGCATAGAGGTCATCCTGTACAGAGAACATGAGGGGAAGGGCATTTTATTGTCACCATGGTAGGAAAACAAAATCAGCTATAGCAGTGGCATCAGGTTTTCATGTGCTCTTTTATATACCATTTTGGATCCATTTTGGATCCCAAGGGTTAAGAAGTGTAGCTAGTTTTTAAGTTTCACATTCAAATTGCTGAGTTTATGTCTGTATTTTTTCTTTCTTCTTCTTCTTCTTTTCTTTTTTCTATTTTCCTTTGCTATTTCCATGCTGTGCTAAAATTTCTGGAATTTCAATAAATAAGATCTTATATACAGAGCAAGAGAACTATTTATGGCAGCTAAACAGGACATGATGACTCTAATTGCATGCTTGCTGTTCCTTTCCTGAACTAATTCTTCACATTTTGAAAGGTCTGACACCTGCTCACCTTCTGGGTTGAGTGAAATTTTCTAATTGCCTCAGTGGTATTCCTGACTTGAGAAACCATCCTTAGTTCTACCACCATGCATGCATATTTTAGCAGCTCAGAAAAAAATTTAAAAGGTAGTCTAGTACAGTGTTTAGCCCATGAACAAAGATATAATAAAAAATAATATGAATTTGATGTCTCAGGGGCACTAAAGCAATTTGTAGCCCTCAGTTAGTTATGGTATATTTATTAATTAGGTAAATAGCCACTGAACCTTGTTCTGTTCAGTCACCAAGTTGTACCTAAGTCTTTTGGTACTCCATGGACTGTAGCCTGCCAGGCTTCTCAGTCTATAGGACTTCTCAGGTAAGAATACTGGAGAGAGTTGCTATTTCTTTCTCCAGAGGATCTTCCTGACCCAGGGATTGAACCCATATTGCCTGCACTGGCAGGTGGATTCTTTACGATGGTGACCTAGTATATGTTAAACTCTATTTTAATAGAGAAGACAAAAACTTGGATGAGATAAAATTCTTCTGATAGTATAAATTTATTCTTACTTTCTGACTCTCTTAAAGTTGTTATGCCTATGTGGTTGAAGATTTCTAGTATTATGGAAAACTGCAGAATTTGGAGAGTGTAGGACTGTGGTTCAATTGTCTTGATTTTCTATTAAAGACAAAGACAGTAAATCCTTACATAATTTTTTTCAGTGCTGAACAGTTGCATATATTTTGACTAGTTGGATTTATTGTTGAGTAAATTGTCCCTAGTTCAGTTCAGTTCATTCAGTTGGGTCGCTCAGTTGTGTCCGACTCTTTGCAAACCCATGGACTGCAGCATGCCAGGCCTCCCTCAGTTCAGTTCAGTAGCTCAGACATGTCCGACTGTTTGTGACCGCATGAATCGCAGCATACCATGCTTCCCTGTCCATCACCAACTCCCAGAGTTCACCCAGACTCACATCCATCGAGTCAGTGATGCCATCCAGCCATCTCATCCTCTGTCGTCCCATTCTCCTCCTACCACCAATTCCTCGCAGCATCAGAGTCTTTTCCAATGAGTCAACTCTTCGCATGAGGTGGCCAAAGTACTGGAGTTTCAGCTTTAGCATTGTTCCTTCCAAAGAAATCCCAGGGCTAATCTCCTTCAAAATGGACTGGTTGGATCTCCTTGCAGTCCAAGGGACTCTCAGGAGTCTTCTCCAACACCACAGTTCAAAAGCATCAATTCCTCGGCACTCAGCCTTCTTCACAGTCCAACTCTCACATCCATACATGACCACAGGAAAAACCATAGCCTTGACTAGACAGACATTTGTTGGCAAAGTAATGTTTCTGCTTTTTAATATGCTATCTAGGTTGGTCATAACTTTCCTTCCAAGGAGTAAGCATCTTCTAATTTCATGGCTGCAATCACCATCTGTAGTGATTTTGGAGCCCAAAAAATAATGTCTGACACTGTTTCCACTGTTTCCCCATCTATCTCCCATGAAGTGATGGGACTGGATGCCATGATCTTCATTTTCTGAATGTTGAACTTTAAGCCAACTTCTTTACTCTCCACTTTCACCTTCATCAAGAGGCTTTTGAGTTCCTCTTCACTTTCTGCCATAAGGGTGGTGTCATCTGCATATCTGAGCTTATTGATATTTCTCCCAGCAATCTTGATTCCAGTTTGTGCTTCTTCCAGCCCAGTGTTTCTCATGATGTACTCTGCATGTAAGTTAAATAAGCAGGGTGACAATATACAGCCTTGACGTACCCCTTTTCCTATTTGGAACCAGTCTGTTGTTCCTGTCCAGTTCTAACGGTTGCTTCTTGACCTGCATACAAATTTCTCAAGAGGCAGATCAGGTGGTCTAATATTCCCATCTCTTTCAGAATTTTGCACAGTTTATTGTGATCCACACAGTCAAAGGCTTTGGCATAGTCAATAAAGCAGAAATAGATGTTTTTCTGGAACTCTCTTGCTTTTTTCAATGATCCAGCAGATGTTGGCAATTTGATCTCTGGTTCCTCTGCCTTTTCTAAAACCAGCTTGAACATCAGGAAGTTCATGGTTCACATACTGCTGCAGCCTGGCTTGGAGAATTTTGAGCATTACTTTACTAGCATGTGAGATGAGTGCAATTGTGCGGTAGTTTGAGCATTCTTTGGCATTGCCTTTCTTTGGGATTGGAATGAAAACTATCCTTTTCCAGTCCTGTGGCCACTGCTGAGTTTTCCAAATTTGCTGGCATATTGAGTGTAGCACTTTCACAGCATCATCTTTCAGGATTTGAAATAGCTCAACTGGAACTCTACCACCTCCACTGGAATTCTATCACCTCCACTAGCTTTGTTCATAGTGATGCTTTCTAAGGCCCACTTGACTTCACATTCCAGGATGTCTGGCTCTAGGTCAGTGATCACACCATTGTGATTATCTGGGTCGTGAAGATCTTTTTTGTACAGTTCTTCTGTGTATTCTTACCATCTCTTCTTCATATCTTCTGCTTCTGTTAGGTCCATACCATTTCTGTCCTTTATCAAGCCCATCTTTGCAGGAAATGTTCCCTTGGTATCTCTAATTTTCTTGAAGAGATCCCTAGACTTTCCCATTCTGTTGTTTTCCTCTATTTCTTTGCATTGATCACTGAGGAAGGCTTTCTTATCTCTTCTTGCTATTCTTTGGAACTCTGCATTCAGATGCTTATATCTTTCCTTTTCTCCTTTGCTTTTCACTTCTCTTCTTTTCACAGCTATTTGTAAGGCCTCCCCAGACAGCCATTTTGCTTTTTTGCATCTCTTTTCCACGGGGATGGTCTTGATCCCTGTCTCCTGTACAATGTCATGAACCTCATTCCATAGTTCATCAGGCACTCTATCTATCAGATCTAGGCCCTTAAATCTATTTCTCACTTCCACTGTATAATCATAAGGGATTTGATTTAGGTCATATCTGAATGGTCTAGTGGTTTTCCCTACTTTCTTCAGTTTAAGTCTGAATTTGGTAATAAGGAGTTCATGATCTGAGCCACAGTCAGCTCCTGGTCTTGTTTTTGCTGACTGTATAGAGCTTCTCCATTTTTGGCTGCAAAGAATATAATCAGTCTTTTTTCGGTGTTGACCATCTGGTGATGTCCATGTATAGAGTCTTCCCTTGTGTTGTTGGAAGAAGGTGTTTGTTATGACCAGTACCAAATCCTGGAGTTTAATCAAACTCATGGCCATTGACTCGGTGATGCCACCCAACCATCTCATCCTCTGTCGTCCCCTTCTTCTCCTGCCTTCAATCTTCCCCAGCATCAGGGTCTTTTCAAATGAGTCTGTTCTTCGCATCAGGAGGTCAAAGTATTGGAGTTTCAGCTTCAGCATCAGTCCTTCCAATGAATATTCAGGACTGATTTCTTTTAGGATGCACTGGTTGGATCTCCTTGCAGTCCAAGGGACTCTCAAGAGTCTTCTTCAATACCACAGGTCAGAAGCATCATTTTCTTGGCACTCACCTTTCTTTATACTCCAACTCTCACATCCACATGACTACTGGAAAAACCATAGCTTTGACTAGATGAACCTTTGTTGGCAATTTAATGTCTCTGCTTTTTAATATGCTGTCTAGCTTGGTCATAACGTTTCTTCCAAGGAGCTAGAATCTTTTAATTTCATGACAGCAGTCACCATATGCAGTGATTTTACAGTACAAAATAAAATCTGTCACTGTTTCCATTGTTCCACCGTCTACTTGCCATGAAGGAATAGGACCAGATGCCATGATCTTAGTTTTCTGAATGTTGAGTTTTAAGCCAACTTTTTCACTCTCCATTTTCACTTTCATCAGGAAGCTCTTTAGTTCCTCTTTGCTTTATGCCATAAATGTCATCTCCATATCTCAGGTTATTGATATTTCTCCCAGCAATCTTGATTCCAGATTGTGCTTCATCCATTCCAGCATTTCTCTACTGTGCATATAAGTTAAATAAGCAGAGTGACAATATACAGTCTTGACATACTCCTTTCCCGATTTGGAACCAGTCTGTTGTTCCATGTCCAGTTCTAACTGTTGCTTTCTGACCTGCATACAGATTTCTTCGGAGGCCAGTCAAGTGATCTGGTATTCCCATCTCTTTCAGAATTTTCCACAGTTTGTTGTGATCCACACAGTCAAAGGTTTTGGTGTATTCAATAAAGCAGAAATAGATGTTTTTCTGGAACTCCCTTGCTTTTTCGATGATCCAACAGATGTTGGAAATTTGTTCTCTGGTTCCTCTGCCTTTTCTAAATCCATCTTGAACATATGGAAGTTCATGGTATGTACTGTTGAAGCCTCACTTGAAGAATTTTGAGCATTGCTTTGCTAGCGTGAGATGAGTGCAATTGTGCAGTTGAGCATTCTTTTGCATTGCCTTTCTTTGGACTGAAATGAAAATGACCTTTTCCAGTCCTATGGCCACTGATGAGTTTTCCAAATTTGCTGGCATATTGAATGAAGCTATTTCATAGTATCATCTTTTAGGATTTGAAATAGGTCAACTGGAATTCTATCACCTCCACTAGTTTGTAGTGATGCTTCCTAAGGTCCACTTGACTTCTCATTCCAAGTTGTCTGGCTCTAGGTGAATGATCACACTATCATGATTATCTGGGTTATGAAGATCTTTTTTGTATCATTCTTCTGTGTATTCTTGCTACTTCTTAATATCTTCTGCTTCTGTTAGGTCCATACCATCTCTGTCCTTTATTGTGCCCATCTTTGCATAAACTGTTCCCTTGGTATCTCTGATTTTCTTGGAGAGATCTCTAGTCTTTCCCATTCTACTTTTCCCCCTTATTTCTTTGCATTAATCGCTGAGGAAGGCTCTCTTATCTCTCCTTGCCATTCTTTGGAACTCTGCATTCAAATGGGTATATTTTTCCTTTTCTCCTTTCCCTTTCACTTCTCTTCTTTTAATAGCTATTTGTAAGGCCTCCTCAGAGAGCCATTTTGCCATTTTGCATTTCTTTTTCTTGGGGATGGTCTTGATCCCTGCCTCCAGTGAAATGTCACGAACCTCCATCCATAGTTCTTCAGGCACTCTATCAGATCAAATCCCTTGAATCTATTAGTCACTTCTACTGTATAATCATAAGGGGTTGGATTTAGGTCATACCTGAATGGTCTGGTGGTTTTCCCTACTTTCTTCAATTTAAGTCTGAATTTGGTAATAAGGAGTTCATGATCTGATCCACAGTTCTATTCTGGTCTTGCTTTTGCT
Organism: Bos mutus; assembly: GCF_027580195.1. Lineage (NCBI taxonomy): Eukaryota > Metazoa > Chordata > Mammalia > Artiodactyla > Bovidae > Bos > Bos mutus. Next base: position 46,206,418 of record NC_091642.1, on the reverse strand, counting down.
GATTGTGTAGACATTCTCCAGCTTTGGCTGCAAAAAATAGAATCAATCTGATTTCAGTATTGACCATCTGGTTATGTCCATGTGTAGAGTTTTCTCTTGTGCTGTTGGATTAGGGTGTTTGTTATGACAAGTGTGTTCTCTTGGCTAAACTCTATTAGTCTTTGCCCTGCTTTATTCTGTACTCCAAGGCCAAATTTTCCTGTTAGTCCAGGTGTTTCTTGACTTCATACTTTTGTGTTCCAGTCCCCTATAATGCAAAGGACATTTGTTTTTGAGTGTTAGTTCCAGAAGGTCTTGTAGATCTTCATAGAACTGTTCAACTTTAGCTTCTTCAGCATTGCTGGTTGTGGCATAGACTTGGATTACTGTGATACTGAATGATTTGCCTTGGAAACAGTGATCATTCTGTCCTTTTTGAAATTGCATCCAACTACTGCATTTTGGACTCTGGTTGACCGTGATGCCTGCTCCATTTCTTTCTAAGGGATTCTTGCCTGCTGCAATAGATGTAATGGTCATCTGAGTTAAATTCACCCATTCCAGTCCATTTTAGTTCGCTGATTCCTAAAATGTTGATGTTCACTCTTGCCATCTCCTTTTTGACCACTTCCAATTTGCCTTGATTCATAGACCTAACTTTCCAGATTCCTATGCAATATTGCTCTTTACAGCATTGAACCCTGCTTCCATCACCACTCACATCCACAACTGTGTTATTTTTGCTTTTTCTCTGTCTCTTCATTCTTTCTGGAGTTATTACTCCACTTATTTCTAGTAGCATATTGGGCACCTACTGACCAGGGGAGTTCCTCTTTCAGTGTCCTATCTTTTTGCCTTTTCATACTGTTCATAGGGTTCTCAAAGCAAGAATACTGAAGTGGTTTTCCTTTCCCTTCCCCAGTGGCCCACGTTTTATCAGAAATGGTTAGAAAAACCATATGGTTTAGAAATACCAAACGGTTAGAAATACCATAATATTAATGTGATAATATTGACATATTAACTTTGTGTTTAGTATGTATATTTTCTTTTATATATTGTGTCATGCAGAGTTCAGCATTTTAGAATTAGTTGCTTATCAGATTTAGTCATCTAGTAGCTAGAATCCGCACTTTAATGAATTCTTCCCCATCCTTGTTTAAAGTCTTGGGTTATGTTCCGAGACTATCTTACCACAAATGCTGCCACTATAACTTGTCATAAAGAACTCTGCTTTTCATGTAACCATCAATGAGAGCTCTACTACTTTATTTATGCAGCTCTCCCCTTCCAGTGAAGCTTTCTCAATTATTACAAGAGTGTTCCTGATTTCCAGTGATGTATGACATTTATAATTTCCTGTTGGCTCATACTCATTAAATGTGTTACAATCTGTGAAGTCTCTCCTCTCTTGTCTTTTATGAAACTACTGGTTCTTCTCCTCTTGATGGCCATAGATTTCTCCTCTTAAATCTTTGGATTTTTTTTTACCCTAAAAGATATCTCTGTGCTTGGATTTATTTATTTATTCTAAAATCTTTAGAATATTTCAGATTTCTATCTTTCGAAGCTTTCCCCCCCACCCCTCTTTACTGTAGTTTTCACCTAGATTCATTAAGCCTACACCATTCTGTTTACTCTCTGAGCAAAGACTGTGTTCCTTTTTCTCTGATCTGTATATTGTAGACATGTTTTCTTACCTGAAATCTCCCCTGACTTCCAAGCTTACATTTCTCAGTTTTTCTAGATAGTTTTCCTGTACACCCGACAGATGCCTCATTATCCTCTCTAGTATATTCTGATGCATCCACAGCTACTCTCATGTTATTTGTGGGGTCTTGGTTGATTTGAACCTAGACTTCAATGACCCCTGCATCTCAAGCTCAATCTCCAAAGTCATTCTCTGCATTATCTATGAAATTTTACTTCATTATGTTTGATGCCTAATTTTCTGCCAAAAGGATCTTTGCTGAAGCTCAGATGATAAAGAATCTGCCTGCAATGCAGGAGACCTGGGTTCGACCCCTGGGTCAGGAAGATCCTCTGGAGAAGGAAATGACAATCCACACCAGTATTCTTGCCTGGAGAATACAATGGACAGAGGAGCCTGGAGGGCTACAGTTCATAGGATCACAAAGAGTCGGACACGACTGAGCAACTAACACTGCTCCACTGCTGCTTACTGCCAAAATACCCCTTAAAGTCATACCCTCAACTCTGGACCCATAAAATTAGAATACCATTCTGATATGTTCTTTCACTCTTTAAATAAAGTTTCAATATTTTCCATCATATGCCAAATGAGTTTCAAAACTTTGAATATAGTCTTTAAAGTAACTTTACATCTGACCATTTTCACTCTCTTCTAAATCACATAAAGCAATTTCTCCAGAAATAGAGTCCTGCATATAACCTGGATTTCTCTGATAATTAACCTCTCTTTTCTCCATTTTGTTTCATATATTAAGCCTATAGCTTTTATTCAAGCTTCATCAATAATATGCAATAATAAATAGGTCCTTAATTAAGTTTTTCTCTGTTATCTGCATGTGTTTCTACCATAAGCACTGAGCTCCCCATTGTGTTGCATTCACCCTCTTCTTTTTCACTAGTATATTAGCTCTTCAATTTCCTACTTATTATTATATCTTAAACATAACCCATTCTTTTCACAGAGTAAATGTTGAAAAATTATTGAATTGAATTAAAATTTCAAGAAACACATATTATACACTAAGAAGATACTGGATATAAACAGGAATAACTATGGCTTCTGCCTTCTCACTCACAATGAGAGTTTATCATAAGCATGCATATGTAAATAATATATAATTATTTAATATAAATACCTTTTATCCAAATATTAGCTTATTAACCATGGTGTATATACATGTGTGTGTGTATGTGTATGTATGTATGTGTGTGTATATATATATATATATATATATAAAACCTTTTCATACACTTTTAATGTTTTCCAATTAGAATTGCAAGCATATCATATTTGACCATTATCTAGTCAAGAAGGAGTCTAATAGGTGTTCTGGATAAAGTAAGCATATGTCCCGATTACCATAGAGAGGTATTACAGTTGTTTACAGTTGTTGTCCCAGCACGTTGTTTGCAATGCTTTCTTCTCATTTCAGTAATGTTTCAAATATTAAATTATATCCTTCTTGGCCTTTAGGCCAATTATTCTCAAACTGAGTCCTAGAGAGCTCTTTTAGTGCCAGCAAAGTGATGAAAAAAGAAGGAAAAATTGTCAACTCTCAAACTGCCTATAATCTTTTAATGAGAAGACTGTCAAAGTAGATTGAAGGGGAAAATGATAAATAATATATCTTGGTCAAAACATTGCATTTTCTGCCAATTTATTTCCTCCCATCAACAGTCACACCTATAGGCCACTAGTAGCAAATTATCAAAGAAACTTCAGAATTAAGTTGGGGAAACAATAGCTAAACACCAAACAAACAAAAACGGGAATTCTAGAGTGCGGAAGTATATTATTGTATTATGGTAATTCCGAAAGGTTATGTGCAATTATAAGAGAGAAAAGGAATCATTCACTTTTTTATTCCTTGGTCAAACTTCATGTGTGAATAGACTCAGCTATATATAACTTCATTTATAGACAATGTGAAAATATGTTTAATTGTAGAGCAATTAACAAATAAGAAATAATCAGAGGAATTGAGTGTATTAATATTAAAGGGACAAAGTCATGATTCTTTCCAGTAATAAGACAGAAGTCTAACTTTTCTTGTTGAAGAATTTGTTTAAAATATTATTTCAAATTAGCATAGGAGATATGTTCTCCTATGAAACACAAAAAAAAGAGAAAAGACACAAAGTCATTTGACTTGAACTTGATGTTGGTAACTGCATAAGCATTTATTCTTGAACTATCTGATGGCTTACTAAATTATTCAGAAACACTTTGCAAAGTTGTTTCTTATAACAGTATAAGGAAATTTGTAAGAACACAAAGTACAGGTTAAAGCCTGTGTGATGAGAATGTTGCTTACTGTCTCAAAACAGTTTAGGTTTCTCATCTCTAAAGTGGGGATCATACTATCTAATATATGGGATTTTTGTGAACACTACTAAAGAAGATTTGTGAAGCACACTTAAATTGTTCCAAGCAAATACTAAGGATTTAATAATATTTAGCTATTTCTATTATTATTGTCATTTCCTGTGGAACTTCATCATCTGGCTGAGTATTTATTCAGAAAGTCATGGGAGGAAGTGGCTGTTTCAAATTTGTTTTTAATTGAATTACTTTTTGACTGAAATTCCAGCTTTAAAAACTGTTATATACATTGATAGTCCTAATTTGTTCTGATTGTGCTACTCTTAATTGGTTCAGCATAATTTTGGTTCTTTAAAAAAATGTAATACCTGGAATTCCCTGGTGGTCCACTGGTTAGGACTAAGCACAAAGCCTTTGACTGTGCAGATCACAACAAACTGTGGAAAATTCTTAAAGAGATGGGAATACCAAACCACATTACCTACCTCCTGTGAAACCTGTATGCAGGGCATGAAGCAACACTATGGACTGGTTCCAAGTTGGGAAAGGAGTACATCAAGGTTATAATTTGTCACCCTGATAATTTAACGTATATACAGAGTACATCCTGTGAAAAGCTGGGCTGGATGAAGCATAAGCAGAAATCAAGATTGCCAAGAGAAATATCAATAACCTCAGTTATGCAGATGACACCACCCTTATGGCAGAAAGTGAAGAGGAACTAAAGAGCTTCTTGGTGAAGATGAAAGAGGATAGTGGAAAAGCTGGCTTAGTTAAAAAAAAAAAAAAAAAAACTAAGGTCATGGCATCCAGTCTCATCACTTCGTGGCAAATAGATTGGGAAAAAATGGAAACAGTGACAGACTTTATTTCCTTAGGCTTCAAAATCACTGCAGGTGGTGACTTCAGCCATGAAATTAAAAGATGGTTGCTCATTGGAAGAAAAACTATGACAAACCTAGACAGTGTATTTAAAAGCAGAAACATCACTTTGCTGATAGATGTCCATCTAGTCAAAGCTATGCTTTTTCCAGCAGTCATGTATGGATGTGAGAGTTGGAGTAAAAAGAAGGCTGAGTGCTGAAGAATTGACAGTTTCGAACTATGGATCTGGAGAAGACTCCTGAGAGTCCCTTGGACTGCAAGAAGATCAAAACAGTCAATCCTAAAGGAAATCAATCCTGAATATTCATTGGAAGGACTGGTGCTGAACTGAACTTCAAATACTTTGACCACCTAATGCAAAGAGCTGACTTATTGGAAAAGACCCTGATGGTGGGAAAGAGTGAAGGCAGGAGGAGAAGGGGATGACAGAGGATGAGATAGTTGGATGCCATCACTTACTGAATGAACATGAGTTTGAGCAAACGCCAAGAGATAGTGAAGGACAGGAAGCACTGGCATGCTTCAGTTCATGGGGTCATAAAGAGTTGGACACAACTCAGTAACTAAACAACAGCAACTTTCACTGCTGTGGTGTTGGATTCAATCTCTGGTTGGGAACTAAGATCCCACAAGCTGTGCGGCACTGCTGAGAAAACAAAATAAAAAATGTGATACCTTTACCGAGAAGAAACATAGAATCATTAAAAACAAAACAAACAAACAAAAAAGATTTGGCACACTCGCTTCTTGTGCTGAATTAATTATGCAATATATTATTGCTTTGGGAAGAAGCAGCAGCTGATGCAAAATGCCACAACTAATACCATGAGCCAAGAATATATCAATGCATCAAATTTTAAATGTCTGCTGGGGAGGTAAGTGTCCTGCTCCCTTTCCCTCTCTCTCTCATTTTTTCTTTTTATAAATATAAAAACAAAATGATTTCTAGGTCGGTCCTAAGATGGCAGAGGAATAGGATGGGGAGACCACTTTCTCCCCCACAAATTCATCAAAAGATCATTTGAATGCTGAGCAACTTCCACAAAACAACTTCTGAACACTGGCAGAGGACACCAGGCACCCAGAAAGGCAGCCCATTCTCTTCAAAAGGAGGTAGAACAAAATATAAAAGATGAAAAGAGAGACAAAAGAGTTAGGGATGGAGACCATCCCGGGGAGGGAGTTGTGAAGAAGTTTCCAAACACCAGGAAACCCTCTCACCAGCGGGTCTGCAGGGAGTTTTGGAATCTCAGAGGGCAACATAAGCGGGAGGGAAAAAACAAAAACAAAACCCCACAGAATATGCACCTAGCCTTAACTCCCAGTGGAGAAATAGCCCAGAAGCTTGCATCTGCCACCAGTAAGTGGGGGCTAAAAATGGAGGCATGGGTTGTATGCTTAGAGTAAGGACCAGGTCTGAATGTGCTGAGGACAATCTGAAGGAGCTAACATAAGAGAGCAACCCAAACTGTGGGATAGCCAGAGAGACAGAAAAAAAAAAAAAAGAGAGAGAGAGTGAGAGAGAGAACTTTCCCACAAAAGCTCTAACCTAAAGCACAGCCTGGCCAGCTCACAGAACAAAGGGCTGAGTGAATACCAAAGGGGAGCTAGCCAGCTGTGGACTGGCCCATCCCCCTGCCAGAGACAGGTAGGCAGGCAACAGCCAGAGCTGGAAGAGGAGAGGCAATCTCAGCCCCAGATACGGCATCCTCCACCAAACTGTGAGAGGGCTTCGAGTTGCTAACTAAGTCTTCCCGGGATCCTGGACGGTTGACATCTGCCAGGAAGGTCGCAGCCTAAGATCAGCTCCCAAGAGGAGACACACGGCACACACAGGAAACTGAGAGGCTGGGACCACGGGTGTGATTAAAACACACAGCTCACCTGGGACAGTGTGCTCACCAAGTACCTGCTCGCCTGAGCTCCTCAGACCTGGGAAGGACACAAAACTCAGGCCCAACTGAGTCTGTGCCTTTGTGGAGTACCTGAGAACCTGAACACGAGCAGCTTAGACCTGGGAAATGCACGCAACCCAGGGCCCGCTTTGAACAGTTCCCCTTCAGAGCAACCTGGCGCCTGAGCAGTGTAGACAGTGAAAGCACACATGCTGTGAGCTGGGGCAAATCCAGTGTGGTTCATACACTGTGAGCACTCCCCACACATGCTGGTGATATTTGTTTACAGTGTTCCTCCCTTTCCACAACACAACTGAACAAGTGAGCCTAAATAAGTGACCACCTTTGCTCCCTTGTGTCAGGGCAGAAATCAGACACTGAAGAGACTTGCAAACAGAGGAAGCCAAAATAAACAAAGAGGGAACCGCTTTAGAATTGACAGGTGCAACAGATTAAAACCCTGTAGTTAGCATTGACTAAGCATTGACTATAGACCTTGAGAAGATGTATAAGCTGCAACAAGAAACTCTCTGAAACTGAACTGACCTCACACTACCTTCAACAGCTCCAGAGAAATTCCTAGATATATTTTTACTACTATCATTTTTTAATTTTAATTTTTTTATTTTTAAATTCTTTATTATTCCTTTAATTTTCATTTTTATAACCTACTATTACCTTGCAAAAAAAGACCCTATTTTCAAAGCAAATTTCACATGTATATTTTTTTTATAATTTTTTAAATTTTATTTTATTTTTAAACTTTACAATATTGTATTAGTTTTGCCAAATATTGAAATGAATTCGCCACAGGTATATATATATATTTTTTATAATTTTTGTGATTGATTTTGTTTTGTATTTTTAATATTGTATTTTTGAGTCTAACCTCTACTCTAGATTTATTTTTTGGTATTTGGTTTTAATTTTGTACCTTTAAGAATCTAATCTTCAGTACCCAGTTTTCTAGGGGTGTGATTACTAGCTTGATTGCTCTCTCCCCTTTTGACTCTCCCTTTTCTCCCCCAGGTCACCTCATTGCCTCCCTCCCCCTTCTCTTCTCTACTTAACTCTGTGAATCTCTCTCTGTGTTCCAGGCTGTAGAGAACTCTTAGGAAACTGGTTACTGGCTAGATTGGTCTCTCCCCTTTTGACTACCCCTATTCTCCTCCTGGTCACCTCTATCTCCCTTCTCCCCCTTCTCTTCTCTATGTAACTCTGTGAACCTCTCTGGGTGTTACAGACTGTGGAGACCACATAGGGAATTTGGTTAATGGCTATATTGTTCTCTCCCCTTTTGATTTCCCCTCTTCTCCACCTGCTGCTGCTGCTGCTGCTAAGTCGCTTCAGTCATGTCCGACTCTGTGCAACCCCAGAGATGGCAGCCCACCAGGCTCCCCTGTCCCTGGGATTCTCCAGGCAAGAACACTGGAGTGGGTTGCCATTTCCTTCTCCACCTGGTCACCTCTATCTCCCGTCTCCCTCTTCTCTTCTCCACCTGGTCACCTCTATCTCCTATCTCCCTCTTCTTTTCTCCATGTAACTCTGTGAACCTCTCTGGGTGCCCCTCACTGTGGAGAGTCTTTTTACTATTAACCTAAATGTTTCATCATCTGTGTTGTATGGATGGAGAAGTCTTGAGGCTACTGTAAGAATAAGACTGAAAGCCAAAGGCAGGAGGCTTAAATCCAAAACTTGAAAACACCAGAAGACTCCTGACTCTAGGGAATATTAATCAGCAAGAGCTCATCCAAAAGCCTCCATACCTACACTGAAACCAAGCTCCAAAAGCCAACAAGTTGCAGTGCAAGACATACCACACTAACTCTCCAGCAAGGCAGGAACATAGCCCTGAGCATTAAAATACAGGCTGCCCAAAGTCACACCAAAGCCATAGACACCTCAAAACTTACTACTGGACACTTAATTGCACTCCAGAGAGAAGAGATCCAGCTCCACCCACCAGAACACTGACACAAGCTTCCCTAACCAGGAAACCTTGACAAGCCACTCATCCAACCCCACCTATAGGGAGGAATCTCCACAATAAAGAGGAACCACAAACTTCCAGCATACAGAAAGGATATCCCAAACAGAGAAATCTAAACAAAATGAAAAGACAGAGAAATATTCAGAAGGTAATGGAACATGATAAATACTCACCAAACCAAACAAAAGAGGAGATAAGGAGTTTACCTGAAAAAGAATTCAGAATAATGATAGTAAAGATGATCCAAAATCTTGAAAACGAAATGGAATTATAGATAAATAGACTAGAGACAAGGATTGAGAAGGTGCAAGAAAGATTTAACAAGGACCTAGAAGAAATAAAAAATAATCATTCAATAATGAATAATGCAATAACTGAGATCAAAAGCACTCTGGAGGGAATCAACAGTAGAATAACTGAGGGAAGATAGGATAAGTGAGGTGGAAGATAGAATGGTGGAAATAAATGAAGCAGAGAGGAAAGAAGAAAAAAGAATTAAAAGAAATCAGGACAACCGCAGAGACCTCTGGGACAATGTGAAATGCCCCAACATTCGAATCATAGGAGTCCCAGAAGAAGACAAAAAGAAAGGCCATGAGAAAATACTTGAAGAGGTAATAGTTGAAAACTTCCCTAAAATGGGGAAGGAAATAGCCACCCATGTCCTAGAAACTCAGAGAGTCCCAAACAGGATAAACCCAAGGTGAAACATCCCAAGACACATATTAATCAAATTAACAAAGATGAAACACAAAGAACAAATATTAAAACAGCATGGGAAAAACAACAAATAACACACAAGGGGATTCCCATAAGGATACCAGCTGATCTTTCAATAGAAACTCTTCTAGCCAGAAGGGAATGGCAGAACATACTTAAAGTGATGAAAGAGAAAACCTACAATCCAGATTACTATACCCAGCAAGGGTCTCTATCAAATATGAAGGAGAAATCAAAAGCTTTACAGACAAACAAAAGCTGAGAGAATTCAGCACCACCAAACCGGCTCTTCAACAAATGCTAAAGGATCTTCTCTAGACAGGAAACACGGAAAAGGTTTATAAACTTGAACCCAAAACAACAAAGTAAATGGCAATGGGATCATACTTATCAGTAATTACCTTAAATGTAAATGGGTTGAATGCCCTAATTAAAAGACAAAGAATAGATACGAAAACAAGATCCCTGTATATGCTGTCTACAAGAGACCCACCTCAAAACAGGGACACATACAGACTTAAAATGAAGGTCTGGAAAAAGATATTTCATGCAAATGGAGACCAAAAGAAAGCAGGAGTAACAATACTTATATCAGATAAAATAGACTTTGAAATAAAGTTCATGAAAAGAGACAAGGGCACTACATAATGATCAAAGGATCAATCCAAGAAGAAGATATTACAATTATAAATATATATGGGTGACTGCAGCCATGAAATTAAAAGACGCTTACTCCTTGGAAGAAAAATTAGGACCAACCTAGATAGCATATTCAAAAGCAGAGACATTACTTTGCCAACAAAGGTCTGTCTAGTCAAGGCTATGGTTTTTCCTGTGGTCATGTGTGGATGTGAGAGTTGGACTGTGAAGAAGGCTGAGCGCTGAAGAATTGATGCTTTTGAACTGTGGTGTTGGAGAAGACTCTTGAGAGTCCCTTGGACTGCAAGAGATCCAACCAGTCCATTCTGAAGGACATCAGCCCTGGGATTTCTTTGGAGGGAATGATTCTGAAGCTGAAACTCCAGTACTTTGGCCACTTCATGCAAAGAGTTGACTCATTGGAAAAGACTCTGATGCTGGAAGGGATTGGGGGCAGGAGGAGAAGGGGACGACAGAGAATGAAATGGCTGGATGGCATCACTGACTAGATGGACAGGAGTCTGAGTGAACTCCAGGAGTTGGTGATGGACAGGGAGGCCTGGCGTGCTGCGATTCATGGGGTCGCGAAGAGTCGGACACGACTGAGTGACTGAACTGAACTGAACTGAGGCATCCAACATAGGAGCACCACAATATGTAAGGCAAATGCTAACAAGTATGAAAGGGGAAATTAACAGTTACACAATAACAGTGGGAGACTTTAATACCCCACTCACACCTATGGATACGTCAACTACACAGAAAATTAGAAAGGAAACACAAACTTTAAATGATGCAATGGACCAGTTAGACCTAATTGATATCTATTGGACATTTCATCCCAAAACAATGAATTTCACCTTTTATCTAAAGTGCACACAGAACATTCTCCAAGATAGATCACATCCTGGACTATAAATCTAGCCTTGGCAAATTCAAAAAAATTGAAATAATTTCAAGCATCTTTTCTGATCACAATATAGTAAGATTAGACGTCAACCACAGGACAAAAACTGTTAAAAATGCAAGCATACGGAAGCTAAACAACACGCTTCTGAAAAACCGACAAATCACAGAAGAAATCAAAAAAGAAATCAAAATATGCATAAGTGAAGTGAAGTCACTCAGTCATGTCCAACTCTTTGCGACCCCATGGGCTGTAGCCTACCAGGCTCCTAGGTCCATGGGATTTTCCAGGCAAGAGTACTAGAGTGGGTTGCCATTTCCTTCTCCAGGGGATCTTTCCAACCCAAGGATTGAACCCGAGTCTCCTGCATTGTAAGCAGATGCTTTTACCATCTCAGCTACCAGGGAAGGCCCCCAAAATATGCATAGAATCAATGAAAATGAAAACATGATAACCCAAAACCTATGGGATTAAGTTAAAAAAAGCACTGCTAAGGGGAAGTTTCATAGAAATCCAAGCTTACCTCAAGAAACAAGAGAAAAATCAAATAAATAACCTAACTTTACACCCAAAGCAACCAGAAAAAGAAGAAATGAAGAACCCTGGGGTTAATAGAAGGAAAGAAATCATAAAAAATTAGGGCAGAAATAAAGACAAAAGAAACAAAGGAGACCATAGCAAACATCAACAAAGCTAAAAGCTGGTTCTTTGAGATGATAAATAAAATAGACAAACCAATAGCCAGACTCATCAAGCAAAAAAGGGAGAAGAATCAAATCAACAAAACTAGGAATGAAAATGGAGAAATGACAACAGACAACACAGAAATACAAAGGATCATAAGAGACTACTATCAGCAACTATATGCCAGTAAAATGGACAACTTGGAAGAAATTGATAAATTCTTAAAAATATAACTTTCCAAAACTGAACCAGGAAGAAATAGAAAATCTTAACAGACCCATCAGAAGAACGGAAATCGAAACTGTAATAAAAATTTTTCCAACAAACAAAAGCCCAGGACCAGATGGCTACACAGGTGAATTCCACCAAAAATTTAGAGAAGAACTAACATCTATCCTACTCAAACTCTTTCAGAAAAATGCAGAAGCAGGTAAACTGCCAAACTCATTCTATGAGGCCACATCACCCTAATACCAAAACCTGACAAAGATTCCACACACACAAAAAGAAAACTATAGGCCAATATCACTGATGAACATACCTGCAAAAATGCTTAACAAAATTCTATGAAACAGAATCCAACAACATATTAAAAAGATCATACATCATGACCAAGTGGGCTTTATCTCAGGGATGCAAGGATTCTTCAATATTCGCAAATAAATCCATGTGACACACCACAGTAACAAACTAAAAGATAAAAAAAAAATGATTTTCTCAATAGATGCAGAGAAAGACTTTGACAAAATTCAACATCCATTTATGATAAAAAAAAAACCCCTACAGAAAGCAGGCATAGAAGAAACATACCTCAAAATAATAAAAGCCGTATATGATAAACACACAGCAAAGATTATTCTCCATGGTGAAAAATTGAAAGCATTTCCCCTAAAGTCAGGAACAAGACAAGGGTGCCCACTCTCACCACTACTATTCAATATAGTTTTGGAAGTTTTAGCCACAGCAATTAGAAAAGAAAAAGAAATAAAACGAATCCAGATTGGAAAAGAAGTAAAACTCTCACTTTGTAGAGGACATGATCTTGTACATAGAAAACCCTAAAAACATCACCAGAAAAGTACTAGAGCTGATCAATGAATATAGTAAAGTTTTAAGGATATAAAATTAACACACAGAAATCCCTTGTATTGCTATTCACTAACAATGAGAAAACAGAAAGTTAAATTAAGGAAACAATTCCATTCACCATTGCAATGAAAATAATAAAATACTTGGGAATAAATCCACCTAAAGAAACAAAAGACCTATATACAGAAAACTATAAAACACTGATGAAAGAAATCAAAGATGACACAAATAGATGGAGAAATAAAGCATGTTCAAGGATTGGAAGAATCAGTATAGTGAAAATGAGTATACAACCCAAAGCAATCTATAGATTCAATACAATCCCTATCAAGCTACCAATGATATTTTTCAGAGAACTAGAACAAATAATTTCACAATTTTTATGGAAACAGAAAAAACCTCGAATGGCTAAAGCAATCTTGAGAAAGAAGAATGGAACTGGAGGAATCAACCTGCCTGACTTCAGGCTCTACTACAAAGCTACAGTAATCAAGACAGTATGGTACAGGCACAAAAACAGAAATATAGATCAATGGAACAAAATAGAAAGCCCAGAGATAAATCTGTGCACCTATGGACACCTTATCTTTGACACAGGAGGCAAGAATATACAATGGAGAAAAGACAATCTCTTTAACAAGTGGTGCTGGGAAAATTGGTCAACCACTTGTAAAAGAATTAAACTAGAACACTTTCTAACACCATACACAAAAATAAACTCAAAATGGATTAAATATCTAATTGAAGACCAGAAACTATAAAACTCCTAGAGGAAAACATAGGTAAAACACTCTCTGACATATATCACAGCAGGATCCTCTATGACGCACTTCCCAGAGTAATGGAAATAAATGCAAAAATAAATAAATGGGACCTAATTAAACTTAAAAGCTTTTGCACAACAAAGGAAACTATAAGCAAGGTGAAAAGACCACCTTCAGAATGGGAGAAAATAATAACAAATGAAGCAACTGAAAAAGAATTAATCTCAAAAATATACAAGCAACTTCTGCAGCTCAATTCCAGGAAAAAAAAAAAAAAAAAACGACCTGATCAAAAGATGGGCCAAAGAACTAAACAGACATTTTCCAAAGAAGACATACAGATGGCTAACAAACACATGAAAAGATGCTCAACATCACTCATTATCAGAGGAATGCAAATCAAAACCAAAGTGAGGTACCATCTCACACTGGTCAGAATGGCTGCTATCAAAAAGTCTACAAACAAATGCTGCAGAGGGTCCAGAGAAAAGGGAACCCTCTTACACTGTTGGTGGGAATGCCAACTAGTACAGCCACAGTGTGGAGATTCCTTAAAACCTGGAAATAGAGCTGTGATATGACCCAGCAATCACACTGCTGGACATACACACCAAGGAAACCGGAATTGAAAGAGACATGTGTACCACAATATTCACCGCAGCACTGTTTACAATAGCCAGGACATGGAAGCAACATAGAGGTCCATTGGCAGATGAATGAATAAGAAAGCTGTGGTACATACACACAATGGAATATTACTCAGCTATTAAAAAGAATGCATTTGAATCAGTTCTAATGAGGTGGATGAAACTGGAGCCTATTATACAGAGTGAAATAAGTCAGAAAGAAAAATACCAATACAGTATATTAATGCATATATATGGAATTTAGAACGATGGTAATTATGACCCTATATGCGAGGCAGCAAGAGACACAGATGTAAAGAACAGACTTTTGGACTCTGTGGGAGAAGGTGAGGGTGGGATGATTTGAGAGAATAGCATTGAAATATGTATAGTACTGTATGTGAAAAAGATTGCCAGTCCAGTTTTGATGCATGAGACAGAGTGCTCAGGGCTGATGCACTGGAATGACCCTGAGGGATGGGTTGGGGAGGGAGGTGGGAGGGGGGTTCAGGATGGGGGACACATGTACACCCATGGCTGGTTCATGTCAATGTATGACAAAAACCACTACAACATTGTAAAGTAGTTAGCCTCCAATTAAAATTAATGAATTAATTTTTTAAAAACCACAATGATTTCAATAAAGTTTTTCAAATTGTGCCATAAAACCTGTAGTTCTACAGAGGCATCTCAGACTTCTACTGTTAAAGATAGGACTTCTGCTTTGTATAATATTTAAAATTCTGCTTTTTTCCCACTTACTAATTTAGAAAAAAAATGTTATTTACTCTGATTTTAGAAAAGGATTAGCTGCTAATCATAAATTATACAGAGAATTAAATTTTAATTATGCACATTAAAAATTGGAAACCTTCAACCCTCGAAGCCCCATTTCCAGGAAAACAGTTATTAATTTTTTTAAAAAATATTTATTTGACTGCATTGGGTCTTAGTTGCTTGTTGCAGACTCAGTTGTTGTGGTGTGTGGGTTTAGTTGATCTGCATCATGTGGGATCTTGCTTTTTGGACCAGGGATGGAACCTGCATCCCATGCATTGGAAGGTGAATTCTTCACCTCTGGACCACCAGGGAAGTCCCAAAAGAAAACCATTATTAATTTGATGCATGCTTTTCCAAATATCTGGATCTTGTTTGAAGCAATCACATTTTTGTTTTTTTAAATTTAAAACAAACCAAATTACTTTGTCCTATGTAAAGCTGAAGCATTAGTTGTTCACTGGGCCTCACAGAATCTACAGGTGACTTGTTTAAAGGGATCCATAATTGGGAAACACAGATCACTACATGTTGTGGTTGTAGGTGCAGATAATGTGGTCTGGAAGTGATTATAGGGATAGGATGTATTCTTGGGTCACATGCTTATCCTTTAACTAAGTTGAATAGAACCTGTGATGGTTAATTTTATGTGGCTCCTTGTCTAGGCCATGGTACCCAGCGATTGAACCCATATCTCTGGCTCTCTTGCATTTGCAGGCATTCTTTATAGCTTTGATCCCTGGATTGGGAAGATCCCCTTGAGTAGGAAATGGCAACTCATCCCAGTATTTTTGCCTGGAAAGTTCCATGGGCAGAGGAGCGTGGTGGGCTACAGTCCACAGGGTCACAAAGAGTTGGGCATGACTGAGCACACATACATTTTAATTAGACTATGAGTAAAACAGATTACTTTTCATAATATGGGAGGAGGTGTCCTCATTCTATCAGTTGAAAGTCTTAAGAAAAAAGACTGATTTCCCCTCAAAAAGAGAAAATCCTGCCAGCAGCTGGCCTTTGGATTCAAATTCTAACATCATTTCTTCCCTGGGTCTCCAGTTTGATGACTTGCCCAGTGGATTTTCAATTTGCCAGCCTCCACTATTGCAGCCTGAGTCAATTCCTTAAAATAAATCTCTCTCTCAATCTTTGCGTGTCACTATAGATGGAGAGATAGATAAATAGATAGGTAAGATAAACAAACCTGTATAATCCCCCAATCTCTGTCTTTCTCTTACTCTCAGTATGAGTGGTAATATACACACATATCATACTGGTTTTGTTTTTTAGGACAACCCAGTACCGAGCCCCTAATGAAACTGTGTTTAATTGGCAAAAGTAATTTTTCTAAGAAAGCAGATGTATTGTTAAGAATGGGAAATGTATTCTGGGCAAATGAAAACCCAAATATATAAGGCAAATATATAATCAAGCCATCACTAATTTTTATCTAGAGACCTACTATAGCTGTCTATCAGGTCTACCTGAAACTGAGTCAAAATAGTGTTGAAAAGAAGATACCAGATCATCCAGTTTTTCTGCTTCAGTGCTCTGACAGCACCTCATTTAATGATTTTAAGTGTCTTCTTATAATGCCTTATCCATTTTTACGTTTCTTTGTTTACCCACTGCTATAGACTGAATGCTTGTTCCACACTTCCCTATCCCCCATTTATATGAGGAAACCTAATTCCCAGTATGATGGTATGTGGAAGTGTGGAGCCTTTGGGAGGTGATTAGGTCATGAGGGAAGAGGCACCTGAATGGGATTAGTGCACTTTATTATTTTATTTTATTTTATTTTTAAACTTTCAATAATTGTATTAGTTTTGCCAAATATCAAAATGAATCTGCCACAGGTATGCATGTGTTCCCCATCCTGAACCCTCCTCCCTCCTCCCTCCCCATACCATCCCTCTGGGTCATCCCAGTGCACTAGCCCCAAGCACCCAGAATTGTGCATCGAACCTGGATTGGCAACTCGTTTCTTATTTGATATTTCACATGTTTCAATGCCATTCTCCCAAATCTTTCCACCCTCTCCCTCTCCCACAGAGTCCATAAGACTGTTCTATACATCAGTGTCTCTTTTGCTGTCTCGTACACCGGGTTATTATTACCATCTTTCTAAATTCCAGATATATGTGTTAGTATACTGTATTGGTGTTTTTCCTTCTGGCTTACTTCACTCTGTATAATAGGCTCCAGTTTCATCCACCTCATTAGAACTGATTCAAATGTATTCTTTTTAATGGCTGAGTAATACTCCATTGTGTATATGTACAATAGCTTTCTTATCCATTCATCTGCTGATGGACGTCTAGGTTGCTTCCATGTCCTGGCAATTATAAACAGTGCTGCGATGAACATTGGGGTACACGTGTCTCTTTCCCTTCTGGTTTCCTCGGTGTGTATGCCCAGCAGTGGGATTGCTGGATCATAAGGCAGTTCTATTTCCAGTTTTTTAAGGAATCTCTACACTGTTCTCCATAGTGGCTGTACTAGTTTGCAATCCCACCAACAATGTAAGAGGGTTCCCTTTTCTCTGGACCCTCTCCAGCATTTATTATTTGTAGACTTTAGATCGCAGCCATTCTGACTGGCGTGAAATGGTACCTCATAGTGGTTTTGATATGCATTTTTCTGATAATGAGTGATGTTGAGCATCTTTTCATGTGTTTGTTAGCCATCTGTATGTCTTCTTTGGAGAAATGTCTATTGAGTTCCTTGGCCCATTTTTTGATTGGGTCATTTATTTTTCTGGAGTTGAGCTATAGGAATTGCTTGTATATTTTTGAGATTAGTTGTTTGTCAGTTGCTTCATTTGCTATTATTTTCTCCCATTCTGAAGGCTGTCTTTTCACCTTGCTAATAGTTTCCTTTGATGTGCAGAAGCTTTTAAGGTTAATTAGGTCCCATTTGTTTATTTTTGCTTTTATTTCCAATATTTTGGGAGGTGGGTCATAGAGGATCCTGCTGTGATGTATGTCAGAGAGTGTTTTGCCTATATTCTCCTCTAGGAGTTTTATAGTTTCTGATCTTACATTTAGATCTTTAATCCATTTTGAGTTTATTTTTGTGTATGGTGTTAGAAAGTGTTCTAGTTTCATTCTTTTACAAGTGGTTGACCAGATTTCCCAGCACCACTTGTTAAAGAGATTGTCTTTAATCCATTGTATATTCTTGCCTCCTTTGTCAAAGATAAGGTGTCCATATGTGCGTGGATTTATCTCTGGGCTTTCTATTTTGTTCCATTGATCTATATTTCTGTCTTTGTGCCAGTACCATACTGTCTTGATAACTGTGGCTTTGTAGTAGAGAGTCAAGTCAGGTAGGTTGATTCCTCCAGTTCCATTCTTCTTTCTCAGGATTGCTTTTGCTATTCGAGGTTTTTTGTATTTCCATACAAATTGTGAAATTATTTGTTCTAGCTCTGTGAAGAATACTGTTGGTAGCTTGATGGGGATTGCATTGAATCTATAAATTGCTTTGGGTAGTATACTCATTTTCACTATATTGATTCTTCCAATCCATGAACATGGTATATTTCTCCATCTATTAGTGTCCTCTTTGATTTCTTTCACCAGTGTTTTATAGTTTTCTATATATAGGTCTTTAGTTTCTTTGGGTAGATATATTCCTAAGTATTTTATTCTTTCTGTTGCAA
Organism: Bos mutus; assembly: GCF_027580195.1. Lineage (NCBI taxonomy): Eukaryota > Metazoa > Chordata > Mammalia > Artiodactyla > Bovidae > Bos > Bos mutus. The sequence goes on along the minus strand of NC_091642.1, from coordinate 46,187,763 downwards.
TGGTGAATGGAATTGTTTCCTTAATTTCTCTTTCTGTTTTCTCATTATTAGTGTATAGCAATGCAAGGGATTTCTGTGTGTTGATTTTATATCCTGCAACTTTAATCATTGATTAGTTCTAGTAATTTTCTGGTGGAGTCTTTAGGGTTTTCTATGTAGGATCATGTCATCTGCAAATAGTGAGAGTTTTACTTCTTCTTTTCCAATTTGGATTCCTTTTATTTCTTTTTCTGTTCTGATTGCTGTGGCCAAAACTTCCAAAACTATGTTGAATAGTAATGGTGAAAATGGGCACCCTTGTCTTGTTCCTGACTTTAGAGGAAATGCTTTCAATTTTTCACCATTGAGGATAATGTTTGCTGTGGGTTTGTCATATATAGCTTTTATTATGTTGAGGTATGTTCCTTCTATTCCTGCTTTCTGGAGAGTTTTTATCATAAATGGATGTTGAATTTTGTCAAAGGCTTTCTCTGCATCTATTGAGGTAATCATATGTTTTTTTATTTTCAATTTGTTAATGTGGTGTATTACATTGATTGATTTATGGATATTGAAGAATCCTTGCATCCCTGGGATAAAGCCCACTTGGTCATGGTGTATGATCTTTTTAATGTGTTGTTGGATTCTGATTGCTAGAATTTTGTTAAGGATTTTTGCATCTATGTTCATCAGTGATATTGGCCTGTAGTTTTCTTTTTTTGTGGCATCTTTGTCAGGTTTTGGTATTAGGGTGATGGTGGCCTCATAGAATGAGTTTGGAAGTTTACCTTCCTCTGCAATTTTTTGGAAGAGTTTGAGCAGGATAGGTGTTAGCTCTTCTCTAAATTTTTGGTAGCATTCAGCTGTGAAGCCGTCTGGACCTGGGCTTTTGTTTGCTGGAAGATTTTTTATTACAGTTTCAATTTCCATGCTTGTGATGGGTCTGTTAAGATTTTCTATTTCTTCCTGGTCCAGTTTTGGAAAGTTGTACTTTTCTAAGAATTTGTCCATTTCTTCCACGTTGTCCATTTTATTGGCATATAATTGTTGATAGTAGTCTCTTATGATCCTTTGTATTTCTGTGTTGTCTGTTGTGATCTCTCCATTTTCATTTCTAATTTTATTGATTTGATTTTTCTCCCTTTGTTTCTTGATGAGTCTGGCTAATGGTTTGTCAATTTTATTTATCCTTTCAAAGAACCAGCTTTTGGTTTTGTTGATTTTTGCTATGGTCTCTTTTGTTTCTTTTGCATTTATTTCTGCTCTAGTTTTTAAGATTTCTTTCCTTCTACTAACCGTGGGGTTCTTCATTTCTTCCTTTTCTAGTTGCTTTAGGTGTAGAGTTAGGTTATTTATTTGACTTTTTTCTTGTTTCATGAGGTGTGCCTGTATTGCTATGAACTTTCCCCTTAGGACTGCTTTTACCGTGTCCCACAGGTTTTGGGTTGTTGTGTTTTCATTTTCATTCATTTCTATGCAAATTTTGATTTCTTTTTTGATTTCTTCTGTGATTTGTTGGTTATTCAGCAGCGTGTTGTTCAGCCTCCATATGTTGGAATTTTTAACCGTTTTTCTCCTGTAATTGAGATCTAATCTTACTGCATTGTGGTCAGAAAAGATGCTTGGAATGATTTCTATTTTTTTGAATTTACCAAGGCTAGCTTTATGGCCCAGGATGTGATCTATCCTGGAGAAGGTTCCATGTGTGCTTGAGAAAAAGGTGAAATTCATTGTTTTGGGATGAAATGTCCTATAGATATCAATTAGGTCTAACTGGTCTATTGTATTGTTTAAAGTTTGTGTTTCCTTGTTAATTTTCTGTTTAGTTGATCTATCCATAGGTGTGAGTGGGGTATTAAAGTCTCCCACTATTATTATGTTATTATTAATTTCTCCTTTCCTACTTGTTAGCATTTGTCTTACATACTGCGTGTGCCCTGTGTTGGGTGCATATATATTTATAATTGTTATATCTTCTTCTTGGATTGATCCTTTGATCATTATGTAGTGACCTTCTTTGTCTCTTTTCACAGCCTTTGTTTTAAAGTCTATTTTATCTGATATGAGTATTGCTACTCCTGCTTTCTTTTGGTCCCTATTTGCATGGAAAATCTTTTTCCAGCCCTGCACTTTCAGTCTGTATGTGTCCCCTGTTTTGAGGTGGGTCTCTTGTAGACAACATATGTAGGGGTCTTGTTTTTGTATCCATTCCGCCAGTCTTTGTCTTTTGGTTGGGGCATTCAACCCATTTACGTTTAGGGTAATTACTGATAAGTATGATCCCGTTGCCATTTACTTTATTGTTTTGGGTTCAAAATATACACCGTTTTTGTGTTTCCTGTCTAGAAAATATCCTTTAGTATTTGTTGGAGACCTGGTTTGGTGGTGCAGAATTCTCTCAGCTTTTGCTTGTCTGAAAAGCTTTTGATTTCTCCTTCATGCTTGAATGAGATCCTTGCTGGGTACAATAATCTGGGCTGTAGGTTATTTTCTTTCATCACTTTAAGTATGTCTTGCCATTCCCTCCTGGCTTGAAGAGTTTCTATTGAAAGATCAGCTGTTATCCTTTTGGGAATTCCCTTGTGTGTTACTTGTTGTTTTTCCCTTGCTGCTTTTAATATTTGTTCTTTGTGTTTGATCTTTGTTAATTTGATTAATATGTGTCTTGGGGTGTTTCGCCTTGGGTTTATCCTGTTTGGGACTCTCTGGGTTTCTTGGACTTGGGTGATTATTTCCTTCCCATTTTAGGAAGTTTTCAACTATTATCTCCTCAAGTATTTTCTCATGGTCTTTCTTTTTGTCTTCTTCTTCTGGAACCCCTATGATTTGAATGTTGTAGCGTTTAATATTGTCCTGGAGGTCTCTGAGATTGTCCTCATTTCTTTTAATTCGTTTTTCTTTTATCCTCTCTGATTCACTTATTTCTACCATTCTATCTTCTAATTCACTAATCCCATCTTCTGCCTCTGTTATTCTACTCTTTGTTGCCTCCAGAGTGTTTTTAATTTCATTTATTGCATTATTCATTATATATTGACTTTTTTATTTCTTCTAGGTCCTTGTTAAACCTTTCTTGCATCTTCTCAATCCTTTTCTCCAGGCTATTTATCTGTGATTCCATTTTAATTTCAAGATTTTGGATCAATTTCACTGTCATTATTCGGAATTCTTTATCCGGTAGATTCCCTATCTTCCTCTTTTGTTTGGTTTGGTGGGCATTTATCCTGTTCCTTTATCTGCTGGGTATTCCTCTGTCTCTTCATCTTGTTTAAATTGCTGAGTTTGGGGTGTCCTTTCTGTATTCTGGCTGTTTGTGGAGTTCTCTTTATTGTGGCATTTCCTCGCTGTGTGTGGGTTTGTACAGGTGGCTTGTCAAGGTTTCCTGGTTAGGGAAGCTTGTGTTGGTGTTCTGGTGGGTGGAGCTGTATTTCTTCTCTCTGGAGTGCAATGAAATGTCCAGTAATGTGTTATGAGATGTCTATGGTTTTGGGGTGACTTTGGGCAGCCTGTATCTTGAAGCTCAGGGCTGTGTTCCTGTGTTGCTGGAGAATTTGCTTGGTATGTCTTGTCCTGGAAGTTGTTGGCCCTTGTGTGGTGCTTGGTTTCAGTGTCAGTATGGAGGCGTTTGATGAGCTCCTGTCAATTAATGTTCCTTGGAGTCAGGAGTTCCCTGGAGTCAGGGTTTGGACTTAAGCCTCCTGCTTCCAGTTATTGGTCTTATTTTTACAGTAGTTTCAAAACTTCTCCTTCTATACAGCACCATTGATAAAACATCTACATTAAAGATGAAAAGTTTCTCTTCTGTGAGGGTCACTCAGAGAGGTTCACAGCGTTACATGGAGAAGACAAGAGGGAGGAGGGAGTTAGAAGTGACCCAAATGAGATGAGGTGGAATCAATAGTGGAGACAGTGGGCTAGCCAGTAGTCACTTCCTTATGTGCACTCCACAACTGGACCACTCAGAGATGTTCATGGAGTTATACAGAGAAGAGAAGAAGGAGGAAGGTGACAGAGGTGGCCAGGAGGATAAAAGGGGGGAATGAAAAGGAGGGAGACAGATCCAGCCAGTAATCAGTTCCCTAAGTGTTCTCCACCATCTGGAACACACAGAAATTCACAGAGTTGGGTAGAATAGAGAGGGGTTAGGGAGGAGACATAGGCGACCTGGTGGAGAAAAAGGAGAGTCCAAAGGGAGAGAGAGCAGTCAAGCCAGTAATCTCGCTCCTTAGTGAAAAATGGGTCCTGAAGATTGGGTTCTTAAAGGTACAAAATTGGTAACAAATACATAAAAGCAAAAATTAAAAATCTAGAGTGGAGTTTGGAGTTTCAAAAATACGATGTTAAAGAAAAGAAGAAAGAAAAGAAAGAGAGAAAAAAGGAACAAACAAAAACAAACAAGGTTGCGAAAATTATAAAGAAAATACAGGTACAAAATTGATAACTAATACCAAAAAGAATAAATTAAAAATCTAGAGTAGAGTTTGGAATTTCAGATATACAATGTTATATAAAAGAAGAAGAGAAAGAAACAGAGAGAAAAAAAAGTCACAGAAATTATAAACAAAACAAAAAAACTATAGGTACAAAATTGATAACATATACCAAAAAGCTAAAATTAAAAATCTAGAGTAGAGTTTGGATTTCAAAAATACAATGTTAAAGAAAAGAAGAAAAAAAAAACAAGGTCAAAAAATTAAAATATATATATATATGAAGTTTGCTGAAGAAGAAAAAAATAGGTCTTTTTTTTTTTTTTTGCAAGTAATAGGTTATGAAAGTGAAAATTAAAGGAACAATAGAGGACTTAAAATTTTTTTTAAAAAAATTAAAAAAAAAAAGAATGATCGTAAAAATAGTAAAAATATATCTAGGACTTTCTTTGGTTTTGTTGTGAGTATTGTGGGTTCAGTTCATTTTTGGATAGTTCCTTGGTCCGACTTATATTTCTCAAGATCTATAGGCCCCTTCCTATGTAGTCCGTAGTAACCACAGGGTTTTAATCTATTGCCTGTAGCTTCCAAGGTGTTTCCCTCTGTTATAACTTCTTCTGTTTGCTGGTCTCTTCAGTGTCTGGTTTCCGCCCTGACACAAAGGGGACGGTGGAGTACACTTTTTTTTTTTTTTAGGCTCACTTGTTCAGTCGCGCTGTGGGGAGGGAGGGAGGGATGCTGCAAACAAATAACACTGGTGTGCGCTCGCAGTGCCTCAGCCACCCTGGGTCTGCCCCCGCTCACGGCGCATGTAGCCTCCCTGCCCACACTGCCTGGGCTCTAGGTTGTTCCGCCGGGAACAATCCGAGGCCGGCCCTGGGCTGAATGCACCTCCCAGGTCCAAGCTGCTCAGGTTCAGGCACTCGGGTAGCCCTCAGAGGCGCAGACTCAGCTGGGCCTGCGTTTTGTGCTCTTCCCAGGTCCGAGCAGCTCAGGTGATGAGGTGTTTGGCGAGCGCCAAGGCTGCGACTTATCGCCTCCCCGCCACTCGGTTATCTGGGTGTAAAACCAGCGCACCTTCTCAGGCAGATGTTGACCGTCCAGACCCCCGATAAGTTTTAGTTATCAAAGAAGCCTGCTTACAGTTTTATAGATAAAGTCTCTCTAGGGCTGCGATTGCCCCCTTCCGGCTCTGGCTGCCTGTCACTGGAGGGGGAAGGTCTGCAGCTGGCTATCTCTGTTCAGTCCTTTGTTCCGTGCACGGGCCTGGCAGTGCCTTAGGTTAGGGCTGGCTTTTCGCGTGTTAGATATCCCACAGTCTGGTTTGCTAGCCCAAATTATTTCGCTCAGATAGCGCTCAGGGTATTCAGGCCAGATTCTTACTCTCAGCGATGCAGCCCACGCCGCGCCTCCCTGCCCAGCCCCCGCTTGCTAATGGCGTGTGCAGGCGTCTGCACTGCTTCTCCGCTGGGGGAGTTACCGTAGGGCTCACAATCTGCGAGTTTTAATTGTTTATTTATTTTTTCTCCCTGTTATGTTGCCCTCTGTGCTTCCAAAGCTCGGCACAGATTCGGCAGTGAGAAGGTTTCCTGGTGTTTGGAAACTTCTCTCTTTTTAAGACTCCCTTCCCGGGATGGAACTCCATCCCTCCCTCTTTTGTCTCTTTTTTTGTCTTTTATATTTTTTCCTACCTCTTTTCGAAGAGTTGGGTTGCTTTTCTGGGTGCCTGATGTCCTCTGCCGGCATTCAGAAGTTGTTTTGTGGAATTTACTCGACGTTTAAATGCTCTTTTGATGAATTTGTGGGGGAGAAAGTGTTCTCCCCGTCCTACTCCTCCGCCATCTTGGCTCCTCCCCCGGATTAGTGCACTTTAAAAAGAGATCACAGAGAGACCCATCCTCCTTTCTACAAGTGAGAACACAGTGGGAAGAGCCACCTATGAATGAGGAAGTAGTCTCTCACTAGACAATAACTTGGCCAGTACCTTATTCTTAAATGTTCCAGCCTCCAGAACTATAAGAAATGAATTTCTGATATCTATAAGCTTTCCTGTCCTATTTCCTGTCCTTTATATGGCATTCCCTTTCAGCCAAGGGCATGGACTTCCCTGGTGGCTCAGGCAGTAAAGCATCTGCCTACAATGAGGGAGACCTGGGTTTGATCCCTGGGTTGGGAAGATCCCCTGGAGAAAGAAATGGCAACCCACTCCAGTACTCTTGCCTGGAAAATCCCATGGACAGAGGATCCTGGTAGGCTACAGTCCATGGGGTCGCAAAGAGTTGGACTCAACTGAGTGACTTCACTTTCTTTCAGCCAAGACTGTATGCCTCGTCTGCTTCTTTTGGGAATGCTCTCTTCTGGTAGTTTCCTGAGCTATTCCAGTTATTTGGTTTCATTTCAAGTGTTACCTTTTCAGAGAAGCCTTCCCTGATCACACAGTCAGTAAGAATACAGCCTGTTTTCCCCATGAATTTGATAATAAATGACCTTGTTTGATTTTCTGCAGGCAGGTTTGCTACCTAAAAATTTATTGTACATGAGTTTGTTTCATTGATTAATATCTGTCTAATATCTGTCCTCAGAAATGTAGATACCATATGAATAGGAACCTTGCCTCTCTTTTTTCCTTTCTTACCTCAAACTCCTTGAACAGTTCCTCAAAGGTAGGATACCCAGTAAATATTTACTTATTTAAAATAAATTGAAATTTTCCTTTTCATGATTATGTATCTTACTTTATAAATAGCTGCCTAGAAATATTAGCTGCATAGTATGTCTTTGTATAAAAGTATTTAATTTTTTAATCTACTTTATATCTTGGAACACTGTGTAAAGTATTACTTGAAAAATGTTTTTATGTTTAAAAAAAGATCTACATCAAGTTTATTTTTCTGTAAGAAATATATTTTCATCTGATATGGTTTCTTGTTAGCAAAATCAACTTTATATCATATATTTCTTAGTTTTGTTTCTCTTTATTGAAATGAATAATTAAGTATATAACAACACATTTTAAGTTTTAAACAATATTGAGACCTATCTGTAGCCTAAAGATAATAATAAAATGGGTAGTACAACTCAGTGAGGTCACCACAAAAATAGCGATAGCTGAGTAAATAATAGTAGGAAAAGCAATCAATACAGCTTGTAAGATTATTCACATCAGCTTTATTCTTTAGAAACTATAAGTATGTGGAATTGGCTTTTTGGTGAAACTTCTAAAAACATATTATTTCTCTACTACAATAGCTTTATACCAATTTGATTTGTAGAATGTCTGTTACAATCTCTGTGATTTTTATTTTGTTTATTAGTATCATTTGCAAAGATACACAAAGTAGAGAAAGAAACAGACCATGGACAAAACAGCTAATTTATTTACTTTCCAGATGCTGTCAGTTCAAGATACCTTCAAGACCTTTGGAGGAAATCTTATATAAGCCAAAGTCAACTCCTGCCCCTGCTTCTGCTTTGGCTTCCTACAGTCCATTCTTCATGCAGTAGTCAGAATAATCTTTTAAAAGCATAAATCAGTTCAAATTAGCTTCTTTCTTAAAATACTCCAGTGGCTTCTGATTATGGTGAGAATAAAACCCAATAGCAGAATATAGCTTACAAGGCCACTCATGATTTAATTCTTCCTACCTGTTTGCTCCTATATTGTCAGGACTTTGATCTTGTTCCTTGGAACTTCTGAGTTTCTTCTCAAGTCTAAGTTTTTGCTGTTTACTCAGTTTTAAACACTCGTCTCAGTTCTTCAAATGGCTGGAACGTTTTTATCAACCAAATTCAAATTTCAGCAAAAATAGCATGTCCTCAAAGAGACTTTTCCTGACAACCCTTCCTAAGGTTGATCTTCAAAAAGCAGCAATGAGAAATTCATATAGATTAATAGATGGATTTTATTTGTTTTCAGTTGCTATAGAAAGACAAATAAAATTGATAATAGCTCTGTTATATTTTCAGTGATATTTCCTTAAAGCTTACAGCTAATTTATGGCAATGTTGATGATTTAAGTTGAGGTTATAATGTAGGTTAGTAAATAATACACAAAATAACTTTTCATTTTAATGAAACTGAAAAAACTGTTAATATTTAGTTAATAAAAAATATTACAGGTATTTGAAACATTTATATTATATTGTCCAAGAGTTGTACTAAACATCCAAAGAACACTCAATCCGCAATCAGTAAAAATCTTGGCTGTCAACTTATCTGAAGATGTATAGAATGAAAAAAACACTCCTAAAAAATTACTCTTAAGGTGACATTTTCACATGAGAGAAAAATGAGGAAATACAGAATGATTTAAGTATGTCTCTGTCATGAATGATCGCTTTAATGTGGTTTGAGGGTCATATAAAAGAGTTTGTATTTATCAGCATGGCATGTATGTGTCATGTTCAAGAATTATTTTAAACATTAGTTTCTAATCAGAATGCTTATTTCTCAGTCTGTTTGCTTTGATCTGATATGTCAGAAAGAAGGAACATCATGGATTATGCACTAAATTTATAAATATTTTTGTGTTCAGAAACAATTTTACATTGCAGAGTGTTTAGAGTGTGCATATCAGATTGACAACTCACATTAGGTCCTTATAAATTGTGTTTTGTTGTGTACATTGCAAAATATCTTTCTTATAAAGCATGTGTGATAAGACTTTCAGATTATGACTCACGTAAAGAGATTGTTAATATGCATTTCCAGCCCCTACAATTCTGATCCCATGTACTTTGAATGAGAACTGGGAACTTGAGGTTTCAACCCTAGGGATTTTTGATTCATATGTCCAGGATGAGGCCTAACAATTTGCGTTTATTTTGTTTAATACAGGAGTTTTTCAAAAATATAAAAAAGATGGAAGAGTATCATGAATGCCCATGAACTCATTCCTCAGTTATACGTTCATGAGCATGCTTGGTTCAACTCTATCTCCTCTCATGTTTGTTCACATTATGTGAAGTGCATCTCAGATATTACATCATTTTATCTAAATATGTTAATATGTATATCTTGAAATGATAGGTAATATAACAAGCTATAAAAGAAATTAAAGTTGGGTATTTAAAAAATTATGTCATTTGGAGGATTATTTCCCATTTACAGTCATTACAAAATATTGTCTATGTCCCCCGTGTTGTGCAATACAGCCCTGAGTCTAATCTAAACCCAGTAACTTATAGCATTCACTACCACATCTCTGTATTTCCCCCTGCCCCTGTAACCCCTAGTTTGTTCTCTGTATCTCTGAATCTGCTTTTTTTTTTTGTTCACTATTTCATTGATTCTAAATATAAGTGATATCATATAGCATTTGGCTTTTTCTGTCTGACTTATTTCATTTAGCATAATACCTTCTACATCCACTGATGTTGCTACAAATGGAAATATTATGTTATTTTTTTATCACTGAGCATTATTCCATTGTATTAATATACCACATCTTTATTCATTTATCTGCTGATGGACACTTAGGTTGCTTCGATATCTTGGTAATTGTAAATAATACTGCTAATGAATATCAGGATCCATATATTTTTCAAATTAGTATTTTTGCTTCTTTCAGATATAGGCCCAGGAGTGAAATTGCTGGCTTCTATAGTAGTTTCATTTTTAGTTTTTTGAGAAACCTCCATATTATTAGTGGCTGTGCGGATTTACATTCCCACCAAGAGTATACAAGAGTTGTCTTTTCTCCACATCATTTCTGGTATTTATTTGTTTTCTTCTGGATAATAGTCATTTTAACTGGTGTGAGATGATGTCTCAGTGTGGTTTTGATTTGAATTTCCCTAAAGATTAGTCACTCACCTAGAGCCAGACATCCTGGAATGTGAAGTTAAGTGGGCCTTAGAAAGCATCACTATGAACAAAGCTAGTGGAGGTGATAGAATTCAAGTTGAGCTATTTCAAATCCTGGAAGATGATGCTGTGAAAGTGCTGCACTCCATATGCCAGCAAATTTGGAAAACTCAGCAGTGGCCACAGGACTGGAAAAGATCAGTTTTCATTCCAATCCCAAAGAAAGGCAATGCCAAAGAATGCTCAAACTACCACACAATTGCACTCATCTCACACACTAGTAAAGTAATGCTCAAAATTCTCCAAGCCAGGCTTCAGCAATACGTGAACCGTGAACTTCCAGATGTTCAATCTGGTTTTAGAAAAGGCAGAGGAACCAGAGATCAAATTGCCAACATCCATTGGATCATGGAAAAAGCAAGAGAGTTCCAGAAAAACATCTATTTCTGCTTTATTTGACTATGCCAAAGCCTTGACTGTGTAGATCATAATAAACTGTGGGAAATTCTGAAAGATATGGGAATACCAGACCACCTGACCTGCCTCTTAATAAATTTGTATGCAGATCAGGAAGCAACAGTTAGAACTGGACATGGAACAACAGACTGGTTCCAAATAGGAAAAGGAGTACATCAAGGCTGTATATTGTTACCCTGCTTATTTAACTTCTATGAAGAGTACATCATGAGAAATGCTGGACTGGAAGAAGCACAAGCTGAAATCAAGATTGCCAGGAGAAATATCAATAACCTCAGATATGCAGATGACACCACCCTTATGGCAAAAAGTGAAGAGGAACTAAAAAGCCTCTTGATGAAGGTGAAAGAGGAGAGTGAAAAAGTTGGCTTAAAACTCAACATTCAGAAAACGAAGATCATGGCATCTGGTCCCATCACTTCATGGGAAATAGATGGGGAAACAGTGTCAGACTTTTATTTTTCTGGGCTCCAAAATCACTGCAGACGGTGACTGCAGCCATGAAATTAAAAGACGCTTACTCCTTGGAAGAAAAATTATGATCAACCTAGATAGCATATTGAAAAGCAGAGACATTACTTTGCCAACAGTCAAGGCTATGGTTTTTCCCGTGGTCATGTATGGATGTGAGAGTTGGACTTTGAAAAATGCTGAGTGCTGAAGAATTGATGCTTTTGAACTGTGGTGTTAGAGAAGACTCTTGAGAGTCCCTTGGATTGCAAGGAGATCCAACCAATCCATTCTGAAGGAGATCAGCCCTGGGATTTCTTTGGAAGGAATGACGCTAAAGCTGAAACTCCAGTATTGGGCCACCTCATGCGAAGAGTTGACTCATTGGAAAAGACTCTGATGCTGGGAGGGATTGGGGGCAGGAGGAGAAGGGGACGACAGAGGATGAGATGGCTAGATGGCATCACTGACTCAATGGACGTGAGTCTGAATGAACTCTGGGAGTTGGTGATGGACAGGGAGGCCTGACATGCTGCGATTCATGGGGTCGCAAAGAGTCGGACACGACTGAGTGACTGAACTGAACTGAAAGATTAATGAGCGTATTTTCATGTGCCTTTTACACATATGCATTTCCTCTTTGGAAAAATGTCTATTCAGTTCTTCTGTACATTTTTTTTTTTGATATTGAGTAATATGAGCTGTTTATATATATGGATATTAATTCCTTATCAATCCCATCATTTGCAAATATTTTCTCCCATCTATAGGTTGCCTCTGTTTTGTCAACAATTTCCTTTACTGTGCAAAAGATTTTAAGTTTAATTCACTCCCATTTGTTTATTTTGTCTTTTATTTCCTTTACTTTAGGAGATAGATTCCCCTAAATATTTCTTCAATTTACATCAAAGAGTGTTCCGTCTATGTTTTCTTCTAGGAGCTTTATAGCATCCAGTCTTACATTCAGGTCTTAGTTTTGAGTTATTTTTGAATATGGTGCTAGAGAATGTTCTAAATTCACACTTTCACATGTAATTATCTAGTTTTCTCAGCACCACTTATTGAAGAGACTGTCTTTTCTCCACTGTGTATCCCTGCCTCCTTTGTTGTAGATCAATTGGCCATAAATACATAGGCTTATTTATTTCTGGGTTAAGACAACGTGAATTTAACACCTTTGAAAACTGAATTATACTCTGTTTTGACTGACATGGGAATATGCTATTGCTTTTATTACCTTAGAATATTTCTGGTGTGTTACTATGTAATTTATTTCTTTAACATCTGAAATATTACTTTTGATTAAGGAAACAATCAGATCAGATCAGTCACTCAGTCGTGTCCAACTCTTTGTGACCCCATGAATCTCAGCACACCAGGCCTCCCTGTCCATCACCAACTCCCGGAGTTCACTCAGACTCACATCCATCGAGTCAGTTATGCCATCCAGCCATCACACCCTCTGTCGTCCCCTTCTCCTCTTGCCTCCAATCCCTCCCAGCATCAGAGTCTTTTCCAATGAGTCAACTCTTAGCATGAGGTGGCCCAATACTGGAGTTTCAGCTTTAGCATCATTCCTTCCAAAGAAATCCCAGGGCTGATCTCCTTCAGAATGGACTGGTTGCATCTCCTTGCAGTCCAAGGGACTCTCAAGAGTCTTCTCCAACACCACAGTTCAGAAGCATCAATTCTTTGGCACTCAGCCTTCTTCACAGTCCAACTCTCACATCCGTACATGACCACAGGAAAAACCATAGCCTTAACTAGACAAACCTTTGTTGGCAAAGTAATAATAGTTAAAAGGAACTGATAGTTACCTGCAATTAAACAATAGTTGTGTTGGCACTGGTGAGAGTTAAATTACAGAGTAACATCCTTCCAGATTTATTGGTCTCTTTTATAGATGGTAGTACTAAAATTATCCTTCCCAGTATACAGTTATCTTGGCACTTATTATAGCTAAGTACAATTTTAAAATACTACACTGAAGAATATTATAAAATAAATTGTAAAACAGAAGGTCAACGTCTCCTAGAGGCAGATTCCACTCCCATTTTGCACCCTAAACGCATTTAGTTATGAATTAGTGTTGCTACTGACAACATGGAATTCATTCCTAGAGAATATTTCAAAGATAATAATTTTACTTTAAAATAGTATGTTAAATGTCCAAGAAAGGATATTCATAGAATCAATTTTTATGTTTTCATTTAGTTAAGTTTTGCTAAAATGAAGAGTATAAATTGTTTGGGAAACAGAATCACTGCCTTACTCATAAACCATTTCTTTTATATATTTTTAGTCATGATTCCAGGTGGTGTTTTTTAATTGTGGGTGTTTCTGGAATTTTTGTTGTTTATTTTCACACTGTCAAAATATGAAAGTTGAGGTTATAGCAAATTTCTTTAAGAAGATTGCAAGCCTGTTGTTAATATAAGAAATTTAGCCTTACTTCACAAACTGAAAGCAATTTATTTAAGTAGGCTGAGACTTCCTCTACCCAATTATAGACAAGTTTGTGTTTCTACATGTAATTAACTGTAAATTAAGTTTTGGGAAACCTGACATAACAGCAAGGTAAAAATCTACATGAAGCATTCAATAATTTGTAAACATATATTTTAAAAGTTAGAAAACCATCCACTCTTGTTTTAAGCAAAGGCATTTTTAAAACTTTTTAATACTTTGCTTAACTTTGGGGGTCATATTAAGATTCAGTTAGGCAAACGCTACGCTTTTATATACAGACAATGTACTATACATCCCATGATTACTTTATATTTGTTATGTCTATAGGCCAGCAAAAGTTGAAAAACAGGACACTTAGCTTAAGATGTTGATGTACAAGACCCCTTTCCTGCAGGAGCATCTATAAAAACAGACAATGACACTTCCTTGAGGATAAGGGAGTGGTCAATAGAGTTGAATACTATATAAAATATGAATATAGAAGTTGAAAAGGAATGTAAGAAAAGAAGAAAAATATCATAGTATGATGGTAATGTATGGCTTCAAAGCAAAGATAGGTTTGACACTAAAAAGCAAGAGGTGGAAATGATAACAGCATTATATTAGACCACTCATCCCAACATTTAGCAGTAAAAGAAAGAAATTTGAAAATCAAGGGTCAAGGGTCGAGGTCATGGGTCAGAAATAAGGACTTGGTAAAGACAGTAGAAATAAAGGAGGAGAAGGCTATGTGGAATAGAGACTGGATAACTGTCTTTTAAGATGGCTAGTTATAGTTAAAGGCATAGGTTAGAAAAGGTCTTATATTTCACTGAGCTGCTGTAGAAGTTAAAAACAAAAACTAGGGGCATGTTAATTAATTTCTAACAAAAATATATAATCCACATAAATAGACAATCTTAATTCATTCTGTAAAACTATTTAGAAGGAAGTCAAATTGAGGACTATATCAAATCCTGTGACCAGGTAGATGATCTTGATTTTTTTATTTTGAATTTAAAATGGCTATAATCTGCAAAGTTCCTTATCACAATTAAAAAGTAGGGGAAGGAGAACTTTGAACATATTTTCAATGTAAATGTGTGATAAGTGATGTGATGGCTTAATGAAACAGTGATCTTGCATTAATATCATTGTAATGACATATGTCTTTCAGTCATGTCAAAATAAGTTTTGATGAACTAATAATTTCTAAAAATATCTCAAAATACCATTGAAAGCTTAATGTTCTATATTTCTTTTTTCTCTTCCTTCCTTTTTTGATAAATCACATGTCTACTATATGAAGTTGCCTGATAACTGTTTTAAATAAATGTCACTGTGAACAAGTGAAGCATAAAAAGGTTAAAATTATAAAGATGTGAGTTCCAGGTAATTAATTTTTATATATCTGAGACTGTTCTAAGAAGGGCAGTGATAATTAAGAGAAATTACTGCTAATTACAATGGGAAATTAAGTGAGATTTGAGAAGGCAGACAGTACCACATGCTCTTTAAAAAATGTGTGCTTCATCTGGAAATAGAAATGAAAGCTGTCTTTCATGCTGTACCATATTGGGATAGCAAATAAGTAGAATATTGATTTAAAATAGTAAAATAATTTTCTTATTATTTAAAACTAATAGTAGTCAATACCCTTCTCCACTCTGGAATTTTCTCACAACTATAACCTTTTTTGAAGTTGTAAGTTTACAAAGTTATTTAATGTAGCATAAAACTACATACCTTTATTGGCAGAGATGAAGTAATTTAAAGTAAATACTTTAAAAACATATTTAGAAGTTAGAATCATCTTATTACCAATATACTTAATTTTGTCATGCAAACAAAAGGAATGGTTTTACCAATGGAACCTGCTGCAGTGTTATGGAATTTAAAGTTGAGATCATAAGAGTTTGTCCACAAAAAGCTGCCCAACTTAGGATGCCTGGCTATTTTTAACATGCATTTATTTTGTACTATTTATATTAATATATTTATTGTGAACCTAATGTCTAATATCAATATTTTATGTTAATCTCAATTTGTTATTTGCATTTATTTTGCCATTCACTAACTTTCAGTAGCAGAGAAAGTCTAGGGACATATTTAAACAGAAGGACTTAGAAGTAAATTCAAAGTCATGTCTCACTGTATTACAATCCTTGAGATATAGTAGGTAAATGCAGAGAACTATGAATGAGGTATGTTGAAATGAGTCCCAAACTACAAAGAATTTAGTGCAAAATTTTTGAAGTAGAAAAGAGATCTTGTAGCATTCTGAGCAAATAGAATAATATGAGGAAAGTAACCTAGAGCTAAGCCACCATCCTCATCTGTGTTATTTCCACAGCCTTGTAAATTCAGAAATGTCTTTATTTTCAAGCAGCCATCAATGTGATCCTATTATATATAATAGAATATATTAATAATTACAGTTAAAACTTGTAATCTAAGCAACCATCGGCAGATGTGACAGGGTGCTTACATATCATGATTAATGTAAATAATGCTGTAGTAATAGGACAGTGGAGCTTCTCCAGTGGCTCAGTGGGTAAAGAATCTCCCTGAAATGCAGGAGAGGCAGGAGACCCAGGTTTGATCCCTGGGTGAGGAAGATCCCCTGGAGTAGAAAATGGCAACCCATTCCAGTTATCTCACCTGAAAAATCCCATGGAGAGAGAAGCCTGGTGGGCTATGGTTCACAGGAGCGCAGAGTCAAACGTGGCTGAGCAACTAAGCAATGGGAATGTAATCCCTCCTAATCAGAGTAGTTGCAGTATGATAAAATTATAGTAGTGATCATAGTTTCCATTGGGAATAACAGTAATAATAGCTAACGGTCAATAAGCACTTATTTGTTTGTACCTTTAGTGGCTCAGCAGTAAAGAATCTGCAGTGCAGGAGAGGTAAGAGAGGCAGTTTCGATCCTTGGGTTAGGAAGATCCCCTGGAGGAGGAAATAATAACCCACTCTAGCATTCCTGCTAGGAAAATCCCATGGACAGAAGAGCTTTGCAGGCTACAGTCCATGGGGTCGCAAATAGTTGCACATGACTGAGGGACTGAGCATAGCACGGAACATGACATCACGGGAATGCACAGATCCCTTCTGGTTTCTGATTTCACTTAACTTTGGATGTAATCCCAGAAGTGGGGTTAGTGGATCATTAGTTTTACTTTTAAATTTTGAGGAACCTCCAAGTATGGCATAGTATTTCCTATATATTCCAAGTATTTTCCATAGCAACTGTACCAACTTACATTCCTACCAACAGTGCACAAGGGTTCACTTTTGCTCATATTCTCACATGAACAACTTTTAAAGTAGCTGATGTTCATTTGTAGGTCTTATTTGAAAAAAAAATGTCTATTCAGATCCTTCACCCATTTTTTTTAGTTATGATTTTTTGCTCTTAAGTTCTAGAAGTCCATTTTAGATATTAACCTCTTAGGTATATGGTTTGCAGGTATATTCTCCCATCCTATAGGTTGTCTTTCTATGTTGTGGATTGTTTCCTTTACTTTGTAGAAGCACTTAAGTTTGATGCCTCACTTACCTATTCTTGCTTTTGTTATCTATGCTTTAGTATCATATTAAATCATGTCAATGTATGGCAAAACCAATACAATATTGTAAAATAATTAGCCTCCAATTAAAATAAATAAATTTATACTAAAATTTTTTTTAAAAATCACTGTGAAGTCCAATGTGAAGGTGTGCCTTATGTTCTCTTCTTCTAGGTTTTATTTTAGGAGTTTTACAGTTTCAGGTCTTATATTTAAGTTTTTATATGCATTTTGAGTTAATTTTTGTGAGTGGTGTGAGATATGGGTCCAGTTTCATTCTTTTGAGTGTGGCCATTCAGGTTTCCCAACACCATTCATTGAAGATGAGTATTCTTAACTCCCTTGCAAAGATGGACCATGTGTGTGTGGGTTTGTATCTAGGCTCTCGTTCTGTTCCACTGGTCTCTGTGTCTGTTTTTATTATGCATCCTCTACAGTTTTCATGATCAGAGTTTCTTGTTCAGATGCTACAAAGTTTCTATTTTAGATGAGATCACAGTGTGGTTCAGGGTGGTGGTAGGACCACAGACAAAGTTTCTATTTTAGATGCAGTTCCTCCACCTGTCATGGCCTCATTAAGTACAAAACAAGGAGGCAGTTTTGCCTTCTGCCTAATGCCTGCACCTGAGCTGGCAGTCCTTGAGGCCAGCCCTGTCTTTCTTGCCTCAGCAGCACTGAAACTTACGCAGGGTCCTGTGATGCACCACAACAGCAGCTCCCTCTGAGGGAGATGCAGCAATGTCTCCTTCTCAGGGGGCTTCAGCAGGATTGGCCTTTGGTTACTTCAGTGGCAAAGCTATTGGTGTTTTTTGGAGAGCACATCCAGGGGTCCATGCTGATGAATATTATGGATAAATGCTAGGGAGTTCTTCTCTGTGAAAACTGCCTTTATACATTGAATGTTAAATATCCATAACTGTTATGGAAGCTGTTGAGATCCTCAGCAGCAAAGGCTACCAGGATCCTCCACGGAACAGGCCACTGGAGACTGAGATGGCACCGCCGCATGGCTGACTCTCACAGCTCCCACTCTTCTTCACTCGTCCTTGCTGTTCTGACATCTCAGCCATGCCAGTTTCCCCTGCCATATTTTCCATGGGTCATTCTTGATATTTCGCACCACTGTGTTGCTGTAGGCTCTAAGTTGTTCTCGTGAGTTCTCCCAGAGCAGTCTTCATCTGTGGATGGCTATTAAGGTTTGTGGGGGAAATGAGGGCTAGTATCTCTGGCTCTGCTTACCCTATTGTTGTTACCTAGTGTGTTTTCAATTAAAAAATGTTTTTTCTCAATGTTAATTTTTTTTTCCTTTTTAAATAATGTTTATTGGAGTATAGTTGATTTACAGCGTTGCATTACTTTTTGCTGTACAACAAAGTGAATCAGTTATACATATCCAAATATCCACTCCTTTTTAGATACTTTTCCCATGTTGTTCATTAGAGTATTGGGTAGAGTTCCCTGTTTTATACAGTAAGTTCTTATTAGTTATCAATTTTGTTTTTAAAAAATATTTTATTGGAGGATAATTACTCTCTGTCATACATCAACATGAATCAACCGTATCTATATACAACTTCCCTCTTGAACCTCCCTCCCATCTCCTACCCTTCTAGGTTGTCACAGAGCACTGGATTGAGCTTCCTGTGTCACACAGCAATTTCCCATTTGCTATCTATTTTACATATGGTGATATATGTTTCCATGCTGTTTTCTCAATTTGTCCCACCTTCTCCTTCCCCTACTGTGTCCACAAGTCTTCTCTTTATGTCTACATCAATGTTAATTTTTGATGGTTACTACAGAGTCAGAAATGCTGACAATTTTATCATCTATTTTGTTTTCACCAAACATGCTGATGTCTCTTCTTGACCGCAGTACTTTGTAATTTCTTTGTAATCTCTATGTCGACAACATTATTGCCTATAAATAATGATGTTTTATATTTTCTTTCTGATCTGTATGTCTCATTTCTTGTATGGTTAATGTCCTTAATACTAAACTGATAAATTTATAGTACTGCATTACTTTATTACAGTATTATATTACTACATTACTTAATTTTAGATTCTATCTCCTGTAGAGGTCTACGTTGTATTTACTTGATAACATCCTTGAGTAATCAGTAAGTTAACAAAGAACTGTCTTCTTTTCCTCAAAATATTCCCCTCTCATAACTTTGCCACTGTCAATGAAAGTTACTTGAAATCATACCAGGTTCATTGCACATACCCCAAAATACTTTCCAAGAAATATACCCCAGGATAACTTCCAAGAAAGATATTGTATGTCTTTAGTTGATTTCTGTAAGCATTGGTAATCCAATTGCATGGAAATGGGAAGTTGTCTTAAAATATTCAACAAAATCCTACTCCCTACTTTCATCCATAAATGATATTTTTAGAGTTAAAGGATTATATTTTAAACATTTTTTATCTATTGATTTTACTTTAAGAATGTATTATTATCATCAATTTATCATATCTGATACAATGATTTTAATATCACTTGCTAGAATATTAAATTAGACCACAAACAGTAGTGTATATAAGTGATGAAAGAAAACACTTTCCCACTGTTGTTGAAACAGTGAGAGCCCTGAAAGATTTAATAGCTATATAATTAATCAAATAATAGATTACCTAATTGAATCTGAGTGAACTATAAATAGAAAATATATCTATAGATGTCTATAAACAAAATTAAAATTATATTCTCAGTGTTCCATGGGCTTTATATGCTATGATGACCACCAGGCATGATTTTAAATGATGATTCACATTTCTTTGCTACTGGGTAGGAAGTATGGTAGCAGGTTTTCTTTCTTACCTTGGAGTAAGAATGGTACAATCTGGCCCTAAGAATGATAATTAGATTGTCTGGTGGGCATCAGTCAGAGGAAAGGATTTTTATTTCTGTTGCCATGTGCCCCTAAAATATATGATATTCTACAATAAAAATGCATGATGCATGTGATTTGAGATGTGAGAACAAAGAGTGTGAGAAGCATTACATTTGATTTATTTATATCTGATCAACTTCCTCTATTGGTTAAGTAGGTAATGACAAGGAATTGCTAAGTAATACTTAATAATTCTAATACTTGACTAAAAATAAAGACTTGTACCCAAGGGAAAATATACATGCTGATGGAGGGGAGAAGTGAATCCGATCAATATCTTATATTGCATATAAAAACATCACATGTTAATTTGAATGAAATATAAGCAATTAAAATTTCTATATTAAATAAATAGCTAGTTTTTTTTCATTTTAAGCCAAAATTATTATTTCTTTTTAAAATTTTATTTTATTTAACTTTACAATATTATATTGGTTTTGCCATATATCAAAATGAATCTGCCACAGGTATACATGTGTTCCCCATCCTGAACCCTCCTTCTTCCTCCCTCCCCATACCATCTCTCTGGGTCGTCCCAGTGCACCAGCCCCAAGCATCCAGTATCGTGCATCGAACCTGGACTGGCGACTCGTTTCATATATGATATTATACATATTTCAATGCCATTCTTCCAAATCATCCCACCCTCTCCCTCTCCCACAGAGTCCAAAAGACTATTCTATACATCAGTGTCTCTTTTGCTGTCTCGTATACAGGGTTATTGTTTCCATCTTTCTAAATTCCATATATATGCGTTAGTATACTGTATTGGTGTTTTTCCTTCTGGTTTACTTCACTCTGTATGGTAGGCTCCAGTTTCATCCACCTCATCAGAACTGATTCCAATGTATTCTTTTTAATGGCTGAGTAATACTCCATTGTGTATATGTACCACAAGCTTTCTTATCCATTCATCTGCTGATGGACATCTAGGTTGCTTCCATGACCTGGCTATTATAAACAGTGCTGCAATGAACATTGGGGTACACGTGTCTCTTTCCCTTCTGGTTTCCTCAGTGTGTATGCCCAGCAGTGGGATTGCTGGATCATAAGGCAGTTCTATTTCCAGTTTTTTAAGGAATCTCCACACTGTTCTCCATAGTGGCTGTACTAGTTTGCATTCCCACCAACAGTGTAAGAGGGTTCTCTTTTCTCCACACCCTCTCCAGCATTTATTGCTTGTAGACTTTTGGATCTCAACCATTCTGACTGGCGTGAAATGGTACCTCATAGTGGTTTTGATTTGCATTTCTCTGATAATGAGTGATGTTGAGCATCTTTTCATGTGTTTGTTAACCATCTGTATAGCTAGTTTTAAGAGAGGGTCAAATTAAAATCCATTGTCTGACTGTTCTTTTCTCAAAATGTCACTTTTTGGAAAAACTTAGCTGTTTGCATGGACTTCAGTGATAAATATCATAAACTCTTATTTCTTTCCATAATATAGAGGGCATTTTAATCATATATAATGCAGTATTCTTGCCTGTTGGGCTGCCATCTATAGGGTCACACAGAGTTGGACACGACTGAAGTGACTTAGCAGCAGAACCAAATATACAGATGTCAACTGATTTATATATTCATTGTCAGTGTAATTAAAACCAAAAATATGCACTAGCATTATAAATAAAATATCAGTATAAAAGAAATTATATCAAATTATAGTTCTGTTTGGGTGTCCCAGGTGGTGATATTGGTAAAGAACCCATCTGCCAGTGCACGAGACATAAGAGTCAAGGGTTCAGTCCCTGGGTCAGGAAGATCGTATGGAGGAGGGCATAGCAGTCCACTCCAGTCTTCTTGCCTGGAGAATCCCATGGACAGAGGAACCTGACAGATCACAGTCCATGGGGCTGCAAAAAGTTGGATACCACTAAAGCAACTTAACATGCCTGTAGTTTTATTAAATTAAAAAAAAAAAACAAAAACAACACTACATCTAAATGGTGTTCCTTTTAGTATCATCTATTAACTTCTAGGGATCATTGAAAATAAATTTATATTCAACTTGAATATTCAAATGAACCCCAAAGATTGCAGACTATGAAATAAAATGCTAGAAAAGAAAATTGAAAATTTAATTATTCAATGGAAATGTTAGAAAAAAGAAATATGCACAGAAGTTGTTAATAATCTTAAAGGGCATGCACTCAGCTATATGTACTATGGACCAAATCATGTCCACCCACAAAATGCATACCTTGAAATCCTAACCCCCGAGGTGATAGTATTTGGAGATGGAGCCTTTGAGAGGTACTTGGATGTGTATGTGGTCATGTGGGTAGGGGCTGTATGTTGCACTAAGAGTTTTTATACAAGGAAAAAGAGAGACAAAAGGCCTTTCTCTCTTCTGCTATGTGAGGACACAGTGAGAAGGTGGACATCTACAAGCCAGAACAAAGGCCTACACCAGGAACCAAATCTGGCACCTTGATCCTGGGCTTTCCGACCTCTCAAATTGTGAGAAATCAATATCTGTATGGTAAACCACTCAATCTATGGTGTTTGTATATGGCAGCCTGTGCTGACAAAATGCACATGTTTGAGTGGAGTTTTCTGCATTGAGGACTCCATCCAGGTACATCGCAACAGAGAAGCCTTAGTCATTCAGGTATAAGAGATACTCTATAAGATCTTGAAAGATCCATAAGCCAGATATTTAAAAATATTGTTAATTAAATCTTTTGAAGCACCCCTGGATGTAAAGCAGAATCAAATAAAACTACTGTGGATGTAGCAGAAGTGGCCTGTGTTATTAGGAGTACCCCTCTTTCCAACCATTATGGCTACTGGCAAAGATCTTATTACTTCTCAGAGAACAGTTAGAAAACCAATATTGTAGGCCATTAATCTTAGGTGGCTGAGAGCTAATAGGAAATTCAGTGTGTAGCTTCTGATCAGATCTTTAGACTAACACTCTCAGTACTCAATCCCAAAGTAGGGCAATGCCAAAGAATGTTCAAACTACTGCACAATTGCATTCATTTCACACACTAGCAAAATAATGCTCAAAATTCTCTAAGCTCAGCTTCAGCAGTATGTGAACATAGCAGTTCCAGATGTTCAAGCTGGATTTAGAAAAGGCAGAAGAACCAGAGATCAAATTGCCAACATCGGTTGGATCATAGAAAAAGCAAGAGAATTATGCAAGAACATCTACTTCAACTTCATTGACTTTACTAAAGGTGTTGACTGTGTGGATCACAAAAAAAAAATGTGGAAGTGAAGAGAAACTAAAGAGCCTCTTGATGAAAGTGAAAGAGGACAGTGAAAAAACTGGCTTAAAACTCAACATTCAAAAGTAAAGATCATGGCATCTGGTTCCCATCACTTCATGACCAACAGGTGCAGAAACAATGGACACAGTGAGAAACTTTATTTTCTTGGGTTCCAAAATCACTGTAGATGGTGACTGCTACCATGCAATTAAAACGTTCTTGCTCCTTGAAAGAAAAGCTATGACAAACCTAGACAGCATATGAAAAAGCAGAGACATTAATTTTCCCACAAAGATCTGTTTAGTCAAAGATATGGTTTTTCCAGTAGTCATGTATGGATGTGAAAGTTGAACAATATAGAAGGCTGAGTGCTGAAGAATTGATGCTTTTGAACTGTGGTGTTGGAGAAAACTCTTGAGAGTCCCTTGGACTGCAAGGAGATCAGACCAATCAATCCTATATGAAATCAATCCTGAACATTCATTGGAATGTCTGATGCTTAAACTGAAACTCCAATACTTTGGCTACCTGATGTGAGGAGCCAACTCATTAGAAAAGACCCTGATTTGGGGAAAGATTGAAGGGAGGAGGAGAAGGGGACAACAGAGGACAAGATGATTGTATGGCATCACCAACTCAATGGACATGAGTTTGAGCAGACCCCACGAAACGGTGATGGACAGGGAATCCTGGCATCCTGCAGTCCATGGAGTCACAAAGAGTTGGACATGACTGGGCAACTGAAAACTCAGTCCTCAAAGATTCAAGCCTAGGTGGGTGAGAGAGTATGTGTAAAGTTCTAGCATGGGACCTGACATATAGGATGTCATCAGTAAATGATATGTCCATGGTATCTCCTTCCTCTCTTCGTCTCTTTCTCTCTCTTTCACTTTCCGGACAGATTTAATTTGTATCCTTATTCCAGTTTTTAGCTGTAAATTTAGGCAATTTTAAAAACCATTCTAATTCACAGATTTATCATCTGTATTGTTAAAATTATACTATCACTGAACCTGCCAGACTTCCCTGTCCATAGATTTCTCCAGGCAAGAATAGTGGAGTGGGTTGCTATTCCCTTCTCCAGGGGATCTTCCTGACCCAGGGATTGAAGCCAGGTCTTCTGATTGCAGGTGGATTCTTTACCATCTGAGCAACCAGGAAATCCCCATATAGGTTTTAGATGAGAATTAAATATCATGATGTATGCAAACATCAATACATAGTGATTACACTGTGAGAGTAGTTGATGCTGTTGTGTTTTTTGTCAAAACATTAGCTAGCTAATGCTTGGTGATATATATGCAGGTTTTAAGTATTAGCCCATCTACATGGAAACAAGAGTCACTGAAGAGCTAACCAGTTGGAGACTATAATCATACACCATTTCTAGAGGGAGTGTAATTCTGCTTGACCAGGAAATATCATTTTTTCTACACAAGAAGGCTTGCTGTCTGTTCTTAAACTCAGATCCTCCATGAGTTTGCCCCTGGCTCATCACTTCTGACCTCATCTCCTATGATTCTCCTGTTCTTTCCACTCAAGCCACACTCTTTGCTGTTCTCGCAGCATAACATATATGTTTTCTTTCTTCCAGGCCCTTTGTCTGATATTTGGTACTTTCTTTCCCAGGCTATACCCATGGCTGGTTCTCTCACTTTCTTCAGAACTTTCTCAAATATTAACTTTATGAAAAGTCTTTTTATGACCAACCTGTATAAAATAATAATCCTTCACTCTCCCAGATGCCCTTCACCACTTCTTTTTTTTTTCCTTTTCTCTACAGCACTCATTAACATTGCATAATATGTTTATTTTGTTTGCTTGTTTGTTTGCTATTTTCTGACTTTACTAAAATTCATTGAAATGACCTTTTTATTAGTGCAGGGCCTACTTTGTTCACTGCTGCTAAGTTGCTTCAGTAGTGTCTGACTCTGTGCGACCCCATAGACGGCAGCCCACCAGGCCTCTCCATCCCTGGGATTCTCCAGGCAAGAACACTGGAGTGGGTTGCCATTTCCTTCTCCAATACTTTGTTCACTAGTATAGCCCAAGTACCTGAGACATTTCCTGGCACTAAGTAGTCACCAGGTAATTCTTTATTGAGTGATGATTATTAGCAGGAAAGGAGAAAACAAAGTCATAGCTTTTATAGTGTCTGCTTTACTTACAAAGAGATAGAATGAAATCTATTATTATTTTTATGCACTACATAAGTTAGAATCATTGTGGAAAGTCAAACATACATTTCTTATTATACTATAGCTACGGCTCCTTTAAAAACAAACAACAATGAATGTATTTCAAAGTTTTGAGAGAGAAAACAGTGCCTTTATAGCTTCAGCCCCTCATTAATCCTCATCTTCCAATGAACTGCTGGGGCTACTCTGAAAATAATTCGCACACTCAAGAAGTGCTTTTTGAAAAAGGATATCAAGAGTGATGACTGTCAAAATTTTTAATCTATTCATTTATTCAGTACACAATAACCAAACACCTATTATGCTCTGGGCAGTGTGCTGATTGGGTGAATACAGTAATAGAGAGAAAGCCCTCCCTCTCTCAATAGAATAATAATCTTGTAAGTAAATAAAAGACCAAAGGTAAATGACTATCCAATAGGCCAGGTAATTTTATAATCTCACAATACAATGTGTTAAAAGAATTCAAAGACAGAATGAATACTTTTAATACAAAATGTACAATAATTCAATTTAGGTAAGTATTTTAGAATTACATTCATGATCATAATAATGATCATTCCCAAATTTTGTGTGTGTATATATATATATAATTTAAAAATCTTTATAGAACATATTGAACTTTTAATATATTGCTGGGTCCTGTTGATAAGATTAAGTGGTTCTCCAGAAATGGTTGATTGCAGGTTTCTTATTCCTAAGGAAAAAATAAATGATAGGTAACCCCATAGTTAAGAGGAAAGAAAATTATATAAATTGCAGTTGTCTGCTTTGGTGAAGGAAACATGAAAGGTCAAAGAGAAAATTTTTATGGTTCTTTAATCATAATCATCAAATTGTAACAAATGGAACTTTCAATTGGATTCCTTTCTTTTGCTGGAATTGCACATGAGATTATACTTGAATACCAAATGAAGAATAATATTTCATAAGGCATCTCATATGGCTTTCACCAAAGTTATTCTGTTGGAGACAATTCTGTAAAGCTTGACATATATAAAAAAAGCAATTTAACAACCATCATGATCAGGTACATACGCAATTCTTTTCATCTTTTTTAAACAACTTTCAGTGCTTAGAATGTCATTGCTAGAATAAAGTATGTTATTCCCTCTTCACTCGGATTCATTAAACTGTATTCATTGTTCTTTACAAAGTTGTTTTGATACACTTCACTAACTATCAATTTGAGAAAAAAGATTGGTTGCTTTTGTTCATTAGAAAACACATGCTCTTTAATAATACTGTTTCTTAAGAACACATATTGAATTGTTTTCTTTCAATTTCTCATTTATCTTCATTTGTTCACCTTCACTGAAAGCTTAACATATGTTGTGTAACAATAAGGTGAACTAATTGAATGCTTCTTACATATACTCCAAAAGTTGCTCACCTTTTCATCATTATGGTATTGAGGGAATGCAGCTACACTTGCTAGAACAAGAAAAATTACTGAAAGGTACTCAAATTTAGTGCAGGATATGTTCTAAGCATCTTGAGAGTAGAAAAAGTGTTTATTGCATCCAAAGCAAGTAGGGAAATACTCTTTAAAAATAAGTATAAATGTTCTTCCCCTGCTGAAAGTGAAAGCAAAAGTTGCTTAGTTGTGTCCAACTCTTTGGGACCCCATGCCTGCCAGGCTCCTCTGTCCAGGGAAGTCCCCAGGCAAGAAGACTGGAGTGGGTAGCTTTTCCCTTCTCCAGGGGATCTTCCCAACCCAGGGACTGAACACAGATCTGCTTCACTGAAGGAGGATTCTTTACTGTCTGCGCCACCACGGAAACCCCTGCTAGTTTTTGGAAAATCCTATTGATCAAAGAGTAGTTTAATCAGTTAAGAGTTCCTTGACCACAAGACAAGATCAGTGGGTTCCTAACTCTTTCATCAATAAAACTGAGTGATGAGCAGCTGGGACATATGTAAACGATTTTTCTTGTAGCTTAACATCCAGGTCAGTAATTAGTATGCTGGATTCCAACAAAATGTTTATTCAGTGAGTGAATCAGAAACTCAGTGTTAGGAACTAAATTCTCTCTCTTGTGTACAATCTCCTGTAAAATATTCCACTCTCTTCCTGGCATAATCTGGGAAACCACGAATAGAAAATGAGAGAGCCTCCATGTGCCTGAGTCAGTGAATGAGAACTTACACTTTCTCTGAGTAAGAAATTTGCTTTTCTGGACCACAGGAATTTGGATATTAATCTTTTATAGCAATGAACGTAACTTAACCAATAAAGGATATTCATTAGATTGATAGAAAAGAAAAAAGAAAAAAAAATATCAATGACACTACTTTCCCATGTCACATCCACCTTCTTTGATTTTCACTAGCTTGACAGCATTGAAAAATGTAAGTTAGTGGACTCCCTGGCTTATACTTCAGTTGAGTGGGGTTTATTCTCAACACCTATCATCCTGACAGGATAAATGGAGAAACTGTTCTCTAGTTCTTAACATTCAATAAACAATGTGAAAGGTTTCAGTCTGTTTCTAAGACCCAGACTATGCAAAGTACTTATCGTCCTATCTTATCCATAAGAGAAGAAACACATTTTCAACTCCCCCTCCGCCCACCTAATGATGCCAGATAAAGGGCAGGGTAATGAGAAGGGGGTGACATGCTTTACCATCATTGGCATATGGATTCTTAAGATCCATGAAGAAGACAGTGGGTAAATAACTGATTATTTGATAAATTAGCTTAAATTAGAAGAAACATGAAGTAATTTATCCTTCTTCTGGTTGGAAACTGTTCAATATTGTGTTATTTGTTATTATTAATTATATGTACTATAATGTAACTTATTCAGTTACAAGGAAGGAAATGAAAATTTCTTCACATCATACCACACAGTGATAGCTAATTTTAAATTTATTTATGCATATAAAGTTAGATGATTTCTCACATACCCACACCTGCTTTTTAATATGTGGAAATCTTTCATTGTGCTTATTTTCACTCTTTGCTTTCTTTCCTCCTTCTTTCTTGTCTTCGCCCAACACTGACTGATATATACTGTAACATTCAGTTCTCAATACCCTTATATAATTCACTTTCTTTCATTTAATAGTAAGTTTATTATGTGTATGTATGTGTTTATTCAGAGTAGAAATACTATATACACCTTTTTAGGTACTTTGCTTTTTCATTTTAAAAAATACTTGATGGAAATATTTAAAGATCCTCAGGTCCAGATCTAAAGCAATTTAAAAAATATTTTCATTCATTATATCCCAAAATCTAATGAATCTGAAATTTTCAAATGTTGTAGGTCATATGATTAACTCACCTGTGATTTGTGTATTCCTAATTTTGATCATTTTTCCATTTGAATCTTTTCTTTTTCTTATCTATTTGAAGAAATAGTATTATTATTAAGATTATATTAGTATTATTTTATGTATCAGGCTTTATTTTGATAGATAGCAATATAGTTCCATGATCTATAAATTATTCACTGATTGTATTAATGATATACTTTTTATTCAGATGCTTAAAATGTTATGTAATTAAAAATCTCTCTACTTTTGTGATAGCTAATGGTTATCCTAATAAGTAAGATCTCATAGATTTTATAATCTACATATAATGATCTACATTCCCTTATAAAATTTCATTTTTATAAATTGTTCACAAATATCTTGTAGCTGTTTGTCTCTAAAAGCTTACGACTATAATAACAGTCAACATTTACATAGAAAGAATGCTCATAAGTAAAGTAGCAATTTCAATATTATTAAGAGTTATCTGTCAAAACCAATAGTAGAAATCACTGCAAACAATAAAATCTGAGATCATTTAAAAAGACAAGAACATGATAATCAACACAAAGATGCCCATTAAAAAAAAAAATTGTTAAGAATGTTTCAGAAGTTCCTATGAATTTTCTAAGATAAAAAAATCAAAATAATTCTTCTAAACATTAAGGATAGAGAGACAAATCTCACCAGTGCTATGGTGATATATTTGAATATCCAAAAGATTATATTAAATTAAAAAAAACTCCCAAATTAATGAGTGTATTGACTTTATTTTCATAACCCTTCACTGCATAAAAATTAAATAGTAAAAGATTAATATGCTTTGTACTGTCTCTCCCAGGCTTCCCTGGTGGCTCAGTGGTAAAGAATCTACCTGTCAATGTAGGAGATGTGGGTTTGATTCCTGAATCGGGAAGATCCCCTGGAGAAGGAAATGGCGACCCACTCTAATATTTTTGCCTGGGAAATCCCATGGAGAGAGGAGCTTGGCGGGCTATAGTCTATGGGGTCACAAAAAGAGTTGGACATCACTTAGCAACTAAACAGCAACTGTCTCTCCTAGGAAGGGAGATGTATATAAAGCATAATAATCACAGAACTATAATTAATTTTAAGAAAGTTAATATGATATATGATAATCTGATAATCATCAGTATTTGTTTAAAAGCATATTGTGATTTTATGTTACGTATAAATATCATTACTGTCGCTACATAGTAATGATTCTTCAAAATGAATTCACGTTCATAATTTCTTTCTTTCCTATGATTTTCCTTGCTTCTAGTGCATGAAATGACCTGCCATGTTCCTGATACTATCATTAAAAATCTATCTTAATCCATTCTTAGGAAAGATTTTGTTTTATTTTAATCTAGATTGAAGTCATATTTTATATCAAAGTAATCATCATTTCTATTTTCTTGTTTTCTCTTTGGAATGGCTGAGGCTTTTTGTATGTGTGTGGGTTATGTTCATTGCCCTGTATTCCAGGGATTTCAAGAATACAACATACAGAGTGAGTTTCCAGGACTAAATTGAGTCTATTTCCTACAGATTTCTCTAGGGGTCAAGAAACACCCAAAGAAGAAACATCTTCACCAATGTCCTTGTCCAGTTCACTTTGGCTTATTTAAATAGCCCACCCCAGTAATAGAAAGTTATAAGAATTATAATTAAATATTCCTGAAATTTACTCAGGGATTACTCCACATTGCTGCTTTCTGCTATTCAGCTTTCTACTATGCAACTTTCTACTTTTTTCTACTCTGCTTTCTTTTTACTATGTCCCTTCTCATCTCCTCTCTGTCTCTATCTCATCTGACTTTGACTACTATTCTTCTGATCTAGCCTAGTTCAAATTGCTTACATTCACTATATCCTTAGTTTTATTTGACTCTCCTATACCATTCATGATATTTCTTCTCATTTCCTTATGCTGCCACCAAAAACAAGGTACATTATGATTCTGAACTCATTCCAGGCCCTCAGGACACAGCTCCAGCTAAACCTTAGGCAACCTCTGGCAGGGTCAAGTATTATAGAAGAATTCAATACATTAGCAAGAAGGCCAATGCTGAAAGTGATTTTCTTTCCAAGGCTGTAGCCTGTTTAGTCAAGGCCTATTAAATGCCATGCAATTTGTTATTTTCTAAAAGTGAAACTTTCAGCCCTCCTGCAGCATTCCATTATGGTGAAGATTACTTTTAAAGTAATTTTAGGTCACTGTCTCCTCAAATGCTGGAGTTGTATAATTCTTTCCAGAATCTTTTCTATGATACATACTTTCTGTAAGATTGAGAGTGAATAAGAAAGTTTTACAGAATGCATGGCAAAAGAAAAAGTGTCATTTTAATTTGCTCCTGTTAGGCTTCCCACATTTCTTATTTCAAGTCGAAATTTAAAAACAAAACAAAAACACAAATGCTAAATAGAAAATTTTAAAAAGTTTTAGTTTTATATCAAGATTTTGTATTGTGAGTTATAGTTATAATTAGTGCTTCATAATGGTATTTTCTAGACAAGATTTTGAAGAAGTATGGCTGTCAGAGTCATTGAAAAATATTTTCCATATGAGAATTTATTCAGGTTTGTTATTATTGTATTATATTTATTTCTTATTATCAAATTTTTTATTCTGTTAGAAAAAATTAAGTACATAAACAGGTGTTTCAAAACTAGATTTAAGGAGACATTTTTATACCAAGGTTGTTTCTATGTAGTCAACTCAGGGTTTAGCTCCCTTGCATTTCTAGCTTTACCCCTAAGCCAGTGTTAGGATGTCATTCTGTTTGCCCTTTAGCAGTTATTTATATTTCATATTAGTGTGGGATTTTTCCTCAGTTGAAACTATCACTCGACCTATTTTGGCAGAATAAAGAGTGAAGGTTTTGACTCATAGCCTCTCAATTCTAAGTGGATTGTTACTACAATGATATTCACTATGTATTTTCCTGATATCTATTATTTTTTGGTGAATTTAATTCCATAGAAAAATACAGTCCATATTTTCTTTTCTGTCCATATATTCCTACTTTGTCAGCAAAACAAATAAATTCCATTTTCAAACAAGAACAAGATATCACTGTAATTCACACTTTGACCTTCAAATTCCCCTTGGCTACGCAGGGTTTACTGTATCTAAGCAACCCCATCTCTAGTTTTCCATCTCTGGCAGAGATGGATCTGGAATATTGGGTAAAAATTACACCACAGGAGGGTGTCCCCCAAAAAAGGAAAAGAATCACTGAGAGGTTGTGAATTTACCAATTTACCAAATATCTTTTACATGTGAAATATCTGAGATTCTTTTTATACCTAGGCTCTTTTAATACTGAACAGATGTCATCTGGTAATTCAGTTCTGGGCCAGGTCTCATGCACAGAACAATGCATATATTAACAGAAGCTGTTTGTTCTTCAACACCTTTTAACTGATTGTCTGTACATACAAAAGGAGCAAAAGTGAATGCCTTCCATGTAATGTCAATTTCACAAGTATGTTACTTAAAAATAAATGTTTACACTGTAGGTTATTTGAAATCAGTGGCTAAATATATTTGTATGACATCATATTCTAATTCCATTGATTTACTGGAATGTACTGAGAATATATGTCTATAAACCCCTATAATATAAATCTACAAATTTATTATTTTAGGAAATAAATCTATATTATTTTCAGCAAACTATATATCAAAAAATTTCATACATGTTTTAATAGTAACAGGTATTTTATTTTAACTCCTCATTTAACTTACTTTCTCCAATTAAGAGTAGTTCTATATTTCTGAAAAATAAACAAAAGAAAGAATCATTTTCCACAAGTTCTATCTTCTTTAAATTCAGTTCAGTCACTCAGTCATGTCCAACTCCTTGCAACCCCATGGACTGAAGCACGCCAGGCTTCCCTGTCCATCACCAACTCTCGGAGCCTGCTCAAACTCATGTCCATCAAGCCAGTGATGCCATCCAACCATCTCATCCTCTGTCATCCCCTTCTCCTCCTGCCTTCAATCTTTCCCAGCATCAGAGTCTTTTCAAATGAGTCACTTTTTGCATCAGCTGGCCGTTTTATTGGAGTTTCCACTTCAGCATCAATCTTTCCAATGAATATTCAGGACTGATTTCCTTTAGGATGGATTTGTTGGATCCTCTTGCTGTCCAAGGGACTCTCAAGAGTCTTCTCCAACACCATAGTTCAAAAGCATCCATTCTTTGGCACTCAGCTTTCTTTTTTTTTTTTTTGGTTTTATTTTTTTTTTAATTTTATTTTTAAACTTTACAATATTGTATTAGTTTTGCCAAACATTAGAATGAATCTGCCACAGGTATACCTGTGTCCCCATCCTGAACCCTCCTCCCTCCTCCCTCCCTATACCCGCCCTCTGGGTCGTCCCAGTGCACCAGCCCCAAGCATCCAGTATCATGCATGGAACCTGGATCAGCTTTCTTTATAGTCCAACTCACATCCATACATGACTATTGGAAAAACCATAGATTTGACTAGATGGATCTTTGTTGGCAAAATAATGTCTCTACATTTTAATATGCTGTCTAGGTTTGTCATAACTTTTCTTCCAAGGAGCAACTCTCTTTTAATTTCATGGATGCAGTCACCATTTTCAGTGATTTTGGAGCCCAAGAAAATAAAGTCTGTCACTGTTTCCATTTTCCTCATCTATTTGCCAGGAAATGATGGGACCAGATGCCATGATCTTAGTTTTCTGAATGTTGAGCTTTAAGCCAATGTTTCACTCTCCTCTTTCACTTTCATCAAGAGGCTCTTTAGTTCTTATTTGCTTTCTGCTATAAGGGTGGTATCATCTGCATATCTGAGGTTATTGATATTTCTCCCGGCAATCTTGATTCCAGCTTTTGCTTCATCCATCCTGGCATTTTGCGAGATGTACTCTGCATATAAGTTAAATAAGCAAGGTAGCAATATACAGCTTTAACGTACTCCTTTTCCTATTTTGAAACAGTCTGTTGTTACATGTCCAGTTCTAACTGTTGCTTCCTGACCTGCATACAGGTTTCTCTAGAGGCAGGTCAGGTGGTCCTGGTATTCCCATCTCTTTCAGAATTTTCCATAGTTTATTGTGATCCACAGAGTCAGTAATAATCTGCAAAAAACAAGAGGTAATATTAAAATTCCTCAGGTTTATAGATATCACCCAACCTCTCCTTTCTGCAAACAGTTTAGTGGAAAGCTCCACAAAGTATGCACTGCTTTTAATTATTAGTTGAGACATATAGTAACTGATCTTTTCTTGCAAGTGCATTTTAGGCTCCTTAACAAGGAAAGTCTTATTTTTTTTATCACCTAAAAGATTCAGTTAGTTGATTATATGTAAGTACATTCTATCTATCTGTCATCAGAATGAGAGAGAGAGAGAAATAAACAAAGATTGAAGGGGAGATTTTTACAACAGTGTTTTGGGAACTAGGAATATAGACATTGGGATCATATATTTTCCAGGAACATACATTTCAGTGTAGAGAGACAGAAAATTAAAATTTCCATAAATAAGATAATTTCAGGCACTGATACATACATGCTGAACACAGCATACAGTGAGTACTATGAGTGCAATTGAATGAAGGGGTTTGTTGGCTAGAGTAGTCAAAGGAAGGCTTCCTTGAAGAAGGTCATTTGAGTTGAGACCTGAGTAATGAAATGGAAGGCTAAAGAAACTGCGAATATAAAAAAGCTGAAAACAGAAAAGTTTGGCACATTTTTAACAACAGAAACACTATGGAAAACCTCTATCTAACTTACTGCTTCAGGAACATTTTAGTTTCGGTATTCTCCTTCCTTGTATTTTGATGGATCTTTGGCATTAATTCTCACATTTTGGTGGTGGTTTAGTCCCTAAGATATGTCCAACTCTTTGCAGTCCCATGGACTGTAGCCCACCAGGTTCCTCTATCCAGGAGATTTCCCAGGCAAGAATACTGGAGTGGATTGCTAGTTCCTTCTCCAGGGACATTTCTGACTCAGTGATAAAACCTAGATCTCCTGCATTGCAGGTAGATTCTTTACTGACTGAAACACCAGAGTAGCCCAATTCACACGGTGTGTATATATATACACACACACACACATATAGATAGATTATTTATTTCATGCACTTATGTTAGTTAATGGACTTCCCTGGTGGCTCAGACAGTAAAGCGTCTGTCTACAATGTGGGACACCTGGGTTCGATCCCTGGGTTGGGAAGATCCCCTGGAGAAGGAAATGGCAATCTACTCCAGTACTATTGCCTGGAAAATCCCATGGACGGAGGAGCCTGGTAGGCTACAGTCCATGGCGTCGCAAAGAGTCGGACACGATTGAGTGACTTCACTTTCACTTTCATGAGAAAGTGAGAAACAGAGCTCATGTTGTGGTTGAATTAAAGGAATTTAATACAGGGAACTAGTCACAAGTGGATTGGAAGTGAAACAAGGGAAGGAGATGCAACTCAGAATGGAAAAAACAGCAGGAAGCTTCTAACATGAATAATTCTCCCTCTGTGTTCAATCTTGAATTCTACAATTATATGTTGAACATCTGTTCATGCTATATGCTGAGAGAAACACCAAATGAATGAACCACAGCGCTAATGCTCTAGAATCTGAGTCATAAAACATGTACAAGTGATCTGAAATAGGAACACCCATCCTGTGGGTTTTCAAAGGAATAAAGGGTCAATTCCAGCTGGAGATTCAGGAATAAACTTAAAATAGGAGGTGACATTTGAGCAGAACCTTGAACTATTTTGATATTGAGAGCTCATGTTGGAAACAGCATGGATAAAGGGCTAGATCTGGGGAGATATAGGTGGTTTACAGTGAATGATAAGCATTTTAGTTTGGCTAGAGCAGTATATAATGGAAGTACTGGGAAACAGGAGGGAAAGACAGTAGTCTGTAGCCAAATCTTGAAAAACCTTTGCCTTCCAAGCTTCAGAATATAGACTTCAGGAAGAAAGCCATGCGTTGCAAATCATGACCCACAGATCAAATCTGGACTGATGTTTGTTTTTGTTAGGCTCATAAGAAAAGATTTTTTTTTTTAACAGATAAACATTTGCAATCTATTTGATGATAAAGAACACTCATTTTGAACCCCAATTAAGTAAAATCTTATCTTCTCCCTAAAAAGCATTCCATTCTTCTCCTTAGAATCACACTACCGAAAAGTGCTCTTATTATTATATATTCTGCTAAGTCACTTCAGTCGTGTCCAATTCTGTGTGACCCCATAGACGGCAGCCCACCAGGCTCCCCCGTCCCTGGGATTCTCCAGGCAAGAACACTGGAGTGGGTTGCCATTTCCTTCTCCAATGCATGAAAGGGAAAAGTGAAAGTGAAGTCGCTCAGTCATGTCTGACTCTTAGCGACCCCATGGACTGCAGCCTACCAGGCTCCTCCATCCCTGGGATTTTCCAGGCAAGAGTACTGGAGTGGGGTGCCACTGCCTTCTCCAATTATTATGTACTAAATTTTGTCAATAAAAAATGTAAAAAAAAAAAATCAGAATAAAGCCAGATGTTCTAGAGTTCAGGGAACAAGAAAAATAGTGGTGGAAGGGACAGTCAGACAAGTAAGTGAGGAAAAGTGGCCTCACTCATCCACATAATGATATAAAATCAAAGAACTCCAAAGGCAAGGAGTTAGAGTCAGATTTTTATTCAAACTGTACCACTTGCTTCTCAAGGTTTTTGACAGATTTTATAATAGTTGAAAGTGGAAATGCTCAGCCACGTCTGACTCTTTGCAACCCCATGGACTGTAACCCACCGGGCTCCAAGCTCCTCTGTCCATGGAATTTTCCAGACAAGAAAACTGGAGTGGATTGTCATTTCCTACTCCAGGGGATCTTCCTAACCCAGGAATCCATATCTCCTGCATTGGCAAAAGGATTCTTTACCACTGTACCACCTGTGGTAGCCGAATGTTTATCTATTTGGCCATGCCAGGTGTTAGTTGAGGCATGCAGGACCTAGTTGCCAGCCAGGGATTGAACCCAGGCCCCCTGCCCTGGCGACACAGAGTCTTAGCTTCTAGATCACTGGGAATGTCCCCAGAGTTGTATAGAAGTGGTGTTCTGAAAATTAAATATATAGAATCAGGGACAAGTAGAATAACAATGAGCATTATTCTACTTCCCATTTCTTTTTTTTTTTCTTTTTAATTTTCCTTTCAGTAAGTACCTGTGAATTAATTGATTAGGATAACCAGTTCAAATATTTTCTAAATAAACAGCTGACCATTTGATTCTCCATTTCTTAAAAAAAGTACTTAATTATTTATTTCCTTGTTCTCTATTAGATCATTGTTGGAGAGTTCAAATGCTTTTCTAATTGAAACTCCACTTTTTCCCCATATTTAGCTACAAGCCTTCTTGTTGCTGTACTGGTTCATTAGTTGATTGAATTCAGTAGAAAAGTAACATATATATTTGGTTAATTTGTGTAGTAGTTAATGTCATACACTTCATTTCTAGTTTGAATACTTTACTTTTGACTGGTATTTTTGGGTAAAAACAGCAATAGAATTCTGAAGGGCTTCTTAGGTGGCTCAGTGAATGAATGAATGAATCTGCCTGCCAAGCAGGAGACAGATTTGATCCCTGGGTCTGGAAGATCCCTTGGAGAAGAAAATGGTAACCTCCTCCAGCATTCTTACCTGGGACATGCCATAAATAGAGGAGTCTGGTGGGCTACGATCCATGGGGTCGCAAAGTCAGACACAACTTAGTGACTAAACAGCGTCAAAGGATTCTGAGAGTGAGCTGCTCAGTCATTCAAGTTTTGATATTTGGAAATATTTTATCAGGAAAGTACAATCATAGTTTTCAACAATAAGAATCAAAAGAACACCTAAGAATGCCCTATTTCATGAGAGTCGGCCAGTGCAATGTTGGTTCAAATGCAATACAAAGAATTGTCTTAGTAAAGTTACAAAGAAGTAATATGAGATTGCTATATCCATTGAGACATTGGCCATCTCTCTTTTTTAAAATATGGAGAAAGAAATACAGGTCAGGAAGGCGGATAAATTGCCAAAGAGGATTAGAAGAGTGTTGTTATTATTTTTTGCATAAATCTTTATTTTATATATATATATATATATGTGTATATATATATATAAAAGTCCTGAGTTTTTTTTTTTTTTTCAGAATGAAGATTACCTAAAACTATTCTCACACATATCATGATTATATTTGTTTTCTGAGATCAGACCCAACAACTGCAACTGTTTTCTTTTTTTTTAATCAAATACTTCTTGTGCAAGTGTAATGGTATCCACACTTTGAATGTCAGTAGTGGAAAATAAGTACATTCTATGTAGAAGACATACTTGCTACTAAAGCAGGAATGGGAGAGAAAAAACTATTATGTTGAACTTCTGAATAAAAATTGAAAAGTTTTGTGAATGCTTCCAGAGACTGTGTGGGCAAATATCAAAAATACCATTTGGAAAAGATTTATGAAGTATCTATCAGTGCCCTGCAGGAATCCGCATCCAAAGTTATCAACAGCTCCCCTGTTGTGGTTTAAAGTAGTAGTCTTCACTGCAAGGACAAAATAGATGTCTGAAAACAGGCCAGGTCATACTTTTTCAAGCATTAAAACTAAATGTCTCACTTCGTGCTTCCACAAAAAGAGCTAAATTCTTCCAGAGTCCTTCCTATGCTGTGGGTTTAAATGTCACTAATGGTTTAGTTTGTGGGGAAGCTCCCATTTTATGTGTGACTCAGGCAGTACCTGTATGAGTTGGGAAAGAATGCACGGGAAACCATGATCGAGGCTGTTGCTATGCATGCGTTGCCAAGTGTCACGTACTATTTAGTGAGGCAGACATAAGCCCACCAAGACTATCTATCAAAAAATGAAACTTTATAAAGCATTGAAACCCTCAGTTCAGCTCAGTTCAGCGCTCAGTTGTGTCCGACTCTTTGCAACCCCATGAATCGCAGCACACCAGGCCTCCCTGGCCATCACTAACTCCCGGAGTTCACTCAAACTCACGTCCATCGAGTCGGTGATGGCATCCAGCCATCTGATCCTCTGTCATCCCCTTCTCCTCCTGCCCCCAATCCCTCCCAGCATCAGAGGCTTTTCCAATGAGTCAACTCTTCTTCAGTGAGGTGGCCAAAGTACTGGAGTTTCAGCTTCAGCATCATTCCTTCTAAAGAAATCCCAGGGCTGATCTCCTTCAGAATGGACTGGTTGGATCTCCTTGCAGTCCAAGGGACTCTCAAGAGTCTTCTCCAACACCACAGTTCAAAAGCATCCATTCTTTGGTGCTCAGCTTTCTTCACAGTCCAACTCTCACATCCATACATGACCACTGGAAAAACCATAGCCTTGACTAGATGGACCTTTGTTGGCAAAGTAATGTCTCTTATTTTTAATTTGCTATCTAGGTTTGTCATAACTTTCCTTCCAAGGAGTAAGCATCTTTTAATTTCATGGCTGCAATCACCATCTGCAGTGATTTTGGAGCCCAAAAAAATAAAGTCTAACACTGTTTCCACTGTTTCCCCATCTATTTCCCATGAAGTGATGGGACCAGATCGCATGATCTTCGTTTTCTGAAATTTGAGCTTTAAGCCAACTTTTTCACTCTCCTCTTTCACTTTCATCAAAACACTTTTTAGTGCCTCTTCACTTTATGCCATAAGGGTGGTATCATCTGCATATCTGAGGTTATTGATATTTCTCCCAGCAATCTTGATTCCAGTTTGTGCTTCTTCCAGCCCAGCGTTTCTCATGATGTACTCTGCATAGAAGTTAAATAAGAAGGGTGGCAAAATACAGCCTTGACGTACCCCTTTTCCTATTTGGAACCAGTCTGTTGTTCCATGTCCAGTTCTAACTGTTGCTTCCTGACCTGCATATAGGTTTCTCAAGAGGCAGGTCAGGTGGTCTGGTATTCCCATCTCTTTCAGAATTTTCCACAGTTTATTGTGATCCACACAGTCAAAGGCTTTGGCATAGTCAACAAAGCAGAAATAGATGTTTTCTGGAACCGTCTTGCTTTTTTGATGATCCAGTGGATGTTGGCAATTTGATCTCTGGTTCCTCTGCCTTTTCTAAATCCTGCTTGAACATCTGGAAGTTCACGGTTCACGTATTGCTGAAGCCTGGCTTGGAGAATTTGGAGCATGACTTTACTAGCGTGTGAGATGAGTGCAGTTGTGCGGTAGTTTAAGCACTCTTTGGCATTGCCTTTCTTTGGGATTGGAATGAAAACTGACCTTTGCCAGTCCTGTGTCCACTGCTGAGTTTTCCAAATTTCCTGGCATATTGAGTGCAACTCTTTCACAGCATCATCTTCCAGGATTTGAAATAGCTCGAATGGAATTCCATCACCTCTACTAGCTTTGTTCATAGTGATGCTTTCTAAGGCCCACTTGACTTCACATTCCAGGATGTCTGGCTCTAGGTGGGTAATCACACCATCGTGATTATTTGGTTGTGAATATCTTTTTTGTACAGTTCTTCTGTGTATTCTTGCCATCTCTTCTTAATATCTTCTGCTTCTCTTAGGGCCATACCATTTCTGTCCTTTATTGAGCCCATCTTTGCATGAAATATTCCCTTGGTCTCTAATTTTCTTGAAGAGATCTCTAGTCTTTCCCACTCTGTTGTTCTCTATTTCTTTGCATTGACCACTAAGGAAGGCTTTCCTATCTCTTCTTGCTATTCTTTGGAACTCTGCATTCAGATGCTTATATATTTCCTTTTCTCCTTTGCTTTTCGCTTCTCTTCTTTTCACAGCTATTTGTAAGGCCTCCCCAGACAGCCATTTTGCTTTGTTCATTTCTTTTGCATGGGGATGATCTTGATCCCTATCTCCTGTACAATGTCACGAACCTCAGTCCATAGTTCATCAGGCACTCTATCTATCAGATCTAGTCCTTTAAATCTATTTCTCACTTCCACTGTATAATCATAAGGCATTTGGTTTGTATTAATATTAGTGTATCCTGATGCACATTTCCATTTTTTGTCCAAATTTCTTTTTATTGTTCTATTTGTCAAGAAGAGACCTGCAGAATCTTTAGAAGTTTCTCTCATTATGGGTTAAGTAATACAGAATGACCTTCGGTTGAGACAGTGGGTATTTTTGGCAACAAGAGATGCTTCTTTTTCTTCACCCAATTTTTAATAACAAGAAACAGATCAAAAGTATATGGTATTTTGTTTTCCAAACCAACATCCAATAGGATAAGTTTAGCCTTATCAATTCTCCAGGCAAGAATAGTAGTGTGGGTGGCCTTTCCCTTTTCCAGGGTATCTTCCCAACCCAGGGATTGAATCTGGATCTCCTGCATTGCAGGTGAATTCTTTACCATCTAAGCCACCAGAGAAGCCAGTTACTGTTAATAGTAACTATTATATGCCATGCTAAATTGCCTCCGTCATGTCGGACTCTTTGTGACCCTATGGACTGTAGCATGCCAGGCTCCTCTGTCCATGGGATTCTCCAGACAAGAATACTGAAGTGGGTTGCTGTGCCCTCCTTTAGGGGATCTTCCCAATCCAGGGATCAAATCCACATCTACTGTGACTCCCGCATTGTAGACAGATTCTGTCCAACTGAGCCACTGGGGAAGCCCCAT
Source organism: Bos mutus (assembly GCF_027580195.1). Classification (NCBI taxonomy): domain Eukaryota; kingdom Metazoa; phylum Chordata; class Mammalia; order Artiodactyla; family Bovidae; genus Bos; species Bos mutus. Next base: position 46,146,405 of record NC_091642.1, on the reverse strand, counting down.
CATATAATAGTAAATTAATATGCCAACTGTAAAGGGTCAGAGAAGGCAATGGCACCCCACTCCAGTACTTTTGCCTAGAAAATCCCATGGACGGAGGAGCCTGGTAGGCCGCAGTCCATGGGGTTGCTGAGTCGGACACGACTGAGCAACTTCACTTTCACTTTTCCCTTTCATGCATTGGAGAAGGAAATGGCAACCCACTCCAATGTTCTTGTCTGGAGAATCCCAGGGACGGGAAGCCTGGTGGGCTGCCGTCTATGGGGTCACACAGAGTTGGACACAACTGAAGCAACTTGGCACCAGCAGTAGCAGCAGCAACTGTAAATGATACAGGAAGGAAAGTTATGACCAACCTAGATAGCATATTGAAAAGCTGAGATATTACTTTGCCAACAAAGTTCTGTCTAGTCAAGGCTATGGTTTTTCCAGTAGCCATGTATGGATCTGAGAGTTGGACTATGAAGAAAGCTGAGTGCTGAAGAATTGATGCTTTTGAACTGTGGTGTTGGAGAAGACTCTTGAGAGTCCCTTGGGCTGCAAGGAGATCCAACCAGTCCATTCTGAAGGAGATCAGTCCTGGGTGTTCTTTGGATGGAATGATGCTAAAGCTGAAACTCCACCTCATGCGAAGAGTTGACTCACTGGGAAAGACTCTGATGCTGGGAGGGATTGGGGGCAGGAGGAGAAGGGGACGACAGATATGAGATGGCTGGATGGCATCACCGACTTGATGGACATGAGTTTGAGTGAACTCGGGAGTTGGTTATGGACAGGGAGGCCTGGCGTGCTGCAATTCATGGGGTCGCAAAGAGTCGAACACGACTGAGAGACTGAACTGAACTGAACTGAACTGAAAGGATACAGTGTGTAGTTCACTTTTATAGTGAAAGTGAACGTGAAATGAAGTCGCTCTGTCGTGTCCGACTCTTTGTGACCCCATGGACTGTAGCCTACCAGGCTCCTCCATCCATGGGATTTTCCAGGCAAAAGCACTGGCGTGGAGTACATTTCCTTCTCCAGGGGATCTTCTGAACCTGGTGATCGAACCCTGGTCTCCCGCATTGCAGGCAGACGCTTTAACCTCTGAGTTACCAGGGAAGCTCAAAAATGCTGGAAAATGCAATAATTATTTTTATATCCTTATATAGAATAAAGGTCTAATCAATATCTGAAATTAATATAAAAACACTGAATTCCATTTATTTTTTAAATCTTATTTTTTTTTCTAATTCTGAATTAAAAATTCATTTTTCTTTGGCAGGCTCAACCCCCAATAAAATTTATCACCAGTCATTGTTTTTCTAAAATTTGTCTCTTTCTTTGGTTGGATGTTCCTATCAGATTTATTTTGCTATAATTATTTTCACAGAATTCATTCAATAGCCACAGTTTTCTCATTGGGTAAATGGTATTTGAGTATCTGCAATGTGTCAGACACAAAGTCAGGCACTAACAGTGAAAGGGATAATAATGATCCTTCTGTTTAATTTATTTTACTACTATCAGAAAGAAAATTATGCATAACTAAGGCATTTAAAAACTAATATTTAGTATTAACCTGAAATAGTCACTGCAAAGGACTGCAAAAGTTACTTTTTAAGCCAAGAAATGGTAGTAAATTTAAATTGATGTGAAATTAATTGATACAATTTAATGTAAATTAATGTTACTATTATACTCTTAGAAGGCTGAGTTAGTATTCATACTACATTTTGGAGCACACAAACTTTGGTCTTTCCAGCTGTGATGGCAGCATGCTTTCCTCTGCACTTCACTTCTCTATGACATACAATGAACTAGGAAAGTAAGACTTCTGAGCAATAGACTGCTGAAGGTTAAAGCTATAGCCAGGACCATAATGAGGAAAGAACAATTATGTTTCTATTTGGAGAAGTTAGAAAAGAGGCTTTCTCTCAGAGTGTTAATCTTATTCATAAGTGAAAACATAGTTTTATTTAACACCTCTTTTATCTTGTTATTTTCCTGCTCATAAACCTGTACTAGGAAGGTCTGGATTGAAATGGCAGGTAGCTTTAGGTACTAGATTTATCTTTACCCATGACCATATTGAAATATTTGTAAAGACATAAAAAGAGATTAAAAGTGGCACCAACACTGGAAACAAGGAATCTAAGTCAGATTTGTGCAACAACAACGATAAGACTGCTGCTGTTTTGAAATAAAGAGTGAAAAACCCCACAGACAGGTAAAAATAGAAATTCAGCTTCCCACCACAGAAATGTGGGAACTTCACAGTCATAAAGGCACCAAGCACTCAAAACACTGGTTGAGATACATGTGAATCCCAAGAAATATTCTGGAACATTGAAGGAGAAGAATATTTTATATTCAAGATAAAAAGAAAAAAATGTTATTAAGACAGATATTAAAAGAAACATGTTGTCTATTTTAAAGCTTTGAATTTCAAATAAAAATAAGAAATGAAATATATAAATCATGAGATTAATGGTGAAATACAGCTACTGATAGAGTAGAAAGTAGAACTGGAATAATAAAACTAATTTCATGAACCATTTCTCTGTCACAAGTAATGGGGTTTGAGAGTATTTTAACCACGGCAGAATTTCTTTCAGAATCGGAGCCAATCCTCCCAATCTATGCTGCTGCTTTTTGACTAATTTATGGAATGTTCTAAATCCTTTGTTGTCATTTCAACAATGTTCATACCATCTTCACCACGGGTGGATTCCATATTAAGAAACCAATTTCTTTGCTTATCCATAAGAAGCAACTCTTAATTTGTTATGGCTGGTTTAATCGTCTATCCAGACCAAAAACATTCTTCATATTAGCAATAAGAATGTTTTGCTTTCTAATCATTCATATGTTCACAAAATTAACATTTTGAATTTCCTTCAAGAACTTTTCCTTTGCATTCATGACATGGCTAGCTGTTTGGCCAAAGAAACCTTGCTTCCAACCTATCTTGGCTTTCCACCTTCACTAAGTGTAATCATTTCTATCTTTTGTTCTGAAGTGAGAGATTTCCATTCTTCCTTCTACTTAAACACTTAGAGTCCGTTGTAGGGTTATTAATTGGCTTAAGTTCAACAATGTTGTGTATCACAGAATTAGGAGGCCCAAGATGAGTGAGAAAGATCAGGGAACAAACAGTTGTGGAGCAGTCAGAACACATACACCATTTATTAATTAAGTTGCACCATTTACTGTATAGGCACAGTTCCTGGGGCTCCAAAACAGCTGCAGTAGTAACATTAAAGACTATTGATTGCAGAACACTGTAACAAGCATAGTGATAGTGAAAATGTCTGAAATACTGTAAGGATTACCAAAATATGATACAGAGACAAAAAGTGAACAAATGATTTTGGAAAAATGGTTCTGATAGACTTGTTTGACACGGGTTTACTTCAAAGTTCCAATTTGTAAAAGATGCAGTGTTTGTGAAGTACAGTGAGGCAAAGTGCCATAAAATGAGATATGCCTGTACTCAGAAAATTTCTGATTTACTATTTAATTTCAAGATACAAGCAAATTTCGGTAAGACCAATAAAGAAAAACCATAAAGGAACCAAACACTAGGTAGAGCTCAGATTTCTGATCCACAGAAACAAAACTGGATAACAATGGAGTCAAGTTTATGAATAGAGAAAGTTAGTGAAATGGAGAACATAATACTCAGTCAATACTTTCCATTCAGCCATTAACATTCTCATATATACAAGTATTCACATTTTCTCACTGAAAAAAAATTCAAGGACATATGTCAGTTGACTGGTCAATAAAAGTAAAGATTTTAAAAATAAGTAAATCATGATATAAGTATTTAGATATGTGTATTAAAACAAAAAATAAAATACAAATCAATAAAAATGTAATTTAATATTTTAAATATATGTGCAACTGAATGTAGGAATATAAAATAATTTTTTTTTTTCAAAATAATTCTTAAAGGAAATGAAAAAAATATAGTGTTGTTCTCAATTCTCAAATTAATACAATTATGTAAAGTTTAAAAATAAAATCAATCAATGCAAAAAAAAAAGAAAGAAACAGTCATCAGTGAGTGAAAAAAAAAAAGTGTAGCATTTTTGGATCGCAGCCATTCTGACTGGTGTGAAATGGTACCTCATAGTGGTCTTGATTTGCATTTCTCTGATAATGAGTGATGTTGAGCATCTTTTCATGTGTTTGTTAGCCATCTGTAAGTCTTCTTTGGAGAAATGTCTATTTAGTTCTTTGGCCCATTTTTTGATTGGGTCACTTATTTTTCTGGAGTTGAGCTGTAGGAGTTGCTTGTATATTTTTGAGATTAGTTGTTTGTCAGTTGCTTCATTTGCTATTATTTTCTCCCATTCTGAAGGCTGTCTTTTCACCTTGATGGATTCATTTTGATATTTGGCAAAACTAATACAATTATGTAAAGTTTAAAAATAAAATAAAATTTAAAAAAAAAGTGTAGCATTTTTGAAGTATGTGTGTGTGTATCTGTATGTGTGTGTGTTTAAGACTGGGAAGTAGATGTATGATAAATTAGAGATTTGTCACAAACCTGCTTGTCAGTGCAGGAGGTGTAAAAGATGTGGGTTTGATGCCTGGGTCAGGAAGATCCCCTGGAGAAAAGCATGGCAAGCCACTACAATATTCTTGCCTGGAGAATCCCATGGACAGAAAAGCCTGGGAGGCTATAGTCCATAGGGTTGCACATAGTCAGACATGACTGAAGTGACTTAACACGCAAAATAATATAAGCAACTTCGACGTACAACTATACAGCATAACTATAACATTAGTGGAAGTTGCATATCATTGCAAATTGTGTTTTTGAAAAGCAGATGCATTGATTTAGAACAGTGGTTATAACGTGGGGTAAAAATAATCAACAAACTTTAGATATATGCAAAGTGGTGAAATATCACTGTGAAAATATACAGATAGATAGATGCTAGATATATAGATAATTCTGATAGAAAATACCTCAAACTAGTAACAGTGGTTATTAGTGGGTTGTAGAGTTTTAAATATTATTTGTTTCTGTGATCACATAAAAAGTTCAGAGTAATTGACTTGGCCTATGCCACCCACTTTTTCAATATATTTTAAAAATATTCACAAGGAGGAGAATATTTCAAAACATATGACACTTTTTCAAACAATTTGATATTTCTGACGTTTGAAAAGAGCACAAGTAATTAAAGAAAAACAGAAATGGTAACTTAGTTTCTTAAGGAAAGACATTGAGTATATATGTGTCTATATGAGAGTATTGTGAGCATCTTAGAATTGTTTGTCCTTTCTCTATTAGTTAACATATAGTTAACAGACAAGAAGCTGGCTCAGTTCAGTTCAGTTCAGTCGCTCAGTCGTGTCCAGCTCTTTGCAACCCCATGGACTGCAGCATGCCAGGCCTCCCTGTCCATCACCAACTCCTGGAGTTTACTCAAACTCATGTCCATTGAGTTGGTGATGCCATCCAACCATCTTATCCTCTGTCATCCCCTTCTCCTCCTGTTTTCAATCTTTCCCAATATCAGGCTCTTTTCCAATGAGTCAGCTCTTCGCATCAGGTGTCCAAAGTATCGGAGTTTCAGCTTCAATATCAGTCCTTCCAATGAATATTCAGGACTGATCTCCTTTAGGATGGACTGGTTGGATCTCCTTGCAGTCCAAGGGACTCTCAAGAGTCTTCTCCAACACCATAGTTCAAAGGCATCAATTCTCCTGTGTTCAGCTTTCTTTATAGTCCAACTCTCACATCCATACATGACCACTGGAAAAGCCATAGCCTTGACTAGATGGACCTTTGTTGGCAAAGTAATGTCTCTGCTTTTTAATATGCTGTCTAGGTCAGTCATAACTTTTCTTCCAAAGAGTAAGTGTCATAACTTTTCTTCCAAAGAGTAAGTGTATTTTAATTTCATGGCTTCAGTCACCATCTGCAGTGATTTTGGAGCCCCAAAAAATAAGTCTGCCACTGTTTCCCCACCTATTGGCCACGAAGTGATGGGACCGGCTGCCATGATCTTAGTTTTCTGAATGTTGAGTTTTAAGCCAACTTTTTCATTCTCCTCTTTCATTTTCATTAAGAGGCTCTGGAAACTAGCTAAATATTTTCAAAAACTGCTGAGAAAATGGTGTACTTAAATATAATAAGAGGTGAGAATAAAAATGTCCACAGATTGACTTTGACATTGCTGTTAATAATTGTGTAGTGAATTTTCTTTCATGTAGTCTATATCTTACTTTTTTGTTAAAGGGAGAGTATAACAAATTTAAATTCCAATTGGATATTTAAGTAGTTTTTAAGAAGGGTATTGAAAAGAGAAGTTTCTAAGTGCAAAGAGCACATCAAATTTAATGAAAATCATTTAATAATAAATGATAAGTTCAATTATTTAGGTATTCAATGATATAATTTGTTAAAATTTCAAATCAGTTAATTATCAGTGCTAGAATATATTTATAGTTGATGGTGAAGTTTTTACTATTTTAACATAACTATTCTCTTTCTAAATGCTATAAAATTATTCAATTAAAATACAGACCACAAATCTAAGCAATCATGAGTCCACTATCATATACATAGGAAGGTGAATCTTAGAATCAGTCAAAATTAAGAATTATAATAATTAAAGATAATAAGCCAGAGATACTACTAGTCATTTCAGTTTACCTTTCCAAAGTTGTTTCTGAATATATTTGTTTTTATTTTTTCTACCATACCTGGGAAAACTTTCTATAGATCATTCTTGGAGATTTTTATAATGTCTTGATTTAATTTAAAACACTTAAGCTGTTTCAGTATAATATTATATGTATGTTACTCATGTGAATATATCACTCAAATGCTGAGTTGAAGGATATTTAAATTTTAAACAGGGTCTTTTAAACAGCATCTCAAGTCTGAAGATTTTACTAAGTAGAGAGTGAAAGAAAAATTGTGGGGTGTTCCTGGTGGCTCAGGTGGTAAAAAATCCACCTGCAACACAGGAGACTTGGATTCAAGCCCTGGGTTGGGTAGATACCCTGGAGCAGGGCAGTGGCAACCCACTCCAGTATTCTTTCCTGGAGAATCTCCAAGGACAGAGGAGCCTGGTAGGTTGCAGTTTATGGGGTTGCAAAGAGTCGAACACAATTGAACGACTAAGCACAGCACGACACACACCACATTGGGTGAGAACAACAGTGGTCAAATGGATTTAATGTAGTAATGTTGGTATTGATTTAACATTTTCATGGTTCTAAATCCACATTTAAAGAAATGAATAGAGTGTAAGTTATCCCTGGATTCCCAGGAGGCACAGTGGGAAAGAATCCACCTGGTCTAAATCCACCTGTAGGAGATTTAAGAGAGGTGGGTTTGATCCTTGGGTCAGGAAGATTCCCTGGAGAAAAAAATGACAACCCACTCCAGTATTCTTGCCTGGAGAATCCCATGGACAGAGGAGCCTGGTGGGCTACAGTCCATGCAGTCACAGAGAGTCAGACATGACTGGGCACGTGGACACACACAGAAATTATCCCCACAAAGAGCTCTTTATTTTTAGGAAAATACTGATAGCATTTAGACCACTGAGAACCCATTAGAAAAAATGATTTGGACAGAGCCCCTAAGATGTATGTGAGCTCTAAATTATTGGTCAATGTTTACCTTCAATTATTAAAATTCCCGTAAACCTAATATAACTTAATAACATAACATTAAGTTTTGTGCATAACAATTAATATCATTGCTTTTTTGGTTTCATTTAGAATGCCAGAACTATACATTTCTGCTGAGATTAGAAACTACAGATTTTGTACAAGAGTGAATGATACATTTCAAGGTTATGTTAGTTGAGAAGGAATAATATATAAGAGCCTTGCAGCGATTCCTTAGAATGTGTATGAGATACTGAGACACACTCTATTTGCATTCAGAATTACTATTATATATTTGGACTGAGAGTTCCACAAACTTAAAGCAGTATTTTCTAAATTGTGTTCTAAGGGTGTTAGTTCAAGAAGATGTTAATAAATGATTCTAGAAAATGTACAAATAATGCTCCTTTCTTAGACAGTTGTTAGGCAAGTTAATGCACTTAAATCTCTGAAACAACCTGTAGTAGAATGAATTAACATTTTTAAAATGTTATTTAATATGGTGTTTCCCAAACTTATCTCTGCAAAGTAAATGTTTGTCCTTCCAGCATACCTATTATAATCTAGCACAGGGTTAGCAAAATACATTCTATTCGCCATCTGTTTTTGTAAATAAAGTATTATTGCCACACAGTCGTGTCTACTGGTTGCTTTTGTGTTACAATGGCAGGCTTGAGTAGCTGTAACAGAGACTGCATGGCCAGCAAAGCCTAAGCATATTTATTATCTGGTCCTGATAGCAAAACTTGATGCCACTGGACATCAGAAATGCATTATATCTTTAAACAGAATATTCTTGCAGATAAGAATAATATCCGTCCATGGGATTTTCCAGGCAAGAGTACTGGAGTGGGTTGCCATTGCCTTCTCTGATAATATATATAGCTATATATAACATGTATATTATATATAATTATATGCATATAAGGTATAATTATATGTATATAAGTTACATGTATATACCTACATGATATATAATTAAGTTTAACTATATGAAACATACAATTGATTTCTATTGACTTAAACATAAAATTTTAAAATATTTTTTTAATGTAATTTATGTGAAACTTTAAGTCATCATTTAGGAGAAAAGTATATAAATATATTTACAAATCTTGTCTAAAGCCAAAAACAAATACTATACTTGATAACCTTATATATTTGATTAAATTATTAAGGAAAGATTTAAAATTTATTAATATACTTCTTCCTTGCTCTCCTTTTAGGATAAATCTGTGATATAAAGCCCTAGGTACAAAGTTACTAAGTCTTTTCATTTGACTTTGAGGGCATCTTTCTCCCCTTTCAGATTCAAAATTAACTAATTTGTGGTATTAAATTACACATTTTGAAATCTGACTTTACTCATTCAGGTGTTATCTAGCTGTCCAGACAACAATATCTGAGTGTCAGTTCTCTCTGAAGTAATAAAACTGAACTAAACTCTCTGATTCTTTTTTTCCAGGAAGAACTGAACCCCATCATTGTTACGCCACCCATCCAAGCCATTGATCAGGACCGGAATATCCAGCCACCTTCAGATAGGCCAGGCATCCTCTATTCCATCCTTGTTGGTTTGTATAGTCTAACATTTTACATTCTCAGCTATAGCTCTAAAATTGTGAAGGAAAAATAAGTTTCATTTTTTTTAAGTTTAATAACAAAGATTTTGTTTTTAGAAATTTTATTGAAATTATTTTTATATATAAATAAATTGTAAGATAACCATTCAAAAATACTTTTTTCCCTTAGAATCAGTCTCAGTGAAATGAGAACAATAAGTAGAAACACTTTTATTGAGGAGGCAAAACAACTTCAAAATAGTATGCAGTCTGCTGTTGGTAGTTTTCTCTGTATCAGCTCACAAAGAATTCTCTAAGAAAAAATTGAAAAATCAATTTAAAAGCTTACATTTTTTGTTCTACTAGTATTTTATCTTTGGTTGGGTACCATTGCTGTTACATAATTCTAAAAATAGTGATTCCATTACATAATTCTGAAAAGTATGTGACAATTAAATAAGAGCTATTGGAGCCAACAAGAAGAAAGATTACACATTATACCCTTTGGGGAAATTTTCCTTGAAGATTTCAGAGAAGTCATTTTAATCCATTCTTGTGCATATCTGTTAGTCATACCAAAAGCAAAACTGACAAGAATCTCATTATGTCACTTTTCTTAAACTGCTTTTGCTAAAATATGGATGTAGCTGTTTTGCATGATTTATAGTATCCAGAGAGATACACCCATCTAAAACAAACAACACATCTCTTAATGAAGAAGAGACACTTTTGAAGTATGTTTCAAAGTAACTATTGAATGGAATTTAACTTTATCCTCAACCCCTTCCCATGGGACAGATGGATATTTTAATCACCTAGAGATGCCACACAGATTTCAAAATATAATGTTATAGCATACTTAGAAATACTGTCCATCGAGAAAATTCAAGAAATTCTGTTTCAAGTCTTTGGTGTCTAGAACTACACATGTATTATAAGTAAGTTGTAGAGATTAGACTATTAAAGTTTTTTTAAAAGTGCTTATGAACACAAGCATAAGTCTGTTTTAAGTCTTTAGGGGGGTGACATGGTGGCTTAGTTGGTAAAGAGCCAACTTTACCTGTAATGAAGGAGACCCAAGTTCAATCCCTGGATGGGGCAGAATCCCTGGAGAAGGAAATGGCAGCCCACTCCAAAATTCTTGTCTGGAGAATCCATGGACAGAGGAGCCTGTTGGGCTACAGTCCACGGGGTCACAAAGAATTGAACATGACTGAGTGACTAACACTTTCTTTCACTTTCAAGTTGACATACATAAAAGGAAATAGGCGCTTTTTTTTTTTTTTCCCCCCATTAACTAAGGACTTGATAGTATGGCAATTACTATGCTAGATGATGTAGATATGAACATGAGGGAGAACTGGTCTATGTTGGGCAGGAATACACTCTATGGATAAAAATGTCAGAAGATACATTAAAATACATGGTTTTAAAAAAAGCATGATTTTAAATACTACAAGTAAAGTATGAACCACATGTCACGTGATCTCATGGGAAGAGATAACTAAAGATATCTATGAAATTGCTTAGAAAGAGTTATTTTAGCAGAAAAACTATAGTTTTCAAGTATAAAATGGGATAAAAATGATTTGGATACTGCAGCAAGTGAAAAGTTCCAAGTGTTAAATTTAAAGATAATTATAATATAATTTCATTACTTGGTTATTGCGTCTTGCCATGCAGTTTTGTAAGGCCGTTAAATTTACAGCTGTTTTAACTTCAGTTCAGTTCAGTATCTCAGTCATGTCCGACTCTTTGCGACCCCATAAATTGCAGAACGCCAGGCCTCCCTGTCCATCACCAACTCCCGGAGTTCACCCAAACTCATGTGTATCGAGTCAGTGATGCCATCCAGACATCTTATCCACTGTCGTCCCCTTCTCCTCCTGCCCCCAACCCCTCCCAGCATCAGAGTCTTTTCCAATGAGTCAACTCTTCACATGATGTGGCCAAAGTATTGGAGTTTCAGCTTTAGCATCATTCCTTCCAAAGAAATCCCAGGGCTGATCTCCTTTAGAATGGACTGGTTGGATCTCCTTGCAGGCCAAGGGACTCTCAAGTCTTCTCCAACACGACAGTTCAAAAGCATTTTCCTTTTCCCTTACTGATACTTTATGATGAGCCACAGGTAGAGAAGATATGCCCACTCTCACATTAGAATAGAATGCATCCACATTTTCATCTATTACTAGCACTTCCGTTGCTTTATTGCTTATTGAACATAAACACCTTCTCCATTTGTGGTTTACTTGAGTATACTGTATGAAAAATAGATAAATTTTTATCATTTTCTGTATGACTCTACTATTAAGTAAATGCTCCTAACAAAAAATCCATTTTCCCCTAATTTTGCAGATGATTCCTTTATCATATACTTAATTTTCATGTGCAATTTTGACTATTTCTGAATTTTTAAGCTTAACTGGCATCATTTTTCTCCCCTTACATAAGCCCAGAAAATTTTTATTTCTTGTTGAAGCAGAGGACTATAGCAATTAACACAGTTTTGAATATAATTTACATCTTTAAACCTGGATTTGAATAAAGCTCTGTCTGACATTGTCTCTTTGACCTTGGACAAATTACTTAATATTGCAAATCTCCTAAGTCTTCCCGGGTACAATGAGAATAATTTACAGTGGTATCGATGATTATTTATGTAAAGCACTTAAGGGCTTTCCAGGTAGGTTAGATGGTAAAGAATTGGCTTGCAATGCAGGATACCCAGGTTTGATCCCTGGCTTGGGAAGATCCCTTGGAGAAGGGAATGGATACCCACTCCAGTATTCTTGCCTGGGAAATTCTATGGACAGAGGAACCTGCTGGGCCATGGTCCATGGGGTTGCAAAGAGGGACACAACTGAGCAACTAACAAACACACATAAAGCTCTTAGCACAATATTCAGTTCAGTTCAGTAGCTCAGTCATGGCCGATTCTCTGCGACCCCATGAATCGCACCACCCCAGACATCTCTGTCCATCACCAACTCCCGGAGTTCACCCAAACTCATGTGCATCAAGTCAGTGATGCCATCCAGCCATCTCATCCTCTGTCATCCCCTTCTCCTCCTGCCCCCAATCCCTCCCAGCATGAGGTTCTTTTCCAATGAGTCAACTTTTCGCATGAGATGGCCAAAGTATTGGAGTTTCAGCTTTAGCATCATTCCTTCCAATGAACACCCAGGACTGATCTCCTTTAGAATGGACTGGTTGGATCTCTTTGCAGGCCAAGGGACTCTCAAGAGTCTTCTTCAACATGACATTTCAAAAACATCAATTTTTCGGCACTCTATTTTCTTCACAGTCCAACTTTCACATCTATACATGACCACTGGGAAAACCATAGCCTTGACTAGATGGACCTTTGTTGGCAAAGTAACACCTCTACTTTTGAAGATGCTGTCTAGGTTGGTCATAACTTTCCTTCCAAGGAGTAAGGGTCCCTTAAATTCATGGCTGCAATTACCATCTGCAGTGATTTTGGAGCCCAGAAAATAAAGTCTGCCACTGTTTCCACTGTTTCTCCATCTATTTCCTATGAAGTGATGGGACAAGATGCCATGATCTTTGTTCTCTGAATGCTGAGGTTTAAGCCAACTTTTTCACTCTCCTCATTCACTTTCATCAAGAGGCTTTTTAGTTCCTCTTCACTTTCTGCCATAAGGGTGGTGTCATCTGCATATCTGAGGTTATTGATATTTCTCCCAGCAATCTTGATTCCAGCTTGTACTTCTTCCAGTCCAACATTTCTCCTGATGTACTCTGCATATAAGTTAAATAAACAGGATGACAATATACAGCCTTGACATACTCCTTTTCCTATTTGGAACCAGTCTCTTGTTCCATGTCCAGTTCTAACTGTTGCTTCCTGACCTGCATATAGGTTTCTCAAGAGGCAGATCAGGTGGTCTGGTATTCCCATCTCTTTCAGAATTTTCCACAGTTCATTGTGATCCACACAGTCCAAGGCTTTGGCATAGTCAACAAAGCAGAAATAGACGTTTTTCTGGAACTCTCTTGCTTTTTCCATGATCCAGCAGATGTTGGCAATTTGATCTCTGGTTCCTCTGCCTTTTCTAAAACCAGACTGAACATCTGGAAGTTCACGGTTCACGTATTGCTGAGGCCTGGCTTGGAGAATTTTGAGCATTACTTTACTAGCGTGTGAGATGACTGCAGTTGTGCGGTAGTTCGAGCATTCTTTGGCATTGCCTTTCTTTGGGATTGGAGTGAAAACTGACCTTTTCCAGTCCTGTGTCCACTGCTGAGTTTTCCAAATTTGCTGGCATATTGAGTGCAGCACTTTCACAGCATCATCTTTCAGGATTTGAAATAGCTCAACTGGAATTCCATCACCTCCACTAGCTTTGTTCGTAGTGATGCTTTCTAAGGCCCACTTGACTTCACATTCCAGGATGTCTGGTTCTAGGTGAGTGACCACACCATCATGATTATCTTGGTCATGAAGATCTTTTTTGTACAGTTCTGTGTATTCTTGCCACCTCTTCTTAATATCTTCTGCTTCTTATAGGTCCATACCATTTCTGTATGGACCTTTATCGAGCCCATCTTCGCATGAAATGTTCCCTTGGTATTTCTAATTTTCCTGAAGAGATCTCTAGTCTTTTCCATTCCTTTGTTTTCCTCTATTTCATAGCACAATGTAGGATTTAATAATTGGCAGTCATGTTGTATTTTATTCTTATCTTTATCATTAAGCCAAATGCGTATATTCCACAATTATATGATTTGACTTACACTTTGTGTTCATTTTGAGAAAAAGAATGTTGTACTATACAAAGGAAGATGATACAATTTAAGAAAAATTCAGTTCACTAAAATGGCTGAATTTTAGAAATATCCTCTCTAGACAGTAAAGTAAATAAAAATATTTTATTTAATATTTAATGTTTTTTATTTAAAGTGGTTGATATAATTAGATGAATACTAATTTTAAGAAACATGTTTGTCCAGCTGTAATAGAATATTCTCATTTTAATATTCAAGCAACTTGATATTTAGTACAAATTACTAGTCATCTTTTGCTGTATGTTGAAAGACCATGCAGATTATAATTAAAATGTATGTACCATTAAAATACAATTTTATAATTCAAAATTTATTATCAATGAACTTAATATCTCTTTTATGTAATGAAGCTTCAAATTAAAGATTTCACTTAATAAAAGGTATTTGGCAAATCATCCAAACAAGAAGTAATGTCATCCCCTTATTCATAAACCGACTAGAAATAAACCACATTTTCATCTGTTTTCCTTAGACGCATAATTTTGAAACTTAATTTACTAATGAATTTGTGAATTTGTTCCTCAGTTAATGAAAAGAGATAGATAAAGCAGACACACATATTACTTATTGTTCTCTATTGTGTGCTGAAATGTCAATGTCTTTCAGGGACTCCTGAGGATTACCCACGATTTTTTCATATGCATCCTAGGACTGCAGAACTTAGTCTCCTGGAGCCAGTAAATAGAGACTTTCACCAGAAGTTTGATTTGGTTATTAAGGTAAATTTACCGAATTGCTTAATGTTCTTGTGTTTATAAATATAACTAATGTTCTAATGTTTTTGTGTTTATCAACAAATTCTGTAGCAACTACTGTAGGGGCTTTTATACTATAAAAATGAAAATTAATTTGAACTGCAATTAGCCAATTTTTCTTTAAAATGGTGAAGTGCAACAGTTAGAATACATGGTGCTGCTTTTTTTCTTTAACATAACTTTATATATTAAACTGCTATTCAAATACTGAATATTTTTATATGTAATAAATACCCTAATCAAAGGTATATGATTTACATACTATAATTTATCACATCTTCTAACATTTAGTTTAGGTTTTGATTTTTGGTTTTTGTCTGTTTGTTTCACCAAGTGGATTTAGCTTTTAACCACAAATTCTTAACCAATGAATATATTTTAAAAGTACCTGGATTTATATATACATATTTTTTTTTATTTTAATGGGGGCTTCCCTGGCAACTCAGATGGTAAAGAATCAGGCTGCAATGCAGGAGACCCGGGTTCAATCCCTGGGTTGGGAAGATCCCCTAGAGAAGGGAATGGCAACCCACTCCAGTAGTCTTGCCTGGAGAATTCCATGAACAGAGGAGCTTGGTAAAATACAGTCTATGTGGTGGCAAAGAGTCGGACACAACTGAGCGACAATGTGTTATGCTTTGTCTTCTTTGTCCAGAAATTATTTTAATATATGTCTCATTATTTTTTTAATCTGAAAGAGGATCCTAGACCATAAAAATTTTCAAAGCTAAGAGAATTTATTTGGCTTACAGTTTTGGTTTAATATCTACTATATTGCAATAAAATCATTAAAAAGGTACTGTGGAAACCCATATGATGTGTTAGTTAGTTCTTAAAGACTTTACTGAGAAGGTAAGACTTGAGCTGCCTAACAAAGGAAGAATATGAATTTACCAAGTAGAAAGAGGGCCTGGGAGAAGAGCATTCTAAGTAAAAGAACAAATATAAGGAAGGATATGCAGTAAATCTAGTGTGTGTTGTCCGACTTTTTCATGGCTATGCATACAAAAAATAGATATGCAGCCCTGTGACATTAAAAATGTTTTTAAAGTGTTAAAAGAAAGTAAGGGAAGGAAGCTTACTGAGCACGTATGTCATATATGTTTTATGTATATTTTTCATTGAGTTGTAGTCACAATCTTAGTACTTTGCTTATTGGTACAAGTATGAAAACTAAAGTTCAGATAGCACGTGACTGAATCAGAATTACATCATTAATAAGCAGCAGGATTGAAATTCAAATTTAAGTTTATCTAAGCTAAAGCCATACTTATTTTACTTCACTAAGATGCAGCTGCTTAGAAATGGCTGTCTGGGTTTAATTATCTGTCAGAGCAACTGCAAACAGTAATACAGAGATACATTTGATTTTAGCTCAAATTAGGACATATTTTGTTGGCCCAATTATATTACACACTCTAGATTCTGTATTTGTTTAGTGTTTCTTTGTCCGTGAAGAACGTTGACCTAGAAGGAGGAGAAATCATATAATATAAGCTGATAAATCAAATACATCAACTGCTAACAGGAAGGAAATGTAAAACTCACTAACAAAGCACAGATTAAGGACATTTAAATTAATCTGGGGACTCAGGGAAGATTTTCTGGAGATTACCCCAAGCTAAATTTCGCTGTATTGGACAGATTTGGCTAATGAATAAAACCGGGAAATATGTTTGAACATAAGGAAGAACAGAAGTGAAATCTTGGAGGCATGACATACCAGGCTACAAGCAGTTAACAGGGAAGTGAGGTACAGAGCAGGAGCAGGGAGAAAACCTTGTGTGCAACTGCAATTTCCTTAGATCTCATTCAGGAGGAGTTTGGGAGTCATTCAACAAAGAAAGACTTCTTTTACCGTTTGTTTGAAATAGTGATGGATGAGATTCACCTTGCACAATTTTAATTATCATTGGAGTATATAAAACTACAAAATGTGTATCCATTGTCTCCTCTGGATCTACCTGGAGCCCTGTGGTGCTGTACTCTGTGGGAGTTAAGAAACGACAAAGCACTGTTTCCAAACTGCCTCGTTTGAAACCTGAAATCAATTATTTTTCTTTATTATCAAAGTCAGTTGTCCTGGTGTATCCAGGTATAGTGAAACTCAGTCCATCAATTACAGAAACAAAATCAGTTGGAACAGGCCACAGATAATTTTTTTTATGTTTTAATAACAATTTATATTATTAATGGAAATTTCTACAGACATTATTAGATTCAAATTATTGTTCTGTGTGCATCCAAGGGGATAATAAGCAAAGGTATCAATCTGTAAGAATAATAATATGCCACCTGCTTGAATAATAGCTGAGTATTGTGTCTTTGTATAAGCATCCGTTGAAATGCTACAATTTGGTAGTTCTCCTCTGTAGTAAGTCTTTCAATTTCTTCCCGTTTTCTTATTTTAATAATGCTTCATTTTCCATTGGCCATAATTTTTTTATTGGACTTGACCCCAATTTCTGTTTTTGAGGCTAAAGAAAAATAAAATGAAGTATCCTCTTCTAGACTTTGAAGAAGAATTCTACTTTAAAAAGCTGTATGCACATTTAACAGCCAGTAAGTGTCACAAAGAAGAGATTTGTCATCTTCATTTTATCTATTTCTGCCAGTGATTTATTCAGTATAGTGGTAAATAACAAGGAAAGGTGAAACTAGAAAGAAAAGATGGATAGTTCACCAAGTATAGAATATTAAAAGATTAAAACCCATCTAATTCAAAGAGACAAAGATGTTTCTTTTCAAAACGAACCTCCTATTTCAAATTTTACATAACTCCAATAATTTAAGTATACTTTAAAATGAAATACACATTTTGAACAAGAATCATAGCCAGTCCTGGGTTTACCCAGGACAGTTCATATTTATGACTATTGTTCTTGTATAATTATTCATAACACTTCTTTCATCTTCAAAAGTGTCCCAGTTTGGATGAAAGGTTATGTGATCACCATTGTTATACAGCAAAAAAACAACTATGCAATAGAAACATGAAAGCACATTTTAGATTCTAGATGAAAATGAATTAATTCTTGCATGGAATGTCTTAGTAAAATTCAGAGCATTCACTTTCATAAAAATTCAGAGCATTCACTTTCATTATTATAAGTGCAGTTTAAAAAAATATTAAATATATTTATATTTTTATACTTCATATATTTATACTCTGGGCATCTGAGGATCAAATGAATAAATTATTAATACTTCGCTGTCTCTCAGTTGTTCAAACATATTTTTTTAATTTAAATCTCTTTAATTAACAACTAATAACAAGGGTCATGATGCTATCACAAATATCATTGTATCATGGCCCTTCTGATTTTCATATAGTTGTTCATTGACCAACTTATACTGCATAGCAGGCTGACCTTTAACTTCCTTCCTCTCCACATAATGGACATAGTTAACACTAAGCTCTCATCAGTCACCGTGTATACTTTCTATGCCAACCATACTAAGCCACTTGCACTGTCCTAAATTCATCATGTTCTTTCTAACTTCCAGGAGTTTGCTTTTCTTCCTTAGTCATTTCTCTTTCTCTTTAAAATCAGCAGTCTAATTCACATTGATAACTCACTGATGCTTCAGATGCTAAGAAGACCGTCAGTTCCTCTAGAAAGGCATGGCCTGTGACTGGAAGTGCCTCCCTGTGGTAGCTTTGATCAGTCTATACAGGATTTGCCTGTTTATTTTCTCTTGACCTTTATAGGAGGGAGGGCACATTGTATTAAACAATATATTTCTTCAACATTGCCGCCCAAGGACATACCCCTATCCATGCACAGCATATAAAGTGCTCAATAAATATTTCTTATACTGGTTTTCTCCCTGGCACATACATACTTTCAGGCTGCTGGACATGGTACTGCATCTTCATTGCATTTAAATACATACATTTGAAAGTGTATGTATTTGACAGATTTTATCCTGTGTCTGTCCAGAATAGAAATTCAGTGAACTTCTCCAATAAATTAAATCCCTGGTGGTGGGGGGAGCTATATCTGTATTAAGACAGTTTGGTGGCTCAGATGGTAAAGAATCTGCTTGAAATGTGGGATACTTGGGTTTGATCCCTGGGTTGGGAAGATCCCCTAGAAAAGGGCATGGCTACCACTCTAATATTCTTGCCTGGAGAATCCCATGCACACAGGAGTCTGGCAGGCTACACTCCATGGGTTTGCAGAGTCAGACCTGACTGAACGACTAACATTTAAAAGCTATTTATTACTGTACTTAAATAAGCAAACAGTCCTCCTTCTAAAAATATTATACATATATATATATATAAAACACAGATATATACATTTTATCTATACATATATGTATATGTATTACACAGAAAATGAGCCACAGAATTGAAACTGAAAAGCTTAATAGTGGAGTTAATGTGCCAGTTTTCCTGGTGAGTTACATTGCTTTAGTAATTTGAGAGTCAAGGGAAAGAGCATGCAAGAGATGACTGAGGCCTAAAAGAACAGCCACTGTAACTCTTGATCCTGCTCATGACTGTCTAATAGTACAACTCTAGAAAATATTTGGCCTCTATTTTAATAATGATGTCGATTATACTTTACTTCGCAGGAGTTCAATGGGAAACTAGCATTCACTGTCTGTAAGTCACATGACATTTGCTAGTTTTTCAGTTTGCTAAATCCTTTCTGAGTGCGCATTAGGGGCCTGACATTTTGCTTGGTGTTGAGGAGACAGAAATATCTGAAAGCACTGCCTCAAGGAAGTCACAAGTATGAAAATTATGCTTTTAGACGTATTTCCCTTCTGACTTCTACATCCGTATGTCTAATTACTGGCTGGCCAAATGCCCTGAGTGTTTTGTAGTTGAATCAAATTAAGAATGTAGTAAACTGTCTAACCTTTTGAAACCTCATCTTCTCTCTTTCGATTAATAATATGACAATCAACCTGTCACCCAAGCTAGGAGTTCCCAGTCCTTCTGAAACACCAGATCCTATATGGACCTATCCAGTCACTTTTCAAGTCCTATCCAGAATTTCTCTTAAATGTCTCCCCAACTTTCCCTGCCTGCTGCAGTTCTCTACATTTCATCCTCATGGCCCATAATCTCACACACGTGATCGCTAAGGTTTTAGTCTCTTCTTCATGCATCCCGCCTATCTCCCCATATTGCCAATAGGTATTGCTAAAGTAAAAATTAGACCAGGCTGCTCCATGTTGCCTTCAAGCCAATCAAAATGTTGCCTACTACATGAATTTCCAACAGAAAAACTGCGTTGATTTTAAAGATCAGGTATTAGAGGCAGAAGGGAAGTCACAGATCATTAGTCATCACTTCGCAAAATAAAAAGCATGACATCTCCCATGAACATGAGAGACCTATCAACATTCATTAAATCTGTTATAGAGATTGTGAAGTATAAGTTGCTATCTTTCTGCTATGGTGTATGTATTGTCAGTTTATCAAAAGAGAGAGAGAAATTAAGAGGAGATAATAAAACCTTAGATGCTCTCTTTGGGAAAGATTGAATAAGGATATTCAATGAGCCAGGATTATGATAAGGAAAAAAAAAAAAAAAAAAACAGAGCTGATGTTGTCTAGCCATAGGAACAAAGACAAATTCTATGAATAACATACTTTCACAATTCTGAAAATATTCTAGCTATATATGCCACTCCCTATTCTTACAGATTTATGTTGAATGAATAAAATACACACATATCCTACATCTTAGTTTAGCAGTTAAGTGAAAAGTAAACTTGCTTTCTCTGCCCAATAGCAAAATCTATAAGGTAAGGAAGTTTAAGGACATTAAGAGTGAAAGTCCTAGATACATTTTAGGAAACTTATCCCACAGAAATTTCAGGTATTAGTTCTTATCAGTAGTAAAATAACCACCCCTCCATGGATGTCTCTAGGAATAATACACTTTCAGAAATCCACTGACATATTTAATACATTTGCCAGTTATTGATCTTTACATTTTATGTTCTACTTTTTTCAATCTAGTAGATTATCACATAACACATTATTTTTGTTTCCTAATAAAGAACACTGTATCCTTTTATTTACTACTGATTGTTCATATTTCTAAAAATTCTAAGTACTAAGCTAAATCAATTAACTATTATATCAGTTATGAAAATCAATACAAGGAAAGAATATACGATGCCCTCTTTCTCATGTTGTTATTCATCCATCTGGGTTAGTTAGAACAGAAACAGAATACTGCATTTGAAGATAGTGGCTGTCCAAATGTGCAATCTGACAAAAGACACACAGAGGTTAGATTTTATTTGGCCTTTTTCCTTCTTCAGAAGGTGACCTGCAACTGTTTGGGAAAAGAAAAGCAATTTATCCATTCTAGTCACAGTCCCTTGAATTTGGCAAGGCCCTCTTGTCTGCAAAGGTCACTGAGTACAACAGCAAGACTAAATATTGTAAAAATGTTCACATGAAAGCCTCTCTCTGAGAAGTCCTTGCCATATCTCCCCACGACACAGCCCTTCACACACAGAAACTACCTTAACCCTCCTACATGGTAGTCCACAAGTAACCTTTCTTCATAGTTTTTGGTTGCTGTATAGAAAATGAAACTAAAAAGTTATATCTAAAAACTTGAAAACTAAACAGTTTTTCTCACTAGTTTTTTTTTTTTTTTTTTTCCCCTAAAGAATGGACTAGTATATAGAAGAAACTCTCACACATTATTTTCTAGATTCTGATAAAGAACCCACATAGATATAGATTTTTTGATATTGATGATTTTTAAAAATTCAGATATTCCAGATGGTCTATTCCAGTCAAGCACTTCACAGAAACACCTTAGGAGAGGTATCTCCTAGTGGAGAGAATAGTCTGTGGGAATAAAATCAGAATCCAGCCTAGACTTTCACTGAACAGGAAGTGGAATGCAGGGCAAAATAAGGGGAAGACAGCATGAGTTAGAAGCACTCCAGAAAAATGTTACTACACAATGATGATCATATTTTGTCAATGCCTGGCCTTGCTATTTATGGCCAAGATGATGCTCATGTTCAACTATCAGCCAAATAGTCTGATATATTTGTGCTTAGTGGGAGTTTTCTGAATCTGTGATCTTCCCAAGAGCAACTGGGTTTTCTTCTTTAAATCATTCAAAACTGCTTTAGTCATTCCAGTGTCAGTTTATATCTCAAAATCTAAACAAAGAAAAAGATTTTTTCTTACTGAAAATTATACAGAAGCTCCAAGAATTCATGTTTTCATTGTGATAAATTATAAACACAGTGGGCAAATTCTCACATGAAATGAAGATAAAATATATTTCACTTTAAAATTATTTTCTAGATGAAAAATGTGTGAATATGATTTTCTTGTCATATTATAAACCCCTCTGGGAGTGTGTTATTCACAGTCTTCCTGGTAAAGATATCTTTTCTTTTTTGTCAAATAGGAAATGTATTTATTTCCAAACAGGAATGCACTCCTTTACAATATTTGTGACATTACAAACAAATCAGTCATATAATATACAGAACAACACGTTGTGTTTTATCTGATAAAATATTTCATGGTTTTTTAAGTACTCAAATATTTTTAATAATTGTTATAAACAGGATTTTTTATGTACTACACTATTCTATATTTTAATTCTGTAATTTTTAGAGTATTGAACTCTAAATAAAAGTAATTTCTTAGGTTTTAAAGCAATATAATTGTATAAGAAAGGCCAAGAAGTAACAGTATACACTTATTTGTAACTACTAATTAGTTGGCAATATTAATATAATCTTTGATCTGAGGGCTTCTCAGGTGGTGCTAGTGGTATAGAGTCCACCTGCCAATGAGGAGACGTAAGAGATATGGGTTCAATTCCTGGGTCAGGAAGATCCCCTAGAGGAGGTCAGGGCAACCTACTCCAGTATTCTTACCTGGAAAACCCCACGAACAGAGGAGCCTGGCACACCACAGTCCATAGGGTTTCAGAGTCAGTCACAACGAAGCAACTTAGCTCGCATGCATACTAGAGATCATGGAATCTTACCTTGCTTGCCACCAACCAGCAGGGAAAATAGCTATTCTGCATTCTCAGCCCTCTGGTTCAGGGAGCTACGAGACTATCAATGTTTGCTTGTTTTGATAATGAAAATTAGGTAGTTTGTGTCTCTTAATGGTTTGCTCTTCAAAGTAACTAAATAATGTATTTTGTATACTTCTGTTTTGGCTTTAGTTTTACTTTGGTTTCATTACTGAAAATGGGACTCATGCCCAGAAATTCGCCAAGTAAAACCTAGCTTTTAAATATAATGTTTAACTCGTAACGATAGGCTTTGTAGATATAAATAAGGTTATCTTATGGGATTAGGTGATTTTTTAAATACTACCGTGACCTGCCTTTTCATGCTTCTCATCTCATTCACTTAGCAACTACAGAGGAGCAGACTATGTCAGACTTTTGAGAATTCCTATTTTTATTACATAGAAGAAGAGATGATTGGATGAAAGATTTCATGCATGAGCCCTTTAAACAGAAAAGCATAATAATATTAAATTAAGTGACATAATTTAACTGTAATTCTCTCTGGAGTATCTATTAATTTTCTCTCCTTCCATTAACCTTACATTTGGATATTCATTTACATTCTCTAAATTAAGATAATCATGTGGTGAATGTTCCTACATCACTTCAGTTCAATTCAGTTCAGTCACTCAGTCGTGTCCGACTCTTTGCAACCCCATGAATTGCAGCACACCAGGCCTCCCTGTCCATCACCAACTCCCGGAGTTCACTCAAACTCACGTCCATCAAATTGGTGAGCCATCTCATCCTCTGTCGTCCCCTTCTCCTCCTGCCCCCAATCCCTCCCAGCATCAGAGTCTTTTCCAATGAGACAACTCTTCGCATGAGGTGGCCAAAGTACTGGAGTTTCAGCTTTAGCATCATTCCTTCCAAAGAACACCCAGGACTGATCTTCTTTAGAATAGACTGGTTGGATCTTCTTGCAGGCCAAGGGACTCTCAAGAGTCTTCTCCAACACCACAGTTCAAAAGCATCAATTCTCTGGCACTCAGCTTTCTTCACAGTCCAACTCTCACATCCATACATGACCACTGGAAAAACCATAGCCTTGACTAGATGGACCTTTGTTGGCAAAGTAATGTCTCTGCTTCTGAATATGCTATCTAGATTGGTCATAACTTTCCTTCCAAGGAGTAAGTGTCTTTTATAGCCTCTCATAAATCAGGAGACCTGAGTCTGGGCCCTACTCTGTATAGGACTTAGATGTGGTGTGGCCTTTAACATAAAACTAACCTTTTTGTTTTTTCATCAACATGAAAGTATATATTTTCACATTTAGAGGGCCAAAATAACATAGAGATTAAGAATGTGGACTTTGGAGACAGAAACCCTAGTTGGCACATCTGAAATACCCCAAAGAGGGCAAAATATATAGTAGCAATCCAAAAATAGTAGTCATATTAACAGCAAACTAAACTTAGAGAAATAACAGAAAGTGCCTTTACACGTTATTTTTAAAGATATGGGGAAATCAATTGTCTCCATAGATCTAATTTAGTTTTTTTCCTCTTTTTGTTGGATCATTTTGTTTCCATTATGCAAATAATACATGTTTTCCTGCCTTCACAGCTGGCAGTAAAAACTAGCAGCATATGAGTTGAATGTAAAATAAAATCTTTCGTTATTATATAGTTTGCTTTTTGTTTTCCCCTCACCATCCATGAATTGTGTATGTGTATTAGAGAAAGGGGGCAAATTATCAATTTGTTGCTTTTCACAGCATTACTAGTGTGTCCAGGATATAACATAATGACTTTCAGAACAATTAGAAACAAAATAAAGGAGAGAGAAAACCTCTTGTTCAAATGGCTTGTGTGTATGAACTGTTCTGCTTCAATCAGATAAAGGTCATTGGGTTGGAACCCCATATGGATCAATTAGTCTCCTACAGTGAAAGGTGATATTTTCTAGCCAGGGACTGTACCTTTTACCCTGGTCAGCTGTGTCCAGAAAGCCTGCTCTAAGTCACAGGGGGAATTTCTAGAACATCCAAGTCTCAGCACAAATTAATCACAACAGCTGGATACAGAAAGAACTTATCTAGGCTGGTGGTGTCAGGAACACATATGGTTCTGAGAGAAGAATACAATGTTATATAAAAGGTTACACATTATTTCCAGTACTATTGTCTTTAATGCAGAGCAGGGGCTCATAAACATTTTATGCCCAGAAGCATTCTGGCAATTTGCTCTCAGATGAAAATTTAAATCCAGAAAATAAATTGCATAACATTATAAAGGAAATCTAATATATTGAAATAGTTATGAAAATGGTAAAAAACAAAGTATTTTTTCTTCTAAATCTATTCTTTATATAAGATTAACAATGGGTTTATTAATTATCATAATTTCATTGTTATAATTAGCATAAATGTATTTAAATATCTAATATTAATAATAATGTGAAATGATTTTTCCTGGTGCAAACTCACTGATACTACCAAACATCTCTGTGATCTGTCACCTGCCCTCCAATGAATAAAACTGGTAAATTACAAGAGGAAAAAGAGCAAATTATCTTCTAGAGGCTCAATGGTGAAGATAAGGGAGATGGTGAGGACAGGGAAGCCTGGCATGTGGAAGTCCATGGAGTTGCAAAGAGGACATGACTGAGCGACTGAACAAAGACAAAAAGAGGCCTGATATAAAACAGAGATATGTATCAAACTGCTTATAAACTTTCATGGCCAAATGCCACTGTATTACAGAGGAAAGCACTATAGGATTTAAAAGAAAAGATTTAACTTTAACTCTTAGATGGTTTCAAAATACAACTACTGCAAAAATGGGGGAAACATATCAATAAAAATTACAACAGAATTTGAATCTATTTTGAAATACATATCTAACACATCTCTTGGTATATGTATGCCACTAAATTATGTCAATGATTACTTCTAAAGTTTGGAGAAGATTTTATAGAAGTCAGTTGTGATAAAATCTTCCCTTATAAAATATCTGGATAGACATATAGTAAGATGGTTAAAAGCAAACCAGAAAAAAATAGGATGTTGAGAGCTGATGTTAAAGGTTGGTGTTCACCCATTTATAACATGTGTGGCGATTACATAGTAAAATTTATTGGAAACAAATTGTCATCAATTTCTTAATAGCTAAAAAAGTAAAAAAAAAAAGTTCCCAATGCAGGAACATTTATTTTACCTGAATAATATATTTATGGTTGCTGCTGCTTCTGCTAAGTCACTTCAGTCGTGTCCAACTCTGTGCGACCCCATAGGTGGAGCCCACCACCACCAGGCTCCCCCGTCCCTGGGATTCTCCAGGCAAGAACACTGGAGTGGGTTGCCATTTCCTTCTCCAATGCATGAAAGTGAAAAGTGAAAGTGAAGTTGCTCAGTCGTGTCTGACTCTTCACGACTCCATGGACTGCAGCCTACCGGGCTCCTCCGTCTATGGGATTTTCCAGGCAAGAGTACTGGAGTGGGGTGCCATTGCCTTCTCCATATTTATGGTTAACTAATATTTAAATTTCTACTGCTACTAAAAATAAATATTTTATTTAAATTGTCTCTGTCCTTCATAAGGGTTTTTTGAAGACTTTCCATGGGCAACAAATGTAGACTTAATCTGTTAAATTTATGTAGAATTTTGAATTATTTGAGGATTTAATTATTAGTGAGGGATAAGACATGAAAAAGACAAAAATAAAAACAACAGGTTTTCTGAGTTATGAATCTTTTTCTCTGTCTTTTACTTAAATATTTTATCAGCAATTCAGTCAAATGTGTTCACTTTGTGGTTTTCTAACTATTTCAGTTCAATTCAGTTCTCTTTGCCACCCCATGAATCGCAGCACTCCAGGCCTCCCTGTCCATCACCAACTCCCAGAGTCTACCCAAACCCATGTCCATTGAGTCGGTGATGTCATCCAGCCATCTCATCCTCTGTCGTCCCCTTTTCCTCCTGTCCCCAATCCCTCCCAGCATCAGAGTCTTTTCCAATGAGTCAACTCTTCGCATGAGGTGGCCAAAGTATTGGAGTTTCAGCTTCAACATCAGTCCTTCCAAAGAACACCCAGGACTGATCTCCTTTAGGATGGACTGGTTGGATCTTCTAACTATTTAAGCACTATTATTTCCCCTAGTAATGTGCAATGACAGATAATGAAAGTTGATTGCAGTAATTTATTTTTTCTTTTTTTGAAATATACACTGGATTGGGGGACAGGAAGGCAAAAACTGATGAAGCCTCTCTGGACTTCCATTTCCTCACGTTCTCCAATGGTTCTTTAACTTTAAAGTGGTTTTTTCTGTAATGATACCAGTTGAAAAGATAATCCTTATATATAGTATGAAAAATGGCACTCTAAAAGGATTCCATAACATACAATGTTTTAATCTTTTTTCTTTTTACTTTGTTTTAGGCTGAACAGGACAATGGTCATCCTCTTCCCGCTTTTGCCAGTCTACATATTGAGATACTGGATGAAAACAATCAGAGCCCATATTTCACAATGGCTAGTTATCAAGGCTATATTCTGGAATCTGCTCCAGTGGGAGCAACTATTTCTGACAGTCTGAATTTGACCACCCCTCTAAGAATTGTAGCTCTGGACAAGGATATAGAAGATGTAAGTTAAATATGATTTTTGCTCTTATTTTGTTAACACGTCTCTTGGTATATGTATGCCAGTAGGAGGTAGAATAAAGATATAATTGGATGAGTTATAGAATAGAGAAAAAAGTCAGCATAAATGAAAATCTTAGTGTTGTAATTCAATTCCCTATCAAGGTTATGATAAAAGAAAATACTGTTTGACTCAGAAACTGTTCTTTTTCAGTTTGCAGATATTCAGTAGAAAGAAGGAAATTAGTGTTTCACTTGCAGTTTGCCAAAGTACCAGAACAATCTTTCCAATTAACATGTATTGAAAACTACATTATTACTGACAGGGAAAAAATAATGGCATTCTACAATAAGAATAAAAAGTCATGGAAGCAGCTCTAGGATGCAATTTGGGAGACTTTTCTGAGATTTATATTACTAAAGAAAACACATTTTGGGGCAGCTGACCCGCTCACACTTCTGCCAGTGACTGTTGTGATGCTAACGCTCTTCCATTCCGTGCAGCATTGTCCTCTGTTTTTCTGGTACTGACACTTGATAAAGCAGTGGGAAATTGTCCAAACTGAACAGATCAGAGTATTTTAACCTCCTTAGCTACAGTGACTGCTACAAAGAATGGACAGAAAATCTTTACCAGTCCAATCTGAGTCCAACCAGGGGTTGAAAGGAAAAAAAAAAAAAAGGGAATTGGAAGACTGTGGCATCATGTATTAAAGTGGAAATGAATCTGAACTCTCTGTAGCCCGGTTTGCTGACATCATGGAGAAAGCTCATTGTCAATGGGAGAGAACGAAGTCTGACAGAGACACACAGAGAGGAGTCCTTCCTGAGTCCCCATTTTTTAGGTTACAACATCCCCAGATTTATATTAATACTTAAAGATTTTCCTTTTATCCTCTAACCTACCCCATTATTACCCAACATATCTTTTTTTTTTTTTTAACATACGTTTCTGTCACTTGCAACTTAAAAAATTCCAACTTAGCAAATTCTCCCATCAATACCATCTAATAAAACTTTGTGATGGTGGAAATATTCTGTAGCTATGCTGCCCACCACAGTAACCACTAACCCTGTGTTGCTATGGAGCTCTGGAAATGTAACTAGACTGAAATGTAATTTTAGCATTTTGTTTAATTTGAATTATTTTAAATGTGAATGGCCACATGTTGTTAATTGGACAGCATAGGTCTAGAATGTCCCTAAAATCTCATAACATGGAGCTTTGTCAACAGTTTAGTAAATTACAAGAGCACTTCCAGATTTCTTTTCTCTTTCTGGAAAAAAAACTGTAACCTTTAGCAAAGTCTGTGACATCTCTTGCGTGCATTCCATTTCTCAGTAAATGTTTTATTTTACTCTTTGTATCTTTCTCTGCTTTCTTTATTCTCATCCTAGCTTTCTTGTCCTTCTCAATCTCCCTCACTTGTTGTTTTAACAATAGCTGACTCACACTGAGTTCTTAACACCTGCCAGTGGTTGTCGTTCAGCGCTAAGTCATGTACAACTCTTTGCCAACCCCATGAACTGCAGCACGCCAGGGCTCCCTATCTTTTACCATCTGGAGTTTGCCCAAGTTCACGTCCATTGAACCAGTGATGTCATCCAATCGTCTCCTCCTCTGTCTCCCTCTTCTCCTTCTGCCTTTGATCGTTCCCAGCATCAGGATCTTTTCCAGTGTCAGCTGTTCTCATCAGGTGGCCAAAGTATTGGAGCTTCAGCATCAGCCCTTTCAGTGAATATTCAGGGTTGACTTCCTTTAGGATTGACTGATGTGATCTTCTTGCAGTCCAAGGGACTCTTGACTCTTTTCCAATATCACAGTTCAAAAGCATCAATTCTTCTGTGCTCTGCCTTTTTTATGGTTCAGCTCTCACATCTGTACATGACTACTGGAAAGACCATAGCTTTAACTATATGGACATCTGTCAGCAAAGTGATGTCTTTGTTTTTTAATAGATAGTCTAGGTTTGTCATAGCTTTCCTTCCAAGAACAACTGTCTTCTAATTTCATACCTGCCATCACCATCTGCAGTGATTTTAGAGCCGAAGAAGAGAAAATCTGTCACTTCTTACACCTTTCCCCCTTCTATTTGCCATGAAGTGATGTGACTGGATGCCATGACCTTAGTTTTTTAAATACTGAATTTTAAGCCAGATTTTTCACTCTTTTCTTTCACCCTCATGAAAAGGCTCTTTAGTTCCTCTGCCTCGTGAAAGGGCAATACCTGCCAGAAAATATAATAAATGCTTTATTTTGCATTAATTCCCTTAAATCTCACAGCAAACATAATAGTGAATTTTACATATTGCAGAAGGGGAAATTAAAACAACTTTAAATACTGCCTTTACTCTGATCACAGAGTTAGTAAATGGAGGAGTTAGACCTTGAGCCAAGGTCTTTGGGAAAGAAAGTTATTGATTAAAATCAATAGCCTTTTCAGTTTTATACATTCTGACTGTAGGCTGACTATGTTAACAGCTGTCAATGCTTTCAACTCTTCCTGTTAAAGTGCTTATATATACACAGTTTCACATCCCAGTTCAGAGAGGGTTTAGGGATCTCCTAAGGTTTAATGTGTTTCATGAGTCTCATGTCATTTAGTGACATGAGAAAATTCACTAGAAAATTCACAGAGCCAATTTAAGAAGTGTTATCCAGGCTAAGCTAATATATATATTAGGCTTGGTGATGTCCCACAGCTTTTGGTGTGGATTTATTTTTTTCTTGTTTTCTTTTTATTTTGAATGCATAATCATTTTAAGCAGTGACTAGTCAGTTTAGAAACATAATAGCTTAAGTCGCACTTTCATGAACACAAGAACACAGGTTAAATCCTGAAAAAATTGTAGCTTATAGTTTTTCCCTAAGTAGCAAAATTTATGTACTTGTAGTTTCTTGGTGCATTTATATTATTTAGTGGTTGGGTACTAAGCCCTGTGCTTGCTTGCACACATTCTTTCCTGGATTGTTATTCACTTTAAAATTACAAATGTTAAAATTGAGTTAAAGGGGCTTTGAAAAGGACAGTGGGACTTCAAGTTATTACTGAGTTAGGGTAGAGAGAGCTCCTGGGTCTGAAACCTTTGGAAAACACTACCTGGAATTCTGATCTGGAGACTTACAATTCAGTTAGCCTGCTAAATACTCTCGGACATTTCCAAGGGGTGGGACAGCACATTGTAGTTCTTTCAAGTCTGTGCTTTGGAGCTGGATAAACTTAGACTTGACTCGTAGTTCCTCCATGTGATAGCTGTATAGCCTTATATTCACTAGTTGCTGCCTTTTGTTCAAATACCAATGACCCAAAAAGATAGCAATCACTACTGCCTTGGCCAGCTCCTTCACTTGGAGCTGGCGATGATGGAGAGGGAGAGAAAATTTCCCTGAGATGAAGCCACGTACATGAAGAGAAACATAACTAATATGATTCATAGAAATGTCAAATACTTAAACAATGTCTATCTGGCCATATTTATTATTTAAGTCCATCCTCTTAAGTCCACAGAATATTGAACGTAGTTTAATCCCACTTCCTATACTATGTGAAATGTTCTGTTAAAGTCTCTTCTTCAGGAATTGATTTTACACTTCACTGTGCCACTCTAGCTTGAAACGTAGGAGCTGTCTTTGGTTTTTATTTACTTGAGACTAAATACTAAATGAATGCAAACAATTCTTTTCATCTAAAATAGTAGATGAAAAGATTTTACTTTTAGAGTGAATTCATTTACTTTTTAGCAGCAAATATATCACCTTATGAGCTTCCCTGGTAGTTCAGCTGGTAAAGAATCCGCCTGCAATGCAGGAGACCCTGGCTCGATTCCTGGCTGGGGAAGATCTGCTGGAAAAGGGATAGGCTACCCACTTCAGTATTCCTGGGCTTCCTAGGTGGTTCAGATGGTGAAGAATCTGCCTGCAATGCAGGAGACCTGGGTTCAGTCCCTAGGTTGGGAAGATCCTCTGGAGAAGGGAACAATTACCCTTTCAATTACAATTACAATTGTAATTACAATTACAATTCTGGCCTGGAGAATTCCATGCAGAGTCAGACATGGCTGAGCAACTTTCAATTTCACTTTGAGACAATTAAGAAATATTTAAAATCTTCCGGTTTCGTCTTCTGAATATTTCCTGACTCTCTTTTCTCTCCACTCTTACAACCTATTTGTCTTTTATTAAAATTGCCTCCTCATCTTCTATTTTTTTTTATTCTTACTCAAATCCATCTTTCACTCAGCTACTACAGGTATTTATTCAAAGTTCAAATCTGATTACATTAGACCTCTGTGTAGTATGCTTTCATGACTTTGCTGCATGAAATTCTTTGCAGAAGAAATTTCAAGCTCATGTGCATGGCTTTCTGTTACTTGATAATCTGAACATTTTCTAAAATGTCCTGCTTCCATCTATTTACATTTAGCAAGTATTTATAGTTTCTTTTATTTATTTTTTAAATTTTCATTTATTTGTGGCTGCACTGGGTCTTACTTGTTGCCCGTGGGCTTTCTCTAGTTGCAGCCAGCAAGGGCTAGTCTTTAGTTAAGGTGGGTTATCTTGTTGTGCGGCACAGGCTCTTAGGCATGTGGGCTTCAGTACTTGCAGCATGCAGGCTCAGAAATTTAGGCTGAAGGGCGGGATCTGTAGTTGTGGCACGCTGGTTTAGTTACCACCTCACATGTGGGATCTTACTGCACTAGGGGTCAAACCTGTGTCCTCTGCATTAGCAGGCGGATTCTTAACCACTGGACCACCGGGGAAGTACTGCTTGTAGTTTCTTGAGTTACACCAAACTGCTGTGTATCTCATTACCTTTTGTTTCTTACTTTTTCTGTTTTGAAATCTTTCATCTTCCACTACACAATTTAGTTTGGATAACTTATGCTCGGTGTTTGGAATTTAGCTCAGACATCGTCTCATTTGGGCCTTCCCAGGTAGCACTAGTGGTAAAGACCCTGCCGGCCAGTGCAGGAAACTTAAGAGACGTGGGTTTGATCCCTAGGTTGAGAAGATCCCCTGGAGGAGGGCATTGCAACCCACTCCAGTATCCTTGCCTGGAGAATCCCATGGACAGATAAAAGCCTGGTGGGCTACAGTCCATAATGTCCCCAGAGTCAGACATGACTGAAGCAACTTAGCATGCACACATCCTCTCACTTAAGAATCTTTTCTAGATTATGATTCTTTGTTGAGTTGCATGTCTTTCTTTTTGGTGAATTTCTCTGAAGTTCTATTTACATCATTGTATGTATCTTTTTCCATCATTAAATTTAAATCCCTTGAGGATAGATCCTAAATCTTAATAACTTTTGTATCCTAAAGATCTTACACTGTTCCCAGAACTTAGTATGTTCTAGTAATTGTTTTGTTTTGTTTTTTTCGAAAATTGTCCTTTATTTATTTTTTTTATTTTATTTTTTATTTTTTCCTTTTTTAATATATATATAAAAAATATCAAAATGAATCCACCACAGGTATACATGTGTTCCCCATCCTGAACCCTCCTCCCCCTTCCCTCCCCATACCATCCCTCTGGGTCATCCCAGTGCACCAGCCCCAAGCATCCAGCATCGTGCATTGAACCTGGACTGGCATCTCGTTTCATACATGACATTTCACATGTTTCAATGCTATTCTCCCAAATCTTCCCACCCTCTCCCTCTCCCACAGAGTCCATAAGACTGTTCTATACATCAGTGTCTCTTTTGCTGTCTCATATACAGGGTTATCGTTACCATCTTTCTAAATTCCATATATATGCGTTAGTATACTGTATTGGTGTTTTTCCTTCTGGCTTCCTTCACTCTGTATAATAGGCTCCAGTTTCATCCACCTCATTAGAACTGATTGTTTAATGAACTAGTAAGTCCAGGCATGAGTAAAGGAATGAGAATATCTTGGTATATGTATCAACAATTGTACTGATGTTGAATTAACTGTTTCAGAGTATGGCCCATTCCATGGTTAGACAACTAATTCCTAGAAAGCTCTTTATCACGTTAAGTTGAAGCCAGCATTCTTGTAACTAAGCCATTATTCATATCTTCCATTCGTCAGTCCACAGTATAAATTAAAGATTAGTCATTGATATGTCTGAAGATGAATTTACGTGCTTCTGAATCAGAGTTTTCCCTTAAGCCAAGTGTTCTTTGTTTCTCAAAAGTAAAATACGTTTATTGTGAGGCTATTTTAAGATCTATATTAACAAAAGAAAACTTAAAGGCCCTTTTAGTTTGCAGGCAAGAATTTTACTACATGATAAATTCTAGCAGTTTTTGAATGTCAATATTAGTGAATTTAATCAGCATGGGGATAAAGGATTTAAGAATAAAAACAAAGACACATCACCTCATACAGGTATTACCAAACAGAATGGAGATAAGGCATCAGGCATGAAGAGAAGTGATCATTGCAGGAGTTGGTTTTCTTGAGCACAGCTATGCCACAGGGCAGACGCCAAGAAGGAGACAGACTTAGATCTGTTTGTCCAAAAATTGCATTGTTTTATCTGTTCAATTCAGTAGAAAATAAGACAAAATTTTAGGAACTAGTAGCAGAGATTGGTGATTTGTAGTGTTATTAGCATGTAGATGTTGAGTCAGAAGGAATCTTGCTGCTGCTGCTAAGTCACTTCAGTCTTTGCTGACTCTGTGCGATCCCATAGACAGCAGCCCACCAGGCTCCCCCCTCCCTGGGATTCTCCAGGCAAGAACACTGGAGTGGGTTGCTATTTCCTTCTCCAATGCAGGAAAGTGAAAAGTGAAGTCGCTTAGTTGTTTCCGACTCAGCGACCCCATAGACTGCAGCCCACCAGTCTCCATCCAAGGGATTTTCCAGGCAAGAGTACTGGAGTGGGGTGCCATTGACTTCTCTGAAGGAATCTCAAGTCACATGAAAAGTGTAAAAAACGCAGACAACAATATTTGTGCTAACGTTCCTTCTTATAGATATATAAATATCAACACATTCATATATGTGTAAAATATATGCATGTATGTAATATACATATGAATTACATTTATGATTTTTTTAACCATTCTTACCTCATAGTTTTATAATAGTCCAGAATACACATAGAGCAAGTATTGCAAAAGAGGCATGTCTGGAACCACCAGGTTTTCTTTGGCAGAACCACTAAAATTGCTTATTGAATTCTAGATATTAAAAAAAATAACAGAATAATAATCAATAGAGGTTATGCTTTAGCTTTCAGAAAAGCAGTGATCCATTTATAATTCCAAATCAATTTTCATCCCTATATAGTGCTACTATTTCAAAATAAAGGTATCCTTGAAATGTAATACATTATACTTTCAATGGTAAAATGTGCATATATACTTTATAAATATTGCTATACTATCATACCTATGTTATGATGTGTCAAAATATTAGGGAAAAAAATACACCTGCAAAAAAGCTGTTAGTTTAAATGAACTGGAAAATGGGTTTTGTTTGTTTGTTTGGAGGTTTGTTGGCTTTTTACTAGTTATACTTGTCATATATATATTTGTGGTCATTTACATTTACAGTTTTTCATTTAATGTTTAATTTGCATATAGGTTCTGCCGGGTGGTGTTCCTGTAGGTACAAGTTGTTAATTTTGTGTTTGTTTTTTTGTTAATTGCTGTGATTCACTTCCTTGTTCTTTTGTGTTCTACTAAAAAATAAACTAAACAATTACTTATCATTTATTAAAAATTATTAACATATATATGCAATCTAAACTTATTTACATATTATTGGTAATAGTAGTATGAAATTGTGTAGAATTCAAATTGTATGTAAACTCAAAGATTGTGTAATTATTATTTTTTTTAATTCATAAACCATTAATAATTCATCATATTCTTTCAAAGATCCTAATATGAGGGTTGAACCTTTTAAACAAGGTACTTCTGAAAACTACTGTCAACTAATTCAAGTTGACAGATGAGATTAACTTTTTTGTCATTTTCTTGCTATGCTTTATAATTTATATGTATGCACATAAGTGTGCAGTTATATATATGATATATATTTATTTATATGTACATATACATCTCTGTGTTGTGTGTGCATATATATGAGGATGCATATTATTTTGTGTGTGCATGAATTTGTTATATCATATTTTGAGTCTCATTGGAAACCCAAAATTGGTTTTAAATCCAATAGACTGTCATATGTGAACATATTTCTTCTATGTGGTAGGATTTTTAAATTGTACTTTTATGTGTTAGTTTACCTTTGCTTACTTTTGCATTAATTTTATTTGTGCTGTGAATAAATATTGGAGTTTATTTTGCCCTCCCAGAAAACCATACACAAATCAACAAACTAATATATTGTGCTTTTGGTATCTACGTAATGTATACTTTAGAGAAAATAATATTACTGTTTATTGGGAAAAAGTTGTTGTAATAATCAGCCCTCTGTGTATATTTTGATCTAGAACATTGATATTTACTTTAAATAAGTTAATCGAGACAAGGACTACCGAAAATACACTGTCCCTATCAGAGTATTCTCTTCCATTTACATTTATTGTACACCATACCTGAAACTAGTGTTATCATTACAAACGAATCTAAGGTGTTAAACTTTGAGTGACTACTGGATGATTGTCCAGCTAAATGCTCATTCACCCATAGCATCTATGCATGCTTCACACATATACAGATTTTAAAAGGTTACTATTTTGAACACTAATTAGTTTCAAAAGTTATATTTTAACCAAAAATTCACTGTGCAAGGCAGATTGGAATAAGCTGTAACATGCCATGTACAATGTTAACATTATGCATTATGTTATATGTATATTTTTACATAAAACAGTCTGCAGTTCTGGGAAATGTTATTTTAGTATTCTAGCTAGTTATTATAAAAGCACTTGAAATAGAGACAATTAAATTATCAACAATTCTTTAGTATTTCTTGTTATTAAGTATGAGAGCCTGTTTATGAAGTCCTGGTGTGTATATCACCTTCAAATGGAAAGCACTTGATGATGAAAATCTTGTTGCTTTCATAAATACACGAAATAGTGTGGTTTGCGACACAATCATACCACAGTCACACATGCATGTGCTAGTTTACAACCCAGCACTCATTACAGTATTGCATTATCACAGCACCTGACATGAAAAATGCTTAAAATGTGCTGAGTATGTGAATGAATATATCTAACAGATTTACTAACAGAGGTTACAGTTGAAAGGAAGAAGAGACAGTGAGAGAGGGTTAGTTATAAAGGAAATAGAGAATGACTGATGGATTTGAATGAAGAAAAAGAAGTAAACATTTGGTGAGCAAATCATGTAGCAAAACTTGCCCTACTTAGATTACTTATAGTGTAAATATATGAGTTAAAGAAGCTATACTTGTAGGCATCATTGTTGGTACAGTCAGAGAACAGAAAAAACTATATGAATTTAAAAGCCTAGTGATTTTACCTTGATAGGTAAACACTAAAAAAGAGAAGTTACTTGTATTTATTGAGTTTTCTTTTAACTGAAAATGCATGCTAACTAAAATTTGTGATCATTTAAAAATAATAATTGAATTTATTACAATTGGCTCTAAAACATAATAAGAATCCCCAAAATGTGGTTTAAAGTATGTTTAATGTGCATTTTACAATTTACCTTTTAAAATAATTTAGCCTTTTATTAAATAGCATATTTGATTTAACCAAATACTCCAGCCATGCTTACTATCCATGTTGAGCTGCTGAGATTATGACACTGAAATGAAAACAGCTGAAGTGTCCACTAGAATATAATGTCAGTGTGAAGCCTCTTTATTTTTTCCAACTCTTAACAACTTTGATTATTTTATAATAAATGGATCAATGGAAAATTATTATCTATAGCATTTTTTAATATTCCAAGATAAATATAGCACACTGACCTCATGTCAAAATTGTGGACAAGAAAGCTGCCATGATATGGCTAAGTAATATCTCCTAAGGAGATGCTGTAAATACATAACCTGTCAGGTTCAAATGAAACTATTCACTCCAAGGTTATTTGAAATATACACATATTGAAACTTTAGGTAGGTATAAAGTGTCTGTGGGTCAAGTTATGCACACCTTTTAATATAGCAGTATGCATTTTAACTTTCTCACTTCTACATAGAAATTTTTTTAAATGGCAGTTTCTAATTTTTTAATCAACAATATGTTTAACAATTCCGGACTGTCTACTCTGCCCTCAGCCTTTGGTGATATCTGATAGAAAAGTAACCTGTGATTTTAAATCACCTTTCACACCATAATATTTTTAAAGTTGCCATAATTTATGAAACACCTTACCTCCCTGTATGTTCTTACTTTTTATAGCCTTCCTGATAGTCCACACTCTCTCAATAATCCCCTTTTGTTCACTGCACTTTCCCTTCTTTTCCACTATGCAGATACCAATCCAAGCCTTCCCATTTTATGTCGCTGTTCTTTCTCTGAATTGCAGATATTAATACCTTATCTTTCAGAGTGGCAATAAGATTGAGAAGGATTTCTAATGCCTACTTAATTATCTGTGTTTTGAACTTTTGCAATCACTTTCATTTTATGTATATATCATTTTTTACTGAACCTGTTTATCAGAAACGTGCCAATTCAAATATTTGAATTTAATCATCAGAAACATTTTAATCAAAATAAATATTATGTTTCCCCCTGGAGAATATTTACATTAAAATAAGAAAGAACAAGCATAATATTTATAATGAATTATACATAACCAATTTTATTTCTAATTTACACATGAGAACATAATAATAATATGCATGTGTGCAGTTTATTTCTACAAATGAAGTAATTGTAAAATTCTACAGCTAAAATTCTGGGCTTCGGTTTCCTTTTCTTGAATGTATTTATTTCTCAAGTCCAGTGAAGTTCTGGAAAATATTGATATTAAATAATCAGTAAGAACATATTCAATTAGACTGTTTTATGTCTTATTCCTCCTATTATTTTTTGCTTTTATTCACATTGATTATACCAGTACTTATTTAAGTATTTTCCACAAATGAGTAATTATCTTTGGGTAGTTTTTACTCAACTCTGAACAAATTTCTAGTTGAAGCTCTCTTTTCTTTAGAAAATTCTTAATCAGTTATACTTGTAATAAATTTGAAAAATGAATTTCCAGGTAATGAACTAATAACTATATTGTTTATTAACATTTTAAATAATGGCTTCTTTTTTTTGTTTAAGACTAAAGACCCAGAGCTTCACCTTTTTTTGAATGATTACACTTCAGTCTTTACTGTCACACAGACTGGAATCACTCGCTACCTCACCTTACTTCAACCGGTGGACAGGGAAGAACAGCAAACTTACACCTTTTCGGTAAAGAGATTTCATATATATATATATATACACACACATATAAATGTATATGTATGCAAGAGAAAGAGATATTTGTTCAAAACTGAAAAGGTCAATGACTGGAAAAGAAAAATGCAGTATTTTCAATTAATAACAAATAATATGAAAAATAAAATTTTTCCTCAAAAGTATTTCTTTTTTCTCAATTTATATAGTTTTA
Organism: Bos mutus; assembly: GCF_027580195.1. Taxonomy (NCBI): domain Eukaryota; kingdom Metazoa; phylum Chordata; class Mammalia; order Artiodactyla; family Bovidae; genus Bos; species Bos mutus. Next base: position 46,107,499 of record NC_091642.1, on the reverse strand, counting down.
TTACTATTCCTTCCAATGGAAGAAAGATAAATTTTGAGATGAAAAAAAAAAAAGAGTCTCACTCTTCACCATCCACTCACAATTGACTTAAATTTAGGTATTATAAAGTCGAATCAACAAAGTAAAAATTATTTTCTAAGTTTGTTTATGTATTTATTATTATTGCATTTTTAGGTTTGTCTTAGGGTTAGGCCAGTGGTTCTCACTAGAGAAGATTCCTGCTCCCACCACCCTGCCCAGCACCATTTTGCAATTTCTGGAGACATTTTTGGTTCCTTTTTTGAAAAGGTGCTACTGGCATCTGGTGGGCAGACAGTGACAATACCGAGAGACATAATGCACAGGACAGTCCCCACAACAAGGATTCTTAGGTTAGATTAACCTAGAGGAGAAAGAGAAAGAAACAGAGAGAAAGACTGGCGGCTGAATAGAGGGTAAAAGGGAGTTTAGTTTAGGGAGTTTAGCTAGATTTTATTCAAATATAGGGAAAAAAATGAGCTGATAGAAAAATATAGGAAACGGAATTTATGTAAGAATTTTGTTTGTTTGTTTTTTCTGGAGAAACTTATACAGCAGACTCAGAGCTTCCAGAAGACCTAAAATCTACACTTAAAACTTAGACACAGAGTAGATTTCAGAAGTCATTCAGGACCACAATGGTATTGTTAGAGCACTGACTTTTTGTGAGACTTTCTTTAAAAGTTAATAATATAGTTAAGATGTCACTCTTAATGAATGCCAATGGGGCCTTTAAAATTTGTGATTTTTGTGAGATATTAGAAAATAATATTACATGTCTAGAGCACATACTTTCTTGATTATATAAGCATGTTGCTGTAAAAGCAACTATTGCATTGTATACAAAATATGTAAGAGTATTTCCCTATTCATTTTTTAAAGGTTAAATAGTTAATTCCTAAGAATTAGCAATGTTGGCCCATTTCAAGCCTCTAGAACATTTTATATATCAGGTTATTGAAAGTGTGATTGGAATTCAATATATAAAAATCAAGCAGAATCCTATACAATTGCTTCCTCACACATTAAAACACTTTGATTATATGTACTATTATAGTTTTATTACTTCCTTTTATCAGCAAACATTTGAGTATCCTTTTGAAACTGTAAAAAATATGAGGAACTTTTCAAATTGTAGGAGTGAATTCTGTACTGCTTATGTTTGCATGACTTCTCTATTAAATTTATTTTTCTACTCCCAAAGATAACAGCATTTGATGGTGTTCAAGAAAGTGAGCCAGTTATTGTCAATATTCGGGTGATGGATGCAAATGATAACACTCCAACCTTCCCTGAAATATCCTATGATGTCTATGTTTATACAGATATGAATCCTGGGGACAGTGTCATACAGGTAATTACCCATATGAGGATATATTTGAAACAATTCTTTCCTTTGGTATTTTACAATGCATTGGTTAAGAAATTGCTTAAGAAATAAAAGTGAATTTCAGGGTTATCCTATGGCATAATTTAGCTTAAAAAGATTTACATTTATGTTTACTTTTTCAATGAAAGTGTACCTATATGCACTTTAAAGTAAAATTAACTAGATACACAAATAACAATTTGACCTATTTATAGATTGATTTTTTAAATTATGTTGAACATAATAAAGTGAATACAGTAATATACTGAAATGTCAAGGATTAAACATGCAGTTTAAAACTTCAAATTATTTTAAACTATTGTGAAAATGGGTTAAATCTTTGTGACCCATGGACTGTAGCCTGCCAGGCTCCTCTGTCCATGGGGATTCTACAGGCAAGACCACTGGAGTGGGTTGCCATGCCCTCCTCCAGGGGATCTTCCCAGCCCAGGGATTGAATCCATGTCGCCTGAATTGCAGGTGGATTCTTTACCATTTTAGCCACCAGGGAAGCCCATGAATACTGCAGAGGTATTCCTATCCTTTCTCCAGGGGATCTTTCCAACACAGGAATCCAACTGAGGTCTACCAGCTGAGCTACCAGGGAAGCCCATATTTCCCTTAGTGGTAAATACAAAGAACTATGTTATTGGACAATACTCTTAGACATTGATTACTTGAACCTAAAATGGAATCACCACAACAAGAAAAATTAAGATTCTATAATAAATGGTATATTTGAAAACACAGAAATCTGGCAAAATATTTATTCTTGATTTGTCTCATTTTTATCATTAGCTGTACTTACTACATTTTAGTGAATTGCAGGTTATCTCAAATTTCTTTTTCAATATTCTGTGTATAAATTGTAAAGAAGTAGTAATATTCTTCCTTGAAGATTTTTAGAACTCTGGAGAATAGTTAACTCTAGTACTTCTCAAAGTGACTGTGTGTGTGTGTGTGTGTGTGTGTGTGTGTGTGTGTGTGTTAGTTGCTCAATCATGTCCGACTCTTTGAAACTCCATGGACTGTAGCCCACCAGGCTCCTTTGTCCATGGGATTCTGCAGGCAAGAATACTGGAGTGGGTTGCCATTTCACACCAGAATCATCTAGGTGGCTACTGAGAAATACAGATGAGCAAGATTCACTCTAGTTTTCATGGATCTTAAGCTCCATATGTAATACTTAGGTAATCAATAAAAAAAAAAGAGAAAACCCAAAAGGTTTCAGTTGCCCAGTAATGTAAAGACTACTGATCTCTACCTTCCTCTACACCTGAGACTCAGACTTAATAATCTGAAATTGCTCTCAAGCCAGGAAGGTCATGATTCTATATACTTTTTAGAGTATTGTAATGGCTCCAAATTATTACTAAAATTTATATACAATATATGTTATGTAACAATATATGACATATAATATGTTTATATAGAATATAATTTATTACATAATAGTATAGTATATAAAGAATGCTAATAAATGAATTTATGTATCTATGTATTTTAGTGTTATATATTTCAGAGGAGTAAAAAAAAGCAGTCCAAATGCCTTAACAATGTACCTAAGTCTTCATGGTCTGAATGCTTTCCTCCAAGCTTCATCCTTGGCCTTCTATTCATATATGTATGTTTCAGTCCTACTCAACCATCACTTCCAGTTACCTGAATGTGTCTTGCTCATTCCCATTTTGTCCAATTTTTTCCTTTACCTTGATGTCTTTCCCTTCTATTTATAGCTTGATTACTTTCTTTGTTCTTTAGACTTTTTTGCTTTCTGAAGAAGCATTCCTTAGTAGTTTTCTGTAGATAATTCCTAGTAATTTTTTTCATCAATAAATGTTTATTGCAGGCACTCTTTTAATCATTGGGACATAGTGGTGAGGAAGAACAAGACCCTTTTACAGTGATATGAGATAGAAAACATACAAATAATAAGTAAACAAAAATGTTAATTTCAGAAATGGATCAATTTAATGGAAGGAATTAAACAGGATAATGTAATAAAGAAGATGAAGTGAGGCAAGACAGACAAAGGTTAAATTTTGTCTTCAAAGAAAACCCCAATAATGTAATACCAAAATAATACTGCCTCTCTTATGCTAAGTTCTCGGGGAAAACACTATCTGGTCACTACCTGATAACATTTCTTTCTTTTTTTAATCCCTTGTTAACTAGCAAAACTGAGATTTAAATTCGGCATTTGGGGGCAACATACTTCAAGATGAACTGAGTGAATCTTGATTACCTTAAGCTAATCATGTTAATTCCATTCCCTTTGACTATTGGTTTAGGAATAATAGTCATATAACATAATTCTTAGTCATTAGACTTGAAGGAATATCTATTAACAGTTTCTGAAAATTTTTTCTCTGTTTTTACAAAGGGATAAAAGGAAGAGACATTCTTCTTGTCTTTGAGCTGTGCTGTGTGCAGATGTGACGCATGGAGCTGCTACAGCCCTCCTGTCACTTTGAAGGGACTAGTTTTAAAGCCACAGCCAATATATTAGTTGAAAGAAGGAAGGAACCTGGGCTTTTGATGGTTTTGATGAGTTCTGAAATAAACAACCTTAACAGGAGCTATCTCAATATTTTTCATGTGGTGAGATATTTAGTGAAGCCATTTTGAGTTTATTATTTTTTCTTAGCCCAAAGCATCCTAATTGACTTTTTCTTCATTAATAGTTCCTGTTCTTGCAGCCCACCAAAAACACACCAGTTTGCAGCCAATATACTATGATTACAACAGCGTGTCTTCATTAGTGTGAAATGTCTGGGAAGAAATAGTTAACTGTATGTCTCATGGCTTTTGTACACTATTTCCTATCAACCAAGAACACTTCTTATCTGATCTTTTATAAGGCTAACTCACTCTCATCATACAGGACCCAGCTCAAAATATCACCTCCTCAGAGAAAGCTTTCCTAATAGCTTAGTGTCAATAGCCTTCCAATATACACTACACACATACACCCCGCATCACAGTTCTTATTCTATAACTTGCTTTCTCTAATTACTTTTATTTTTTTTTCTAATTACTTTTAGAGCCACTATGGCCATCTAAAATTATCTTTTCTTCTTGTCCCCACTCCAAACTAAAAACCCCATTAGCAACCATCTGTCTTGTTTGCCACTCTGACACCAGCACATACCAGATATACCAGACTTGCAGTAAATATTTATTCAAAGGATAAATTATTATCTATTTTGCATAATCTAAAGTGAGAGCCGCTCAGTTGTGTCCAACTCTTTGCAACCACATGGACTATACAGTCTGTGGAATTCACTAAGCTAGAATACTGGAGTGGGTAGCCTTTCTCTTCTCCAGGGGATCTTCCCAACCCAGGGATCGAATGCAGGTCTCCCTCATTGCAGGCAGATTGTTTACCAGGAACTAATTGTTAACATCAGTTCAGTTCAGTTCAGTCACTCAGTTGTGTCCGACTCTTAGCAACCCCATGAATCGCAGCACACCAGGCCTCCCTGTCCATCTCCCGGAGTTCACTCAGACTCATGTCCGTCGAGTCAGTGATGCCATCCAGCCATCTCATCCTCTGTTGTCCCCTTCTCCTCCTGCCCCCAATCCCTCCCAGCATCAGAGTCTTTTCCAATGAGTCAACTCTTCACATGAGGCGGCCAAAGTACTGGAGTTTCAGCTTTAGCATCATTCCTTCCAAAGAAATCCCAGGGCTGATCTCCTTCAGAATGGACTGGTTGGATCTCCTTGCAGTCCAAGGGACTCTCAAGAGTCTTCTCCAATACCACAGTTCAAAAGCATCAATTCTTTGGCGCTCAGCTTTCTTCACAGTCCAACTCTCGCATCCATACATGACCACAGGAAAAACCATAGCCTTGACTAGACGGACCTTTGTTGGCAAAGTAATGTCTCTGCTTTTGAATATGCTATCTAGGTTGGTCATAACTTTCCTTCCAAGGAGTAAGCGTCTTTTAATTTCATGGCCGCAGTCACCATTTGCAGTGATTTGGGACCCCTCCCCCCAAAAATAAAATCTGACACTGTTTCTGCTGTTTCCCCATCTATTTCCCATGAAGTAATAGAACTGGATGCCATGATCTTTGTTTTCTGAATGTTGAGCTTTAAGCCAACTTTTTCACTCTCCACTTTCACTTTCATCAAGAGGCTTTTGAGTTCCTCTTCACTTTCTGCCATAAGGGTGGTGTCATCTGCATATCTGAGGTTATTGATATTTCTCCTGGCAATCTTGATTCCAGCTTGTGTTTCTTCCAGTCCAGCGTTTCTCATGTTGTACTCTGCATAGAAGTTAAATAAGCAGGGTGACAATATACAGCCTTGACGTACTCCTTTTCCTATTTGGAATCAGTCTGTTGTTCCATGTCCAGTTCTAATTGTTGCTTCCTAACCTGCATACAGATTTCTCAAGAGACAGGTCAGGTGGGCTGGTATTCCCATCTCTTTCAGAATTTTCCACAGTTTAATGTAATCCACACAGTCAAAGGCTTTGGCATAGTCAATAAAGCAGAAATAGATGTTTTTCTGGAACTTTCTTGCTTTTCCCATGATCCAGCAGATGTTGGCAATTTGATCTCTGGTTCCTCAGCCTTTTCTAAAACCAGCTTGAACATCAGGAAGTTCACGGTTCACATATTGCTGAAGTCTGGCTTAGAGAATTTTGAGCATTACTTTACTAGAATGTGAGATGAGTGCAGTTGTGCAGAAGTTTGAGCATTCTTTGGCATTGCCTTTCTTTGGGATTGGAATGAAAACTGACCTTTTCCAGTCCTGTGGCCACTGCTGAGTTTTCTAAATTTGCTGGCATATTGGAAATATTTCAAATCCTGAAAGATGATGCTGTGAAAGTGCTGCACTCAATATGCCAGCAAATTTGGAAAACTCAGCAGTGACCACAGGACTGGAAAAGGTCAGTTTTCATTCCAATTGTTAACATAAGTTAGCAATAATGCAATGCCATCTCTACTGTATTTATTGGGTTAAGATATGCTTTCTTCAGTGATATAGAAAAGGGTAACAGTATAGACGGAACACTGAAAATGCATGTTATGTGAATGTCTTCTTCTGTGTATATGGTAGTGGGGAAAAGTTTAAAAATAGCCACAGTACATTTTATTTATATCTTGGAATTACACTTGTCATATTGATGAAATCTGTCTTTTTAACCCATTTTTCTTGAGGGCACAACTGAAATTTGTCTATTTCTAAATCCACAAACTCTGTATCCATATAGTAGATGCCTAAACTAATGGATGCATAATAAATGTTTATTTGAGGATGAATGAAAGGAAAATCTGTAAACAAGTAGATCTGAATGAATGGAGAGGAATAAGGATATTGGCCTTTATTTCTAGTCAGTTGATGGACCTAGAGATCTACATTTATCTTTACTGGGGCATTCTTTCATAGGGAGTAAAATTATGGTTTGTAGAGATAAAAGAATGACAGTTACTGTCATGTTCGTATTTAATTAGATCTGATTCTCATCTCTATAATAACATAATTGGAAATAAAAGTAAGTTTATATAGAAAAACAGCCCGCAGGGAACTGGAAAGTGTAACTAAGAAAACGATAGCAATTATGTGATGGAACCGTATCTCAAAATTGTTTGCCCTGGAGGATCAAAAGCTTACTTCTGGCATTTGCAGACTACAAAAGTTAATTTCCCTTATGTATCTCTTTTTAAAACACATTTGCTCTGCCTTTAAAATTCATATTTTATATATTTCCCTGTGAAATTCTATTTGAACATAGATTGTTATTTCTGTTTACATGCTTCTAATTTTTAATTTATGTAAATGCCAAAAAATGAAGGTTTTTAATTAGTATTTTTAATGTTATTCCTGGCATGCATATTACAGCTGCTTTGTTTTATTAAATAAGATCTCTCTGGGTGACTCTACTGTGTATTGCCATATTATTTAAATAAAAATATCTCAAGGTGTAGTTCAGGGTGTTGTAAAAAGAGTGGTGTGGCTATAATACATCCTCCAAGGGTCTAGAAATAAAATAGATTTCCCACTGAGAGAAAAATTTTAAAACAGAGTAAAATAATTCAGAACTGTGATTTGCAATTACGGTTTAAGGGTCATAATTTTTTTTTTTTTTTACTCCATTCACAACTAACCCTTCCATAACCCTCCCATTCCTAAGTAACTCAACAGATGATTTATTAGTTTCCTCTTTGGTAATCCACCTGCAATGCAGGAGATCCTGGTTCGATTCCTGGGTTGGGAAGATCTGATGAAGAAGGGATAGGGTACCCACTCCAGTATTCTTGGGCTTCCCTTGTGGCTCAGCTGGTAAAGAATCTGCCTGCAATGTGGGAGACCTGGGTTTGATCCCTGGGTTGGAAAGATCCCCTGGAGAAGGGAAAGGCTACCCACTCCAGTATTCTGGCCTGGAGAATTCCATGGACTATATAGTCCATAGAGTTGCAAAGAGTCGGACACAACTGAGCAACTTTCACTTCACTTGGTTAGTAATCTGTTGTCCAAAAGAGGGAAAATATTAGAAATAAAAGACACAATGAGCAGTGTCCAGCAAAGAGGACCTTAGATAACAGATTTTTAAGTATTATAATCAGATCATTTTCAGTGTAGACATGAGACTATCTTGGCCTGATATAAGTACATAATTATTTGAGTCCACTGTCTTCTTATTATAAGGTAGCTATCCTTGTGCATATGCATGGATCAGTCATAAAAATGTATTATCCAGGTTCCTATTTTAAGTTCTCAATTATAAACTAGTTTTCTGACTTTATATCTATTATGCTTGATTACTGTAAAAAGGAACAGGGTGATTCTGACATGTATGGTTCATGAAATACGCTTACAGGAGCACTGCCACAGAACAGCAGCTGCATCTTTCACAACTGGCAGTGTAATCAGATTATGAGCACATCTTATGTTTAGAGAGAAATTGCCAGCATGAGGGAGTATGATTCTTTCTTTAGGTCAAGGAATATATTTTATGTTGACAAAAGACAATTTTGTCAACCATCAATGAAATCTTCCAGGTTGATGCTAATGGATATCACACTCTCTTGTCTTAAAGTATCATTTCACACATTGCTAGTTTTTTTTTTTTTTTTTGAAAAGCCAATTGCTATGTATTAGAGATACAGATGTGGATATATAAGATATAGATTTTAATTTCTATAGTTAGCTATCCAGTCTGTACTTCAAAGATGTTATTCCTAGACTTTTACAGTTCTTTTCAATCAATGGTTTTTAATCCTATCTGAGTATTTATTACAAGTTTACCTGAGAAACTTTTAAAAATATTGATGCCTGGACTACACCCTGAGATATTTCTATTTGAATGATATTGCAACATGTAGTAGAGTCACTCAGAGAGATCTCATCTAATAAACTAAAGCAGCTGTAATATGCAGGTAATCTTGAGAAAAACTGCCTCAGAACTTAACAATATTTTATACCCTCTGAAAAATGGAATCTAAATTTATTTAAATGGAATCCTGTATGTAGCTGAGTCCTTTGATTCTCACTTCACTTCTTTTCTTTTTCTTCAGTTCTTATTGCTTGTCATATTTCTTACTCTTACTGCTTTAAAGCCCATCCTTTCCCCTCACCTTTACCTATGCTCAACTAATTATTCCATTTCTTTCTATTGTATTTTACTACAATAAGCTTTTCCTCTGTACTGATTATTAACCTTTGGGCTATAATCCTCCCATGCCTTAGTCTATAAACAGTTTTCCCAGATAAGACTTCATGCTACTATTTTTGTTGTTGTTTAGTCACTTAGTTCTGTCTGACTCTTTGTGACCCCTTGGACTGTAGACCACCAGGCTCCTCTGTCCTTGGAATTCTCCAGGCAAGAATACAGGAGTGAGTTGCCATTTCCTTCTCCAAGTGATTCTTTCTGATCCAGGGATCAAACTTGCATCTCCTACATTGACAGGCTAGTTCTTTACCACTGAGCCACCAGAGAAGCCTACTATAAAACACTGAATTTCCAGCTCTGATGTAGACATTTGAATTAATTGATTAATTTAGATATGTTATTAATTTATTTATGAATAATTAATGCATAGTTATAAATCTGACCTTCACTCACATCATACTACTAAAATCATACAAAATCATAAATCTAATTCATCTATCTCCAATAGTATGTATTTCTAATAGTATATAAATAAAATAGTATGTATTACTCAGTACTTAACTATGTAAAACTCTTTACACCTTTACAGAAAATTTCTGATTCTAATCCTAGTTCTCTGCTAACTGAGGGATTTTCTTGCTGGCTTCTTATTCAGTCCTCAGTATTTCAGTATTAACATTTGCAAAAATCAATATACAGCTTTCCTCTCTTTTACCTATTCCCAAGTTTTCAGTCATTATTTCTATGAGAAGCCCAGGTACTCATGTTACCCAAATTTTTGGACAAGGCAAGGTAGACTTTTGACAGGCAGCAGAAATTTAACATATTCCAAGATAAACTGACAATATATTATCCTTCTTCCAATACAGAAACATGGACACACATATAGACTCAAATATACATGCTGCTATTATTCAGTCACTAAGTCATGTACAGGTTTTTCCTGTGATGACGTATGGATGTGAGAGTTGGACTGTGAAGGCTGAGCGCTGAAGAATCGTTGCTTTTGAACTGTGGTGTTGGAGAAGACTCTTGAGAGTCCCTTGGACTGCAAGGAGAGCCAACCAGTCCATTCTGAAGGAGATCAGCCCTGGGATTTCTTTGGAAGGAATGATGCTAAAGCTGAAACTCCAGTATTTTGGCCACCTCATGTGAAGAGTTGACTCACTGGAAAAGACTCTGATGCTGGGAGGGATTGGGGGCAGGAGGAGAAGGGGACAACAGAGGATGAGATGGCTGGATCGCATCACTGACTCGACGGACATGAGTCTGGGTGAACTCCGGGAGTTGGTGATGGACAGGGAGGCCTGGCGTGCTGCGATTCATGGGGTCGCGAAGAATCGGACACGACTGAGCGACTGAACTGAACTGAATTGAAGTCATGTACAGTCTTCCCTGATAGCTTAGTTGATAAAGAATCCACCTGCAAGGCAGGAGACCCCAGTTTGATTCCTAAGTCAGGAATATCCACTGGAGAAGGGATAGGCTACCTACTCCATAATTTTTGGGTTTCCATTGTGGCTCAGGTGGCAAAGAATCCACCTGCAATGTGGGAGACCTGGATTCAATCCCGGGGATAGGACAATCCCCTGGAGAAGGGAAAGGTCACTCCAGTATTCCAGCCTAGAGAATTCCATGGACTGTATAGGTCATGGGGTTGCAAAGAGTTGGACATGGCTGAGAGACTTTCGCTTTCACTTTCTTTCAAGTCATGTACAGTTCTTTGCAACCTGAACTGCAGCACGCCGGCGTTTCTTGTCCATCACTATCTGCCTGAGTTTGTTCAAACTCATTTCCATTCAGTGATGCCATCCAACTATCTCATTCTCTGTCACTCCTTTCTCTTCCTGCCCTCAATCTTTCCTAGCATCAGGGTCTTTTCCAATGAGTCAGTTCTTGGCATCAGTTGGCCAAAGAAGTGGAGCTTCAGCTTCAGCATCAGTCCTTCCAATGAATATTCACGGTTGCTTTCCTTTAGGATTGATTGGTTTGATCTCCTTGAATCCCAAGGGACTCTCAAGAATATTCTCCAGCACCTCAGTTCAAAAGCATCAGTTCTTCAGGGCTCAACCTTCTTTATGGTCCAACTCTCACACCCATAGATGATTAGTGGAAAAGCCATAGCTTTGACTATATGGACTTGTCAGTCAAATAATATGCATCTTTGTCAGCAAAGTAATGTCTCTGCTTTTTAATACGCTGTCCAGGTTTGTCATAGCTTTTCTTCCAAAGAGCAAGTGTCTTTTAGTTTCATGCCTGTATGCCTACAGTAAGAAAAGTCAAATAAACATAACCTGTCATCTTTGGAGGCAATTATACTTTCCAGAGCCAAATTAATCTTGGATTACATAGGCTTCAGATCAGCAACCGCAGTCACGTTTATCTTCTTCCTCCTTCACCTGCATACATACAGATGATTGTCTGGTTTCTAAAGTTGCTATTTCAGTATGTATACATCTGTCACCATTTCCTTTTCCATGCCTGTACATTCCCATAAATTAGGTTGCTACAGTAGACTTTGATTGACAACCTTATTTCAGCAGATTGCCCACAACACTGATACAATGATTATTCTAAAACACAGACATGAATCAGAACAGGTCCTTATTTTACTGAAGGAAGAGCCTAATCTCCACACATGCAGTCAAGAGCAGCTGTGAAATACTTCAAGTTCTTTTGTTTCACCACATGCTACATCTCTCCATGTAACCAACTTTGATACTATGTATAGAGGGTTTGTTTTGTTTAACTCCAGCATAGGATACCCATCCCATTCTACGCTTACTGACATCTCTCTCAAATTTTAAAGTTTAATCCAAATTATACCCTTTCCATTCTTTTTTACACATAATTCAAATGTTATTTTTTAGATAAAATCTTTATTTTCATAGCAAGTCAGAAAATTCATTGTTCTTTCCATCATACTTCCACATATCCAATGTATCTCCAATGCATTTTATTGTAACTTGCATTAAAGTTAGCTTTTACATCTCTTTCTACTGAGCCATAAATTTCTTTTAGTGATCTGTAACCACCTGTGATTGGCACAATGACTTCCACACAGTACAGGTTTACCAAATATTCACTGAATTTATCCCTTCAATTAATTTGCTCTCAATATTTAGAAAAAGTCTCATTCTAGAGATACACTCTGTTTGACCTAAGAATTCTCTCCACCACACACAAAATGTTATCTCCCATAACCCTTTCTCAAAAGTCCTGTAAAGCTTTCATCTTTGCCAGTTTATCTGAGTTTAGGTTGTTGGGGAGAGCATTGAAAGTTCATGCAGTTCTCAGGATTTTCTTTGACATTTGCATTCCTCAAGGCCTTTTCATGTCTTCTCTATGCACGTGTGTAGTGTCAGAGATGTGTGGAAAGCTTATCCAGCCTCTATTGGACTCTCATTTTCTGTTTATTTCTTCTAAATTTATGGCTTGTTCTCAGCTTACCAACTGGGACCACAACTTGCACTGACAGACTTGAGGCTGTTTCTCATTCAATTCTCACCATAATTGATTCTTTTATTAACTCTACATCAAATTAACTATGGCATCTCTTGAAGAACATCTGCTGCTTTTCATGGCCAGTCCCATCCTTATAAAACCCATATGCCTACTATACTTGGGGTTAAGAGTGGTAAGGGGGATAATGTGCCACTGAAATAACAAGGTCATTAGCTCCTGCTTTACCTACCTAAAGTCACAGCAATTCTTCCTGAATATTATTCCCAATTTGTCTGCTTTAATGAATCTTTAGGGCCCTAAATATTTTTTGATATTTTTGCTTAGATTTTTACTTACTTTTTGGGGAAAACAAACTATCTGATTTACTTACATCATTGGAACCAGAAATCCTGCTTCCTAGCTCCAGTTATTTGCCATTTTAATAAAGCAATTTCAATCAGATAGTAGAGATGAGACCAGATAAATCAAATCCCTTATGATTATAAAGTTTAAGTGACAAGTAGATTAAAGGGATTATATCTGATAGACAGAGTTCCTAAAGATCTTTGGACAAAGGTTCCTAACACTGTACAGGAGGTAGTGATCAAAACCATCCCCAGGAAAAAGAAATGCAAAAAGGGAAAATGTTTGCCTGAGGAGGTCTTACAAATAGCTGAGAAAAGGACAGAAGTAAAAGGCAAAGAAGAAAAGGAAAGATATATCCATCTGAATGCAGAGTTCCAAAGAATAGCAAGGAGAGATTTTTAAAAAGTTTCTTAAGTGATCAATGCAAAGAAATAGAGGAAAACAATATAGGATGGGAAAGACTAGAGATGTCTTCAAGAAAATCAGAGATACCAAGGGAACATTTCATGCAAAGATAGATACAATAAAGGACAGAGTCGGTATGGACCTGACAGAAGCAGAAGATACCAAGAAGAGGTGGCAAGAATACACAGAACTATACAAAAAAGATCTCAATGATCCAGATAATCATGATGGTGTGATCACTCACCTAGAGCCAGACATCCTGGAAGCTGAAGTCAAGTGGGCTGCACTCAATATGCTAACAGATTTGCAAAATTCAGCAGTGGCCGCAAGACTGGAAAAGATTCAGTTTTCCTTCCAATCCCAAAGAAAGGCAATATCAAAGAACTTTCAAACTACTGCACAATTACACCCATTTCACAAGCTAGCAAAGTAATGCTTAAAATTCTCCAAGCTAGGCTTCAACAGCATGTGAACCAAGAACTTCCAGATGTTCAAGCTGCATTTAGAAAAGGCAGAGGAACCAGAGATCAAATTGCCAACATCCACTGGATCAAAAAAAAAAAAAAGCTAGATAATTCCAGAAAACATCTACTTCTGCTTCATTGACTATGCTAAAGCCTTTGACTGTATGGACCACCTCAAACTCGGAAAATTCTTAAAGAGATGGGAACACTAGACCACCTTACCTGCCTCCTGAGAAACCTGTATTCAGGTCAAGATGCAACAGTTAGAACCAGACATAGACCAACGCACTGGTTCCAAATTGAGAAAAGAGTACTTCAAGGCAGTGTATTGTCACCCTGCTTATGTAACTTATATGCAGAGCACATCATGTGAAATGTCAGGTTGGATGAAGCACAAGTTGGAGTCAAGATTTCAGGGAGAAATATCAGTAACCTCAGATATGCAGAGGACACCATCCTTATGATGAAGAAGAACTAAAGGGCCTCTTGATGAAAATGAAAAAGGAGAGCAAAAAAGCTGGCTTAAAACTCAACATTCAAAAAGTTAAGATCATGGCATCCAGGGCCATCACTTCATGGCAAAGAGATGGGGAAACATGGAAACAGTGAGAGACTTTATTTTCTTGGGCTCCAAAATCATTGCAGATAGTGACCCCAGCCATGAAATTAAAAGACACTTACTCCTTGGAAGAAAAGCTAATACCAACATAGACAGAATAGAAAAAGCAGAGACATTACCTTGCCAACAAGGGTCTGTCTAGGCAAAGCTATGATTTTTCCAGTAGTCGTGTATGGATGTGAGAGTGGGATCATAAAGAAAGCTGAGCGCTGAGGAATTCAATCTTTTGAACTGTGTTACTGGAGAAAACTCTTGAGAGTCCCTTGAACTACAAGAAGATCAAACCAGTCAATCCTAAAGGAAATCAACCCTGAATATTCATTGAAAGGACTGATACTGAAGCCTAAGCTCCGATACTTAGACCTCTGATGTGAAGAGCAGGCTCATTGAAAAAGACCCTAATGCTCGGAAAGATTGGGGGCTGGAAGAGAAGGGGGCAACAAAGGATAAGATGGTTAAATGGCATCACCTACTCAATGGATATGATTTGAGCGAACTCTGGGAAACAGTGAATGGCAGGGAAGCCTGGCATGCTGCTGCATGCTGCAGTCCATGGGGTCGCCAAGAGTCACACACAACTTAGCAACTGAACAATAAGAAATGTGTGCTTCTTATATTTTCACAAACAGAGCAAGAAAGAAATGGAGCAAATCTAGCTTATTAAATGTGAAATAAAAGGAATGAGGATGATGCACTAGAAAATAGAAGTGAATGTCTAGAAAGAGTGAAATCTTTTTTCTACTTTAGTCAAAAATCAAAATAAACCTAGCCTCAGATAATAACTGAGATTCTGGAAACTCTCCTCAGTGAATATTTCTTAAGAAAATCCTCACCACAGCACTATTGATCACACTTTATATTCTCTAAGTGAAATTTGAAAGTTTTAACTATAAAGTTACAATACAGAGAAAGTCCTTACTAATACAATATTTCCCTTAGCAATAGGAAAACAAACAAACAAACAAAAAAAACATTGAACAAAACCTCTGGTGAGGTTTCCAGCGCACTTTTTATTATTAATAATGCCAAATATATGTCTGTGTAAATTAGAAAATCCCTTTTTATAACAGCAGAAGACTACGGTATAAATGTAGCCTACATGTACCAAAGAAAGTAGTGTAGCTTTATTCTTTATTATTTGATTGTTATTTACGCTCTTAGTAAAAACATTAAAAAATTATTTTGTTTTCTGTATCAGGTATGGAATGTTTCTGTCCATGTTTGAGAGTCCATCACAGTTCTATTATAATTTTTATTATAAATGGGAGCTATTAAGATAATTTAATGCCATTCCCTTAAAACCTTCTTATCTAAAACTGCATCATTCTCCCTGGTTTTTCATGCCCTCAAAACAAAACAAAAAAAAGAGAGAGAGAGAAAAAAAAGAGTTCAGGAACCACTCTACATATTCAATATCAGGTATATATTAATCTTTTCATTATTTACTTGAGCCACACAATGACTCTCAAATTTTTTAGTATCGCCCATAAAACCTTCATCATCTTGCTTCTGTTTACCTTTTTCATCATGTGTTAGCCTTTCTCTAGTTCATCATGTTTGGCCTCTGTGAGAGCACTATTTATTTTCTTTATCTCAGGGTCCTTAACTTAACCTTAAATAGGCAAATCCTTTTGTGTGTGTGTGTGTGTGTGTGGGATGTCAAGGTGTCTGAGGACAAGGATATTTGTAACATGTACATATTGGAATACTGAGAGGAAGGAATTTTGTCAGGGTAAGGTTAAACTTCCTGAAAAGGACTGTAATACATTAGAGAAAAGAAATACGTTAAACAATTTAGTGTTCCTTACCATTCAGATATTGTTTTGGTAAAACAATTAAAAGTCACATATTTTAGTTTACTTTCATCTGATAACATGTGAGTGACACTTTGCTTTCCCCATGTAAATTAACCCAATTTTGTTTAGGAGGCAGATTTTCCCACTAAATTAGGAACAGGCTTCATATACCTTTAATATCCCCAATCTCAGGGGTCCCCAATCTCCAAGATCTAATGCCTGATGATAAAGTATGCAATAAGTGGAATGCACTTGAATCATTTTGAAACCATCCCTTCTCTCCTTCCGGTTCGTGGAAAAATTGTCTTTCATGAAACTAGTCCCTGGTGTCAAAAAGGCTGGAAACCACTGTCCTAGACCACTGATCACAAGATCATTGATTTGTTATTGAATTAAATCTCCACCACAGTTTAGTTTCAGGGGTTTTCTTTTACAATATGCTATCATTTTCAGGGTTTTCAGAGTCAGTGTCTCAGCTATCTTTTCTAATCTTGAACCACTAATAATTCCTTTAAAATATTTTTGTTTGCATGTCTAAGGACACAAAATGTGAATTCTTGACCAACTATTTTATTACTTACTGCTGAAAGACTGAATATTTGTATTAAGTTACTTAGATAACAAATGTTGAATTCATTTTTAGCTTATTTATTAAACTTCCTACTTGTTAATGGTTTCTGTGGTGCTGGTTGTAGTCCCTGAATATATTATCTCATCTGTGATTGGTTGGCTGTGCAGTTCGAGGATTGTTTGTATCACCTGCGCTTTGTAGTACTGTTTGGTATTTACAGTACCTCCCATATGGCTGCCTTTTGCAATTTAATTATCTTTAAGCTTATCCTGTCTTCCAATATTATTTATGAAAATGTTAAATAAGAGCAACCATAATACCTGTATCCCTAAAGCACATTCCTCAACACTTCTTCTTAACTTGATTCATTGCCATTTATCATTAAATTCCTTTAGCCAATTTAAGTCCCAGGAAGAATGTTAATATTGAATCCAATTTGAGCTAAATTTTAATTAAGATTTCCTGAGACATTGTGTTAAGTGATTTACTATAATCAAAATTGATATCTCTTCTGCTACCCCTGTCCTCTAATTTTCTAATTTTATCCACACACAAAAGAAAATGAGCTTGTCTGGCATGAATAATTCTCCATAAATATATATCATTCATTTTGACTGTTTCTACAAATTGTTTCCTTCTCTCTGCCTTTAGGACTATGTCTGTCATTCTCACAGAAGTCCCAGAATCATTTCATGGATTGCCTTTCCTTCTGGCAACAACATCTGTTCACTCCCAAATACCCAGTGTCAGACTTAGCTGAATTTATACCTCTGTTTCAAATTTCTTTTTTTTCTTCTCAATTATTTTTGTTGCTTCTATTTCCATGCACAAAATCATTCTAAATATAGTGGACGGATAGTAAAAATAGACTATGCCCAGTATACCCTCTTAAGCATGATGTGATGGGTAAAGAATTTTGTTTACATTTCATTAGAATGGTTAACATGATACTTTGAAATGGCCATTAATTAACACAGCATTCCTGAAATTGAATTTATTTCAAGGTAAATGTGTATACTCACATTTTATCTAAGAAAGTACACCAGAATATCCAGTAGCCACCAAAAGGAGTCTGTGGATGACAAAGAACTGCTACTTTAAAGACATGAAACTCATAGATTAGATATACATAAGAAAATGTCAGTAAATAAGGAATTTTTTTTCTACAACATATTTATTACAACATCTTGTGTTTTCTTTATTAATAGGAAACACATATTTTCCTCTTAGGTATAAACTGAGGCCCGTTTTCCTTTCTTCATCTGTCAAAGGATGAAAACAATAAATTCTGTGACTGTAAAATGTATAAGATTTCCCAGTAGAATCTTAAATTTGGTTCCCTTAAGTGAATTTATACTTATCAGGAAGTTAAGGAGCCTTATTTAACATATTAAATCACGATTACATTAATTTTGCTTTGTAAACTTAATAATGGTTTTCTCTTTTCATATATAATGATTCAAAGTAGTCTTTAACTACTGGATGTCATTTGTTCCAAAATGATTATGAATATATCCAAATTAGCCTTAAAAATATTCATGTGGTATTATTTCAGGGACTCTGAATTGAGTCCTTTATCTCAAAAAAGGAAAAAAAAAATATTGAATTTGATATTTTAATTTTCTAATTAGATATTCTGCAATTGGAGATGTGTTCATTTGCTTTTCAAAAGGTAATACTCTAAACCTTATCAGTCTTTTATAAGTCAATGTGAACAAGCTTATAAGAAACTTTCTTAGAGCCATGTGTAAATAAAAAGGATTCCAGGACAAGAGAGTTTCTGGAAGAGGGGAAGAAAACAATATGACAGTAAAAAACTCAGAGCAAAAGGAAGGATGGTAACAATAAGGGCAAACTTCAGCCATTTCATTTTTTTCGAGGCCTCTGTCCTTAGTAAGGAGAAGGAAATGGCAACCCACTCCAATATTCTTGCCTAGAGAATCCCGTGGACAGAGGAGACTGGTGGGCTGCTGTCCATAGAGTCTCACAGAGTCAGATACGACTGAAGCGACTTAGCATGAATGCATGCATTGGAGAAGGAGATGGCAACCCATTCCAATATTCTTGCCTAGAGAATCCCAGGGACAGAGGAGCCTGGTGGGCTGCCGTCTATGGGTCACAGAGAGTCAGTCGGACACAACTGAAGTTGACTTGGCGGCAGCAGCAGTCTATAGTAATGTGCATTTATGTGTTAAAAGCAGGTGATGAGAGAGAGGGAAAAAAAAAAATCCTATAGGGACATTAGATTCGCTGTTAAGGTTCTCTTTCTTTTTTGGTTTAGTAAGTTAAAATAACCCACTCCAGTGTTATTGTTAGAACAACCCACTCCAGTGTTCTTGCCTGGAGAATCCCAGGGACAGGGGAGCCTGGTGGGCTGCCGTCCACAGGGTCGCACAGAGTCGGGCACGACGGAAGCGACTCAGCAGCAGCAGCAGCAGCAGCAAGTTAAAATAAAAATAGCTTTCAAGATTCAAAGCCTTTTATCACTCTCACAAGAACAACAACAAAAAAATATTTTCTGATGTGATTGCTTCATTATTTGAACACAGTAGCCTAAATTCAAGAAAACAAGAGTGTATATGACGAGAGAACTTTCTTTATTTACTGTGTGTGTATTTGAAAGCAAGCTTCTTTTGTTGGGGGGAAAAAATGACGTGATGGTGAAAAGTTGAGTCCCCAGAGAATTTATGTTGTGATTTTCAATTCCAGCTCACTGCAGTCGACGCAGACGAAGGGTCAAACGGGGAGATCACATATGAAATCCTGGTTGGGGCTCAGGGAGACTTCATCATCAATAAAACAACAGGGCTTATCACCATCGCTCCGGGGGTGGAATTGATGGTTGGAGGGACTTACGCGCTCACCGTCCAAGCAGCGGATAATGCTCCTCCAGCAGAGAGAAGGTAATTTATATCAGAACCAATGCAGTCTTTTCATCGGTCTGGTTTAACCCCATAATTAAATTTAAGAAGCGCAGCGAGCATTCTTTTATCTTATAAACATCTAAATTGGACCAGAAAATCAAAGAGACTAGTTTCTCAGGAACTGCATATTCTTCTTTTGTCAAATTGCGGAAAAAGTATGATAAAGTCAAGATTAAGCCACAAAATAATGAACTATGATTCCAAGGTGTGAAGGATGCAAGTCTCTGTTGGGAGGGGGAGTGGGAACTGGGAAATATCAGAAGCCTGTGTCCAGTATATTATGAAAAGTAAGGTTGCTACTGCGAGCTCATAGATAACGTGCAACACATGATGTCTCAGGGATTTGAAGCCATCCCTCAGTGTCTGGATAATTATTTTTAAATTATATATATATATATATAATTTTATCTAGAAAATCATTATATATAATATACTCTTATATATATGTATACATATATATATGAGAAAAACATTAAGAGAAAAAGCAAAGTAAAAAGACTTTCAATTATTACAACTACATTTATTTATTCCCCACCTGAGATCTTCCTTTTATTTCTTGTTTGTTCCAAATTTCAGGATGCATTTTAAGAAAATGTAAACTTAATATTAATACATTATTGAATCTTTCTAGGAACTTTATGTCTCTTCATTTGCCCATGTTTTCTTTTGTATCCTTTAGTAGATTTTATTTTCAAAAATTTTTTTTACAAATGTCCTATACATTTTTTTAAATTTAATTTAATTTTATTTCTTAACTTAACAATATTTTATTGGTTTTGCCATATATCAACATGAATCTGCCACAGGTATACATGTGTTCCCCATCCTGAACTCTCCTCCCTCCTGCCTCCCCATACCATCCCTCTGGGTCGTCCCAGTGCACCAGCCCCAAGCATCCAGTACCGTGCATAGAACCTGGACTGGTGACTCTTTTCATACATGATATTATACATGTTTCAATGCCATTCTCCCAAATCATCCCACCCTCTCCCTCTCCCACAGAGTCCAAAAGACTGTTCTATACATCACTGTCTCTTCTGCTGTCTCGTATACAGGGTTATTGTTACCATCTTTCTTAATTCCATATATATGCGTTAGTATACTGTATTAGTGTTTTTCTTTCTAGCTTACTTCACTCTATATGGTAGGCTCCAGTTTCATCCACCTCATTAGAACTGATTCAAATGTATTCCTCCATTGTGTATATTTACCACAGCTTTCTTATCCATTCATCTGCTAGTGGACATCTAGGTTGCTTCCATGTCCTGGCTATTATAAACAGTGCTGCGATGAACACTGGGGTACACGTGTCTCTTTCCCTTCTGGTTTCCTCAGTGTGTATGCCCAGCAGTGGGATTGCTGGATCATAAGGCAGTTCTATTTCCAGTTTTTTAAGGAATCTCCACACTGTTCTCCATAGTGGCTGTACTAGTTTGCATTCCCACCAACAGTGTAAGAGGGTTCCCTTTTTTCCACACCCACTCCAGCATTTATTGCTTGTAGACTTTTGGATCGCCAGGATGTTTCTCATTTTTTGTTACTGTAAATGGACTCCTTTCTTGTTCTTCTAATTGGCTGACATTTACACATACAAAAGTTATTAACCTATATTAATTTTAACACACTTTCTTAATTCTCATATTTTTATAGCTTTCCAGTTTGTATTTTTATATTATCTAATAATACATTTTAAAAGTAGTGATACTTTGATGTCCTTCTTTTTGTTTATTTTGTTCTCTTTAATTTCATTTGATAGTACTTCCAATAAAAATGTTTGTCTTGATTTTAATTAGGAAGGCCTCCCATGTTTTCCTAGTATATTGGTTTATGGTTAAAAAACATTTTACTATGTTAATAAAGCATTCATCTATTTGTATTTTATTGACTTTTAAAAAATAAGAATGGTCATTTATTCAAGTCAAATAATCCATCAACTATGAAAGCAGTAATGACTTTTCTTTTTGAGCTAATGCTAGGATGACTGATCTTAATACAGTTCTAAAATATATCTATTTTTCATTCCTGATATAAATCCCACTAGGCTTTGGTGTTTTAATCTTGAAATAAACTCCTGGATTATGTTTGTTGGTATCTTATTTAGTGAAATCCATCCATGCTTCTCTTTTTGAGAAACTTTTGTGAAGGCTTTATATAGTTTTTATGATACTACATAGATGAAATAAACAAAAATACAAAGGAACACAAAAATGAATTAATAAGTCCAACAACAATACGAATTACTTGTATCTCTAAAGTCAATAAATCCAAATTCAATTCTCTGAAAAATAAATAAAAGCATAGATAAATTGATAACTATCAGCTAGCCCGGTCAAAGAGTGGGAGAAAGTAGAACTTTGCCTAATAAATTCTGAGAGGGAAATGACATAGAAACAGAAGAAATTGGAAGAATAATTAAGAGACAGCTTTGCTTTAAATAGATGCAAAAACTTAAAAACATGGATAAAATGGATAACTTTTCAAGAAGTTATAATTTACCAAAACCAATTGCAAAGATTAAGAATTCTTAAAAGATCAATTCTGTAGAGGAAAATACTACCCCAAACTCTAGCAAGGCAAGAAAGTTTGACAGAACTGTAACCAAACCACTGACCATTAAAACCCCTCCAGAGCAGAAAATTGGACATTATTTTCCCTGAAGCATAACCACGTGAGAGACTTTTCTCTTCACATCCCTCTTATCATTAATCATAGACATTTCATAGAACCCTGTATTTCCTCATTGATATGTCTAGACTGTTCTTTCTCTTGTTTCTCAATATTTTATCTTTTAATCTCATTGCATAAGAATGAATGTACTTTCCAGTCCTCCTTGCTACTCTCATCTGCAGAGGACAGATCCTGCCTCCATTTTCTCCCACTGTTATTTATAAACCTGTAGGTCACTCCGGAAGAGTTTAGTTCTTGCCTGCTTGGCATTCACTTCAACAGTATGTTTGTCAAAAAGCTTAGTGACTTCATTGTCCAGCGTGGTAGAAAGCATCTCCAAGTTTGCAGTTGTTTTGGCCAGGATCTCTGGAGCCCTCCTCAGTGCTTATTTTTCAAACTCCAAATATAATCTTGAGCAACAAATCTAAGCTCTAACCTGAAAACATTCAGAAAACAAGAAATCCCACTACTTTCATTAATAACATCACAGTCTAAGCCATTGTTCTCTCTAGTCTATAGTGTTGAAAACCTCTTCTAATGAGAAGTCTAATTAGACTTCTGCCTGAGCCCCCTTCAGAGTCTCTTCTCAATACAATAGCTTGGGTGATTCTGATAACATAGAACACATCTCTTCCTTTTGCATAGATTTCTAGAGTCTTCACATCTCACGCTGTGTAAAAGGCAACATCATTAAAAGGGCCAGTGGAGCCCAGCCCAGTTTGTCCTGGTAGCAGCCACAGAACACTTCCTCATGTCACCTCTTCACATTTGCCTGGCCTTCTACTGTGTTTTTTGTCTTAGTCCACTCCAGTTATCACACTGGTCTCCTCTCTGTCTCTGAGACTTGCACCCACTTGCAAACCTTTGAACTTGACTTTCGTCTCCTTTCAGCCTGCAGTGGTTTTATCCTCAGATTTCTTTGTGGCCTTATTCCTTCAAGGTCATTACCCAATCATCACTTTGTCTGTGAATCCTTTTCTAACAACCTGTTTGCAACTACAACAAGCTCTCAATGCTTTTATAGCCCTTTCCTAGTATTATCTGATGCACTGAAAGTACTACCATGAAATGCACTATATGCATTTTTGTTTAGAGGATGAATTTCATTGTCTGCCTTGCTTCTTCTCCACTAGCTAGTTCAAAAGCATAAGAATCATTGTGGTTCAGTTTTCTCTTTTTCCCAGAAGTCAAAACAATTTCTGGACGCCCTAAGTTCTAAACAAGCATCTTTTTTGTTTCTTTTCCTAGATTTTTAATAAATGTCATTTTGGGTTTTTAAATAGATGAATTGGATTAATAGATGATATGACACAAAACTCAGTTTTTTTTAGAGTTTCCCAAACAAAGAGTTAAATTTGAAATTCTGCCTTCCCAGAAAGTATACACCAGTTCTCTCCTGCTGCTGCTGCTAAGTGGCTTCAGTTGTGTCCGACTCTGTGCGACCCCAGAGACGGCAGCCGACCAGACTCCCCCTTCCCTAGGATTCTCCAGGCAAGAACACTGGAGTGGGTTGCCATTTCCTTCTCCAATACATGAAAGTGAAAAGTGAAAGTGAAGTTGCTCCTAGTCCCTATTAAAAAATATATATATATATATAGGTGTCTGTGACAGTAAGATTTTCTACCCAGTCCAATAAACCATTTATTACATAACTACCATTTATGAGAGTACAAAGATAAACATAGTAATTGTCATTTGCAGGCCAAAAGAAAAATTACAGTGAATTGTAGAAAGTAGAACTATAAATAAATCAATTTACCATGGTGAAGTTGAGATTGAGGTAAATTCTCAGCTTTCTGGGACATTGATGAGGGCACTTGTCATAACAGGGGAGTATTTAGAAGATCTACTAAACAAGATGAGTTAGGAGAATGAGCAGAGGTTGACCACATTAAAAAATAATAATAATAATAAAGCCCATCACATTATTTATACAACTGGAGAAGTCTGAAATAACTTGGATATTTTGGATTTTAGATATTTTGGATAATTGCAAGTCAGTCAGCAAATCAGTATATTAACTATAATTCAGAGGGTCAGTAGAGTTAAGGGTCATATCATGGAAAATTTAATTTGTTTTCTTAAGAAGCTTGGAGTTATCTAGTCAATGGAAGCAATGGAAGGACTTTAAAACATAAATTCATCTGAGAGAGTTTGGTTTCAGGAAAATCACTCTGGTTCCCCTATAGAAGATAGATTTGGGGGAAGATGAAGCTGAAGGCAGGCTTCCCCAATGGCTCAATGGTAAAGACTCTGCCTGCCAATGTAGGAGCCTCGGGTTTGATCCTTGGGTCATAAAGGTCCCCTGGAGAAGGGAATGGCAACCCACTCCAGTAGTCTTGCCTGGAGAATTCCATGGAAAGAGGAGCTTGGTGGGCTATATAGTCCATGGGGACACAAAGAATCAGATATGACTTAGCAACTGAACAACAACAAACAGCAAAAGCTGTAGGTAGAGAGATGAGGCAGAACACCTCCACTAAGAAAACGTTGCTGATGGGTTGAACTGGACCATCAGTAAGGAAAAATGGAGAGAAGCAATTATTAAAAATTGAAAGTCTCTCCCAGGTTTTTATCTAAGCTGACTGATTGGTAGCAATGTCGATAAGGCACACATATTTGAGTGAAAGGGAAGAGCTCAATTTCATACACGTTTACTTGTATTTACTTGGAATAAATATATTAATATATTCAAAAAGAAAATGGATATACATGTCTGAATGTGAGAAGACATTCAAGGGCTATATCTTGTGTAGAAACAAATAGAATTCATTTATACAGTGAATAGTTACAGAATTCAAAATGAGAGTCTACGTTTGAATGAATTTAAAATAATAGTGTCATTTATGCTGGGTTATTCTGAAGGGACGTTAAGATGACTGATGCTATTTAATTAATGTGCCAGGGCTAGACATCATGCTAGTGACCTTTATATATAATTTTAATCTTAACAAAAAATTATAACTCTTGCATAGCTCTATTTATTTTTATAAACCAAAAATAAAAACTGAAAAGGATAACTTACTTGGGTACATGACCCCTTGCCCACATTCATAAAAAAGTGTTGATAACCATAATAAACAAGAGGTAGAAACATAACTTGAACTCAGGACCCTTAGATTCTAAAATCTTCCCCTTCATTCTGTTTCATATCCATAACCCTTAGTAGTTATTATTCTGGTGAAAAAAATGATAAGATAGTAATAATATTAATGCTAATTATAAACATAAGTATATCTTGTCTTTATTATTTAAAATGTTATTAAAACCCGATAATAGTCATCTATTTTGTAACTTATTTTCATTGAAGATAGTGCTGTACTAAATAGATGTCTAATCTATATGTGCATGCATATTATGATTAATATTTTTAGACAACTTTATTATTTAGTGAGTGAGATTTTAAATTTGCTTTGAAGTTCCGGTTTGCAAGTCATATTGCTGATTTGCCTTGATAAGCCTTTGTTTACAGTAATTTGTAGTCTAACTGGTTTTTACTTAAATCAAATTGTATTCTACTCCTAGAAACAAAGTGGCATTTTCAGAATTTGAATATACAGGTCTTTTCAGTGATATGAGGCATTTATTTGACTTAGTCTCACTGTTTTCTTTATAGACCATGGTTTGGGCACTAAAAGACCACCTTATGATGGTTGATTATCAAGTGGGACCTGCAGAGAGTAAAATCCATATACCTCCATCCTACCTGCCACAATAATGTTATGTTTCCCTAGAATAATGACACTTGCTATTTTCTGGAGGAAAATTAGTCTTTCAGATTGAGTTGATGATTGAACTGAAGAGTTGTGAGGCTTTGCTTTCAGTATTTCTTTTTGAAAAAGATGCCCTTAGAAAATTATGAACATAAAAATATAGATTGTGGCATATTTTACAAACTGATCCAGACGACAGCAGTGACATGTAGACCTAATTAAATGATAACACTAAAAGCAATGATGATTTTCTGTCTTATGCTTTTCTAATAAACAACCTCAATTCTAAATGTCAATAACACTGACTCTCAAAATGAAGATTTATGAATTAACTAGCAGAAGAATTAACTGTTTATATGTTTGTTATTCTAATTGATTAAACTAGCCAAAGAATTAGAGTAAGAGGAGCCATAGTCTATAGTGGTTTTGTTTGGGGGAATTTTGTTTTTTTTCAGTTATTGATAAAACAGAAGAGGACAAAACAAAAGATTTTTAAAAAGTAGTAAGATACGTTAGATAGTGTTTACTTTTTGTCTGTAAGTCTTCTTGTATGTAACTGCATTAAATTAAGTAAATATTTAATCTTAGTATGAGTTAAAGTACTACTATTAAGTATTTATCAAAATGTATAGATAAAATTCAATCCCTTCCCCAAATATAAAACAAATCATGATAAAACAACTGATGCCTGGCAAGGAATACTTTTTTGATAATCTATTTTCATGGAATTCAAGGTTGTATCTAACTAACACAATATTAAATCACCCATTCTCAAATAAAATTATTTTTCAATTATGAATATATGTATTTTAAAATAACTTCACATTATATATTTAACATTAATAATAAAAATTTATGGAAGTATTCATTTTAGAAAAATTGTACTGAGTTTCCTCTTGGGAAGCACTAGAAATATAAGACAAGATGAGCTTTTTGCCCTCACAGCATTCATATAGAGGCACTGGTAAATCTGGATATAGCATAGTATAATTACAAGTGCAGTTTAACTTGGACAGGAAGGAAAATGAGGTATCCTAGCAGAAAAAAACAATAAAAGCAATGATACAGAGACACAGCAAAGTATTGTCTGCTGTGGGAACTGTTAAAATCTATCAACCAATCCCATTGTTGTTAAACTGAAATTTAAATCAGTAAGTAGAGCACATGAGTACCAGAAGGCTGTGACTCTTGCTCATCTCTCTAGTCTTAATTCCTACCATTGCCCTAATTATGTCTTTTTCTTTAGTTGTACAAAAGGTATTGTTTTCTTATTTATTGGTCTCTGAATTTGCACACATGTTTTTCCCTGTCTGTAACGCCCTGTGGTTTTTATACCTACGTGCATCTTGTCCCTGTAACTTTCCCTGAGAAATTTCTCTGAAGTCTTAGGTTAGTTTTAAATCTGGGAGTGTTGCTCCTATGGATCCCTGTATGTATTTCCAAAATAATAAAACAGAACCTATGAACACTGAAGTGTAAATACAGCTTTTTTATTGTGATATTGGTGAAGACAAAGGAAAAAAAAAAGTTAAGCTTTTATTTTGATGATCCTCTTAGAAACAAGGTAGAAATATAGAGTTACAAATAGATACCTCATAGCATGTGTTGACACATTTAAAAGAAAATTACTATACAGACTGTGCAATCTTCTAAATGTCAAGAACATTATCTCAGTACCACTGAGTAGTATTGTCATATCCAAAAAATGTGACTTTTTATTTTCTTAAAAATTATACCATTTTTGAAGTTAAGGCTTCTTAGGCCTCTCTTCACAACCTCTTTTTATTTATATTTTATTTTGTTCTTAAAAACAAAATGCTATTGGTGAAGTTTGATTCATAATATAAACAATTAAAATTGATTGTGATATTATAGTCTGATCCAAATACTTCAAATTTGTGATTTTCTGTGAGATAACATCCTTCCTTGCAAACCACAGATGTTTTATGCTCTCACACAGAAACATACACACACATGAGATAATTAAAAAGTCTTGTTTACTTCCCAGTTTTGTTCTTGTAGAATGTGGGGAGAAAAGGCAGGCAGATTTTAAATTTGTAAGTTTTGCCTTTGAGTTTGTCTTCTGTTGCTAATTGTCTTCACAACCTTGAATCTCTCACTTAATCTTTCTGATTTTCTAATATTCTTTCATAAAATGAGAGTTAAACTAGATGGTTTCCAGGGTCTTTTAAAAACATATGATTATCTGAGAAGTTACACCACCTTTCTTACTCTACTTTGAACTCATTACCAAATGAGAAATAAAAACTTTATGATTTTTGTGTTTATAGATTTATCTACTATAAATCTGACTATATTATAAAAATAAAATTTATATCATATAGATTCTCAGTTTTATGCATTTAAGACTAGCTGTAAAATGTAATACAAAGTGTTCCCATAGAATGTTATTATTTACCTTGTGACTGTCCTGTTTTGTTATGTGCTTAATTAATGATATTGAATTACTAATCTTTATACAGCATTAATGATATTATTTTATTGTTAATACTATCAGGATTCAATTTTAGCAAGCTAACTCTGACACTATATTAACATCAGGGCTAAAAAGAGGATAGAGTTTTAGAAGGCCATAACCATCAAGAAGGTTGGTGCTTATTTCAACTTATTGTAGCAAAGTGCCAGGATGTTAAAGATGAAAAACTTAAGACCTTGAAATATGATCGTACTCAAATAACTCTAAAATCCAAATGTGTGTGTGAGGAGAAAGGGTTGGGAATGATTAGTGATTCTAGCATTTGAATTACTGGAAAGGAGCAAAGGAAGCGAAGAAGTAAGTGCAGATGAAGGAGACAGTCATGATGGACCTTGGTGTTCACTGGCTTGTGCCTTGGGAAATAGAATCTTTTTTTGTTTTGCATTTAATTTTTTTCTTCTCTGTGCCAAATACACAAGCTTCTTATGAGTTAGAAGTCATTACTGTAGGGTTGTGGATGTAAACAGTTTAGTCAAAGGGGGAAGAATAAGGAAATATGTAAAGTACAATAAGTTTAGCATAAATTGTACTTTTAAGAGCAGAAAGAGACCCATGTTCAGATAAAACTTTTATGAAGTATTCCACACCAGTAAGTTGAAGCTCTAATGAATATCAAAAACAGGAAGGTTCTAGATTTTTGAAAGGAAACTTTGAATTTAGAGTACAGGTGTTTTTTAGGTCAAAAAAGTGAGGGACTCTCTTGCCTCCAGGGTTACCAGGGTTTTAGGTCAGCTTGTAGAGGAATCCCCTGGACTCCAAACTTAAAAGGCAGGGGAATCTGCATGTTTTACTCCCCATGAACTTCTGGGACCCTGGTCTTCTAAATCAAATTTGTGTGAGAAAAACCTTATATATTCGTGGAAAATGTAGATTTCCAGTCCCACACTAAAAGATTAGGATCCAGTATGTCTAAACCCTAACACCACCACAATCCACTCGGGAAAGGAGAGAGGATACTGCACCTGTAGATTTTAGCTTAGAAAAGTGGAAAAATGCAATTAAAATGTAAAATATTTAAAGGGATATGAATAAGATAAATGCAAGCTTATTAATTCCATTTCAAAGAATAGAATAAGAAACCTTATTTTGAATAGTTATCAATAATAACTGATATATGTATGTTTTTCAGTATGTACTTCCCTGGCATCTCAGATGGTAAAGAATCTCCCTGTGATTCTGGAGACCTGGGTTTGATCCCTTGGTCGTGGAGATCCCATGGAAAAAGGATTGGCTACCCGCTACAGTGTTCTCGCCTGGAGAATTCCATGGACAGAAGAGCCTGATGGGCTACAGTCCATGAGGTCCCAGAGTCAGACACACCTGAGCAGCTAACACTTTCACTTGACTTCATATATTTATATATACATACATACACATGTGCACACACACACACATATTTAACCCTTATGCTAATCTTAATGTTATTATTATATTTAGTTATCAGATGAAGATCAGATCAGATCAGTCAGTCGCTCAGTCGTGTCCGACTCTTTGCGATCCCATGAATTGCAGCACACCAGGCCTCCTAGTCCATCACCAACTCCCGGAGTTCACTGAGACTCACGTCCATCGAGTCAGTGATGCCATCCAGCCATCTCATCCTCTGTTGTCCCCTTCTCCTCCTGCCCCCAATCCCTCCCAGCATCAGAGTCTTTTCCAATGAGTCAACTCTTCGCATGAGGTGGCCAAAGTACTGGAGTTTCAGATAGTGAAACTGAAAGAAGTCAGTTGCCTATGATCATATCTGGTAGCATCAAAATTTTAACCTAGGAATGTGTGGTTAAAAATCCAGTGCTCAACATTACTCAGCTAGGATTATTATCAATATGGTGGAGGGTAAATGTTATTGGGCTTATTATGCACAGAGGATGTGCCTGCAGCAAAAAGGAAGAAATAGTAAAATGTGTGAATCACTTTATATGTAACAAACACTAAGAAAATAACTCAGAATGATGAAGGGTAATATTAGCAGTAATGTTTATCTTGGGATGGCTGTTGGAATGAGATCACCACCTGGGAGAATAATATGCCCACTCATACTGACAATTACTTGATTCCCACATAATGAAAAGTGGGGCTCTTTGCACACTAAAATTTTTAACTTCCTGATATTTCTCTTTTTCATCTATCCATCATAGTTGTTGTTTAGTCACTGAGTCATGTCTGACTCTTTTGCGATCCCGTGGACTGTATATAACCTGCAAGGCTCCTCTCTCCATGGAATTGCCCAGGCAAGAATACTGGCATGGATTACCATTTCCTTCTCTAGGGGATCTTCCCGACTCAGGGATCAAATTTGGGTTTCCTGCATGGCGGGGGGGTTCTATACCACTGAGCCACCAGGGAATCCCGCCATTATAGTACTGATAAGGGTAAACTTGATACCTCTAAGTTTATAAGCAACATTTCACCATCCATTTTAACCTACTTTAAACATCTTACCCTTAAAACACGAATTGTAAAAAAAAAATTAGAAAAGCAATTATATTTTGATTAATTTTAATGGTGAATTTTAATAATCAGATGATATCAGAGCAAGAAATAATGCAGATGCATTAACTAATTATGAAGTCTAAAAGATTTTAATTTAGATTGAGATTGCTTTGGAACAATATTGTGGTAAATATAAGTATGAATTTTTTTAAGTCACTGCAAATTTTTAGAGGTACTTAGTATTCTACAGGTATCTATTCTACTGAGAATATGTTCAGAAAAGATTTAAACTTAGGCATATTATAAGGTGATAAGCTAAAAAAAATTTTCTTTGCCAATAAACTGTGGAAAATTCTGAAAGAGGTGGGAATACCAGACCACCTGACCAGCCTCTTGAGAAACCTATATGCAGGTCAGGAAGCAACAGTTAGAACTGGACATGGAACAACAGACTGGTTCCAGATAGAAAAATGAGTACATCAAGGCTGTATATTGTTACCCTGCTTATTTAACTTATATGCAGAGTACATCGTGAGAAACGCTGGGCTGGAAGAAGCACAAGCTGGTATCAAGATTGCCGGGAGAAATATCAATAACCTCAGAAATGCAGATGACACCACCCTTATGGCAGAAAGTGAAGAGGAACTAAAAAGCCTCTTGATGAAAGTGAAAGAGGAAAGTGAAAAAGTTGGCTTAAAGCTCTACATTCAGAAAACTAAGATCATGGCATCTGGTCCCATCATTTCATGCGAAATAGATGGGGAAACAGTGGAAACAGTGTCAGACTTTTTATTTTGGGGGCTCCAAAATCACTGCAGATGGTGACTGCAGCCATGAAATTAAAAGACGCTTACTCCTTGGAAGGAAAGTTATGACAAACCTAGATAGCATATTCAAAAGCAGAGACATTACTTTGCCAACAAAGGTTCGTCTAGTCAAGGCTATGGTTTTTTCCAGTAGTCATGTATGGATGTGAGAGTTGAACTGTGAAGAAAGCTGAACGCTGAAGAATTGATGCTTTTGAATTATGGTGTTGGAGAAGACACTTGAGAGTCCCTTGGACTACAAGGAGATCCAACCAGTCCATTCTGAAGGAGATCAGCCCTGGGATTTCTTTGGAAGGAATGATGCTAAAGCTGAAACTCCAGTACTGTGGCCACCTCATGTGAAGAGTTGACTCATTGGAAAAGACTCTGATGCTGGGAGGGATTGGGGGCAGGAGGAGAAGGGGACAACAGAGGATGAGATGGCTGGATGGCATCACTGACTCGATGGACGTGAGTCTGAGTGAACTCTGGGAGTTGGTGATGGACTTGGAGGCCTGGTGTGCTGCAATTCATGGGGTGGCAAAGAGTTGGACACGACTGAGTGACTGAACTGAACTGAACTGATGATCTGTATTTCTCTTAAGAGCTTTCAAAGTAAACAAATATAGATTAATAATCTCAGAAAAATGTTTTCAGTAACATGTTTTTAACTGATGCACTTAAAGATTTTTGGGCTACTTTAAGAAAATTTTAGCCCCCAAATAGAAACTGTAAGAAATGTGTTTTGAATAAAAAGGCATGATTTTGTTAAAGTAAGTTAAAGCATACACTTAGGCAGTGGTGGTATGTTTTAATGATAGAATACTAACTTTGTAAACCCCAGGTCTCATTAATATAGTCTAGACTACATTTCTTCTGTACCAATCTTGAATATGTTGCTTCTTCAGATTTTGCTACTTAAGGAAATTTCAGAGTTTAGATATATCAATAAAGGTGATTATATCAATGCTAATGGTTTTGTCCTTCTAATAGTAGAATAACTTGTGTCCCTCAAAAACAAATGTCGATCGATCTAAGCCTTCAGTTAAATCTAACTTCCAAATTTTTATATTATACTCTTTAAAGAAGACTTAAAAACAGATTTGGTATTGTTTGCAACTATTTTACACAACTGTTACTTTATGATCCTGACTCTTGACATGCATTTCATTAAGCCATTGATGTCAGCAAAAAAGCTAATAAAACACAGCCCATATTTTGTTTTCTGTGTTATTTTAATCAATACTCCCTCTGCTGGTTTAATAGGAAGAAATCCCCAAGGACAGCTCTTATTACCAAATATTTAGAGTAGTTTTTTTGCTATTAGAGAAGCATTACAAAATAAAGTCAAAAGTCAAGGCAATTTAATTCATTACCTCTATTTGCACAGTTATTTATTTTTAATTCACACTATTAATCTAAGTAGGAAAAATCCATACCTGAGACATGTTTTTTTTTTTCTTTTGCTAAGATAATTTCATAAAAACATCATCTTTTGGTAGTAGCTTTTGTTTTTCCACCCTTTTATTCTGAATTGCTTTATTATTTCCCATAAAAATTCAGAATTTCTCTCTCCTGTAAACCCAACAACAGAATATCAAATGCACTCTGTCATTAAATGTGATGTAGATTTTTACCCGTCTTGTTTGCTTCTCTTTCTCTGCAGGCATTCCATCTGCACTGTGTACATTGAAGTGCTTCCTCCAAATAATCAAAGCCCTCCTCGCTTTCCCCAGCTGATGTATAGCCTTGAAATCAGTGAGGCCATGAGGATCGGTGCTGTTTTATTAAATCTACAGGTATGCTCCTTAGTTTACATATAAAATTCTAGCAACAACCTTGAAGGCTAATGGGTTTAATATCCATGCAAGAAGGGAGAAAACCTCACATGTCACTTACACTCTGATGAATGACAATTCCATCTGGAAAGGAAAGTAGGGATAATATGGATGGAGGGTTTCCACAGCAAATCTATTCTATTGATTGCCACTATTGAAGCACTAACGTTAGCTGGCAGGAATTAGCTGCAGTCATCACAAGAGGGAATGAAAGGATTGGAAGCATGCACTTGAATATCTTATACTTTGCATCCAAAGTGTTTGCAGCTGACTCTTGTGTTCTGTCTTGGATTCCTTTGCCCCTGCAGGATTTATTTTTGCTGCAGTGTTCAGTATAGAAAATGACTTTAGATTCACCAACTGATGGTAGGCATTCTAATTCAGAGGTAGACAATTTTATTTTGTGGCCATGGGAAAACCTTGTAATTGCTGTGCCTCAGTTTATTTGTTTAGATGAAGGGGGTAGATTTAGGTGATATTTCCATTTGCAGCTCTTGATACTTGGGCATATGAGTTACTTGCAGAATGATAGCTTGATTTTCACAATTTATATATTCCTGGCTAAAGCATATTTGGCCAGAAAATGCTATATTTTCAACTGAACCTACAGTTTCAAGTTGGGCTACTTGTACTGTTGATGATAACTGTCACTTGCTATAAAACTCATGAGTGCAAGACATTACTTTATCTACGGATATTCAGAGGACAGAGAATTTATCATCTCCTGGTGTTATATGGGAATAGCAGGAGTTGCTGACATGAGAATTCAGGAAGCTGCCTTTGAAGATTAGAAATCTTCAAAGATTTTTTTTTTTCTTCAAATGTGATGATTTAGGAAAATCCCAGCATTGACCTTTGTCATCAAATGAGATGACATGAGGCATCTTGCAATCCTATTTGAATACACCCTCTCTCTCAAACCCTGATGATATAAAATTAAAGGTTCCACCGAATGTTTGCACTAGAAGGAGTGCTGAAAATAATGAAACATATCAACCTCATTATCTAAATGTGGGAAATGAATCTTATAGAAAGTAAATGGGGCCTAAATCAGTTGATGAAATTATCAACATTTCCAAAACAAAGCTCATTCTGTTATACCCCGCTCATTTTCTGAGGCTGCTAAAATTCTGGCTGGCATTACCAGATACTTCTTTTTACCTCTGCTCTTTTCTCTATTTTGTTGCTTTTTATCTAGGTAACTAGAGTGAATTTACTTCTGTTGGTCATTTACTATTAAAACATAGGGAAATAAAATTATATAAAAGTAAATATATTAGTAATAAGGAAATTTGGGGGATTTTAATGGATAAAATAGGCTTCCTTGGTGGCTCAAACAATAGAGAATCTGCCTGCAATGCAGGAGACCCGGATTTGATCCCTGGTCCTAGAAGATCCCCTGGAAAATGAAAAGTCTCTCCATTCCAGTATTCTTGCCTGAGTCCCTTGGACTGCAAGGAGATCAAACCAGTCAATCGTAAAGGAAATCAACTCTGAATATTCATTGGAAGGACTGATGGTGAAGCTGAAGCTACAATACTTTGGCCGCCTCCTACAAAGAGCCAAGTCACTGAAAAAGACCCTGATGCTAGGAAAGATTGAGGGCAGGAGGAGAAGCTGATGGCAGAGGATGAGATGGTTGTGTGGCATCACTGACTCAAAGGACATGAGTTTGAGCACACTCTGGGAGATAATGAAGGATAAGGTAGCCTGGTGTTCTGTATAGTCCATGGGATCGCAAAGAGTCGGAAGTGACCAAGTGACTGAACAACAAAATTAAAAAAAAAAAAATCCTGTAGCTTCTTTAGGAGAAATAAAGCATTAGTTGAGTCATGTAAATGATAAAATATAGAAAACCAAATATTAAATAGTTACATTTATAGAATAATGAAAATTTTTGTTTACCTATAATGGGAATTTATTTTGTTTAAACAAAAAGTAAAGAAAAATAAATCTTAGATTTGTAAGTTCAGGCCAAGAAATTGTACATGTTTAACATTTAAATATTTCTTAAGAATGTGCCTTTGTATAATTTAACTTTCTGTAAGTTAGATATAATTTTACTTCTAAAATGGCTCTGGTTTCATTTCAAATCCCAGAAATATCTTGGAACCGTAGTACAGGAGAATAATTCTACCTGTGAGTTAAAGATGAAAAGGAGTTGGCCTTTTTCATATCTCAAATTTCTCTAGTACAAAAGCTGAGAAAATACTTGAAGTGACATTTCTATTCACCCTTTGTGCTTCTGGTAGAAGAGAAAGAAAAGATGCCAATTGCGATGGCAGTCTCTATTAGAAAGAACTAGGGTGACACCATCAAGGCATTTTTTATAAGCCACCAACCATACACTTTTGCTCATGATCAACTGAGACTGAATTGAAACTAGTGACCTAAAAGTTGAAAAGCTCTGTCAAATTACTCTCGCAAAGTCTTCTAATAACAGAATGTATTAGAGGTACTTCTGGATACATTCTCATCTTTTTCACACACAGCACTGCCCACTGCTGACTCACAGCTCAATTTAGAAAGACAGGATTTATGGAGAAATATATTTTCGAAGATAACAGAAGACTGACTTCAAAATAATCTGTTTTGACTGAGATCAAAGTGGTTTCTTTTCAGACAACAATCTTTGTTTCCCTCCCCAGCCCCTTTCCTTTCCTCTTGTAAGTATTTTCCTTTCGTTCTTTCTAAAAGTTGTTCGGGAGGCTGTGATTTTCCTCAAAATATCCTATTAACGATATTTTCCCTAGCTGCTTTTTTGATGGCATTTCATGGAGGAAAATATTACCGGGAGCTTTTATTTTTTCAAACTTGTTGTGCTGATCAGCTTTAGTATTAGGTGGGACTTTTTCTTCCAGAATTGGTCAGATCTTGCTCTAAAGCATGTTCCTCCTTTGTAATTCTGAACTAACAGTGAAGCCTGTGAGACTGGTGTGCTGGTGCCAGAGCACACACTGGGATCCTGAAAACAGGCTGTGTGCCTCTCTCCCCAGTTTTGTTTGCTTATGTCACAATGCTAGCTTGAAATGGCCCATGGTGGGTGTTTTTATGCCATCAAAACTAGCAAATGCAATGAATCAGTACCCTCCAGTCCAGATCAGTAGTTAAACTTTTGCTTACACACCATTGGATTTGGAGCAAACTTCTCAAGATTCAGATCACTAAAATGTGTTGACTCTAGCAGCTTTCTGCATCTTTGTCCCTCTGAAATTTTGATCTACTTCCATCACTTTAAAGATGAGAGCTATGCTTCCAAATGTGACTCTATATTATACTCAAATACGATAGGTCTCAGCTTATTTTATCCATATAAAAGCATTTTTTTGCTTTCAAATTACCCTTATAATTTATGACTTACATTCTCATCGACTGTTTGACACATCCCTGTTACCACTAGTATAATCCTTTCTTACACATGGATTCTCCTTGTACCATCACCATCATCATCATACTCATATAATAATAATAGCTATATAATAACACTTATGTGGAACTTAGTGAGGCATGACTACTTCCAATAATCATGTGCAGATGTGAGAGATGGACTATAAACAATTCTGAGCACTTAAGAATTGATACCTTTAAATTGTGGTGCTAGAGAAGATTCTTGAGAGTCCCTTGGACTGCAAGGATATCAAACCAGTCAATCCTAAAGGAAATCAACCCTTAACATTCATTGGATACTGAAGCTGAAGCTCCAGTACTTTAGTCAGCTGATGAGAAGAGCCGACTCATTGGAAAAGACCCTGATGCTAGGAAAGATTGCAGGCAGGAGGAGAAGGGGATGACAGAGGCTGAGATGACTGGATGGCATCACTGACTCAATGGACATGAGTTTGAGCAAACTCTGGGAGATGATGAAGGACAGGCAAGCCTCATGTGCTGCAGTCCATGGGTTACAAAGAGTTGGACATGACTGAACAACAGCAACAACAATGAGGCAAGCACTATTTAAGTTCTTAATTGTCTCAGTAAGGACTGCCAGGTTTATATTATACACTCACACTCAAAATTTCAACAATTAGTAACATAAAGTGTTATTTCCTACGCACACTGTGTGTCCATCATGAATCAATTCTAGCTCTGAAAAAAAAATTCTACCCCTATTCTTCATGATTTTCATTCTATTTCAGAATAGTGGAACAGCCTCTACCTGGGACAGTGTTGTTCCTCTGACAGACTGAAAAGAGAGGTACAATAAACCACATGCTGTCACATAATGCTTCTTCTGAAAGTAACACGGGACCCTTCTACCCACATTTCCTTCACCAAACCAGGTCACAATTCTGCTAGTGATTCAATTATGGCAAGGATGTATAATCCTATCACTAGAAAGTGAAGTCGCTCAGTCATGTGGGACTCTGCGACCCCATGGACTGTAGCCTACCAGGCTTCTAAGTCCATGGAATTTTCCAGGCAAGAGTACTGGAGCAGTTTGCCATTTCCTTCTCCAAGCGATCTTCCTGACCCAGGCATTGAACCCAGGTCTCCCGCATTGCAGGCAGGTGCTTTACCTAGAGGCAGACATTAATTACATGGCTATGTCTGATGTCAGAGCCATGACTTCTTTTGGTACAGCCTTTGCTTTCCAAATCACTGCACACAGCAGCCTTGCTAAATGATTCATAACTGCCTAACATAATTTCCCATCCTTGCAACAAGCAATAACAGTTTCCTTACCACCTTATCTTGATGTCAGTGCTATTTATTTTTTGGGGGGTGTTTATTATGGTACAATCCAATTTTAAGCACTAAATTGTGAGTTAGTTAAAATGTCTAGGGTTTTGTTGCCAAATTTCACATTCTATGCCCATCTCAGGTTGGTAGTGACTGCTATATTCAGTCTGCATTCTGAAACTCAGAGTAATGGAGCTGCCTCTGTCTATAATTTTATTGATCTCTTGACTGAAGGCAATATTTGCAGTGGAAACACAACAAAACCCAACACAGCAAAAAGCAAAACCTCGTTATTTGCTATTACCCATCAAAGAGTAGGACACAATTGAGCAACTGAACAGCTACCACCACAAAGGAATGATGCACGTAATATCTATTCATACACCGGCCCCACTGGTGGAAAAAATCACAGGGATACTTCTGAGGTAATAGGTCAAGAATGTAAAATCCTCACATAGGCAAATAATTGCACAAGTTCATGGCAAAAGTCAGTGATGAATGTCTTATTTTCCCTAAGAAAGGACTGCCAATAATTTCAAAATATTTACTTTGAGCACTAAAATGTGTAAGTAAACAAATAAATGGGCTTCCTAGGTGGTGCTAGTGGTAAAGAGTCTGCCTGCCAATGCAGGAGATGCAAGAGATGTGGGTTCAATCTCTGGGTTGGAAAGATCCCTTGGAGAAGGAAATGGCAACCCTTTCCAGTACTTGTGTTAAGAAATTGTAAGGAAAGGACAAAATCCCAAGCATTATAGTTCAACATTTATGTGCTTACCCACTATGCCTATGTACTTGCAGTATACTTGCAAGATTTCCATTTTCTGTTCTTTATCCTACTCAAGCTGTTAGGAAACAGGTAGATATTCTTTCCACAGTGAGGCTACTTTATGGTTTGGCTCATGACCACTGTTGAACATTCAGAAGTCTCCATCTGTTTATCACTCTCCCCCTTATCCCAACTGCACAGTACTGTCTATTTCACTTTCTGGACAAAGAGAAAATACATATGCTCCATAAAAACAGCTTATTGATAGTCTTTTTTTTTTTTTTAGAAAGTCAATTTTTGCATATTTTGTGTAGTCCATTCTTAAAGATGGAAAGCTAAGAGTCAATTTTCCGAATATCAAATTCTGTGCACATCCATTGTTTTAAATAACAAATCAAAAGAGAAATTTAAAAATTTTTGGTTGGTTCAGTATAATTTGATAAATCAGAATGTTTTATAAGTTCTCTTAATCCAACTTATTAATTGTCTTTATTCTCTGCCATAATATTTCTCAAAGATTTTTTTATTTTACTGTTACATTTTTGCTTATAAATTGTGATTATGTTGTTGAAAGTCAGTTCCCTTAACCTGCTAAAAAGAAGTTATATCTTTTTAACATATGTATAACACATCACGTCATTTGGGCATGTTGGGGAGGAAGATGTTTTCCATTACCATTCCAGTTTTCTGGCTGGTCTGAATTAAATTAACATGAGACAGATAAATAGTAGGAAAGGAAACAAAAATTTAATAACACTGTACATGGAATAGGCTCCAGGTAGCTCTTGCATGGAAAATTCCATGGAAAGGGGAGCATGGTGGGCTATAATCTGAGGTCACAAAGTGTCGGACATGACTGAGCACGTGTCCATACAAACATGGGAGAGACCCCAGGCGGTACTAGTGGTAAAGAACCTGCCTGCCAATGCAGGAGACTTAAGAGATGTGGGTTTGATCCCTGGGTCGGGAAGATCCCTTGGAGGAGGGCATGGCAACCCACTCCACTATTCTTGCCTGGAGAATCCCATGGACAGAGGAGTCTGGTGGGTCGCAGAGTCAGACACACCTGAAAGGACTTAGTATTATTTCTAACATAGAGAATGTGGACTAGAATTTAGAGTATAACCTAGATAAAGCGCATCTGAGTTAAAAAAGAAAACTTAAATCCCCAGATTCTACTTCAAAGGATTCCTAGTTCTAGGTAGAATACTCTCCATAAATCTGGGTAGGAGATATCCCAGCAGTCTTGGAAAACTTCACCTTAGATGTAGATGAGGATATGGCGCTCCAGTGTTTGGTAATTCAGTGCTTCTAGTCTAAGACTAGGAGAAGAAAATCCAAGGGAAGGAAGGGGAGATTGACATCCATTCTCTAACTGAGTGGCTGATGAGACTTGAATTGGTGAATTTACAAGGGAAAGAGCATTGGAAAGAGATGTTATGGTGAAGTGGGCAATCAACAAGAGGATATGAACTGCTTCCTTGAAAACTTTTTCCAATTGTAGGTAAGATTAATTCTGCCTGGGTCCATAGATTTTAGTGTTGGGGCTTTCAAGTGTATATAAAAACTAAAGGGATTGTACCATGTGGAGAAAAAAGGCATCTACACCAAGGTATATAGAAAGAGGCCTACAACTGGGTGTTCTGTAGAAGACATGGAATTTCTCAAAGTGCCACCAGTTCCTCGTATGGCTGCTGGGGGTTGTGTCCCTTATCAGTGGAGTCTGCTGGTCCCAGTCCCCTTCCACACTTGTTGTTGTTTTTGTTGTTCAGTCACTCAGTCATGTCCAACTCATTAAAACCCCATGGACTGCAGCACACCAGGCTTCACACCAGGCTTCACCCTATCCCAAAGCTTGCTCAAACTCATATCAATTGAGCAGGTGATGTCATCCAACCATCTCATCCTCTGTCGTCCCCTTCTCCTCCTGCCTTCAGTCTTTCCCAGTATTAGAGTCTTTTTCAGTGACCCTTCTCTTTACATCAGGTGGCCTAAGTATCAGAGCTTCAGCTTCAGCATCAGTCCTTCCAGTGAATATTTAGGACCTTTTTCCTTAACGATTGACTGGTTTGATGTCCTTGCAGTTCAAAGGACTCTCAAGAGTCTCCTCCAACACCACAGATCAAAAGCATCAATTCTTCAGTACTAAGCCTTCTTTATGGTCCAACACTCACATCCATACATGACTACTGGAAAAACCATAGCTTTGACTAGACAGACCTTTGTCAGTAAAGGGATGTCTCTGCTGTTTAAGATGCTATCAAAGTTTGTCATAGCTTTTCTTCCAAGGAGCAAGCATCTTTTAATTTCATGGCTGTAATCACCACGTGCAGTAATTTTGGAGCCCAAGAAAATAATGTCTGTTACTGTTTCCATTGTTTCTCCATCTATTTGCCATGGAGTGATGGAACCAGATGCTATGATCTTTATTTTTTAAATATTGAGCTTTAAGCCAACTTTTTCACTCTCCTCTTTCACTTTCATCAAGAGGCTCTTTGGTTCCTCTCTACTTTCTCCCATAAGGGTGGTGTCATCTGCCTATCTGAGATTATTGATATTTCTCCTAGCAATCTTGATTCCAGCTTGTGCTTCATCCAGCCTGGA
Organism: Bos mutus; assembly: GCF_027580195.1. Classification (NCBI taxonomy): domain Eukaryota; kingdom Metazoa; phylum Chordata; class Mammalia; order Artiodactyla; family Bovidae; genus Bos; species Bos mutus. Next base: position 46,065,895 of record NC_091642.1, on the reverse strand, counting down.
AATTCATATGATATACTCTGCATATATAGTACTGTTTCTTAATAGCTCAGATGGTAAAGCATCCACTTGCAATGCAGGAGACCCAGGTTCAATCCCTAGGTCGGGAAGATCCCCTGGAGAAAGAAATGACAACCTACTCCAGTATTCTTGCCTGGAGAATGCCATGGACAGAGGAGCCTGGTGGGCGACAGTTGTGCGGTCGGAAAGAGTCAAACACCACTGAGTGACTAACACACACACAATCTGCATATAAATTAAATAAGCAGGGTGACCATATACAGCTTTGATATATTCCTTTTCCAAATAGGAATCAGTCCACTGTTTCATGTCTAGATCTTACTGTTGCTTCTTGACCTGCATATAGATTTCTCAGGAGGCAGGTAAGGTGGTCTGGTCTCTTTAAGAATTTTCCAAGTATGAGGTGGTCCACACAATCAAAGGCTTTAGCATAGTCAATGAAGCATAAGTAGATTTTTTATGAAATTCTCTAGCTTTTTCTATGATCCAGCAGATGTTGGCAATTTGATCTCTGGTTCCTCTGTGTTTTCTAAACTCAGCTTGAACATCTGAAAGTTCACAGTTGAACCCTGGCTCAGAGAATTTTGAGCATTACTTTGCTAGCTTGTGAAATGAATGCAGTTGTGCAGTAGTTTGAGCATTCTTTGGCATTGCCCTTCTTTGGGATTGGAAGGAAAACTGACCTTTTCCAGTCCTGTGGCCACTGCTGAGTTTTCCAAATTTGCTGGCATATTGAGTGCAGCACTTTCACAGCATCATCTTAGGATTTGAAATAGCTCAACTGGAATTCCAGCACCTCCAGTAGATTTGTTCATAGTGATGCTTCCTAAGCCCCACTTCACTTTGCATCCCAGCATGCCTGGCTCTAGGAGATCATGGTTATCTGGGTCATTAAGATTTTTTTTTTTATATAATTCTTCTGTGTATTCTTGCCACCTCTTCTGAATATTTCTGTTTCTGTTAGGTCCATACTGTTTCTATCCTTTATTGTACCCATCTTTACATGAAATGTTCCCTTGATATCTCTAATTCTCCTGAAGAGATTTTTAGTATTCCCCCTTCTATTAATTTCCTCTATTTCTTTGCACTGGTCACTTAGGAAGGCCTTATCTCTTCTTTGCTATTCTTTGGAACTCTGCATTCAGATGGATATATCTTTCCTTTTCTCCTTTGCTTTTTGCTTCTCTTCTTTTATCAGCTATTTGTAAGACCTCCTCAAGCAATCATTTTCCCTTTTTGCATTTCTTTTTCTTGAGGATGGTTTTGATCACCACCTCCTATACAGTGTAATGAACCTCTGTCCATAATTCTTCAGTCACTCTATCTATCAAATCTAATCCCTTCAATCTATTTGTCACTTCCACTGTATAACTGTAAGGTATTTGATTTAGGTCATACCTGAATGGTCTAGTGATTTTCCCTACTTTCTTCAGTTTAAGTCTGAATTTTGCAAGGAGTTCATGATCTAAGCCACAGTCAGCTCCTGATCTTGTTTTTGCTGACCATATACAGCTTCTCCATCTTTGGCTGCAAACAATATAATCGGTCTGATTTCAGGATTGACCATATGATGATATCCATGTGTAGAGTCTTCTCTTGTGTTGTTGCTATGACTAATGCATTCTCTTGGCAAAAATCAGTTAGCCTTTACCCTGCTTCATTTTGTACTCCAAGGCTAAACTTGCCTGTTCCTCCAAGTATCTCTTGACTTCCTATTTCTGCATTTCAGTCCCCTATGATGAAAAGGATCTTTTTTTGGTGTTGGTCCTAGAAGGTCTTGTAGATCTTCATAGAACTGTTCAGCTTCTTCAGCATTAGTGATTGGAACAGATTTGGATTACTGTGATATTGAATGGTTTGCCTTTGAAACGAACAGGAATCATTCTGTTGTTTTTAAGATTGCACCCAAGTACTGCATTTTGGACTCTTGACTATGATGGCCACTCCATTTCTTCTAAGGGATTCTTGCCCACAGTATTAGGTATAATGGTCATTTGAATTAAATTCACCCATTCCTCTCCATTTTAGTTCACTGATTCCTAAAATTCCTTCCACACTAATTTGTTGCAATCTCAATACAGATAATTTTTTAAAGAAATATATTTTCCCTCTCCATGTTTTCTTTTTTAAAAAAATATTTATTTTTAATTGGAGGATAATTGCTTTACAATGTTGTGTTGGTTTCTGCTGTACATAATTGTGAATCAACCATAAGTATTCTTTCCTTCTTTAATCACCTTCCCACCCTGCTCCCCATCACCCCTCTAGGTTGTCATAGAGCACTGAATTGAACTTCCTGTGTTATACAGCAACTTATCACTCGCTCTCTGTTTCACATATGGTAACATATAGGTTTCAAAGTTACTCTCAATTCAGCCCCCTAATCCTTCCCCTGCTGTGTCCATAAGTATGTTCTCTAAGTCTGTATCTCTATTCTTGCCATGCAAATAGGTTCATCAGTACTATTTTGTAGATTCCATATATATGTTTAATATATAGTATTTTTCTGTTTCTGACTTATTTCACTGTGTATAACAGACTCTAGTTCTTTTACCTCAGTTCAACTGACTCAATTTGTTCCTTTTTTATGGCTGAATAATATTCCATTGTATATATGTACTGTAATTTCTTTGTCCATTCATCTTTTGATGGACATATAGGTTGTTCGCATGTAGGGGGTTTTGTATATAGTGCTGCAATGAACATTGGGGTTCATGTATCTTTTGAATATTGGTTTTCTCAGGTTCCAGGAGTGGGATTGCTGGGTCATACAGTAGGTTTTTTTTTTTTCCTATTTTTCAAAAGAATCTCCATACTGTTCTCCATAGTAGTAATATCAATTTACATTACCACCAACTGTGCAGGAGGATTCCCTTTTCTCCACATCCCTTACAGCATTTATTGTTTGTAGATTTTTTTGATGATAGCCATTCTGACTATGTAATGACCATGTAAGTCATGGTCATTCTGATCAATAAGGTCAGTTTTGATTGCTTCATTGTAGTTTTGATTTGCTTTTCTCTATTAATAAATGATGAGCATCTTTTCATGTGTTTGTTGGCCATGTGTATGTTTTCTTTGGAGAAATGTCTGTTTAGATCTCCTGCCCATTTGTTGACTGAGTTGTTTATTTTTCTAACATTGAGATACTGAGCTGCTTCTCTATCCTTTCTATTCCTACATTAGAGGAAAATTGAAAGGAAGATAAATGAATAAGAGATCACATTCACCTCACTCCAAGTCCCCAGAATCAAAATTTGTTTTAAAATGAAGAAAAATGCATCATACAATAAAAATGAGGCAGTTTTTCTAATTAGGAGTTATATATTCAATTGAGACATTATTGATGAAGTCAGCTACATGCCAAAAATGGAGGTGATCAGTGCAGTGGCCTGACAGCAGCCTGTAAAAAATAAAACCTTTAATTTGCTACCCAAGAATTAAGATTCCTTATTCCGAATATAAAGGAAAGTGAAGTCTTAATTTTTGTACCTACAATGAAAGTACAGGAGAAGAAAATATTTAGTAGATGCCATGGAGGTCGCAGACCTGTAGCATTTGGCATTTAAAGCAATCAACTCTGAATCTGCCTCATTTCACTCCTGGCTTTCTAGTTGTGATACTCTCCTGCATTACTAGGTGAGTAAAGTGATAAAGTATGTTATTCTTAAGGCCTTGACATAGTTTCTAACATGTGGTTATTCAAGATGGAAAACCCAGTTCCTTTCGTGCTTCTGCAATAATCAAAATATCCATTTTTAGCAGTAAGTTTACACCTGCCTGTAGAGAACAAATGTTAGTTATGAACAAGTTTTGAATAAAATGACCCATTTACCTACTGTTAGTTAAGGACATCCTTAGGGAAAGCTCAACTACCCTTTGTAAAATAGATAGCAAACATATATGGGAAACAGAGTAAAGATATAACTCTCTTTGCACACAGTATGTTCCTGTAAGGGTGAAGTTTTGAAATTAGAGGAAAATAAGTACTAGCAATTGTTCATTGATTTAAAATATCTTTATCCCTGTCCTCTTTTTTTTTTTTTTTCTACTAATTCTTTTATTTACACATGGACTTACTTCTGAAAATGAATGGTGATATGATAGAAAAATAAGTGACTTGAAGTGATCCCAGTGCCAGTGCTGATTTTTTCAAAAATAAAGAACAGATATAGTGAAGCACAGACTAACAAAACAGCCTCTGGGCAAAGTAGCCTATATGGCTGGTAAACTGAAAATGGGTTTTATATTTTAAAAGTTTTTTCATAAAATATAAATAAAAATGAAATTAGAAAACAAAAATATATATACAAAGAAGTCACATGTAGCCTTACAAATATTTTAATTACTTTTTAAGGGGGGAAAAAAGGATTCTGACCCTTATAATATACAATTGAGTACCATTTAAAAACAAATGAAACAGGTGAGCAAATTAGCAAAAAGTCCATTATGTTTAAATAAAGTAAATGTGAATATCTAAAAAATAAAAAAGAAGTAAAAAATATTTTTCACTCTTAAAATGAAGTATATTAAATTGAAATAGGAGTCATTTAATTAAGCTATGTCAAAATTCTCTGTTATCTGTTCTGAGTCTCACATTAGCTAGTTGAAAACAGGAGCAATATTAGTTATTAAGGTATAGTTCATATATGTGTGTGTGTGTGTGTGTGTGTGTATTAAGTCAATACATTGCTGTTGTTGCTCAGTCACCCAGTCATGTCCAACTCTTTGCAACCCCATGGACGGCAGCACTCCAGGCCTCCCTGTCCCTCACCATTTCCTGGAGTTTGCCCAAGTTCACCTTCATTGTATTGGTGATGCCATCCAGCTAGCTCATCCTCGGATGCCCTCTTCTCATTCTACCCTCAACCTTTCCCAGCATCAGGGACTTTTCCATTGAGTCAACTGTTTATATCAGATGACCAAAATACTGGAGTTTCAGTTTCAGCATCAGTCCTTCCAGTGAGTATTCAGGGTTGATTTCCCTTAAGATTAACTGATTTGATCTCCTTGCTGTCCAAGGGACTCTCAGGAGTCTTCTCCAACACCACAGTTCAAAGGCATCATAAACTAAGGATTAACTTATCCTTTGGTATAATCAAAAGACAGAATTTTAAGAGCTTGGGAAATAGAAGGGAAGTTATTGTCTTTTGGATAGCAAAGCAGAGATTAAATGAGACAGCATGTAAGCATGTTGATTGCATAGATTAGTGCCTAAAATGAAAAAAAAAAAATAGTTCTTTTTATTTTTATTCCTAATCTCCAGAAGAATGAACACTGCCTTTTTGTTTGTTTGTTTGTTTTTCAGTTAACTAGATTTAAGACTTTAAATGTGAACAAGATGGTACTGGACACTTGGAATAATGGATAGAAAAGTGAAATATCAACTGTACAGGAATGTATATGTTACCAAACTTGTCTTCTGATCCATGCTGGGGTCCTAGTCCAGCTTAGACCCCTTGTCTTGGGCAAGGAGATTATTTTTCCAATTGAATTGACATAACCAATAAAGAAAACAAAGCTGAGATTGGAACATCACAAGCTTTTCAATGGCCAAAGAAGGGAGAAGGGGAAATCAGTTTTTAAACCAAATTCTCAAGCCAATTTGAGCAGAGCCAAAATCCCATGGACTGAGGAGCCTGGTAGGCTGCAGTCCATGGGATCGTGAAGAGTCGGACACGACTGAGCGACTTCACTTTCATTTTTCACTTTCATGCATTGGAGAAGGAAATGGCAACCCACTCCAGTGTTTTTGCCTGGAGAATCCCAGGGATGGCGGAGCCTGGTGGGCTGCCATCTATCGGGTCGCACAGTTGAACACGACTGACGCGACTTAGCAGCAGCAGCAGCAACTATATATATTGAAGGGTCAAGGTAAAAGGGAAGGGACTGGAAAGAGTAGGAGGAATATTCCCAATTTATCCAAGAATAGGAGTGTGTTTTGGACCTGGAACTGAGGCAACAATCCTTTTTAGTCCTTGTGTGGCTTTTCCACTTGTCATGGCAATTGACAACTCTCCTGGCACTAATGGGTGTGTCATTTACCACACTAACGTATTACTGTGAGCATATAATGAGACTCAAAGTCTACTGAAGGTGAGCCTTCCTGCATTTGGGGGCTAACTGATTCTGAACAGTTCTGACTTTTCTCTTTGCAGCTTCCTCCTGAAACTTAGATAAGAGAAATTGGTTTCCATTCAAGGGAGTTGTAGGGAAACAGCCTTGGCAACTGATGTAATCCAAAGAATATATTCAATTACTTTATTATTTTGTTTGTTCTTCCATTGAGAAAGAATAATCATTTGTGTTTTAGAGAACAAAGTGACATTTTGAAAGCCCAAGAGATATGTGGTTAAGAGGTCAACATTAATAGTAATAGCATCAACATTTAATTTTAATTGAATGCAATTATCAGGCAAGAACTACAGCAATCACTTGAAAGCTTCCTCATCTTTTATAGTCTCAGCAAAGCAATAACTTTTGCAATGTCGAACACAATCCTGTTGCAGAGTGCGCATTCCATCTCTTCTGATCTAGACGCTGTGTGCTATTATTCATTATTCTATTCAGCCTTTCCTAGAGACTGAAGTTCATTTATTTCTTTCAGTTGTACTCAGACTTGCAAACAATCCCCTGAAGAGCAGAGTAAATCTACTCACAGGGCTAATCACTCTTTTTGTTCTAAGGTGTGCTTGATCAGCCTTAATTTTACTTTCTTGCAGTTGCTTCTTAATTCTTTACAAAAGCGAAGGAAAATATGTAATGTCTATTGACACTGGGAAAACTTAATTTAGCCACTGCTTTAGACTTCTGGTTCCACTTACCGGTGATCTCTGATGGCCTCTGGCATGTTGAGCCATTTCCCCCCCGCCCTGGCTCCTCTTTCCTGAAGCCCGTAAAGCAGGTAAAACAGCTCAGACATACTTGGCAGGAAAAAAACTAGAAAGTGGTGTGAAATACATTAGAAAGCAAGATACTGCCATCTCTGATCATCTGAGGAAAAAATATATACATTTTACTAATTAAATTGCTTGCTTAAGCAAAAGCTGTGCTTGCAGCATGCATTTATTTACTTGCCATCTTTTTTTCATTTTACTCATTTTTAAAATAGTTTCAGAAAGCTGCAGAACTTAAACTCTGTGCCTCAAAGAATTAGTATATTTTTCATCCTGAAGAAAATTCCTGCTGCCTTAATCTCACTGCAGAATTAATCCATTTCTGGAAAATATGAATGAAATGCAAGCCATCATACAGCAGGGCTTCCCTGGTGGCTCAGTGGTAAAGAATCCACCTGCAAGTGCAGGGGAGATGGAGTTCAATCCCTGGGGCAGGAAGACACCCTGGAGAAGGAAATGGAAACCCACTCCAGTATTCTTGCCTGGGAAATTCCATGGACAGAGGAGCCTGGTGGACTACAGTCCATGGGGTCACAAATGATCAGACACGATTTAGCAACTAAACACCACAATGACTGCATTAATACATCATATTAATGTTACTATTTTTCATATTAATTTTCATATTATTATTCATATTAATTAATCCATCATATGAGAGGTATTTATTTGTTTTTCTGATATCTTTGAACTGTTCTAGAAGTTTTAAGAGTTTTTTTTCTTTTATCAATGAATATTTCTTATAAAATAAGATATATTTTCCCCTGAAGATGGTGCAGGAATTTATGATTCATGAATGTTTTATAGCCAAATGTGTGTGAATCATAGACCCTATGCAGTTTCATTTATATTATGGGGATCATTTTGGATATGTCATCTAGAGATTTGCTTTTCTGTCATCAAAGAAGCTTTTTTTAAAACATTAACATGTTAGTATATGGATTGACATTGCAGATTGTATTGAAAGACATTCTATTTAGTAGGTTGCTCTGATTTTGCCAAGTGTGAGGAATAAAATCATTCATTTCCTCTATGTTTTTACTTCATATAGTAGAAAATACATTGTTTCATCTTTCCTCCTAATATTAATAGATTTCAGACAATTCTTTCACCAATAACATTATCTCAAAAGAAGAGTGTCACAGAAGTTTAAATACATTGAACACTGATATTGATTACCCAATTTCAAGTATAATTTATATTTTATACTGAAGATACATAGATAGGTAGGAGATTGTAAGATATATGTTTTAGAGAGAAAGAGATGTCTCAATACCAAGCAACCAGCTTTTACAAAAATTAAATATGATTTGTAGTTCAAATTTTTCTCCTTTAAAGCAGATGTTCTGATATGTCTAAGTTTCAAAAGAAAGTTTGCTGTTCTTAACACTATGGTATGTTTATTATCTAGGGATGATTTTTCATCTCTAGTCATGCAAAGTTGCCAAAAGTGAGGAAAATGTATTTTTTTATGTATTCTGCATTCACATATGTATCTTCCTCTTCCCAAAGAATAACTTAGCCTCATGTAAATCTTCCATAGATAATAATATGCTCGTAGACATAAAGCCAGAGAAGTGTCAAGAGGTAAGGGAAAGGAGAACCCCAGGTCTTACATATTTAAACAGTTATTTTCTGTCATTTTTCTTTGTGCCTTCCTAGTTTAAGAAAAAATAAACATGATAAAAAATATGTAAGATTTTCCTCAGAATATAATGTAGGTTATGACTTGAACTTATATTTTCGATAGAGTTAGACTTTACTTCTTTTTCTGACTTAAATAGTCTCTAACAGAAAATAATGTACATAGGAAATGAGTAAAAATTACCTAATTTTCCTCCCAAAGAGGACCGGTGTCTTATAAAACTTGATACAGTATAAGAAATAAGGCCATATTATCAAGTTCTTTTGAAAGTAATTCAGGATGTAACATAAATGAATAAGATGAAATAGTCTTTTTCTGATAGCACTGACCATAAAGCAACGGGGCTGTGGCTCGTGGGACAGGTGAACACAGATGATGATCTGTGGCTCTTATTCAGCCTGGAGACAGAGTCACTGGCAAGGAGAACAGCTTTATTTTGGTAACTCTCTTACTCCTTATTTTCATCAAACACTGGGATGAAGACTTTTACAACCTCTAATCACACCATCTACCAATCTTTTCACCTTATTCCTGTGCTTTGTTTTTAATCTTGCAATTAAAATTTAACACTCCTTCCTATCTAAACCGTTTCCTTAACTTGAATACTGTATCAGTGCTTCTAAAGCCTTTGTAATGAAGGATACATTTAAATAAATTACTAGGAAAAGAAAAAAAAAGTAAAACAGCAAAGAATGCAGCCTTTTTAAAAAAGAACTATTAAATTCAACACATAGTAAATCACCCTGGCACAACACTTTAAATTTTTCTAAACTACTCTAAATTTTATGGTGGAGAAATTCATTCTACGTTTCTTGTATTGTCACGATCCACAATAACTACTTCAAAGAATGACACAGTTCAACGGAACACGATTTGAATATCATTCAGGATGGGCTACAGTTTGCAAGGCCCAGAGCAAAATGAAAACATAGTACCTTTTAAGTGTTATCCTTTGTGTTGATCCTGAAAGCACTCTAGTAGATCATGTCCACACTGGCCTGCTCAAGGACACTGTTCAGGAATCATATTTTTAACTTGCTGCATCATCATAAGAATCTCTTAACTCTATCTGATCATTTCCACCAGCATAAAAATATGTTACTATATAACCAAATTAAAGACAAAGCAAGAACAACAAAATGCCTTTGACTCCATAGACCACTCTAGCCCCTTATCTATTTCTATGTTTCCCTTCCCTGCAAAAAATTCTCAAACATGTTATCCATGTTTGCCTGGAGAAAGTCTTGATTGTTTCCTTTCTGTTCTCTCTTGACCTCATTTTAATCACAATTTTAATAACGCCAATCCAATGATAATGGCTCTTTTTGTAGTCTCAATGCTCTTTTTCACAGTCAAATAATTCCTCATCTTTCTCTATCCATCAGTAAAATGTGATAGAATTAATATTTCCATTATTATGTAAAACTTATTTTGATTTCCAGTATACCAGTCTCCTGGGATTTTCCCCCAACTTTCCTGACTGCTGTATCCCAGTCTATTTTGATGGTTCCTCTTCATTTCCCTGACTCTTAAAAGATGGCATGCATCAAGGCTCAAGCTTTTCACCTCTTCTTTTTCTATTTATAGACATATCTAAGATGATCTCATGTGTTCTAGTGGGTTTAAATTGTTATATGCTCATAAATTATAATTCATATCTCTAGTTTAGCTCACTGCTCTAAAACTGTAGACCCATGTCCAACTGTGAGGTCAATATATATATATATATATATATATATATATATATATATATATATATATAATATTAAACAAGCATCTTTCTTAGTCGAGTTTCCAGAGAAGCAGACTTCTCTGGATAAAGTTTCCCTTGTAAGAAGTTTATTAGTAATTGTTTTGTAATCAACTCCTTTGGAAAGGGGAGAAAGAAAGCAGACTTAAATTTAGGGAGATTTTGAGCTTCAATGCAGTCCCAATAACTGACCCCCTACAAAGCTCTAGAACTGAGAGAGTCCTTTACATTAAGCTAGGTCTTTTATATACTTGCATGAGTAAGTTAGATGCAGTTTGCTTCAGAAAGCAACTTGACCTTGGCAAGGAAGCTCTCTTCAGAAAAGACATTCTTGGAAAATAATATAAAAAAGACACACATATATGTACATACTTTTTTGTTGTTATTGTTTAGTTACTATGTTGTGTTCAACTGTTTTGTGACCCATGGACTATAGCCCACCAGGCTCCTCTGTCCATAGTGTTTCCCAGGCCAGAGTACTGGGAGTGGGTACGTATTCCCTTCTCCAGGGGATCTTCCTGACCCAGGGATCGAGCCCACATCTCCTATATTAGCTGGAAGATTTCTAACCACTGAACATCAAGGGAAGTCATATATATATATATATATACACAGATATATATATGGATTTATATATTTTTTCATGTATATGTGTATGTGTGTAACAATTGTTTGCTGTCAGCAGAAATTAACACAGCATTGTAAATCACTTACACTTCATTTTAAAAAAAGTTAAAAAAGGCATTCTCTGAATAGGGCCAATAGCTAAAGCCTCTCTGTAGGCAACGTTTCCAACATATAGTGGAATATTATTTCTTTGAATGGGAAATTGGGAGGCATATCATACTGCTATCACAGCATCTCAAAATTAATGCTTTCTGTACTCAACACCTGGTACTTACTCCCCCTAATTCCAAGCAAATAATTGATCCTCTTTCATTTTTTTCCTTCTTAGTAAATCGAAACCTCAGTTGTCTAAAACCTCAGGCCAAAACCCTTCAAATCATCTCTGACTTTTCTCTTTCTCCGTATCCATCTCTTATTTCCAGTCAATACTAAAATATCTCCAGAGTTTCACTATTTCTTACCACTCTTAGTGCTTTCTTCCTGATACTAGTCACCAACAAATTCTGCCCAGATTATTGCAACAGATTTCTACAGGATTTTAATCTCACTCCTCTTTGGTCTATTACGCATGCAAAAGACAGAGTAATTATTTGAAAAACTGCATAAAATAGGTTCATTTCTTTGTGAACATCCTCCAATGGATACCCAAGTCACCTAGAATAAAAGACAATATCCCTGTGACACCTATCTGACCTGATCTCCTACTTCTCATCATCTCAGCAGTTCTAATCTGGCCTTATTGACCTCCTTGCACACTGCCTGACTCCTGCCTCAGGGTCCATTCACTTAATATTTCTATTGTCTGAAGTTCCCTTTTCCCAGACATGCACATTTTTTTCCCCTTCCTGTATGTTTCTCCTTGCTTCTTCCTTAGCAAAATGGTCTTCCTTGACCTAATTATAGAAAATAAAAATAACTATCTTACTGTGCTTCATACCAACTTTACCCTGCTTGCTTTTGCCCTATGTACACTCTTATTTATCTTGTTACTGTGCCCAATGTTACATTAGGTTCACAATGACAGACTATTTATTCACTATTGTATCTTCAGTAGCTAGAACAGTGCTTGGAATATATACTATGCTATCCATAAACATCTGTTGAATTCCAGGTGGATCTGATTTCAAGGAAGGCCTGAACCAAGGTTTCAGACAAATGTCATCAGTATTTTTGCCCCTCTTTCTGTTGGTTAGCTCTGTATAGACTTTATTTTCAGACAGTCTGTTATTAGGACAGAGAGGTGACAAAACAATCATTTTATTCTTGATTAAGTCTGAAATGAGGACTTGGGTAATACAGTCTTTTTTTTTTAATTTAAATAATACAGCCTTAAGATGAATTAAAGGGGAGTAAACAAATGGATAGTCTTCTGAAAGAAAAGAGGGTGACGTGATGAAATGTAGTACATACACATCCCCTAGAAATTCCCAAAATATTAAAACATATATTAAAAAAAAAAAAACCTGCTTGTATATATTTAGACAAATTTCAAGAAGATTCATTTTAGCATTTCCTCTAGAGATTTTTTTTTGGGGTGGGGGTGGTTTCAATAATTTTATGCCTTTACAAATGGTTTACTGCTGTGGTTTTCTAAACTAAGATGTGAGTGGTAGAGTAATGCAGAGTTAACCAGCCTAAGATCTTAGTAGTGTTGAGACTGAAAACCCTGACTTAGAGGAATATGGTCACCAAAGCAATAAGGTAGAATATGAGATCTTTATCTTTAATGGAAATTTACGGACAACCATAAAACCGTTGTGTGTGTTTATAAAGCCAGGTCTGGTCAAGAGACATTTCAAGTTGACATTTAGTCCCTATTTACAACTGTATTTCTAATCTTTATACTTAATTCTATCATGTCTCTTCTTAAAGCCATGGAGGACTATCTAGATAATAGTCAATTGGTCTCTTTTAATTGAATTTGTGGAAAAGGCAAAGACCTATATTTATCAACTTGTTTTTATAGACAATTTTTTAACAATAGTTTAAGACTACAGTAGAAAGTAATTTTCATTTACTTCATGCCAGGAGGCTATTGTATGATCCAAAGAAATGTTTGCAATTTCTAAACCTGCTTGATAAAGCAGGGTTTTGTTTGTTTGTTTGTTGGCTTCTTATTTTTCCTTTTAATTAACCAGAAGTAACCAATCTGCTCTTCCTAAAAGTTAAATTTAAAAAAGACTGCTTTGAAATCTGAGAATGAATGTGGAATACTGATTTGGGCAAATATTTGAAAGCCACTGGTATTTTAATAGCAGTAATAAGTATTACCTTTAGTAGCTTGGCAATAAATGATTCACTGTGCTGTTTCTTAAATAAATCTCAGAGTTTATTGCATGTCTTAAAGCTGTTGCTTCACATACTGGTAGCTATTGTTTATTAAAGCTTAAGTTTGTAAATGCTGTTATTTTCCTGAAGTTTTGATAAATAGGAACAAAAACAGTGTTACTGAGGTATACTCAATAAACAGCTAATAGGTGTCAATTTTCTAGAAGAAACAACAGGAGACCCAATTCATGTTGAGAAGTGTTGATGGTGATTCTATGCTTAACTACCAGGAATTGGTTGATTTGGAGCTAAGAAAATAATTTTAGGTTAAAAAAAAAAAGAACATTTGCATTAGAATAGTTACTTAAGAAAACTGAAGAATTGAGTATCTTTTGTTCTAGTTTTGAATACTTTCTATTTCACATGGATTCACAAAATCCCATAACAGTTTAAAAAAAAATAAAGAAAAACCGTTTACATTTTTCTGTGTTCATCACTCACACACCTGTCTCACACTTACAAAATAAGAAAAACAAAAGTTTAAAAAACTTCACATTAAGAAATGTCTTTTAGGGCTTCTCTGGTGACTCAGTGGTAAATAATCCACCTACCAATGCACAGATTCGATCCCTGATCCGGGAAGATCCCACATGCCACAGAGCACCTAAGCCTGTCCACTGCAGCTGTTGAGCCTTTATGCCACAACTACTGAATACCAAGCCCTAGAGCCTGTGCTCCACAATGAGAGAAGCCACCACGATGGGAAACCCACACACTGCAGCTAGAGAGGAGCCCCTGCGTGCTGCAACTGGAGAAAAGTTTATGCAGAAACAAAGACCCAGCACCGTCAAAAAATAATTAATTAATTAAAAAAGAGACATCTTTCAAAGATGGACGCAGAATTATTTAGCCATAAAAATTAGCTTTGAAACAGCTTTATTCCCTACCACCTGTCCCAGCATAAAAGTAGTTCAGTTTTAGTTTTGATAACCAAATAGTTAGACAGACCAGCAAAATTTGATTGCCACTATAATTCCCTAACTTAAACAGTATGTGCTGGGGAATTTTAAAGCAGAGGTCACCTTTGTGAGTAAAAATATGTGGTAAAAACAGCAAGTGGAAAAGCCCCAGATGTTTATGCTTCCTTTTTCTTTGTTTTGATTGATTTGTATAATTAATATGCATATGTTCATAAGTTCAATCATATCTAAACATTACATTAGATGTCCATCAGCAGATGAATGGATAAGAAAGCTGTGGTACATATACACAATGGAGTATTACTCAGCCATTAAATAGAATACATTTGAATCCGTTCTAATGAGGTGGATGAAACTGGAGCCTATTATACAGAGTGAAGTAAGCCAGAAAGAAAAACACCAATACAATATACTAATGCATATATATGGAATTTAGAAAGATGATAACAATAACCCTGTATGCAAGACAGCAAAAGAGACACAGATGTATAGAACAGTCTTTTGGACTCTGTGGGAGAGGGAGGCAGGGATGATTTGGGAGAATGGCATTGAAACATGTATAATATCATATAAGAAACGAATTGCCAGTCCAGGTTCAATGCAGGATACAGGAAGCTTGGGGCTGGTGCACTGGGATGACCCAGAGGGATGGGATGGGGAGGGAGGTGGGAAGCGGGTTCAGGATAGGGAACACATGTACACCCATGGTGGATTCATGTTGATGTATGGCAAAACCAATACAATATTGTAAAGTAATTAGCCTCCAATTAAAATAAATAAATTTAAATTAAAAAAATAAAATAGAAAAATAATATTACATTAGTTTCTTTTTATGCAGCTTTTTTTTTTTTAATTCTATTTTGGCTTTATTTCTCATTCTGTTTTCTTTACCCCAATTAGCTCTTTGGCACTTCCACATCATATAACTCATTTTAACTCATCTGTGTCTTGATATTTTTTCCCATCATGTCACGAAAAGAGAAAGTGAAAGTGAAGTCGCTCAGTCGTGTCCAACTCTTTGCAACCCCCTGGACTGTAGCCTACCAGATTCCACTGTCCATGGGATTTTCCAGGCAAGAATACCAGAGTGGGTTGCCACTTCCTTCTCCAGGAGATCTTCCAGACCCAGGGATTGAACTTGAGTCTCCTGCATTGTAGGCAGATGCTTTACCAACTGAGCCACCAGGGAAATCATATCATGGTCATATATAATTAAAGCACAAATGTGTGCATGTGTATGTTTATGTATTCACACATAAACTACAGCCATGATACACATATGTGTGTTATTTCTGGAAATAGTGAAATGAGCTTTCAACCTTGTTATATTTTGTCTGGTAGAAACTACAGGATTCATTGATGACTGGATGTACAAAGAAGACTTAACAATGGATGTTAATATATAGCATGAGGAACTATTAATAGAAGGATTGATTTTCCATTAACCAGAATCAAAAGAATGTCCAAGAAATTTGGTCATATTAAATTTGAAATGTCTTTTGGCATCTAATTAAAGCTATTGAGTAGGCAGTTGAGTGTGATTTTAGAGAAAAGGTATGGACTACAAATATACATTTGAAGTCTTGAGCTTTTTAAATACCATGTAAAACTTTGAGATTGCATGAGGTTCTTAAGGGAGTGAATGTATAAGACATTCAGAGATTGATTTTAAGTTGCTGAGGATAAGAGGACCAAGAATAGAGGTCCAGAAGAACATGTGTCTGGGAATTAAGGAAAAAAAGTGTATCAAGAAGTGAGAAATCAGTTGTGTTTAAGGCTACTGTCAGATCAAATGAAAAATAATTAAACAAAACTAAGAAACAAGCAAATTAAGGATTGTGAATTGATCAGTGAATTTTCTAGTAATGAATTTATTTGGTGATGTTGAAAAGAGCATTTTCAGTGCAGTAATTGAGGGCGGGTTAAAGGTATAATTGAAGTGGCTTTAGGGAAAATGTGTGAGTTAATCGCTCAATCATGTCCAAATCTTTCTGACCCCGTGAATTGTAGCCTGCCAGGTTCCTCTGTCCATGGAATTCTCCAGGCAAGAATACTGGAGTGGGTTGCCATTCCTGCTGGGGTCCAGCCCCGGCTGATCCAGGTTGCTCGAAGGGGAGATGGAGTTGGCGATTAATTTAAATATTCATCAAAAATATAAAGAGTAATAGAATGAGGATAGCTCAGTAGGAAAATTCAGTGGAGAAAAGAGGCTGAGTAGCTTGGTTTACGCGGAAAATCAATATAATCTGTGACATCAGGTTAGCTCTGACCACGGAGGCCGCAGGCGCTCTCTCGAATAGCAGAAGGTGCCCCATCTTAGGCACCTTCTCAAGTGGGTCTTAGAAGCCCAGGCAAATAAATGGTCGCAGAGGACCTCCGCGCTCCAGATGGAGACTCAGCCAGAATGTGAAAGAAAGAATGACATGGGGAGACCAAGCTTCGGTGAGCAAGGCCTGTAGCTTTATTTTCAACAGGGGCTTTTATACCCTAAGTTGCACATAGAGGATAATAAGGGATGTGAAATCATGCAAAGTCAGCAGTCTTTGATCCTTATCGAAATCAGGGTTTCTTTCCTGCAAATTTATCATATACAAATGGTTTAGGTGATTTACATCATCTTCTGGCCAGAAGGCCTATTAACATTTTATGACTCTTGACAAAGGTTTGTCAACAGTCAGACTTATTTTCTCTAAGAGTAATTATTTTAAGGTTTGGCGCCATTCTCCGAAGGTGTTAGATAAAGTTGCATTCCTATAGGGCAGAGGTGCAGTGGGTTTACAACAAAGGAAAGAATTTATTACCTTAAGGGTCTAAACTTGCTAACACCAAGGCCACTACTTATTTTTTCTACATACCAACTATATTAATTAATACACATTCAAGGATACAATACAGGGGATGTGGAAACTTGGCAGCAAGCATTGGCTCATCAATGAAATCTTTAACTAGTTTTATTCTGACAGTTTCTAACTCTCTGAGAGGTTCTAAGCTATTTGAATATCTTAAGCTTCCCCAGCGTCTCCCGACTGGGAGACTGTAAACAATTGTATGCATAGCTGTAGGAGTCCTGGTAAACTTGTCACGAGTTAGAGAGCTATCTGAGGGGTTTGGATTTAAACACTCCTAATGCCCAGGAACTTTATTAACTGGAGTTGTAAGTTAATTCTTTATCAGAGAGAGCGAGATGGTGGTGGGGGACAGCCCCCGTAAAGTCAGAGGTGAGAGCACAAAGCAATAAAGTAAGCAGACTCTGGTTTTTGGGGGTAGATGCTCGAGAATATCCAGGGGGACTCCTGAGGCTCGATTCTGCCTTTGCGTATGCTGAGCCTCCTTCCTCATGACCTTTGCCACGGGCGGAGCTCCTCACGCCGGCTCCCGGCACTTCTCCAGGGGATCTTCCCGACCCAGGGATCGGACCCAGGTCTCCCACATTGCAGGCAGATTCTTTACCGTCTGAGCCCAGGGAAGCCCCTGTTTTAGAGAGGATGAGAACAATTTAGAAAACGTAGAAAGCAAAACTCCCAAAATCTTGCCCTAAGAGGGAGATCAGACTGTGGATGCTCAATCACTAAGACTTATCAGACTCTTTGTGATCTCATGTACTGTAGCATGCTGGATTCCTCTGTTGCTGGACAATAATGCTGGATTGGGTTGCCATTTCCTTCTCTAGGTGATCGTCTTGACCCAGGGATTGATCCTGCATCTCCTGCATTGGCAGGCAGATTCTTTACCACTGAGCCACCAGGGAAACCTGATCAGATAGAACATTTTCAGCAATAGGAGGAAAGATATAGTGTGTGGTTACAGGATGATATATATGAAATATATATATAATGTACATATATGAAATTAGAAGAATTTGCAGAAAATTGCTTCAATTTTCTCAGTGAAACTATAATCAGGGTCATCAGATGAGAATAAAGATGTGGCAGGATAAGTTGGAGACCTGAGGAGAAAGTGCTAATAATCATATAAGAAAGAGGGAAAGTGATTGAAGTAGCTAAATACAGTACCATAGGTGGCAGGGTGAATACTCTTAAGGTATGATCATGCTCACAGTGTCCTTCTAGATTAGCTGCATTTTAAAGTTTCAGATATGCTATATTGCATATAATTTGTCATATTATTTAATTTTTTAAATCAAATAAACTGACTTTTTTTACACAAATGAACTTATCTCAAAAACGAAAGTTTTATCAGAATCATAAATGACAAAACTCGACCTAAAAATGTGAAGAGTAAGTCATATTGAAATATGTTCATAAACACTGTTACTTTGTTAAAGGACCAATAATTTAATCCCAAGAGTGCACATACATTTTTGGAAACACTGCTGTCCTGAACTGAAAACTTCAGTTCCTGCTCTCAAGCAATTTAATAACATAAATCAGGACTTGTTTGCCTAAACATGAAAAGAAAAGACCATCTAAATCTGTTGATTTTATTTATTTAAAAAATCCTAAGGGCAGGTACTTTGCCTTAATGTCCTGTGAAATGTGTAAAATCATTCTGTGAGCATAAAGTGTACTCTATCAAATGGTATTCAGGGCGGTGTTCATCTTAATATGAAGAGAAGTTTAGAGATATGCTTTCTTTTTCAAAATTTCTATTTTCCTGTGTCTAAGCTCATTGCTTATTTAGATAAATCTTGGGTTTCTGTTGGTGCTTCTGAAAAATTGGTGACTTGAATTTACATGCAGTGAGTAATCTACTGAGAAGACTAGAAAGAAAAGTTGCTTTGATCTTTAAAGATATTCTTTGTCAAGGAAAAATAAAGAAAAGGTAGCTTTATTTTATTTCACATGCTCTTAAACACATATCAGTGAACCTCTGACTGAACTCCGTTACTTGCTAACTATCCAGGTTAAATAACTCGGGTTGTTTACCTGAGGCCAACAAAACAGGAGCAAGCCTTCCACTTGCTTGCTCTTTCACAAACTCATTAGGCATGTATCCACCTGAGGTCTTCTAACTTGCTCTATTCTATTCTTGGAGGGACCTTCCCTGCATGAATAGCTCTCTCACCTTTTACAAGTGTGGCCAAATTTTCACATTTTTTTTTGATGGCTTTCCTGAAAACCTCAATGTAAGTGTAAATTTTCACTTTGCCTTCCCATATGTCCTTCCTGAATTATTTTATATTTTTATAGCACTCATATGGATTTGAAAACTATATTATATAAATATAGTTAATTATATAAAATTTTATATATAAATTATATATTAAATCTGATATATTACATATATAAATATGCAATTATATAATATATTCTATATAAATACCTATACACTGATTATTTTTCTTTTTCCTCTCTCTCTCTCACTATCTGTAAACTGCACAAAGGAAGCATTTTTGTGTAGTTCTTGTTGAAGTTCCAGTGTTGAATACAGTGTAGATGTTCAATAAATATTTTCTGAATTAATAAGTGAATATTGTTAATGTTGGGGCTTACCAGGTGGTGCTAATGGTAAAGAACCCACCTGGCAGTGCAGGAGACATAAAAGACATGTGTTAGATCCCTGGGTCAGAACAATTCTCTAAAGGAGGGCATGGCAACCCTCTCCAGTAGTCTTGCCTGGAGAATCCCACGGACAGAGAAGCCTAGTGGGCTTACAGTCCATGGGATCACAAAGAATCAGACAAAACTGAAATGAGTTAGCAAGCATGTATTGTTAATGTTACCATTAGCTTTGTTTTGAAGTTAGGTGTCTTGCCTAAGAGACAGTAGTATAGTGAGTGCTGAAACCCAGGTTCCTGGCTCCAGGGCCTACCCAAAAACTCTATGATAAACCCAGGGAAGATGACTGCTATCATACTTCTCTTAGATCTTGAATAAAGGACTCCTTTTGGAATTGATTGATCAAAAATAAAGGCATAGGAAATGTTTTTGTGCTAAGGCTAATTCCTATCTGTTATATTATGGAAAATATTAACTAATAGTAGAATCTCCTTTTTAAAGATTAAACAGTCACTATTATCTCTAAATAAATAAAAAATATCTTCCAATTAATTATAAAGAACCCTAATTGTAATGATGAGAGAAAGAGTAATATAATTGAAGTCTTTTGCATTTCCCATTTGCCTATAAGATTATTGCATGGCTTAAATGAAATAAGGCATGCAAATATAATTTCTGATATTATAATAAGTAGTCAGCAACTTTTAATGTAAGGATTCACTATTCCATATCATATATAAATTTTTGTTCATCATGTAGGGAAGGCTGGCTGTGTGATGTGATGTGTGTTAGTCATTTAGTTGTGTCTGACTCTTTATGACCCTCCAGGCAAGAATCCTGAAGTGGGTAGCCATTCCCTTCTCCAGGGGGTCTTCTTGACCCAGAGATGGAACTTGGGTCTCCTGCATTGGAGGCAGATTCTTTACCATCTGAGCCACTAGGGAAGTCTAGAGAAGGCTGGTTAGACTAATATATTTTAAAATGTTTTTAGAAATATATGTTAGATCACACATATGTACATTATCAAATCTTAATCCTCCCAGAATAATTGTTTCTGCTGATTTTTTGAATTATTGTTCATTATTTCTTCACTTTTATGTTGATATATAGATACCAACATCATGGTAGTTTAACATGATAAACTACATGGTATTTTACAAAATGCTAACAGAAGTAATGGATGTGTTTCACAATTCAAATCCAGATAGCACCACTCCCCCTTGTTTAGTAGACCAAGAATTTATGAATCCTCCCTAATTACTATTCCTTTTGCTGCAGATCCTGAAACAATAGCAAAGGATTGACTAAGAGGATAAGAAGAAGAAAACAATCAAATAAGGATTTTCTTCTAAATCCTGGGTTTTCAAAGTTTTCAATAAAGGCACAGCCTCACATATGAATGAAATAGGCAAATAACTGGCTTATAGTCAAACATAACTGAAGAAATATTCCACAGTACCTCAGGGATTGAAAGTCATTTGGCTGAAAAAAACACTGAGAATTCTGTAGGAATTCCTCCGTTACTTTAGTAACTTAACAAAATAATGACATATAAACAAAGTAACACAACATTCACAGTGCTCTAATCTGATGAAAATAATATTAAATATTAGAGTAGATCTGATACATTAGAAGCAAGGTTTAACATTAATTTGGACTTAAAATTGTTTGCACAAAGTTATCCTACTTCAGAATCTGTTTATTCTGGCTTTTATGAAAACACAATATAATAAATTGTCTCTCAAAGACTATAACAACCACATGCCAAAAACAAAGAGACATTGATAAATCTGTAACAATATGATAGGTAAAAATGACTGACTGAAAGAGGAAAACAACAGAAAACATTTAGTGTGAACTTTTTAGTGGTAAAATATATCTCCAGATCCAGCTTAATTCTGTGTTTCTTGAGGAAGTTAAGTATCATTTGTAATTCCATTTTATCTTTCTCGCTAATATGTATCTGGGAAAGAACCAAGAACAAAGGGGAAATATCAATCATATGCTATCAATCCCATTGACTGTGTGTATGTGTTTATTTTCTTTCTTAGTCTCTACACTTACACTTGCATTATAATTAATTTCATGAATTTTAAAATTTTAGATTTAAAATTAACTGGAATATTTCAAATATATTATAAGTAGCTTGTTGTTTCATTGTATTTTGCTATTTTATTGTATTTGATTTTGTGTGTGTCTGTGAGTGTGTGTATACAATAATGCAATAACCTTATTAAAAAATAAAATAGAATCTTGACCTGGGAAAAATGGTCACATTGTCTGCTTAATTAAAATGGGATATGGTGAAGGTACAAGGGAGAAGGCAAGAGCACTAGTCAGATGATTATTACTTAAACCCATGAGGGAGATGGTATTTGGAGTTCAGAGACAGCCAGATACTGCAGATATTTTAAATATAGACCCAGTGGGATTAGCCAAAGGGTTACATTAGGGATTAAGAATGTTCAGTTAAGGTCAAGTGGTAGAAAGTTGTAGTTACTGCTATTTACTGAGATAATGAAGACTGAAAGCAGCAGTGGGAGAGTAGCAGAGAGCTCAGGGTTGGGGATTTTAATATTTCAAATTAGGTGTGTCTATAGTTCATGTCCAGTGGGTTCTCAAGGCAAGAATACTGAAGTGGTTTGCCATTCCCTTCTCTAATGGACCACGTTTTGTCAGAACTCTCCACCATAACCTGTCCGTGTTGGGTGGTCCTACATGGCATGACTCATAGTTTCATTAGGTTAGACAAAGCTGTGGTCCGTGTGATCAGATTGGTTAGTTTTCTGTGATTGTGGTTTTCAGTCTACCCTCTGATGGAGGAGGATAAGAGGCTTATGGAAACTTCCTGACGGGAGAGACTGACTGAGGGGGAAACTGGGTCTTGTTCTGATGGGCGGGGCCATGCTCAGTAAATCTTTAATACAATTTTCTGTTGATGGGCAGGGCTGTGTTCCCTCCCTGTTATTTGACCTGATAGCAAACTATGGTGGAGGTAATGAAGATAATGGCGACCTCCTTCAAAAGGTCCCAGCAACATATTGCTATACTCAGTGCCCTGAAGCCTGCAGCAGGCCACTGCCAATCCATGCCCCTGCTAGAGATTCCTGGACACTCACAGGCAAGTCTGGGTCAGTCTCTTGTGGGATCACTGCTTGTTTCTCCTGGGTCCTGGTGTGCACAATGTTCCAAGAGCCTGTATGCCCTCCAAGAGTTTATTTCCCCAGTCCTGTGCAAGTTCTGGCAGCTCTGTGGTAGGGTTAATGGTGATCTCCTCCAAGAGGGCTTATGCCATACCCAGGTCTACTGCACTCAGAGCCCCTGCCCCTGCAGCAGTCCACTGCTGACCCATACGTCCTTAGGAGATACTCAAACATAGTTCTGTCTCAGTCTCTGTGGGGTCTGTGGGTGTTGGTGTGCACAAATTATGTGTGAATGTCTCTCGCGGGTGTCAGGTTTGATTCTAAATATGAAGTTATGAAAGTCATGCAAAGGAAGTGTTTTACCAAGGTGACATTTTTAACTAATTCTACAAAGCTCTGAGCCACCATCTAAGCCACGAGATGGTGGCTGTCTGTATTGTGGGAGACCTGGCTTTGATCCCTGGGTTGGGAAGATCCCCTGGAGAAGGAAATGGCAGCCCACCCCAGTACTCTTGCTTGGAAAATCCCACCATGGATGAGCCATGGGGCTCTATGGAGGAGCCATGAGGTCGCAAAGGTTGCAAAGAGTTGGACATGACTGAGCGGCTTCAGTTTCTTTCTTTCTACAAAGCTTTGTCCACAAAGCCCTGCATTAAGTAAATACTAGAGATATGGTTCTATCCCTGGGTCAGGAAGATCCTCTGGAGGAGGAAATGACAACCCGTTCTAGTATCCTTGCCTGGAAAATCCAATGAACAGAGGAGCCTGGCAGCCTACAGTCCATGGGGTCACAGTTCAACACAAATGAGCTACTCACACACACACACACACACACACACACACACACACACACTCACACATTATAATTCAGTTGCCCTTGGACTCTGGAATTTGTGTGGTCCCAGAGGTTTCTGGCCACCCATCTGTTGTGATAGCTGATAGAGCTGTCCCATGACCAGGACCCTGAAATCCATGTCTAAGCCATCTGATCTACCTGTAGAAACAGTGCTCCCTGTTGGTCCAGAAATGGGATTTCATACTCAACCTCTCATGGCTGGGATAATTGTTGTCCAGTCTTTGAAAGGACCCCATACAACCCCACTTTCTTAGTTCCTGCAAACTCCAGAGCAGTACCTAACAGAGAGGTTAGAATCTGCCAACCAACTAACATAAATAAATAGTAGTTCCCCTCCTCTTGAGGTCATACTTAGGCAGATCCCTCTTATATTCTTTTTATATCATCCCAATTTCTTTATTCACCCCTCTTCCATAAGGGGATGTAATGGATCATTGAAAACGAAATCATTGGATATTTTAGGTGGCAAAATCCCAGACTCCAATGCCACAATATAGAATGTATATCTTTATTTTGGGTAAGAGAAACTCAGAACTCAAAGGCAGAAGCTGTAGATTTTATTTTCTATAACTTAAGAAGGGAAAAAAGGTTAATATTTACTGAAACAATGTGCCAGATGTTAGTCTACGTGTTTTAACACAGATTATTTCACTTAACCCTCTCAACATCTATTAACTTTTGAATTACTATAGTTTTCATTTTACAAATGAAGAAATTGAGAAATGATCACACAATTAGCAACTAGAGCCCAGTTTTTAATTTCAGGCTCTCTGGCTCCAGTTTCAGAAATCTTAACCATAAAGTTTTATAAACAATATATTTTGAGCAGAAAAAGAGAAAAAAAAAAGTATATTAAATTATTTTGACAATGCAAACATTTATGTAGAGTCTAACGTATTTGTTTGAATTATTCATATAAAATTAAATACACTCTATGAAAATCATTACTATATTTCCCCACCTGATAAGATTATGTGTATATTCAGGGGATATTATTCTTATTCACTGTTGCAGCTTTCAGATGAAAAAGAGTGGTAGAAATGCTGGGATCTGGTATTTACATGTAGTCATTAGCACATATTTTAATCTTTATTCTATAAGGTATCATGGGCCTTCTGTGCTATTAGTTTCAAGTATCTATATTATACTGTACTGAATAGAAGCCATATCAATTACTTGATATTTAAATTTATGTTTTCTCTCTGAAGGCGACTGATCGAGAGGGAGACCCAATAACATATGCCATTGAGAATGGAGATCCACAGCGAGTTTTCAATCTTTCAGAAACGTAAGTTAATAATTTCTAAATATTTACTTTTTTAATTTTTAAAGTGTTAAACAATATACTGGTAGCAAGAGAACAGACTTTTAATCAAAGACTTTCAGCTGTCTGTAGTTTTATTTTACTTTTTTTCATACATATATCAGTGAGAGCTAGGGGTGGGGGGTGGATAATTCTGAATTCAGAAATCATACTCAGGAGACTATTTATTTTAAATATTTTTACTAGGTAAAATCCACTGAGGTGGAAACATTTCATTTGGAGTTATAACCTGGGATTAATTAGATTCCTTTAAAGCTGTCAGCTATTCATAACAAAAGTATTTCTACAAAAAGTAACTTGGCACTAAATTGTTCATTCAAAGGGAATTTTGTAAGATAAAGTATAATTCAAATGCATTTAAGGTGTCACCAAAGTCTATCCTTCAATTTTTGAGTAACAGGTATATTCTAGAAAAGCTAAGATAAAAATATTTCATGTCCATGCTAAGCCTCTTTTAGGTCTGTGTTCATGTCATTCTACTCACCTCTCTGAACATATCAGGGGTAATTTCAGTCATAACCATTGAGAAAACTGACAGCAGGCATTAAAGAAGGCATTGAAGTTTGCTTTGTTTCTCTTCTGCAATAGCAAAGTGGCCGTTCCGCTGTCACACGTGGCTGCTTGTCAAAGAGATGTTCTTGTTATCTCTCTGATGTTTTCTCTGTGGTCCTGAGTGGTTTTACTCCCTGAAAGGATGGAAATCTAAATGTAGCTGATGAGTGTAAAGTGAAAATTTTGGCAACTTAGTCCAGCTCTGCTTCAGTCTCAGGAGCACGTGGTGCACAATGATGTATCAAGAGAACTGTGGATGGTCACGATCTTTTAAGAAACACCTGAAATTTTGCATTGACAAGGATGGTACAGCCATGAATTTGTATGCCTGGAAACAGTATTTCCCAGAGTTTTAGACTTCACAGATGAATAAGCTTCCATTTAAAAAATGGAAAGACAGATATTTTGAATTTTCCATGATAGGTACATACAAATCATAAATTAGTTATAATTTGCAATCATCCTTAAAGAAAGAAAACTTTGTAAAAGAGGCATTTTAACAATAATTGAGACTGCATGGTACTAGCATAAGAATATGTCTGGATAACAAGGAAAAACTTAAGAGTCCAAAAATAATCCCTTATATTTATAGTCCATTGATTTCCAAAAGAAAGGGCCAAGACAATCCAATTAGAAAAGAATAATCTTTTCAACAAAAAAGCTGGGACAGCGCACAAAGGAGTGAAGTTGGACCTTTATCTCACACTATTTGTAGGAATTAACTCAGAGTGAATCATAGACCTAAATATAAAAGGTTAAACTATGTAATGTAAAAGAAAATACAGATGTAAATTATAATTTAGATTAGGCAATGCTTTCTTAGATATGATACAAAAAGCAAAAGTGATGAATGAGAAGACCAATAAGTTGCACTTCATCAAAATTTGAAAAAAAAAATGATTCAAATGGCATGATCATGGATTTGAAAGACAGCCTCTCAGAATGAAAGAAAATATTTTAGATAATGTGTGTGACAAGGGACATATATGGAATATGTAAAGAACTATATCTTGAAAATAGATCAATAATCTAAATAAAAATGAACAAGACTTTAAATAGACATTTCTCCAAAGATATGTATATGGTCAATAAGCACATGCAACATGCTCATAATCACCAGTCACTGGGGAAATGCAAATTAGAATCATGAAATACCACTTCACATCCGCTGAGAATGGCTATAATGAAAAACAAAGGAAATAGTGTGTACGTGTGAGGAGGTAAAAATATCAAAATTCTCATATATTTCTGGTGGGAATGTAATATGTACATTCTGTAAAACTATTTCTCACATTTGGAGAAGGAAATGGCAACCCACTCCAGTGTTCTTGCCTGGAGAATCCCAGGGGCAGGAGAGCCTGGTGGGCTGACGTCTATGGGGTCACACAGAGTCGGACACGACTGAAGTGACTTAGCAGCAGCAGCAGCAGAGTTACCATATAACTCAGCAATTCCACTTGTGTCTATTCAAGACAAATGAAAACACGTGTCCACTTAAGAAGTTGGACAAAAAATGTTTATAACAGAATTATTTAAAATGGCACAATGTGGACAACAACCCAAATGTTTGTCTGTAGATGAAATAAATTAACAAAATGTGTATTCATGTGGTGGAGTATTATTCATCAGTAAAGAGAATTAAGTACTGAAACATGCATGAACCTTGAAAATAAGATACTAAATGAAAGAAACCACAAAAGAACACATTTTGTATGATTCCATTTGTATTAGATGTCCAAAATAGGCAAATCCATAGAGACAAATTAGACTACACATTTCCTGAGGCTGGGAGGTGGCAGAGAATAGGGAGTGGATACTAATGTATACAGTGGTCAAATATTCTAAAAATTGATTCTGGTGATACTTAAATTACTAAAATCATTGAACACATGTATACCTGTGGTGGATTCATTTTGATATTTGGCAAAACTAATACAATTATGTAAAGTTTTAAAAATAAAATAAAATTAGAAAAAAAAATAAAATCATTGAATTTACACTTCAAATGGGTGAATTCAATGATACGTGAATTATATGTTAATAAAGGCGATAAAAATAAGAAAATAATGAAACTTTCACCACTATTCTCTGTTAAGGATTTCCATTCCTGTGTTTATTTGTTTTTCTCTTGATGATGAAGGATTTTACAACTGCTGGATGTGAAATCTAATGAGCTACCAGTTTTATCAAAGACACTCTCACTCATGCTGCTACCGTAGCAAGTGGTTCTCTTCTACTTTCTCATTTATGATTTTGAGGCCAAACAGACAAAAACCTAACTGAGAATCAGAGGTTCTTTAAGGTGTGAAAGATACAAATGCAGCGTCCTCTTTGTCTGAATTGAGCTAATCAGACAGAAATATCCTTGAATGCAAACTGCTTCCAGGCAGCTAGAATAGGTCAGGTCTCTATGATGATTGCATGGTCTCTTTCAATGATCATTCTTGATTCAGGATCTGTACACTGAGCACATTGCCTTTTATCTTATGGTGATTTTATTTCAGCCAACACATTGCTCTTATTCCCATTGATATGTATAGGCTGGTCTAGACCCTTAGCAATATATTTCAACACATTTGAAATGGAAGAAAATTGATACTTTAATTCCTGCTTCCTTTGATACTTCTGGGATACTTGTGCAAATTTGCATCACCACTTCTGTGTAAGTTTTAAGGATTTGAATAATTTGGGTACTCTCTCCAAAAATAATAGAAAACAATTTATGTTCTCTCTTATCAGATGCTTCAATTCATCTAAGTAGTGATCTTGGTTACATTTTCCTTCTTAAAACAAAAAAAGTACATGCTTATTGTTTATATTAAACATTGTATTATTTTATTCTATAATGCCATTGTTAGCAATAATCATTATGATACCATTAATTTACCTTTTCTCCATTGAAATAAAAATATACCAAAACATTTTTATAATTTGTTAAAAATGTTAGTAGTAATGAATCTCAATGCTAGTATGGATTGACTAAGTGTTGAATTGTTATATGTATTTTAATTAGATTAGTGGATTAGTCATATGGCCAGGGAAAAAACTTCTTTACAGAAAAATCCTTGTTCCTTAAAGAGAACAATCATCCATTATGCAGATCATTTAGCACCATGTATTAAATGGTTAGATCTTTATGGTTCTGCAGCATAATGCATTAATAACTTTGTGTCTGTTCTAGTATATTATTCATCAAATATTTGTTCAGCAAACATTCACTATTAAGTAAACATTTAAGCAAGATGTAAAGAAACTTCCTCTGTAACTATTATGACCAATATATAAGTTATTTATTGCAGGAGATCGAGGAATTCTTATTGATTATCACCATTGTAGCACAAGGCATGTGATGTAACACTTAAACGCTAAGTGCTAAATAGAAGAAGCCAGAGTTATTTCTGCCCCTTGTTAGAATTGTCTTTGAAGATTTTACATCTTCACTGGCATTTTTATTTCTTTCTTTGTGACTAATTAAATTTGACACTATATTTAAAGCTTGATTATGTTTTTCATGTCAATTTAAACTACACTGAAGATTAATATATAAGAAAGATGATATGCATTTTTTTTTCTGTCAGCTCTACTCTCAAAATACATACTCAATCATCCTTTTCACACTACTAGTTCATGTCTCCATCATCTTTCTCCCTAAACTACTACCAGTATCTAACTCTTTCTATTGGTCTGTATTTGTTAATCACTAATTACTGCTTAACATGGAATGCCATATCAAACTAGAAACAATTACACATTTTGAAGTACACTCTAACATCTCTATCATTTTAAGGCCTGAAAAAATGATGCCCATATCAGCATGATGAGTCTGTGAAAGACAGACACTTGTAAGAGTAAATAATGTTAATCACAACTAGTAGAATGTATTGAAAAAGATTAAAGGAAGAATAGAACACAAAGCATGAAACCTGTGGGATAATCTCTGTCAGTGCACAATTATGCTGGTGGGGTATTAGTTCCTGATAAATTATGCATTTGGAGAAAATGAACACTAAAATAGCAGGTTGGTTTGTTTGGCAGTAGATACGCTTTAGCAGTAAATACCCTCTACTATTTTTAATCTACATTGTATAAACAACATTTGAACACAATTTTTATGCTTTGGCAAACCAATTCATTGTCTAAAAGAGCTTGGTTTTCTCAAACACAGTACATTTTAGGACTATAGCCTTAGTATTTGGTGAGGGAATTCTGTGCAATATAGTTAATATAATTCAGGTTAAATTCACATAGTATAAAATTAACTATTTTAAAGTCAGAAATTCAGTGGCATTTAGTAGACTCACAATGTTCTACAACTATCAGTTCTATCTAATTCCATAACATGGTCATCATCCCAAAAGGAAACACAAACCCGTTAAGCAGTTACTCCCAACTTGCCCTTCTCCTCGGCCACTGGCAATCACCTAATTATGTGCAACTTCTATGTATTTTTTTATTTCAGATATTTCCTATAAACAGAAGGACACAATAGGTGACATTTTGTGTCTTTTTTTTCACTAGGCCTAAAGATTTCAGAGTTCTTCCATGTTGAACCGTGTCTCTGTACTTCATTTCTTTTTACAACTGCATAATATTCTGTTACATGTATACACAGCAATTTGCTTATCCATTCATACATTGGTGAAAATTTGGACTGCTTTTCTGTTTTGGCTATTGTTGATACTGTATATGTGTGTGTGTGTGTGTGTGTGTGTGTGTGTGTGTGTACTTTTCAATACTAAGCAACTTTTTTCAGTTCTTTTGAATATATACCCAGAATTGTAACTGCTGGGTCATAATATTGTAATTATTTACTTTTTGAGGAACTGTCAAACTGTTTTCCATAGTGACTGAACCTTTTTACATTCCCACCAGCAATGTAGAAGGGTTTTTATGCCTCCGTGTTTTCATCAACACATTATTTTTCCCACCTGTTTTGTTAATTGTAGCCACCCTAGTGAGTATGAAGTACTATTTCATTGTAATTTTGATTTGTTATTTCCCTGATGACTAATGATGTTGAGCATGTTTTCATGTGCTTATCTGCTATTTGTGTATCTTCTTTGGAGAAATACCTATTCAAATCCTTTACCTATTTTTTAATTGAATTGTTTTTTTCTTTTGTTTTTGAGTTGTACCAAGTCCTTTATGTATGTGGGGAACTGACTCTTATCAGATATATGACTTGTAAATATTTTCTCCATTTTGTAGGATTTTTTCACTTTATTGATATTATAGTTTCATACACAAAAAATTAACTTTGAGGAAGTCCAACATATAGTTTTTCCTCTTGCTCTTCATGCTTTTGTTATCATATTTAAGATTCCATTGTCAAACTCCAAATCATGATTTATTTCTATGTTTTTGTCTAAGAGTTTTATGGTTTCAGTACTTACATATAGATTGTTGATCCATTTTGAGTTTTTTTAGTATGGTTTTTTAATACATTCTTTTGCATGTAGAGCTCCTGTTGCCCCAGCAATCATTTGTTGAAGAGACTTTTCTTTCACTATTGAATGATCTTGGCATTCTTTTGAAAATCATTTGGTCACAGACATATAGGTTCATATACGGACTCTCAATTCTATTTACCAGTATACTTAGGCATTTTTGAATGCCCTAAATTTCCAAGAAAGTCTCTACTCAGTTTTCCATTCCAGGCTTTTGGTTTTCTTATGCCTCAAACACAATCTGTTGCCTTAGGTGACTGCAGATTGCTCCCTGACTTACACTGTTTTCCAGGAATACCCACTGCTTTTTCGCCTTGAGTGAATTCTGCTTTTTAGGCAAAACGAAGACAAAAGCTATGTTATCCCTTCAGGCAGCCTTTAAGACCAGTTGGAATAGACAAATCCAATACTTTGTGAATAAGGGTAGTTTTGCTGCCTCAGACACAAGGACTAGAGTATCACACTGGGGGTGCTGATCACCATTTTTAAGACCACTCTAAGTCAGGAAGAGATGGGGCAAGGACGAGTAAAAAGGGAACAAATCTTTATTATTAGCAATTTTTAAAGTTCCCTTTTCCTTAAATCTACCTCCATTTGGGCGCTGTCAATGTTTGACTATTTTCTAGAGTCCTATCAAAGATGCTTCATTTTTCGACACTTCTTTAGAGAGTGTTGAAACATCTCTTCAAGCTGTCTGGGTCACCATTTTTACTGATTTTGTCCTGTGCAATAGATTTTCAATTATGTAAAATTCAATTAGCACTATTACTGATGTTTTACCAGGAGGGAGTCTTACGTATTTTTAGTATATTACTGATAAGATTTGCTACATTCCTAAATGTAGCCTAATGTATTGTGCCCTATAGCTTCCATCCAGCAGATAGCAGAGTCCTCCTTTCCAGTTATTTCTGGAATTTCATGAAAGGATGCTTGTGCGGACTCATAAACTAGTCTTACAGCTATAAATACCAAAAGACAATTACCTATTCTTTCTCTATTTTTCCATCTCACAAGTATCCTGTCTCTACTACACTGGAACACAAGGCACATATCATCTTAAGCAAAGGACTATTTCCATAATAATCACGAGGCCATGAAAAATAAGCTATTTAGGTATAATATGGCTCTAAATTCTTATGAAATATAAATTTCTAGTGATTCTCTAATTTAATATACAAGGAATGATATAGTCTTGAACTTTAAACTGAGGAGG
The DNA here is from genome assembly GCF_027580195.1 of Bos mutus. Taxonomy (NCBI): domain Eukaryota; kingdom Metazoa; phylum Chordata; class Mammalia; order Artiodactyla; family Bovidae; genus Bos; species Bos mutus. Next base: position 46,033,717 of record NC_091642.1, on the reverse strand, counting down.
AAAATGGAAAACAATAACTCAATTTTTTTTCTTCCTTTCATTGTACTGTGGATTAAGTTTTCAGGTTTTCTATTTCTTAAGTTAACTTGTGAATAAGTCTCAGAAGTAATAAATGCCTTACTTTTCTCTTTGAATGTCATTTTAGAATGAGATTATTCAAACCATTTGGTGTGGGAAGTTGATCCAAACCTGATTATTATGAACTACTCTGGGAATTGGTTTTCAGTTATTTAACAAAACATTTTAAGATGCACCAGACGCAAAGTCAATTTTTTATAGTCATAACATATGTTTAAAACATTTGTTTTTAATCCATATCAATAACAACAATAAAACAAATAGAATAACTGAAACTCTGATCTTGATTCCTTGGCATTGACTCTTTGTACTCAACTAGCATATGTGGTGTGAATTGTTTAAATTTCACTGTAGGGACAAAAGCACTTGCATTAAAATGAAAGCTTTTTATCTATCAGAAACAATGTGCTTTTATACTTGAATATTTTAATGTTTTGTTAAATCAATGTAACCTCTCCTCAAAGTAGATGCTTATTAGGCCTTAATTAAAATGTCATACACAATATTAAACTGGAATATCTAAGACATAAATGTAGAATTTGTTTTAAAGAACATTATAAGTGACAGACTGTTATAAAACAAATTACTTGGGAGGATAAAATCTTAAATGTTTCAAAGTATGTATTCTAAACAGTGAAAAGGTTGATTTAAAAATACTCTAAGTATGAGAATTTTCACAAAGGCTGATCATCTCCCATTATACACAATGCTTAAGAAATGTCTAAATCTTAAGAGAATAACAAAATGGTTAAATTGTAGTATATCAACAAAAGCATTTGTTTTTATAAAATATAAAATGAGAGAATGAGTGCTCATAAAGTTATATTATCTTGAAAAGAATGTAAATATGAAGCCTAAGTGCTCTTTTGAAAGTAATTATAATGTATTTAAATATGGTTATAATAGAAAATAAAAAAGAAATACTAAAAAATAACCCACAATATCTGTGAAAATTTTGATAATTCTACTGTGTATTTTCCAATTTTCTACAACAAGCCTCAGTCATATGGAAATTTGTTTAAAAAAAAAAAGGAAAAATAAATTTTAATCTCTAAGTTTTATCAAAGGTGAAATGTAGATATTTGCATTTCCATAGTGGTCACATATGTGACAATGAATGGGAGTGGTGATATATTGCTAGATTAAAAAAACGACTTCTTTACTCATAGGATTTTGGAACTGCTAAAGATTAATGGACTCTTTGACCTTGGAAATAATCACAACAAGATAGATATCTTTCTTCCTGGGATGAATTAGGCAATATCCACCACCCCCTCGCCCCCAACCCTTGGAGGCTATAGAATCAACCCAGTTACCTTATTTAGTTTGGCAATTTTTCATTATTGCTAAGAAGCTCAACAGCTTTAAAAGCCTTTTTCAATTTTCAGCATGAATCCTAGAAACAAACATCTTAAATACGCAAGCTATGTTTGTGGAAGGGGGAAAAAAGAAACTATCAAGAGTAGTTCACACTAGTAGGAAGACTCCCAGTGATGTAATATCTTTTTGTGCCTCATCTGTTTGTTTGTTTTCTCTGTCACTAGTACTGGGATTCTAACCTTAGGGAAAGCCCTGGACAGGGAAAGCACTGACCGCTACATTCTGATCATCACTGCTTCTGATGGCAGGCCAGATGGGGTGAGTACTCTCTTTGGGAAAGGGTTTTAAAAATAGTACTAAAGAAATTGATAAAACCTTACAGTTCTACTCTCTGAAATGATTTGTTACAACCATTAATTCGTAAATTAATTTTTTTTCACTTGGAAAAGCTACTTAAAATTACTCGAAGTGTTTTTCTTCTTGAATGAGCTCTTTTAATTGATGAAACTATACTCTGAACTTGTTATGCAGCTGAAACTTTTGACTTGATAGAATAATAGACACCTGGGATTAGCTTTCTTACCCAATTTATGAGGAAAGTTAAATCTAACTTAGTATAAGACGTATTTCATTGCATCTATCACCAGCTCAGCCTGGCAGGTCTGGCAGTTTTACCATTTAGGACCTTGTTGTCACTTTTTTGAGGGCAGGGGACAGTGGGTGGAAGGTAATTTGTGTATAAATATGGTGAAGCACTTAGGAAACCAAGTTGACTGTTTCCACAGGTTATTTGACTACTGGAAAAGATAGCTTTGACTAGACAGACCTTTGTCAGCAAAACAATGTCTCTGCTTTTCAATATGCTGTCTAGGTTTGTCACAGCTTTACTTCCAAAGATCAAGTGTCTTTTAATTTCGTGGTTGCAGTCACCACCTGCAGTGATTTTGGGGCTCCCCAAAATGAGGTCTGTCACTGTTTCCATTTTTTCCCCATTGCTTTGGCATGAAATGATGGGACCGAATGCCATAATCTTCATTTTTGAATATTGAGTTTTAAGCCAGTTTTTTCACTCTCCTCTCTTCATCAAGAGACTCTTTGGTTCCTCTTCACTTTCTGCCATTAGTGGTGTCATCTGCATATCTGAATTTGTTATTTCTCCCAGCAATCTTGATTCCAGCTTGTGCTTCATCCAGCCCAGCTTTTCGCATGATGTACTATGCATATAAGTTAAATAAGCAGGGTGATAATATACAGCCTTGACATACTCCTTTCCCAATTTTGAGCCAGTCCATTGTTCCATGACAGTTATAACTTACTTCTTGAGCTGCATATATGTTTCATGGGAGGCAGGTAAGGTGGTCTGGTATTCCCATCTCTTCAAGAACTTTCCACAGTTTGTTGTAATACACAAGTCACAGGCTTTAGCGTAGTCAGTGAAGCAGAAGTAGATGTTCTGGAATTCTCTTGCTTTTTCTATGATCCAACGGATGTTGGCAATTTGATCTCTGGTTTCTCTGCCTTTTCTAAAAGGCAGGTTGAACATCTGGAAGTTCTCGGTTTACAAACTGTTGAAGTCTAGCTTGGAGAATTTGGGGTATTTCTTTGTTAGGGTGTGAAATGAGTGCAATTGTGTGGTAGTTTGCACATTTTTTGGCATTGTCTTTCTTTGACATTGGAATGAAAACTGACTTTTTCTAGTTTGTGGCCACTGCTGAGTTTTCCAAATTTGCTGGCATGTTGAATGCAGCACTTCAACAGCATCATCTTTTAGGACTTGACATTTCTCAGCTTGAATTCCACCACCTCCACTAACTTGGTTCATAGGGTTGCTTCCCAAGTCCTACTTGACTTTGCACTCCAAGATATCTGGTTTTAGGTGAGTTATCACACCATAGTCATTATCTGGGAAATCCAGTTTTTTGACATCCATAGTCCCATGACCACTGCAAAATTTCTTCAGATTCACTTCCTTTAAGTCATTTCTTTATGTTCAGTTCTCTAGTCTTTCACCCACCTTACTTAAACAGATTAGGATAATTTTTTGTATTTTATAAAAAGAAATGTAAATAATTCACCCATGATAGTTTCGTCCTGCTTTTTCCTCCTACTTATTATTTGCCTGTTATGGGTTTTTCATTTTCCAGACTAGCATCCTTGCTTTGTCTGATTTTGGTCTCAGCCTTCTGTGATCTTCCCCACCATGTGACAGAGATGGGTGGAGGTCATAAACTATACTCAGGCTTTGATTAGAAAAAGCAGTTTCCATTTGCATCAGGTATGAAGATGTTCCTTGATTATGCAAAAGTCATTGACCTAAATTATAGTCTCAGGTTGCATCAGGCCAGGGATTTCACCTTTTAACCAGGAAGTACATACCACTGGTAGGGTTGCGCACTTACCATTTCCTTAGGCTGTATAACCATAAGGTATTTTTTTTTTTTTTTAATTTGCAGTGTATGATACTCAAACTTTTGGTTTAGATGTGTATCTAGAAAATTACTAATGTAGTATTTTCTGGTAGTATTTCCTTATCTGAAAATACCCATTTGGTATACCATGTTATCTTATAATGTACTAGTTATATTTTTGAACACTGCAACATGTACATGGTAAAAACTCCAGAAATGTTACATTTCAGAGAAAAAAGAGGTGCATGTGTATATAAATAAAAGCTTACCATCCATAAAATGTGAACAAGATAAAGGTAAAAGCACTTTCTGAAGGTAAGCCTCCAGGAAATACTTGACATTTTCAAGAAGATGCTTGCCCTTTAATGTCATCATTTGTTTTTCCCATCTGACTTTTATTTATTTATTTTTGAGGTGTTTGAAGATTGCGAGCTTCCTTTTTTTCCTTGTCTTTTTTTGGAAAGCTAAGGAATAGGAATGGTAATGAAATGCTTTTCAGATAGACAAATGCCCAGATAACCAATTAACTGACATCAAAATAAAAATAAGTCCTCTCACATTTAATCACTTTTTTTTTTCTTTAAGACCTCGACTGCCACGGTAAACGTGGTGGTGACGGATGTCAATGACAACGCACCGGTCTTTGATCCCTATCTGCCCAGGAATCTGTCAGTGGTAGAAGAAGAAGCCAATGCCTTTGTGGGTCAAGTCAGGGTAAGTGCAGTGTGTGCGTATCTTAAATGTATTATTTATACGTGAGTAAACTTTTTACACTTTAATTGGAAAAGAGATTCAACTAATGCCAGGTGTTAAATGATGGACATCAGAATGATTTGAAAGCTGTCAGTACAATCACTTGGGCATAAGGCGAGATGGTAATAAAGTGCATTCATCTTTGATCACTGTGCTGGATAACTTTCAAGACTATTTTTTTTTTTAATTAATCATATTGTGTGCATTTCCGTTTAAGTTTTTAAGTTTGTTGATTTACATTTTATAACCATTGTGTAATTTAAACATTGATTTATTTGAGAGTATTATTTTCCTATTTAGTATATATTTTTATTTTCTGAAATTACAAGAACTTTTAGAGACGCATGTAATTATCCACAGGCTTCCCAGGTGGCGCTAGTAGCACCATTAAGAATAAATTTGAATTGCACCCAAAACACAAATGTTTAAATGTAAAGTCATTTGCTTGTGTAAACATATTTTTAGCATCTCCTGTGTACCTTATGGGTTTCCCTGGTGGCTCAGTGGTAAAGAATCCACCTGCCAATGCAGGAGATTCAGGTTCGATCCCTCCTCCTTGAAGATAATCTGGAGAAGGAAATGGCAACCCACTCAAGTATTCTTGTCTGGAAAATCTCATGGACAGAGGTCCCTGGCAGGCTACAGTCCATAGGGTTGAAAAAGAGTCAGACACGACTTAGTGACTAAATAACAAGCGTACCTTATATTTCAGACGCATTCCTGTCCAGTGTACTCAACACTCATTCCTAGATATGTTCTCTTAATTTCTAACTGGAAATATTAGCCAGTTTTTGTTACCCTTTTGATGAATAATCCTACTTTTCTTAAATCAGAGACAATGCTTTTTCAGTTAGGGCATGTCTGGTCTTGAACACAGTGGTCTAGAAACCATAAGATGAAGGAAAATTTTGAAGGAACATACATGTATTTTGGAGTGCTAATCTCAGATAAGGCATCTATGTGATCTCTGCACAAAAAAAACAATACACTTTCTTTCCCAAGTTCAGGTTTTAGGATCCTACCTTTTTCCTCTCAGACCTTGGAGTTATAAAAGAGAGATTTGCTGTTGCTTTGCAGTAAGTATCTACAAGTCAACTACTATTACAGTCAAACAAAAGGTCCATTTTTTCAGTCCAGTCTCCTCTCTAACTTTAAAAAAGGAGAGTGTCTTTAAATACTGTCATGGAGAACTTCTTATTTAGGCTTGGGCTCATCAGTTCTTTTTCTGAGAGCACTGACAATACTTGCAAAACCGTCAACTCAGTAGTCATTGTCATTATGAGTGTCACTATAGTTCTCAAATCCTGGAGAAACTGATGAGAGGCATGTATCCCCTTACACCTTTCTACTTCACCACAAGAGAGAGTCTTGTAATTTTTTTGTTACAACATGCCAGGTGGTCTTTATGTCATATGGCCAACATGCCATTCAACTCCAGAATCCCACACGATACTTCTGGTTTGAAAGTTTTACTGTGGATTCTATAAGGAAAAGAAGAAAAAAAAAAAAAAAAACCTAGAGACAAAGTTTCAGGTATAAATAGTTTCTGTCTGAGACCTTAAAGTAATACTAGTGGGGAAGTGAGGAAGTGGAAGTGAGGCAGAGAAGAGAAGGAAGCCAATAAAGGAATCGCAGTTCAGTTCAGTTCAGTTCAGTCACTCAGTCGTGTCCGACTCTTTGCGACCCCATGAATCGCAGCACGCCAGGCCTCCCTGTCTATCACTAACTCCCGGAGTTCACTGAGACTCATGTCCGTTGAGTTGGTGATGCCATCCAGCCATCTCATCCTCTGTTGTCCCCTTCTCCTCCTGCCCCCAATCCCTCCAGCATCAGAGTCTTTTCCAATGAGTCAACTCTTCTCATGAGGTAGCCAAAGTATTGGAGTTTCAGCTTTAGCATCAGTCCTTCCAAAGAACACCCAGGACTGATCTCCTTTAGAATGGACTGGTTGGATCTCCTTGCAGTCCAAAGGACTCTCAAGAGTCTTCTCCAACACCACAGTTCAAAAGCATCAATTCTTTGGCACTCAGCTTTCTTCACAGTCCAACTCTCACATCCATACATGACCACTGGAAAAACCATAGCCTTGACTAGACAGTTAACCAGCTACAATTAAGAGAACTAGAAATTAATCCACAGGGAAAATTCTGGGAAATGACACAAAACTGTGTTCCCCAGAATTACTGATCCTGAGAGTGATGAGACTGGTAATTTCACACACTAAAACCTGAGAGTTCTTGGTCAGTGATGCTGTGGATGGGGGCATATTTTCTACACTTCCTGCCTCCAGGCAACCAGTTCTCTGCAACTCTGATATAAGGCCGTTCAGTGAGACTGCAGTTACTAGCAGAGGGTAGTTGACCAGAGTGAATACTTACTCTGAGGAACATGTGTGGGCCATTGACAGCTTCTGTTAAACCAATCAAACAAAGTGACTAAATCTATGAGGGGCATGTGCTGAAAACAGAGAAAGAGGGTGATGTTGAAGCTGACTCATGAAGGATGCATACTGGTGAGAAGGAAAATGGGAGGGGATAGGGGTTTCCTTTCGAAAGAAAGGTGACAGAATGGACAATGTCATAATTATATTAAGTAAATTATGCCATATCATAAATGTTTCTCTATGCCATATAGGTGCTGAGGGAACCTCTAGAGGGTCTGAGATGGGGCACCACTAGATTATTACGTTATAATGATTACTCCCGAGTAGATTGTAATAGGAGATTATAAATCCAGAAAGCTGAATTGGAAGGCAAATATAATAATCCAGACGTTGAAGCTTGAACTAATATAATATTCTAATCATAATGAAAATTAAGTTACAGTTGTCACTCTAGGATGCCACTTTGAAAACAACTGTACAAATTTTTGATTATATTTAGCAAGTATTCAGATAAAATAAACAGATATTGGAAATTTAGGAAACTTATCTTTCCATTTCTTTTAATTTAATTAGCATTGGAGAGCTAAGTAAAGCCCATAGGGAATAACACATATGAGCCCACAGCTCATAACACGTACATAGATATTAGCATGCTGATTGATTTTTAATTTAATTTTTTTCTTTCTTTTAACTTTTCTTGCCACTTTTCCTAGGGATTCTTTATCTTGAAAGAATTGTAGCATTAATTTTTCTTTATTATCTTTTAGTTCTTAAACTTGATATGAAATGATCTCTATAACTTTTCAGCATTAAAAATTGAAATATAGACTTCAGCACTCACAATTTGATAAAGCAATATTGTCCTGATTTTTAGGCAATAGCATGTTTTCATAAAGACTAAAATGAGTTTGAAAGTACAAAGGAGAAGGAAGATAACCAAAGAAGGTGCATCCAACTGATTCAGCACAGTTCCAGAGAAGTTGTAATTTTCAAAAAATGGAATTTTGATGTCTTGTAATGGTCTCCTGTTTTTACCTAATGATAATTATATAATACATTAATTTCATTAAATGGCTCAAGTTGTTATTTTTGTTGTTGTTCAGTCGCTCAGTCATGTTTACTCTTGGCATCCCCATCGACTGCAGAACGCCAGGCTTCCCTGTTCTTCACCAACTCCCGAAGCTTGCTCAAACTCATGTCCATTGAGTCCGTGATGCCACACAACCATTTCATCCTCTGTCATCCCCTCCTCCTCCAGCCTTCAATCTTCAGCTCTTTGCATAAGGTGATCAAAGTATTGGAGCTTCAGCTTTAGCATCAGTCCTTCTAATGAATATTCAGGATTGATTTCCTTTAGAATTGACTGGTTTGATCTCCTTGCAGTGCAAGGGTCTCTCAAGAGTCTTCTCCAACACCAGAGCTCAAAAGCATCGATTCTTTGGTGTTCAGACTTCTTTATGGCTTAACTTTCACATCCATACATGACTACTGGAAAAACCATAGCTTTGACTAGATGGACCTTTGTCGGCAAAGTAGTCTCTGCTTTTTAATATGGTGTCTGGGTTTGTCATATAGTGTTTCTTTCAAGGAGCAAGTGTCTTTTAATTCCATGGCTGCAGTCACCATCTGCAGTGATTTTGGAGCCCAAAAATATAAAGTCTGACACTGTTTCCACTGTTTCCCCATCTGTTTCCCATGAAGTGGTGGGACCATATGCCATGATCTTCGTTTTCTGAATGTTGAGCTTTAAGCCAGCTTTTTCACTCTCCTCTTTCACTTTCATTAAGAGGCTCTTTAGTTACTCTTCACTTTTCTGTCATAAAAGTGGTGTCATCTGCATATCTGAGGTTATTGATGTTTCTCCTGGCAATCTTTTTCCAGCTTATGCTTCAACCAGCCCAGCATTTTGCATGATGTACTCTGCATAGAATTTAAATAAGCAGGTTAACAATATACAGCCTTGATATACTCCTTTCACAATTTTGAACCCATCTATTGTTACATGTTGGGTTCTAACTGTTGCTTCTTGACTTGCATACACGTTCTCCAGGGTGCAGATAAGGGGGTCTGGTTACCATCTCTTTAAGAATTTTCCACAGTCTGTTGTGATTCACAGAATAAAAAATTTTAGCATAGTCAAGGAACCAGAAGTAGATGCTTTTCTGGAATCCTCTTGCTTTTTCTATGATCCAACAGATGCTGGAAATTTGATCTCTGATTCCTCTGCCTTTTCTAAATCCAGTTTGAAAATCTGGAATTTCTCAGTTCATATACTCTTGAAGCCTGGCTGGGAAAATTTTGAATATTATTTTGCTAACATGTGAAATGAGTTCAGTTGTTCTATAGTTTGAACATTCTTTGGCATTGCCCTGTTTTGGGATTGGAATGAAAACTGACATTTTCCAGTCTTGTGGTCACTGCTGAGTTTTCCAAATTTACTGGTATATTGCGTGCAGCACTTTCACAACATCGTCTTTTTGGATTTGAAAAAACTCAGCTGAAATTCCAGCACCTCCATTAGCTTTGTTGGTAGTGATGCTTCCAAAGGCCCATTTGACTTCATACTTCCAGATGTCTGGCTCTAAGTGAGTCCCACCATCGTGGTTGATGGTGCTGGTTTACTCACTAATTCATGTCCAACTCTTACAACCCCATGGACGTTAGCCTGCCAGGCTCCTCAGTCCATGGGATTCTCCAGGCAAGAATAATGGTGTGGTTTGCCATTTCCTTCTTCAGAGGATCTTCCTGACCCAGGAATAGAACCCAGTGACCTGCATTGCAGGCAGAATATTTACCGACTGAGTTGCAAGGGAAGCCCGCATATGGTTATCTGGATCATTAACATTTTTTTGTGTGTAGTTCTGTGTATTCTTGCCACCTCTTCTTAATACCTTCCACTTCTGGTTAGGTCCATACTGTTTCTGTCCTTTATTGTGCCCATCTTTGCATGAAGTATTCCCTTGGTATCTCTAATTTTCTTGAAGAGATCTCTAGTCTTTCCCATCTCTAGTTTTCCATAGAATGGGAAAATTTCTTTGCATTGTTCACTTAGGAACCCTTTGTTATCTCTCTTTGCTATTCTTTGGAGTTCTGCATTCAGATGGGTATATCTTTTCTTTTCTCCTTTGCCTTTTGCTTCTCTCCTTTTCTCAGATATTTGTAAGATTTCTTCAGACAACCATTTTGCCTTTTTTGATTTCTTTTTCTTGGAGATCACTCACCGCCTCCTATACAATATCATGAACCTGCATCCATAGTTCTTTAGGCACTCTATCAGATCTAATCCCTCCTGTATAAAATTTAATTTTATCTGCTATTCAAAATTATTAAGATGCACTAAGACCCAAAATACGTATGCTTAGTTATATTCAATTTGAGTTACCAACTTTGAATTTTTGTTCTAATATGTTGTGAGTTGCTCAGTTGAGTCCTACTCTTTGTGACCCCATGAATTGTAGCCAGCCAGGCTCCTCTGTCCATGAAATTCAACAGGCAAGCTTACTGGAGTGGTAGTCATTCCCTTCTCCAGGGCATCTTCCTGACCCAAGGATCTAACCCTGCAATGTAGACAGATTCTTTACCATCTGAGCCACAAGAGAAGCCCTAATGTTTTAGTATGTATGAATAATTCAATGAAGGAACTTTTTATTTATTAAGGTAGTATTGTAGTATTAAACTTAATTAATTGGTAATACTCCCAAAGCAATATTTATGGATTACACAGAACAAAAGTTTCATCAAGGTATTAAAAATAAACTTAAAAAATTAAAGTATAGTTGATTTACAATGTCGTGCTAGTTTCAATTGTGCAGCAAAGTGATTCAATTATACATATACACACATTTTTTTCCAGATTATGTTTGTAACAGGGCAGAATGTGCTCTCAGCCATTAGTCCATGACTATCAGCATGTGATCCTTAGCATGAAATCATTAGTGCAAATTAAAGGTCCTGCTCAGCTCTGTCAGCCTGGCAGTGGTCCTGGGGCAGAGAGTACAGTGAAAGGCAAGTCATAGCTTTCTCCCTGGGGTCCTCTGGCCACGGGCTGCCAGGTGAGTTGGGAGTATGGGAACAGACTGAGGGCTGTGTCCTGCAGAACTCCAGAGCCCTAGCCATGGCCACCCACTGGCCAGATTCTGGCCTTGAAGGAGCAGTAAACCTCTCTCCCATCCCCACCGCTGTGACCTAATGTTGACAATGGTCACCATGGGTCACAGTCCATGGAGACCTCAGCAACTGGAGATTACGGACACTTCCATCAAGGTAGCAGCTTCAACCGGTGTCAGTCCATTCAAGTTTCAAAAATTGGTACAGCTTAGATCAGTTGTCTGTCTCTACGAGGTGGTCAGAGGTCAGGGTTAGGTAATATTTTTCCTTATAGATTATTGCAAAATATTGAATATAGTTCCCTATGCTATATGCTGCTGCTGCTGCTAAGTCACTTCAGTTGTGTCCGAGTTTGTGCAACCCCATAGACAGCAGCCCACCAGGCTCCCCCGTCTCTGGGATTCTCGAGGCAAAAACACTGGAGTGGGTTGCCATTTCCTTCTCCAATGCATGAAAGTGAAAAGTGAAAGTGAAGTCCCTCAGTCATGCCCGACTCTTAGCGGCCCCAAGGATTGCAGCCCACCAGGCTCCTCTGTCCATGGGATTCTCCAGGCAAGAGTACTGGAGTGGGGTGCCATGTGCTATATAGTAGGCCCTTATTGGTTATCTATTTTATATATAGTAATATGTGCATGTTAATCCCATATTCCTAATTTATCCTCTTACCTTTCCTCTTTGGAAGCCATATTTTATTTCTTCTAGGTAAATAAGTGCATTTGTATCATTCCTTTTTTTTTAGATCCCACTTGTAAGTGACACCACATTTGTCTTTCTCCGCCTCACCTCACTTAGTGTGATGAGCCCGAGGTCCATGCATGCTGCTGCAAGCGCATTATTTCACTTGTTTTTATGACTCAGTAATAGTCTGGCTAAGATGATTTTTTTTTTTTTAATGTAGAACTTACTATACACAGATGGAATTCACCACACTTAAACGTGAGAATCTTTTCCATATTCCCAAATGCATTTGGTAGCAGTAAAGATGTGGCAAAATGTATATAGACTAAAGTAAAAGTGTTGTTAGTCACTCAGTCATGTTTGATTCTTTGTGACCACATGGACTGTAGCCTACCAGGCTCCTCTGTCCATGGAATTTTCCAGACAAGAATACTGGAGTGGGTAGCCACTCCCTTCTCAAGGGGAATCTTCTCGACCCAGGGATCAAACCTGGGTCTCCTACATTGCAGGCAGATTCTTTACTAATCTGCACAGTAAGATTAGACTATGTGTCTCTATGTGAAATGTCAAACATGCCATACAGATTATTTATTCAAAGAAATGAAAAACATCATAAAGGACTTAGGGGATTCTCTCAGGATTCATGGGAATCATTTGCATTCATGTATCATCTGCAGTAATTTAACAAATTAGTAAGATTCGAAAAAGGAAATAAATATACCATGTACATGTGATAAAAGACACAATTGATCTGAGGAGGCAATTTGAGAATAAGTCAATTGTCTGTCAATAACAGAAGATTTAATTAGAGGAATTCTAGAAAATCAGTTAGCACATGTTGAGTCCAGGTGAGGAAAATCAGGAAATCCTAATTAAACAGCCACTGATAAAAAGACTTTACTTGTCAGTGTAATGTTTTGCTTACTAACCTTTTGTAATATTTCAGTGGAGATAGAATCTAGATCTGTAGCTATGATCTGATTCTGGACCACAAGCATGCCAGCAAGTCATCTTCAGAGTGGGGCTGAGATATAAGAAGCCTCATACCAGCTCCTGAAGAAGTCTCAGTTCATCCCAAATTCTTGGCTGGACAGATAGCCAGCAGAAGATAAGAGAGAGAGAGAGAGATTATGCAACAGAGAAGAAATATTAAAAATATGTTTGTACGTATTTTGGAGAAAGATATGGCAACCCACTCCAATGTTCTTGCCTGGGAAATCCCATGGCCAGAGGAGCCTAGCAGGCTACAGTCCATGGGGTTTCAAAGAGTCAAACAGCTTAGCGACTGAACACACATGTATGCATGTATTTCAGTTCAGTTCAGTTCAGTTTAGTCTCTCAGTTGAGTCCGACTCTTTCTGACCCCATGAATCGCAGCACACCAGGCCTCCCTGTCCATCACCAACTCCCGGAATTCACCCGGACTCACGTCCATCAAGTCAGTGATGCCATCCAGCCATCTCATCCTCTGTCGTCCCCTTCACCTCCTGCCCCCAATCCCTCCCAGCATCAGAGTCTTTTCCAATGAGTCAACTCTTCACATGAGGCGGCCAAAGTACTGGAGTTTCAGCTTTAACATCATTCCTTCCAAAGAAATCCCAGGGTTGATCTCCTTCAGAATGGACTGGTTGGATCTCCTTGCAGTCCAAGGGACTCTCAAGAGTCTTCTCCAACACCACAGTTCAAAGGCATCAATTCTTCGGCACTCAGCCTTCTTCATACTCCAACTCTCACATCCATACATGACCAAAGGAAAAACCATAGCCTTGACTAGATGAACCTTTGTTGGCAAAGTAATGTCTCTGCTTTTGAATATGCTTTCTAGGTTGGTCATAACTTTCCTTCCAAGGAGTAAGCGTTTTTTAATTTCATGGCTGCAGTCACCATCTGCAGTGATTTTGGAGCCCAAAAATATAAAGTCTGACACTGTTTCCACTGTTTCCCCATCTGTTTCCCATGAAGTGGTGGGACCATATGCCATGATCTTCGTTTTCTGAATGTTGAGCTTTAAGCCAACTTTTTCACTCTCCACTTTCACTTTCATCAAGAGGCTTTTTAGTTCCTCTTCACTTTCTGCCATAAGGGTGGTGTCATCTGCATATCTGAGCTTATTGATATTTCTCCCGGCAATCTTGATTCCAGCTTGTGCTTCTTCCGGTCCAGCGTTTCTCATGATGTACTCTGCATATAAGTTAAATAAGCAGGGTAACAATATACAGCCTTGATGTACTCCTTTTCCTATTTGGAACCAGTCTCTTGTTCCATGTCCAGTTCTAACTGTTGCTTCCTGACCTGCATATAGGTTTCTCAAGAGGCAGGTCAGGTGTTCTGGTATTCCCATCTCTTTCAGAATTTTCCACAGTTTATTGTGATCCACACAGTCAAAGGCTTTGGCATAGTCAATAAAGCAGAAGTAGATGTTTTTCTGGAACTCTCTTGCTTTTTCCATGATCCAGCAGATATTGGCAATTTGATTTCTGGTTCCTCTGCCTTTTCTAAAACCAGCTTGAACATCAGGAAGTTCACGGTTCACATATTGCTGAAGCCTGGCTTGGAGAATTTTGAGCATTACTTTACTAGCGTGTGAGATGTGTGTAATTGTGCGGTAGTTTGAGCATTCTTTGGCATTGCCTTTCTTTGGGATTGGAATGAAAACTGACCTCTTCCAGTCCTGTGGCCACTGCTGAGTTTTCCAAATTTGCTGGCATATTGAGTGCAGCACACTCACAACATCATCTTTCAGGATTTGAAATAGCTCAACTGGAATTCCATCACCTCCACTAGCTTTGTTTGTAGTGATGCTTTCTAAGGCCCACTTGACTTCACATTCCAGGATGTCTGGCTCTAGGCCAGTGATAACACCATTGTGATTATCTGGGTCTTGAAGATCTTTTTTGTACAGTTCTTCTGTGTATTCTTGCCGTCTCTTCTTAATATCTTCTGCTTCTGTTAGGTCCATACAATTTCTGTCCTTTATTGTGCCCATCTTTGCATGAAATGTTCTCTTGGTATCTCTAATTTTCTTGAAGAGATCTCTAGTCTTTCCCATTCTGTTTACTTACTGTTAAATAGTGTAAATGTGTATGTGGTTAATCACTCAGTCATGTCCGACTCTTTGTGACCCTATGGACTGTAGCCCACCAGGCTCCTCTGTCCATGGGGATTCTCTAGGCAAGAACACTGGAGTGGGTTGCCATGCCCTCCTCCAGGGGATCTTCCCAACACATGGATCAAACATGGGTCTCCCGCATTGCAGGTGGATTCTTTACCCTCTGAGCCTCCAGGGAAGCCCAAATAGGGTAAATACTCAAGAGTAAAGCTGGATCTGTGGTTGGGATTATGTCATTTTAAACAAGTTTGGTGTTTGGGTGTATTGACCAAATCCTATTTATTCTTAAAATGGAAGGATCTAACGTGTAAGAATCAGGTAGATGAGCTTGGTCCCATTATGAACCCTGGGTCTTAGGAAGTAGGAGATCATGGTACTTATACCTTCTGATAAACTCTACCTTATCAAGGGGAAATGAGAGTGTATTTTCACTTAGAAATACTTCGCTGCTGTCAGTGCTTCAACACATCACTCTGTGTGCATATTTTTTGTCACTGGAGACTGAGGGGATGGCACCTGAAATAAATTTTGGAGCTCATATCAAAGATGTCTAGCCTTCATGATAGCATCTCACTGAGTTCTTAGGGGCTAGAATTATTTTTTAGTTCTTCATGTCCATTTTCACAGTAGCCCTGGGCACGCATGCTTGCACAGAGGCAGCAAAGAAGACTTACTTGGAAACAACATTGCCTGTTAAGGTTAAAAAAGCTTCTCAGCATTGTATACAATACAGAGTGTGCCTCTTCCCAGAGAAATTCCAATTAATGCCTTGTAGAAATTCTTATGCTGAACTGACTTCTTTTAGCTCTAAGTAACAGAAATAGAGGTCTGAGTCAACAAAATGTTCTTCCAGTTCTAAAAGAAAAGAGGCTGAATTTATTTAACCTGAAACATAAATGTATTCCTATTGTGAGATTCGCATTCTAAATCTCAGCTGGGATGAAGTGGTAGTGATTCAGTTTCAAACCCTTCAAGCAGTTTTAAAATCATTAGTAAAAAAATAAAATAAAAAAAAAAATAAAAATAAAATCATTAGTAAACTGCAGTGTTTAGAAGGGTGGCAATAGTGTCACTTTTAAAAAGAAATTGATCTTTCCTTCAACCATACAATTTAATATTTAACAAAATATATCTGAATCTCAGTGGTCTGCCTTTGATTAATGTATTTGTTGTATCTCTATGTGGTGATCTAAAAGTGAAATGAAGGTGGGGAGCTTTATGGTGTTTTATTTATTTTTTGTAGCTCAGCATGATGTTCAGCAGTGCCTAAAACTATAATACTTCTTTTTTAAGTGGGCCACAAGTGGGGATTTTTATGGGTTCTCTTGTCAAGTCAAACTATATAATGCAAACACTATACTCAGTCAAGTAAAGAAAAGAACCCCACACAGTTTGAAAACTTAATGATGTCCATTTTAATGCTGCTATCTAAAATATTTGTAGTAAAGATATTTCTACAAGATATTTTTGAAGCTTGGTGATTTTTCAGGTATTCAATTAGCAGTTCATAAATAGAAAATGTTTTGCATATATTTTTACAATATTTACTTGGAATCTATCCTTTCACCAGTTTTTAGTCTTACTGTCAGCTATTATAATAGATATATTTATGCATGCATACATGTGTCTGCATATAAATATTCACAGTTGTATAATACCAGATGCATAATGAATGACATCCATCCTCAACCCCACAGTAACTAACAACCTCCTTATAGCTAAATGTCATCTTTATCTGAATAACTTCACTGTTGCATTTGAGATGGATCTCGCATTCTCCTTCATGAGATTTCTGCTACCTGTTTGCTCCCGGTTTTCATGCTTAAGCACATCTGGTTCTTTTTGCCTTTCTTTATCTGTTTCTTCATAAACCTTTTCAAAGTAAATACTGTATTCGTCATTTCCCCTGCATATCTCTACTGAGGTATAACAGGTATACACAAAGGAACAGATAATTAATGTATACAATTTGGGGAGTTTGAGTTGGGAAATATACATATACTCTTGTGTTACCATCACGACAATCAAGGTAGAAAACATAACCATCACCTCCTAAAGAAACTTTGGGTATTGGAGGTGTCTACTCATTTGTTTTAATCCTACACATTTTTCTGAAGGGAAATCCCACTGACACTAAAGCCCACAATTTTAATTACACTTAGACGCTGATATCTCCCACAGCTATATCTTTAACCTCTTCTACTCCTTCATCCTACCACCTCAAATAGACATTTGCCTGTAAAACAAACCCACTGAGTGACCTGTGGGTACCTCAAATTCAACATGTTTAAGATTGAAACCTTATTTTTACCTTCCTCAGTAAGGTTTTCTTTTCCTGAATTCTGTGTTTCAGTTCATTATTCCCAGGCCAAATTGGAGAGACATCTCAGACTTCTCTTTCTTCCTTGCTGTCCGTATCCAGTCAGTCCCCAATATTGATAATTTTGCATGCTTCAAACAGTTCTCAAAATTTCCCCTCTCTCCCAAACAATCACAGTCAGGCTCTCATTATTTGTCATCTGACCTATTGCTACAACCTCTTAGTATGTTATCCTAGCAGTAATCTTAAAAACCCTCATAATTATCCTCAGTGTAACTGCTGAGATGTCTCTTAACAAGCATTCAGTTCAGTGTTAACAAGCATAGGTCAATAGTGAGTGTCCATCGATGCAGGAAAGAAGGCACACTTCCCATTACTGCTCATAGAACATCACCTCCAAGAATACTGTCCTGCATGTGATTACTGATGTATGGTCTCAGAACTCTCCCACGTCTGTTTGCCTCTGCCCGTGCCCCTTGCCCTGGTTTCTTCTTTCTTCATTTTTGATTTCGATAGTTCATCCTTGAAAATTCTAATCAACAATAATCTCCTCCATAAAAAGCTTTTTCTAAACTTTCCTGTGTCCCAAATGTCTCACATTCCTGGTCCATCTTATTTGGTGCTTAACTTTTTGGTGGTGCTTACTAAAGTATATTGAGTTTTTCCACTTATTCAAATTTCTTGAAAGCAGAGACTGTATTATATTGATCTTAGAAATCGCACTACCCAGCTCAATATTTCGGTATTGGAGCACTCTTAGAAGGTGCTAAATTCAACTAGACCTAATGGAATAAAAGGAGAAGGCAATGGCACCCCACTCCAGTGTTCTTGCCTGGAGAATCCCATGGATGGAGAAGCCTGGTAGGCTGCAGTCTATGGGGTCGCACAGAGTCGGACATGACTGAAGCGACTTAGCAGCAGCAGCAGCAGCAGCAGCAATGGAATAAAATGAGCTGAAAGTATATTTTTCCACTGAGGATTCATGAATGTTATAGAAAGAGAAGTATGATATATGTCACAATCTAAAATACCTATTTGGTTAACCTCACACACATGCCTACAACTAAATAAGTTGTACTGATAAATAGAGAGAAAGCATTGATCTTGGAAATCTGTCTACTTTTAGAATTTCAAAAAGTAAAATAATATGTATAGGGCTGATTTAAAAAGCAGTATTAAAGCAAAGAACAATTGAAACTTATATTTAGTTAGTCAGTTCAGTCACTCAGTCATGTCCAACACTTTGCGATCCCATGAACCATAGCACGCCAGGCCTCCCTGTCCATCACCAACCCCCAGAGTTCACCCAAACTCATGTCCATTGAGTTGGTGATGCCATCCAAGTATCTCATCTTCTATTGTCCCCTTCTCCTGCTGCCCTCAATCTTTTCCAGCATCATGGTCTTTTCCAATGAGTCAGCTCTTCACATCAGGTGGCCAAAGTATTGGAGTTTCAGCTTCAACATCAGTCTTTCCAATGAACACTCACTGATCTCCTTTAGGATGGACTGATTGGATCTCCTTGCAGTCCAAGGGACTCTCAAGTGTCTTCTCCAACACCACAGTTCAAAAGCATCAATTCTTCTGCGCTCCGCTTTCTTTATAGTCCAACTTGCACATCCATACATGACTACTAGAAAAACCATAGCCTTGAGAAGATGGACCTTTGTTGACAAAGTAATGTCTCTGCTTTTTAATATGCTGTCTAGGTTGGTTATAACTTTCCTTCCAAGGAGTAAGTGTCAATAAAGCAGAAATAGATGTTTTTCTGGAACTCTCTTGCTTTTTCCATGATCCAGCGGATGTTAGCAATTTGATCTCTGGTTCCTCGGCCTTGTCTAAAACCAGCTGGAACCAGCTGAAAGTTCATGGTTCACATATTGCTGAAGCCTGGCTTGGAGAATTTTGAGCATACTAGCGTGTGAGATGAGTGAAATTTTGCAGTAGTTTGAGCATTCTTTGGCATTGCCTTTCTTTGGGACTGGAATGAAAACTGACCTTTTCCAGTTTTGGCCACTGCTGAGTTTTCCAAATTTGCTGACAAATTGAGTGCAACACTTTCACAGCATCATCTTTCATGATTTGAAATAGCTCAACTGGAATTCTATCACCTCCACTAGCTTTGTTCATAGTGATGCTTTCTAAGGCCCACTTGACTTCACATTCCAGGATGTCTGGCTCTAGGTGAGTGATCACACCATCGTGATTATCTTGGTCATGAAGATCTTTTTTTGTACAGTTCTTCTGTGTATTTTTGCCACCTCTTCTTAATATCTTCTGCTTATGTTTGGTCAATACCATTTCTGTCCTTTATCGAGCCCATCTTTGCATGAAATATTCCCTTGGTATCTCTAATTTTCTTGAAGAGATCTCTAGTCTTTCCTGTTCTATTGATTTCCTCTATTTCTTTGCACTGATCACTAAGGGAGGCTTTCTTATTTCTCCTTGCTATTCTTTGGAACTCTGCATTCAAATGGGTATATCATTCCTTTTCTCCTTTGCTTTTCACTTTTCTTCTTTTCACAGCTATTTGTAAGGCCTCCCCAGACAGCCATTTTGCTTTTTTGCATTTCTTTTTCTTGGGGATGGTGTTCACCCTGTCTCCTGTACAATGTGACAAATGTCCATCCATAGTTCATCAGGCTCCCTATCAGATCTAGTCCCTTAAATCTATTTCTCACTTCTACTGTATAATCATAAGAGTTTTGATTTAGCTCATACCTGAATGGTCTAGTGGTTTTCTCCATTTTCTTAAATTTCAGTCTGAATTTGGCAATAAGGAGTTCATGATCTGAGCCACAGTCAGCTCCGGGTCTTGTTTTTGCTGACTGTATAGAATTTCTCCATCTTTGGGCTGCAAAGAATATAATCAGATTCCAGTGTTGACCATCTGGTGATGTCCATGTGTAGAGTCTTCTCTTTTGTTGTTGGAAGAGGGTGTTTGCTATGACTAGCGTGTTCTCTTGGCAAAACTCTGTTAGCCTTTGACCTGCTTCATTCTGTACTCCAAGGCCAAATTTGCCTGTTCCTCCAGGTGTTTCTTGACTTGCTACTTTTGCATCCCAGTCCCCTATAATGAAAAGGACATCTTTTGGGGGTGTTAGTTCTATAAGGTCTTTTAGGTCTTCATAGAACTGTTCAACTTCAGCTTCTTTAGCATTACTGGTCAGGGCATAGACTTGGATTACCATGATGTTTAATGGTTTGCCTTGGAAACAAACAGAGATCATTCTTTCGTTTTTGAGATTGCATCTAAGTACTGCATTTCGGACTCTTTTGTTGACCATGATGGCTACTCCATTTCTTCTAAGGGATTCCTGCCCACAGTAGTAGATATAATGGTTATCTGAGTTAAATTCACCCATTCCAGTCCATCTTAGTTTGCTGATTCCTAGAATGTCAATGTTCACTCTTGCCATTTCCTGTTTGACCACTTCCAATTTGCCTTGATTCATGGACCTAATATTCCAGGTTCCTATGCAATATTGCTCTTTACAGCATTGGACCTTGCTTCTATCACCAGTCAAATGCACAACTGGGTGTTGTTTTTGCTTTGGCTCCATCCCTTCATTCTTTCTGGAGTTATTTCTCCACTGATCTCCAGTAGTATATTGGGCACCTACCGACCTGGGGAGTTCTCTTTCAGTATCCTATCATTTTGCCTTTTCATACTGTTCATGCGGTTCTCAAGCCAAGAATACTGTAGTGGTTTGTCATTCCCTTCTCCAGTGGACCACATTCTGTCAGATCTCTCCACAATGCCCCATCTGTCTTTGGTGGCCCCACACATCATGGCTTAGTTTCATTGAGTTAGACAAGCTGTGGTCTGTGTGATCAGATTAACTAGTTGTCTGTGATTGCAGTTTCAGTCTGTCTGCCCTCTGATGCCCTGTCTCAGCGCCTACTCTCTTACTTGGGTTTCTCTTGCCTTGACATGGGGTATCTCTTCATGGCTGCTCCAGCAAAGGGCAGCCACTGCTCCTTACCTTGGACATGGTGGCCACCGAGAGGAGTTACCCCACCTCCAAGGTCAGGGGCGGTGGCCGAGGGGAGCTACCCCACGTCCAAAGTCCAAGGTAAGGAAACTTATATTTAGAAAAGGACAAAGTATTTATCACCTGTGAGACCAGGAAATGATAATGAGGGATATTTCCAGGTATAAGATTACAAGGAGGAAAACTGTAACCAACACATACCCAGCTTGTTGGGTCATATATTTGGAGTTGTGTTTTTCACCTACCCATTTAAAATATATACCTATCTAAATTATTTAATATTTGCCTAAGAAGAAATACCAACTATTTTTTGCTTCACAAACCCTTGCTGTATTCATCTTGCTTTGCCTTTTAATGCTGCATTACTTATTTATGAGATCCAAGTTTATACAAATTACACTTATGTTTTATAGACTGATGAGAATTCATGGCCTATTCACTTTAGTTGGATTTAGTTATCCTTTTCTACAAATGTTATAGCTTACTACAATTACTTGCACTGGCTTTACTGCTTCACTGAGGAAGAAGCTTGGCAATCAGTTTTTGGTTTCACAAGAAGGGTTGCAAATGTTTCTGAAGTCTTTTATTAAGACCAAATTATGTCCTTTAAACCTTAAGAAAAAAATCTGTGATATATAGACAGGGATTAACATGAATGCAAAATTTAATAAATTATTATAGAGTAAATGTAAGTGTAAGTATAACCGCAGCATATAATGCATCATCAGGAAAGCCCCCTGCATGCTTCTTCCTAGCCCTGATTACTTTCCTCCACCAGCAATAAACCCCTCTGACAGTTTCTTACTGTCTTCTATTGCAGATTTAGCAACTAAATAAGCATCCAAGTAATATAGTTTACTTTTGTCTATTTTTAATGTGTATAAACAGAATGCATGTAATAGTATCTACCTTCTTTCATTCACCCTTGTCTTTTTGAAGATTCAACCGCATTTCTACCTATTTATTCATATACTTTATTTTCTGTGTGTGTCTGTGCCACATGCATTTTCACATTCTACTATTGATGAATGTTTGAGTGTTTTCTAGTTTAAGGCTATTATAATCAATCCTGCTGTGATTTTTAAAAAAACATGATTTCTCCTGGTACACAGAGAATGTGTTTGAGTTTCTATATGAGGGTAATTGTTAACTTT
This sequence comes from Bos mutus, assembly GCF_027580195.1. Lineage (NCBI taxonomy): Eukaryota > Metazoa > Chordata > Mammalia > Artiodactyla > Bovidae > Bos > Bos mutus. Next base: position 46,011,412 of record NC_091642.1, on the reverse strand, counting down.
ATTGAAAATGTGAAAGTATCAAATCTAGATTCTTCTTACCATTCATTGTAGATAAAAAGTAAACATAGGCCAGTAAAATAAAATTACTACAAAATTGGTTACTTATGAATTGCTTCACTTTTCATTTAATTAAGCTCTTCATTAAACTCTATGGTACAAAACAATTTCTAGATACAGTACTTTTTTTCTTTTTGAGCAGTGAAAACTTTAAAGCTGATAGGAGAAACAGAGGAGGTAGTGGTAGAGAAATCAAGGTAAAATAGAAATACAGAAAGGTAAGAACATATCAGTGAGCAGATTCTACTTTGTCCCTTCAAATAAGGATTTTTTTAATTAATTCAAAAAAAGTAACAAAGGCTATCTCCTTCTGCCTTGAAACTCTGGATTATTGACATATTCTCCTTTAATTAATGGGACATACATTTCAGTAGAAATATTTATGCCTAAAAAATTTTATATTCAACTTTTGGTATCACTAAAAATTGCAGGTAGTCTTGGTCCTGAAGAGACTAAAGGTCAATATTAGTGCATTGAAATTATGTCATTCACAGGAAGAACTAATGAATTAACACAGCTCAACAAAGTTTCATCAGTTACATAAATATTGTTGACTTTTGTAAGCAAGTTTGCCTTTATGATTTTTCTGTTTGATTGTCACTCAACTGGAAATCACAAATCCCATGAGCTAAAGAATAATTCACAAATGCATAACATCTTCCACAGACTTAATGTAGATCACTTAATATTTTAAATTTTTATTTTAAAGAGATGATACATATCAATTCTGGTTGACATGTACACACTGCTATATTTAAAATAGGTAACCACAAGGACATACAGAAATAAAATTTTCAAAACAGATGGTACAGACAAAAATCTTCAGAGAACATATTCTAACATGTATTGCTTACTGTTTTATTTTATTTTTTTTTAATATTTGGCTTACTATTGGCTTTTGAAATAAGAGTAGGTGAGAAGACTGTCTGGGGCCTTGTGAAAATTTATTGAAAATTAAGCAAATGGCAATGAATAAGTTCTAGATAAAATTTTGAGAGTGCATCTCAATTCCACTCAGATCTGTAGGCATTTAGCCATGGTTATAAATCCAGGAAGATATTGATTATAAAATTAAAAAAACAGTAGCAGTGTTATTAACTAACATATTGATTCTTTGCTACATGCCAGATACAGTTCCAAGTACTTTCTGTGTATTAGCTCTTTCAAGTGCCGCAAAATCTAATATAGTAGGGTCCTGTGATAGCTCAGCTGGTAAAGAATCCACCTGCAATGCAGGAGACCCCAGTTCGATTCCTGAGTCAGGAAGATCCACTGGAGAATGGATAGGCTACCCACTCCAGTATTGTTGAGTTTCCCTAATGGCTCAGATGGTAAAGAAGCCTCCTGTAATGCAGGAGACCTGGGTGTGATCCCTGGGTTGGGCCGATCCCCTGGAGAAGGGAACAGCTACCCATTCCAGTATTCTGGCCGGAGAATTCCATGGACAGGGGGAGCCTGGCAGGCTATAGTGCATGGGGTCACAAAGAGTTGGACATGACTAAGCAACTTTCAATTCACTTCCCTTCACTAGGATTTTCTCTAAACCTGCAGACTCTAAGAGGTGAATTACTTTGCCAGGACTGTGTGGCAAGTGGCAGAATCAGTTGCATCAAGCTGTAAAATCCTAAAGAACCTGTAATTACTTTCATTGGAAGCAGCCTAAAATTCTGGTTACGAACACTAGTCTTGACATTAGACAGTTTCTTGAATTCTAGTTTTACAACTTAGCAACTCTGTGACTTTGGCAAATTATCTAGTCTACTTGAAACTCAATGTCCTTGTCTACAAAATGGAGAGAATAAGTATAGTTTATAGACTTCCTTAAGGTGTGAAGGAGAGAACTCACAATTGTCCAAGTGTAAAAAGAATTCTAACAGCTAATGTAACAGTAGTGCCAGCAGCAGTAACATCTTATACTCTTGAATTTTGAGACTTACTTTGAGATATATTTTAATTTTAATTCAACAAATGGGTCTATGGTATGACCCATTTTGCTAAACTTCCTAACCATGAATACATTTCAAAGCCATGTCTTTTATGCCTTCAAAAAAAAAATGGCTGACAATGTGGAATTGATTATTAATTACTTAGAAGCTTGCAGGCTGCCATCAGAATCTTGTCAAGCTTGAAGTCCAACTTGGGGATGATTCTTCAGTCAGTTCCAAATCTAAATCATTATGTCATCATCTAGGAAGCATTTCTCCCCCTGTTTTAACAACTAAATTGGAATGAAAAGAAATCTTAAGTTTACTAAAATCAAGATGTACTGTATCTAATACCATTTTTCCTAAGGGGAAAAAAGTGCAATGATTTTGTCATAACTTGTACTTAGTACAAGTGAAAGTCATCATGAGGATTTCTGGCCTTATTAGACCTATAGTTTAGGAGTGATGGATGGGAACTGAATGTCATTTGCTTTCTTGGCCTCACAAGATTAGATTCAGTTCAGTTCAGTTCAGTCGCTCAGTCGTGTCCGACTCTTTGCGACCCCGTGATCGCAGCACGCCAGGCCTCCCTGTCCATCACCAACTCCCGGAGTTCACTCAGACTCACGTCCATCGAGTCAGTGATGCCATCCAATCATCTCATCCTCTGTCGTCCCCTTCTCCTCCTGCCCCCAGTCCCTCCCAGCATCAGAGTCTTTTCCAATGAGTCAACTCTTTGCATGAGGTGGTCAAAGTAGCACCTCTATATATACGCTTTCATACTCTCTATACTTTTTTTTTCTCCACAATACTCATGAAATTTGAAATTTTTTCTTTGTGTAACTTTTTTCAAACCTGTATGTTCCCTATTAGAATGTCAATTCCAGAAGGGCAGGCTAGAAGCTCTCCTAGATGGTGTGATTGTGCTGTGTATCTTTATTACTGGAGGTTATTGCTCTAGTGATTTTTAAAGGCAATTATTGTTTAACATCTACTTTTTTTCAGTATAGTTCAAGTGATAAAACATCAAAGAGCACTTTGCTCTTATCCTTATTTACAGGCCCAGCCCCTAAAATGCTGTTCAGCACAAATTTGACAGTAAATATACATGAATAGCTGGTTTTAGAAAAGGCAGAGGAACCAGAGATCAAATTGCCAACATCTGCTGGATCATCAGAAAAGCAAGAGAGTTCCAGAAAAACATCTATTTCTGCTTTATTGACTATGCCAAAGCCTTTGACTGTGTGGATCACAATAAACTGTGGAAAATTCTTCAAGAGATGGGAATACCAGACCACCTGACCTGCCTCTTGAGAAATCTGTATGCAGGTCAGGAAGCAACAATTAGAACTGGACATGGAACAACGGACTGGTTCCAAATAGGAAAAGGAGTACGTCAGGTCTGTATATTGTCACCCTGCTTATTTAACTCATATGCAGAGTACATCATGAGGAACGCTGGGCTGGAGGAAGCACAAGCTGGAATCAAGATTTCTGGGTAAAATATCAATAACCTCAGATATGCAGATGACAACACTCATGGCAAAAAGTGAAAAGGAAGTAAAAAGCCTCTTAATGAAAGTGAAAGAGGAGAGTGAAAAAGTTGGCTTGAAGCTCAACATTCAGAAATCTAAGATCATGGCATCTGGTCCCATCACTTGATGAGAAATAGGTGGGGAAACAGTATCAGACTTTAATTTTTTGAGCTCCAAAATCACTGCAGATGGTGACTGCAGCCATGAAATTAAAAGACGCTTACTCCTTAGAAGGAAAGTAGTGACCAACCTAGACAGCATGTTAAAAAGCAGAGACATTACTTTGCCAACAAAGGTCCATCTAGTCAAGGCTATGGTTTTCCAGTGGTCATGTATGGATGTGAGAGTTGGACTGTGAAGAAAGCTGAGTGCCAAAGAATTGATGCTTTTGAACTGTGGTGTTGGAGAAGTCTCTTGAGAGTCCCTTGGACTGCAAGGAGATCCAACCAGTCCATCCCAAAGGAAATCAGTCCTGGGTGTTCATTGGAAGGACTGATGCTAAAGCTGAAACTCCAGTACTTTGGCCACCTCATGCGAAGAGTTGACTTATTGGAAAAGACCCTGATGCTGGGAGGGATTGGGAGCTGGAGGAAAAGGGGATGACAGAGCATGAGATGGCTGGATGGCATCACCGACTCAATGGACATGAGTTTGAGTGAACTCCAGGAGTTGGTCATGGACAGGGAGGCCTTGCGTACTATGATTCATGGAGTTGCAAAGAGTTGGACACGACTGAGCGACTGAACTGACTGACTGATAGATGAATAAATAAATGCATGAAAACATATATGACTGATTTCAAACCAAACTTAAAATAAGTATTTTATATTTGTATTCATTGCTATATTTTTCTAATACAAGAGTAAGAAAAATTACATGATTCAAAATAATTCAGTTACCATATATTGAGAAGAAACCACAATTCTACACTAAAGCATTAATGCGGACAAAACACATTGCCTCTTTTAGAATGTACGTTAGATAGCAGAGGTGTAAATGAAAATGATTATATACAATGCAATATGAAAAGTGCTGACACAGGCATGTACAAGGTGTTATGGGATCAAAAAGTGGGGAGTAATTTAGCTTTCAGCATTTAAATGATTATATAAATATACATTTTTATTTATCTATGTTCATTCGGTTTTATTTGATAAAAGTAACATTGGTTCTGTGTCTACACAGTCATGTTTTTGAAGAATGCTCCACTGAGAAAATATTCTTTGGTTCCAACATGATTTCCTTAAAGGAAAAAAAGGATTTCTTGCGTATTTATCCCTTTATTGTTTATTTCTCCTCTCTATATACTCAAGCATAGTTTAGTATTAAGTGTAAGCTTTTGCTTCAAGCCTTCTTTAAATAGATTTCCTGCCTGTTTCAATTTGTATGAAATCCCAGAAGGCCTAGTTAAAAATTAACCTGCAACAACAGAACCCTGCTTAAGTTTCAGGACTTGCATTCAAATCTTCATATGTTGACACTCAGCATTTATGAAGTCTGCCATTATAACCGGACAAACCTACATGCTGTGTGTGGATCATTAACAATTTTATATAGAATTCAAAATCCAGATTTGAAATGTGACTGCTTGGCTAATGGTATATTTTTCCATTATCTCTCTTAACCCTGCGGTACAGCCTGATAGACCATGCTTTGTGTGCTATATACAGAAAACCAATTATGGCAAAAAAGATAAGATTACCTTGTTTTGTTTTAGATGCAATCATATTCTTTTGAAGAGAGATGACTATTAATTTTACTTTATATTTGATATTTGGAACTAGTGGTAAAAAATCCTCCTTCCAGTGCAGGAGATGAAGAGACATGGGTTTGATCTCTGGGTTGGGAAGATCCTCTGGAGTAGGAAATAGCAACCTGCTTCAGTATTCTTGACTGGAAAATTCCATGGACAGAGGAGCTTGGTGGGCTACAGTCCATTGGGCTGTAGAGCATCGGATACAACTAAGCACAAAACACACACAATGCTCATTACTTTATAAATGAACAAAGTTTGTAATTATTTTGATGATTATATCACTTTTTAATGAAGTTAAATTTAGATAGTGCAAGTAGATTGACATGAAACGTAAGATTTGAGGCATGTATAAATATAGTATGCGGTAATGTACATTTCTTAATGCATTAATTATCATGTAGATTTGCATCTGGGTTGGAATATTAATTCTGCTACTTACTAGCTGTACAAGTTGGTCAATATGTTTAAGCTTATATAATATCAGTTCTCCCATCAGTAAAATGAAAGTGATAATAACTTTTTTTTATTTTTATTTTTTTTGGTCATGTCACTTAGCTTGAGGGATCCTTGTTCCCCAACCAGAGATCAATCCTGTGCCCCCTACAGTAGAACCAGAGCATCCTAACCACTGGACAGCCAGGGAATTCTGTTATAATAACTTATTTACAGTTTTATTGTGATGATAAAAAGAGATAACGTACATAAAAGCAGCATTCAAACTAAAAAGTACTAAACAACTATCAGTTTCTATGTATATATACATGCATATAAATGATTATATCTAAGTGACATGAAGTACTTTGTTAGCAACTGCACTCAACATCCAATTTTATTCCAATTTTATTCATTTACTAACTGAATATAGCAAAGACTTGACAATTTGTTGTTTTTTTAATTTTATTTTTTAAATTTTAAATTCATTGTTTAAATTGTATTTTATTTTTTTATTTGTGTCATTTTTAAGAGCAATTAAGAAACTGGTATTAGGGAACATATCTAATGCTTGGGTGTATCTAGAACCAAGCATAGCACCTGGAGAATATTACATATTTTAGTACATGCTGGTTAGGTGAATAATTAAAGCAACAGTTCTGATTTTAAGAACAAAGAGCAGGTAGCAACTTTCAGTCCCCATCAATTAGGTTAAGGGTTGCTGTTTCTAAATTTGCAATTTAATTGCCAACAATGATTTGTAGAAGTGTTTAAGTGTTTATAGAGTACTTTAGCCTAAATTACTTTCCCACTTCACTGGCATAGCATCTCAGATAGAAGCAAATAAGTACATAGCTGGTGAATATAACATAGCTAATGAATAAAATAACAGAATACAAAAGGGGATTTTTTAGACTAAAAGTTTAATATTCTTTTTTTTTTAAGAATTTGATATGGACCATTTTAAAGTCTTTATTGAATTTGTTACAATATTTTTTCTGTTTTCTGTTTTGGGGTTTTGGCCCTGAAGCATGTGGAGTCTTAGCTTCTTGACCAGGGAGAGAACCTGTGTCCCCTGTGTTAGAAGGAAGTCTTAGCTACTGGACTACTAGAGGAGTCCCACAAGTTTAGTATTCTTTCAACTGTACTATACTCCGATAAAAATTTAAAGCTTGTAAGAATGTTATGATCAGAATACTGTTTCTCAAGTAACACAAAGACAACATTTACAAATGCTTCTGATGGTAAAGTAATAATAACTTCTGTCTCTTCTTGAAGCGTTAGATTCTCTTTCACATTTAAAAGGAGGAAAATCTATCAATATGTTTTTCTACTTAATTATATGTTGCCTTGATATACTTCCAAATTTAGTTGAATGGCTATGATCGCTTCTATCTTTCATTCATCCAATCCTTGAATGAATATTTATAAAGTGTCTATTATTCACAGAGCACTGGACTCACAGATCTGGAAGAAACAGACAGGTCCTCATTGTCATGAATCTAACAGCACAGTAAAGTGCCAGCCATTAAGTCCATAAACACACCGTTAGATAAGAAAGTAAAAAATTGTCATGCACATTGTGAGGGGAGAGAGTGAGTACTCTGGGTGTATCTTCCTATGTACGGGGAGGCTCTGGAAAGTTTCCTGTGAGAGAAAGCTATGTAAACTGGGAACTGGAGGCTAAGTAAACTACTGTGGAAGACTAAGCAAAAGAAAATGCAAAATCTAAAATGGAAAAAAATTAGCTTGGCTTAACTGAATAGCTAGCTAACTAAATAACTCAGTAAGAAATGAGGATAGCAATGAGATAATGTGTATTGACCTTTTTCCCCTAGAAGATTCGAACGTGAAGGAATTGTAGCAAGAGAACAGATATAGTAGGATGTGGTTATTTTTTACTTCTTCATTCACTTTTTTTTTGGGGGGGGTGATAAAAGAGAGACTAATGGAAATAGGCTCAATAAGAAGAATGTGGAAGATGCTGAAAAAAGAAGCAACACAGTCCCAAGAGCATAGCCCCTGAGAATGTAGGAGGGTGTTGAATACTTTGATGGAAATTCTCCTCAGTTTTAGTACCAGGAGAATGGAAAATACAGGGATAGATGTTGGGAGGTTTATAGATTTATTTTGAAATGATTACCTCCATGTCTCAAAATAGTGAAATTCATAGCTATGGGTACATTGAATATTGTATTTCCCAGGGTTTCATGCAAATTTCATTGCCTTTATGGAATTTTTCCCCCCTCTGGTACCACTCCAGATTAGATTGAGGCAGAGAAAGGAATAACATGAGGGGAACCACTGACAATTTTCTATAACCTAGCTTTTTATTCTCTCATTGGATGTATTTAAATTCAGATGTACTATGTAATAATAATCTTAAAGGCATGGGTTTCAGTGATATGGCTCTTAATTTCCATAATACAAATAAGTAAACTGTTTCAGAGTGAATTCTAAAATGTTTCCAAGTCATCTTACTGCTTATCTCTGGACTCCAATCTATCATACGATTAAAATAATTTATGATGCTGCACCAATTATAACAGCCTCCTTCCTTGAACAAAGATCACAAGCAGACAGTATATTAATGTCCTAAACTCAAATCCATATTCTCTCATATGCCAAGTATAAGAACCTGAAAAAGTTTCTTAGCTTTTTTGCAGTATTCTCACCTGTAAAATAAGGACAATAATAACTATCTTGTTGGATTTTTGTAAGAACTAAAAGATAGAAAAAATGTAAAGCTAACCATATCCAGGAGAATTCTCTTAAGGAGAATTAAACATAAAAATGAAAATATGAACCGCATCTCTGAGTATAAAGATAGAAATAGATCATTATTAGCTTGGATCAGGACAATCATAGCTCTGGAACTGATTATTTTATTTGAAGGCAATGAACAATTGGTGGCTCAGATGGTAAACAATCTGCCTGCAATTGGTTCAATCCCTGGGCTGGGAAGATACCCTGCAGAAGGGACTGGCTACCCACTCCAGTACTCTTGCCTGGAGAATTCTAAGGACAGAGGAGCCTGGCAGGCTACACATCATGGGGTCGCAAAGAGTCAGACATGATTGAGTGACTAACACACACATATGCTTTATTATATTCTGTTAAACAAGGAGTTTTTAATCTAATGAAGACAGTACAGATATTGGCTTGTGTTGGAGACTGAGATGCACTACTCAGGTTCCCCTTCAAGAAAAGACATTCTGACTTCTGAAAGTGATGTAAGAAGATGTCCTTCAGCTGCCAGACACTTCCCAGAATATTTCAGTTTGCACAGAGAAGGGTCACACCTTTCTCACTGTAGCCCACTGACTGATGGCCAAGTGCAAAGACCTTCTCATTTTGACCCAATCTGGAATAACTCAAACATGCAGCGCCAATTCCAGAGCTCCTTCTGGAATTGGCCAAAACTGTTGTTGATCCTGTACAGTTAGATTTTTCTCTTAATACAATCCTGCTTCTGTCTCTGCTTTTCACATGCATGGATCTGATCTGATTCCTGTCCCACTGTCTCCTTCACAGGGAGGCCAGTTTGCAAGCAAAACCCTTATATAGCACAATGTTTTCCCTCAAGCCATGAAAGAATCAAAGATAGGAGGCTTTTTTTTGGTAATTTTTAATCTAGATTTAGTCTACAAAATAAATAAATAAAGGCAGGCAATATTTCTTTGGCTTGTTTTCTCCCCATTCAGTTTATGATATCTCAGAAGGATTAGTTCATTGGGATTCTGAAACCCAGGCCTGGAAATATTCCCTATAGGTATCATAACTCATGATGTGGATATACAGAAAATATAGTCTCTTTTTCACTGTCATATTCCTTCTACCTCAACATTTTTATAGAGAGTTCTTCTGAGCCTACAGTCTTCTCTAATGGTTTTACGACTCTTCGGTATCATACTTATCCAAGTCTGCACAGACAGATTTTGTCAAAATCAATCAGTCTTTATGAAAGTAGCAAGAATAATGCTTCCTCTGGGCAAACCAAATCAGTGTTCGCACCTGTCATGTTGCAGGGTAGTTTCAGTCTCCAAGTCTTTAGATTTTAAGTTTGAAAAAAGTCAATAACTTTCTTCTTTATTATCTGCAAAGATTCTTGGTAGATATAGAGTTTCGATTTCTCAGAATAATATGCTTCATTTTAACTCCTGATTTATATCTGTTTTTTAATATCAGACTCCACTTCTTTTATTGACTAGACCACTTCTAACCATCAAAAGAATTTAATAGAATAAATGCCATTGTATTAAAGGAAATTTTATGCTAGACTGGGCAATAAGAAAATTTCATTTTTGAGGATGTGCTAACAATTAAAAATGTATGTCCAAAACAAGTTTTGAGTAAGCTCCGGGAGCTGGTGATGGACAGGGAAGCCTGGAGTGCTGCAGACCATGGGGTCACAAAGAGTCGGACACAACTGAGCGACTGAACTGAACTGAAGAGAAGTTTTTTCCCCACTATATATATTTTTTTTATTTCCCATTGGGCTTATTTTGTCTCACTTAATCAGAAAAACTTAAAAAATGTTGATAAAATATCTGGATCTTTTATAAATCTATAACTTTAAAAAAAATCTATGCATATTTCTAACGTTAAGGTGAACAGCAGTGCCATTTTGCACCAGAATTTAAGGAAACAAACAAAAGCACCTTGCAGAATGCCTGCCTTGTGATGATCATCCTAAAATAGTGACCACCTGTTTACACAGTCAGTGACACACGTAGGGATGTACTCTGAGAGTGAATTCGAAGGAAATCAACTAAAAAAAGGAAGAGCAAGCAGAATATAAATCCAAAATTTCTGATTTGAAAGAAAATTCTACATTTTTGACATCTCAGTTCTTTTCCCAGGCCCATGAATCAGACCTCGGGAGTAAAAATGGAATGATAAGTTACTTCTTCCAGTTAATTTTATTTCACTAATTTAAAGGAATATGTTAGACAGAACAGTAAATGTAATCTTCTGTTACTTCAGTGCATTGTTGGCACAGGAATGAATATAAAACATGTATTTCCAGGTCAACCAATTTGATGACATCTCAGATTGGGGCAATGGAATGTAACTAAAAACTGTTACATTTTAAGCTCACCTCAAGGGATAAGGGCTGATAGGATAAAACCAAAAGTTCAAAATCTGTATCTTTCTCTACCTCAGTGACTTTATCAAGGTCGGTGACTATGATAAGATTGCAATAATATGTTTAAAATGGAGAAAGCCCTTTTAATTTTATGGTTGTCATTTGGGAAGCAGTATGTGCTTATATCAAACCCAAAGTATTATTCACAGTATTTGAGCTCTAGGAGATACTTTTCTCTTATTTTGGAGAAGGAAATGGCAACCCACTCCAGTATTCTTGCCTGGATAATTCCATGAACAGAGGAGTCTAGCAGGCTAGAGGCCATGGGATCCCAAAGAGTCAGACATGACTGTGAGACTAACACTTTCTCTTATTAAATGGATGTCATATTGGCCAAAGGCCTTGTTCATTTCTTTTGTCTTAGATATGTATCTGATAATCTAATATTTGAATATTCTCCATAAAATACAATAATGGAGAATTTCACAGAAAATTCAACTGGCTGTCACATTTTTTTTCCCACTTTTCAGTTACAATTTTCTTCTGCCATTGACACAAGCAAATAATTTGTGAGACCTATAACAGGAAATGTTCTATGATAGATAGAAGGACAATACTTAGGGCATAGATTATTCTTAGCTCTTTAGAGAAATATATGTGAATGCTTCTGTTTAATATAAAAGAATATTGTGTAAAAATAAAATTAAAATTTGGGATTAGCAGGGAGGATGATCTGATAAGCAAGTATCACATCTTTAATAAGCATAGAGGAAACTGTTTAAAATTTACAAAAAAGAAAATAATAGTGTCAGAACTTGACAGACAAGGTGAGCACAACTATATGAGAAATGCCTGAGTCAAGCAGACTATATAAAATGCAATCTATGACAATAATAGTTTTCTCTTACTTCATACTTAAAAACTGATGACTGTTGACTACTGCTCTAGAGATGCCCTGAAAGAGTTATCCTGCATGAGAGTTTGGACAAATGTTTTAGAAAGGGATGCCATTATAATGAGTGCTGAGGAATAATGTTTACACTACAGTGTTTATTTATGCTATATTGGGAAGTTAGAGAAGACTTTCTTTTGACTATTCAATATTAACTGGGACATATTACCCCCCAAATGGAAAAAAATCAGTTTTGAGAGGCAAAAATATATTATTTATATATAAAACACAGATAAACATATACATAAACATATATAATAAATCTGTGGTGATAAAATTTCATTGGGGTACAACTAGGAAGAAAAAGACTATCTAAAAGCCCTCCTTAAGTGGGTTATAGTGAAAAAAGTTTAAGCAACAATGGAACAGAGTATTAGAAAATAAAACTATTTAATTCCACGAAAAATGGAAGGTATACTAGAACACTGTTAAACTGAACTGAAAACAAATTTTCTTGTAGGATTCTAGCTGACTTGAAGTAAAAGAAAGCAGTAAAACAAAAGCATAAGGACAAAATTCTGGAATAAACAATTATTGATGTGATTACTCAATTCACATATCAAAAGGAATGCTTGTGTTTTCCTTTTTTAAAAAAAGAGTATACATACTACATGAAAGTTTATTTTGTTCATGTGATTGAGTGCTTGGGGAAGGAATGATATGTTAACGGCGGCATCATGGAAAGAGCTTCAGATGAAATACTTGCAGAAAACGTGTATCTACTGTCTGTCAACGCAAAGAACCTGCATGGCTCAGATATGAACAAGCTAGCCTGCTCTGAAAAAACTCTTAATTTCATGAGGGCCGTAAAAAACGTAATAACACCTTCAGTAAAGGAGCAGTGCGCTATAGGAGCATAGTGATAAGACTTTTAACTTAGATGTTTCTGAGTGTAGTGACAGGTGGGCTGAAGAATAACCAGTTTGTGAAGTAGGGGGAGGACTTCAAGCTAGAAAAAGCAGGGAACAGACAGCATAGTTAGTTTGGCAGAATACACTTAGATTTAGGGTTTAGAACATGTTTGTCCATAGAAAAGATATGGGACTGAAGATGTTGGAGAAGTAAAGTAAGAGGAGCTGAGGAAACACAAAATGCAATTTTAATTTTATGTGACCTTGCACCATCAATGAAATGATGTTATATTGGACTGCAAGGAGATCCAACCAGTCCGTTCTAGAGATCAGTCCTGGGTGTTCTTTGGAAGGAATGATGCTAAAGCTGAAACTCCAGTACTTTGGCCACCTCATGCGAAGAGTTGACTCACTGGAAAAGACTCTGATGCTGGGAGGGATTGGGGGCAGGAGGAGAAGGGGACGACAGAGGATGAGATGGCTGGATGGCATCACTGACTCGATGGACATGAGTCTGAGTGAACTCTGGGAGTTGGTGATGGACAGGGAGGCCTGGCGTGCTGCGATTCATGGGGTCACAAAGAGTCAGACACGACTGAGCGACTTAACTGAACTGAACCAAACACCAAACCCACAGTACAAATTTATCAATTGCAAATAAGTAGGCTGCTACCGCTACTGCTACTGCTAAGTCACTTCAGTCGTGTCCGTGGGGTGCCGTTGCCTTCTCCAAATAAGTAGGCTAGGAAAACATAAAAATCACTGAATGAGTCATCACAAATTTTCCTTCTAGTATAATAGGGGATATATAATATATATATATATTATATATAAAATAAATAATATATTTATTATATATAAATAATATATGCAAAGATATATATATATCTTCTAGTATAATAAGGGATATATATTGGGGTATATATAATAATATTTGATAGAACATACACGTAAAATAGATAAATATGAATTATATATATATATATATATGATGAATGCGCATGTAAAAACTTGTAGTACAGGGCTACATGGCTTTTTCCTAATACTTACTTAGTAAACCACTTGGAGTTAATTTACATTCAAACATTAAGAGAACTTTAGACTATGTTGTAACAGCTTAAACTGGTTTGCTTAATTTGACACTTAATTTATTTCATTAAGTATAACCGAAATCAAGGAAGGCATGTTATTTGCATGTACTTGCTGTCTAGAGCTTTGGCTTCCCTTCCTTATTCCTATCCTTGCACCAACTTCCCACTTCTCATGTTGCTGCTGCTGCTAAGTCACTTCAGTCGTGTCCGACTCTGTGCGACCCCATAGACGGCAGCCCACCAGGCTCCCCCGTCCCTGGGATTCTCCAGGCAAGAACACTGGAGTGGGTTGCCATTTCCTTCCCCAATGCATGAAAGTGAAAAGTGAACATGAAGATGCTCAGTCGTGTCCGACTCTTAGTGACCCCATGGACTGCAGCCCACCAGGCTCCTCCGTCCATGGGATTTTCCAGGCAAGAGTAATGGAGTGGGGTGCCATTGCCTTCTCCACCCACTTCTCATACATTGTCACAATTTCTGTTACCAAATATTTCACAGGTTTTTTTTTTCCCTATTAATGCCTCTTATTATGTAAAAATGGATGAACATGACTTTTAGGCCTAATATTTAATTGCACAACATAGAGGTATAGAAAGTAGTTTGTGCTGAGTGCAAAAGGGATCAGAAGGCTGGATGGAAAGAAGAGGTTCCCAGAAAGAAGCTGAGTGAAACTGGAGGTATGTTTTGAAGAATTAAATAGGATTTAAAAACAAATGCCTAGAAGTGAAAGTAAGAGGGAACATTGTATGTTTGAAGGACAACAAGGCAGGTAGACTGGTTTTTTTTTTGGCTCTGCTGGATCTTTTTGTGGTGGTTCCTGGGCTTTCTATAGTGGCTTGAGGGAGTTTCTCTAGTTCTCTTAAACTACAGCACACGGGGCAGCACACAGGGTTCTCTTGTGGAGCACAGACTCTAGAGCATGTGGTCTCTCTACTTGTGGTGCATGGCCTCTCTAGTTGCAACCCATGGGCCTAGTTGCCCCACAGCACATGGGCTCTTAGCTCCCCAACCAGGAATTGAACCTGCGTCTCCTACATTGAAAGGTAGATTTCTAACCACTGGACTACTAGACTCTACTATCGTTTCCAGGTTTTTGCTGCCCCACACTCCAAAAGGATGTTACTTCCCCATCTTATGACATTACCAATGATGCTGTAAGATTTGTAGATGATATGTTCCACATTGAAGCAGAAGCATTAAGAGCTGTGGCTTTATTATCTTTCCCCCACCCTTGGTCACATGGATGTACATATGTATGTGTGCATGCTCAGTCATGTCTGACTCTTGCAACCCCATGGTCTGTAGCCCATCAGGCTCCTCTGTCCATGGAAATTTCCAGGCAAGAATGCTGCAGTGGGTGTCCATTTACTTCTTCAGGGGCTCTTTCCAACCCAGGGATCAAACCTGCATCTCCTGCATTGGCAGGCAGATTCTTTACCACTGCAACCTGGGAAGCCCAGTCACATGAGTGACATGTTCCAATAAAGCCTGCTCCTTCAGACTCCTTCCTTGAGTAAAGACAGAAGAGCTACATGGAATCCATGGTAGATACTGCATGGATGAGAAATAAACATCAGTGAGAGCAAACCGCTGAGATTTTGGAGTTATTTAAGAGCTGTCTGACATAATAAATAAACTCTTTTGATTAAAACATAGAGTTTACGTCAGAGAGTTAGTTCTGAGAGGTTAGTGTATAAGTATAGGTTAGGAAAAGATCACATAGAGCCTTCAATGTTATAATAAAATGTAATTTATTATGTAAACTAGAAATGATTGTTTTGGCTATTATTAGTGAATAAAACAAAATTTTCATTTAAGGCACATACTGCTTCATAAGAAGCAGTCCTCATGAAGTATTTATTCAGCAAATATTCACGGAACCTTAATACAGAAAAGGCAGTAGAAGTTAAACTGGGAGCAATGCATTTTTCGTGTCCTCAATTTGCAGGAAGTATAGTGTAGAAGAGAAGCAGGTGAGCAAGCAGCTACCTTATATTGTTGAACTAAATGAAAACAAAATGGCAAGGAGTGTTAGTGGAAGGACAATGTCTTGATTTGGGGAAACCAGGAAAGGCATCCTAGAAAAATGTCCAAGCCAGGAAAGACAGTTTAGTAGAGGTTTGCTCCTTGGTAGAATAGAAAGAATTTAAAATCACTAAAAAAATACATAGCTTTGGAGAAAAATACGGGCAGCTGTCAAAACTTTTATGCGGGGAAATACTGTTTACTGAGTTCTCTGGGTAGAATTTATCTTTCAGATTTGGAAGGATGGTCTGAGTAGTTATGACAAGTTAAGAAATGTTTAGTGTGAAATAATTCTTAGATCCCTTTCAGCTCTCACTATAATGATTTTAAGAGCCTCACAACTTATGATCAGTTCCTGACCACTCACCTGTTGACATACATTTGTTTCCCAACCCATGATGAAAGTACTTTAAAATGCAAGTGGAAGTTACCTTCTCTTCTGCTTTCAAATGTTATACATTTTTGATTTTTCAAAAATTCAGTATTTTTCTCAGTCCAGATGTAGCAAACATTCCTCAATGTGACAATATCCATAAAAAGATCAGGTGTAATTTTTCATAGAAATTTCTCTATCATATGTCTAATACTACCTGAATTTACACCTCAAATGTCTTAAATCTTCATTATTGTTTCTTGTAATAACTAAAGTGCTCTTTCCTTTTTGTTGTATATCATTTCATCATACAAGCTTTCTTCATATTTTTATTTGTTATACTAAAAACACAACATGGACAGGTTTTAAGATTTTTCACATATTATTTCTATAATTAATACAGGCACCCCAATTCTCAGATCTTGACAAAAACAAAGCAATGGAACTTAATAGACACACTGCTCCTCCTGCTGTTGAAGCTTAATCACTTCAATCGTGTCCGATTCTGTGTGACCCTATGGACTGTAACCAACCAGGCTTCTCTGTCCATGGTATTCTCCAGGCAAAAATACTGGAGTAGGTTGCCATTTCCTTCTACAGGGGATCTTTCCAACCCTGGGATCGAACCCAAGTCTCCTGCATTACACACTGTAGGCAGATTTTTTACTGTAGAGCCACAAAAGAGCCCAATAGACTTACTGCCAGGTTAAATGTGATCTTAAGGAAAATGAAGTGTATATATAAACCAAATAAAATTAGACTAATTTATTCTATTTTTTTAATTTTAAGAACTTTATACAAAAAATGAGCTTTTTAATAGCTTCTAATTAGATGTTGAAAACCTCAGTAAACATACCTAATTTTTAACTGATTACTTAATATGATCTAAGCATGCTATTAAATTAGTTCAATCCTCATAGTAGGTAGTTAAGTAAATACTATCATTATACTTTTACAAATGAAGTGTGGAAGCTTAAAGTGACTGACTCACCCAAGGACATAGAATTAGTATGGGAAAGAGCTGGGCTTTTAACCTAGTGCTTAAGCCCTTAAGCAATCTCTAGTTTACATATGGGTTTTCTAGACTCCTAAGGATTAAATATGTGACAGTTACAGTATTAAAAAAACAAAAACAAAAACTATTTACTCTCGTTATATTTTTAGTGATTTGAGCTCATGTACACTTGTTACCTTATAGCCAGTAAGTCTATTTGCCATTGTTCAATAATGAATAGGTATGGAAAGAGGGAATATTTGCCAGGATCATGAGTCAGTAAATTGCTTTTCCCCTTTTACACTGATAATCACATCCCTTGAAATAACTCAGCTTCTTTAAAGAAATAAAGATAACAACCATTTTATGTCTTTTTGAAGTTGATAGATAATTTAAAAATGTACTTCCATTAGTAATGTCATTAAGGATGCACTGCCCAACTTCTTCTGACCTCCCTGCTCAACAACTTTTATGGCTCCCGCTTCAAAGTGAGAGAGGAGTGCACAGACTCAAAAATTGCTGTGAAGGACAAGCAAAAACTAGAGTGAAGCTCCCTCTCAGTTTTGCACTGGGCTGATAAGGTGCTACATGGCAGTTCACACCTTTCTCATAGCTATATTTTCTGTCTGTCCTCAAAGTTCTTTATATAGACCTGAATTTTATGAAAATAAACAGAAATCATTTATCTAAATAATCCAAATGGGTATGAATATAAAACATTTTAAATAAGAATGAATCATTGAAAATGCATAGGTAATCTACTCAGAGAGTTTTCAATGGAAGGAGGGCAGGCCTAATGCTCTCCTTTAAGGTCTTGTCCCAGTATATTCTACCCATAAAGGCATGCTTTTACATCTCTATAGAATTTGTAATTCTCAGTGTAGGTATCCCAGTAATGGGTTTCCACCTTTATCGATCAGAAAGCATATATAATAGACTTCTCTAAAATATAATTAGGCAGCAAAAGGCATAGATATAATGTGTAAGAAATATATTTTCCAGCTTCCTTTTAAAATGATGTACTATAAAATAGTATAGTCAATAAAAGCCCTTGTGCATGATGTGTTGTCCTTATTAAGTAATTATTTGGCTGACTGCAATGTTAACTGGCTGACTCAACTTTGACTTCAGTGATTAAAGCTATTCAAAAGTTTTCCTAGCATACATTCACAGTTTTGTCCAGTGAAATCTTTATTTGACTACAGACTATCAGCCAATGTCCCAGCAATATGCATGCACAGATAAGTAACCGCAAATCAGGTCCCATAGGAAGGTGTATATTACAAAATGTGTTAACCATGGAGAGATGATTAAAAAGTTGCAGCTATTACTGTTTATTGCTTTGATGTAGTACAAGATGAAGAGAGATGTGTGATATTTCTTGTTAACAATTTTAATTAACTTTTAATTGATTTCTAGGAAGATGAATGGTTTCATTACAGCATCACACATTGAGTTCCTTGGTTAGATTTAAACATCAATGCAGACTTCTTGACAATATTGCTGATAATAGGGAATTTTATGTTTGGTTACCTTTTCTAACATCTACATACTCATCTATAATAGTAAATAAATGAAACTACTTAGCTTAGCCATCCATATTATTTAACTTCCATGACCTTATTTATGCTTCTCAATTAATTAGGAGTCAGAAAAGGAAGCAAATAATTCTGCATTTTATAAGTGTTCAAGTTCCTTTACCTCTATTAGATGTGTTACTCAGTTACTTTAAATTTTTAGAGCATTTTCTTATTGACTGTTGGTCTTCTATATCATGAGCATAAAATATACTTCTTTTTATAGAAACTAGTCCTTCAGTGAGTTAAGTTGTAAATGTGCATCAGAATGTGTGTGTATGTGTGCTTGACTTTGAATGTTATTATTAACATTTTATACATAAGCTGATGAAATTATAAAATCCTATTAATAAAAATGCTTCATCTAATATTTATTTTTAGTATCTTTATTGAATATGTGTTAGATATTTTCTCTCGACAAATTATCCCACTGTAAGATAAGGATTTCTGCAAATTTGAAAAATTCAATAAAGAGTTATGAGGTGTGCTTCTCTTCTCAAAGGAGTTACGGTTGTGGGGAAAAGGTGTAAATAATAAGTAATGTGAAGAAGTATTTGTCAAGCCTAGAATTCTGATGTATAAAATGATCTATCTCTAAATACTAGACATTTTCATGGGAGAGATTGAACTGGGGTTGGAATTTGAAGACTGGATTAAGGATTGGAATTTCAGAAGTGAATAAAGAATCATCATGGCAAGTCTTGAAGGAAATGTCAAAAAGTGTATTCTGAGTCTTAAGGAAATGTAGAAAATTGATTAGACTTGAGAAGAAAGTTTATACAGGACAGTAAATAGTAAGAGAAGACTGCAAATGTAGGTTGAAATTAACTCATGCATAGGAGTCTGGCCTTCTTTCTGTAGTTCAGTCAACACGTTGAAAAGATTTCTGTTACTTGGGATTTTTAAATCTGGTGCATACATTACTCCTCTTGAGAACTTTGCCTTCCTCATTGAAATATTAATGGCACATGAAAAGTTCAGAAGTAATGAAAACTTAAAAATTTTTATTTAATCCCAATTTCCCTAATTTATTTATTTCAACAAAGACCTCCCTTGCTCTCTCCATCTCTCCTCACTTTTTCCCTTAGAAAAATCCTGGCATCAAGCTAACATTCCATGAAATGTAGCACCTAGAGTTAGTTTACCAAAGCCATAACAAAAATTCAATATTTTCTTCTCCATCCATGGCCTTCTGTATCAATTTAAGCCATTAAAAAATCTCTCTTTGAACCTCTTGAAAGCATATTTGTTTTACTATCTTTTATTTGCCATTTATTGTTTTATTGTGGACTCTATTAAGGACCCCAACATGGTAGAAAGTGGGAACCTCTAGTTCTATAAATTTAAGATGGTTATTTTCAAGTGATCGATCATGGGGAACAAACAGTATAAAGTGGAAATATTATGTGAAAATATCATGGACAGATTATTAAAAAGAGGCCTTATTCCCAGTGTTACTCGGTGAATTACAACAGTATTTAATAAACTATATGTCCCTCAAGATGTTAGTAAGTATTTTTCTAAACAAATAACAATGAAAAAAATCTATGATTAAATTTGTTTGGAAACTGTGGTGTTGATATTTCCTGGGATTTGGAAGTATCAATAGATAACATCCTACACCTTTCCCAGGTTCAAAATAATTCAGAGAGAGACATAAAATTCTGGCAGATAGAATTCTCATATTGAGGGGGAAGAGGTTTAGTAATGAGAACCAAATAGGTTAGTAAATGCTACCCCCACAATTAAATTTAACTACACAGCCTCAGACAGAACTGAAATTGTAGGTCTTATTCCTAGGGAAAGAGCTCATAAGAGCAAAACAAGTAACTCATATGACATCCTTATAAACATCAGATGTTATGTTAAAAGAAGTCAGTGTGTTTACCCAATTCTTTCTATCAAATTCATCACTCATGAGTGAATAAGGGAGCAGAGAAAAGACTATTTTTTTTACTAAAATGTCTTTCCTCTTGGCAAGTTGAAGCCTGGAGAAAGTAAGCTACTATTCCACGATCCTTAATAAAAAGGATCTTTCAATGCAACAGTTCTCTGAACATTGGAAAATTCACAAGGGAATATATGGTTAATGCACTGGCTTGGGAAATACCAACAGGATGCAAGCACTGTAGGTGGTTCATTCTGAAATTAACTTTTTTTTTTTTTTTTAATCTCAGTCTCTTGTTAAAGCAAATTTCCTTTAACAATCCGCTAGCCCAGTGGTTTTCAAACATGAGTTGAATAATCAAATGTGAGGTCTTTTCCAAGTCATTTGTTACCAATGTAGGTACACATTTGCATGATTCTGATACTAGTTATTGGCTTATATTATCTATGGCAATGACAATTCACTTAAATTTTTATATATCTTATTCAGTGGAACAGACCAATGGCTTTGCAACTAGATTACAGAGAATTATGCAATAACTATCATATATTTTATTCATATTGTAATTGATCTGTGCCACATTTGTGAATTTCATCTCTGACATGTGTAATGGTAGGAAAAGAGATTCAAAATTGCTATTCGATTTCACATCTTTTATTTTGTAGTTTTATAGGTATTATCTGATACTTAGCGGGAACACACCAAAGTTAATGATATCAGAAATATGTATAGTGGAAACACTGAAAGTAATAAAAATTCTACAATGTAGCAATCGTTCTATATATCAAGGTCATTCTCTGTCTTAAACTACATAGGCCCTCTTTGTCATTCTACAAAATATTAAAAATACAAAGCCATTTACTTATCATCATACTCATTTAAGTCATAGCAAAATACTACTTTGTAATTTTTAAAAATGATTCTTTCCAGTTTAGACCTGGATTCAGTAGTTCTACCAAGGTAATCAGAGTCCCAGATGAAATTTTGATAATTCTACAGTCTTTGGTTTGGGATTCTTAATTAAAAGCACAGAGGTTGATAATGGAAGAGATATAAATCAAAATAGAACCAAGCAACAGATGCATAATGATTAAATATATATTTTAAGAATTATATAGCTATGTATTAATAAGTAGCATAATATCATCTTCATTAAGCTGACTTAAAACTCAACATTCAAAAACCAAAGATCATGGCATCTAGTCCTGTCACTTCATGGCAAATAGATGGGGAAAAAATGGAAACAGTGACAGACTTCTTTTTCTTGGGCTCCAAAATCACTGCAGTTGGTGGCTGCAGCTACAACATTCAAAAACACTTGCTCCTTGGAAGAAAAGCTATCACAAACCTAGACAGTGTATTAAAAATTAGAGAAATCACTTTTCCAACAAAAGTCTGTATAGTCAAAGCTATGGTTTTTTCAGTAGTCATGTGTGGCTGTGAGAGTTGGACCATAAAGAAGACTAAGAGTCAAAGAATAGATGCTTTTGAACTGTGGTGTTGGAGAAAACTCTTGAGAATCATTTGGATAGCAAGGAGATCAAACCAGTCAATCCTAAAGGAAGTCAATCATGAATATTCATTGGAAGGACTGATGCCGAAGCTGAAGTTCCAATACTTTGTCCACTTGATGCAAAGAGCCAACTCATTGGACAAGACTGTGATGCTGGGAAAGATTGAAGACAGGAGGAGAAGGGAGCAACAGAGATGGCTGGATAGTATCATTGATTCAATGGACATGACTTTGAGCAAACTCTGGGAGATAGTGAAGGACAGGGAAGCCTGGTGTGCTGCAGTCCATGGGGTTGCAAAGAGTCGGACATGACTCACTGAACAATGAACAACAACAGTAATATCTTTATTTATATGTTAATAAATGCAATTCATATGTGTATCCTAGAAATAAATATATAATTTAAAAGTATCAAATATGATATAAGGTACAGTTATATGGAGCTATTGGCATGTATAACAGAAGGGTCTCATTTATATTTCATGATTCAGAGAAGACTGCTTTGAGAAAGTGATGTTTAAATTGACTTTTGAAAGATGAGCAGGCATTAGCCTGGCAAATAATAGCAGAAGTCCCCACTAGGCAGAAGCTTTAGAGAAATTTGGGGGTTGGAGAGATTTGCATTATTCCAGAACATAGTGAAAGTAGCATTCAGTAGATGACGTCTTGACGATGTTAACTGTTTGAATGCTGCTGAACACAGTTGAAATCATTAAAGGATATTAAGAGAAATAATGACATTTATCTTTTATAGAAGACCTCTCTGAAATGAAATAACAGAAAAAGAAAATAATTAACAAGTAATCTAGTAATCTAAGCCACAGTTGATGATAATTTGAAGCAAAGAAGTTAGGATTGAGATACTGTATAAAGGTGTAAACAGCATATTACAAATAGAATAGTAATTTTCTCTGTAAATTCCATGATATCTTGGACTTGTTATTTAATACACCATTGTAACTTTAAGCTGAGACTCATACATCATATTAAATATGCTTTTCTGAAATTATTGAATAAATGAAGCACAGAACATAGGAGGAGATCTCTGGAATATCATCTTTGTTTTTATGTAATCTATTGGGTCAGTGGAAGAATCATTTACTGATATAAGGGAATTAGAGATGAAAAAGATTTGGGCAAGTGTTTAGTTAAGGGCATGTTAAATTTCTGATTCTAGAGCAGACAGAATTATGATTCCCAACACATCCCATGTGTGAATATGTCACCTTACATAGCAAAAGAAATTTTGCAGATGTAATAAGGTTTAGGAACTTGAGATGGGAGGATTATCCTAGATATCCAGGTGGGCCCACTGTAGTCATCAAAACTGTTGAACAGTGAACAAAGATGGTAGCAGAGTGGATCAGAGAGATAAAATAGAAGGAGAAATTCAGAAAACGTGAGGGGAACTTAACCCACAGTTGCTAGCTTTGAAGATGGAAAAAGTGTACCATGAGCCAAGATCCAAGGTTTGTGGGCGGTCTAGGAAATTGGGAATAGTCCTTGCATGACAAGTAAAAAGGAAGTGGGGATCTCAATCCTACAACCTCAAGGAACTGTATTCTGTCAATAACTGGAATGAGCAAAGAAATGGATCTTTGCCTATAACCTCCAGAAAGGAACACAGCCCTATGCATACCTTGATTTTAGCCAGATGAGACACTTGTTGAACTTCTGTTTTATAGAGCTATAAAATAACAAACTTGTGGTGTGTAAGTCCTAGCAGAGATATCAGTTCAGTAGCTGTAACAGTACGTACTTAATATCCCCTGTCCCTCCACACATATACATACACAGCCACATTAAGCAAAATGAATCATTCTATCATAATAAATCTTCCAAATATTGAGATAGACAAAAACACACCTTGAGTGAGAATCATTTAAATTACATAAAAACCCCCACAGAAGAAAAGTCACTTAAATGTTTAATACTGTTGATTTAATGAACTAAGACCTACTGATGTTACCAGATTTTATTTTTCTATTTAATTAAGCACTGATTTAAGACAGAGTATTTTTTGTTGGGTTGTTCTTTTGTGGGGGAGTTGACAATATTGTTGTTCATTTGTATTCACTAAGATGACCAGCTTGACTAATTGATCAGTAATTTGTAAGACAAATTCTAGGAAAGATATAAAAATAGAAGAAAATATGTGTATGTAAGCTCTTTGACTATTTTACAGTATTTTTGTCCTCTTCAGACATTCCTGCAGTTCCTCATCTTTTCTCAGGCTTCAAACTTCAGAAGTAATACCCTCCCAGGGACATTTGTGTTTTGATGAATCAGAGGGACAAATCCTGCTGGAAAGTCTGGCATTCATAGGGTGCACAGTTATAAATTTGACTTTCACATCCTGGGCTTTATCATTTCAAACAAGGCAAAAGTGTTCAGCAAACCCACCCCACTTGCTTCCCCAGTGTTTGTAAAGGTGGATGTACATCTGCTTATATGCTGTTCAAAATACATCATATTCCATCCTAGGCTTTATGAATATTAATTGATTTTTGTGTCCCTCGCTCATAATGCAGCCAAGTCTCTTGTTTTCCTTCCTTTCCTTACCAGCCATTTGGTGCGTAGTTATGTAACATTTTATGGTTTCTAAGATTTATTCCAATTTGTGTGAGGAACAATGAGATACAACTATGTAGTACAAAATGCACAGTGTTTGATAATGAGATGTCATAATTTCTATTTCAATTAATTGAGTTTTAGATTATATTAATTCTCATAACACTCCTTTGAAGAATAGCCACTCAAAATTTACTTATTTTATTTAATGCAAAGTTATTTAATATGACTTAAAATTTCAATTGCAAAAGGCTTATTATTGCATCAACAATTCTATTATCATTTAGAGGTTGTATTCTAATATTTAAGAGCCCTTTGCAGTTGCTTTACAGTTACTAAACTTTCACTTCTGTTTGGGGTTTGGAGTATGTTTAGTTTTAAACCTCAGTTGCTTGCATTAATTTATTCTAACATGAATTAATCCCTCAAATATTTATTAAGTAATTTTATGTAGGCATTATACTAAGAATTGAGGCAGATTGTTATTTCTTGTATGCTGCTGCTGCTGCTAAGTCGCTTCCGTCATGTCCGACTCTGTGCGACCCCATAGACGGCAGCCCACCAGGCTCCTCTGTCCATGGGATTCTCCAGGCAAGAACACTGGAGTGGGTTGCCATTTCCTCCTCCAATGCATGAAAGTGAAAAGTCAAAGTGAAGTCGCTCAGTCGTGTCCGACTCTTCACGACCCCATGGTCTGCAGCCTACCAGGCTCCTCCGTCCATGGGATTTTCCATAACTCTAAGCAAATTATAAGCCACAGTTTTCTCATTTGTAGAATGGGACCAATGATATTTATTTATAAGAACATTAGGAAAATTAAATGCAGTAATCTATATCTATCTATATATGGTGCTTCTATATGTATTATAGGTATATAATATATAGCTTGAATTAAAAAATATACAATCATAAGCTATTACTCAATTATGTTTAATTAAAACTTTTTTAAATTTTAGAGTTCAAAATCTATTAAATAAATGATAATACAGGAAAATTCAGTATTTATGTAATGTGAACTTTCTGTCATAGTATAATATTGTTATTGCTACTGATACAAAATAATTTTATGCTCATTTAGAATTAAGAGTAGCATTAAACTATTATAAATTTCTTTTCATGTTCTAGACTTTTGTACCACATTGTCATTATCTTTTTACTTTTCTCTCTAAAGAAAAAACAATATTTGGTTAGAAATATGCCATAGGTCTTTAACTGTCCCTTCTGAAAAATTATAACAGAGAGTACTATGTGAATTCCTCTGTTTTTAATTTTGTTTAGGCAGTAGATCCTGATGCTGGAATAAATGGCCAAGTGCACTACAGCTTGGGTAACTTCAACAATCTTTTTCGCATCACATCCAATGGAAGCATTTACACGGCCGTGAAGCTTAACAGAGAAGTCCGGGACTACTATGAACTTGTTGTTGTGGCAACTGATGGAGCAGTACATCCTCGTCATTCAACTCTTACTCTGGCCATCAAGGTTTTGGATATTGATGATAATAGCCCTGTGTTCACCAATTCAACATATACTGTCGTTGTTGAGGAGAACCTGCCAGCTGGGACCACTTTCCTTCAAATAGAGGTGTGTGAAAGAAGCAATTGTTTCATGAATTCTGTATAAAAATTGGTATTTGTATGGGTCTGCCAGACTTTAGTAAAATGCACACACACACACACACACACACACACATGCAGTTAAATTTCAAATGAATGATAAGTAAATTTTAATATATGTATTTCTCAAATATTACATACTCTGTTTTATCTAACAAGCTTATTTTAGAGAGAGAAGGGAGAAAAGTTGCCATTGTAAGAAATTGAATAACACTTCTTAATAGACTTATTATCAATTCACAAAAGTAATGAATGTCAAATATTTATTATAACAATTGGCAATACATTAGACTATTTTTAAAAACTTAATAATTCCTCACCTTGTACCTCCAAAGTTCCTCAGTATTAAATTTTTATGTGTATTATGTTACATTTATGTTTCTGCTCACACAAATGTCAAATAACTATTTACACATTGTCTGAATATACATGTATCCAGGAATGTGCATATATACACATGTATTGTTGCTGCTTAGTCACAAGTCATGTCTGACTTTTTGTGACCCCATGGACTATAGCCTGCCAGGCTCCTCTATTCATGAGATTTCTCACACAAGAATATTGGACTAGGTTGCTATTTCCTTCTCCAGGAATTCCTCCCAAACCAGGGATTGAACCCTTGTCTCTTTATTGACAGATATTTTCTTTACCACTGAGCCACCTAGGAAGCCGATATGCATGCATACACATATACAAATGTATAGAATCACCCTGTATCTTACAGAAATAGATCGCTATACTTACTATTTTGTAATATTTGTTCACTTTCTATACATAACTGGCATACTTCCAGAAGTCTGTTTCTCCTTTTTATTAGTGTCTTTATATCTAAGCTTCTGTCTTTTAGTTCTCCAATTATTACCAGAAACTCTGGATATTCAGATTCAGTAAGTTAGATTGGCCTAGAAGTCTCCATTTAAGTATCAACTCTTTAATTCTGACTTAGGTGTTCTATGAAGTATATTTTAAAAATATAACTCTTTCTCAACCTGCAATCTACAACTTGAATTGTGTTAGCATGAATTTCAAGAGCTTGTGTTTTTCCATGATTCAATTTGATATATGTTTATTTAGTTCAGTTCAGTTCAGTTCAGTCTCAGTCGTGTCTGACTCTTTGCGACCCCATGGACTGTAGCCTGCCACGCTCTGCAGTCCATGGGATTCTCCAGGCAAAATACTGGAGTGGGTTGCCATTTCCTCCTCCAGAGGATCTTGCTGACCCAGGGATTGAACCTGCGTTTCTTATGTCTCCCACATTGGCAGGTGGGTTCTCTACCACTAATGCCATCTGGGAAGAAACATTACTAAATCTATAAAAGGCAGATGCTGACCAGGGAGAAGGCTGTTATTTCGCCACTTATTCCTCTATTCATTCATTCAACAAGCTTACTGAATGCCAAGTCCTCTGCTAGAGGCCAAGGATTCAAACATCAACAAGATTTCTTGCCTTCATCGAATTTTCAGTCTGGTGTAGCAAGCATACTGCTGCTGCTGCTAAGTCACTTCAGTCGTGTCCGACTCTGTGTGACTCCATAGACGACAGCCCATCAGGCTCCCCGTCCCTGGAATTCTCCAGGCCGAGAATATTTGAGTGGGTTGTCATTTCCTTCTCCAATGCATGAAAGTGAAAAGTGAAAGTGAAGTCTCTCAGTCGTGCCCGACTCTTAGTGACCCCATGGACTGCAGCCCACCAGGCTCCTCCATCTATGGGATTTTCCAGGCAAGAGTACTAGAGTGGGTTGCCATTGCCTTCTCCGAGAATGTTTTCTTGGGAAAGCTTATTTCTAAGTTGTGAACTGAGGAACAAATAAGAGTTGTTCAAGGGGGAAAAAGAATACTCAAGGCAGTGGAAAAACCTGCTCAAAATCCTGGAGGAGAGAAAAGAGTAAGGGCTGGAAAATATATGTGTCTGCATCATGTTAAGAAGATTGGAGTTGATCCAAAATGAAATGGAAAAGAAGAGTTTTTAGGTAGGAAGGTGACATCATAAAAGCTGTGCTTTAACAGTATCTTTCCCCTTGTGATGTTGATAATTGTTTGGAGGGGGACAAGGCTGAAGTTCACTTAGGTGTTTGCTGTACTGCATATGCATTCTAGCAAAATCTGACCTTCCCCACTCTGTCTTTGCTCCATTCCATTTCCTACCAGTGTAGGAATTTCTAATCTCTACTACTGAGTGAAATAATCATCTATAAAGTTTGCATTGAAACCTGCTTTTTCAGTTGTTTTTGTTTGTTTGTTTTCTCTTTGTGTGTATATGTGTGTGTGTGTGTGTGTTTTGTTTTAATAACTGGGCAATTATTTTTTAGAAATGAGAACTTAAAAAAATATTGGAATATAGTTGATTTACAATGTCGTATTAGTTTCTGCTATACAGTAAAGTGAATCAGTTATACATACACATATATCCAACTCCTTCTCTGATTCTTTTCCCATGTAGGTGATTACAGATATTGAGAAGAATTCCCAGTGCTATACAATAGGTCTTTACTAGTTATTTATTTTATATATAGTAGTGTATATATGTCAACCCCAATCTCCCAATTTACCCCTTCCCATCCTTTGCCAACTGGTAACAACTATAAGTTTGTTTGCTATATCCATGATTCTATTTCTATTTTGTAAATAAGTTCATTTGCACTATTCTTTAAAAAATTCCACATATAAGAAGTATATGATATTTGTCTTTCTCTAACTCACTTCCCTCAGCATGACAATCTCTAGGTCCATACACATTTCTCTTTTATTTTGGCATTTTCTTTGAGAACCTCCTATCTGGAGGGTAGGTATTTTGTCTTTATTCATCTTGTGAATATTTAGGTTATTATTTTTCATTGTTATACAATTAACAAAAAATAATAAACAATCATTTACAACGATATTTACTTTTTGCTCTTTTTTATTTTAATTTTTTTAATTTAAACTTTTTATTTTGTATTGGGATATAGCTGATTAACAATGTTGTGATTCAGATGTTCAGTTTCAGGTGAACAGCAAAAGGACTCAGCCATAAATATACATGTATCCACCCTCCCCTAAACCCCCTCCCATCCAGGCTGGGCACATAACTGAGCAGAGCTCCATGTGCTATACAACAGGTCTTCGTTGGTTATCCATATTAAATACAACAGTGTGCACTTGACCTTCCCAAAGTCCCTAACTTCCCCTTCCCCATGGCAACCGTAAGTTCACTTACTAAGTTTGTGAGTCTCTTTCTGTTTTGTAAATTCATTTGTATCATTTCTTTTTAGATTTCACATATAAGGGATGACAATATTTCTTTACTGTGGTATGATTTCGTTCATCAGTGATATTTCAGATAAAATAGATATAGTAACAAGACCAACAATGACAAAATCTCTTGAGTCTCGGTATTTGACTTGATCTCTTTCTTTCTCTCCCTCTCCCTCTATCTGGTAAATTACTTTAAAAACTACTTATCTCTGAAACATAACTTTTGATCATCATTCATTTCATGTTGTTCTAGGTCCTGACACATGACCTTCATCAGTCTTGCATTTCTTTATTTTGAAAATGGCAGTGATATAACCATTCTTCTTCTTAACGTGTTACAGGCCAAAGATGTTGACCTCGGAGCAAATGTGTCTTATCGGATAAGAAGTCCAGAAGTGAAGCACTTTTTTGCACTACATCCATTTACGGGAGAACTTTCCCTTTTAAGGAGTTTGGACTATGAGTCGTTTCCAGACCAGGAAGCAAGTATCACTTTTCTAGTGGAGGCCTTTGATATTTACGGAACAATGCCGCCTGGCATTGCTACTGTCACAGTGATAGTGAAGGTAAGGGATGTAGATGACTTCCGGCTGCCTACTTTGTTTTCTCTACCCGTAGTTTCTGTTTTGTTTTGTATTTTTTTAATCCATACTGTTGTATAATATTTGGGGGCAGCAATCCATAATTATAAATGGTACCAAAACCAGAATATAAATTTTAAAATAGAAAGTGTTAACAAAGACTTGAGAAATAACTGAATTATTTAACCATTTATAAAAGATAAATTTGAAAGAATCACTAAATAAGAGCTCAAATACTGTTGCTCCCTAGGTCCACCATTAGCCCTGGGACTTCAATCAAGTCATAATTTCTCTAGATTACACAATAGTCCAAATTCCATTGCACCAGAGATAATAACTTCATCCAAACTCTTCAATTTAAAATAATAAATAAAAAGAGTAAGAGTTCTAAGGCTCTCAGAGCTAGTTTGTTTAGCTTAGTTTGGAACCCAAGACTCTGCAGTGAAATAAGCTTTGGAATAAGATGAAACTGGGGTTAATTTATGGCTCAACACTTTTCAAGTTCTATGATCTTGGGAACTCTCTTAGACTCTCTAGGTTTACCATCTAATTTAATCAAATACCCTGTACCAACTGATTGCCTGGAAGGGTACATCATCCTCAACCTTTAGGGTTTCTTGTGATTTCTAAAATATGGGTTTAAAATAAGACATAAAAGTGACGCTGATGTATGGAACAGTATTATGGACTCTGTGGGAGAGGGAGAGGGTGGGAAGATTTGGGAGAATGGCATTGAAACATGTAAAATATCATGTATGAAACGAGATGCCAGTCCAGGTTCAATGCACGATACTGGATGCTTGGGGCTGGTGCACTGGGACGACCCAGAGGGATGGTGTGGGGAGGGAGGAGGGAGGAGGGTTCAGGATGGGGAGCACATGTATACCTGTGGTGGATTCATTTTGATATTTGGCAAAACTAATACAATTATGTAAAGTTTAAAAATAAAATAAAATTGAAAAAAAAAGAAAGACAAAAAAAATAATAAAATAAAATAAGACATGAGGAAAGATTTATTATTTCTCAAATATTAGTGTATATAGAGGTCATCTGAACTAAATAGTAAAATTTCACATCCCTCTGCTCCTTCCCAGAAGAACACCTTTCTCAGAAGAGCATCTGAGGCATCAGTATATTTGAAACGTACATAGATGATTCTTACACAGGTTGTGTGAGTATCAGACGTTGAAAAATGTACTTCAGTTACAAATATACACACAAATGATCCTCAAATTGCTTTACTAAAGGTGTTAGTGTTTAAAAATGACTTCAAATGACCTTTATATCTTTGATGACATAAAAAAGTGCTTTTATAAATATGTTATGTATCTTTTTTTTGGTCAGGGGAAAAATGTACATATTTGAAATTATGATATTCACTTATTTTCTCTGGTGCCTTCTCTCTCAAGTTAGATGTGGTTGATAATGGAGAGTTATAATCCATCATAAACTCTAGCTTGGTTGCTGTAATTTCAGCTTAGATATATTCACTTGCATTTTTTTTTTTTTTTGATAGAAGTCTTTGGTATCAAAATGAGTCCGAAACTATCATCTGAACAAGCAGGATGTGCACTCAATAAGCCTCATTCTCTATTGGGGACTCACATCTCTTAAAATGTCTTCCACATTCTCTGACCACCCCTTTCTTTTAATACATGGAATTCACTCCAGAAGTCAAAATCAGAAGGTGGGAATTGTTGCTCATTAATGGGCTCTTCTTTCTTCAGAAACAGAAGAGTAATGATCTAAT
This sequence comes from Bos mutus, assembly GCF_027580195.1. Taxonomy (NCBI): domain Eukaryota; kingdom Metazoa; phylum Chordata; class Mammalia; order Artiodactyla; family Bovidae; genus Bos; species Bos mutus. The sequence goes on along the minus strand of NC_091642.1, from coordinate 45,979,602 downwards.
TTTTATTGCCTCAGTTGCTCTCTAATTTAGAGAAGTCAAACAATTTCATTGGTCAACATTTCCTTACTTATACAGAGTTCCTTCTGGATAATTGTACATTGAAAACAAAACAATATTTAATTCTAGACATTTTTCAGTGACACTTTGTTTTCTTATTCAAGGTTATTTAAACATGATCAAGTTTATTGAACATTTCTCCAAATTCAGACTGACATGTGCTTTCTTTTCACCTAATCACTCAGGATAAGATTATCACAAAGAGAATTGTAAAACTGTATTGTATACCATTGGGACCTATAGAAGTATCATACTTGTTTGTTTTGAAGGGAAGAGTGAAGTATATTTCTCATTTCCCTACAAATGTAAATCTTTCCCAAGCTTGCAAATTTTCTGCTATCGGTCTGTTTGCTTGCAGTACTGACAAGCTATTTAGTTGATAACATAATTGCATGGTATTTGCCAAGAGATATTTCTACACAAAATAGTTACCATGGGGAAACCATGTTGAAGTCATCTCTGAAAATGAGCAAAGACATAATTTCTTTTGTAAAGAAATGGGAAAAAAGAAAGATTCAGTATTTAATATCTAATCCATCAAATTTATTTAAGATTGGAGTGATAATGGAAAAAAATAAATATTTATTTCAAAGAAAAATATTTTCACAATAGAAGGAAAATTGAATTTTAATATAGACACCTGCAAAGAGCTTTCTTAGTGTCAAATTTCAAGGATCCAAAACAAAACTAATCATGATCATTTGAACAATATGTATATTTGTTACAAAGGCTTTGCAGAATATTGCTGAAACAAGGTCTTTTGGTTGTATATATATTGAATAAAGATTGAATCTGTGACCATAGTGAATTATAGGATATGGGTAAATCTCTGAAAAATAGGAATAAAATTCTAAATAGTTATAAACATAAAATCCAGAGAAAAACATGCCCTTACAAACTGAGTTATAATAATATAATATAGAAAATATATGGAAATAAAAAATCTGTTTTCTATAGTAAGCAAAAAGCTGAATACAAGCCAGAAAGGTTGAAATAGTTAAATGTATATACAATTCTGGATAGCATTAAAAGGAATTTAAAGAACTTGTCCAGGGTAAACAGATGACTTAAGTCATTTGCTGATTGTAGTTTTAGATAGAATGTCTTGCACACAAGTAGAAGAGAGAGTGAAGGAGATTCTTCTATGAAGGGAAGAAACTGTATTCACCCCCAGTGTGTTTGCATATAAAAGATGGTACAGGTATGGGAGTAGGCAGGGATAGATGGAAGGACCAGACAAGAATGACCATCTACAAGAGCTGAAGTTATTAGGAAATTCAGTGAGTCTTGGAATATAAAGCTAACATGTTCATGTTTCAGAGTGATTTCTTCCTCTGAGAAGGAAAGAAATGTTCCTATCTCAAAATAATATAGGAGACAGACTTTGTTTTCTTGGGCTCCAAAATCACTGCAGACGGTGACTTCAGCCATGAAATTAAAAGATGCTTGCTCCTTGGAAGAAAATCTATGACCAACTAAACAGCATATTAAAAAGCAGAGACATTACTTTGCTGAAAAAGGTCTGTCTAGTCAAAGCTATGGTTTTTCCAGTAGTTATGTATGGATGTGAGAACTGCACTATAGAGAAAACTGAGCGCTGAAGAATTGAATTGTAGTGTTGAACTGTGGTGTCGAAGAAGACTCTTGAGAGTCCCTTGGACTTCAGGGAGATCAAACCAGTCAACCCTAAAGGAAATCAGTCCTGAATATTCATTGGAAGGACTGATGCTGAAGCTGAAGCTCCAGTACTTTGGCCACCTGATGTGAAGAAATGACTCATTGAAAAAGACCCTGATGCTGGGAAAGATTGAAGGCAGGAGGAGAAGGGGACGCTAGAGGATGAAGTGGTTGGATGGCATCACTGACTCAATGGACATGAGTTTGAGCAAGCTCCAGGAGATGGTGGTGGACAAGGAAGCCTGGCATGCTGCAGTCCATGGAGTTGCAAAGAGTAGGATACGAATGAGCAACTGAACCGACTGACAGGTGGCTCAGGGGTAAGGAATCTGCCTGCCAATGAAGGAGATGCAAGAGATGCTGGCTTGGGGCGATCCCTACTTCCTACCCTGGAGTAGGAAATGGAACCTACTCCAGTATTCTTGTCTGGGAAATTCCATGGACAGAGGAGCCTGGCAGGCTACAGTCCAGGATGTCGCACAATCAGACACAGCTAAGCACAGCACAGCACATAGTTGATTTGCAGCATTGTTAATTTTGGGTTGCAATTATATATATATATATAATTTTTCTAAATGATAATTTCTAAATTCATTATAGATTATTATAAGATACCAAATATAGTCCCTATGCTATACAGTAAATCCTTGTTGTTTATCTGTTTTATGTACAGTGGTGTTTATCTGTTAATTCCATGCTTCTAATTTATATTTCTTCTTGCCTCCTGATTGGTCATTATTTTTTATGACCTTCTACTGTTCCTCTTGAGATTGGTTAGCCTGGATAAAATACCCATTTAAGGACCATGACCTTCAAATGTTACTGTCTATTCTATTCTGTACTATCAGATTTTTATAGTATATTCTTTCTAATATATATGCACCTCCATGTTTAAAGAATATAAATACACCAAAGAGGGTGTGTCATGGGGCTGAATCAGATAATTTCTTAAACTATCTGCCTATTCTGCTGTTGTACAAATCTAAAACTAAGATGTAATATATTTCTACTAAAAAACAAAACCAGAGGAAACAAAAATTATACAAGCCTAGAGACAAAAATAGTATCTTAAGTAGTAATAATTCATATATCTATGAGTCTCTCTCATGGATTCCCAAAAGTCACCCACTGATTTCTGGGACTCCTGAGAAAATGCTTTACTTATATACACAATTGAGTAATTTTACCCTTCAGTGCAAGATGTAGTTCTTTTGAAAGTAACTAGGCTCCATTGAGAGAAGGTGATGGCACCCCACTCCAGTACTCTTGCCTGGAAAAACCCATGGATGGAGGATCCTGGTAGGCTACAGTCCATGGGGTTGCTAAGAGTTGCACATGACTGAGCGACTTCACTTTCATGCATTGGAGAAGGAAATGGCAACCCACTCCAGTGTTCTTGCCTGGAGAATCCCAGGGACAGGGGAGCCTGGCAGGCTTCCGTCTATGGGGTCCCACAGAGTTGGACATGACTGAAGTGACTTAGCAGCAGCAGCAGCTTATCACATTCTTCCCTGGCTGCCAAGGCAAATGAGACCAGGGTTGCTATTGCCATGAGTCTCCCAATGTGGGTAACAAATGCTGATAAGCCTTGTCTATACTAGTTACTGCTAAGCAATGTCACCATTTTCCAATTCCATCATGACTATCAGCTGCTATCTCTATCCTGATGAATTGGCTGGTACATACTGGGGGCAGGGATGCTCTTGATATGTGAAATCCTCAGTACATATTAATACTCTGAAAATTTAAATTCACCAAAGTCGTATAGTACTCTAAACACTAATAATCTGTGCCTTCAATATATTGATGTCTTCACGGTCTTTCATGATCTATTTTATAGAGCAGAAAGTGCTGCACTCAATATGCCAGCAAATTTGGAAAACTCAGCAGTGGCCACAGGACGGAAAAGGTCAGTTTTCATTCCAATCCCAAAGAAAGGTAATGCCAAAGAATGCTCAAACTATTGCACAATTGCACTCATCTCACACGCTAGTAAAGGAATGCTTAAAATTCTCCAAGCCAGGCTTCAGCAATATGTGAACCTTGAACTTTCTGATGTTCAAACTGGTTTTAGAAAAGGCAGAGGAACCAGAGATCAAATTGCCAACATCCGCTGGATCATGGAAAAAGCAAGAGAGTTCCAGAAAAACATCTATTTCTGCTTTATTGACTATGCCAAAGCCTTTGACTGTGTGGATCACAATAAACTGTGGAAAATTCTGAAAGAGATGGGAATACCAGACCACCTGATCTGTCTCTTGAGAAATTTGTATGTAGGTCAGGAGGCAATAGTTAGAACTGGACATGGAGCAACAGACTGGTTCCAAATAGGAAAAGGAGTTCATCAAGGCTGTATGTTGTCACCCTGTTTATTTAACTTCTATGCAGAATACATCATGAGAAACGCTGGACTGGAAGAAACACAAGCTGGAATCAAGATTGCCGGGAGAAATATCAATAACCTCAGATATACAGATGACACCAGCCTTATGGCAGAAAGTGAAGAGGAACTCAAAAGCCTCTTGATGAAAGTGAAAGAGGAGAGTGAAAAAGTTGGCTTGAAGCTCAACATTCAGAAAACAAAGATCATGGCATCCGGTCCCACCACTTCATCGGAAATAGATGGGGAAATAGTGGAAACAGTGTCAGACTTTATTTTTCTGGGCTCCGAAATCACTGCAGATGGTGACTGCAGCCATGAAATTAAAAGACGCTTACTCCTTGGAAGGAAAGTTATGACCAACCTAGATAGCGTGTTCAAAAGCAGAGACATTACTTTGCCAACAAAGGTTCGTCTAGTCAAGGCTATGGTTTTTCCTGTGGTCATGTATGGATGTGAGAGTTGGACTGTGAAGAAGGCTGAGCACCGAAGAATTGATGCTTTTGAAGTGTTGTGTTGGAGAAGACTCTTGAGAGTCCCTTGGACTGCAAGGAGATCCAACCAGTCCATTCTGAAGGAGATCAGCCCTGGGATTTCTTTGGAGGGAATGATGCTAAAGCTGAAACTCCAGTACTTTGGCCACCTCATGTGAAGAGTTGACTCATTGGAAAAGACCCTGATGCTTGGAGGGATTGGGGGCAAGAGGAGAAGGGGACGACAGAGGATGAGATGCCTGGATGGCATCGCTGACTCGATGGACGTGAGTCTCAGTGAACTCTGGGAGTTGGTGATAGACAGGGAGGCCTGGCGTGCTGCGATTCATGGGGTCGCAAAGAGTCAGACACGACTGAGTGACTGATCTGATCTGATCTGAGTCCCTCAAGATGGTGTCTTAAGGAGTGTCTGGGTGTCTCATACAAAAATTAACCTGGACAAATTAGTTTGGGAAACACCAGTATGTATAAAAATAAATATTTCTGTACTGTAGGCCTTTGTATAGGAGCCTTGAATATTAATATACTACTGTATGTTGTGAATATCAAGAAAATAAAATGTAATTTTCCACAATCTATCATGGCATTTCTTTTAATTTGTAAAGTTTCTGATAGAACTAATTTTCTAAAGAGTACAATTTAGGAAAAACTTTATTAGGTTTTAGTGAAAACTACTATTTGTGGGGTTAAATACTGAAAAAAGTTGTTGTTTAAAGTATACAATGTTGATATATGGCCAAATCAATACAATATTGTAAAGTTAAAAATAAAATAAGAAAAGAAAAAAAAAACTGCTACAACTCTCTCTTTTACAAAAAAAAAAAAAAAGAAGTCTTTATAAATAAATTTTTAAAATTATCTTCAGGGAGATAGATTTGAATTATGCTATGTTTAGAAGCTTGCCAGATTGCCAAGATAAAAGTATAATAACTAGTTAGAAGAGTTCTTAAAACTGTAAAATATTTTTGGAAAGAGATGTTTAAAATTTTATGTGTGGAATTTTAATGAAAATCCTATCAAGTCATTTTATATATACTTTTCTGATGACTTTGCCACTTCCCCTTTTTCTCACCTCCAAGTATCAGAATGATGCCTTTAGAATCTGATGTGAGAAGAAAAATGTGAAGAAGTGTTAGTCACTCAGTCATGTCTGACTCTTTGTGCTTCTCTATCCATGGGATTCCCCAGGCAAGAATACTGGAGTGGGTTGCCATCCCCTCCTCCAGGGGATCTTCCCAACCCAGGGGATCAAACCTGGGTCTCTTGCATTGAAGGCAAATTCTTTACCATCTGAACCACCAGGGAAGCTCAGGATCTGGCATACTAGAATTAAACATTAGGTCTGTCTTTTATTAGCTGGATAATTATGAACAACTTAATTTCTCTAAGCTTCAGCTCCTTAATATAAATTAGAAATAATAATAATAGCTAACATATCTTTTAGACAAACTAATTGAAATGATAAATTTAACACAGTTAGCATAATGTCTGATATACAGTGGAAAAAAAAAACCATACACACACATACATATATATAATTATGATACAGTTTTTAGAAAGTCTGAGATAGGGTGATATGATTAGAATCTTCTCATAGATTCAAGCTCAGAATAGACACATATTCTCCCAATTGGTTTGCCTTGGAAATGAACTGAGATCATTCTGTCGTTTTTGAGATTGTACCCAAGTACCGCATTTTGGAGTTTTTTGTTGACCATGAGGGCTACTCCACTTCTTCTAAGGAATCCTTGCTCATAGTAGTAGACATAATGGTCATCTGAATCAAATTCACCCATTCCCGTCCATTTTAGTTCACTGATTCCTAAAATGTCAATGTTCACTCTTACTGTCTCCTGTTTGACCACATCCAGTTTACCTTGATTCATGGACCTAACATTCCAGGTTTCAATGCAGTATTGTTCTTTACAGCATCGGACTTTACTTTCACCACCAAACACATCCACAACTGGGGGTCGTTTCTGCTTTGGCTCAGCCTCTTCATGCCTTCTGAAGCTACTTCTTCAGTCCTCCCCAGTGGCATATTGGACACCTACTGACCTAGGAAGTTCATCTTTTAGTGTTATATCCTTTTGCCTTTTCATACTCTTCATGAGGTTCTCAAGGCAAGAATACTGAATACACATGCTTATACTTTGGCCGCTATATGCAGAGACCCTGGATGGAAAAGACCCTGATGCTGGGAAAGATTGAGGGCAGGAGGAGAAGGGGACAACAGAGGATGAGATGGTTGGATGGCATTGACTCAGTGGATATGAGTTTGAACTAACTCTGGGAGATAGTGAAACACAGGGAAGCCTGGCATGCTGTAGTTCATGGGGTCGCAAAGAGTCAGACACAACTTAGTGACTGAACAACTCCCAACTGACCACAGTATCATGACTTGGAAAAAATTCAAGAAACTTATCAACTGCCTCCCCCTACATTATCATTCCAGTTCAGAGAAATTAGATGGGAGTGGAATTTTATATTAAATTAGTGGCTTATCAACACTGCACAGTGTTAGTCTCTTCTAATTTAACCATTAATCTTGAAAAACTGTTTTACCAGCCAACATGCATAAGTAATGAGGCAGTTGCTCAGATAACAGGGATACATCCTATGTGAAACTTAAACTCCTTCATATGTTTTCCCATCACATCCTTATACTTCCTCCTTCATAGCATTCATCACACTTGATAATATTTATTTATTTGCTTTCCATACTAAATTGTAAGCTCAGTACCAGCAGGCACTTTGTCTTTCTTGCTGGTAACCATATCTCCAGCATCTAATGTACTAACTAATACAAGGGAAAGTGAAAGTGAAGTCTCTCAGTCGTGTCCGACTCTTTGCAGTCCCGTGGACTGTAGCCTACCAGGCTCCTCCATCCATAGAATTTTCCAGGCAAGAGTACTGGAGAGGGTTGCTATACAGGGGAGCTCCATCAATATTTGTGATACTGAGAACTATAGTGTACACTTTGCTTCTTGTGGCAAGTGTACCACTGATTACCTTATATTGGGAATAATACTATCACCCAAGATTCTAGAAAAGCTTCAAACTTGAAAAGAAAAGCAAAACAATTTTAGGCAGCTAACAAAGAAACTTCCAGTACAGGTTTTTATCCCCACCCTCCCAACCTTGCCAAAAATTGTTGAGATAAGTTTGTGATTTGTGTTTAAGAGAACTCCATGCAAAATAGAAAAGGAAAGATGTGTTTGATTGGAAATGGGGCCTTTTTGACCTTATGTGACAGAATCAAAGGAGAAGGGAGAGGAGTCAGAAAAAAAAAAAACAAAGAAACCAAGGGGGCAGAAAATGCAGAAGGCATATAATGTAAGAAACAGCAACAGGAACAACAGAGTGTGTCTGGTACTGGGAAACAGAACTAGTAACAGACAAAGGAAAAAAATCAACTGTGTCCTCTGCCAAGGAAGAGGAGGCATCAGGTTCATAGGCCTTAAAGGATTTCAGAGGCAAGGTAGCCGACGGTTCTAGGGCTAATGCTAGACAGTAAGGGAGGAGTAACAGAAGCCATTCCACCCGCTACACACACCACCTCACCACCTGATCTCGTTACAGAGTGTGCATAAGAGTTTGAGATGAGGACTGGCATTCTCTGTATTATCATCATTTAACAAATATGATGGAAGTATCACTGGTTAGTACTCTTCTATCAAGGCAAAGCCTCTTATCTAGAATAATTTTTAACCCATGATTCCAGACATCAAAAATTATATCATCTCTCTTGTCTTTAAAAAGGAAACCTGCCATTAATTTGTAAGTTCACCAGCAATTTCCTATGTTCCTGTTATACTCATTAGAAAAGGTTGCTTAAAATCTACTCTGTGGTCTGCCAAAGCAGAAATGGCTTCTGTGATTATTTTAACTTGAATTTAGAAAATAAATAAACATATTTTCTTCCTCTTAGATAGCTGTACATTCAGGTGCAGTTTCAGTTGCTTGATACATGGGAGCTAATTATGCTAACTCATACGACTATTTTTTTTTTCCAAGAAGATCAAGGCTTCATTCCAGCTGAGAACCATGGTAACATTCAGAATACTCTTTAAAAACATGAAAATAATTTTTTTGTTCAGAACAACAAAAATTATAATCACAGACAACAAACTGTTATAGGTCTTGATAAAATTGCTAACGAGGACAGAAAAGGAAATTTTCTTTTTGTCAATCATGCCCTCTAGTGGAAGACTGACAACAGAAAAGAGCTTGCTTTTGAAGAGCGGAGCTTATCCTTAATTTGCTGCATAGTAGAGCATTTGTCGGACACGACTGAGAGACTTCACTTTCACTTTTCACTTTCATGCATTGGAGAAGGAAATGGCAACCCACTCCAGTGTTCTTGCCTGGAGAATCCCAGGGACGGGAGAGCCTGGTGGGCTGCAGTCTATGGGGTCACACAGAGTCAGACACAACTGAAGAGACAGCAGCAGCAGCAGCAGCAGATCATTTGTACAGAGGCAGATTTATATACATTTTTCTTCAAGCATCCCTGAAGCATAAATATAATAAACTATTGATTATGCTATTTGGCATTGTGCATTTCAATAAATTCTCTCATCTGAAATAATGCACTGCGCAAGAATTGTGTGTACTGGCTACCCAGTTTAGCCATGGTGAAGGATTGTAACCTCAAAATATGTACAGTGTGCCAGAAAAAAGATATACAGATACAGTGACAGCATTGATTTTATTCTCCATTCTGTCAATGGCAAGCAGGCTAAGTGAGGGATACCAATTCACAAACTTAGGTTTCTGTATAATCAGTTTATGAAGCCAGATTATAAAAATGTCCACTGTGTGTTCAGTTAGGAGGTGAGTGACCTGGTGACTATTTTTCAAGACAACAACAAAGAAAAAGATGTTACTGTACTCAGCACTGTTAGCAGCTGTATTGACATAATTAAGAAAAACCATATTTTTTCCCCTGTAATAGTCAAATTAATCCAAAACATGCCTGTAACATTAAGATTTTTAATATCCCCTTGGAGAATAGAGAAGAAAATTCATAGGAATGTACTGACTTTATGTGATTTGGGAAAGTCATGTACAGAAAAATCACAAAGTTGGATTCATTTTCTAACCTTCAGAAACTATGATTTAGGGGGCACAAGAGGAGTTCCATCCCTTTGGTTACAGGATTCACTCATTAAAATAGTTAGCACTCTTGAAAAGAGCAGGAGGATATGTGCCTGCAAAAATTTTATATATTTACCCCATCCCCGGAACCTGAAGACCAATACCTTCCACTGTCCTTATTATAGAGAACATGTGCTTCCTAGGTTTATTTACTTGTTTAGATTCTAAAGCTCATCATATATAAAGGAAGTCTTCATTGTAGAGGTTGTGAATATTGCATGTCAAAACGGAAATGACGTACTTTTTGAAAATTTCTCAGTTTTGCTTACAGTTCAACAACTCCAACTTTTATGAGAGTCTGCAGGGTTTTTCAGATATACAGCTCAGATGTTAGCTCTACTGTGAAAAGCAAGCTCAATCTGATTGCAGTTGTTTATGATCGAATTGTCCTGACCTCTTTGCAAAAAAAGGGTGTTCATAATCAGCTAATTTGTATATTTCCAATTTACATGGTGCAAAAAAAAATTTTGTGTCAGAACAAATGCCAAAGACTGTGTAGCATAATCAAGTGAGAAAAGGTTGGCCTGGGGAATAAAATAACTAACAAATTTAGTTTTGAGCTCAATCATGTTTGAGTCAGAGTATCCAAAACAATGCAGGGTATAATATTTTTTTAAGTAAATCTGAGAAAGATAAATCCTCCAGGTTAATAATCATTATTTTTAAGAAAAAAGGATTTGCAATTCTCCATAAAACCTTAAATTTTTGAGAAAAAAAAAAAAAATCACCTGGCTCTCAAGAGACCAGATTAATTTGTGGCTTTGCCAAACCAGTAGATAAGTTTAGCAGATGTCACTATGCTATCTTCAGAATCAGTAACTTTACCTGCCAAATGGTAGTTAAGTGACAAATCCAAGAACATGTATTTTTTTTTTTTTGAGTCACTTCAGTATCTCCAGTGCCTAGCATTGGGTCATAAAAATGGAAGGAACATCATAAATATCATCTAATGAATAAACATGAATAACTCATATCACTGAATTGTGAAAACTAAAAAGATACATATAAATCACTTTGAAAAAATATTTAAATAAATTAACATGATTTCTGACTAAGAACATCTAATCCTATGTGCTGGGAGCAGGAGCTCCGCCTTTTTTTTTTTTTTTTCGGTGCACAGGGACACCCTGAGTGGGGTCCTAGCCCTCCGGAAAACTCAACACAGGCGGAACAATAGGGCTGATGACCCCAATTGTTCCGAGGTGGGGGGGGGGTGGGCAATAGGGCTGATGACCCTAATTGCTCTGAGGGACCTACCTTCGAAAAGCCTGTTCAGGCGCCCCTTGCCGGGGTCCAGCCCCGTTGGATCCAGGGGTTTCAAAGGGGAGACGGCGTCAGCGAGGATCAGGAAACAATTGCTTAATTAAACGTTAATTAAGGATATAAAGAGTGGTTAAATAAGGATAGCTCAGTGAGGAAATTCAGTGGATAAAAGAGGCTGAAATAAGGATAGCTCAGTGAGGAAATTCAGTGGAGAAAAGAGGCTGAATAATTCAGCCAGAAGGTGAGAAAAAGAACGACATGGGGAGACCAAGTTTCGGTGAACAAGGCCCGCAGTTTATTTTCCAAAGTAGTTTTTATACCTTAAGTTATGCATAGAGGATAATGGGGGAAAGGGTAGAGTCATGCAGTAAGCCAGGCTTTCTTCCTGCAAACTTATCATATGCAAAAGTTTAGGTGATTTGCATCATCTTCTGGCCTGGAGGCCTGTTAACATTTTAAGAAACTTATTTTTCTCTAAAGGTGATTATTCTAAAGTCAGGCGCCACCCTCCAAAAGCATTAGATAAAGTTGCATTCCTATAGGGCAAAGGTCTGGTGGGCTATAACAAGAAAAAGAATTAACTCAAGGGTCCAAGGTTACAAACATTAAAGCTACTACTTACACCAATCATATTAATCAATATACTGCCAGGGACACAGCAGGTAAGGGACATGGAGACTTAGCAGCAAACATTGGCCCAACAAGTGAAAAACCCTTCACCAATACAATTTCTAATCAATCTTTTAACTGCTCAAAGGAATCTGTATTTAGACTGTTTAGAACATCTCATGCCTCTCACAGTTGGGAGGCTCTGAGCAATCACACGTGGCCGGAAAAACCTATTCAGGCAGGCTAGAGGACTTCCAAAGGAGTTTGTAGGTTGAAACACTATCACACCCAGGAACTTTATTAACTGGAGCTGTAAGTTAACTCTTTTTTCAGAGAGAGGTAGTGGGGGAAAGCCCCCTGTAAAGTCAGTGGTGTATGTGAGAGCACAAAGCAGAAAGTAGGCAGACTCTGGTTTTGGGGGTAGATGCTTGAGAATTTCCAGAGGGACTCCTGAGGCTCGATCCCACCTTTGCGTATGCCGAGCCTCCTTCCTCATGACCTTTGCCAGGGGCGGAGCTCCTGCTCCCAGCACCTATGTGTCATTACTGCAGTGTGCTAGAGGGAAAACATCTTTTAATCATTTTATGTTTGTAAAAATGTAAAATGGCATCAAAGGATATCTCACAATTTGCATTTGAAATGCTCTAATCATCCTATTATGCTAAATATTAAAGAATTTGCAATTGCAATGGAAACATTAAAGAGCTTTCTTTAAAAGCAACAACAAAACAATATATATACACATACATATTATATATATATATATATATATATATATATATATATATATATGCCATCTTCTACACCTGTCTCATAGAAGGGTATTTTTTATGAAATGTGTTCCTACTCTTCAAAGTTCAAAACTACATCATACCATTAGAAGCATCTTTAGAGAAAATTTCAACCATCATTACAATATCTGAAAGCTTTTTCTGGAGGCACATGGTTTGTGAGACAGGCTGTTTACTTGCGTGGAGGGGGCTCCGATAGAATGGGGTAGGCATCATACTCCTTAATATTGTATAGGGACTCTAGTAGTTTCCTCTGGGGTGCCATTCGGAAGTGAGGGTAATGGAATTGAGAGGATGGAAGGCTGACAGTGGCAAATGGATTGTGTGATAGGAAGAGGCAACCTGGTTTAAACAGAGCACTGAACTCCTCATTGTGTCTTACAGGATATGAATGATTACCCTCCAGTATTTAGTAAACGAATCTACAAAGGAATGGTGGCTCCAGATGCTGTCAAGGGTACACCTATAACGACTGTTTACGCCGAAGATGCAGACCCCCCTGTAAGTTGAAGACATTGATTAATACTCAGAACTTAAGGGAGAAAATTTTAACACTTATAAATGACCCAGTTCCCAAGACAGCACAATGAGTCTGTGTGTTCCACTCTATCTACTCTCTCACATTTGATGCACTCTTGCCTGTTGCACACACAGGTACAGACCATATTTCAAGTGATTATTATTGAACTTAGATAATTAAGGATATGGTTTTTGTTTTACTGTGATTCAATATTTAGTATTTCTCAGTTTGTCTAATACTAATGATAAATATGTAATATATAAAGAATTATCTACATTTGCAATACGTATAACTCAGTTTCTTCATTTGGAACATCATAGGTTTAGTTTAGCCTAGATAAGTTTTATCCTTAAGTGTTTTCCATATTATTTACATTTCATTAATGTAACATATATATGTTATATATATAATATATACAATATTAAGGAGTGTGATCCTACCCAACATATATATATACATATGTTATATATAACATATGTAACAGCATATACCAATATTACATTGTGCTAATTTTGGTAAGCTAAAATTGTCTTGCTTTTAGAACATATTTCATAGATTCTCTTAGATGTCCTAAATTGCCTTTCAAGATAGAGGGTTTCTAATTAAATTATAGCAGAAGTAAGGTAAATTTTCCTTAATATCATTTCTTAATGTATTGAAGATAGCATATCCATTCCAATACTCTTGCCTGGAAAATTCCATGGACTGAGAAGCTTGGTAGGCTACAGTCCATGGGGTCACATAAAACTAATAGTACTTGTATAAAAACGCTTTCTAGAAATAACTTGAGAGTATTTTACGTATTATTTATTCTCATAATAGTTGGATAATGAAGATTTGAATTTTTTATCTTGGGTGAACTTGTATTATAAGTTAGTAGCTGATAAATTCTAGAAAAATGTTAAAACTATTAAATAAAACCATTTTAGAAAAGTAAGAAAATAGAAAAAGACCTCAATTTTATAAGTGACTTAAAATTTGTTTTGTATGGCTAATATAAGCACTATTTATGTAATGCTATTTATTTAATAAAATATGAATGGCAGTCATAACATTTTTCAGCTTCAGTTATGACAAGCCATATAGTCTTTTGTAACTGTGAGGTCTTAAGAAATAATAATGTTAACATGAAAGCAATGACCTTTCACTCAGAAGTTCCTTTTCTCAAATGTACTAAAATGTCCTTGAAATTGATTTATTGAATCTTGGGAAATATGATAGGCAAAACTTCAGAGCCTTGAACACACCAATAGAGATGGTGAATGTGAAATTGTGGTTTGCCTGTTTAAGTAAACTCTCAGAGGTACAAAATATTTTAAAATTAGGAATACAGTTCAATTCAATTCAAGATATGTGTTTTGAGCACCAGCTCCATAGTGACCACTGTGCTAACCAGGTTTTGCTGTCCAGAAACTGACAGTCTCACAGGGAGAACAGAACTGCACAGAGAAACTATAAAGCGCTATGTAAATGTAGGGGAGGAAGTATTTTCTTTTCTTCCCCTCCAAGATTTCTGGCTGATCTAATAATTAAATTGGCATATGACAGATGAGCAAGAGGAAAACAAATTTAAATTTGTACATACAGGAGCTCATAAAAATATAATGCTTGAAAAAGTGACTAGAGCAGACAGCTTTTATTTTTTAGACCAAGTACTAATACATCTGTGGAGAACTGACAAGATGACGAGTTTGGGCTTGGTGTAGTCATTTAGTAAAGAAGTAATGAGATTTGTTTACATGACCTTGTCATCCTTGAATTCCCTGTATCTGGCGGTAAGGTTTTCTCATCCTCTTGGTATAGAGAGGATACCTTTCACACGGGAGATTTATGTCCTTCTTTCAGGGAGACAAAAGAGTAGAAGTGTCCTTCTTACACTGACTGTCTCTTAAGTAACTTTAATTCAAAATAATCAACATGCCCAAGTGACATATTTTGGGCAAAGTGCCCTGAACCCTCTCCTAAGCAAATACAGCATCTTAAAATACTCATATTTCTAAGAAATTTTCATTAGCACAGAATTTAAGATAGTGTTGTTTCCTGACAATAATGATGAGATTCTAAAAGTAGGCCTGCTGCTCACCTATGTGGGACAGTCTTATCGTGGGTGGCAAAATCCCTGCTTCACTTCTGTCACTTGTGACCTTGCAGTGACTTTCAGTCACTGTGCTGATGTGAAAGAAGCTGTCTTATTCTGTTGTCTGTTTTCTAAATAAGTCATATTACTTATATAAAGTATTTACATAGAAGTTCTTTTCACTTCCTAAAACCTGTTTATGGAAATTTACCAGACTCAACTGCCATATTAAAGAAGCTCTTAGGCTTGTATTCCCAATAATATTTTTTTTAACTTTTAATATCTAATGCTGTCTTTTCAGTAGATGAAAGATGGATGCCAGTCGTCCAACTGGAATACTGAGCATGTGTCTTTCAGTTAGCAAATATATTATTTTATGAGATTGAGTTTTGATCCTTGAAACACTTTCAGCTATTGGCATAACTAGTATTCAGCACTGAATTTTCCATCATTGCTACAAATGGTGTCCCTTAAATTAGCATAGGTACAATTTGGCTGTACCTACAACAATCTGAAATAAAAGCTAATGCCATGAATTTTTTTAGAAAATATCAATATAAATTATACACCTTTCAAAATGCTATGATTGATTTTCACTTTTATTATTTTATATCAGTGCCATAAATACAGAATAAGTATTTTTCAGATGGACTTGCCAAGCATTTTTATTCTGTTAGTGTTATAAATATTTATTCACTAAAAGAAGATAGTTTCAGTTTCATATCTGTCTGGGCTCTTAAGTCAGTTTCACTCCTTAGGGTTGTGAGTAGCTATAGGTAACACTATGTTTATTTAATGATCTCTCTTCCAAATAAGAAGGTAAGGTCCTTGAGGGCAAGAATCAAAACTTAATCCAATTTGTTTTTTTCCCATAGTTAACCATGTTTGGTACTTAGTAGAAACATTTGTTGAATAAATAATCAGTTATTTCTATGCTCTTCAGAATTGACAAAATGTGCCAGATCTTCAGAAATTTAGTTATTTGTGAACTTGGGACAAATTTCTTCTTGTCTCCAGGCCCAAGTATGGCCATTTGAGGTCTGTGAGAATTAAGTGAAGAAAGGCAAATATAATGCTTAGTGCTGCTTCTGCCCTCTCATATAAGTAGGTATTGTTACAATTCTGCAATGATAATTTGCATCTCTAGAGGTTGGCAAGGCATCATGTTTCTTGTGAATGAAATGAGAATCACCCATTTTAAACTAGAAAATAGCAACTGTAAAATCTTTTGAAGTATCAGATGGAGAAATGGGTAAGATCTTAAAGCCAGAGAGAGCATTGCTGTTGAATATAAATTAAGAATTATAAAATGCATATTGTGCAAGCCTAAAGTGATCTAGAGAGGAAAAAAAGTTTTCTAGGATTTTTTTTTCCCTTGAATTAAAATTGTTAGGACTTTTATTTTCTGTCTTGCTTTTGTGACAGCATTGACATTATGTAGTTCACCAGAGACGTGTATGGTGAATGACTGATCATTTTGGATATTAAAAATTGCTAACCTTTTCTTTCTGCTCACCAGAGACTTCTCATTCTGAACTGTCACAAGACAAAATTCCAAGTGTAGTTTCCATTTACATATTTTTATCCTTTCCGAAGCTGTGGGCCAAACCAGACGATACAAGAGTTCTCTTTGTGGTCAGGGTAAATGTCTCACAGTACAGTGTCCTTCATCATCAACTGGAAACAGAAAAATGTGAATAAATACATTTTGTTCATTTCCAAGAAGTGCTAATCTTCTCATTGTTGTGTCAATTCTTTCCTTTTAATACATCTGAGGAATTTATAACATTCTTGTTTAAAGTAAATCAGTATTTGGATCATGTTTAATAGTAACAATTTTGACAAACTTTCTTATTTGCATATAGTCATGTGAAAAATATTTATATATTGAAGACTTCTTTTTTAGGTTTTGATATCAATTTATAAAATTGCTTCATGAAAAGCAATCTTGTAGTTTTCAATAGCAACCGGCTTTAATCAGTGAATGTTCTCACTTCACTTTTCTTTTTTCAGAAGGTATTTTTATAAAGGGATAATAATTGCATCTGTGAGGCAAATTTTTCCTTTCTGCTGAGATTTTGAGGGCTATATTATCCATTCAGAGTTCAGACAAGTTACCTGAGAAATTATTTTTAAAGTGATTTCACGGGTGGCTTTAACATCCTTTTCAATCATTTGAGGACACTTTTGTTGATCTCTAGAAAGTAAAAAAGATGGTCAGGTCAGTTTTTCTTTTCTATGATGTGTGACTTAGAATGTCATCATGTCACCAAATAATGCCAGGTAATTATGGTGATCTTCTCCAAATGCTTAACCCTCCACATAATCATTCTGTTGCAATCTATTAGCAGAGAGCAAACAGTAAAATGAAAACAGCAACTGTCTTTATCCATGATTTGCTGCTTGCTGGCTTTGTGTGCAATAGTTAAAACCATTCAAGGCTAGGAGTGTTATAAGATTGTATTTTTATCACCAGATGATATGGCTATTCTGTATCATTTTCCATTTATATCTCTACAGATCTGTTTGTCATCACTCACCACATACTGGTTTGTGTTGTTTTGCTCTATTGATTTAGGTTATTGCTAGCAATGTAGTGGAAACTCTGGTTTTAAAGAACAGTGCTTACTAACCACATTTGCTGACCCTGGAGCATGTTAGGGGAATGTACACAGCTCAGTGGGATTTTTTCCTTCACAGCAAAGCTGTAAGGGAAATAATCAAGAACTATTTTCACAATGCATGTCAGCTTGTGAAAATTGAGAGGAGGTAGCCTAGCCTGAGTCCCTTTGGTCTCACATATTTAATTGGAAAAAAAACTCATACAATGAAACAGTTGGGACTTGATCTTTAGAATGACAATGGGTTATAATTAGATTTTAAGCTGTAAATGAATACAAAGGCAAAGGTTTATGAGACAGTTTATACATGATTAAAGTCTTGCTGTTGTTCTTCAGTCACTGTTTTGTCTGATGCTTTGTGACCCCAAAGACTGCAGCACGCAAGGCTTCCCTGTCCTTCACTGTCTCTTGGTGCTTACTCAAACTCCTGTCCATTGAGTCAATGTCATCCCACCATCTCGTCCTCTGTTGCCCCCTTCTCCTCCTGCCCTCAGTATTTTCCAGCATCAGAGTCTTTTTCAATGAGTCAGCTCTTTGCATCAGGTGACCAAACTATCAGAGCTTCAGCATCAGTCCTTCCAATGCATATTCAGGGTTGATTTCCTTTAGGATTGATTGATTTGATCTCTTTGCAATCCAAGGGACTCTCAAGAGTCTTCACCAGCACCACAGTTCAAAAGCATCAATTCTTCAGCACTCAGTCTTCTTTACGGTCCAACTCTCACATCAGTACAAGACTACAGGAAAAACCATAGCTTTGATTACATGCTGCTGCTGCTAAGTCACTTCAGTCGTGTCTGATTCTATGAGACCCCATAGACGGCAGCCCACCAGGCTTCCCTGTCCCTGGGATTCTCCAGGCAAGAACACTGGAGTGGGTTGCCATTTCCTTCTCCGATGCATGAAAGTGAAAAGTCAAAGTGAAGTCGCTCAGTCGTATCCGACTCTAGCGACCCCATGGACTGCAACCTACCAGGCTCCTCCATCCATGGGATTTTCCAGGCAAGAGTACTGGAGTGGAGTGCCACTGCCTTCTTCGTTTGACTACATAGACTTAGCAAGATGATGTCTCTGTTTTTTAATACTGTCTAGGTTTAATACTGTCATATCTTTTCTTCCAAGGAGCAAGCATCTTTTAGTTTTGTGGCTGTAGTCACCATCCATGGTGATTTTGGAGCCCAAGAAAATAAAATCTGCCACTGTTTCCATTTTTTCCCCCATCTATTTGTCATGAAGTGATGGGATGGGTTGCCATGATCTTATTTTTTTAATGTTGTGTTTTAATCCAGCATTTTCATTTTCCTCTTTCACCCTCATCAAAAGGCTCTTTAGTTCCTCTTTGATTTCTCAATAGAGTGGTATCATCTGCATATCCATTAATGTCTAGAAAAGACTTATCTAAGTGTGTTAAGGCTCTGTAATTTTCTTCTGCCTTGTGCCTTTTAGTTTCAAGAACAATTATATTCTTAACTTTACTTGAGGTCAATATTAGATTTAACTGCTTTGATTGCAAATATTTTTCTTCTAATTAAGAAACTGCCATGCATACCAGGGCAAATAGGACATTTTTCTTTTGTTATAAGTAGTAATATCTATAAAATTACGGGGTTTTTAGCCTGTACAGAAGTGTCATCTTTTTTTTTTTTTTGGTGAGAATAAACCTTAGGGGGTTAGGATCCCAATACACTGCAACAAAGGAGGTTCCCAAGGAAATCGAAAGAACTATATCGAGCTCTCTGGAGAAGGCAACGGCACCCCACTCCAGTACTCTTGCCTGGAAAATCCCATGGACGGAGGAGCCTGGTGGGCTGCAGTCCATGGAGTCACTGAGAGTCGGACTCGACTGAGCGACTTCACTTTCACTTTTCACTTTCATGCATTGGAGAAGGAAAGGGCAACCCACTCCAGTGTTCTTGCCTGGAGAATCCCAGAGACTGGGGAGCCTGGTGGGCTTCCGTCTATGGGGTAGCACAGAGTTGGACACGACTGAAGTGACTTAGCAGCAGCATATCAAGCTCTCATGATCTCCTGGAGTAGGAAATGGCAACCCATTCCAGTATTCTTGCTTGGAAAATTCCATGGACAGAGAAGTCTGGCAGGCTACAGTCTATGGGTTCACAGAGTTGGAAATGACTAAGTGCCTGTGCACATGTGCACACGTGCACACACACACAACAAGTTCTCTGGGGCTCACATAGGTCTCCCTTATAACTTAAATAATGTGTTTACTTTGAGGTACTTGCCAGAGGAAATGAGGAGTGATGCTCTGAAAGAGTATCTTGACTTCTTATAATCTGGATTCTTGACTTTAATACCCTTAAAGCCATTCTGCTTTTAATTTCCCTTCATTACCTACTTTACAATTCCTCCGTATCCTTTAATATGTAAGCAGTAGACCTGCAGTCAAACATGCACCTGGCACGACATAGATACTTCATAGTACTGTCGAATCATCTGATCAATGAGAAAACATTTATGGTGTACTTAACAAATAAGAATATGACAAGAGCCATTATAGTGTTGCAGGAAGGCGGACCCCTTCCAGGGCCCAAAACTGGGCTCTTGTCTAACACTCAGAAATGAATTGTCTGAGGAGACACATGTGCTGACAAAGCAAGAGATTTGTTGGGGAAGGGCACCCGAGATGGAGAGCCGTAGGGTAAGGGATCCCAGGAGAACAGCTCTGCCGTGTGGCTCGCAGTCCCTGGTTTTATGGTGATGGGGTTAGTTTCCGGGTTGTCTTTAACCAATCATCCTGACTCTGAGTCCTTCCAGGAGATGCATACCTTGTTCACCCTAGATGGATGCCAGTGAGGATTCTGGGAGGTGGTAGGACATGTGGTGTCTCCTTTGACCTTTCCTGAACTCTTCCAGTTGGTGGTGGCTTATTAGTTCCATGTTCCTTACCAGGACCGCCTGTCATAAAACAGCTCATACAAATGATCTGTTACTATGGTGTCTGGCCAGGATGGGCGGTTTCAGTCAGTGTGCTTCCCCTAACAACAGAATGTAAAATAAATGCCAGAAACAGGAAGGTGAATGTGACCTGGTATGGTCTGAGCCTGCTCTGAACTGGAACTCAACTTTTTAAAAATGTAGGAGATTCATTTAAGTGATGGTAGTAGGCAGAGGAAATGGATCCAAAAATTGAAGTTAAAAATATTTTTCATGTATTCATGAATTTGTGTATCATGATTTGAACTATATCTGATTCAATAAATATTAGTTATTTAAAGTAACATGTTAGGCCCATCTTAGAGACTCATTTGTAGTTGGGAAATATAACAGATTTGATTTCACAAAATTTTTTGTGTTATGTAGAAAATGGAAGCTTACTAAGAAGACTTACAGGGTAATGAGAAAGCAAAGCTACATATTAAAACAATTTATTCCCTGTGTTACGTAGTATTCATTAGATAAGATAATAAATGAAAACAAGGAGATAAATTAGCAACTATTGCTTTCATTTCATTATTAAAAAAACAAGGTGGACAATGGAAATTGAGAAAATAGAAATACTTAAAAGTCATTGAAATGAAAGAATTAATAGTGATTGGGCAGGAGGTTGATGATCACAGACAGAATAAAAGCACAATGAAAAGTGAATCAAGAGAAGAGTTTTTAGCTGGAGTGATAAAGATATTCATTATATTAGTCAATATAAATGAGGCAGATAGAAAATAAAGCTATTTAAGGTGAAAAATAATGCGATAAACTAGGACAGATTAAAGTGATTTGAAATAATTTCAAGATATCTAAATCCAGTCATCTACAGATAGACATTGTCTGATTTCCTTTCCTGAGCAAGGAAGCTGAGGGGATTAAGTCAGGACATGGCTAGTGAAGGAGTCCTCCCCACCAGTAGTGGTGCAGTGGGTACTATTACTCACCCAAGAACCACAGTGCCAGGGCCAGCAGGAGGCTCAGCACTTTTCCAGAATTATAGGTTCATCAAGCTAAAGAAAGCACAGCACCTAGTGCTAAGAAGAGGCTGGAGGTAGAAGGCAGGATAGGGCCAAGAATTCTCTGCACAGGTGAACAATACCATGAAGAGTCCTGAGGCAGATATCGGGTTGCTACAGCTGCTTTGATCTGATGCCAGAATGGAACAGATAGAAAACAAGGAAGTACGAGCTCAGGGAAAAAATTACTGAAGAGGAGACACCTAAATAGAAGTGGAAGCTGTGAAAGTAAATAACATGTTTCAAGAGACAAAGCTTAATCCCATGAAAGAGAAACTTGGAAATAAATTCTCAGATTTTATTCCTACCCTTTTGAGGATGGGTTAGGAGCTGAAGTGTGGAAAGAGTCAGAGGGGGGAAAAAAAACAAAAACAAAAAAATTAAGAGGGTAAAAGAGAAATCCGCAGTGATGTGGTGCCAATGAAAAGAAGAAATGTTCAATGCAGAAAAGAAATGAAATGGTAAAGAGGTTTTTTTTTTTTTGTTTGTTTTTTTGTTTGTTTTTGTTTTTCAGACAAGGCAAAGAAAATGCAGTCAAGCTAAGTGAAAGACAATAGTTCTTCTGATTAGAAACTCATGAGTAACCTTGATGGTAAATTGGCCTCTCTCCTACAACTTGCTCACATTTTAATTTTAATGATTCTGAGTTACTTTGGAATGTGACATTTATATAGAGATCAATTTTTTCCATTTGTTTCTGAGACTATCAAAAGTTTATTTTTATAGTTTATTCTTTATATTTTTATAGTTTTTATACAGTGGAAGTGAGAAATAGATTTAGGGGCCTAGATATGATGGATAGAGTGCCTGATTAACTATGGAATGAGGTTTGTGACATTGTACAGGAGACAGGGATCAAGACCACCCCCGTGGAAAAGAAATGCAAAAAAGCAAAATGGCTGTCTGGGGAGGCCTTACAAATAGCTGTGAAAAGAAGAGAAGTGAAAAGCAAAGGAGGAAAGGAAAGATATAAACATCTGAATGCAGAGTTCCAATGAATAGCAAGAAGAGATAATAAAGCCTTCTTCAGTGATCAATGCAAAGAAATAGAGGAAAACAACAGAGATCTCTTCAAGAAAATCAGAGATACCAAAGGAATATTTCATACAAAGTTGGGCTCGATAAAGGACACAAATGGTATGGACCTAACAGAAGCAGAAGATATTAGAGGAGATGGCAAGAATACACAGAAGAACTGTACAAAAAAGATCTTCACAACCCAGATAATCACGATGGTGTGATCACTGACTTAGAGCCAGACATCCTGGAATGTGAAGTCAAGTGGGCCTTGGAAAGCATCACTATGAACAAAGCTAGTGGAGGTGATAGAATTCCAGTTGAGCTATTCCAAATCCTGAAAGATGATGCTGTGAAAGTGCTGCACTCAATATGCCAGCAAATTTGGAAAACTCGGCAGTGGCCACAGGACTGGAAAAGGTCCATTTTCATTCCAATCCCAAAGAAAGGCAATGCCAAAGAATGCTCAAACTACCGCACAATTGCACTCATCTCACACGCTAGTAAAGTAATGCTCAAAATTCTCCAAGCCAGGCTTCAGCAATACATGAACCGTGAAATTCCTGATGTTCAAGCTGGTTTTAGAAAAGGCAGAGGAACCAGAGATCAAATTGCCAACATCCGCTGGATCATAGAAAAAGCAAGAGAGTTCAGAAAAACATCTATTTCTGCTTTGTTGACTATGCCAAAGCCTTTGATTGTGTGGATCACAATAAACTGTGGAAAATTCTGAAAGAGATGGGAATACCAGAACACCTGATCTGCCTCTTGAGAAATTTGTATGCAGGTCAGGAAGCAACAGTTAGAACTGGACATGGAACAACAGACTGGTTCCAAATAAGAAAAGGAATACATCAAGGCTGTATACTGTCACCCCATTTATTTAACTTCTATGCAGAGTACATCATGAGAAACGCTGGGCTGGAAGAAACACAAGCTGGAATCAAGATTGCCAGGAGAAATATCAATAACCACAGATATACAGATGACACCAGCCTTATGGCAGAAAGTGAAGAGGAACTCAAAAGCCTCTTGATGAAAGTGAAAGTGGAGACTGAAAAAGTTGGCTTAAAGCTAAACATTCAGAAAACGAAGATCATGGCATCTGGTCCCATCACTTCATCGGAAATAGATGGGGAAACAGTGGAAACAGTGTCAGACTTTATTTTTCTGGGCTCCAAAATCACTGCAGATGGTGACTGCAGCCATGAAATTAAAAGACACTTACTCCTTGGAAGGAAAGTTATGACCAACCTAGATAGCATATTCAAAAGCAGAGACAATACTTTGCAAACAAATGTTCGTCTAGTCAAGGCTATGGTTTTTCCTGTGGTCATGTATGGATATGAGAGTTGGACTGTGAAGAAGGCTGAGCGCCGAAGAATTGATGCTTTTGAAGTGTGGTGTTCGAGAAGACTCTTGAGAGTCCCTTGGACTGCAAGGAGATCCAACCAGTCCATTCTGAAGAGATCAGCCCTGGGATTTCTTTGGAAGGAATGATGCTAAAGCTGTAACTCCAGTACTTTGGCCACCTCATGCGAAGAGTTGACTTATTGGAAAAGCCTCTGATGCTGGGAGGGATTGGGGGCAGGAGGAGAAGGGGACGACAGAGGATGAGGTGGTTGGATGGCATCACTGACTCGATGGACGTGAGTCTCAGTGAACTCCGGGAGATGGTGATGGACAGGGAGGCCTGGCATGCTGTGATTCATGGGGTTGCAAAGAGTCGGACATGACTGAGCGACTGATCTGATCTGATCTGATAGTTTTTATAGTTTATTTTTATATTTTTCTTTGAATTATTTATGTGCACTCTCCATAGCAATAATCTATGGAGTTTATGATATAGTTATTGGACATACTTATAAATATTTATACATATTTATGTATTTAAGCCTATATATGATGTATGCCAAATTTTTATATTCTGACTTACCCATTTTTAAGTTCATTTTGTTGCATCTCTTGGTTTACTCATATATATCTTTAGCTTTTTAGAAAGATATGTGAGTTTTTCTAGATATAAAATTATTTTGCTTATACAAAGAAGATACAACTTAACAAATTATTAGAATTTTGGGCTCCAAATTAAAAGACACTAGCTCCTTAGATTAAAAACTATGATAAACCTAGGCAGCATATTAAAAACCAGAGTCATTACTTTGCCAACAAAGTTCTGTATAGTCAAAGTTATGCTTTTTTGTGTAGTCATGTATGGATGTGAGTGAGGGAGTGAGTGAAAGGTGCTCAGCCATGTCCGACTCTTTGTGACCCCATGAATGTGAGAGTTGGACCATAAAGAAGGCTTTGCACCAAAAAATCAATGCTTTACAACTGTAGTGTTGGAGAATACTCTTGAGAGTCCCTTGAACTGAAAGGAGATCAAACCTGTCAAACCTAAAGGAAATCAACCCTGAATACTCATTGGAAGGACTGATGCTGAAGCCGAAGCTCCAATACTTTGGCCACCTGATGCAAAGAACTGACTCATTGGAAAAGACCCTGATGCTGGGAAAGATTGAAAGCAGAGGAGAAGGGGATGACAGAGGACAAGATGGTTGGATTGTATCACCAACTCAATGGACATGAGTTTAAGCAAGCTCTGGGAATTGTTGAAAGGCAGGGAAGCCTGGCATGCTGCCGTCCATGGAGTCACAAAGAGTTGGACACAACTGAGCGACTGAACAGCAACAAAAACCATACGTAGTCTTTTCTAATATTTTCTGGTTTCTAACATTTTAGCAGTGTGTGGCTATATTAAATTTTTAAATATTTTTAAGGTTTTTTGTTTGTTTCTGTTTATGAGACTCCATTCTAGAGCTTAAATGTTTTCATTAGTATATATTTAGATATTCCTTGTGCTATATTGATTGTTTCTTATATATATATGATAGCTGTTTTCAATCTGAAAACTTATGTACATAGTCCAAGAAAGATTTACATGGCTTCAATATTAAGGATTCTGGAGGAAGTACCCTCTGGCTGGTTTCAACTTCTAAAGCTACCGACTGTTCTTGTGGCCCTGGACAATTTGCTTAGTCACTCTGTCCCCTAGTTTTTACGTTTATAAAATGAGAAAAAAAATAATGTTACTGTGACTTTATACACTTTTAACAGCAACTCTTTACTTCTCCCTTCCCCCAAGCAACCATAATTCTGTTCTTTGCTTTTCCCAGCTTAACTATTTTGAATATCTCATCTAGGTGGAATCATGGAGTACTGGTCATTCTCTGACTGGCTTACTTATCTTAGAGGAATATTGTAAGGGTTCATCCATGTTGTCACAAATTGCAGAACTTTATTCTTTGTTAAGGCTGCCTCATGTTCCATTGCATGTGTGTGCCACTTTTTCTTTATCCACTCATCCACTGATGGGCAGTTAGGTTATTTCCTTTTCTTGGCTATTGAGAATAATGCTGCAATGAACATGATAGTGGAAATATGTTTTCAAGATTCTGATTTCAATTGTTTTTAGATTTGTACATAGAAGTGGGGATTATCCTGTGAACTTCTAGCATGACAGGATTTTATGAACCTATAACAAGATTGGAATGTAAGAGCCTAATACTCAAAGAAAATAGAAAAAGAAAATAATGCTGATGCTGATACTATTAGTCATGTCCAACTCTTTGCAATCCCATGAACTGTAGCCTGCCAGGCTCCTCTGTTCATGGGATTTTTGAGGCAAGAATATTGAAGAATACTGGAATGAGTTGCCCTTCCCTCCTCTAACAGATGATCCTTACAACCCAGGAATCAAACCTTCATCTCCTGTGTCTCCTGCTCTGTAAGTGATACAGTTAAAAAAAAAAAAAAAAATAGAAGACAAAAATGCACACAGTAGCATCAATTAGGTTTTCCTATCAAAATGTGCATGGTTAACAATACTAACATATCACAAGTTCAGCATTAAAAATTAGGATTTTATTCATGGGTTTTGATACACTTAGGGATTGGCTGGCTGGCCTTGACTTTGGACCGATGATTGGGTTGGACTCCTGTCAATTCGACATACCTCCCTCTTCAGGGATCCATGACTGAGTATGTCTGCTCTTCACACAGTGAGGGCCAGGACCACAAGAGAGCTTACCCAAGCTCCTGGTCACACGTAAAGCTTCTTGTTACATGTCACAGTAGCTCACAGTCCTCCGACCAAAGCAAGTCACATGGCCAAGCCTAAAGTCAATGGAGCAGAAAATAGTGCATATTACTGAGCAATGATACCGCAGCAGTCTAGTTAAGACACTTACACTGGTTGATTTTGACAGAAAAAGGAGGTAGAATCTAAGTGTGAATATGAAATGAGATAAAGAAATGAGATGTAAATATTAGTAGCAGATCCGTTGATAAAAATGTTCTATAAACTATGCATTATGTTAAACTTAAACCTTAACCCTGTAGTCCAAACAAAAGACATATTCTTCAATATGTGTGTGTATGCAGTATTATTTAAAGCTGTCACATTAGGTATTAAGGATTAAAATTATAATGTTTTCTAGCCTTAGAATTTCAAATTTAAAGAGACAGCAATTAATCAAAAATCAATCAAGTAATTAGAAATGACAAACAGAAAAGTTCTAAGAAATAAATCTTTCAGTTCAGTTCAGTTCAGTCACTCAGTCATGCCTGGCTCTTTGCGACCCCATGAATCACAGCAGGCCAGGCCTCCCTGTCCATCACCAACTCCCGGAGTTCACCCAGACTCACATCCATCGAGTCGGTGATGCCATCCAGCCATCTCATCCTCTGTCGTCCCCTTTTCCTCCTGCCCCCAATGCCTCCCAGCATCAGAGTCCTTACCAATGAGTCAACTCTTTGCATGAGGTGGCCAAAGTACTGGAGTTTCAGCTTTAGCATCATTCCTTCCAAAGAACACCCAGGCTGATCTCTTTTAGAATGGACTGGTAGGGTAGTGTAAAACCTAAATCATCAAGGAAAGTTCTGGAAGAAATGGTTCAGACTTGAGGTCTGAAAGATAATGAAGTGTTTCCAAGGCAAAGAAGCATGGAAGAAAATTTATGTCCTAAAGCAGAAAAACAAAAAATAGGTTTCAAAAACTAAAAGAGAGTAATTTTGTCAGGAGGCTGGAGGTAAATCTGAGTCAGATCCTATGGTGTCTGAAAGCATGAAAACAGTTCCAAGATTTCTTATATCATGATTATAAAAATGAGACGGTTTCAAAGTAGAGGAAACAGGACTACAAATTACTAACTCTATCTTGAGTTTAGCCCTGTTTTTATGTTCCTTTGGTTAAGTGAGTTGATTTTTGTTTATTATTATTATTTTTAAATCCCAGATTGAACTTTTATTTTTTTTAACTTATCACCAAGTATACTTTATTTTCTTTATTTTAATTTAATTCTAATTTTTAAGTTTACAATATTGTATTGGTTTTGCCATATATCAAAATGAATCCACCACAGGTATACATGTGCTCCCCATCCTGAACCCTCCTCCCTCCTCCCTCCCCATACCATCCCTCTGCGTCATCCCAGTGTACCAGTCCCAAGCATCCAGTATCATGCATCGAACCTGGACTGGTGACTCATTTCATATATGATATTATACATATTTCAATGCCATTCTCCCAAATCATCCCACCCTCTCCCTCTCCCACAGAGTCCTTCAGAAAGCAGGAATAGAAGGAACTGTGAGTTGATTTTTATAAGGAAGGTTGAATGTGTGCCCACTATTATCTTTAAAAAATTATGAAGACTTACCTATATAAAGAAATTTTACAAAGATTTTTTAAAATTATTATTTGCTATTTGATGTCTTTAGGGATTTAATTCTGTTTACTTTGAAAAACATGTTTCCTAAAAGAGTGGTAAATAATCTGGTAGCAAACATTTCTTGGGATCTTTAATGGCTCTGTTAAATACCATATCTGCGAGAACTGAATTATGCATAGACATTTACATTAAATCAGTGACATCTGGCATAAGGAATTTGCCTAAAAGATTGTTGACTCACTATGTTGTCATAACACAGTAATCACTCCAGGTGTTAAAAATCAGGGAAGGGGAGAGGGAAAAAGAAAAGCACGTGATCTTTTCAGTGATTACATGGAGAGTTTGACCTGTAGTTTTTGTTAGTCTCTTTTAAAAATACCTTAGCAGGCAGTTAAGAGTCACTTAACAACAACAACAACAAAAAGCCTAACTTTTTATGGCTGCAAAAACAATATAAATAATTTTAGAGTAATCCCTCATGGTAAATCATAACTGGGAGATTTTGTGAATTGCACTCTTAACAAAATAAATCAGATTAGTTGCTTTCAAAGACACTGGCAAAAAGAATTTTGGAAATCACATCAGGGAGGAAAATCTTTATGTACTTGAAAACAAATTACTTAATATTTGTGTGTAATGATAATAATAGGTTTAGTATTCCCTGACATAATGCGATTGCCATTATTATGAGAAAATTATGTGGATCTGAGTAAGTAGTTGCTTGATAATTATGTATTTAAGAAAAATGACTAATTCAAGATATCCCCTGATATTAAGAACTTAATTAGTTTGGTCCATTATAGTCTTATTAAAATTCCTTATGTTTGCAAGTTTAGAACATTTTTTGTACAGATCTGCAATTACCTTCTGTAATAATTAATTACCTTCTTACCATCATAAAGTCAAGACATTATGTTTAGCACTCACTGAAAGAATAAAAATAAAAATATAAAAATGTATTGAGTGATAAAAAGAATTTAGATCTTATGGTTTTATTTTTTACATAAATTTATATTTATTTTATATATTAATTTTGTCAATCTGTATAAATACATTACTCTTTAATTTAAAAATTATAATGTAAGCATGATCACAACAGGATTTTTGTCTGTCATATTCCCATCATCTAGAAAAATTGCCTCATCAGAATATCACTGTAGCACCATGTAACTATGTATGTACTGAATAAAATGACTATTTCAGTAGTATAGCCCCATATTAATATTTATTGACTTTTACACAGGTCAAATTTACCAGATAAAATAGCATCACAAAGTTGAAATAAAAAAAAAAAGTTGAAATCATACCTTTCACATTTGGAAAGTCATACAATATTTAAATAAGTCACATACTATCTCAAACCATATTTGGAAAGAAGCCTAATACATGAGCAAACAAATCCATTCATTCATTCATTCATAGATGTCATAAATCAAGTCCTCCCTGAGGGCAATTAGGGGTGGCAGACATCCATAGAGTTCCCTCCAAAGCTATCGAATACTGTCGCTAGTGTTGGCATCTGTGTGTAACTAGGAAAAATGACATTATACTGCAGCTTCTTCTTTAAACCTTATTTTCATATAAGAATAATAAAACCATTCCACTGGATTGGTACCCAGATTTAATGAAGAATGAAAATATTTAGCCAATGCTAGACACATAGATGTTAGTTAATGTTTCCTCCTCGTCATCCTTGCTTTCAGGGTAATGGCAGATACGCCTAACTTCGTCTCTGGTTTGGTACAATGCTTATATACTCATCATGAAGAAGGAAATGGCAACCCACTCCAGTGTTCTTGCCTGGAGAATCCCAGGGATGGGGGAGCCTGGTGGGCTGCCGTCTATGGGGTCACACAGAGTCGGACATGAATGAAGTGACTTAGCAGCAGCATATACTCATCATGTGTAAACTTTTAGATGTCAGTATGTGGACTCATGAAGTAATTATGGTGTCACTAATGACACTGTAAAATTTGAGAATAAAATTGTCATAAAACATCATGCTAATAGGGTCTTTACAATCCCCTCAAAAAATGTGTACATATTTTAAGAAGTTTCTTACCCCAAATTAGCAAGGTATTTTGCTTAAATAGGCATCATGAAATTAGATCAGTTTTCATTCCAATCCCAAAGAAAGGCAATGCCAAAGAATGCTCAAATTACTGCACAATTGCACTCATCTCACACGCTAGTAAAGTAATGCTCAAAATTCTCCAAGCCAGACTTCAGCAATATGTGAACCATGAACATCCAGTTGTTCAAGCTGGTTTTAGAAAAGGCAGAGAAACCAGAGACCAAATTGCCAACATCCGCTGGATCATCAAAAAAGCAAGAGAATTCCAGAAAAACATCTATTTCTGCTTTACTGACTATGCCAAAGCCTTTGACTCTGTGGATTACAATAAACTGTGGAAAATTCTGATAGAGATGGGAATACCAGACCACCTGACCTGCTTCTTGAGAAACCTGTATGCAGGTCAGGAAGCAACAGTTAGAACTGGACATGGAACAACAGACTAGTTCCAAATAGGAAAAGGAGTACATCAAGGCTGTATATTGTCACCCTGATTATTTAACTTATACACAGAGTACATCATGAGGAATGCTGGGCTGGAAGAAGCACAAGCTGGAATCAAGATTGCCAGGAGAAATATCAATAACCTCAGATGTGCAGATGACACCACCCTTATGGCAGAAAGTGAAGAGGAACTAAAAAGCCTCTTGATGAAAGTGAAAGAGGAGAGTGAAAAAGTTGGCTTAAAACTTAACATTCAGAAAATGAAGATCATAGCATCTGGTCCCATCACTTCATGGGAAATAGATGGGGAAACAGTGTCAGACTATTTTTTTGGGCTCCAAAATCACTGCAGATGGTGACTGCAGCCATGAAATTAAAAGACACTTACTCCTTGGAAGGAAAGTTATGACCAACCTAGATAGCATATTGAAAAGCAGAGACATTACTTTGCCAACAAAGGTCCATCTAGTCAAGATTATGGTTTTTCCAGTGGTCATGTATGGATGTGAGAGTTGGACTGTGAAGAAAGCTGAGTGCCGAAGAACGGATGCTTTTGAACTGTGGTGTTGGAGAAGACTCTTGAGAGTCCCTTGGACTGCAAGGAGATCCAACCAGTCCATTCTGAAGGAGATCAGCCCTGAGATTTCTTTGGAAAGAATGATGCTAAAGCTGAACTCCAGTACTTTGGCCACCTCACATGAAGAGTTGACTCATTGGAAAAGACTCTGATGCTGGGAGGGATTGGGGGCAGGAGGAGAAGGGGACTACAGAGGATGAGATGGCTGGATGGCATCACTGACTCGATGGACGTGAGTCTGGGTGAACTCCGGGACTTGGTGATGGACAGACAGGCCTGGTGTGCTGCGATTCATGGGGTCGCAGAATCGGACACAACTGAGCGACTGAACTGAACTGAATTTAGATCACTTCAGAACAATACATGCCTACTTTTATCTTTTGCAGTTTAAGATAAAATTCCAAAATCTTGACACATAAATTTTAGTTTGTCATTTTGTTTTTCGTTTCATACATGATATTATACGTTTCAATGCCATTCTCCCAAATCTCCCCACCCTCTCCCTCTCCCACAGAGTCCTTAAGACTGATCTATACATCAGTGTCTCTTTTTCTGTCTCGTACACAGAGTTAACAGATTGGACTCCACATATAACACAATCACTGACAGTTTATAAATCAAAATACATTTTAGGGCACATCAGGAACCTACACAGTAAAGTATAAAATCCACATAACTATAAATCTAAAGGTCTGTGCTCCAGTTCTAGAACCTTCAGTTGGTAATGCTTATGTTTCTCTTTTGTAGCTCTTATCAGAAATGTTAGTAGATAAATTATATCTGTCTACATACCTTTGTCTCCCCCATCTTACTGATCATAAGTCCCGTAAATACAAAAGCCTGTCTGTCTCTCTCATTATTGGTCTAGATCATGAGAGATGGATGTGAGTAGTTATGGATAAGTATCTATGAACAGATACTGGTGGGTTTTAAACTAAAAACTTCCTGACAATTTAGCCACATGAAGTAAATGCTTCAGTTCAGTTCAGTTCATTTCAGTGGCTCAGTCGTGTCTGACTCTTTGCGACCCCATGAATCGCAGCACACCAGGCCTCCCTGTCCATCACCAACTCCCGGAGTTCACCCAGACTCACGTCCATCAAGTCAGTGATGCCATCCAGCCATCTCATCCTCTGTCGTCCCCTTCTCCTCCTGCCCCCAATCCCTCCGAGCATCAGAGTCTTTTCCAATGAGTCAACTCTTCCCATGAGGTGGCCAAAGTACTGAGTTTCAGTTTTAGCATCATTCCTTCCAAAGAAATCCCAGGGCTGATCTCCTTCAGAATGGACTGGTTGGATCTCCTTGCAGTCCAAGGGACTCTCAAGAGTCTTCTCGGTCCTCTAAATCATATAGAAAATTACCCATGTAGCTTTGATTCTTGCAACTACCCATAGTATACTCAGAAATTTCAATCTTGTTCAACATTAGTTTGAGTGTGTAACTCTGATTTAGCACACTGTTTAGTGTAGCTGGTGTACTAATATAGATCACATGAGGATTAATATATTAGAAAAATCCAGAGGATTGTGTCTTTATTTTAAAGGACTGACATAACAACAGACTGTATTAGATATAATTAAAGGAAGTAACAGAATAGGACAGAGGCTGAGAAGTAAGATTGATGTTTTTCTGGAATTTTCTTGCTTTTATCTATGATCCAATGTATGGTGACAATTGAACCTCTTGTTCCTCTGTCTTGTCTAAATCCAGCTTGTATATCTGGAGGTTCTTGGTCCAGTCATTAAATCATCTCCAACTTTTTGTGACCCCATGGACTGTAGCACATCAGGCTTCCCTCTCCATCACTATCTCCCAGAGTATGCTCAAACTCATGTCGACTGAGTTGGTGATGTCATCCAACCATCTCATCCTCTGTCACCCCTTCCTCCTGATCTCAATCTTTCCCAGCATCAGAGTCTTTTCCAATGGGTTGGCTCTTTGCATCAGGTGGTCAAAGTATTGGAGCTTTAGCTTTAGCATAGGTTCTTCCAATGAATATTCAGAGTTGATTTTCTTTAGGATTGACAGGTTTGATCTCCTCACTGTCCAAGAGACTCTCAAGAGTCTTTGCGTGCACCACAACTTGAAAGCATCAGTTCTTTGGTGCTCAGCCTTCTTTATGGTCCAACTCTTGCATCCATACAAAACAACTGGAAAAAATATAGTTTTGACTATATGGACATTTGTTGGCAAAGCGATGTCTTTGATTTTTAATACCCTGCTAGGTTTTTCATGGATTTTCTTCCAAGGAACAAGTGTCTGCTAATTTCATGGCTGTAATCAACCATCCACAGTGATTCTTGAGCCTAGGGAAATAAAATCTGCCATTGTTTCCACTTTCTCCCCATCTATTTAAAATGAAGTGATGGAACCAGATGCCAAGATCTTGGATTTTTGAATGCTGGTTTTAAGCCAGCTTTTTCACTGTCTTCTTTCACCATCATAAGAGACTCTTCAGTTCCTCTTCACTTTATTTCATTAGAGTAGTATCATCTGTTGATATTTTAGTCTTTATTTCTGCTTGTGAGTCATCCAGCATGGCATTTTGAATGATGTACTCTGCATAGAAGTTAAATAATAAGGGTTACAGTATGCAGTTTTGAGGTACTTGTTTCCCAGTTTTGAACCAGTCCATTTTTCCATATGTGGTTCTAACTGCTGCTTCTCGACATGCATACAGGTTTCTCAGGAGTCAGGTAAGATGGTGTGGTATTTCCATCTGTTTAAGAATTTTCCACAGTTTGCTATGATCCACACAGTCAAAGGCTTCAGCATAGTGAAAGAGGCAGAAATAGCTGTTTTTCTGGAATTCCCTTGCTTTCTCTATGATACAACAGATGTTGGCAATTTTATTTCTGATTCCTCTGCCTTTTCTAAACTCAGCTTGTACATCTGGAATTTTTCGATTCATGTACTGCTAAAGCTTAGCTTGATGGATTTTGAGCATTACCTTGTTAGCATGTGAAATGAGTGCAATTGTGCAATAGTTTGAGCATTCTTTGACATTTCCTTTCTTTGGAATTGGAATGAACACTCAATCTTTTCCAGTCATGTGGCCACTGCTGAGTTTCCCAAATTTAGTGGCATATTGAATGCAATATTTTAATAGCATCATCTTTTAGGATTTGAAATAATTCAGCTGGAATTCTATCACCTGCTCTAACTTTGTTCATAGTAATTCTTCGTAAGCCACACTTGACTTCCCTCTCCAGGATATCTAGCTCTAGGTGAATGACCACACCTTCGTGTTTATACAGGTCATTAAGATCCTTTTGTATAATTCTTCTGTGTATTCTTGCCACTTCTTCTTAATCTCGTCTGCTTCTGTTAGGTCTTTACCATTTCTGTCCTTTATTGTGTTAATTGTTTTTTATCTATTGGCAAATAAAAAGTCCTTTGGGATTTGTTCTAAACTGCAGTTGATTTCAGTCATCTCCCTTATGCCAAGCTAAGGTTTTCAGCACTTGAATGATTAAGTTCCCAGTCATATCATGATCCTCATTTTGAACATTTTATTTAGGGAAATGTATCTCTCTAAAGATGGGAATACCAGACCACCTGACCTGCTTTTGAACTGAACTGAATGAAGTGCTAGCACAGAAATCCTTCTTAATCCCAACTTCCATTCACCAAAATAACCTTTGATACTTCTATTGAATTTTCAAATGCATGAAACTACTTTTAGAGAGATCAGTTCAGTTCAGTTCAGTCACTCAGTCATGTCCGACTCTTTGCGACCCCATGAATCGCAGCACGGCAGGCCTCCTTGTCCATCATCAACTCCCAGAGTTCACTCAAACTCATGTCCATAGAATCAGTGATGCCATCCAGCCATCTCATCCTCTGTTGTCCCCTTCTCCTCCTGCCCCCAATACCTCATAGCATCAGGGTCATTTCCAGTGAGTCAACTCTTCTCATGAGGTGGCCAAAGTGTTGGAGTTTCAGCTTTAGCATCAGTCCTTCCAAAGAACACCCAGGACTGATCTCCTTTAGAATGGACTGGTTAGACCTCCTTGCAGTTGAAGGGACTCTCAAGAGTCTTCTCCAACACCACAGTTCAAAAGCATCAATTCTTCGGTGCTCAGCTTTCTTCACAGTCCAGCTCTCATATCCATACATGACCACAGGAAAAACCACAGCCTTGACTAGACAAATATTTGTTGGCAAAGTAGTATCTCTGCTTTTGAATATACTATCTAGGTTGGTCATAACTTTTCTTCCAAGGAGTAAGCGTCTTTTAATTTCATGGCTGCAGTCACCTTCTGCAGTGATTTTGGAGCCCCAAAATATAAAGTCTGACACTGTTTCCCCATCTATTTCCCATGAAGTGGTGGGACCAGCTGCCATGATCTTCGTTTTCTGAATGTTGAGCTTTAAGCCAACTTTTCCACTCTCCTCTTTCACTTTTGAGTTCACTTTTGAGGCTTTTGAGTTCCTCTTTGATTTCTGACATAAAGATGGTGTCATCTTCACATCTGAGGTTATTGATATTTCTCCTGGCAATCTTGATTCCAGCTTGTGCTTCTTCCAGCCTAGCGTTCCTCATGATGTACTCTGCATATAAGTTAAATAAGCAGGGTGACAAAATACAGCCTGATGTACTCCTTTTCCTATTTGGAACCACTGGGTTGTTCCATGTCCAGTTCTAATTGGTGCTTCCTGACCTGCATACAGATTTCTCAAGAGGCACTTCATTAGTCTTTTAAAATTATGGTTATCTGAAGTAATGCTTTCTCAGATAGTGAGGTCTGCTGGATTTATAGAAATAGCTGCCAAGCTAAATGAAAAGGTTTAAAACAAGGTGTTCTGCTATGTTTCTTACATGTCCTCAGTTTCCATTATTTTTTAAAGAAACTCATTGTATTTACCCTTCCGAGTACTCCAAGAGGCATAATGATAGGAAACTCTGTCTTTGTCACCACTGCTTGTTGAGAATCTTCATAGACAATCTCATCACTTTACTGTTAAATTAATGTTTATGTCTTGGTTAGTTCTGTCTGAATTTCTTGCCTTTTTAATGTCTTTTCAAAATGGCTGGATAAATAGGGAAAAATTCCAAAATTTCATAGTCTTATTTTCTATGTAATATTACATATATTATGAGATTATGTACTAATGTTTCATATATTGTGTTGTATCTTAGTGACTCAGATGATAAAGAATTTGCCCACAGTGTGAGAGACCTGGGTTCAATCCCTAGATTGGGAAGATTCCCTAGAGAAGAAAATGGCTGCCCACTCTAGTAATCTTAGAGTTTCCCTGGTGGCTCAGGTGGCAAAAAATCTGGTTGCAATGGGGGAGGATCTGAGTTCGATCCCAGAGTTGGGAAGATCCCCAGGAGAAAGGAATGACTACCCACTCCAGTATGCTTGCTTGGAGAATTCCATGGATAGAGGAGGCTTGTGAGTTACAGTCCATGGCATTGCAGAGTTGGACATGACAGAAAGACTAACACTTTCAAAGTCCATTTTATAGTCTCTTGGTAAAAGACAAAACACGTCTTGAAACAGCAAAATATATTTCACTGCACAAGATTAAAATATCTATACTCTAAGGATGATACATAAAGATATAGCTATTGAATTAAGAATACAATTAAATAGATTCCACTAAGTGAATATCTTATAAGGGCTTCCCTCATAGCTCAGTTCGTAAAAAATCCACCTGTAATGCAGGAGACCCGGCTTCGATTCCTGGGTTGGGAAGATCTGCTGGAGAAGGGATAGGCTACCCAATCCAATATTCTTGGGCTTCCCTTGTGGCTCAGCTGGTAAAGAATCTACTCTCAATGCAGGAGACCTGGGTTCGATCCCTGGGCTGGGAAGATCCCCTAGAGAAGGGAAAGGCTACCCATTCCAGTATTCTGGCCTGGAGAATTCCATGGACTGTATAGCCCATGGGGTGGCAAAGAGTCAGACACGACTGAGCGACTTTCACTTTCAAGTGACTATCTAAGATTCTTTTTTTTTCCTTGATGGTGACCTAAAACAATAAGATAATTCATCTTATACTCTTGAACCCACAATTTAAATACATTTCCTAAACAATTATGGCAGGTGAAAAGCATAGCATTAAAAATTTTAAAGTTAAGATTTCTTTTGTGAAAAGATAGCTCTTTCTTCAATATTGATGGTCCAAAAATATATCTTATAGTTATAAATACATATATGTAAAGATAAAATATAATTTATATATGTTATAAATCAAAATAGAAAACAATGATGAAGTATATTTATTTCAATTTAAGTATGTTTTAATAGATTCATTTACTTTAAAAAATAATAATAAATATGATTAACTAATGTATTCAGCTGAAAGAAATATCAACTTATTGGAAATATGTAAGAATAAAGAAAGATCACTCTATTTCTAGTGCAATTTAAAATAAAGGAACAAATATTTGGTAAATTTTTATTACATAAATGGTAATTTGAATATTTATATCTCATTATCTCATAGTTATAAAAATGTATAACTCCTAAGCTCAATGGACTATCTTTAAAAATGTAATTAGTGAATTTTGTACCATATAATACTGTGATATGTATTAAATTTTAATACGATCAGGTATTAAGTAATATTTAATAATTGTAATGATAAATATTAAAACACAGAAACATTATTTTGCCAAGAAGTTCCATATAGTCAGAGCTATGGTTTTTCTGTAGTCATGTTTGGATGTGATGGACCATAAAAAAACCGAGTGCCAAAGAATTGATGCTTTTGAACTGTGGTGTTGGCGAAGACTCTTGAGAATCCCTTGGACTGCAAGGAGGTCAAACCAGTCAATCCTAGAGGAAATCAGTCCTGAATATTCATTGGAAGGATAATGCTGAAGTTTCAATACTTTGGCCACCTGTTATGAAGAACTGACTTATTGGAAAAGACCCTGATGACGGGAAAGATTGAAGGCAGAAGGAGAAGGGGACGACAGAGGATGAAATAGTTGGATGGCATCACCGACTCAATGGACTGGAGTTTGAGCAAGCTCCAGGAGTTGGTGATGGACAGGGAAGCCTGGAAGTGCTGCAGTCTGTGGAGTCATAAATTATTGGATACGACTGAGTGACTGAATTGAACTGAACCAGGTGATAAAGTTTTAGTGATAAAGTTTATAATGACCTCTTTTTAGTTGTTTTGTACTTCTGAATTGCACATTATTAAGATTAATGCCATGTGCTGTGCTTAGTCACTCAGTCACATCTGCTTCTTTGTGACCCCATCAACTGTAACCCACCAGGCTCCTCTGTCCATGGGATTCTCCAGGCAAGAATACTGGAGTAAATTGCCATGTCATCCTCCAGGGGATCTTCCCAGCCCAGAGATCAAACCCAGATCTGAGCCACCAGGGAAGCCCAAGACTACTAGAATGCATAGTATATCCCTTCTTCAGGGGATCTTCCTAACACAGGAATCGAAAAGGGGACTCCTGTATTGCAGGTAGGTTCTTTAACAGCTGAGCTACCAGTAAATCCCCGATTAAAGCCATAAGTTTTTATTTTTATTAATTTTTAAAAACCATGCATTTGACCTGATTCATGTTGTAAATACTCCTGGAGCAATGCTAGAGAAGGTAGCTGAAGCTGTTCCCCAAGCCAATTACATTCACCTATTACAAAATTTAATTATTTAACTATAAAAGCAAGGCTTTTTTTTTTTTAACATTTCATCTCAGTTTTATTTTTAAATATATAAGAGAGCTATTCATTTGCTTAAAAAGTTTGTATGGAAAGAGTTCTAGCTCATAAGTATAGTTTGTTGCAACCAAACCATTTGTGAAGATTTATTCTATAAGTAGTTTAAAAATATGACACCCAGACCATAT
Organism: Bos mutus; assembly: GCF_027580195.1. NCBI lineage: Eukaryota > Metazoa > Chordata > Mammalia > Artiodactyla > Bovidae > Bos > Bos mutus. Next base: position 45,940,322 of record NC_091642.1, on the reverse strand, counting down.
AATCATGTTAGGTATTCACAAAAGGAAATACTGGCCTGTATCAGCAAGATCTTCCTTTCTGTGATGGGTTCAGGGACAGGCTTCACTGAAAAGAAAAAATTCTCTAACACCTTTTAATAATTACTGGAATTGAAAACTTAACCTTAAAAGGGTGACCATAGATTGAATATCTTTTGTCTTATCTCCCTTCTTGTCTAATTTTTAAAAAGTTAATTAGTTAATTTTAATTGGAGGGTAATTACTTTGCAAGTTTGTGGTGGATTTTGCCATACATTGACACGAATCAGCCATGAGTGTACATGTGTCCTCCATCTTGAAACCCCATCCCACCTCCCTCCCCATCCCATCCCTCAGGGTCATCCCTGTGCACTGGCCCTGAGCACCCTGTCTCATGCATCGAACCTGGATTGGCAATCTGTTTCACATATGGTACTGTACGGGTTTCAATGCTATTTTCTCAAATCATCCCACCCTCGTCTTCTCCCTCAAATTCCAAAAGTCTGTTCTTTATCTCTGTGTCTCTTTAGCTATCTCACATATAGGGTCATCATTATCATCTTTCTAAATTCCATATATATGCATTAATATACTGTATTGGTGTTTTTCTTTCTGACTTACTTCACTCTGTATATTTGGTTCCAGTTTCATCCACTTCATTAGAACTGCTTCAAATGCATTCTTTTTAATAGCTGAGTAATATTTCATTGTGTATATATACCACAGCTTTCTTATCCATTAGTCTGCTGATGGACATCTAGGTTGTTTCTATGTCCTAGCTATTATAAACAGTGCTGTGATGAACATTGGGGTACATGTGTGTCTCTCAATTCTGGTTTCCTCAGTGTGTATGCCCAGAAGTGGGATTGCTGGGTCGTAAGGCAGCTCTCTTTCCAGTTTTTAAAGGAATCTCCACACTGTTCTTCATAGTGACTGTGCTAGTTTGCATTCCCACCAACAGTGTAAGAGGGTTCCCTTTTCTCCACACCCTCTCCAGCATTTATTGTTAGTAGATTTTTGATAGCAGTCATTCAGACCAATGTGAGATGGTACCTCATTGTGGTTTTGATTTACATTTCTCTGATAATGAGTGATGTTGAGCATCTTTTCATGTGTTTGTTAGCCATCTGTATGTCTTCTTTGGAGAAATGTCTGTTTAGTACTTAGCCCATTTTTTGATTGGGTCATTTATTTTTCTGGAATTGAGCTGTAGGAGCTGCTTGTATATTTTTGAGATTAATTCTTTGTCAGGCGCTTCATTTGCTATTATTTTCTCCCATTCTGAGGGCTATCTTTTCATCTTGCTTATAGTTTCCTTCATTGTGCAAAAGCTTTTAAGTTTAATTAGGTCCCATTTGTTTATTTCTGCTATTATTTTCATTACATTGGGAGGTAGATTGTAGAGGATCATGCAGTGATTTATGTCAGAGAGTGCTTTGCCTATGTTTTCCTCTAGGAGTTCTGTCCTTTCTGGTCTTACATTTAGATCTTTAATCCATTTTGAGTTTATTTTTGTGTATGGTGTTAGAAAGTGTTCTAGTTTCATTCTTTTACAAGTGGTTGACCAGTTTTCCCAGCACCACTTGTTAAAGAGATTGTCTTTTCTCCATTGTATATTCTTGCCTCCTTTGTCAAAGATAAGGTGTCCATAGGTACGTGGATTTATCTCTGGGCTTTCTGTTTTGTTCCACTGATCTAAATTTCTGTCTTTGTGCCAGTACCATACTGTCTTGATGACTGTAGCTTTGTAGTATAGCCTGAAGTCGGGCAGGTTGATTCCTCCAGTTCCATTCTTCTTTCTCAAGATTGCTTTCACTGTTCAAGGTTTTTTGTATTTCCATACAAATTGTGAAAGTATTTGTTCTAGCTCTGTGAAAAATACCTTTGGTAGTTTGATAGGGATTACACTGTATCTATAGATTGCTTTGGGTAGTATACTCATTTTCACTGTATTTATTCTTCCAATCCATGAACATGGTATATTTCTCCATCTATTAGTGTCCTCTTTGATTTCTTTCACCTGTGTTTTATAGTTTTATATTATAGGTCTTTTGTTTCTTTAGGTAGCTTTATTCCTAAGTATTTTATTCTTTTCATTGTAACAGTGAATGTAATTGTTTCCTTAATTTCTCTTTCCTTTTTCTCATTGTTAGTGTATAGGAATGCAAGGGATTTCTCTGTGTTAATTTTATATCCTGCAACTTTACTATATTCCCTGATTAACTGTAGTAATTTTCTGGTGGAGTCTTTAGGGTTTTCTATGTAGAGGATAATGTCATCTGCAAACAGTGAGAGTTTTATTTCTTCTTTTCCAACCTGTATTCCTTTTATTTCTTTTTCTTCTCTAATTGCTATGGCTAAAACTTCCAAAACTATGTTGAATAGTAGTGGTGAGAGTGGGCACCTTGTCTCCTTCCTGACTTTAGGGGAAATGCTTTCAATTTTTCACCATTGAGGATAATGTTTGCTGTGGGTTTATCATATATGGCTTTTATTCTGTTGAGGTATGTTCCTTCTATTCCTGCTTTCTGGAAGGTTTTTATCATAAATGGATGTTGAATTTTGTCAAAGGCTTTCTCTGCATCTATTGAGATAATCATATGGTTTTTACAGAATTCAACAACATATTAAAAAGATCATACATCATGACCTTTATCATGGTTCTTTATCCCAGGGATGCAAGGAGTCTTCAGTATTCGCAAAAATCTATGTGATACACCACATTAACAAATTGAAACAAGGCTATTATTTTTAAAAATATATATTTTAGAAGGAAAATTAGGAAGAGAGGGAAGGAAACAGAGAGGAGGAGAGGAAAGAGAAAATAGAGTGAAGAAGAAAAGAAGATTGTGAGAAGAGAGGGAGGGAGAAAATGAAAGAAAGAGAAAAGAAAAAACCTTTTGAATACATTCAAAGAACATCTAAATCATTTTAGGTATTTAGTTGTATTATATTTTATGAAATGAAATGTGGTGCCTTGATAACAGGGTGATGGAAGAAACAATTAAAATGTCTTTTATGGGCTTAAAATGTCATCTTAGGGCCACATTTTCTTTATGTGATAGTAATCTGTGTCAAATCAGAATTCAAAACCTACTGATATGGCTAATATATAACATATATGTTCTTCTACATACAACCTTATCTGTAGCAATCCTCCAGGAAGATTGTAAGATATTCTGGATAGTAAAGTATTTTAGGCATCTTCAGGATAACACTCTGTAACACTAAAAGTTGTTTGGTTTTGGTTTGTTTATCAATTAAACTATAAATTCCAAATGTATCACTAATATCTTGGCGTTATTAGACAGATGCTAAGTATAATTGACATATTATACATTTCTTGATAACTGAGTCATGATAGTCTTAAGAATTGCAATACTATAGACTGAATGGATATTGATGCTAGTAGAAACTGAAATTTTGTTTTTGAAATGGTTTTTGCTGTAATTTTTCTCTAGTAACAAAAGTGCTAAAAATTTAAATTTAGGATTATTAACAAATAGGAGGTATGTAAATCATGGACTAGAAGAAATTCTACATGACTTGAGTAGAGGTAGAGAAGATCCAAGTGCCTGTCACAGAGCCTTGGGACCCTCTAAGAAGAGTGGGAACAAGCAGAATCTGAGATGGAGTCACCAGATAGGAAGATGGAAAAACAAAAGTGTGAACAGAGTTGCATCAAGTGTTCAAGGAGGTAGTGATAAACCAAGATGGCATGAATGAAAGGATTAGACTTACAGCTAGTAATTAAGGGACTATACAAGTTCTGTAAGCTGACATATTTGTCCTGTAACCCCAGTGTAACTCAGGAATCAACATGAACAACACATTCTATTCAAGGATAGTCATGAAGAAGCTCAACAATATTGAGAATAATGTTCTCAGAACCATCATCCCACAAAACTTCATTAATCAAATGAGCCTATGAGGTAATACTGGTGTTACACTCTTATACCACATCAGGATAATGCCAAATAGAAGTGTTCTTCTCTAAGAGTTTTGTGATATAACATAGTGTTTATTAAGGTTTGAAATCAAACTTGACCACATATTAGCTCTGAGTCCGAGGTGTTTATTTTACCTCTAGGATTGATGAGATTTACTGGCTGTAAGCACTTTAAAAAAGTAGAGTGTCCACCCCATTATAATTAAAAGTAAAGCCAGTCTTAACTCTAATATAAGTGATGACATTCAATGTATTTTTGACTGTTATAGTTACAGACTCTTTTTCAAAATGATCAAATGTTAGCTTTTCTTTACAAATAATTTTTTTTGTTTACTACTCCAACTTATCTTAATATATTTCTGGGACATTTCAACATTTTTAAATGCCATACAAGCTGACAGGGATCTCAGGGTCCCTATGGAGATTCCCCTGGGGAGTCAGGCGTCGTCTCGTGTTGGGGCATGGAACTCTGCTTCCCTCTCGAGGTGGAAAAGGGGTGTCAGGCCTCCTGTCAAGTTGAGGTAGGGATCAGGGGCTATTTGTAGAGGTGCCATGGGGCTCTCAGGCCTCCCTTCGTGTCATGAGTTGATCCTCGGGGTGACATTCGAGTCGTTGCAGGGGAATGAGGCCTTATCTTGACTGGATGGGGACATCGGGGTCTTTTCGAACAATGGCATGACCCCTGGAGTTCCTCTCCAGTTTCAAGGTGAGACCGGCCTCCTCCTGAGGTGCGACAGGAACATCGGGATTCCTTTGCAGATGAAGCAGGGGAATGGACCCTCATCTCGAGATGAGGAGGGGAAACCAGGACTCTTCTTCAGTTGTGGCAGGAAACTCAGGTTTCCTCTCGAGTGGAGATGGGTATGTTGGGGAACTTCTTGAGTTGCCTAAAGGGTGTCAAGTACCCTTTCGAGGCTCAAGAGGGAAGGTGGGATTTCTCTCGAGACGCTGCAGTGGAGAGGGCCCTCATCTCGCGTTGAGGGGAGAATCTCCTGGGTTTCTCGAGTTGAGGCAGGACACTTGGAGTTCCTCTCGAGTTTGGACGGGGACCTCAGGGACCCGCTCGTGTTGTCTCAGGAAAGTTAAGTCTCCATTCGAGTTGTGAGGGGCCTCTCGGGATTCCTCTCCAGTCAGTGCAGGGGCATAGGGCCTCATCTTGAGTTGAGGCTGGAACCTCAGGGTTCCTCTCCAGTTCTGACATGAATCTTGGGGTGCCTATGGAGTTTCAACAGGGGATTCAGGCCTCGTCTCGTGTGGAGACGTGGAACTCAGCTTCCCTCTCGAGGTGTAAAAGAAGTGTCAGGCTTCCTGTTGAGTGGACATAGTGGTCTTGGGTTTTTCTCGAGGTGCCACGGAGCTGTCACACCTACCTTCGTGTTTTGAGTTGATCCTCGGGGTTCCAGTCGAGTCAGTGCAGGAGAATCAGGCTTATCTGGAGTGGCTGGGGAAATCGGGTCTTTTCGAATTGAGGCACGACTCCTGGGGATGCGCTCAAGTTTCAAGGGGAGACCGGCCTCCTCCTGAGGGCCGATGGCAATGTTGGGATTCCTTTCCCAATGAAGCAGAGAAATCGACCCTCATCTCGAGTTGAGGAGGGGAAAACGGGGCTCTTCTTGAGTTGTGGCGTGAAACTCGGGGTTCCTCTCTAGTGGGGACGGGTATCTCAGGGACCTTCCTGAGTTGCATCAAGGGTGTCAAGTACCCTTTCGCATTTCAAGAGGGAACGTGGGGTTTCTCTTGAGACACTGCTCTGGGAAAGGGCCTCATCTCACATTGAGGGGAGAATCTCGTGGTTTTTCTCGACTTGCGGTGGGAACCTTGGGGTTCATCTCAAGTTGCAAAGGGGATCTCAGGGACCGGCTCGTGTTGCCTCAGAGAAGTTGCCAACTTTTATTTGTTAAAAATGTTAAAACAAACTCGAGCGCATCCCTAGGAGTCATGCCTCAATTTGAAAAGACCCCAATTTCCCCATCCTCCCACCACCCGCCCACCCCTAGCCCACCACCCTCCCAGCACCCTCCCACCCCCTGCCCACCACCCACCCACTGCCCTCCAAACATCCTCCCAGCACCCTCCCCTCACCCTCCCAACCTCCTCCCCCCACCCTCCCACCATCCACCCACCACCCGCCCAACCCCTGCCCACCACCCTCCCAGCATCCTCCTACCCACCGCCCAGCACCCTCCCAACACCCTCCCAGCACCCTCCCAGGACCCTCCCACCCCCCACCCACCCCCACCCACCACCCACCCACCACCCTCCAAACATCCTCCCAGCACCCTCCCACCACCCGCCCATCACCTGCCCACCACTTTCCCACCCCCCCAGCCCACCACCCTCCCAGCACCCTCCCCCACCTCCCCAACCCTTCCAACCTCCTCCCCTACCCTCCCACCATCCACCCACCACCCGCCCAACCCCTGCCCACCCCCTCCCAGCACCCCCTCCCAGCACCCTCCCAACCTCTTCCCCTCACCCTCCCACCATCCACCCTCCCCCCTCTCATGCCCCTCCCACCACCCTTCCAACTTAAATGAAGCTTCAAGTTCATTTAAAAAATGTGTGGTAGACTATATATGTAAAAATTTTAGTATGATTCTCACACATAATAAGCTTCCAACAGATATTTACTATCATTATTTTATTATTATTACTATCATCATTAGTAGTAATGTTATCCTAAAGGATTGTTGTAAGAATTGATTTATGAAAATAAGCTTGCCTAGTAAACAGCATAGAACAGATGGCAAGTAACGTTTCTTTTACTTTCATACCCACTCCTCCAGTTTACCTTAATCCTTCACACTTTATCTTCTCTGAGCATCACAGAGTTCTAATAAGGAAAATAACTTATAATGATCTCAGATGATAAAATATTAAAGAGAAACAATGTTCAAAGAAGAATGTGAAGTTCATATAATTAAAGAAATATGGAGGGAAGACATCCAAGGAAACCTTTGATTTATTCTTTTACTTAAATAATTTTAAATAACATGTAATAAAGACACTTCTCTGATTCAGACTGTTATTCTAAAGAAATAAAAGTTCTGCTACATTTTAAACCTGAAAATATGAAAAGTTAAAATATCCTTTTTCATTTCTAAATGACTTTATTTTACAAGTCAGTTTTGCATTATCACTACATTTTGTTTTCATTTTGTGAAATAATATATAATTTTATTTTAGGGATTACCTGCAAGCCGTGTGAGATATAGGGTAGATGATGTCCAATTTCCTTATCCTGCAAGTATTTTTGATGTAGAAGAGGATTCTGGAAGAGTAATAACTCGAGTTAATCTTAATGAAGAACCTACAACAATTTTTAAGGTCAGTTCAGTGTTTTCTCTATAGTGTCTATTTGATATTTAACTTTTGGTTTAGAGTTTGATTTAACAAATAACCATACACTTTCCCATTTTTCTCCTTTTTAATATTTTAAAGTTACAAAACAGTACATTTTTACTGCATAGGCGCTTAGAAACTACAGTTAAGTAAAAAGTAAAAAAATGCTTGATATTTCTCATCTTGAGGTTAAAATTTACCATTTTAACTCTATCTTTGTGATAAAATTCCCTGCAAATGAAAGCATACAAAATTTTTAAAAATAGCATGACTGTATGATTGTGTTATTCATAATACTTTTTAAAAATTTAAGTATATGAACACTATTAATGATATGTAAATGGTTGTACAATGTTCTATTATATGAATATACTATTGTTTTTTTCTTTTTTTGTTCAATAACTTGTTGTTGGATAATTAGTCTGTTTCCAATTTTTGTTACAATGATATTTACTGTTGCAAAACTCCTTGTTCAGATATAATTTGCCACTTGATATTTCTTTTCCTCAAATCAGTACCTAGAGGCAATTGCTGGTTCAAGTTAATGTCTTCTTGATACATTATACTTTTAGAAAATTTGAAATAATATTACCCTTCACTTTTATCATAAGTAATCCATTATATTAAATATTTGACTGTTTCCATTCTCTGTAGTTACTAGAAAGATTTTGTCTCTGAGAATAAAGCCTTTGACCATACATTGGGGTGATACTTTCACCAGCTAACCTTGTGAATATCAATGAGCACTGTCTCACATAATTTTATCTCCATTTGAAATAATTGTTCTGTTTGTAAGTATTAACCTGAAGGCAAATTGTGACTCTCAGGATGACCCTTGATTGTGGTTCCATGATCTAGTTTGATTTAGTTTAGGTTAGTCACCTGCAGCATCCAAAAGTATATACATTCTAGAGAAATACATAGTTTTGAACTTTAATATTTCTTAAAATAAACTTTTCTTCTTGGCATAATACAGTAAGTCAAAAAATGATGATTATAAAAGCTATTGTAGTAATAATTAATATACAGATATTAATCTTAAGACTAAAACTTTTTATTTAGTTCACATCATTTGAACATTCTTTATTCTACAGTATGAACTTGGTTTTATATAATTAATTGTTTTTAAGAGAGTGCATATCAAAATGTGTCAAACTATGAAGATTTCCAATTTTATCCTCCAAAGTGAAGTATTTCTTTTGTATAATTTTGCAGACAATTGATTCATTGGAAAAATTAATTTCTTTTTATAAGCAAGCTAATTAGCTTTTTGCTATTGATGCTACTAAACTTAATACTTTTAAAATGTGCTCAAACTTGTAAAAGTCTCATGTTTTCACTGTAGGCACCAGTGGAATTGTGAAAGAGAGAAGAGGTTTTGAGAGATGTAGTAACTTATACCCATTTTACTGCTAGCTTTTTAAAAAAATTAACTAATTAATTAATTTTTTTTTTTTTACTAGAAACTTTTTATTTTTTTTTTTTTTTTTAAATTTTATTTTATTTTTAAACTTTACAATATTGTATTAGTTTTGCCAAATATCGAATGAATCCGCCACAGGTATACCTGTGTTCCCCATCCTGAACCCTCCTCCCCTCCTCCCTCCCCATACCCTCCCTCTGGGTCGTCCCAGTGCACCAGCCCCAAGCATCCAGTATCGTGCATCGAACCTGGACTGGCGACTCATTTCATACATGATATTATACATGTTTCAATGCCATTCTCCCAAATCTCCCCACCCTCTCTCTCTCCTACAGAGTCCATAAGACTGATCTATACATCAGTGTCTCTTTTGCTGTCTCGTACACAGGGTTAATTTATTTATTTTAATTGGAGGCTAATTACTTTACAATATTTTAGTGTTTTTTGCCATACATTGACATGAATCAGCCATGAGTGTACTTGTGTTCCCGCATCCTGAATCCCCCTCCCAACTCCTTCCCCATCCCATCCCTCAGGGTTGTCCCAGGGCACTGTCTTTGAGTGCCCTGTTTCATTATATCATAAAGCTATTAACTGAATTTCTTTGAGTTTTCTCACCTGGCAAATGGAAATAATAACATCTACCTGGTGGGATTGTTGTGCATATACTAGCATGTCTCTTCTACTTGGTAGGCAATTAGAAAATGTTTACTGCTCCCCCTTTTGGAACCAGGCAGTCCAATAATTTAACACATTCATGGAAAAATTATGCTCTTGTCTTCTTCTTTGAAATCATCTTTAACTTGAGTTTTTATTACTTTTTAAGTTGGTCATTGTTGCTTTTGATGATGGTGAGCCTGTGATGTTCAGCAGTGCCACTGTGAAGATTCTTGTCTTACATCCAGGAGAAATCCCACGCTTTACACAAGAGGAATACAGGTACTGGTTATTATCAGGTTTTGTAATATACAAGGTTTTTATTCTGTTTTGTTTTGTTTTCTTTTAGCCTCTCAAAATTGATGTAATGTGAATTTATCAGTGAAGCACACCTAATTTTAGTTTCTTTTCTAAACTCACATAATATTTATTTTAAAAGTTAATATACTTAAATGATAATCTAGTATAAATTTCAGTTTTTAGAAATGCTTTAATGAATAATGGATCCTTTAAAATAGTTAAAGTTAGCTTTGAAAAATGCAGTATTATGTTTAGGGGTTTAATTTGCAACTGATTAATTATCTCAGTGGTAAAAAGTAGATATTTAGTTTCTTGTTGCTGCCAGTTACATTATATCATTTAATTCTGAGTTATATCTGAAATGATATTTCCTGTATAATCAGTGAGTGAGAGAATGTGTGTGTGTTTACATTTGTATGAGCTATAGAGTCAGTATATATATACTTAGTCAGGTGAGGCTGTCGTAACAAATTTCAAGGGTTCTGTGTCTTAAACAACAGACATTATTTTCACACAGCTCTGGAGCCTGGAAGTTCAAGATCAGGGATTCAGCATGATCAGGTTCTGGTGAAAGGTCTCTTCCTGGCTTACAGACTGTTGCCTTGTTGCTATAACCTGACATAGAGGAAAGTGAAAGAAAGCAGGTCTCTGGTATCTTTTCCTACAAAGGCACTAACCCCAAGATAAGTGCCCCCGCTTCATGATCTCATCTAAACCTAGATACCTCCCAAGGCCCCATCTCCAAATAACATCCCACTGAGGTTAGGATGTCAAATATGAATTTTAGGGGAACACAGTTCAGTTCATTGTGTGTATTAGAAAGAGAATTTATTGAAAAAATAATGACACTAAAATTACTATATGTTCATGATTGCTTCATGATTGGATGTAAGTGAAAGTATATTGTGTAATGTTCACTTGCAAATATAGCATAATTTCTTTTGTGATTTTTCAAAATTCAATTAAGTTAAAATATTAATGTACTTTTATTAGTGTGTCAGGACCCGTTGGAGACAGTTTTCTCAAAAACAGTTGATGGAGACTCACTATATACTGTATTTCTCTATTTACTCCTTCTGGACAAAGACTTAAAAGTTGTTACACTCCAGAGGCTCACAACTAGGTTGGAAGCAAAGGACTATATGAAAAGCATAATACACTGTAAAAACACAATAATAGAAGGTCAAAATACTAAGGAAGCATGTTAGAGACACACTTAATGGTGTCTGAATATGATCACCATAGTTTTGAGCTGCTTCTTGAAGAAAGAGTAGAGTTTCAGTTCAGTTCAGTCGCTCAGTTGTGTCCAACTCTGCAACCCCACTCATGTCCATTGAGTCGGTGATGCCATCCAACCATCTATCTCATTCTCTGCCATCCCCTTCTCCTCCCACCTTCAATCTTTCCCAGCATCAGGGTATTTTCAATTGAGTCGGTTCTTCACATCAGGTGGACAGTTTCAGCTTCAACATCAGTCCTTCCAATGAACACCCAGGACTGATCTCCTTTAGGATGAACTGGTTGGACCTCCTTGCAGTCGAAGGGACTCTCAAGAGTCTTCTCTAACACCACAGTTCAAAAACATCAGTTCTTCGGTGCTCAGCTTTCTTCACAGTCCAACTCTCACATCCATACATGACCACTGGAAAAACCATAGCCTTGACTAGACGGACATTTGTTGGCAAAGTAATGTCTCTGCTTTTCAATATACTGTCTAGATTGTTATAACTTTCCTTACAAGGAGTAAGCGTCTTTTAATTTCATGGCTGCAATCACCATCTGCAGTGATATTGGAGCCCAGAAAAATAAAGTCTGACACTGTTTTCACTGTTTCCCCATTTATTTGCCAGGAAGTGATGGGACTGGATGCCATGATCTTAGTTTTCTGAAAGTTGAACTTTAAGCAAACGTTTTCACTCTCCTCTTTCACTTTCATCAATAGGCTCTTTAGTTCTTCACTTTCTGCCATAAGGGTGGTATCATCTGCATATCTGAGGTTACTGATATTTCTCCCGGCATTCCTGATTCCAGCTTGTGCTTCCTCCAGCCCAGCATTTCTCATGATGTACTTGGTATATAAGTTAAATTATCATGGTGACAATATGCAGCCTTGATGTACTCCTTTTCCTATTTGAAACTAGTCTGTTGTTCCATGTCCAGTTCTAACTGTTGCTTCCTGATCTGCATCAGGTTTCTCAACAGACAGGTCAGGTGGTCTGATACTCCCAACTCTTTCAGAATTTTCCACAGTTTATTGTGATCCACACAGTCAAAGTCTTTGGCATAGTCAATAAAGCAGAAATAGATGTTTTTCTGGAACTCTCAAGCTTTTTTGATGATCCAGTGGATGTTGGCAATTTGATCTTTGTTCCTCTGCCTTTTCTAAAACCAGATTGAACATCTGAAAGTTCATGGTTCACATATTGTTGAAACCTGGCTTGGAGAATTTTGAGCATTACTTTACTAGCAAGTGAGATGAATGCAATTGTACAATAGTTTGAGCATTCTTTGGCATTGCCTTTCTTTGGGATTGGAATGAAAACTGACCTTTTCCAGTCCTGTGGCCACTGCTGAGTTTTCCAAATTTGCTGACAAATTGAGTACAACACTTTCACAGCATCATCTTTCAGGATTTGAAATAGTTCAGCTGGAATTCCATCACCTCCACTAGCTTTGTTCATAGTGATACTTCCTAAGTCCCACTTGACTTCACATTCCAGGTTGTCTGGCTCTAGGTGAGTGATCAAACCATCGTGATTATCTTGGTCATGAAGATCTTTTTTGTACAGTTCTTCTGTGTATTCCTGCCACCTCTTCTTAATATCTTCTGCTTCTGTCAGGTCCATACCATTTCTATCCTTTATCGCGCCCATCTTTGCATGAAATGTTCCCTTGGTATCTCTAATTTTCTTGAAGAGATCTCTTGTCTTTCCCATACTAAGTTTTCCTCTTTTTCTTTGCATTGATCACTGAGGAAGGCTTTCTTATCTCTCCTTGCTATTCTTTGGAACTCTGCATTCAGATGCTTATATCATTCCTTTTCTCCTTTGCTTTTCGCTTCCCTTCTTTTCACAGCTATTTGTATGGCCTCCTCACACAGCCATTTTGCTTTTTTTGTGTTTCTTTTTCTAGGGCATAGTCTTGATTCCTGTTTCCTGTACAATGTCGCAAACCTCTGTCCATAGTTCATTAGGCACTCCGTCTGTCAGACCTAGCTCCTTAAATCTATTTCCAACTTCCACTTATATAGTCATAAGGGATTTGATCTAGGTCATATCTGAATGGCCTACTGGTTTTCTCCACTTTCTTCAGTTTCAATCTGAATTTGGCAATAAGGAGTTCATGATTTGAGCCACAGTCAGCTCCAGGTCTTTTTTTTTTTTTTTGCTGACTGTATAGAGCTTCTCCGTCTTTGGCTTCAAAGAATATAATCAATCTGATGTCAGTGTTGACCATCTGGTGATGTCCATGTGTAGAGTCTTCTCTTATGTTGGTGGAAGAGGGTGTTTGCTATGACCAGTGCATTCTCTTGGCAAAACTCTGTTAGCCTTTGACCTGCTTCATTCTGTACTCCAAGGCCAAGTTTGCCTGTTACTCTAGGTGTTTCTTGAGTTCCTACTTTTTTTTTTTTTTTTGAGTTCCTACTTTTGCGTTCCAGTCCCCTATAATGAAAAGGACATCCTTTTTGGGTGTTAGTTCTAGAATGTCTTGTAGGTCTTCACAGAACTGTTCAACTTCAGCTTCTTCAGCATTTTGGGGCATAGACTTGGATTACCGTGATATTGAATGGTTTGCCTTGGAAACAAACAGATCATTCTGTCGTTTTTGAGATTGCATCCAAGTACTGCATTTCCGACTCTTTTGTTGACTATGATGGGTACTCCACTTCTTCTAAGGGATTCCTACCCACGGTAGTAGATATAATGGTCATCTAAGTTAAATTCAGCCATTCCAGTCCATCTTAGTTTTCTGATTCCTAGAATGTTGACGTTTACTCTTGGCATCTCCTGTTTGACCATTTCCAATTTGCCTTGATTCATGGACCTGATATTCCAGGTTCCTATGCAATATTGTTCTTTACAGCATCGGACCTTGCTTCTATCACCAGTCACATCCCCAATTGGGTGTTGCTTTTGATTTGGCTCCATCCCTTCATTCTTTCCGGACTTATTTCTCCACTTACCTAGATCAAATGGTTACAAAAATTGTATCTAGTATTTTAGGTCAGTTCAGATATCCCTCAGCTTCAGCTCAACAAAAGTCCCACTCTTGTTCTCTAAAGCTTCTCACCTCATATCTAGTCTTTCTTTGAAAGTCCCCAAAGAAGAAAAAAAGTATACTGTGTAACACCTTCCCTTTAAATAAACTCAGAAATTGATGTCCTTTTATTCTTTTTTTTTCCTGTGCTTTCACTTGAAATCACTTCCTTAGTAATAGATATATCCCTCCAGACCTCTCCATTATAGTGCTCATTAACTCTTTTAGCTAAAATATTGTGAATTAAGGCCAAGATCATGGATTGCATCAGGGCATTGCTCCAACAATTTTTTTTTAACTGTCTTTGTTTAATGTCACTTTTAAAAATATGGATGTTTTGTCCAATGAATAATTTACCATTTCTTATCTTCTCTGCATAGAACTACTAACTGCAAATAGATTTCATTAATAACGCTGTTAACTGAGAAGAAAAGCTAGCCAATTATTTGGTGCTAAAATTAAAATAGTCACATTAGTATATGTGGAAGAATTCTTTGACCTTCCAGAAGAACATTTCTAACAATTGCAAATAGTGCCCTTGACTATCAAGTTCATTTATTATTCTGGCACATAAAGGCATTTAGGTAATCTTGTTGCATCCTACAGTTTACAAAGAAAATTCTATACAAGAATCAGTATAATTGCCGTAATGGACTTAATAGCACTTAGATACTAAACAGGATTGCTTTGTTTTCTGTCATAAAGCCAGAAAACCTGGATAATACAAACGTCATTTCAAATACTGATAGAAAATTCTGCATTATGAATAAATGTAAATTTTATTGTTGTTGTTCAGTCCCTCAGTCATGTCTGACCCTCTGCAAACCCATGGACTGCAGCATGCCAGGCTTTCCTGTCCTTCACTATATCCTGGTATTTGCTCAGACTCGTGTCCATTGAGTCGATGATGCCATCTAAACATCTTATCCTCTGTGGCCCCCTTCTCTTTTGAACTTATATTTTACATAGGCTTAAATTTGATGTAAAATGTGGAATGAACTATTTTTAAAAAGAAACCTAAGGGTGATAATTATTTTCTTCATCAATTATCTCTCCATTCTTTTAAAGGTTTTGGAATAGTGCATAGCAGAAGTGCCTGGATGCTTCCTAAATCCTTTCCTCTCCCTCCTGTGTATACAGCTAGAGCACTTTCCCTAGCCTCACTTTCTAGTGGATCCCTGTGACTGAGTTATGGCCAATAAAATATGGAACAATATTGTCTACACCATTTCTTGGCCTCAATTAACCTTTTTTCCTTGGGTGAGTGAAATGGAAACAATACCCAAGGAACTTTGGGATCCATATGTTGACAGTTGTAGAAATACAAGATAAAAGGGACCTAAGTCTCTGAAACTCAGCTTAGAGAAGAGCTGCCTGCTTAGGAAGCCCTCAATGAACTGTTATGTGAGCAATAAATTTAGATTTATTGTCATATTAGCTAGTTATGATTAATCCCATAATATATTAATCATTTTAGAAGCTTTTTAAAAATTATATGTTACAATATTTTTCAGTTTGTCATCTTAAAACTACTATTTGTGAGAGAGTGTTTTATTCTTTTTAGTATATTCTTTTTATATGGTTAACCAGAATCTTTGTCAGAATGCTTACAATATTTCTAATTGCTGTGAAGACCGACACAGTTTCCCTTCACGAAAGAAAAAGAGGGAAAGAGGGAGGGAGAGGGGAAGCGAGAGAGAGAGAGAAAGAAAGAAACAAAGAAAGAAAAAGAGAAATAAGGGAGAAATAAAGGGAAGGAGAAAGAAATAAAGGCAGAAATGTGTAAACTTCATATGTCCCCTTCCCTCTGTTATATTTTGTTTTTTTCAGGTTCAATTACTGCCTCAGCTGAATGCACAAAATTTCCAGAGATGCTAAACGATGTGATTAATCCTTAATTATCCTTTTTGTTAGAGTTAAAGAATGGCAGAATATGCTATTTGACATAGGTTTATTTGGAGGTGAAAGCACTTAAAAAAAAAACAATCAATAAATGCAAGAAGGGCATTCTAATCTCACCTTTTCCCCCTGAAAACAGGCAATTAAAAACTCCCAGTGTGAGAGATGCCTTCCCTGTACTAGGGGAAAAAAAAAAATTAATGGGAAATGAAATATAATATACTTGTATCAAAACAGACTTTGATAAAATAAGTGTATCTTCTTTTTAGCCTCATCACATTGTTTAATTACTTTTCCACAGTTGCTTATCTTTGTTCATCCTACATTTTTCCTGTATATGTTTTTATTTTTTAATTTTTATTGGATTATATTTGATTTATAAATCATCCTTCTTTATTCTCCCTCTTTTCTTCCCTTGAAATAAATTTCTTATAGATAATGGCATGTCTTTATCTTTGGTTGTCGAAGCAACCCTCCTTTCTCAAAATAATGCAGCTGGCTGCATTTTTTTTTCCCAATGAATAAGTCTGATTATTAGCCCCTACTTTACACAAATAATCATAAATTTTGAGTTATTACCATTCAGACAATTAAGTTTCTCTAAAACATATTCAGTCTTATATAATTTAAACCATTTTTCACCATTTGATTTTCATTGGAAGACAGAAAAATAGGTTAATCCTACTCATAAAAATTCTATTCTCCAAGTCATACCATGAAATGAAGGAAATCGACCATAAAGACCATTTATTCAGGCTAATAGTTTAATTTTTGATTCCTCTAATATCCTTGCTACAAAGTTGACTGGGTTCCTCTAAGAAACTTACATTTGTGAGAAATTTGCCTCTTCAATCCTTGTATAGCTATGAATATTGGGAAGTTATTCTTCATGCTGAGGTTATTATCAGTATATTTATTCCTTTAAATTATTTTTATGCATTTTTTTCTGAACTTTCATCAATTTTATAATTTAGTCATTTCAAGTAGTGTAACTATATAGGGAAGGAAAAATATCTTTTCTTGTAAACTTCAGACTTATTAACTGAGATTCTTGTCATAAAATACAAATTAACAAGAGAAAAACAAACAAGTTTATAAATACATGTATCTCATGCATACATGAGATATACACAGGAAGATGGATAATTCAAAGAGGTAGCTTTAGAATTCTGGATTAAATATAATCTTAATAGGAAATGAGGAGGGAGGTGCAGGCCACTTGGGAGATAGTAAATAATTTTAGGAAATGTGAATGGGACACTTAGAACAAATGGAATGTATGATAGTTCAGGCAGAGTTTGCCTGGATGTGCTATCCAATTCTAGTCTCCCCTCCTGTGAAAAGATTCAATCTTTCCTGGTCAGTGAAACTCTTTGAAAAGAATTCATGATGATTGAATTCCTTTTGGAAAATCTGTCTTTAGAATAGATAAGGGAACTCAAAAAAAGCTTCTCACTGCATTTGCCATTTTCTAAGTACCTACTGCCCAAAATAATCAATATACCAAAGCAGTCTATTTTGGGGTGGCATGTTTTGCTACAGTTCAAATAAAACTGAGCTAAACTTCTTCCTTAAGGAGAGGTGTGACAAAAAATACTCTTCTCTTAATTATGAGCAGGTATCTTGATTAGGGTCGTACTTATTGGGAAAGAGAACTCTGTGTACATGGTAATGCCTGACGTTAATGTGGAACAGAAAAAAATGATAGTAACCATGTAGTTGCTGCACTAATAGAAGTATAAATTCCAGTTTCTCACACTAGTTAAATAAATTCATATGACAAGCTCTTCTACATTGTTAGTTTTAATATGGTTAACTATCACAGTCAGGGATTTCTTTTTTCTTTTTTTGTCCCCACATAAATTAACATATATTAAGCATTCAATTTATTCATCTTCATTTTAATATGTCAATATATGAATACTTTAATGTGTATATTAAATTCTATATTAATATCCTTTAAAATTTTTCATCTTCATTTCTAGAACTTTTTCTCTAAATGTTCATGAACACTTTGAATTTAATTTATATATTTCAAAATACTAATACTCCCTTAGAATTTTGATCCCTTTAAGCTCAAGTGTTAATTCAGGTTTGTCTTCTAACAATTAGACATCAAGTATTTTATTAGAGGAAAAATCTGTGGGAGAGAAATGAGAAGGAAGCAGAGTAAGGCTAGAAGAACATATAAAGCACATACATTCTGACCTCAAGTGAAGAACAGGGAGAAAAGCTCATAAATAAACATGCTAGCCTACTGTGTTATTTGAGTGACTAATGTATCATTTTAGCAAGTTTCTACATGATATCTGGGGAGTCAAACCAGGAAGGGAATTGCCTTAACATCTCTGCTTTTCTTTATCATTATCTATAAGCAGATCTTAGGAAAATGATCTTTTTATAAACAGAAAAAATATGACAAACATAGGCTACATATTTAAAAAGCAAAGATATCCCTTTGCTGACAAAGGTCCACATAGTCAAAGCTCTGGTTTTTCCCATCAACATTAACAGATTTAAGTTAGCCAATAAAAAAGTCTGAGCACTGAAGAATTGATGCTTTCAATTGTGGTGCTGGAGAAGACTTGAGAGTCCCTTGGGCAGGAAGATCAAACCAGTCAATCCTAAAGGAAATCAACCCTGAATATTAATTGGAAGGAGTATTGCTGAAGTTCCAATACTTTGGCCATCTGATACGAAGGGCTGACTCAATAGACAAGACCCTGATGCTGGGAAAGATTGAGGCAAGAGGAGAAGGGAGGAACAGAGGATGAGATGGTTAGATGGCATCTTCGACTCAGTGGTCATGAATTTGAGCTACTTCAGTTATAGTGAAGGACAGGGCAGCCTGATGTGCTGCAGTCCATGGGGTCACAAAGAGTCAGACATAACTTAGTGACTGAACAACAACAAATACAGCAGAGCACAGCAACTAGAACCTTGGTTAAGTGTGCTTCCTATAGTCAGAGCTCTATGAGGCACTCTCATTGCTACCACATGTGTGCATAACTGATAAGAGGTTTTCAGCCAATTATTACTTGGATCTTCTGGAAAATACTTTTACTGTCATAGTCAGAAAACACATTTTATACATCTTTCATTTAATCCAAACAGAAATATCAAAATCCCAATAGTAGTTTAGATACATAGCATTACTTGAGACTAGATTGACTCCTGTAGGTCAAGTGAGTTAGCTTTTAGCAGAATGGCATTTGGCCTTCTCAAGACGATGAACTAAGACTTAAGCACACTGGGATTCACTTGTCATGAGTTTTAGAGGTAAATATCATGGAAAGGTCAACATGTCTGGAATAGATCATAGAGTCTAAATGTGAATATTGATTTTGAATGGGAAATGCAGTATCCTATACAACTTATCAACGATTTTACCAAAGACAATTGTTTACAAATTTTCTGAAAAAATGTTACCCATATAGACATATTTTGATATTTATTTAAAATGGAAGTGTATCAACATTGACTATTAAACTTTGCATGATTTAATGTCATATTTATTATATTAATTTTTAGGTATTTATGTATATTAAAATGTAATTTACACAAAATAGAAACTTAAAATTTATATTTGTATATATATAAAACAGAAGGGGCAAATATTCCTAAGGTCTTTTTATTAACCTCTTGAACAAATTAAAACCCCTTGAAGGAAGAACATAATCATATTAATTTTCCTATTAAAGTAAAAATTAATACTTTGCAGATTAATGTGAATTAATCTTATAATAAATAAAATACAAAACATTTTGTACTATTTTTTCCAAGATAAGTTCCTCAAATGGTTTTATATTGAATAAAGACAGAGTAGATTTTATAAAGAACTCTAAAAAATAAAGTCTATTTCCTAATATACAAAAATAGAGAAAAAGCATAATTTAAAATCCAGAAATCCATATTTATATACTATGAAGAATGAAAACAATGTTATCATAATGGTCAAGGAAATGGTGAGTGAGCAGTTCTAGTTATTTTATTATTCAAGAGAATTAAAATTACCATATATCGAGGAACATTGCCATTATTCTTATATAAACCATACAAATTTGGACTTGGGAATTTTGAAAAAAGGTTTTTAATCAATAAATACAGTAGTTTAGGGAAAACTATTGATCTTGACTTCAAAGAATGAAAAAGAACTCTACATGAAAACTAAAAATATAAAGTAAACTGACATTCAGAGAGCATCATTTAATTACTAATGTTGTTTTCTATTTTAATTTAGATTTATCGTTCAATATAAGAGCTGACTTTACTTGAAGATAACCTTTCCTGTCTTTTTATGGCACTACCAATATCTTGCCTCAAAGATAATAGATTTTGCCTCTTTAACTATTGAAAGAGTAACTCTGACAATCCTTCATTTCAGGTTTCACAGGCTTTCTCTGTATCCACATGGAATTCAATTTCTCCTTCACATTTTCAAGGTTATGTATAGTTTGACATTTGCTCATAGAGCAGAGTGAAGCAAGTCTTCCAACAACAAAGGACTCAAGTTCTAACAGTTCATCTTAAATACATTGTTTCGAATTTAAAGCAAGCTCTTCTATAAAAAGAGTTATTATATATTCTCTTCTTTTGTTGCATTTCTGCCTATGAGAAATTTTTGTTCAAGTACAACATATAATGTGGTACTTTACTTTTATTTTGTTGATAGTAAATGTAAACTTTTTTAGAAGCAAAATAACATAATTAATGGGGTCTTAAGGTTTAAATCCTGGCTGCAACACTCATCATCTGTTCATTGAATTTGGGCAAGTTGTCTAAGCTCCCTGCTGCTGCTGCTGCTGCTAAGTCGCTTCAGTTGTGTCGGACTCTGTGCGACCCCATATACAGCAGCCCACCAGGCTCCCCCATCCCTGTGATTCTCAAGGCAAGAACACTGAAGTGGGTTGCCATTTCCTTCTCCAAAGCATGAAAGTGAAAAGTGAAAGTGAAGTCGCTCAGTCGTGTCCGACTCTTCGCGACCCCATGGACTGCAGCCAGGATCCAATAATTACTTTATATGTGAGATAAAGAACTTTATAAACTACTAGGTTCGGAAAACATGCTTAAGAAAGCAGTTGTTATTCTTATTATCATCTTATAATCATCTTTATAAATGAAATAACTCCTTCAACGATTGTCATATAGATGTAGTCCCAGAGTTTAGAGTCAAGTTTAAAGATGTCCAGGTCCCTTACAGAATTGTTTGTGAAGCCTATTTCTATCTCACTGATGGTATAGTTTACTTGTCTTTTTACAGAAGTTCTCATTATGTTCTTTGAGCTGTGAATTTCAGTTCAGAGTAGGATGAAAAAGATGAAGCAGAAAAATCAAAGCTATTTTACTTTAAATTTTGTTAGTTCACCCAGTATAGTTGTACACTAATTTAATGATTTTTAAAAATGTCAGCAGAATGCTATGCACAGAGTATAAAACAGAACAGTTAATAGGGAACTGATGCTCTCTCTAAAAATTCATAGGAAAGCACAAACATTGAAAATGTTTAAAATGATGTAAAATGATTGCTGTATTCAAGTTGCATTACTTCCTCTTCTCATCCCATCGGTGGATGTTGATTGAACACATAACTGCAGTAGAAACAGTAACACTGAACAAAGTATACATGATTCATCCCCTCAGAGATCTTATGAGTAGTAGACAAAAATTATCATAAGAAACAGATTATAAATACAAATTTATAAGTAACATTGAAGAAAGGAACATAGTTTTATGAGCATGTAAAATAAGTTATACAATGCAGCAATAGGGGATATCAGAGCAAATTTTTTTTTAAAAAAAACAGGAGTTGAAATATAAATAAGTAATAATTAGACTTGTAGGGGAAGGAATATAATGGGGTCAGGAGTTAAAAAGAAATTAGTTCTATAAAACTTCTAAATTGAAAAGGAAGAAAACACATTCCAAGATTTAAAGAAGGTCTGTATGGCTGAGGAAGAAGAATGAAAATAAGCTACTGTAAGATGAGGCAGAAATTTGGGACATATTAAAGATTTGAGTTTTGTCCCATGAGTATTGGGAAGACATTGAAAACCTGGTAAGCATGTAATTTCTACAGTGTATGCTGGACTTTGAATCCCAAAGAAAACAAAACGTAGAAAATGGAAGCAATATTATAATATTAAAGTCAGTAAAGACTTTAAAAATTGTCCTCATCAAAATAAAGGTAAACAAATTAACATTTAAAAAATGTCTTAAAATGATATTGTGCATTATTTCTAATTTTATAACATTTACATCTCAAACTAAAAAAAATATTCCAGGAGTCAGAAGTGTTTACATGATTATTTTATTTCTATATTTTCATTTCTCAATGTATGGCATTATACAAAAAAGAGAGGAAAATAAAATTGCCAGTCAGATATAGTAAGCCTTATGAATCAGTTTCTAGAAAATGGACATTTAAATTTTTATCTAATGGATTCTAAATAATAAATTACCCTATTTAAGGGGAAATGTTGATGCTAAGTCTGGTTGGCTTTTTGAACTTCTTTCAAAATTTAATAACTAGGGATGCCATATAGATTTTAAGAAAACTGGGTAGGAGATATCTAACTATAACTGTTTTTCCAGGTTTATTGAAATATAATTGACATGCAACATTGTATTCATTTAAAACTGTGCAAGACAATAATTTGAAAATGTATGTATTACAAAATAATTACTAAGATAAATTTAGTTAACATTCATCACCTCAGATAGTTAATTTTGTTCTCATGATGAAGACTTTTAATATCTACTCTTTTAGCAATCAAGCATACAATATAGTATTTTTAACTGTAGTTGGCATGCTGTACATTCTTTCCCAGAACTTGCTTGTCTTCTAACTAGAAGCTTGTACCTTCTGACTGCCTTTACCTGGTTTCCTCACCACCTCCCTCCCTCCTCCTATTTCTGGCAGCCATCAACTTGTTCTCTGTTTCTGTGAGTTTCCTTTTTTTATTTAGATTTCACATATTTATGAGATCAGACAGTATTTGCCTTCACTGACCTATTTCACTTAGCATAGGCTCTCATGATCTGTCCATGTTGTCACAATGGCAGGATTCTCTTCTTTTTTTATGACTGAATAATATTATACATATTTACATATATACAAATGCATCATGATAAAAACTCAATGTAGAATTAATGTATTAATTGCAACTTCCTTGGCAAAAGTTTTAAATGGAAATGAAATATCCCAACTTCCTAAAATAATGATGAATTTATGTATCTTATGGTACTGAATACTGACTATATATCTTCCTACCTGGATGGTGTGATTATAAATGTTTACTATCTTTCTAGGGTATGATTGACACAATGAAAAATGACGTATTATCTCTTCCTTTCTTAGAAATTCTAGCAGAATTTGAATGTCTACTTTTACTGTTACTTTTGAGATAGTACATTCATTCAACTGTTAAACGTAGAGAATGAAGTAAAAGTGAGTCACTTAGTCGTGTTTATTTTGGATCCCATGGATTTCAGGGACCTCACTGAATTGCATACAGTCCATGGAATTCTCCAGGCCAGAATACTGGAGCGGGTAGCCTTTCCCTTCTCCAGGGGATCTTTTCAATCCAGGAATCATACCCAGGTCTCCCACATTGCAGGTGGCTTCTTTACTTGTTGAGCCATTAGGGAAGCCCAAGAGTACTGGAGTGGGCAGCCTATCCATTCTGCAGAGGATCTTCCCAACCCAGGAATCAAGTTGGGGTCTTCTGCATTGCAGGCTGTTAAATGAAGAATTTGAATTGAAATATTAAACATTCTACAAAAGTAACTTTTCCTCTTTTTTGATGTTATGTGCCTGACTACACTAATATATTTCAAGATTCTATGGTGATTTCTCATCTTTATATGACAATTTCATATATACCTAATGGCATAGAGTCTAGTGGAATCAACAGAAAGTAAAAGCATTAGAGAATGCTTCAAATGTTTACTGTCATGCCCTTCTAAAATTTCAAAACTATACTGTCACACTTTTATGAAAGTCCAAATGTATAATTTCCTCTGTAAAGGGAAAAGGAAAAATTCTTATGGAGGTAAATAAGCCAAAATGCAAAACTATTTTCTCAGAGGTCATTACTAAGTATATAAATATATTATGACCTATTTTTAATAAGTAAATCAATTAGCCAGAAATGAATATTCCTGGTCTAGTCATTTCATCAAACCACACAGACCCCTGATTTTACTTACAGTAACTTTGTAGGAATGTGGGGAATATAAAATATAAGTGGTGCATGCTTTGTTTTCCACTAAATTTATAACTAGGTATCTGATATTAATGTGTCTACTACATTTAGCTATAACTGTTTAGACAGTTGTCTGTTTGTGAAGCTATAAGCTCAATGACTGCATAATTCACTTCCTCTACCCTCCTTTGTGATTTTATTGCCTAGTGAGTGTCAGGCACATAGTACATGTTCAATAAATACTTATTGAATGAATGAATAAAAGTCTATGCATACAGACTGTGAATAATATTACACATATTTTATACATTATTCACAAGTTAATTGATTTTATTGTCATTGTTTTTAAGTTTCATAGGCAGCTTATACCAATCCCACCCTATACTAGTTGTTTTTGAATGACTCCAAAATGTCTATGAATTTAAAGCTGTAAAAATAGTAAAAAGAAAAATACTATCCCATTTTAGATGTAAAATTGGTGTGTGACTGAGAACTTAAAAGGGAAAATCAGAATGCATAAAACATCACATACAATATTAGCCCTTAAATCTATTTCTCACTTCCACTGTATAGTCTTAAGGGATTTGATTTAGGTCATACCTGAATGGTCTACTGGTTTTCTCCACTTTCTTCAATTTCAGTCTGAATTAGGCAATAAGGAGTTCATGATCTGAGCCACAGTCAGCTCCTGGTCTTGTTTTTGTTGACTGTATAGAGCCTCTCCATCTTTGGCTGCAAAGAATATAATCAATCTGATTTCGGTGTTGACCATCTGGTGATGTCCAGTGTAGAGTCTTCTCTTGTGTTGTTGGAAGAGGGTGTTTGCTATAACCAGTGCATTCTCTTGGAAAAACTCTATTAGCCTTTGCCCTGTTTCATTCCGTATACCAAGGCCAAATTTGCCTGTTACTCCAGGTGTTTCTTGACCTCCTACTTTTGCATTCCAGTCCCCTATAATGAAAAGGACATCTTTTTTGGGGTGTTAGTTCTAGAATGTTTTGTAGGTCTTCATAGAACTTCAACTTCAGGTTCTTCAGCATTACTGGTCAGGGCATAGACTTGGATTACCATGATATTGAATGATTTGCCTTGGAAACAAACAGAGATCATTCTGTCATTTTTGAGATTGCATTCAAGTACTGCATTTCCGACTCTTCTGTTGACTATGATGGCTACTCCATTTCTTCTAAGGGATTCCTGCCCGCAGTAGTAGATATAATGGTCATCTGAGTTAAATTCACCCATTCCAGTCCATCTTATTTCGCTGATTCCTAGAAGGCTGACGTTCACTCTTGTCATCTCCTGTTTGACCACTTCCAATTTGTCTTGATTCATGGACCTAACATTCCAGGTTCCTATGCAATATTGCTCTTTACAGCATCAAACCCTGCTTCAGCCACCAGTCCCATTCACAACTGGGTGTTGTTTTTGCTTTGGCTCCATCCCTTCATTCTTTCTGGAGTTATTTCTCCAGTGATTTCCAGTAGCATATTGGGCACCTTCCGACCTGGGGAGTTCATCTTCCAGTGTCCTATCTTTTGGCCTTTTCATACTGTTAATGGGGTTCTAAAGGCAAGAATTCTGAAGTGGTTTCCATTCCCTTCTCCAGTGGACCACATTCTATCAGATCTCTCCTCCATGACCCATCCATCTTGGGTGGCCCCACAAGGCATGGATTAGTTTCATTGAGTTAGACAAATGATAACATTACTACTATGGTTTTGGCAATTATCCACCTGGCAGCAGCCCCACTACCTCCAAGGCCTGCTCCATGGAGAACAGGCTCTTTGCCTCACCCGCTGCCCCATGGCCTGGGACTCTCAGTGCCAATCCTCCACCAGGGCCACTGCCTCCTCACCGCTCTCGGGGTGGCAGGTCTGGATCCAGGCCTGGACCTCAAGGGGTAATTAAACTTATTTAACTTATATGCAGAGTACATCATGAAAAACGCTGGGCTAGAGGAAGAACAAGCTGGATTCAAGATTACCAGGAGAAATATTAATAACCTCAGATATGCAGATGACACCACCCTTATGGCAGAAAGTGGAAAAGAACTAAAGAGCCCCCAGATGAAAGTGAAAGAGGAGAGTGAAAAAGTTGGCTTAAAGCTCAACATTCAGAAAATGAAGATCATGGCATCTGGTCCCACCACTTCATGGGAAATAGATGGGGAAACAGTGGAAATAGTGTCAGACTTTATATTTTGGGGCTCCAAAATCACTGCAGATGGTGACTGCAGCCATGAAATTAAGACGCTTGTTCCTTGGAAGGAAAGTTATGACCAACCTAGACAGCATATTCAAAAGCAGAGACATTACTTTGCCAACAAAGGTCCATCTAGTCGTGTGGTCATGTATGGATGTGAGAGTTGGACTATAAAGAAGGCTGAGCACCGAAGAATTGATGCTTTTGAACTGTGGTGTTGGAGAAGACACTTGAGAGTCCCTTGGACTGCAAGGAGATCCAACCAGTCATTTGAGGGACTGATGTTGAGACTGAAACTCCTATACTTTGGCCCCCTGATGCGAAGAGCCAACTCATTTGAAAAGACCCTGATGCTGGGAAAGATTGAGGGCAGGAGGAGAAGGGGACAACTGAGGATGAGATGGCTGGATGATATCACCGACTCAATGAACATGGGTTTGGGTGAACTCTGGCAGTTGGTGATGGACAGGGGGGCCTGGTGTGCTGCGGTTCATGGGGTCACAAAGAGCTGGACAGGACTAAGCAACTGAACTAAAGTGAACAATATTAGCCAAGATAGATTTAATAATTACACATATTCTAATTTTATTTTTATTGTTTCTACTGTATATAAGAGAAAGCTATATATCATTACAATATTGAAAGTAAACTTTCAGAAGCGTAGCTTATAAAATAATGTACTAGCAATGTCTATAATTTATGGAGTACCTATTATGTGCAAAGTGTGAGGAAAAATTTTTGTACATATTATATCCTTTAGTAAACTCAATAATCTTCTGATCTAATTAATTTCCCCATTTCCTAGACAAAAACTAAGATTAGAGAAAGTAAAAATTTCTCCAGGGTCATGTAACTAGTAAATATGAGAGTCAGAATTTAATCTCAGAGTTATTAGAATCAAAGGAGAGTTTTCTCAGCTTAATTCTAGTCCATGAAATGACATTCATTGCTGTAGGACTAAGACTGAAGCCTGATGAGTAGAGTGTGGGAAGAAAAAGAAAGAGGAAGGTGGCAGAGACAAAGTCCCCTTTCACCCCAAAGACATGATATTCAAGCCATTCCTATCTGAATCCCCTGGGGGCCTTTTATAAATGAAAGTATTTACTACTCAGGACCTCAGTTTTCTTGTCTTCCAAATGGGAACACTTTGTGGATCTGAATAGAAGCAGAACTCCTAACAATAGAAATCACCTTTCAGAAAAGATTTAAAAAACAACTTCTAACCACTGGTCTTTTATCCATTTTCTTATCTACAGTCCATCCTAAGAACTCTGGGATAGCTGGCATCTCTCTCTCTCTGTTTTTTGTTTTTTGTTTTTTTTAATTTAATTTTATTTTTTAACTTTACAATCTCTCTCTTGATTCATGTTTTTTTAAATTGTTTTTCTCAGTTAAATATGTAACATTAGATTACCCTGATACAATTACTCCAAGGTTACAAATAATAGGAGTTCTGGTGGGTATTTTTTTTCTTCCTATTTTCATTAAATTCCCTTATAGAAGATATAAAAACAGTTCCTTAATTGCTACTGATTTGCAAATATATTGAATTCAAACATGTCAAAATAAATTAATTTGTCTCTCAGTAGAAAGAAAGCAATAGAGCCAGATTGAATCCCAGTGAAATTTTATAGCATCTATTTACAAACACTTTTATATCCTAAACTGCACAGCATTTAAAATAATTAGGAGCTTTATGTAACACATATAACATTTACTTTTATTGTCACTTCTTGATACTAACAATACAAGTAAATTTTAAATTGTAGAATAATTGTTTTATCTGTATTTTTACTGTAAAATTTGGAACTAACATTTGGAAACTATACATTCTGTTATTTTAGTATTGTCATTATTCAGATTTTTTAATATGTTTAATTGAGAGATTTATTATAATCTATATTTTCCAAATTAAGCCAGTTTCTGGTGCAGTTATCTTAAAGGATGCATGTTTGCTCAGTTGTGTCTGACTCTAAAGCCCCATGAATAATAGCCCGCCTGGTTCAGTTACTCATCTAGAGCCAGGCATTCTGGAGTGTGAAGTCTAGTGGGCCTTAGGAAGCATTACTATGAACAAAGGCAGTAGAGGTGATGGAATTCCAACTGAGCTATTTCAAATCTTAAAAGATGATGTTACTAAAGTGCTGTGCTCAACCTGTGAGCAAGTTTGGAATACATAGCATTGGTCTCAGGACTGGAAAATGTCAGTTTTCATTCTAATCCCAAAGAAGGGCAATGCCAAAGACTGTTCAAACTACCATATGATTGCACTCATTTCATATGCTAGCAGGGTAATGCTCAAAATCTTTCAAGCAAGTCTTAAGGAATCTGTGAAATAAGAATTTTCAGATGTATAAGCTGGTTTTTGAAGAGTCAGAGGAAACAGAAATCAAATAGCCAACATTTGTTGAATTCTGGAAAAAACAAGGGAGTTCCAAAAAAACATCTACTCTGCTTCATTGACTACACTAAAGCCTCTGATTGTGTAGATCAAAACTAAGTGTGGAAAATTTCTTAAAGAGATGAGACTACCTTACCTGCCTCCTTAGAAATCTGTATATGGACTAAAAAGCAATAGTTAGAACTGGACATGAAACAATGGACCAGTTTAAAATTGGGAAAGGAGTCTGTCAAGGATATGTATTGTCACCCTGTTTATTTAGCTTATTTGCAGAGTACATCATGTAAAATTCTAGGCTGGATGAATCACTAGCTGGAATGAAGATTGTTGGGAGAAATATCAAGAACCTCAGATGTACAGATGATACTGTACTAATGACAGAAATTGAAGAAGAACTAAAGAGCCTCTTTATGAGGATGAAGGAGGAGAGTGAAAAAACTGGCTTAAAATTCAACATTAAAAAAAATAAGATCATGTCATCCAGTCCCATCACTTCACTGCAAGTGGGTGGAAAAAGTGGAAACAGTGGCATATTTTATTTTCCTGGGCTCCAAAATCACTGCAAATGGTGGCTGCAGCCATGAATTTAAAAGATGCTTGCTCCCTGGAAGGAAATTAGTGCATTAAAAACAGAGAAATCACTTTTCTGACAAAGGTCCACATAGTCAAAGCTATGCTTTTTCCAGTAGTCATATACAGATGTTGAGAGTTGGACCATAAAGAAGGCTGAGTGCTTAAGAATTGATGCTTTTGAATTATGGTGCTGGAGAAGACTCGAGAGTCCCTGGAACTGCAAGATCAAACCATCAAATCTAAAGGAAATCAACCCTAAATATTCATTGGAATCACTGTGTCTCAAATGAAGCTGAAGTTCAATACTGAAGCTCCAATACTTTGGCTACCTGATGCAAAGAACTGACTCATTGGAAAAGATCCTGATGCCGGGAAAGATTGAAGGCAAAAAGAGAAGAGGGTGACAGAAGATAAGATGGTTAGATAGAATCACCGACTCAGTGGACTGAATTTGAACAAACTTCAGGAGATATTAGAGGACAGGGAAGCCTGTTGTGCTGCAGTCCATGGGGTTGCAAAGAATAGGACATGACTTAGCGACTGAACAGCATCAACAAGGGGGATAGACGAATGAGGAACAGATTTTCAGTCATTGAAAATATTCTGTATGAAAATATAATGGTGAATATATGACTTTTTACCTCTGTCCAAACCACAGAACTGTACAATACAAGGAAAGAAACCCTTCCCTGGTGATCTGGTCCAGTGGTTAAGACTCTGTGCTTCCACTATGGTTGGCAGGGGTTCAGTCTGTGGTCTGGCAACTAAGATACCACATGTTGTATAGAGTGGCAAAAGAAAAAAAAAGAGTTTTACTTCTTTTCCAATTTGGATTCTTTTTATTTCTTTTTCTGCTCTGATTGCTGTGGCCAAAACTTCCAAAACTATGTTGAATAGTAATGGTGAAAGTGGGCACCCTTGTCTTGTTCGATGTCCATCAGCAGATGAATGGATAAGAAAGCTGTGGTACGTATACACAATGGAGTATTACTCAGCCATTAAAAAGAATACATTTGAATCTGTTCTAATGAGGTGGATGAAACTGGAGCCTATTATACAGAATGAAGTAAGCCAGAAAGAAAAACACCAATACAGTATACTAACACATATATATGGAATTTAGAAAGATGGTAACAATAACCCTGTATACAAGACAGCAAAAGAGACACTGATGTATAGAACAGTCTCTTGGACTCTGTGGGAGAGGGAGAGGGTGGGATGATTTGGAAGAATGGCATTGAAACATGTATAATATCATGTATGAAACGAGTCTCCAGTCCAGGTTTGATGCACGATACTGGATGCTTGGGGCTGGTGCACTGGGAAGACCCAGAGGGATGGTATGGGGAGGGAGGAGGGAGGAGGGTTCAGGATGGGGAACACAGGTATACCTGTGGCGGATTCATGTTGATATATGGCAAAACCAATACAATATTGTAAAGTTAAAAAAGAAAAGAAAAGAAAAAAAAAAAGAAAAAGGAAAGAAACCTGACGTAAACTATCACCAAAGTGTTGCACTTGAGGAAAAAATAGTACCCAGTGTTCTCAACAGGAAAATGTCAGGACATGTGGATATGAAGCCTGATTCAGCTCAAGCTTGGTAAAAACAAACAAACAAACAAAAAAAAACCTTTTACTGAAGGCCCTTCCTTAAGACATTTCAAAAATGTAAAACCATTAATCTCTCCAGGGTCAACTTGTATGCCTGTCTAAGATATAACCATTTCCTTAGGCATCCTCTCAACAACCATTTTCTGAGGAACAGGAATCCAGTTGCTCTTTTGACTCTTAGGCTTCATCAGTAAAGCTGTATATTTTCACTTTTGAGCCCTAGCTGTTTCAAGTGTTAGAGGGCTTTGTCTCAATTATGTTGGCAGTAAATCTAGTTTTAAAAAATAGAATTCTTGAATTTCAGGTTCCCATCTTTTTCCCCTTAATTTATGTCCATTTCATTCAATATTGTTATTTTCTTATCTTTTCTGACATCTGATTTTATGCATCCTGATTTACACCAACTTCTACTTTCCATATTAGCTTGGTGGGGTACAGTCCACAAGGTTGCAAAACGTCAGACAGGACTGAGTGACTAAGCATGCACATGTACTACATTTTATGTTCAAGTTATATGTGACTCGAAAGGGAACATATAATTTGCCCCATCATGTAACTGGTACTTTCTAGGGCATAAAACAAAAATAAAATGGCCTCTGTCTGGCAATAAGTAGAAGAGTTGAAATTTTGTGATCTAATGCTCATTATTATAAAGGTTCTTTTAATCCTAGCCAGGAGAAAACTTCATTTTTATAGTATGTTTTGATTCTGATAAAAAGAAGCATGTTGACACAATTAAGACAAAGATTAATGAGATATTTTGTCTAGAAGTAAATCTGTTTTAAACATTTACTAACAAATAGAAATTTAAATGTTTTTAGTGGTGGACATACGATTTAAATTCCTTCTGAAACTATGCCAATATCTTTTTCTTAGTATTAATTATTTTCATCCTGATTGTACAAAAATATGCATAAAATATTTTATTTTTAGAGTTTGTAATGAGAAATGGTATTTTTTATAATGTTAAAGCTAAGAGAAAATTAATGTAGACTTTTTATATTTCTGTACTTTATAAGGATCCAGTTATAAACTAATTATGGAAAGTATAAGATTTAGTTCTTACCTCATGTAGTAACAAGATAGATAAGTAAACTGTGTCTGTTTCTGCAAAAAGAAATTCAGTATATGCAAATGATCACACTATGACAAATGTATGTTACATCAACAAGTTGTATGAAATTTGACCTTAGTAAGTCAATAATAATTGCTCTTTTATCCAGACCACATGTATTACTTATCTATTGCACCATAACAATGCCACTACAAATGTAATGAATTAAAACAGAGAGAAGTGCATGCAGAACACCAGCTGAGAGCAGACAGGAGTACCTGACCAGTGGAAAAGAATATATAGAACCACGCAGAACTCAAGATGAAGCCCTGAGCCTTTGGAGTGGGAGCATTGAGTCTAAGACCCTAGACTACCAGAGAACTAACCCTAGGGAGTATCAAATAGTAAGAACTCACACAAATTAAACCACTTGAATACAAGACCCAGCATCATCCAACCACCAGTAGCATCCTGTGCAGGTGTGTTAAACAACAAACAAAACAAAAATACAAACCCAATCATCAGCAGACAGGATTACCACCTCACTCAGCCTTATCCATCAGAGGAAAAACAAAACAAACAAGCAAATACTCAGCACAAATCCCACCCTATAAGAAGTTTACAAAAACCACTGGACCAACCTTAGGAGGGCAGAAACCAAAAGGAAAAAAGAATTCAACCTTGAAGCCTGGGAAAAGGAGACCTCAAACACAATAAGTTAAAATAAATAAATAATGAAAAGTCAGTGAAATACTACACAAATGAAGAAATAAACAAGAAACACAGAAGTCCAAATAAATGAAGAGGAAATAGGCAAACTACCTGAAAAAGAATTCAGAATAATGATAGTAAAGATTATCAAAAACCTTGAAAACAAAATGCAGAAAATACAAGAATCAATTAACAAAGACCTAGAAAAATTAAAGAAAAAACATACAGAGACAAACAACATAATTACTGAAATTAAAAATACTCTAGAAGGAATCAATAGCAGAATATCTGAAACAGAAGAATGAATCAATGAGCTGGAAGATAAAATGGTTGAAATAACTTCTGAAGCATAAAATAAAGTCAAAAGGATGAAAACAGCTGAGCATAGTCTCAGAGACCTCTGGGACAATCTCAAACACATCAACATTCGAATTATAGGGGTCCCAGATGAAGAAGAGAAAAAGAAAGGGTATGAGAAAAATTTTGAAGAGATTATGGTTGAAAATTTCCCCAACATGGAAAAGGAAATAATCAAGTCCAAGAAGTACAAAGAGTCCCATACAGAATAAACTCAAGGAGGAAAATACAACAAGACACATACTAATCAAACTAACAAAGACTAAACGCGAAGAAAGAATATTAAAAGCAGCAATGGAGAAGCAACAAATAACATACAGGGAAACCCCATACACTTAACAGTTGATCTTTCGGCAGAAACTTTGCAGGCTAGAAGGGAATAGCAGGATATATTTAAAGTACTGAAAGGGAAAAATCTACAACCAAGATTACTGTACCCAGCAAGGATTCAAAATTATTAGAGAAATAAAAATCTTTTCAGACAAGCAAAAGTTAAGAGAATTCAGTACCATCAAACCAGCTTTACAACAAATGTTAAATGGACTTATATAGTCAAGAAATACGAGAGAAGAAAAAACATATACAAAATCAACCCCAAACAATTAAGAAAATTGCAACAGGAGCATATATATCAATAATTAATTTAAGTGTAAACACATTAAATGTGCCAACCAAAAGACACAGACTGGCTGAATGGATACAAAAACAAGACCCATTTATATGCTGTCTACAAGAAACCCACTTAGACCTAAAGACACATATGGGCTGAAAGTGAGAGGATGGAAAAATATATTCTGTGCAAATGGGAAACAAAAGAAAGCTGTAGTAGCCAGCCTCACATTAGACAAAATAGACCTTAAAATGAAGACGATTACAAGAGATAAGGAAGGACACTACATAATGGTCAAGTGATCAATCCGAGAGGAAGACATAACAGTTGTAAATGTCTATGCACCCAACATAGGAGCACCTCGATACATAAGACAAACACTAAAAGACATAAAAGGAGAAATTGACAGCAACACAATAATAGTAGGAGACTTTAACACCCCACTCACACCAATGGGCAGATCATCAAAACAGAAAATTAATAAGGAAACACAAGTCTTAAATGACACATTAGATGAGATGGATCTCAATGTCTTCAGGACAGTCCATCCAAATGCAGAAGAATACACTTTCTTCTCAAGTGCACATGGAACATTCTCCAGGATAGAGCACATCTTGGGTCACAAATCAAACCTCAGTAAATTTAAGAAAATGGAAATCATGTCAAGCATCTTTTCCAACCACAATGCTATGAGACCAGATATCAATTACAAGAATAAAAAAACAAAACTGTAAGAAAAAAAAAAAAAAAACACGGAGATTAAACAACACATTTCTGAATAACCAACAGGTTACTGAAGAAATCAAAAGGGAAATCAAAAAAAATCTAGAAACAAATGACAATGAAAACATAACAACTCAAAACCTATGGGATTCAGCAAAAGGAGTTCTAAGAGGGAAGTTTATAGCAATACAATCCTACCTCAATAAACAAGAAAAACGTTGAATAAACAAAATAACTTTATACCTAAAACAACTGGAAAAAGAACAACAAACAAAACAAAATCCCCAAAATTAGTAGAAGGAAAGACATCATAAAGATCCAAGCAGAAATAAATGAAAAAGAAATGAAAGAACCAATAGTAAAGATTCATAAAACTAAAAGCTGCTTCTTTGAGAAGATAAACAAAACTGACAAACCTTTAGCCAGATTCATCAAGAAAAAAAGAGAATAGAATCAAATCAACAAAATTAGAAATGAAAAAGGAGAGTTTACAACAGACAATGCAGAAATACAAAGGATTGTAAGACACTATTATGAACAATATGGCAATAAAATGGATAACCTGGAAGAAATGGAGAGATTCTTAGAAAAGTTCAATCTTCCAAGACTGAAGCAGGAAGAAATAGAAATTATGAACAACCCAATTACAAGCACTGAAATTGAAGCTGTGATCAAAAATCTCCCAAAAAAACAAAACCCCAGGACCAGATGGCTTCACAGGAGAATTCTATTAAACATTGAGAGAAGAGCTAATGCCTATCCTTCTAAAATTATTTCCAAAATTTGCAGAGGAAGGAACACTTTCAAACTTATTCTACCAGGCAACCACCACCCTGATACTAAAACTAGACAAAGACAACACAAAGAAAGAAACTACAGGCCAATATCACTGAAGAACATAGATGCAAAAATCCTCAACAAAATGTTAGCAAACAGAATTCAGCAACACATCAAAAATCAACCATGATCAAGTTGGATTTATTCCAGGAATGCAAGGATTCTTCAATATATGCAAATCAATCCATGTGATACACCGTATTAACACATTGAAAGATAAAACCATATGATAATCTCAATAGATGCAGAAAAACCTTTCACAAAATTCAACACCCATTTATGATTGAAATTCTTCAAAAGATGGGCATAGAAGGAACCTGCCTCAACATAGTAAAGGCCATATATGATAAACCTACAGCAAATATTATTCTCAATGGTGAAAACTGAAAGCATTACCCCTAAGATCAGGAACAAGACACGGGTGTCCACTTTGACCACTATTATTCAAGATAATTCTGGATGTCCTAGCTATAGCAATCAGAGGAAAAAAAAAAAAGAAAGAAAGGAATCCACATCAGAAAAGAAGAAATTAATCTCTCAGTGTTTGTAGATGACATTATACTGTACATAGAAAACCCTAAATATAGTATCAGAAAATTACTACAGGTAATCAGTGAATTTAGCAAAGTTGCAGGATACAAAATCAGTACACCGAAATCACTTGCATTTCTATATATGAACAATGAAAAATCAGAAAAGAATCAATCCCATTCACCATTACAACAAAAAGAATTAAATATCTAGGAATAAACTTACCTAAGAAGACAAAAGAACTGTACACAGAAAATTATAAAACACTAATGAAATAAATCAAAGATAACTAAAACAGGTGGAGAGATATTCCATGTTCCTGGGTAGGAAGAATCAATATTGTGAAAATTACTATACTACCAAATGCAATCTATAGATTCAATGTGATCTCTATTAAATTACCAATGGCATTTTCCACACAACTAGAACAAAAATATTCATAATTCATTTGGAAACACAAAGACGCTGAACAGCCAAAGAAATCTTGAGAAAGAAGAATGGAGCTGGAGGTATCAACCTTCCTGGCTTCAGATTATAGTACAAAGCTACAGTCATCAAGACAGTATGGTACTGGCACAAAAACAGAAATATAGACCAGTGGAACAAGATAGAAAGCCCAGGAATAAACCCATACACCTATGGGTACCTTATTGTTGACAAAGGAGGCAAGAATATACAATGGGACAAAGACAGCCTCTTCAATAAATGGTGCTGGGAAAACTGGACAGCTATGAGTAAAAAAATGAAATTAGAACACTTCCTAACACAACACACGAAGATAAACTCAAAATGGATTAAAGACCTAAATGTAAAACCAGAAACTATAAAATTCTTAGAAATGCCTAGAAATCATAGGCAGAATACTTGATGACATAAATCAAAGCAAGATCCTCTATGACCCACCTCCTAGAGTAAAGGAAATAAAAACAAAAGTAAACAAGTAGTACCTGATTAAACTTAAAAACTTTTGCACAACAAAGGAAACTATAAGCAAGATGAAAAGAAAACCCTCAGAATGGGAGAAAATAGTGTATGAAACAAGTGACAAAGGATTAATTTCCAAAATATACAAGCAGCTCATACAACTCATTGTGTATAAAGCTGTAGTATCCAGCCTCATATTAGACAAAATAGACCTTAAAATGAAGACGATTACAAGAGATAAGGAAGGACACTACATAATGGTCAAGTGATCAATCCGAGAGGAAGACATAACAGTTGTAAATGTCTATGCACCCAACATAGGAGCACCTCGATACATAAGACAAACACTAAAAGACATAAAAGGAGCAATACACAATATATAATATCACTAGCATGTTTTAATAGGTCAGGAATGTGTTATCTGTGTCCTCTGTTTCACATTCTCACACAGGTTTTAGTCTGTTGTCTGGGGCTAGAATCTCACTGAGGCTTAACAAGGGAACAGTCCACCTCCAAGCTCATGCTTTTGTTGATTGGGTTCAGTTCCACATTGATGTTGGAGTGAGGGTCTCAGTTGCTTGCTTATTATTGGTCAGAACTCACCATCTCGCACGGAGAAGGCAATGGCACCCCACTCCAGTACTCTTGCCTGGAAAATCCCATGGATGGAGGAGCCTGGCAGGCTGCAGTCCATGGGGTCGCTGGGAGTCAGACACGACTGAGCGACTTCACTTTCAATTTTCACTTTCATGCATTGGAGAAGGAAATGGCAACCCATTCCAGTGTTCTTGCTTGGAGAATCCCAGGGACAGGGGAGCCTGGTGGGCTGCCGTCTATGGGGTTGCGTAGAGTTGGACACAACTGGAGCGACTTAGCAGCAGCAGCACCATCTCACATCGCCACTCGCTTCATTAAGTCCAGCAAGGGAGGTAGTCAGAGTCTACTAGCAAGAATGAAAAGTTATAATCTTATGTAACATAATCACTCCATTCTGAAGGAGATCAGCCCTGAGATTAAAGTCTTAGGAAGGAATGATGCTAAAGCTGAAACTCCAGTACTTAGGCCACCTCATGCGAAGAGTTGACTCATTGGAAAAGACTCTGATGCTGGGAGGGATTGGGGGGCAGGAGGAGAAGGGGACGACAGAGGATGAGATGGCTGGATGGCTGGATGGCATCACTGACTCGATGGATGTGAGTCTCAGTGAGCTCTGGGAGATGGTGATGGACAGGTAGGCCTGGCGTGCTGCAATTCGTGGGGTCGCAAAGAGTCGAACACGACTGAGCGACTGGACTGAACTGAACTGAACTGAACTGAATATAATCACTGAAGTGACATCCCATCTTCTTTGCTGTGTTCTGTTCATTAGAGACAAGTCACAGTCTGACCCTCCAACAAAGAGAAAGGGATACACAAGGGTAGGGCTACCAAAGTGGAAGATCATGGAGGATCATACTGTGTTTCCATAGCTCTCTAATTTTAATCCTTTCCAGGTTTAAGGAGTTCACAATCACTGAGGTCAACCACAAGCCAATGTGGCAAATAACAATTAGTCTCAATGTCTGTTTATAATCTAAAATATCATACAAAAGATTTCTATTCATAATCAAATTAGTCCATCAAAATAATCTTAGTGCCACTTTTCTAAGTGCCTTACTTTTTAGCGGCAGACAACTGTCATTTTAGGTTCAAGGTTACAAAAGTCACCCCTATTTCACGGAAGTGACATTGTAACAATGTCTAGATGAATTGTTTATAAAATAAAATTGTGTTATCTCAGATAACTTTCTTTAAAAGTGCCTACTTGGGTGAATGTATCCTTTTTTATCTAAGCATTTTTTTAAATTACTTGGAACTCTTGATTTCAAGGGACTGAAAAACTAGATATAAGGAGAAATGCAGGAGAATTTTGTTTTACTAATAGTAACTGAAATTATGAGTTTACCCAGCTTCAAGTATAACAGCATTTAGAATACTAATCAAAGTGTAGTGGATATATTTTCAACCTTTAGTTATTTCATTTGTGTTGGTATTATTAACAAGAACCTTCTTATAGGCACAAACATTAAAATTCTAGCCAACAATAACAAAACTTTCTTTGTGTGTATGTTTTATTAGTTACAGTAACATTCTTGGTCAAGACTTTCATTGGGTTTGCACGAGAGATTTGTCACATATGAACATGAGCAATAAACGTAAAATGCCCTCATTAGCCAGAGCTGGGTAATGTGTCTATGTATACCCTGGGGATTTGGTCAGTTCAGTTCAGTCGCTCAGTCCTGTCCAACTCTTTGTGACCTCATGGACTGTAGGATGCCAGGCTTCCGGTCCATCACCAACTCCCGAGCTTTCTCAAATGCATGTCCATCGAGTCAGTCAGTTCTACCCAAAACAGTTAGACTAATAATTAAGGAGATATGGTTGTCTAAAACTATACCTGGATGCTATTAAAAAAGAAGACAAAATATGCAGAGAAGTAAAATTAAGTCAATAAATGGATAAATTAAATTTTATTAAAATTATTCAGATTAGTTCTTATACTTTATCAAGAGATAGTTATTGACCATGCAGTGGAGAAGTGGACCACCATTAAGTGCTATAGCAGTTATCAGTAAGATAGGTCACTTTACATTTAGGTAATTTTAGCCTGCCAAATCTATGGAGTACAGTGGCAAAGAACATACTATTTTGGACAAGATGTTCATGAAGGATTGTATGTAATTAATTTTTCATACTATATTGGTAGCTCAGAATTTGTTAGAAAAGGCTTCATTAAGTACAATATATAATTGTGTAATGTAATCTAGATTAGAAGAACTCAGAAGGTGGTGACAAAAAGGAAGGATAATATTGAAAGAGTAAGTACTGAAAGATGAAAGGCCTCATGAAAGAGTGACAGTAGGATTTATCTTACCAGTTTGAGAAAAGAGGCTAAATCTTTAGAAGTCAGATGGCTTGGATAGGTTGATTGGACTATAACAAGATTCAGAACTTTATGTTTAAGAATTTTCTTTTTTTTTTTTGAAGCTAGATGATATAAATGTCTGTGAATTATGAGTGAGATTATTTTCATTGGTTTATGAAAATAAAGTTCTAATAGCCTAGTTGCAGTGACCAATATTGTAAAATAAAATGGAGTTTTGGAACATGAGATAGTATATTGTTGAAAACATATTTTTAAAATTAAGTATCATGAAAATGACTAAATACAGAATGAATAAAGAACAAGGTCCTACTATATAACACAGAGAACTATATTCCATATCCTGTAATAAATTCTAATGGAAAATAACAATGAAAAAGACTATATATGTATAATGAGTTACTTTTACATGTAGAAGAAGTTAACATAACATTGTAAATCAACTATAGTTCAATAAAATGTTTTAAATGGATAAAATTAAGTATCACTGTATGGGGGCATAATATGGTTAAAGTTAAGTAAAATAAGTGAAGTCAAAATAAATATTAATTTTATGATGTCATCCATTCAAATACTTTTAGGACAGTTAAAAATTTTATAGTAGAGCAAGGATAAGGACTAGACTAGAAAGAAACTGAAGGTTGTTTGCTTAAATATGCTAATATTACCAACATAAAAGCCATATTTTTCTTCAGCAACTTGAGATAGCAAGTTGTATCTACCTATTGCATTCTATTCAGGACTTTTTTCAGAGACAAGCAAAATGAATTTTGTACAGTTTTTTGGAGATGCTGAAGCAGTAATGTACAGATGACAAGACATTCTTAATGAAGAACATTTGCATAATTTTGAACACAATTTGTTAGGCCTAGGGTCTGAATGCAGTATTTTGTTGAAAATTTCAAAAATAGTACTATTCAAATAATAACAAACACAAAATTAACATATTATATTATTAAATACAAAGTTCCATCATGAGGAAATGGACAATAAAAATAAGTTATCTTCTCTTACACCCTGCAGACCTCCTCCAGTAAGTGAACTTGCAACCAGAGGGACTATGGTGGGTGTAATTTCTGCTGCAGCCATCAATCAGAGCATTGTATACTCCATTGTTGCAGGAAATGAAGAGGGTGAGTATATGTTTAGTCAAATGGCAATCCATTCCAGCATTCTTGCCTAGAGAATTCCATGGACAGAGAAGACTGGTAAGCTACACTCTATGGGGTTGCACGGAGTTGAATACAACTGAGTGACTAACACTTTTCATCATAAAACAATAAACTTAGATTTGGAATAAATTTCAGATTTCATTACTGTTTATCTTTCTAGTAAGCTGTGTCTAACTTAAATGTAATTATGTGTTAAATCTGATTGAAAATCCAGTTATATTGACACAGGCTATTAATTTCCATTAGGGAATACTCAATATCCAGTTCTGAAAGCCTTCACCTCCCCCTGATTTAGGGATATTTAATGACATTTATTCAAAAGTAATGCATATGTACTTTCAGCTTTTGGTCATAATCATTGCCTATAGTAGTCTTTTACCACTGTTCTGTGCCATCTATAACCCATATCATACCTTCGCTAATCCTGAAGATATTTTAGGAACAAAAATAACTGTGGATGACCAAAGAGCCACATGCATGATAAAAGTCATGTGCATTTTGTGTGATTCCTCAGTAAAGCAAACATATAATCAACAGTTGTAAGTAAATAAATAGTTTGATTTTATCAACCAATCACTTTTCACAGAGAACAGATTGGCTTGCTAGCTTATGGGAATAAGTTTGTGACTCAGTTTTATATTAGCATATTGATTCTTTTTTTCCCTATTACCCACAGTTGGTTGTCCTCTGGTTTTCCCTTTTATGAGTTAAATGGCCTGGAATGTTGTAGGTGGTTAAAAGAAAAAAGCTAATATATGTTTCATAAACACATGCATTTCAATATTAAATTAGGAGATGTTAATAATATTGTAAAGCAGTTTGCAAGGAAATTATGAAAGTGGTCTTCAACTTTTATAAATAAAAGTATTTCAACCATTACTAAAAGTTATTGTCCCTAAAGCAAGTGCTAAATATTGTACTTTTCTTATTGACTTTCTTTGTTTCATCTGTGCTGTTATGCCTCCTCCCTAAATATTACAGACTTTCCTTTTGCCTTAAACTTACATCTGACTGAAGCTATGGTTTTCACAATTTGTTCTTATGACTTTTCTCTATGATTTTATTTGTTCTCTTCCTTGAATATAGACAGGTGGTTCTAATTATTACCCTCACTCCACCACAATGATTATTTTCACATTTAATTCATTTGCTTGTCAATTTAGTCTACTAATCCTATTGAGCATTTATCATGTACTCAGTACCTTCCAGCAATTAAGGAGAAAGAAGTGAACAAAATAGTCTCAGTGGTAAAGAATCTGTCTGCAATGCAGGAGATGCAGCAGGAGCCACAGTTTTGATCCCTGGGTTGGGAAAATCCCCTGGAGAAGAAAATGGCAACCCACTCCAGTATTCTTGCCTGGAAAATTCCATGGACAGAAGAGCCTGGTGAGCTGCAGTCCATGGGGTTGCAGAGCAGGACACAACTGAGTATACACATCATCATCATCACTGTAGACTTTAACAATCCCACAAGAGGAGCTGGACGATAATAATGATCAAACTAATGAATATAGAGTATTTAGGCAGTTATAAATGCTGTAGAGAAAACCAAAGTGAGGAAAAGACAGAGTGAAAGAGGTAGGATATTATAAAGTTTGCCAATGTGCTCTGCTCATCATTCAAATCTGTATGATCAAATTTATTCTAAAAAGTAAACTTCAAGGTCAAATATTTTAAGCTATTTAAAATAATAAATAATATTTTAAAATAACTAACATATTAAATTATGTTTGTTCCCTCATGTTCTTGCTGCTGCTGCTGCTGCTAAGTCGCTTTGGTCGTGTCTGACTCTGTGCGACCCCATAGACGGCAGCCCACCAGGCTCCCCCGTCCCTGGGATTCTCCAGGCCAGAACACTGGAGTGGGTTGCCATTTCCTTCTCCAATGCACGAAAGTGAAAAGTGAAAGTGAAGTCTCTCAGTTAGGTCCGACCCTCAGCGACCCCATGGACTGCAGCCCACCAGGCCCCTCTGTCCATGGGATTTTCCAGGCAAGAGTACTGGAGTGGGGTCCCAGTTCCCTCGTGTTCTTAGCAGAACATTAAATCTGCAGGATAATAAGATATATTAAATCATAAAAAATATAATAATCCAATAGCATCATGAAATACTTGATTAAACAAAATTAAGTGGATTTCTTTAAAACAAGGTTTCTAGAAGCATTTGCTATAGTAGAAGATAATGTGTATCTATGGTGAGGAATTCAGTATACATTGTTTCACAGACTTAATTGACCAGAGAAACATCAGTTTCCAGGACAATTGCAAAAAAAAAAAAAAAAAACCTGGAATTTCAAATCATGCATTTAGGGAAACACTGATGTTGATAATTTCTAGAGCTGAAACAGAGTTTCCCAAAGCCTTAATTTGGTCACTTTGATGTGTTACTCTTATTATATGTGTTTTTAAAATCACAGTGATCTTTAAAGAGAATTATTTCCCCTTATAGTATGAAGAGAGTGACAAAGGAATTGTATTTTGATTCTAGATAAGTTTGGAATCAATAACATCACAGGAGTAATCTACGTGAATGCCCCTGTGGATTATGAAACAAGGACAAGCTATGTACTTCGAGTTCAAGCTGATTCCCTGGAAGTGGTCCTCGCCAATCTCCGAGTTCCTTCAAAAAGTAAGTTGTGTTACTTAAGAATTTTATGA
This sequence comes from Bos mutus, assembly GCF_027580195.1. Classification (NCBI taxonomy): domain Eukaryota; kingdom Metazoa; phylum Chordata; class Mammalia; order Artiodactyla; family Bovidae; genus Bos; species Bos mutus. The sequence continues at coordinate 45,897,006 of NC_091642.1, read as the reverse complement.
GAATTATGGTGTTTTTACTTATTTTCTAACCAAATACAAATATCTAAAATACAATCCTCAGTGGAGATTGCAGAACATTCATTATCACTTGAAGATGATTGCTCATTCACTTTAAGAATTGACACATGGCCATTCAGCCTCCTCCACTGGTTCAGAAGTAAAGCATCCACCTACTGATGCAGCGATCGCTGGGTTGGGAAGATCCCCTGGAGAAAAAAATGGCAACCCACTCCAGTATTCTTGCCTGGAAAAATCCCATGGACAGGGGAGCGGGGTGGGCTATAGTCTATGGGATTGCGAAGAGTTGAATACGACTTAGCCACTAAAAAACAACAGTATGGCAATGCAGAGAATGATTTCATAATCCTTAAAGTCAAGGTAATAACACAATATTTTCAAATTTTTTGTACAATTTTATTGAAATGCTATCATTGCCAGTATATGTTTCATTAAAAAAAAAATCACACTGTGAAGGCTAACCCCTTGGAGTGTATATTTTTAATGGGAACAGGATTACTATACATTCCCTGAATTGTGTGGCTTCTGGTACTTTGTATTTTCTGAGAGCAGAGGGAAATGCATCTCAAAAAGAATGACTAACATTTATTATAATTTATACATGGCATTATATTTAATTCACATCCATTTCCAGGAAATGAGATTTATTATTCCCATTTTACAAAGACAAGAAAAGGTTAAGTGATTTTTTTAAAAATGTCGCTGTCAGTAAATGAAAAGTGGGAGATTTAAGCTATCTTTAGACTCCAAAATCTTTCTTCAGCATTTCAGTGTAATATAGTTTATGTATACAGAAAACTGAGTAAAAGCCAATTTATGAAGAGGACCAGTATAGATTCTGAGAGATGTTACTGATAATAGAATAGGATGGTGAGGAGAGAATACATAGAGTGCTGTAACTATAATCAAGACACATGGCTTGACAAAGGACCTTTTTCTCAAATTTTAAACTTATTTATAGCAACAATTCCTTTGTTAAGTGCTTACTATGTGCCCAGAGCTGTAAGTAAGGAGTGTTAGTTGCTCAGTCATGTCCAACTCTTTCTGACCCCATGGGCTGTAGCCTGCCAGGCTCCTCTGTCCATGGAATTCTCCAGGCAAGAATACTGGAGTGGGTTGCTGTTTCCTTCTCCAAGGGATCTTCTAGACCCAGGGATCAAACCCGGGTCTCCTGCATTGCAGGCAATTACCATCTGAGCCACCAGGGAAGCCCAATAATGGGATAAACACTGTTCTTTTCCATTGATTGATATTATACATCTTTGCAAGTTAAACAATCCATCTTTTTGTTGCTTAACATTATCATATGTCAACTATTATAAAGAATGGGAAAATTTTTTAGACCCCAGAGAAACCAAGAAAACCATATTTAATTTAACCACTAGCAGATACATGCCCAGAGAAGGTATAAAGTACAAAACAGGTAATAAAATATTTACATTTTACTCTGAGCCCACTTGTGGACATCTTCTCACAACATTCCATCAGTCAGCATCTTAAGAGAGGAAAGAGGCAACAGGAAGAGACTCTGAGACAGGGCAAGAGTACTCATATGAATGCCAGATAGAGAGAGAGCACCCCAGCAATGTAAGAGAAAAGTGAACAAAGAAGGAGTAACAGCAAAAGATGTACTATAGAATGTTCTGCATCAGTTTGTAATTGAACAGATGTTCATAAAGTAATTCATTTATCTGTCCTTTTATCTCAAATCTCACTCACTGGTCTGATGTAGAGGCCTGCACAGTTGTTTGTCAAAGCACAACCAAATCATTGGAAACATCAGATTATATATAGTATGTCTTTGAAATTAAAGGCATTAAATGGTTTTCAGTGATTATTCATCACTAAATAAGTAAGTTGTTTAAAAATAGCAGTGCAGTTATTTGAGTTTTTAAAATCTTTAACTGGAGGCAATTGCATTTTTAGAAAATATAGATAATGCCTCAAATTGTAATTGAATTGACTAAATCAGAAGTTGAAAGTTTAGAATAGTTCTAAATTACATAACATAAGCTGCCTATTGCAAATAAAAATAAATGTAAAAATTAATTGAACACCATCTATCATCTTTCTTTGAAAGAATTTAAGTTGCAGAACCTAGCATTTTGCAAGAAATAGGTCTGATTTCTAGGAATAAAAACATATTGATACTTTATATGTGAGTATAATAAACTAGTTCTCATTACTGTAATTTAAATGGAAATCTGAGACTAATAGAAGTTTAGCTTATATACTCATGTATACTTATATGTGCCCTATATTCATGCAGAGTGAGACCAATTAGCAAATTCATGAATTATCCTCTCAGAAATGTGTGAAGCCTGAAAGCTAAATGTTACTTTAATGCCTAATGTTTTGAATATTGTTATTAACATTTCATGACTGACCTTTGTTTCTTGAGTCTGAAATATAAACCCAAGTAGTATTTCTAACACAGTTTCACTTATTAATAACTGTTAATGACCTATAATAAAACTCTGCTCATTTACTATGCAAATAATAAGAGCATTATGTAAATTGAGGTTAATTAATTCATCATTTAAAGGTTCATCTCTTCTTTAGATTCAACTACTCAATTATCTTTAGCTCTACTATGAATAAAGGTAATAAACAGAATAAATTTAATTTTGAAGTATTAAATTTCAAAAGAAGTATTTATTGTAATTTCTTTACTAAGAATTTATTAATGAAATACTTTCCAAAGTAAGCTTTACAACTATGCTATAAAAGAATATAGTATTTAAATGCAAATTAATAAAGTACAAACATTTTTAGCTACATTTCCCAAGTTTGATATTAGTAGTGTTTAAAACATTTTAATCTTTCAGTAGGGAACTTTCAAACATAAATAAAATTGCAAACTATTATAATAAACCTCAACGTATCAACTTACCAACTTCGCTGAGTCTTAGGAAACCTTTCATTCATTGTCTCACACCATTATTTTGAAACAGGACAGAGACATAATAGTTCCTTTGTAAATATTTCAATATGTATCTCTTTAAGGTAAAAACTCTTAAAACTTAATCAGAATACCCTTATTACTCTCCCCAAATTGAAAAAGAAAAAAAAAAAATTCTCAATATCAAGAGATAGCCAAGTCTTGTTCTAATGCTTACTTCTACTTAGCATAATATACTTAGTTTCCTTTTAAAAAAAAAACTACTGTTTTTATATTTTTTACTGTGATGCTTGTTTTATTTATTTCCTTTTCCCACACACCTAATTTGAAGTAATGGTGTTTTACCCCTATTAAAACCAATAGATAATCAATCATTTTGTTATCTATAGTTTATTCTCTAGCAGACTCCCCAGAGTAGGCTCACAAGAACACCATTTCCTGTGTTCTTGTGCATTAATCAAAGTTTGTCTGAGGCGCAAATAAAAAAAAGTGTGAGTGGCTCAGTCATGTCTGACTCTTTGCAACCCCATGGACTGTAACCTGTCAGGCTTCTCTGTCAATGGAATTCTCTAGGCAAGAATACTGGAGTGGGTAACCATTCCCTTCTCCAGGGAATCTTACTTACCCAGGGATTGAACCCAGGTCTCCTGCATTGTAGGCAGATTCTTTACTGTCTGAGCTGCCAGGGAAGAACAAGGCCCTAATAATTGAACCTAAATATAGCTAGATATAAAACCCTTGACTCATAGTTTCTTTCTTTGACTTAAATATTTCAATGCATTTTCTTCTTACATGAAGCACTACTGTCAGAAAGTATAATGACAAACTCTTTTTCTTTTCCAATGGGTGTTGGTCTTAGTTCTGAATTTCCAAATAATTTATTATTTTTTAATGTCCAATTGTGTTATTAGAATAGATTCTATACTGACAATTCTACTTTATTTCTGCATATATGTAGTATATCCATTCAAGTCTTACTTCAGGAAAGTTTTCTTGAATTCTTTATTTTATTATTTTTTTCTGTTTTAATAATTTGTTTTTCAATATGGAGTTGCCTATTATAAAAGTGATAAAACTTCTATATCACCTTCTCTCTAATCTCCTAAATATCTTCATTTTGTTTAGACTTTTTAAAGAAAACACTCTAATTTATGAGCTTTTGGATATGTTTTTCTTTCATAGCTCCTCTTTTTGTTTGTGAATTATTTTTGCATCTTTTTTAAAAATGCCTTTATCAATGAAAGTATGAGCCATGCTGTATAGAGCCATCCAAGGTGGAAGGGTCATGGTGGAGAGTTCTGACAAACGTGGTCCACTGGAGAAGGGAATGGCAAACCACTTCAGTATTCTTGCCTTGAGAACCCCATGAACGGAATGAAAAGGCAAAGAGTTAGGACATTTAAAGATGAATTCCCCAGGTTGGTAGGTGCCCAATATGCTACTGGAGATCAGTGGAGAAATAACTCCTGAAAGAATGAACAGACGTAGGCAAAGTAAAAACAACACCCAGTTGTGGATGTGACTGGTGATGGATGTAAACTCTGATGCTGTAAAGAGCAATATTGCATAGGAACCTGGAACTCCAGGTCCATGAATCAAGGCAAATAGGAAGTGGTCAAACAGGAGATGGCAAGAGTGAGCATCAACATTTCAGGAATCGGCGAACCAAAATGGATTGGAATAGGTGAATTTATCTCAGATGAACATTATATCTACTGCTGTGGGCAAGAATCCCTTAGAAGAAAAGGAGTAGCCATCATAGCCAATAAAAGAGTCTAAAATGCAGTACTTGGATGCAATATTAAAAAAGACAGAATGATCTCTGTTCATTTCCAAGTAACACCATTCAATATCATGGTAATCCAAGTCTATGCCCCCACCAGTAAAGCTGAAGGAGCTGAAGTTGAACAGTTCTATGAAGTCCCACAAGACCTTCTATAACTAACACCCAAAATAGATTTCCTTTTCATTCTAGGGGACTGGAATGCAAAAGTAGTAAGTCAAGAGATACCTGGCTGCTGCTGCTGCTGCTAAATCGCTTCAGTCATGTCCAACTCTGTGCGAACCCATAGACAGCAGCCCACCAGCCTCCTCCGTCCCTGGGATTGTCCAGAAAAGACACTGGAGTGTGTTGCCATTTCCTTCTCCAATGCATGCAAGTTAAAAGTGAAAGTAAAGTCGCTCAGTAGTGTCCAACTCCCAGTGACCCCATGGTCTGCAGCCTACCAGGCTCCTCCGTCCATGGGATTTTCCAGGCAAGAGTACTGGAGTGGGTCGCTAGTGCCTTCTGCAGAGATACCTGGAGTAACAGGCAAATTTAGCCTGTTAGATTGAAGCAGGGCAAAGGCTAATAGAATTTTGCCAAGAGAACACACTGGTCATAGCAAACACCCTCTTCTAAAAACATAAGAGAAGACTCTACACATAGACATCACCAGATGGTCAATAATGATATCAGACTGATTATATTCTTTGAAGCCAAAGATGGAGAAACTCTATACAGTCAGCAAAAAAAGACTGGGAGCTGACTGTGGTTCAAATCATGACTCCTTATTGCCCAATTCAGACGTAAATTGAAGAAAGTAGGAAAAACCACTAGACCATTCAGATATGACTTAAATCAAATCCCTTACTAGTATACAGTGGAAATGACAAATAAATTCAAGGGATTAGATCTGATTAGACAGAGTGCCTAAAGAACTATGGATGGAGGTTCCTGACATTGTACAGGAGGCAGTGATCAAGACCATCACCAAGAAAAAGAAATGCAAAAAGGCAAAATGATTGACTGAGGAGGCCTTACAAATAGCTATGAAAAGAAGCCAAAGGTAAAGGAGAAAGGGAAAGATATACCCATTTGAGTGCAGAGTTCCAAAGAATAGCAAGGAAAGATGATAAAGCCTTCCTCAGTGATCAATGCAAAGAAATAGGGAAAAACAATAGAATGGGAAAGACTAGAGTTCTCTTCAAGAAAATTAGAGATACCAAGGGAATATTTCATGCAAAGATGAGCACAATAAAGGACAGAAATGGTATGAACCTAACAGAAGCAGAAGGTATTAAGAGGAGGTGGCAAGAATACAAAGAAGAACTATATAAAAAAGATCTTCATGACCCAAATAATCATGATAATCACTTACTTAGAGCCAGACATCCTGGAATGTGAAGTCAAGTGGGCCGTAGGAAGTATCACTACAAAAAAAGCTAGTGGAGGTGATGAAATTCCAGTTGAGCTATTTCAAATCCTTAAAGATGATGTTGTGAAAGTGCTGCAAATATGCCAGCAAATTTGGAAATCTCAGCAGTGGCCACAGGACAGGAAAAGGTCAGTTTTCATTCCAGTCCCAAAGAAAGGCAATGCCAAAGAATGCTCAAACTACCACACAATTGCACTCATCTCACATGCTAGCAAAGCAATACTCAGAATTCTCCAGGCCATACTTCAACAGTACATGAACCGTGAACTTCCAGATGTTCAAGCTGGATTTAGAAAAGGCAGAGGAACCAGAGATCCAATTGTCAACATCTGTTGAATCATTGAAAAATCAAAACAGTTTGAGAAATACATCTATCTCTGCTCTATTGATTATGCCAAAGCCTTTGACTGGGTGGATCACAACAAACTGTGGGAAATTCTTAAAGAGATGGGAATACCAGACCACCTGACCTGCCTCCTGAGAAATCTGTATGCATGTCAAAAAGCAACAGTTAGAACTATACATGGAACAACAGACTGGTTTCCAATCAGAAAAGGAGTACGTCAAGGCTGTATATTGTCACCCTGATTATTTAACATATATAGAGTACATCATGAGAAATGCCGGCCTGGAAGAAGCACAAACTGGAATCACAATTGCCAGGAAAAATATCAATAACTTCAGATATGCAGATAACACCACCTTTATGGCAGAAGGTGAAAAAGAACTAAAGAGCCTCCTGATGAAAGTGAAAGAGAAGAATGAAAAAGTTGGCTTAAAACTAAACATTCCAAAAACTAAGATCATGGCATCTAGTCCTATCATTTCATGGCAGATAGATGGGGAAACAGTGGAAACAGTAACAGACTTTAGTTTTTTGGCTCCAAAATCACTGCAGATGGTGACAGCAACCATGAAATTAAAAGATTCTTACTCCTTGGAAGAAAAGTTATGAAAAACCTGGACAGCATATTAAAAAGCAGAGACATTAATTTGCCAACAAGGGTACATCTAATCATAGCTATGGCTTTTCCAGTAGTCATGTATGGATGTGAGAGTTGTACTCTAAAGAAAGCTGAGCACCAAAGAATTGATGCTTTTGAACTGTGGTGTTGGAGAAGACTCTTGAGAGTCCCTTGGACAGCAAGGCGATCCAACCAGGCCATCCTATAGGAAATCAGTCCTGAATATTCACTAGAAAGACTGATGCTGAAGCTGAAACTCCAATACTTTTGTCACCTGATGCAGAACTGACTCATTTGAAAAGACCCTGGTGCTGGGAAAGATTGAAGGTGGGTGGAGAAGGGGATGACAGAGGATGAGATGGTTGGATGGCATCACTGACTCAATGGACATGAGTTTGGGTAAACTCTGGGAGTTGGTGATTGACAGGGAGGCCTGGCAATCTGAAATACCTGGAATCGCAAAGGATTGGACATGACTGTGAGACTGATCTGAACTGAAAAAATGCCTTTATATTTTAAGACCTATTAATTTGCTTTTACTTCTGTGTTTATTTATTTATTTTTTGTTACTATGATCTTTTTCTAATTTTTTTTAATTTTCTGTCTTTCTTTCTTTTATACTTTTCATCTTTTGGAATAATTTCAGGATAGCTTTCCTAATTTCCAGATCTAAAATACCTGTTTCAGTCATTTTCATAAATGTTAAAAATTGTTCTTCAGTTTGGAAGTCAGTTTGCTTTCTTCTGCACTCCCATTGAACTTGAAGACATTTCCCTTTATTGCCCCCTACTGTGCCTGTTCTGCTCAATTTTTATTCTGCTTTCACCAATTTGTCCCTTTCTCCTAAGTGTGAAGTTTTGTACTGCTACTGTGTTCATAGAACTTATTAACTTCTCCACTTAGAGCATGCTTGTAACTTTGAGTTTCAACAGCTCTCAGGGCCATCAGAAACCCTTAGTCTTCTTTGAACTCCCTTAAAAGTAGTTTTTACCACACTTGCACACTTAATGTGCACACATCACACACTTAGTATAGAGATCTTGTTTCTGTCAGTTGTTTTCCTAGCAGCTCATATTCTGTGATGTGAGGGCTAGCTTGTTGTCTTATTTAGTTGTAGATATTATCTGTGGACTTTGGATTTGATGTTCTATTACCCTACTTAAGCTTGGTAATGGAGATCAGATCAGATCAGATCAGTCGCTCAGTCGTGTCCGACTCTTTGCAACCCCATGAATCGCAGCACGCCAGGCCTCCCTGTCCATCACCATCTCCCAGAGTTAACTGAGACTCACGTCCATTGAGTCAGTGATGCCATCCAGCCATCTCATCCTCTGTCATCCCCTTCTCCTCCTGCCCCCAATCCCTCCCAGCATCAGGGTCTTTTCCAATGAATCAACTCTTCGCATGAGGTGGCCAAAGTACTGGAGTTTCAGCTTTAGCATCATGCCTTCCAAAGAAATCCCAGGGCTGGTCTCCTTCAGAATGGACTGGTTGGATCTCGTTGGTAATGGAGAGGAGATATATTAAAGCAGGAGAATACTCACAAAAATAACTACAGGTGTTAATAATTCTGCCCACTGTAGTTCTATCGGGTTTCCCCGATAGCTCAGTTGGTAAAGAATCCACCTGTAATGCAGGAGACCCTGGTTCCATTCATGGGTTGGGAAGATCCCCTGAAGAACATATAGGATACCCACTCCAATATTCTTGGGCTTCCCTTGTGCTCAGCTGGTAAAGAATCCACCTGCAATGTGGGAGACGTGGGTTTGACCTCTTCATTTGTAAGATACCCTGGAAAAGGGAAAGGCTACCCATTCCAGTATTCTGGCCTAGAGGATTCCATGGGCTGTATAATCCATGGGGTTGCAAAGAGTCAGATATGACTGAGCAACTTTCACTTTCATAGTTTTATGGATGTTTATAAAAGATAATAAACATCTGGGTCAAAGGCAAGGACCCTGTTACCTTCAACAAAAGTATTAGCAGGAGTATCAGCGTAGGCAAATATAAAGGGAAGAAGTGCAAGCAGTGACAGATTTTAATATTCTTGGTCTCCGAAATCACTGCAGGCATGAAGTTAAAAGAGGCTTGCTCCTTGCCAGAAAAGCTCTGACAAATCTAGACAGTATATTAAAAAGCAGAGACATAACTTTGCCAACAGAAGTCTGTTAAGTCGAAGCTATGGTATTTCCAATAGTCATGTACGGTTGTGAGATCTGGATCACAAAAAAGACTGAGTGCTGAAGAGTTGATGTCTTCAAATTATGGTGCTGGAGAAGACTCTTGAGAGTCCCTTGGACTGCAAAGAGATCAAGCCAGTCAATCAAAATCTTCCTGAATGCGCATTGAAAGGACTGATGCTGAAGCTGAAGCTCCAATACTTAGGCCACATGATGTGAAGAGCCAACTCATTATAAAAGACCCAACTCATTGTAAAAGACCCTGATGCTTGGAAAGAATGAAGGCAGAAGGAGAAGGGGCAGCAGAGGATAGATGGTTAGATAGCATCATCAATGAATGGACATGAATTTCAGCAAACTCCAGGACATAGTGAAGGACAGAGGATCCTGACATGCCGAAGTTCATGAGGTCCCAAATAATTGAACACGACTTAGTGACTCAACAACAACAAAAATAACAGCATGGCAATCAGTAAAGCAATGCAGCTCCCTAAGTTTCAAGCCTTAAGGTTACACTGTGTAGGGCCAGGTAAAACCTGCACATGAGTGGATTATAGGAAGGAACTTTGCTTAGAAGGCCTGACACTTTTATAAATAAGTGACAGCAAGTCTTTCTCAAAAGGGAGACATTCCTGCAAGACATTATGTCACTTTTTAAAATTGCCAATTGCATGGGATACTTTCTCCCAGTATTTGGCTCTGCAAATCTCTGTCTTTTATTAATGAGTAGGATTTGGGAATAGTCAAATATTACATTGTCACCTTAATCATCTTCCTCAAATCCGTAAATGCATATCTTAATCCAAGGATATTTGAAGTACTTGTTGACTCGGGGGAATAATTTTCACAGTCAATTAATATAAGAGAATTGGTACAATGCAGCCCTTTCAGGTCTTTGCACTGTGTTAACTCTTATCAAGTTTAGGGCTAAATTTTCCCTCAAATATTTTAGATTTGTCATCCAGGGCTTCTAGATACATTTTTCCCCATCTCTTACCTGCTAAATTTTATCTTTTACATTTCATTAATCTTCTCTGAAGGTAATGGGCAATATAATAAATATATGATCAAATGAATGAATACAAGATGAATAAATAATCCAAATTAACAGAAAGCATTTGTTAAGGCGCAAATTCAACCAACTCTAGACTGTATAGTACTGTAGTATTTCCTATTATAAAATATCTATTGAAAAATAAGTGGACCCATGCAGTTCTGGCCCATGTTGTTCAAAGGTCAACTGTAATTGAAAAGCACTTCTTAAACTAAAGTTACAGCAGGAGACCACACCGATGATGAAAGTGCCTCATTGACAAAGTCTGTTTTAAACACAGGTCTGATGCGTAACACGTGTATACCTGTGGCAGATTCATGTTGATGTATGGCAAAACCAATACAATATTGTAATTAACCTCCAATTAAAATAAATAAATGTATATTAAAAAAATAAACACAGGTCTGACCCCAAAGTGTTCAAACCATTTCTCAATAGTAATTAAGGAAAAAATTTCCTGCCTACCTTACCAATCTTTCCTCCTCAATCTCCAATAATAGGTGATGAATATTACAGTACTATACAGTCTAGAGCTGGTTGAATTTGCTCCTTAACAAATGCTTTCTGTTAATTGGATTATTTATTCCAATATGTTTCATAGTGTTAAAAAAAACAACTGCTAGTAAATAGGTGGGGTTTCTCTGGTAGCTCAGACAGTAAAGAATCTGCCTGCAATGCAGGAGACCTGAGTTCAATCCGTAACTTGTGAAGATCCCCTGGAGAAAGGAGTAGGTGAAGAGGTAATTAATATAGAAATCTCTTGTCCAAAGGCAGGACACTTTCTAGGAGCTCATCTTAGCTAGGAAGGAAGAAAAAATTTTACCTTTAAAGGACTTTTTAAGTATTGATTAATATGTTAAACTAGAGAATCTTTTTTAAAAAAAACTTAATGTGATAATAGTACTTTCTATTAACTAAATTTGTGTCTTTTTTTAAATTATGCTATCTTGAGGTTTTATTCAACAGCAGGAAAAAGACCACCTCAAGTCAGCAGGATGAAAGGGAGAGCAGAAAAGAAAAAATAGGGTTTTATAACTAAATTCTATATGTCCCTGTTAAACTCACCATTTAGGTAAGTTTGGAGAGCATAATGTAGCTGAAGAAATGTTTTTCTTTTACATTTATTGAGATATAATAGACATGTGCTCAGTCGCTCAGTCATGTCTGACTTTTTGTGGCCCCATGGACTGTAGCCCGACAGGCTTCTCTGTCCATGGAATTTTCCAGGCAAGAATATTAGAGTAGGGTACCATTTCCTACTACAAGGGATCTTCCCAACCCAGGAACCACACTTACATCTCTTGCATCTCCTGCATAGGCAGGCATATTCTTTACCACTAGTGCCATGTGAGAAGCCGTAATGACAGATCAGATCAGATCAGTCGCTCAGTCGTGTCCGACTCTTTGCAACCCCATGAATCGCAGCACGCCAGGCCCCCCGTCCATCACCAACTCCCGGAGTTCACTGAGACTCACGTCCATCGAGTCAGTGATACCATCCAGCCATCTCATCCTCTGTCGTCCCCTTCTCCTCCTGCCCCCAATCCCTCCCAGCATCAGAGTCTTTTCCAATGAGTCAACTCTTCACATGAGGTAGCCAAAGTACTGGAGTTTCAGCTTTAGCATCATTCCTTCCAAAGAACTCCCAGGGCTGATCTCCTTCAGAATGGACTGGTTGGATCTCCTTGCAGTCCAAGGGACTCTCAAGAGTCTTCTCCATATAGCACTATATAAATTCTCTATTTTCCTTGACCAACTCAATCTCTCCTGGGTCTTCAGGATACAAGTTATTGGTTCCAAAGAGATTTCCAGGAGCCTATGTCCAGGAGAACTTTAACAGAATGTTATGTCAATATTTCTGCCACAAAGTGATTACCGTTTTTATCTTTATGTAAAACAAAAGCAATAATACATAATATGCAATTTTATTATAACTGAGTTTGATATATGGAATACCACAATTGAAATGCAATTTTTCTTTTATAGTAAAATTGTAATTATCCTTAAGTCTGAAAGAAAAACTGTAGCTTTGTATAAATATATCATTGTGTTTTGATGCAATAACTAGCCTTTTAATCAGGAATAAATGACAGGACAATTAAGATAAACCTTAGACTAGTATTAAAACCACTCAAATGCTCTTGATTTCATTTTATGATTTTTCTTTAGGGTGCAAGCTTGTAATGTTTCATTTCCCTGCCTTTTCTGGTTCTAAACAGAAGGTCTATGACAATAATGCTAATGACTCTTTACTTATGATTCACTGACTTGCAAAAGCATTCCTCATATAACTTAGGTAACAACACTGAAGCATGTCACATGTTATTTCTTCAGTCCTAAAATCCCAGGTATGTTCAAGGCCTTGTATCTGTACTATAAATATATTACCAGAGTTTTGAAGCTGTATTCATGCTTTCTTCAAATTTAGAAACTACTATATGAAAATTAATGCCATAAATCCTTTATGTTATTTTGTCTCAAACACTGTAAGCATTTTATATAAATACACAGCTGAAACAATTATATTTTTAAAGAAACAACAATTTAACTGTTCAAGAAAATATTGAATTGTGAAAATAGCTTTGCTTGAAAATGTAATTTTAAAATGGTTATAGAATTTTAATACATTTCTGAAGCTAAGTGCACTGGGGCAGTGTTCTTCCATTAAGCCCATAAGAGACTTGTTGAAATGATAACAAAGATATGCGGTCAAGTTTTCTAAATCAAAATGTAGATTACATGTACTTATTCACATGTGTTTTGCATAAAAAGTCATGGTTCATGTGGGAAACATTTTGTAATGCTTTTATTATCAATTTAGTAGTCTGAGAGTGCATAAAATTTTTCTTCTTAACTTACATCTATGATTGAGTACCAGAACTTAAAGACAGGAGATATAATTTCCTTTCTTCATGAGAATGTCTGTTTAATTAATATAGTTCTTTTTTTTTTTTTGCTTTTTAAGTCTGAATGTTAATTGGGATTGATCTGCATTTAAAGTGAGAGATCAAAAAAAATAAAATAAAATAAAGTGAGAGATCATCCACAAATACTTTTACAACCTCATATTCTATTTCTTGGAGCAGCTCTCATTTGATTAATAAGGAATCTCCAAAACTATGCAACAGAAATTTGATGCCTTTTGCTTCAAAACACCCCACATTTCAACAGACGCAATCTAAGCCAGAAAAGTACAAATGAAACTATGCACAGAAGTAAAATCTGTCAAGTCATGTATATATATCATAGAAATATCAATGTTTCCAGAATTGGAAACTTAAGAAGCCACTGTCTATATAATTTTAGTCATTTAGAATATGGGAAATAACACAGCATTATAAATCCACCATACTTTAATAAAAATTTAAAATGTGGGAAAATGTCAGAATTTGCAGCTAACCACATTGTATTCATTTTGTTTAGGAGTGGAGTTATTGGCCCTTGATATTCTGTTGTTATATAATTAAGATCAGGTCTTCTCTATAGGTTAAGTCAGCACAGCCTTTTTAATATTTTGCTAAAGATTTAAATAGCTGTTATATTGATTTTACTTATTTCTATCTCATAAAAATGTAAATGTTCTTTTATCTTCATGACATGTTCTATTTTGACAGCTTTAACAAAAAAACAAACTTATTGGTTGACTAACTTGAAGAGGAAAAAATAAAACTTCCCATCCATTAACTAGACAAAAGTAAATTCAGCATTATGTTTAAATGATAGAAAGAAATATGGAGGAGAGTATCACATAGGAAGATTGTAAATAGATTGAACTATCAGATGTTTTCAGTGTCTCAAGTTCTGTGGAATTCTCAATACTGCTTGGTCCATCCTTCAGTTCAGTCGCTCAGTCGTGTCTGACTCTTTGCGACCCCATGGACCACAGCACACCAGGCCTTCCTATTCATCACCAACTCCCGGAGTTTAACCAAATTCATGTCCATCGTGTCGGTGATGCCATCCAAGCATCTCATCCTCTGTCGTCCCCATCTCCTCTTGCCCTCAATCTTTCCCAGCATCAGGGTCTTTTCAAATGAGTCAGCTCTTCACATCAGGTGGCCAAAGTACTGGAGTTTTAGCTTCAACATCAGTCCTTCCAATGAACACTCAGGACTGATCTCCTTAAGGATGGACTGGTTGGATCTCCTTGCAGTCCAAAGGACTCTCAAGAGTCTTCTCCATAACCACAGTTCAAAAGCATCAATCTTCAGTGCTCAGCTTTTTTTATAGTCCAACTCTCACATCCATACATGACTACTGGAAAAACAGTAGCCTTGACTAGATGAACCTTTGTTGACAAAGTAATGTCTCTGCTTTTGAATATGCTATCTAGGTTGGTCACAACTTTCCTTCCAGGAGTATGTATCTTTTAATATCATGACTACAATCACCATCTACAGTGATTTTGGAGCCCCCACAAATAAGTCAGCCACTTTTTCCACTGTTTCCCCATCTATTTCCCATGAAGTGATGGGACCGGATACCATGATCTTAGTTTTCCTAATGTTGAACTTTAAGCGAACTTTTCCATGCTCCTCTTTCACTTTCATCAAGAGGCTCTTAGTTCTTCTTCACTTTCTACCATAAGAGTGGTGTCATCTGTATATCTGAGGTTATTGATAATTCTCCTGGCAATCTTGATTCCAGCTTGTGCTTCCTTCCGCCCAGCACTTCTCATGATGTACTCTGCATAGAAGTTAAATAAGCAGGGTGACAATATACAGCCTTGATGCACTCCTTTTCCTATTTGGAACTAGTCTGTTGTTCCATGTCCAGTTATAACTATTGCTTCCTGACCTTCATACAGATTTCTCAAGAGGCAGATCAGGTGGTCTGGTATTTCCATCTCTTTCAGAATTTTCCACAGTTTATTGTGATTACACAGTCAAAGGCTTTGGCATAGTCAATAGAGCAGAAATAGAAGTATTTTCTGAAACTCTGTTGCTTTTTTGATGATCCAGTGGATGTTGGCAGTTTGTTCTCTGGTTCCTCTGCCTTTTCTAAAACCAGCTTGAACATCTGGAAGTTTACGGTTCACATATTGTCAAAACCTGGTCTGGAGAATTTTGAGAATTACTGAACAGTATGAAAAGGCAAAATGATAGGATACTGAAAGAAAAACTCCCCAGGTCAATAGGTGCCCAGTATGCTACTGGAGATCAGTGGAGAAAAAACTCCAGGAAGAATGAAGGGATGGAGCCAAATCAGAAAGAATACCCAGCTGTGGATGTGACTGGTGATAGAAGCAAGGTCCGATGCTGTAAAGAGCAATATTGCATAGGAATCTGGAATGTCAGGTCCATGAATCAAGGCAAATTGGAAGTGGTCAAACAAGAGATGGCAAGAGTGAATGTCGACATTCTAGGAATCAGCAAACTGAAATGGACTGGAATGGGTGAATTTAACTCAGATGACCATTATATCTACTACTGTGGGCAGGAATCCCTCTGAAGAAATGGAGTGGGCATCATGGTCAACAAAAGAGTCCGAAATGCAGTACTTGGATGCAGTCTCAAAAATGACAGAATGATCTCTGTTCATTTCCAAGACAAACCAGTCAATAAAACAGTAATCCAAGTCTATGCCCCAACCAGTAACGCTCAAGAAGCTGAAGTAGAACAGTTCTATGAAGACCTATAAGACCTTTTAGAACTAAAACCCAAAAAAGATGTCCTTTTCATTATAGGGGACTGGAATACAAAAGTAGGAAGTCAAGAAACACCTGGAGTAACAGGCAAATTTGGCCTTGGAATATGGAATGAAGAAGGGCAAAGATTGATAGAGTTTTGCCAAGAAAATGCACTGGTCATAGCAAACACCCTCTTCCAACAACACAAGAGAAGACTCTACACATGGACATCATCAGATGGTCAACACTGAAATCAGATTGAGTATATTCTTTGCAGCCAAAGATGGAGAAGCTCTAAACAGTCAGCAAAACCAAGACCAGGAGCTGACTGTGGCTCAGACCATGAACTCCTTATTGCCAAATTCAGACTGAAATTGAAGAAAGTAGGGAAAACCACTAGACCATTCAGGTCAGGTATGACCTAAATCAAATCCCTTATGATTATACAGTGGAAGTGAGAAATAGATTTAAGGGCCTAGATCTGACAGATAGAGTGCCTGATGAACTATGGAATGAGGTTCGTGACATTTTACAGGAGACAGGGATCAAGACCATTCCCATAGAAAAAAAAATGCAAAAAAGCAAAATGGCTGTCTGGGGATGCCTTGCAAATAGCTGTGAAAAGAAGAGAAGCGAAAAGCAAAGGAGAAAAGGAAAGATATAAACATCTGAATGCAGAGTTCCAAAGAATAGCAAGAAGAGGTAAGAAAGCCTTCCTCAGCGATCAATGCAAAGAAATAGAGGAAAACAACAGAATGGGAAAGACTAGGGATCTCTTCAAGGAAATCAGAGATACCAAAGGAACATTTCATGCAAAGATGAGCTTGATAAAGGACAGAAATGGTATGGACCTAACAGAAGCATAAGATATTAAGAAGAGGTGGCAAGAATAGAGAGAATAACTATACCAAAAAGATCTTCAAGACCAAGATAATCACGATGGTGTGATCACTCACTTAGAGCCAGACATCCTGGAATGTGAAGTGGGCCTTAGAAAGCATCACTATGAACAAAGCTAGTGGAAGCGATGGGATTCCAGTTGAGCTATTTCAAATCCTGGAAGATGATGTTGTGAAAGTGCTGCACTCAATATGCCAGCAAATTTGGAAAACTCAGCAGTGGCCATAGGACTGGAAAAGGTCAGTTTTCATTCCAATCCCAAAGAAAGGCAATGCCAAAGAATGCTCAAACTACTACACAATTGCACTCATCTCACATGCTAGTAAAGTAATGCTCAAAATTCTCCAAGCCAGGTTTCAACAATATGTGAACTGTGAACTTCCTGATGTTCAAGCTGGTTTTAGAAAAGGCAGAGGAACCAGAGATCAAATTGCCAACATCCGCTGGATCATAGAAAAAGCAAGAGAGTTCCAGAAAAACATCTATTTCTGCTTTGACTATGCTAAGCCTTTGCCTGTGTGGATCACAATAAACTGTGGAAAATTCTGAAAGAAATGGGAATACCAGACCACCTGAACTGCCTCTTGAGAAATTTGTATGCAGGGCAGGAAGCAACAGTTAAAACTGGACATGGAAAAACAGACTGGTTCCAAATAGGAAAAGAAGTTCGTCAAGGCTGTATACTGTCACCCTGCTTATTTAACTTCTATGCAGAGTACATCATCAGAAATCCTGGGCTGGAAGAAGCACAGGCTGGAATCAAGATTGCCAGGAGAAATATCAATAACCTCATATATGCAGATGACGCCACCCTTATGGCAGAAAGTGAAGAGGAACTCAAAAGCCTCTTGATGAAAGTGAAAGTGGAGAGTGAAAAAGTTGGCTTAAAGCTCAACATTCAGAAAATGAAGATCATGGCATCCGGTCCCACCACTTCATGAGAAATAGATGGGGAAACAATAGAAACAGTGTCAGACTTTATTTTTCTGAGCTCCAAAATCACTGCAGATGGTGACTGCAGCCATGAAATTAAAAGACGCTTACTCCTTGGAAGGAAAGTTATGACCAACCTAGATAGTATATTCGAAAGCAGAGACATTACTTTGCCAACAAAGGTTCGTCTAGTCAAGGCTATGGTTTTTCCTGTGGTCATGTATGGATGTGAGAGTTGGACTGTGAAGAAGGCTGAGCACCGAAGAATTAATGCTTTTAACTGTGGTGTTGGAGAAGACTCTTGAGCGTCCCTTGGAC
Source organism: Bos mutus (assembly GCF_027580195.1). Taxonomy (NCBI): domain Eukaryota; kingdom Metazoa; phylum Chordata; class Mammalia; order Artiodactyla; family Bovidae; genus Bos; species Bos mutus. The sequence continues at coordinate 45,878,910 of NC_091642.1, read as the reverse complement.
TGCAAGGAGATCCAACCAGTCCATTCTGAAGGAGATCAGCCCTGGGATTTCTTTGGAAGGAATGATGCTAAAGCTGTAACTCCAGTACTTTGGCCACCTCATGTGAAGAGTTGACTCATTGGAAAAGACTCTGATGCTGGGAGGGATTGGGTGCAGGAGGAGAAGGGGACGGCAGAGGATGAGATGGCTGGATGGCATCACTGACTCGATGGATGTGAGTCTCAGTGAACTCCGGGAGTTGGTGATGGACAGGGAGGCCTGGCGTGCTGCGATTCATGGGGTTGCAAAGAGTCGGACACGACTGAGCGACTGATCTGATCTGATCTGATCTGACTGAGATGACTAGTGAGATGAGTGCTATTGTGCAGTAGTTTGTGCATTGTTTGGCATTGCCTTTCTTTGGGATTGGAATGAAAACTGACATTTTCCAGTACTGTGGCCACTGCTGAGTTTTTCAAATTTGCTGGCATGTTGAGTGGAGCACTTTCACATCATCAACTTTTAGGATTTGAAATAGCTCAACTGGAATTCCATCACCTCTACTAGCTTTATTCATAGTGATGCTTCCTAAGGCCCACTTGACTTCATATTCCAGGATGTCTGACTCTAGGTGAGGTATCACTCTATCATGATTATCTGGGTCATGAAGATCTTTTTTTTGTACAGTTCTTCTGTGTATTCTTCCCATCTCTTGAATGCCATCTCATGCCATATTGAAGAGATCTCTAGTCTTTCCCATTCTATTATTTTTTCTCTATTTCTTTCCACTGATTGCTGAGGAAGGCTTTCCTATCTCTCCTTACTATCTTTGGAACTCTGCATTCAAATGGGTATATCTTTCCTTCTCTCCTTTGCTTTTTGCTTCTCTTCTTTTCACAGCTATTTGTAAGGCATCAGACAGCCATTTTGCTTTTTTTTGCATTTCTTTTTTTTGGGGGATGGTCTTGATCCCTGTCTCCTGTACAATATCATGAACCTCTGTCCACAGTTCATCAGGCACTGTGTCTATCAGATCTGATTCCTTAAATCTATTTCTCACTTCCACTGTACAATCATAAGGGATTTGATTTAGGTCATACCTGAATGGTCTAGTGGTTTTCCCCACTTTCTTCAATTTAAGTCTGAATTTGGCAATAAGGAGCTCATGATCTGAGCCACAGTCAGCTCCCAGTCTTGTTTTTGCTGACGGTATAGAGTTTCTCCATCTTTGACTGCAAAGAATATCATCAATCTGATTTCAGTGTTGGCCATCTGGTGATGTCCATGTGTAGAGTCTTCTCTTGTGTTGTTGGAAGAGGGTGTTTGCTATGACCAGTGCATTTTCTTGGCAAAACTCTATTAGCCTTTGTCTGGTTCCATTCTGTACTCTAAGGCCAAATTTGCCTGTTACTCCAAGTGTTTCTTGATTTCCTACTTTTGCATTCCAGTCCCCTATAATGAAAAGGACATCTTTTTTGGGGTGTTAGTTCTAAAAGGTCTTGTAGGTTTTCATAGATCTGTTCAACTTCAGCTTCTTCAACTTTACTCGTTGGGGCATAGACTTGGATTACCGTGATACTGAATGGTGTGCCTTGGAAATGAACAGAGATCGTTCTGTTGTTTTTGAGATTGCATCCAAGTACTGCATTTTGGACTCTTTTGTTGACTATGAAAGCTACTCCATTTCTTCTAAGGGATTCTTGCCCACAGTAGTAGATATGATGGTCATCTGAGTTAACTTCACCCATTCCAGCCCATTTTAGTTCGCTGATTCCTAGAAGGTTGATGTTCACTCTTGCCATCTCCATCTCCTATTTGATCACTTCCAATTTGCCTTGATTCATGGACCTAACATTCCAGGTTCCTATGCAATATTGCTCCTTACAGCATCAGACCTTGCTTCTATCACCAGTCACATCCACAACTGGGTGTTGTTTTTGCTTTGGTTCCATCCCTTCATTCTTTCTGGAGTTATTTCTGGACAAAAGTAAATTTTAGCATTATGTTTAGATAGTACAAAGAAATATGCAGGAGAGTATCACATAGGAAGTTTGTAAATAGATTGAACTATCAGATGTTTTCAGTGTCTCAAGTTCTGCGGGATTCTCAATCCTGCTTGGTCCATCCTGCTGCTACTGCTAAGTTGCTTCAGTCGTGTCCGACTCTGTGCGACCCCATAGATGGAAGCCCACCAGGCTCCACCATCCTTGGGATTCTCCAGGCAAGAATACTGGAGTGGGTTACCATTTTCTTCTCCAATGCATGAAAGAGAAAAGTGAAAGGGAAGTCGCTCAGTCGTGTCTGACTCTTAGCGACCCCATGGACTGCAACCTACCAAGCTCCTCAGTCCATGGACTTTCCAGGCAAGAGTACTGGAGTGGGGTGCCATTGCCTTCTCCGTGCTTGGTCCATCCTAGGTCAAGTTAATCCAGATCCAATGACCTCATCATTTTTTAATCTGGCAAAAGAGGAGAGTTAATTATACTCCAGAGCCATCTGTCCTTGTCTCTCTGAGACACTGGCAAGAGAAAAGACCAAAAGACTGAATTTCAGGGAAGTCATTCATTTAGTGAGTGAGAGAAAGGAAGAGCCTTTGGAGAGGTTGTGGAAAAGGGAGTAAAATTTATATAATGATGGTTGTTCAAGGGAAAGGCATTTCAAGAAAAGTAAATAGTGGCAAAAGCTGTGAATGTTACAGATATTGAAGGAAGTTTATGACTAATAAAAATATATTGGATGACAGTTATTTGGAACACACAGTGACTATGCTATGCTATGCTAAGTCACTTCAGTCGTGTCTGACTCTATGCGACCCCACAGACGGCAGCCCAACAGGCTCCCCCGTCCCTGGGATTCTCCAGGCAAGAACACTGGAGTGGGTCACAGTGACTGTAGCTAATGTCAAATAAATAGAGGAGACCTGTATGTGGATGAAATGAAACTGTAATAAATCAAAGATTTCTTGGTAAAATCTACACAGTAAACATAATTTTAAAATTTAGTGTATTCATAAATATTCCTGATTTTATTCATATTTATATTTTATGAGGTATCCATTTTGGTTTAATTTACACGGAATATAAATTTAAAAGCAGAAACTGAGAATTTTGTTTCAGATGTAAGAAATATCAATTTAACCTGTCATTCTTTTCAATCATTGTTCAAAACACAAGTTTAGTAGTCAATTCTTCTCCTGAAGCTAATTTATTTTTTATTCCCAGGAATGTTTATAAGTTCAATTAATCTATCTTGGTTCCTGTTTTTTCTCCCTCTTGGTATATTAACCTAACTAGTCCCTTATGTAATATCTTAAAAATAATTACAGACAAACAATTTAAAGGAAATCATTATTTTAAGTGCTGTCACTTTCAATTTTGAAAGTCTGTTGCCAGTTATTAATTTATGTTGTATGCTTGCCATCAAGATTCCCTGATACAGATTGCTATGTTTATATTCTGTTAAAATGCAGAAGACAGTTAGAGACTCTAACCAGTCCAGCAGCTCATTTTCATTTATGGAAGATTCCAATTAGATGATACTCCATAAGTGTATGAAGTTAAAAGACAAGAGGTAAATGGAAATTCTATAAAAAAATATTTATTAAGAAAAACATTGGAAATCAGATATTTACCAATTAAACATCTCAAAATAACTTTAGTAGAACAGCAGATAAAAAGGCAGATACCGAGAAATCTAATACAATAAATTGCTAAGATTCCTGACTTTGGTATAAGGCAGGCCTGGGTTCCAGACATAGCTTTGATCTTTACTAACTTTTCTAAACTTTAGAATCTTCAACATTATATGAAGATAAGTATGTCTCTGCCTCTTCGGTTCTTTGAGAATTTTAAGCAAAATGATGTCTGCAAAGTACTTACCTATGAGAACACTAGAAACACCTAATGAAAAAGCTATAATTATTATTTTATTGTTAGTAGCTCTGACATTTGAGTGACACTTAAAAATATAGGAATCACATACTTAAAGTACTTTCATTTCCTCCTACAGATTATTGTATACACAGAGTTCATATGTTTCTATGCTCTTTGTATAAACGATGGTTGTAGTCCTGACTGTTAGGATTACAGTCATGACTTCTTTTGGACTCTAGATTTGAGTACCATTAATTTGATTGACAGTGTTTCTGTAGGTAGCAAGGAAAATTTACAGTTTATAATGTGTTTTGGTTCCTTGGGATGGAAAATCCAAACTTTTTCTGTAGGTAGGGAAGTATGGTCCCCATCCTCTGATATTGACTAAATTGGTCTTTCCACTTGAACTTGGAATGGTTACTTGGTTAGAAACAACAGAAAAACCTCTTACTGACTTATGCTAAAAAGAACTTCTCATTAGGATACTTGGTGGCTTGTGCTGATTGAAGGAAAAGCTGAATGAGATCTAAGAAAGGACAAAAAAAGCTTCAGCAGTCTTAGCAACTCAAAACACTGCATTTTGAGCAGTATCATCAAGACAGCTGGGGTCATGGACTTTGAAGCTCAAAGATTGCCTACAGGGGAGAATCTAACTAGCCTGAGCTGAGACTAGGGCAAGACTAGGGTGCAGAGCACTGTGGTTGACACTTCCACTAAGAGCACATGGAAAATGGAAGTACAGTAATCCAAGGGGAAAAAGATGGAGTTCAATGTCCAAAATAAGGGAGGAAGGCATGTTAGGAAGACAAATCAAGAACATTCTACTAACCTTTTCAAAAATCAATTTGGGCCCAAATGTGGTTAAATGAAATGCTAAGGTAGGCAGTGTGAGGACAGGTATAGAGGAGTAGCATATTACTTGAAATTTATAGAGCTAGATTTCATATTCTGTCATAACGAAAATTTATTTTCACTTTTTACTATCTATGAACGTTGCTTAAAAATTTAAGTGTTTGATTACTTGAACTTTGAAAGTTCACGAATGCCTATGGCATCAAAAATTACTTTTTCTTATCAGATGTTTTGAAGAAGATTATAATTCTTGAATTTAGTGACACATTGCAAGAACTATGACCCTCTTTTTGACACATATTTATCAGGTACTTTCTAAAAAAAAGGGCTAAATTTAGCTTGTCCATTGCACTAAATAGTTGTAGCTAAATTGTTTCACTTTATATTACCTCTACAATTTCTGAAAAAATCTAATTATTAAATATATTGTGTACCAAATGGCTAATAAACTAAGCAAAGATATACAGATAAAGAATAATTAGATTCTGCTTTTGCAAGGTCACTTTTCTTTTTGATCATTCCTTTTTGGTTAAGTCTTCACAACTGAATCACATAGTGCCTGGAGAAATACATAGATAAATAAGCAAATAAGTAAACTCATTGATTTTAGGGGGAAAAGTATAGACTTAACAAGCATCATCCAGGGCTTGTTAATGCAGAAAAAGTAGATCCACCTGGTATCTCTCCAGACATTTTAGCTACAAGACATGAAAGGAACCAATGAAGTTTATTTCAGTTTTTTTTTTTTTTTTTTGTGTACATGATGGTTTAGGTTCCAAACTTCTAATCATGGCTTTGTCTTTCTGGTGACCAGCATCCTTCCAGGAGCCCACCAAGGTCACCTCATTAGAACCAATGAAGATTCTTATCACCTATCCCCTAGAAAATTCCAAGGGATTTAGGAATTCAGTGTCAGAGATTCTTATCAGTCAGAAAATTACAGGGGTCTTAGGAGCTGTATGTCAGGTACCAAAATCAAACACTAAATATTAGAACAAAAGATCCTCCTAGTACCTCTACTTACAGGAGTTTTAGGAGCTCTGCATCAAGAACCAGGCACAGATGTGGATCTATATATCTATATTTTCTTATTATCTCACATATACTTATCCTAACATGTACATATATTGTATATATGGGTACTATTGTGTATACTTTGACATCGTTTGCTCACCATGCAAATATTTTGAAAACAGCATGAATGCCAAATCACTTTTTAATTTTTACAACTCTAATGCTTTACATTTTTATGGTGATGATAAGCACATAATCTATTCATAACAACATTTAATCACCAAAATAATCACATTGTTTTTTATAGATTATAGATAAGGAGGCAGGTCTTTGTCCCTGTTCAAAATCAGTCCAAAAGTACAAAAGTATATGGGAAAAAAAATTCTCCTTTTAAATCCATGGTGTTTCTACTTTGCCTCAAGCTCTCATGAAGTAAGGAGATAGGATATTTTCAGGGAGGGATATATATATATAGCAGCACTTCACTGAGCAGTTTTAAGCTAAGCCAGATTATCTACACAGCTTGTCAAAAATTTCCTGATGTAGTTAAAAAGTAGGCTTGATTACCCTGCTCCCATCTATCATTCTATATTCTCAGCCTCCACGGAATTTATTAAAATGTAGAAATTCCCTAGTAAAATGTTACTTTCTCATTGTTCTTACACACAGAAGTTTCTAAAAACCTAATACCTAAAGAAAAATTTTATGCTAATTGACACAAACTGTCCTGACCCACTCCCCACAAATCACAAACTTCAGAGAGGTTTAGGATTATGTTATCTGGGTTCGATTCCTGGGTTGGGAAGATCCCCTGGAGGAAGGCATAGCAACCCACTCTAGTATTCTTGCCTGGAGAATCCTGATGGGCAGAGGAGCCTGATGGGCTACAGTTGATGGGGTCACAAAGAGTTGGACATGACTGAGTGAACAAAGCATAGCACAGCACAGCACAGGATTATGTTGGATTTTTTTTTTTTTTTCAAATGGCTTCTCTCCTGCTTTTTTAGATCCTCAGCATAATTTTGCAATTAATTATTTTTTACTTAATTTATTTATTTTAATTGGAGGATAATTACAATATTGTGATGTTTTTGCCAAACTGAAGGAAGGCCCCAAAGTGAAATGGTTAAGAATATGTATTGTCTCTGGTAAGAAGACAAGTTTTGGATGAAAGTCTTCTCCCTTTTCCTACTTGTGTAATCTTAGACATATCATTTAATCCTTCCAACCCCTGTTCCTTCACCAATAAAATGTGGGTAATCAATAACACTGGATTATTATGGGAATAAGGGCTTCCCCAGTGGCTCAACAGTAAAGAATCCTCCTGCAATGCAAGAGACACAGATGACGTGGCTTTGATTGCTGGACTGGGAAGATCCCCTGGAGGAGGGCATGGCAACCCACTCCAGTATTATTGGAGGGAAAATCCCATGGACAGAAGGGCCTGGCAGGCTACAATCCATGGGATTGCAGAGAGTTGGACACAACTGAAGTGACTGAGCATTATGGGAATAAGGTGAAATGATGCACTGCAAACTTTTAGCTCGGGAACTTCTCAATTATTAACTACTATTATTATTGTGCTAGTCTGCTTGGAATGCCATAAGGAAATACCACAGACTATATGGCTTAAGCAAGGGAAATTTTTTCCTCACTTTTCTGGAGGCTAGAAGTTCAAGATCAAGGTGTATCAGGGTTGGTTTCTGGTGTCACCTCTCTTCCTGGATGGTGGATGACCATCTTCTCTCTGTGTCCTCACAGAGAGAGTTAAATACATTTAGAGAGACAAAGAAGGATAGAGAGAGAGAGAGGAAGGCAGCAAGAAAGAGCACTAGCTTTCTGGTGTTTCTTCTTAAAGGGATACTAGTCCTTTGGATGGAGAAGGCAATGGCACCCCACTCCAGTGCTCTTGCCTGGAAAATCCCATGGACGGAGTAGCCTGGTGGGCTGCAGTCCATGGGGTCGCTGAGGGTTGGACACAACTGAACGACTTCACTTTCACTTTTCACTTTCATGCATTGGAGAAGGAAATGGGAACCCACTCCAGTGTTCTTGCCTGGAGAATCCTGGGGACGGGGGAGCCTGGTGGGCTGCATCTATAGGGTCGCACGGAGTCGGACACGACTGAAGCGACTTAGCAGCAGCAGCAGCAGCAGTCCTTTTGGATCAGAGCTTCACACTTACAACATCATTTAACCTGAATTACTTCCATAATGGTCCTGTCTCAAAATCACATTAGGAGCTAAGTCCCCACATAGGAACGTGGGGAAGACACAATTTGGTCCATAACTACCATTAGTTACCAGAGTCAATAATGTTGTTTGTGCATAAAAGAAAATTATAAAAAAGTCTCATTTGCTATATCACAGAATTTTGCTTTCCCTAAATTTGTCATCTCTAAGCATCCTAAAACTTTTCTGTTTCATAAACATAGTCTCTGAATTTTACATTTTTTAACAAAAGCAATAATATGACTGGTGTAGACAGAAAAAATGTTACCTTCTCCATGCCCATATCTTAATCCTTAGAATTAATTGAATCAGTTCAGTTCAGTTCAGTTCAGTCACTCAGTCGTGTCCGACTCTTTGCAACCCCATGAATCACAGCACGCTAGACCTCCCTGTCCATCACCATCTCCCAGAGTTCACTCAAACTCATGTCCATCAAGTCAGTGATGACATCCAGCCATCTCATCCTCTGTCGTCCCCTTGTCCTCCTGCCCCCAATCCCTCCCAGCATCAGAGTCTTTTCCAATGAGTCAACTCTTCACATGAGGTGGCCAAAGTATTGGAGTTTCAGCTTTAGCATCATTCCTTCCAAAGAACTCCCAGGGCTGATCTCCTTCAGAATGGACTGGTTGGATCTCCTTGCAGTCCAAGGGACTCTCAAGAGTCTTCTCCAACACCACAGTTCAAAACCATCAATTCTTTGGCACTCAGCTTTCTTCACGGTCCAACTCTCACATTCATACATAACCACTGGAAAAACCATAGCTTTGACTAGACGGACCTTTGTTGGCAAAGTAATGTCTCTGCTTTTGAATATACTATCTAGATTGGTCATAACTTTCCTTCCAAGGAGTAAGCGTCTTTTAATTTCATGGCTGCAGTCACCATCTGCAGTGATTTTGGAGCCCAGAAAAATAAAGTCTGACACTGTTTCCACTGTTTCCCCATCTATTTGCCATGAAGTGATGAGAACAGATGGCATGATCTTCATTTTCTGAATGTTGAGCTTTAAGCCAACTTTTTCTCTCTCCTCTTTCACTCTCATCAAGAGGCTTTTTAGTTCCTCTTCACTTTCTGCCATATGTCACCTTTAAAGGCCAAAGGACTTCCCAGGTGTGATTAAAGATTTGAGATGGTGCAGTTATCTTGGGTTATCTAGGTGACTCCAATGTGATTACAAAAGTCCTTATAATTGGCATAAGATAGGACTGTTCAGGGTCAGAGTGATGCAGCATGAGAAGGACTCAATTAGCAATTACTAGCTTTGAAGGTGGAAGGAGACCATGAACCAAGGAGTGCAGGCAGGCAGATTCAAGAAGCTAGAAAAGGCAACAAAACAGATATACTCCTCGAGCCTCCAGAAATCAGTGTAGACCTGCTCACATATTAACTTTAGCCCAATGATACCACTCTGGCCTGTAGAACTCTAAGATAATACATTTATATTGTTTTAAGCCACTAATTTATAAAGAAATAGGAAGCTAATGTGCTGCTCATACTTTCTTTGCATCAAAAAGAACTTTCGCCCTGTGTTGCTTTAACATTATTCAGAATGTTTTTTTTTTTCATTTTCTTCAGCATCACTGTAGACATTTATAAATCCTTCAAGTCATTACTCATTACTCAGGCTGACATAGAAGGGTTGACTGAGATAGCCTGCCCTTTGAAATAGAATTATCTATTTATTCAGAAACATTTGATTTGGTTTCTACTATCTGCTTGCCTGTATTCTGGAAACTGGTGGGAAATGATCTCTGGTCTCTAATGGACAGTTGTCTTGTTTTTATTAAAAATCTTATTTTTATTATGAAAAGAGACTGGAGTATGAATTTTAGCCAAGTTTGGGTATTAAGTCTAGCTCTTCCTTATTACAGGGACTTAATTTCATTAACTTTTAATTTATCTGAAAAGCAGAAATGATAATCTACTTCATGGATGATTTAAAAGGTTTTAAAGAGATCATATAAACAAAAGAGCCAGTACATGGACTAATACAGAGAGAATATTCAAAAAAGAAAAATGCATTTCTCTTTGCTTCTGTCAAAATATGGTAAGCCAGAGTTGACTTATTAATGTCTTCTTGATGAATTTTATACTACGTTTTTAAACAAAACTCCTGTAAAGTCTCAAGCAAAAGATAATGTAATGTTGCTTTCTGTTGAGTGTTTGTGGGTATGGGAAGGGGCTATCAGGTGTATTTAGGGACATGTATGATGATTCAAGACTGCCTATTTAACATTCGTCATTACAGTCAATGTACTTTGTCAAGTGCTGAGTACATTGCACTTTCAAGATACAATCTTCTTGTTTATTTGGCTTGTTTCTTTTGTTTGTTTGTTTTTGTTGCTGTTTAGTTTTTAAGTTGTGTCTGACTCTTTGCCAATCCATGGATTGCAGCACGTCAGGCTCCTCTGTCCTCCCCTATCTCCCAGAGTTGGCTCAAATTCATGACCATTTTGTCAGTGACACTATTTGAACCTCTCATCTTCTGCTGCTCCTTTCACCTTCAATCTTTCCCGGAATCAGGGTCTTTTCCAAAGAGTTGGATGTTCAAATCAGGTGGCCAAAATATTGGAGCTTCAGCCTCAGCAACAAACTTTCCAGTGAATTTTCAGGGTTTATTTCCTTTAGGATTGACTGGTTTGAAGTCCTTGCTATCCAAAGGACTCTCAAGAGTCTTCTCCAGCACCACAATTCAAAAGCATCAATTTTTCAGCATTCGCTCTTCTTTATGGTCCAACTCTTACATCCATACATGACTACTGGAAAAACCATAGCTTTGACTATGCAAATATTTTTCAAAAAGTGATGTCACTGTTTTTTAATACGCTTTCCTCCCAAGAAGCAAGCGTCTTTATTTCAGGGCTGCAATTATAATCAAGTGATTTCAGGGAAAGAAAATCTGTCACCTCTTCTACTTTTCCTCTTCTATTTGCCATGAAGGGACTGGATGCCATGATCTTAGTTTTTTAATGTTGAGTTTCAAGTCAGCTTTTTCACTCTCCTTTTTCACCTTCATCAAGAGGCTGTTTAGTTCCTCTTTGCCTTTAGGGTGGTATACATCTGAATATCTGATATTGTTGATATTTCTCCTAGCAATCTTGATCCTAGCTTGTAGATTCATTGAGTCCATCATTTCCCGTGATGTACTCTGCTTATAAGTTAAATAAGCAGGGTGACAATATAAAGCCTTATCATCATGATTTCACAATTTAGAACCAGTCAGTTGTTCCATGCCTGGTTCTAGCTGTTGTTTCTTGACTTGCATACAGGTTTCTCATAAGACAGGTAAGGTGGTCTGGTATTCCCAGCTCCTTAAGAATTTTCCAGTTTTTTTTTTTGTGTGTGTGTGATCCACATAGTCAAAGTCTCTAGAGTAGTCAATGAAGCAGAAGTAGATGCTTTTTTTTTTTTTTTTCTGGAATTCCCTTGCTTTTTCTATAAACCAGTGGATATTGGCAATTTGATCTCTGGTTCTTCTGCCTTTTCTAAACCCAGCTTGTACATCTGGAATTCTTGGTTCATGTAGTACTGAAGCCTAACTTGAAGGATTTTGAGCATTACCTTATTAGCATGTGAAATGAGTGCAATTGTATGGTAATTTGAACATTCTTTGGCATTGTTCTTCTTTGAGACAGGAATGAAAACTGACTTCCAGTCCTGTGACCTCTGCTGAGTTTTCCAAATTTGTTGACATATTGAGTGCAGGACTTTAACAGCATCATCTTTTAGGAATTAAAATAGCTCAGCTGGAAATTCTATCACCTCCATTAGCTTTGTTCATAGTAATGTTTCCTAAGGCCCACATAACTTCATTCTCCAGGATGTCTGGCTCTAGGTGAGTGAATACACCATCATGGTTATCTGGATCATTAAGACTTTTTTTTTTTAATAGTTTGTCTGTATATTCTTGTCACTTCTTAATCTCTTCTGCTTCTATTAGGTCCTACAGTTTCTATCTTTATAACGCCCATCCTTGCATGAAATGTTTCCTTGGTATCTCCAATTTTCTTGAAGAGACTTCTAGTCTTTCCCATTCTATTGTTTTCCTCTATTTCTTTTCATTGTTCACCTAAGAATGTTTATTTATATAAGAATGTTTATTTATATATTATTTATATAAGAATGTTTAATTATATATTAAGTGTTTATTTATATAATTTACCAAATTCATCAACTATTGCTTCTATTTAAGTAAAATAACTCTGGGCTTAAACACATACTTTTGTTTTTGACTACATGTCTAAAATACAAATTTCATTTAATGGTCTATTCAAGCATAATTATTTTTTTCTCAGCTATGACTTTGCATTTCAAGGTAAAATAATTATTTTTAAGTTTGTATGTCCACAGGGTATTTTTACATCAAGTATTGTACTGTATGTCTTTCTCAAAGACTGTTGACATTTTTAAATGAATTTTTCACAAATCTATAGTCTTGCCATATAAACAAAACTATGCATAATTAATATAGCACTTTTACTGTCTCCTAAGAGTTTTTATAGTATTTAAATTCTTCTATTTGCAGTAAAAGTATATGTATTTTTCCACTACATTATTTAATATTTCTTATATAATATCCCACATGAAACAATTTTTTGTAATTCAATGCTAGGAATTATTTTTCAATTTCATGAAATTGATATTCTTCCTCATTCAGAAACTATAATAATACTTTCTCTCTCCTATCTTGAAAGTCAAGGAACTCAGACATATTTGATATAGTGAGACCATGATGTATTTAATGCTTTACATATATTTGTTTATTTAATTCAGTTACTTAAATATAATTGTATGTGTGCATGTGAAAGTCACTCAGTTGTGTCTGCCTCTTTATGACCCATGGACTGTAAAGCCCTTGGGGCTCCTCCATCCATGGAATTTTCCAGACAAGAATACTAGAGTTGATTGCCATTCCCTTCTCCAGAGAATCTTCCTGACCCAAACTCAGGTCTCTTGCATTGAAGGCAGATTCTTTACCATATGAGCCACCAGGGAATCCCTTATATATACTTTACTACCTTGTTATTGTTGAGAAACTTAGCTCATAAAGGGTAAATAACACATGTAAGGTCATACTGTATACATGGAATATTACTGGTGTCTCACCCAAGCTCTGGCTCCACAACTTGTGCTTAAATGTGTTTATTTCCCAGTTCACCACTACAGAAGTTGTGTAGTTCACCACTGCATATTGGTCCTTATGGCTTCTCTATTAAGCTGTTTTTGTGGAGAGAGCTGGAATTTAATAAATACAAATAAATTAAAATAGTGCCTGTTTATTTTGAATGGAAAAACATTGAGCTAAAAGTCATCATCATTCCCTTGCAAATGCTTTAAAATGCATCAGTTTGCTTTCAGAGATTATCACAAAATTGTAAGCAAAACCAGTGAAAAGAAATAATATTGCATTCTTAGCTTCTATGTTGACGGTACTGTTTATAGGGAAACTAAGTTTATTAAATTTTCCTAATGAGAAAACTATGTTAATATGAACACAAAGCCAAACTTTAATTAATATTTAGAATATTACTCTTCTGTTATCAATGTCATCATTTTCTTCACTAAAAGACTTAGCTAAAAATCAAGTGTATGTTAAATCCAAGCATAAGGTTTGAAGCCAGTAGTTACATACTGTTATAACTTTAGTTCAGCTATTAACCTTTCACAAACTCATACACAAAAAGGTATGTTTTAGATACAAGCAATTAAAATCATGCAAAAGTGAATTAACATCAAACTAAATTAAAATATTATTCAAATGAACCTCAAAATATTCAGTTTCTCTTGCTGCCTAGCTATTTAAAATAGTGTATCTAAGTATGACTAAGAATCATTCCTGCAGAGAAAAAAGCTTAGAAATAAGAAATAGGGACTTTTCTCATTCTAACATACTTAATAATTTATTTTTCAAAAAATCATGTAAATATAATATATCCCTCCTAATTCCATATAATAGACAAACTATATCATATTTCCTATATATTTTTTATTCAAACTCTATTATCTTAGTGAATAACCAAAAACCCCTTAGTAGAGTCAGATTAAATGCTTATCTTAGATGATCCTTTTGTTCTTATATCTTACTTTATCTCTAGAAACAATCATTTATCTGGAATATAAATTAGGGCAGAGGAACAAAAAGGAAGTTACTATAGTCCATGGAATTCTGAATGATTTTAGATTTGTTCCTTATTCAGTTGCTAAGTAGTGTCCGATTCTTTGTGACCCCATGGACTGTAGCATGCCAGACTTTGTTACCCTTCACTATCTCCCTGAGTTTTCTCAAACTCATGCCCATTGAGTCAGTGATGCCATCCATCCATCTTATCCTCTGTTGCCCTCTTTTCCTCCTGCCTTCAATCTTCCCCAGCATCAAGGTTTTTTTTTTTTTTTTCCAATGAGTCACCCCTTCCCATCATATGGCCAAAGTTTTGGAGCTTAAGCTTCAGCATCAGAACTTCCAATGAATATTCAGAGTTGATTTCCTTTAGGGTTGATTGGTATGATATCCTTGCAGTCAAAGGGTCTCTTAAGAGTCTTCTCCAGCACCACAATTCAAAAGGATCAACTCTTAAGCACTTAGCCTTCTTTATGTTCCAGCTCTCACATCTGTACATGACTACTGGGAAAAAACAGAGCTTTGACTACACAGACCTTTCTTGGCAAAGTGATGTCTTTTTAACTTGCCGTCTAGGTTTGTCATAGCTTTCCTTCCAAGGAGTTAGGTTCAGTTCAGTCACTCAGTCATGTCTGACACTTTGCAGCCCCATATACTGCAGCACTCCAGGCTTCCCTGTCCATCACCAATTCCCAGAGCTTGCTCAAACTCATGTCCTTCAAGTAGGTGATGCCATCTAACCATCTCATCCTCTGTCATCCCCTTCTCCTCCTGCCTTCAATCCTTCCCAGCATCAGGGTCTTTTCCAATGAGTCAGTTCTTCCCATCAGGTGACCTAAGTATTGGAGGTTCAGCTTCAGCATCAGTCCTTCCAATGAATATCCAAGAAGTAAGTGTCTTTTAATTTCATGGCTGCAGTCACATCTGCAGTGATTTTTGGAGCCCAAGAAAAAACTCTGTCACTGCTTCCACTTTTCCCCCTTTTATTTGCCATGAAATGGTGGAACCAGATGCCATGATCTTAGTTTTCTTGAATGTTGAGTTTTAAGCCAACTTTTTCACTCTCTTCTATCACATTCATCAAGAGTCTCTTTAGTTCCTCTTCGCTTTCTACCATTAGAGTGGTATTCATCTGCATATCTGAGGTTATTGAAATTTCTCCCATCAATCTTGATTCCAGCTTGTGAGTCATCCAACCCAGAATTTCCCATGATGTACTCTGCATAGAAGTCAAATAAGCAGGGTGACAATATACAGCCTTGTACTTCTTGCCAGTTTGGAACCAGTCTGTTGTTCCATGGCTGATTCTAACTGTTGCTTCTTGACCTGCATACAGGTTTCTTAGGAGACAGGTAAAGTGGTCTGATATTTCTGTCTCTAAGAGTTTTCCACAGTTTGTTGTGATCCACATAGCCAGAGGTTTAGCATAGTCAATGAAGCAGAAGATGTTTTCCTGGAATTCTCTTGCTTTTTTTTTTTTTTTTTTTTTGATCCAATGTAGAGTGGCAATTTAACCTCCTGTTCCTCTGCCTTTTCAAAGCCCAGCTTGTATATCTGGAGGTTTTTGGTTCATGTACTGCTGAAGCCTACCTTGAAGGATTTTGAACATTACCTTGCTAGCATGTGAAATGAGGTCAAATGTTTGGTTGTTCAAACATTCTTTGGCATTGCCTTTCCTCAAGATTGAAACAAAAGCTGACTTTTTCCAGACCTGTGGCCACTACTCAGTTTTCCAAATTTGCTAACATATTGAGTGCATCCCTTTAACAACATAATTTTCTAGTATTTGAAATAGCTCAGCTGGAATTCTATCACTGTTCACCAGCTTTGTTGGTAATAATGCTTCCTAGACAGCATATTAAAAGCAAAGACATCACTTTGCTGACAAAACCATATACTCAAAGCTATGGTTTTTTCCAGTAGTCATGTATGGATGTGAGAGCTGGATCATAAAGAAAGCTGAACACTGAAGAATTGACACTTTTGAACTGTGGTGTTGGAGAAGACTCTTGAGAGTCCCTTGGACTACAAGGTGATCCAACCAGTCAATCCCAAAGGAAATCACTCCTGAATATTCTTTGGAAGGACTAATGCTGAAGCTCCAATACTTTGGCAACCTGATGCAAAGGGTTGACTCATTGGAAAAGACCCTGATGCTGGGAAAGATTGAAGGTCAAAGAATAAAGGGGTGACAGAGAATGAAATGGCTTGATTGAATCACCAGCTTTAGATTTAGTATTTTCCTAATATTAAGCCTAAAACAACTGTTATCTTTAAGAGAGATAGTCATTCTTAAAACAATATGCAGTTGTTTGGCACTATTATTTTTCAGGGCTTAAATATGTATCATCACATTTATGGGGATGAAATATAGTGATTAATTTTATTTAAGTAAACACCAGGTAGGGATTTGGCAGCAATTTTAGTTAATTCCACATTTATTAAACACCTACTATGTGCTTCTAAAATTTAATTTGACAGTAAGTAAAGTACAGTAATAGCATTACAGGAAAAATAGCATAAAATTTAGGGTGTGTGTGGGTGTGTGCGTGTGTGCATGCGTGCAATTTAAGAAGGATTTAACTTTGACCTTTTGGCACCAACAAAGTACAAACTACATAAGTATGGTTATCCAAGCATTGTTTAAAGTTCTCTGCAATAGAATCACAGTATGATAGAGTTCAAAAAAATCAGTTTAATGTGTTACATTGTGTAGAATATTTAACAATAAGAAAAGCACCATCCTTGGATTCAGTCTAGTCTAGTCTAGTGTGTTTTCTTTCAGTCTAAGCTCTTTAATTCCCAAGTATGATAATCAATACCTCTTTGATGTATATATGCTAGAAATAATTAGATGTACGGTTGAAGTTTAGAGCATTCACACTGAGGGAATATCAGGAGCAGGTGCCACTACCAATAAGCAATGACAGCAGTGGAGATGAACAGGATTGAATCTCTGACTTCAAAGAACTCAGTGAAAATGGTGATAAACAATGTTTTATCAAATAATTGCAGCTCATTTTACCCATTTTAATTGAGTCCTTTGTTGAAGACATGTACATCGCCTCAGGAGAGGGTTTTGTTATATATTTGCAAAAACTTTCCATTTTATTTTTATTCCTCTAATCTCTTTCACTCTCTCATTTTAATTAGGGTTTTTTCAATCTATAATTATTCACATTTTGGGCTAGATAATTTTCTGTCATAGAGGCTTGTCCTATTCATCACAGGGTATTTCTCAGCATCTTTGGCCATTATCAACTAAATTCTAGTATTACTCTCCCCACTGCCTCACCCTCTGCAGATATCACTACCAAAAACATCTCTGGATGGGCAAAATTAATCATAGTCAAGAACCGTTGCTTTTACTCCTTGAATCATTATTTAGACAGTATTTTATGAGAACCCAATGCAACACAGGCAATAGGTTGGTCATGTGGATAGAAGGGCTTCCTAGGTGGCACTGATGGTTTAAAAAAATGCTGGCCAATGAAGAGACGCAGGAGACTCTGATTCAGTCCCTGAGTTGGGAAAATTCTGCAGAGGGGGCAAACCAACCCACTCTGGTATTCTTGTCTGGAGAATCCCATAGACAGAGGAGCCTGGAGGGTTACAGCCGTGGGACCACAAGAGAGTCTGATACAACTTAGCACTTAAATAACAACAAGAGAAAGCTCATAGCACAAAATTAATTATTAGAAAGGAAAGGGAAAAATCCAAACCAAATTTGGTCTTTAAAAACATAGTCTAGTAGTGGCAAGCGGGAGCTACTCTTCATTGTGGTGCGCAGGCTTCTCCTTTCAGTGCTTTCTCTTGTTGCAGAGCACAGGCTCTGGGCACAGAGGCTTCAGTAGTTACAGTGTGTGGGCTCAGCGGTTGTGGTTCTTAGGCTTAGTTGCCCTCAGGCGTATGGACTTTTCCTGGACCAGGGATTGGAGGGGTGTCCTCTGAATTACACCACTGGACCACAAGGGAAGCCCAGCATTAGTGATATTTTTACTATCAGTTACTCTTCTGAACCTTTTTCAGCTTATTTAGGATGTCTAAAATAGAACAGAAGATCTATTCAAGGAGTTTTGTATTCTGACTCATACTTCCTTTTCGTAGCTTTACTTCTTAGTAGCTCTGTTTTCTCTTCCTTTAAACTAATAAGTCCCATGAAGGTAGCTCACATTTCCTTGCATAAAGGATCACTTCTGGAACTTCTTGACTTGCTGAACCCAAAGATACTGCCTAAAGAAAATATTCTCTCATACAATTGGAGAAAAAGAATGTCAGTGAAGGAAGGGAAATGAGGCACTGGGCACCAAAATGCATAGAGGGCTACAATGTCTTTTAACCAAAACTCTTGCCAAGTAAATCTTTCATCAGCTTATGATTTTTCATCCTCTGTGGTTCTCATTGGGAGTTTCTCATTGTCTCACCAACCAAAAGGGAGACTTTAGGAGGGTGTTAGGTCATCATGCATTTGTGTTGTCCTCACAACATTCTCTTATCCATTTTATCAATACCACTTTACTGTCTTCATCTGCACTCCTTTCTGCATCTTTCTTTTTTGTTATGTGCTTCATAACTACCTTAAATAAAGGATATAATATGGAGAAAATAAAAGATTCTGGAAATACTCATGGAGGTAAATAGTAGACTTAAATGAATTTAAATTAGAGTTGCTTCCAAATTCCTGCCTTAGTAATAAATCAAAAATCAAATTAGATGCAAGATCATGATACAGTCCTTAGTCCTCACACTCAGTCAAAGTGTGCAAGCTTCAGAAATGTACCGTGTCATGTATATTGTGCGCTAATTAATCAGGAAATCTAAGTGAATACTATTCTAGTCATTAACCTGTAGGGGTGCATTTCATCATCTTTGGACTTGTCAGCATTTATCTTATCTTCTTTGATTAGATACATCATAATTTCCACTCCGCCCACCTCCCCCGCCCCGCTTTCTTCAGATATAATGGACAAATTTAACTGTGTATATTTAAATTGTAAAATGTGGTGTTTTGATATACATTGCTATAGCTTTGTCATTAAATTATGTCCAACTCTTTGTGACCTCATGGACTATAGACCACCAGGCTCCTCTGTCCATGGGATTTCCTGGCAAGAATACTGGAGTAGTTTGCCACTTCTTCTCCAGGGGATCTTCCCAATCCAGGGATGGAACTGGAGCCTCCTTCACTGGCTCCAGGTGGATTATTTACCACTGAGCCACATACCTATATACTGTTAAATGCATACCACAAGTGAGTTATCACATCCATTAACTCACAAAGGCAGTGTTTGTGTTCTGTGTGTGTGTGGGTGTGTGTGGGTGTGGTAACAACATGTTAAATCTACTCTCTTAGTACATATGAGTACATAGTATAGTATCATTAAGTATCATCACCATGTTGACCATTAGATCTTCACTTATAGTTTAAGATTCACTAATTTTTTTTTTTAATTATCAAATGTAGAACTCAGCTTTGATTCCAGAGGTTAAAAATTGTTTGCCACTAAGATGAAAATGGGCGTCATTTTGGATGAACTCTGTTGGTGGCTGACCAGGGTGCAATTCAGAGCCCTGGCACTGCAGGATACAAAAGCAGTCTGCCATTCTTACTTCCTTGGTGGTATCCTTCCCTGTTGGTCTAGCACATTTTTCTCTTTGATTCTAGCTTGTCCAGTTTAGGAATGGTGGGAAAGAGACAAATAGAGAAACTAAATGAGTAACAGCAAGACAGTGGTAAAATTCTGGAATTAATTCTCTTGTCTCACTAATCTTTCCCAAGTCAAGCAAAAAGGTACCCATTTATAAATTCTTATAAGGATAATGAAGATTATTCATTCATTTATTCAGTTGACACAGAAATATTATACAACTATGATCTACCCACTGTGCCCGTAGCTTCATGTTAATTTGTTATGGTTGAGGATACAATGAAGTAATAAAAGCCAGGTGTGCCTAATAGTTTGTAGATCAGTTGCACTATATTTGATCCTACATGAAATGCATGAGAAAAGTTTACTTAGGTACATCAGAATATTTTTTGTAATTTAAATCTGCATTTTACAAAATGCTTACCACATATTCCTCTTTTTATCTAATTTGTAAGTTATTTTTATCAGATTCTTTGTTAAATGGTTATTTGTGCACTAATAAAAGATTTTTTCCTTAAAGGTGTGATGATTGAAGGAGTTAAATTAAACACATGATGAAGAAATGTATTCCTTATTGTATGTTTAATGAGGTTTAAATTATAAAACCCAGTATTTATAAGCATTATAATACTCATCTCTCCACTTATATCTTTTTCAATAAATGCAGCATAGTCTATGATACACAGTAAAACTTGTTTTCCCTTGATGGGAATAAGTCCCTCACCCAACCATTGTATACTGTATGTGTGTGTGTGTGTATATATATATGTTACACATGTATATACTATATATATACATATATATGTAGTCTATACTACAAATGTACATATACAGGCTTCCTGGGTGGTTCAGCAGTAAGGAATCCACCTGCAATGCAGGAGACACAGGAGACATGGGTTTGATCCTTGGGTCTGGAAGATCCCCAGAGAAGGGCATGGCAACCTACTCCAGCATTCTTGCCTGGAGAATGCCATGCGCAGAGGAGCTGGTGGGCTATAGTCCATAGGGTAGCAGAGTGGGATGTGGCTGAGCATACACACACATACTACATATATATGCTGCACTTTAAGCTAAGAAAATATCATTGCTAGTTACATACTGAAGAATAAATTTTTAAAATTTATAGCAGACTTTATTATTTCATAAGTTGTTTAATATATTTGTGTCATTTTGATGTAATTTGATAATGTGTGTGAAGTAATTGTGAATACAAATGGTTGAGTTGTTTTATTAAAATTAGCAAAACACACAATACTTTAGTGCTTATTAAACCCAGTGAAATAAATTAAGAAGACATTATAATTAAAAGAAATAGCAGCAATTTAACATCATGATTCCAGAAACATCATTATCAGTGTCCTCTGTGGGTATAGGGTATTAAGCATGCCAAATAGGAATGACTATCTGAATTAAGTTATTTACATTGTTCCAAAAAAAAAAAGGTATGTGTCTACTCCACTCCATCTTTTTCCAGTGAGTAACCATCAATAAAATATATATTATTTGTTATCTTCCAGGCAATACAGCTAAAGTGTATATTGAGATTCAGGATGAAAATGATCATCCCCCAGTGTTTCAGAAAAAATTCTACATTGGAGGTGTGTCTGAAGATGCAAGGATGTTTGCTTCTGTGCTAAGAGTTAAGGTATGAGAACATTTGTTAAGATACAGAATTAAAAGTGAAAACAAATAGCTTACATTTTGCAAATAAACTATAGCCATATAATTTATATTCACTGAATGCATACTTGCATTGTTTAAATGAAAATCTGAAGCTTACAGATATATGAGTTTAATTAGTCAAACTAAATACAGATTAATTATGAGGTGAATGCTGAGTAACTTTTGTGCTTTATTTTCACTATAAAAATAGAAACAAATTTCTTATGATATTTCACATAGATTAAAATATTAAGATGTATGTTTACCTAATAGATTTGTATGCCTTTTATATTAAGGTTTGATTTAAAATAATTCCAAAGATTCTCAGAATGGAGTCTTATAGCAAATATAAAATTGTTATTTTCTAATTGAAGAAGTAATGAAATAAATTTTGTATTTTTTTATCAATTATTTTTAAAAATTCAAAATGTTAGTTAAATCAATGTGAAAATTAATGCTACTAACATCAGTACTTTGGTAAAGATTTGTAAAAACCTTGATAGGTCAGAAATATTTTGCTCATTTTGTGGTAGTTTAAAAATACATCTAAGATTAAAGTTGCTAATTTAAAATTTTTCTTTAGTTAATTACCAAATATGTGTTCAATAGTTAGCAGTACAAAAATTTGAAGAGTGTTTTATAACTAAGAAATAAATTTGTATATATTGCGTTATGCTAAGGGAATTTTTATATGCTATAAGACTTTATTAGAGTTATTTTTCTGAAGCTATTTTAAATATCAAATTTTAAAATAGCTATTAATGTAAAAACATAAAACCGAAATATCTCTAAGAAAATCCAGCTGTTGATTGCTTCTCATTTGGCACATGAGTAGATAACTGCCTTTCTTTCCCTATTATCAGGATCATCATGATTGAGCTCTCCTTACATGTGATTTTTATCATCTCACAAACATTCTTAAGAAAGAAAAATCAAGCAAATAAAGCATGTGTGTGTACTTGCGAAATATCTCTTTCACAGTGCCAGATTCTGATTCTTGATTTGAATCACCAGTTATAACTAAAATTGGTCTACAAATTTAAGCCAACACATTATATCCAATTTGTATTATGATTAACAAATAACAGTCCTTTGTTGATGTTTATATTATTTTACAGTTTAGTCTTATAAAGGATTGATTCAGTCCATCCATTTAGTTGGTAAATAATTTGTGAATGTTTATAGTCTGCATTGTTCTAGAAGCTGGACATAGAGCAACTGAAAGATAATCAAACAAAGACCCCCAAATTCCTCACCCTGATAATGCAAACAAACTAGTAGCAGAAACAAATTATAGATCCAATGTCATGTTAACAGCAAGACTTGTGTGTTTCTAGGTAAGATGCATTCTGGGCATTCTGAAATAAAGTCTCTAAAGATGGAGGAAATTTGGTTTTCAATGTGACTAAAAAGCCTGGCTGGGGATGAGACTGGAAATGCAGCCCAGGACTAGGATATGGTTTTTATCCTTGATGTATTTTGAACGAAAGTCTTTGAATGGTTCTGTCTAGAAGTGTGACATAATCCAATACAAAGGGATTATTTTGAATGCTGTGCAGGGTGAGGAGTGGGGAAAGGTACACAGTGTTATGGATGAGAGTAGAAACAGAGCCCAATGCATCACTAGTCCAGGCTTAAACCATGGTGGTAGAAAGTGAAGATGATAAGAAGGAAATAAAAAGAAAGCCCAAAGGATTTGCTGATGTATTATATAAATATGTGGTGCATTAGAGAAAATCAAGGATGGCTCAAAGGGTTTTGTTCTGAACAGGTCCCCATTACACGGGTCCCCATTACTCCCTCAGGTACTGTGGTGCAGAAATCAAGAGTTCATTTTTGGAAATTGTATGTTTCTGAGGCTTTTTCAATATGCAAGTATGATTCTTGCAGGACAGTTACAGATTTTGATTTAGAGGAAGGAAAGAAATCATAGACCAGATTGAAATCATGATATCAAGAAAATGGGTGTAGGTGGAAAAAGTCCAAAAGGCTAATCCTTGGGAAGTCAACACTTGGAGATCTGGAAGAGGATTCAGCAACTGATGCTGAGAAATAGCTGCCGTGAGGTAGCAGGAACAGTAGGAAAATGCCGAGTCCCTTGAGCCTCATGAGAACTAGATTGATGAAAGAGGGAGTGATCAAGTGCTGCTGTGAATAGAATGCCTCTGTAGATTTTTACATGACCACTTATGCTAATAAAATATATATTTCAGTTCAGTTCAGTTCACTTCAGTCACTCAGATGTGTCCGACTCTTTGCGACCCCACGAATCGCAGCACGCCAGGCCTCCCCGTCCATCACCAACTCCCAGAGTTCAGTCAGACTCACGTCCATCGAGTCAGTGATGCCATCCAGCCAACTCATCCTCTGTCGTCCCCTTCTCCTCATGCCCCCAGTCCCTCCCAGCATCAGAGTCTTTTCCAATGAGTCAACTCTTCGCATGAGGTGGCCAAAGTACTGGAGTTTCAGCTTTAGCATCATTCCTTTCAAAGAAATCCCAGGGCTGATCTTCAGAATAGAGTTGTTGGATCTCCTTGCAGTCCAGGGGACTCTCAAGAGTCTTCTCCAACACCACAGTTCAAAAGCATCAATTCTTTGGCACTCAGCTTTCTTCACAGTCCAACTCTCAAATCCATACGTGACGACTAGAAAAACCTTAGCCTTGACTAGACAGATCTGCTTTTCAATATGCTATCTAGGTTGGTCATAACTTTCCTTCCAAGGAGTAAGCGTCTTTTAATTTTATGGCTGCAGTCACCAACTGCAGTGATTTTGGAGCTCAGAAAAATAAAGTCTGACACTGTTTCCCCATCTATTTCCCATGAAGTGATGGGACCAGATGTCATGATCTTCGTTTTCTGAATGTTGAGCTTTAAGCCAACTTTTTCACTCTCCTCTTTCACTTTCATCAAGAGGCTTTTGAGTTCCTCTTCACTTTCTGCCATAAGGGTGGTGTCATCTGCATATCTGAGGTTATTGATATTTCTCCTGGCAATCTTGATTCCAGCTGGTGCTTCTTCCAGCCCAGCGTTTCTCATGATGTACTCTGCATAGAAGTTAAATAATCAGGGTGACAATATACAGCCTTGACGTACTCCTTTTCCTATTTGGACCAGTCTGTTGTTCCATGTCCAGTTCTAACTTTTGCTTCCTGACCTGCATATAGGTTTCTCAAGAGGCAGGTCAGGTGGTCTGGTATTCCTATCTCTTTCAGAACTTTCCAGTTTATTGTGATCCACACAGTCAAAGGCTTTGGCATTGTCAATAATGCAGAAATAGATGTTTTTCTGGAACTCTCCAATGATCCAATTGATGTTGGCAATTTGATCTCTGGTTCCTCTGCCTTTTCCAAAACCAGCTTGAACATCTGGAAGTTCACGGTTCACATATTGCTGAAGCCTGGCTTGGAGAATTTTGAGCATTACTTTACTAGCGTGTGAGGAGTACAATTGTGCAGAGGTTGAGCATTCTTTGGCATTGCCTTTCTTTGGGATTGGAATGAAAACTGACCTTTTCCAGTCCTGTGGCCACTGCTGAGTTTTCCAAACTTGCTGGCATATTGAGTGAAGCACTTTCACAGCATCATCTTTCATGATTTGAAATAGCTCAACTGGAATTCTGTCACCTCCACTAGCTTTGTTCATAGTGATGCTTTCTAAGGCCCACTTGACTTCACATTCAAGGATGTCTGGCTCTAGGTGAGTGATCACACCATCGTGATTATCTGGGTCATGAAGATCTTTTTTGTACACTTCTTCCATGTATTCCTGCCACCTCTTCTTAACATCTTCTGCTTCTGGTAGGTCCATACCATTTCTCTCCTTTATCAAGCCCATCTTTGCATGAAATGTCCCCTTGGTATCTCTAATTTTCTTGAAGAGATCTCTAGTCTTTCCCATTCTGTTGTTTTCCTCTATTTCTTTGCATTGATTGCTGAGGAAGACTTTCTTATCTCTCCTTGCTATTCTTTGGAACTCTACATTTAGATGCTTATATCTGTCCTTTTCTCCTTTGCTTCTTGCTTCTCTTCTTTTCACAGCTATTTGTAAGGCCTCCCCAGACAGCCATTTTGCTTTTTTGCATTTCTTTTCCATGGAGATGGTCTTGGTCCCTGTCTTCTGTGCAGTGTCACGAACCTCATTCCATAGTTCATCAGGCACTCTATCTATCAGATCTAGTCCCTTAAATCTATTTCTCACTTACACTGTGTAATCATAGGGGATATGATTTAGGTCATACCTGAATAGCCTAGTGGTTTTCCCTACTATCTTCAATTTCAGTCTGAACTTGGCAATAAGGAGTTCATGATCTGAGCCACAGTCAGCTCCCGGTCTTGTTTTTGCTGACTGTATAGAGCTTCTCCATCTTTGGCTGCAAAGAATATAATCAATCTGATTTAGGTGTTGACCATCTTGTGATGTCCATGTGTAGAGGCTTCCCTTGTGTTGTGGAAGAGGGTGTTTGTTATGACCAGTGCATTTTCTTGGCAAAACTCTATTAGTCTTTGCCTTGCTTCATTCCATATTCCAAGGTCAAATTTGCCTGTTACTCCAGGTGTTTCTTGACTTCCTACTTTTGCATTCCAGTCCCCTATAATGAAAAGGACATATTTTTGGAGTGTTAGTTCCAAAAGGTATTGTAGATCTTCATAGAACCGTTCAGCTTCAGCTTGTTCAGCATTACTGGTTGGGGCATAGACTTGGATTACTGTGATATTGAATGGTTTGCCTTGGAAATGAACAGAGATCATTCTGTCATTTTTGAGATTGCATCCAAGTACTGCATTTCGGGCTCTTTTGTTGACCATCATGGCTACTCCATTTCTTCTATGGGATTCTTGCCCGCAGTAGTAGATATAATGGTCATCTGAGTTAAATTCACCCATTCCAGTCCATTTTATTTCACTGATTCCTAGAATGTCAACATTCAATCTTGCCATCTCCTGTTTGACCATTTCCAATTTGCCTTGATTCATGGACCTGACATTCCAGGTTCCTATGCAATATTGTTCTTTACAGCATTGGACCTTGCTTCTATCACCAGTCACATCCACAACTGGGTGTTGTTTTTCTTTGGCTCCATCCCTTCATTCTTTCTGGAGTTATTTCTCCACTGATCTCCAGTAGCATGTTGGGCACTTACTGACT
Source organism: Bos mutus (assembly GCF_027580195.1). Taxonomy (NCBI): domain Eukaryota; kingdom Metazoa; phylum Chordata; class Mammalia; order Artiodactyla; family Bovidae; genus Bos; species Bos mutus. The sequence continues at coordinate 45,852,387 of NC_091642.1, read as the reverse complement.
TGGGGAGTTCCTCTTTCAGTATCCTATCATTTTGCCTTTTCATACTGTTCATGGGGTTCTCAAGGCAAGAATCCTGAAGTGGTTTGCCATTCCCTTCTCCAGTGGACCACATTCTGTTAGCCCTCTCCACCATGACCCGCCTGTCTTGGGTGGCCCCACGGGTGTGGCTTAGTTTCATTGAGTTAGACAAGGCTGTGGTCCTAGTGTGATTAGATTGACTAGTTTTCTGTGAGTATGGTTTCAGTGTGTCTGCCCTCTGATGCCCTCTTGCAACACCTACCGTCTTACTTGGGTTTGTCTTACCTTGACATGGGATATCACTTCACGGCTGCTCCAGCAAAGTGCACCCGCTGCTTCTTACCTTGGATGAAGGGTATCTCCTCACCGCTGCCCCTCCTGACCTTGAACGTGGAATAGCTCCTCTAGGCCCTGCTGTGCCCACGCATCCATGGCTCCTTGGATGTGGGGTTGCTCCTCCCAGCAGCCGCCCCTGGCCTTGGGCATGGGGACGTATATAGTAGTGGAGTAAAAATTAGCCAAATGCTAAAATAGTCCATTAATAAAGGGGATTATTCAAGACCTGTAAATGTCAGCAATAAGATAATCAAGTGGCTGATATTATCTGATGATGGCATTTACTTCAGAAGATGGCAGATGAAATAAAGTTCTAAAAGCAATGATTCAGAGACAGAAGGCTACCTGCCACTTATCTACCTCTAGACATTGTGTTATGTCCAGAATGGGAGTTACTTTTTGAGACAGTCTTGGAAAGCAGTATCTTATGTAGAGGAGATGGACAGGGTGGCAGGAATCAAAAAGTAATAGTAATATGGAGAAGGAAGTTGAATACTTAGAGAATATTGATGATGATGGACAATCGTTCCATGGAATCCTGGTAAAATGTTGGTGGTGGCAAAGGTGAAATGAGAAATCGAGTCACATTAGGGTGTGTGAATAGTTACATAGGAATAAATATCTGGGTCATGAGAGAAGAAATAGAGAGAACTCATGGACATCTTTTGATGATGTAAACAGGGATGTGATTGATTGTTTCTTTAGGACTACCAAGAATTCTGTAGGACATTCCTTTTTTCAATTGATCAGTGGATTATTCAGGCTAGGGACAAGGGTACATTTTAGAGAAGGAAATGATGAACCATTCCAGTATTTTTGCCTGGAAAATCCCGTTGACAGAGGAGCCTGGTGGGCTAGAGTCTATTGGGTCACACAAAGTTGGACATGACTGAACACACACAAATACAGAGTCATTGGACTTTCTCAAAGTGAAACAAATGAGTAGGATAGTTTAAGCCGAAGAAACACAAAGCCAAACCCAGAAGAAACAAAGTACAGGGTGTGTTAGTGAAACAGTGTTAGGAGGACAGGACCTTAGGAAGTGATGAAGGTAATAAATCTTCAGTGGTGAAACATTTGCAGATGCTGCCTTTAGCCTTGAACACTGGAAGTTTCTCCTTTCCAAATTTAATTGGAATGAAAGTAAGTTGAGCAGTTTTCAATTCATACTTAGAGCAGCAGAAAAATGTTACTAGAAATAACCCTGGATCAGGGCCAGCCAAGCCCTGATCTTGGCAGAAAGATGATTTAAAAATATAGGGAAGTAGCCTATGATTGTGAAAAATACTTTTTACCACTTATTGTCTAATATTTGATAATGTTAGATTTATGTACCATACATGCAACTTAATTTGTTTTAGTTGCTCATTAAATGGATAAAGATAAATAATAAATTTTAAAAATTGTATTATGTACAGGAAGAGAAAGAGGAACCATATTATGGATTGACTAAAAAAATATGACTGAAATATCAAGTCTAAAGCTATACTTACTAATTTCAAATATGGACAAAGGATTAAAAGCATTACTAAAAATATGTTAAGAGAAAGGCAACACAGAGAGAACATTATTGAAATTAATTATCAAATATAAGTGATATAAGAAAGAAAGTTGTATATGTAGATATATGTGTGCTCTGAAATGGCATATCTTATTTGCTTACAGACAAATTATTTAAAGTTCTTTTTAGAAAATATACATCGTGTACCTGGTGTGTGCTGGAAGTACAGAGGCAAGAAAAACAGACTGTCCCTCTGCCCTTATAAAGTTAACATTCTAATAAACCAGAACAAAAAAACAAGTAATTATTAAGTCTTTTATTTATGGACACATGTAGACATTTGGATTCTGGCTCAATAATTCAAATGTTCACAACATGTTAAAGTAACTCTTGGATTATGTCAAAGGAAACAGAGCAAAAGAATCAATTATGGACTATCTGCTACATTTACTATAGTTTAATGATGGTATCTCTATCACAACTCATTCTACCGAATTGATTTTCATTGATCACACCAATTTTAATTTCAAAGAGACGGAGAAGGAGAAGGAAATAAAATTGTATTTTTTTCTCTTCAGTCTTTATTTTTTTTTTTAATTTTTTAACACAAATTGGTTTTATTGAATCCTTTTGTAGACTGTTTTCTGATGTCTTTCTATCAGTTCTTGAAAACATTTTGCATTTCTACAAACTTGCAGTACACATCGGAGACAATGTCTGTGATATATTTGCATAAATCAATATACAGGGAATGACTCTGATATAAGGAATATAAGAAACAAAGTTCCTGATATTTACACTGGTGAGTTTTAACAACTGTATTAAAAATAGCACCACAACTTTAAATGGAGTACCGTAAAAACTCTGATTTTGCAAAGCGTGTTGAAGATATGAACATGCAACATGGTGCAATATCCTCTCTTACTGATTTTAACATTAAGCCAGAAGCACCAGACTGAAAAAAGACCAGAATTTGAAATCCTCTGACAGTTCAAAACTATTCCAACTTCACATATTTGCTAAGTGTTTTAGATGCAAAATAAACTGTCATATCCCAAATAAGGAAAGAAGGAATAATCACTGAAAGCAAATTCAGTATCCACTGTGGGACTTAAAGTGTGAGTCTCACAGTCATGTTCGACTCTTGCAATCCCATGGACTGTAATCCATCACACTCCTCTGCCCATGGGTCTTCAGTCTTTAATATAAGAATTAATGTGCATTAAATGTATCACCCCACATACCCAAGAAAATTGAAAGCAGGAACTCAAACAGGAATTTGTACATCAGTGTTCATAGCAGCATTATTCACAATAGCTTAAAGGTGGAAACAATCTATATACCCATTAATGGTTAAGTGTATAAACAAAATGTGGTATGTTGGAAAATTATCTGGCTTAAAAAAGAAGGAATTATAGCATATGCTACATCTTAAAGATGTTAAGTGAAATAAGCCCAAAACAGAAGAAAAGATACTATATAATTTCACTTGTATTAGGCTCCTGGAGGAGAAGGCAATGGCAACCCACTCCAGTACTCTTGTCTGGCAAATCCCATGGACGGAGGAGCCTGGTAGGCTGCAGTCAGCCTACCAGGGGGGATCACTAGGAGTCGGACACGACTGAGCAACTTCGTTTTCACTTTTCACTTTCATGCATTGGAGAAGGAAATGGCAACCCACTCCAGTGTTCTTGCTTGGAGAATCCCAGGGACAGGGGAGCCTGGTGGGCTGCCATCTCTGGGGTTGCACGGAGTTGGACACAAGTGAAGCGACTTAGCAGCAGCAGCAGCAGCAGGCTCCTGGAGTTCATAAAAAAGGAAAATAGAGTGGTGGTTTCCAGGATTTATGAGAAGGGGATACTAGAGACTTATTGTTTAGTGATTACAGAGATTCAATTCAGGATGATGAAAAAGTTCTAGACATGAGTAGTGGTGATGGTAGCAGAACAACGTAAATGTACTTAATGTTATTGAATTTTACACTAAAAAATGCTTAAAATCATTAATTTTATGTGATGTATATTTTATCACAGTAAAAGAAAATCTTAAAGCTGGGGCAGGGTGCATCACCAATAGTAATAGAATATGAAAGCTTTTATTTTCAAAGCTACTACCCTTCATTGCTATCCATTCTTCTTATGTTGATCTAAATGTAAATCTCAAATATAAATTTATAAAAAATATGTGTTAGTATATTCATTTTTCTTGGCTATAAACTGTGGTTTTTAAAAATATTTCATTCCTCACACATCATCAGTGATCATCAATATCAGCTACAACCGTTTGGCAGGATGCTCACTGTGGGTCTATACCATCCTTTCTCAGTCTTCAAAGAGATCGTGTCAGAATCTATCTTAGAATGCTCAAACTACCGCACAATTGCACTCATCTCACATGCTAGTAAAGTAATGCTCAAAATTCTCCAAGCCAGGCTTCAGCAATATGTGAACCATGAACTTCCTGATGTTCAAGCTAGTTTTAGAAAAGGCAGAGGAACCAGAGATCAAATTGCCAACATCTGCTGGATCATGGAAAAAGCAAGAGAGTTCTAGAAAAACATCTATTTCTGCTTTATTGACTATGCCAAAGCCTTTGACTGTGTGGATCACAATAAACTGTGGAAAAGTTCTGAAAGAGATGGGAATACCAGACCACCTGATCTGCCTCTTTTGTATGTAGGTCAGGAAGCAACAGTTAAAACTGGACATGGAACAACAGACTGGTTCCAAATAGGAAAAGGAGTTTGTCAAGGCTGTATATTGTCACCCTGTTTATTTAACTTACATGCAGAGTACATCATGAGAAACGCTGGACTGGAAGAAACATAAGCTGGAATCAAGATTGCCAGGAGAAATATCAATAACCTCAGATATGCAGATGATACCACCCTTATGGCAGAAAGTGAAGAGGAACTCAAAAGCCTCTTAATGAAAGTGAAAGTGGACAGTGAAAAAGTTGTCTTAAAGCTCAACATTCAGAAAACGAAGATCATGGCATCTGGTCCCATCACTTCATGGGAAATAGATGGGGAAACAGTGGAAACAGTGTCAGACTTTATTGTTTTGGGCTCCCAAATCACTGCAGATGGTGATTGCAGCCATGAAATTGAAAGACACTTACTCCTTGGAAGGAAAGTTATGACCAACCTAGATAGCATATTCAAAAGCAGAGACATTACTTTGCCAACAAAGGTCCATCTAGTCAAGGCTATGGCTTTTCCTGTGGTCATGTATGGATGAGAGAGTTGGACTGTGAAGAAAGCTGAACGCTGAAGAATTGATGCTTTTGAACTGTGGTGTTGGAGAAGACTCTTGAGAGTCCCTTGGACTGCAAGGAGATCCAACCAGTCCATTCTGAAGGAGATCAGCCCTGGGATTTCTTTGGAAGGAATGATGCTAAAGCTGAACCTCCAGTACTTTGGCCACCTCATGCGAAGAGTTGACTCATTGGAAAAGACTCTGATGCTGGAAGGGATTGGGGGCAGGAGGAGAAGGGGACAACAGAGGTTGAGATGGCTGGATGGCATCAGTGACTCAATGGACATGAGTCTGAGTGAACTTCAGGAGTTGATGATGGACAGGGAGGCCTGGCGTGCTGCGATTCATGGGGTGGCAAAGAGTCGAATACAACTGAGCGACTGATCTGATCTGATCTGATCTGATATTTAAAAAGGCCCCCCAAAATTCTGATCCACCAGTTCCTTCTCCAGGGCATCCTCACAACCCAGGGATTGAACCCCCATCTCTCCTGCATTGGTAGGCAGATTCTTTACCACTGAGCCACCAGGGAAGCCCACAGCCATGATTAGAGAATGCAGATTTCCTTAATGGCAAAAGGTATAGACATATGCAAGATCAGCAATGCAGAGAGCAATATAATCTGCTTCTAGACAAAATAAGGGTCTCTGAGGGATCTTGGTCCCTAGGCCTCTGCCTGCTTATCGGGATATGACAGAAAACAATTCCAGCACACCCATGAGGGTTTCATGTGTATTACCCCTGTGTAGCATATTTTACTGGCTTATGTCAAAAATGGTACTAACAATAAACCATTACCCCATGCTTACCCTATGCTAAGCACTCTAGACAGTTGTCAGAAATTAACTCAGGTATTCCCCTCAGAAATCTCATGAGGTAGCTACTATTATTCTTTTCTTTTCTTTTTTTTTTTTTTTGATTAAAGTAAAGGATTTATTGTAATCTGCTTACAGTCCTTTGCAAAGACAGACATATGTTTTTGCATAAAGATATAAATTGCTTCATTTTAAACTAATTTAGTGTGGTTTTTTTAATTATATGAAGAAGTTTTGGTGAATTATGAATTGTACCAAACCAAGATTTTAAAGAGCAATATGGTACAAAAGTAAGAGCAGACAGACAATCTGGACTGGGACAGGCATTCAACAGTGGATTTAGAATATGGCTTTGCTGTTTACTCAAGCAAAGTTACCCGGAGACACACACAGAGTCAGTAACTTTGTTAATACAAAAAGCTGATGCAGACTGTCTCCATCCCAAACCCGGTTACGTCGAAATTCTGATTTCATAAAAAGTCAGTCTGAGTTAAAAGCTGCTCTTATGAAGCCACCAGTCCGCATGCGGCGTATTTACCACCTTCCAAGTGTGCCTTTCATATTGCTGTGCATGTAAGTTGACTGTGTTGAAAGATCTGCCTATAAATTAAATTCCTGAAATTGCAAATTATGTAAGAAAACACTCCTCTGTCTGAGTGCAGCTTTCACAGGTTTCCCCTTGCATAAGGCAGGTGTCTTCTGAGAGACAGGGTAATGTTGCCTGCATGGTGAACCCTGGAGAAAAGGGTCGATCCCAGCGCTGCCATCTCCCGGCCTTGGGGTTCCCCAGCTCGCTCTAGCTTTTAGGTTTTGGAAAAGAATAAGATTTCACCGAGTACCTGAAGATTATCATCACTTTTCCAAGATTAATTTGGCCTCTATTCAAAGTAGTTTATTTAGTGCAATCATATTAAGTTTCCCCATCCCCCTCGAGAAGCAGAATCCACGTTAGGAGAGAGACTGGAAAGGCTGTGGCTCAGAGTGCTCATCTTCATCCCATTTTAGAAATTGAATTTTCTCCTTTCGGGGGGGCAGGGAAAAATTCCATGCACTCTCTATGTCTGCAAAAGGTGAAATGTTCACTTCCAGTCACAGAAGGGGGTGTTGCACTCCTGGAACTGGTCACAGGAACACGTAGGTCATGGCAGGAAGCCCTTGGAAGATGCCCCTGGGCACAGTTCAGTCAGAACAGCGTGGAGACCGCACGATAATTAGAGGGTTTTTAGATTTTTAAAAGGTAGGATTTAAAAATAAAATTTTATATGTAAACAGTTTTGGGGAAAAAAAAATACTACAGATCATAAAAGCAAGACAGTGGCACTAAAATTTTTAATTCACTAATCTGTTTGGCACTGAGGCAATTTATGGCTTTTTCTCTTGCCCCAAATCACAAACATATATATATATATTATTCTTTTCAATTCACAGATAAGACTATGGAGCCACAGACATAATATGTAACCTGCCCAACATGTGCAGCTAGTGAAGCTAGTCTGGCCTAGAGATAGTACTTTGACACTTTCTGGGTAGAAGTACTTGAACTGGACTCAGATCACCTGGATTCAGTCCCAGGTCTGCCCTTAACACTATAGAACATTGCACTTTATCACTTAGGGCCATGGTTGTCTTCTCTTATGCAAATTCTTCTTTAGTACTGCTGCTGCTGCTGCTGCTAAGTCGCTTCAGTTGTGTCCGACTCTGTGCGACCCCATAGACGGCAGCCCACCAGGCTCCCCTGTCCCTGGGATTCTCCAGGCAAGAACACTGGAGTGGGTTGCCATTTCCTTCTCCAATGCATGAAAGTGAAAAGTGAAGTCGCTCAGTCATGTCCAACTCTTCGCGACCCCGTGGACTGCAGCCCACCAGGCTCCTCCATCCATGGGATTTTCCAGGCAAGAGTACTGGCGTGGGGTGCCATCGCCTTTAGTACTAGGTGCCCTTAAACGTGTTTAACTGATTTCGATGCTTTGTATGTTATTTACCTTAGGAAAACAATGGCACAGGGGGAAAAAAATAGCCAAGCATCTTAAGAGAATTGTTATATTTGAGAATTACATTTTAAAGGTCAAATAGTCTAGATTACTTAATTCTGAAACCCAAAGAAACATTTATAGATTGCGAAGCTGATCGAATATTTTATGACAATTTTATCCCTAGTTGCTCTCTATAATAGAGATGTAAACAAGTACCAGTCCAAATTAAGGTCCCATGAAATAGAATTTGGATTCCCGTTTGCCAGCACTGGAAAACCCAGCATTATACAAACACTATTCATTGTTTCAAGAGAGTGGTATTTCTCAGGAGATCTTACTAACCACTGGTTTCCTTCATGATTACCATACCTTCTAACCTTCTATGGTTTGACCCTTGAGCAAAGGCACATAGGTGCCTAAAAGCTCATTGCCTTCTTGGTATATAACCCTATAGCTGAATTTATATATATATTAATATACATAATTATATGTTTATATAATTTAGACATTATATTGTTATCCTATATCTATGTGCTTGTTTTCTCTCCTAGAATTCAAATTTTATCTAAGTAGGTATCATGCTTTCTCATAAACTTAATGACATTATAGGAATATTGTGCTTAATGTCTTAAATTGTTTGAAATTGTATTTATTTTTACATGTATATATGCTTTTTAACATGTTTAATTAAGGCTTTCTGTGTAATACTTGAATGCATTATTTATTTTCAGATAGGAAAGATATGTTTTAATTAAACTCTCTTGGTCTTGATTACAGTCCTGAGAGTGACATAACATACCATTTCTCTGGTAATTCCCCTTCTTGCCAAAATTGGAGCTTAGATTTAGTGATATCTGTATCAACATTATGTGTCTGTCATAGTTTTTCATTGATTTAACTGCTCTGGAGAAACCAAATATCAAGACAATTATTTTTTTCTATTTTTTCCTAACTGGTGTATTTTTGTTATATGGTAATGGATTACACCGCAGTTAATAATGTTTTCCTGTTGATTTATCAGCTACAGTCTCAAAGTCGAATGTTGGGTTTATCATTAGCAATTTTAGAATATAAACATTATCATATGTGGCATGCTAATGTTTTCTGTGATTTTCTTGAGCTATTTCACTTTTATTTTTGGTCATCTCTCCCTGTAACTATTTTTATATTATTGTATCTTATGTATAATTAGAAGAGATCTTATGTCTATATTGGAATTCTGTGGGGTACATCCAAACTAACTACTCTGTTTCTAAGAGTCTATACATTGGAAACCTGCTTTTTCCCCCTGTACAAGTTGAAAGATATGAATGAAATACTATCACCAGTTTCTGATGTATAACATTTGTGCCCTTTGGTCTGAACAAGTACAAAATTATAGTTTTGCTGCTAGTAATATAAATGAACAGGCCACATTGATCTTTGTAGCCACAAATGGATTGTCCAGATAAAATAATTCTGTATAAAAATTATATATAAATTTTCCTCTTTTCCTCTTTCCCTTCTCTTAAAAAAAAATAAGTCTTTTTATTGTCCAGAAGAGAGATCTAAAATCATCTTACTCACATAATAATAACTCAATTTACACTTGTTGGTTTAAATTTAGCTTAATTAAAAATTGACTTTTTATTGCTTAAAATAGGAATGGCAGCATTTTTTTTTTCAGGTTATAAATGTTTTAAGAATGAGAAAAGTTTGAGTCCTTAAAAGTACAGTAAAATAGCTCTCATAATTTGAAATTTTCTTAAAATAAAATGTTTGAGGTCTTTTTATGTGTTGTAAAAGGCATGTATATGAAGAAAATCAGTGTGTTTGGTGAATTGCCAGGCCATTTGCCTTTCCTAAATTAGTTGATGGCCCATCTATTTTAAAGTCTGATCACACTTTAGTGACATTAGAAATGTATTTCAGATGATTAAATGTCTAACAATCCAAGATATGGGTGCAGAATATTATCTTTTGAATCAAGCTTGCATTTTCTCATAGCAAATTTTATATGTTGTTGAGCAGTGATGGTTATATATACATTCCTATATTATGTTTCAAGGACCATATCTTCCACCACCTGGTAGGAATACTGACACTCAATCAGAATTCTTCTGAAAGTGAGGACTGCATTGAAAATATAATTTCAATGATAATTCAGACAAATAAGTGTTACTTTTGTCATATTGTCCTGAAATTTTTTAAACCTCCATTTGATTTTGTGTTGTACTGACCTGATACCGCTGACCTGTAACACCAATCCTAGCAAAAAATTAGCTTTAAAAAATGTTTTTATTCATACCACTCTAATACACTTTAATTTTGAATTACCTATTAGTACTGCCGATAAGAAGGGTAAAGTACTAGATCTCCATAAAATATATTATGAAGAAAATTTATTTTCAAATAAGTCACAAAGAATGGATGACTCTCCCTAATAATTCTGATGAATTTACATTAATGCAAACCAGCAGGCCTGGAGCAAGACTATGTACATAAAGAGAATATAGTTTACATTGGTTAGTATATAAATCACTGTATATCTGAGAATTCAGTTCAGTTCAGTTCAGTCGTGTCTGACTCTTTGCGACCCCATGATTCACAGCACGCCAGGCCTCCCTGTCCATCACCAACTCCTGGAGTTCACTCAGACTCACTTCCATTGAGTCAGTGATGCCATCCAGCCATCTCATCCTCTGTCGTCCCCTTCTCCTCCTGCCCCCAATCCCTCCCAGCATCAGAGTTTTCCAATGAGTTAACTCTTCACAGGAGGTGGCCAAAGTACTGGAGTTTCAGCTTTAGCATGATTCCTTCCAAAGAAATCCCAGGGCTGATCTCCTTCGGAATGGACTGGTTGGATCTCCGGCTACAAGTCAATATCAAATGGATGAGTGAAAGCAAAACAAAGAGCTCAAGACAAAAAAGATAGGAATCAGACTGGAATAGACACTGCATAAAGACAAAAATCAGCAAAAAGTGTATAAAGAGGCATCCGATTTTATTAACCATTAGGGAATTATAGAATAAACAGTATGAAATCACCACTTGCTCATCAGGATAGCTAAAATAAAAAAGACAAAACCAAATTTCAAAACATCTAGAATTCTCAAATATTGCTGATGATATATAAGTTAATACAGTATTTTGGAAAATGGTTTGACATCATCTACCCTGGTGGCTCAAATGGTTAAGAATTCACCTGCAATGCAGGAGCCACAGGAGACACAGGTTCGAACCCTGGGTTTGGACGACCACCTGGAGAGGTAAATGGCCACCCACTCCAGTATTCTTGCCTGGAGAATTCCATGGATAGAGGAGCCTGACATGCTACAGTCCATGGGGTCAGAGTCAGACAAGACTGAGTGACTAACTTCACTTCACTTCACTATGTGTGAACATAAATATATCCTCTATTAATTATTTCACCTCCTAAGGTTTTGCCCAGTAAAACTGTATACAGATGTTCATAAGAGATATGTTAAAAAAAAAATCCACTATTTATAGATATGTTAATTATTTTCAATATCAAAAATCTGCAAAATATTTCAGTGTCCAGCAACAGTACATACATTAATACATGTGAGCAAATGAATTCATCCAAAAACAACCACACACACACACAATTTATTTAAGTCCATTTATATAATCTCCAAAAATAGGAAAAACTAATCAGAACAGTTATTATTTTTGGCTGGGAGGTAGGACGTAGGGGAATGAGGGGCTGATAATGCTCTATTTCTTGATCTCAATTCTGATTCTATCTAGAGATATAATTTGAAAAATAAAGTTTTAAATGTTTTAAAAACTCTAAATTCATAAAAGCAAAAAAGGACAAAGTTATTCATCTTTCTGGTAATTCAAGCTATTTTTCTTGTAAGATACAAAATAATTCTGGCCAAACTGGAGGAGCTTATATTTTTCTCACTGTGAAGAAGGCTGAGCACAGAAGAATTGATGCTTTTAAACTGTGGTGTTGGAGAAGACTCTTGAGAGTGCCTTGGACTGCAAGGAGATCCAACCAGTCCATTCTGAAGGAGATCAGCCCTGGGATTTCTTTGGAAGGAATGATGCTAAAGCTGAACCTCCAGTACTTTGGCCACCTCCTGCGAAGAGTTGACTCATTGGAAAAGACTCTGATGTTGGGAGGGATTAGGGGCAGGAGGAGAAGGGGATGACAGAGGATGAGATGGCTGGATGGCATCACTGACTCGATGGACATGAGTCTGAGTGAACTCCGGGAGTTGGTGATGGACAGGGAGGCCTGGCATGCTGCGATTCATGGGGTCACAAAGAGTTGGACACGACTGAGCGACTGATCTGATCTGTTAGTTATAGTTAATAATAAGGAATTACCTAACTTTAATTCTTAGTGAAACAAAGCCATGTAGGTTTTTTAATGATATTTAACAGGAACGCTTATTTTGGGAAGATGGGACACCATGTTATCGGTGGCTTTGAGGAATGCCAGTAATCAAACATGGTAGGTTGGATCTCAAAGATAGGATTAGTGAAGACAATGCAAGTTGGTTTGAAAAATAATATGAGATTATCCGGTTCTTGGTTTCAAAATTCAAAACTGTAAGACAGAGAGATAAAATTTGGACCTTAAAATTGTGTAATCATATTTACAGGCCAGAAACAGACAGCTAAGCCCTTGCAAGACACATGAGCACAGGCAAAAGCCTTGCTGATGATAGCTTGGTGAACTATGTTGAATTCATGATCTTCAAAGAAGATTTACCTTTGGGACCAGGGACCAAGCTTGATCACTCAAGAGCTTTTGTGTAGCAGAGTTTTATTAAAGTAAGAAATGGGACCGATATAGACATCAGAAGGGGATGGAGAATGCCCCCCTTGCTAGTGTTAGCAAGGGAGTTATATACTTTAATTAGTTATTACAATAAATCAAAAGAATGTCTCAAGGTTGTAAAGATCTTACTAAAACCACTCCCATAATTTAGATTTTAAGATAACAGAATTAGCCAGAAGGTTTTCACCAGGCTTCCCTGCTGGTTCAGAAGGTAAAGCATCTGCCTGCAATGCAGGAGACCTGGGTTTGATCCCTGGGTCAGTAAGATATCCTAGAGAAGGAAATGGCAACCCATTCTAGTACTCTCGCCTGGAAAATTCCATGGATGGAGGAGCCTGGTAGGCTACAGCCCATGGTGTCGCAAAGTCGGACACGACTGAGCACTTCACTTTCAGGAAGGAGAAACTGTCCTCAAGCAGGGTACATTGTTGTTATATAATCCCTAGTACAGAGTTTAAACTGAGTTGTTTGTTGTGTAATCATCAGTTCCAGGCTTAAAGAAAAAAAAAAAAAAAAAAACATTTTATGTGACTAAGACTAAGGAATGTAGAGAAAAAAGAGATGTTTGTCCTTTCCTCCTCCTTGAGAATTCCAGACCCATATCTCTGCTTCGAGAGCCCCAGATTCCCTTCTCCTCCTTGGGGATACTGGACTTCTTATCAACCTGTCTAGGAATTGACTCTCTCATTTCCTCCTTTTCTTTTAGGAGAATTGTGTTGCCAAGGGTAAGGGGTGTCGATTTTGCTCCATAACTACTTCCCGTTGAGAGGTGTGGTCCCTAAATTGTTGAGACAACATATTCTCCTCACCCTCAGAGGGTCTTTGATCCAAGTAATAGTTAGAGGAGGTTATGGCACTCGTAGGAGCCTGGACAACCATTTGTAACTTAAAGCTTTCAGACGGTTAGAACAAACCCCATTAAACAGTTACAGATGTAAGGAGAAATAGTCATTAAACCAAGTTAAAACCAAAATTAAAAGCCACATTATGTCCATAGTTACATCAGTCCATCTTAGGATTGTTAGATGTCATCACAGAGTTGAAGAAAGTCCTTTCCTTAAAGTGGGGAAACCTACCATGGGAAGCTTTCAATTGATGAGGAGGGGAGTGCTCCTTAGACCTAGCAATTAGACCAATTGTGGAATGAAGCATAGGAAAAAGCCCAGGACAGGAAGGCATTGTCTTGAGGGTCAAATGGCAGACTCAGGACTTTTGGAATCAGCAGAAGTAAGCCCACATAGATTCTCAGGCCCATCTCATTTCCTGGCTCAAACACCAGCTTGTTTGACTCAAAGGCTGGTTCAGGAGTTAATCTCCTGGTAATGTCCGTTGAAAAGCTAAAAGCTGAGTCACATACTTAATTTTAAGGCTTCAGGATCTATGACAATATCTGTGCACAAAAACAGTCTGTCAGAGAGACAGTCCCTTCTTCTTAGGGGCAGTTTGAGCCCTCATTAAAGCTATGGGTAGAATGTAAACCAGCTGTCTTGTGTTTCCTGAGTTAGCTTACACAGGTGTCTTTTAATAATGCCATCAGCCTTTACAACTTTTTCTGAAGATTGGGATCTCTAGGAACAGTGTAAGTGATATTCTATTCTTAGAGCTTTTGACACCCATCGAGGTACAGTAGCTTTAAATGTGGAACATCGTTGCTCTGAACTTTATAGAGTTTAAGATCTCACTTACATCATGAGAAGTCAGTACAGTAAGATTTTGCCCATTCATTAACCTCTGGCTTTAGTGGATACTGCTTTTGAAGTGAAAATAGGTGAGGGTCATTGAGCTTGATAAAGATAGGAACAGCATTTTGTGCTCGACCCAAAGTTTTTCATCAGTCCACATTCTAGGATTTACAGTTTGTTCCATGAAAAAGTAGGTTCCGTATTCATAAAAATAGAGGCCTGGACCTTGTTCAGTATATCCCTCCCCAGAAGGGGTGAGGGAGACTCTGGCATGATTAGAAACTCATGAGAAAACAGCACAGAGTCCCAGTTGTAGCTTAAATGATGACTGACATAATAATCTTTGGCTCATCCAGACAGTCCCATTATGATAGTGGATAGGGAGGAAAGCAGACCAGGGGCTTTAGCAAACAGGGAGAAATTTGCCCCAGTGTTCAAAAGAAATTGACTAGCCCTCCACAGTTATTAATACCTGGGGTTCCTCGGGTGTGATTAGGACAGGAGCTTGTGTGGGGACCCCTGGGCACCTTCAGTCCTGATTGTCTTGAGAGTCTGACCCCTGGGACCTACACCTCAGAGGACAGTCTCTTCTCCAGTAAGATCCCTTGCAGACTGGACCTGGAGCTGGGGGTCGCTTAGATGCCTGAGGGCAATCCCACTTGAGATGCCCCTCCTTTCCACAGAAATAACAAATCCATCCCTTTTCACCTGGGTTCCTCTGGGCATTTTTCTCAGGCTGTTTCAGAGCATGTCTATCAGCCATTGTTGGGGCTTCAGTCTTTTTCCTGGTTCTTTTTTCCTATTATTTTCCTCCTCATATTCTCTACCATAATATACCATCTGAGCCAGTTTCAACAGATTATCTAAAGACTGATTTGGTCCATATGCCTGTTTTTGTAACTTATGGCAGATATCTGGAGTTGACTAAGAGAGAAATCTATCTTTTAAGATCATTTCTCCCTCTGTAATTTTGAGATCAATGTCAGTAAACTTGTGGAGAGCCTCCTGTAGTCTATACAAGGAGTTTATCAGGAGTTTCCTTCTCTCCCTCTTCTATGTCAGCCAACTTAATATAAAGTCTTAGCACGTGCTCACTTGAGTCCTGCAAGAATACATCCAGCAAAGTGGCTCTGTTATGGGAACCGTTTGGCTCCCAGCAGGAAGAAGGGCTATTTCGTGTTCGCTCTTTCCCCTTGTCTCACACTCAAACCATTCATCTCTGAAGGTAGTAGCCTCCCCCAAAGCTCAAGTTTTTGAGTCAGGAATCAGTGTCTGTCCCAAGACATACATTGTATCTCTCCAAGTAAGCTCATAAGGTAAAGTTAGTCCCGTAAAGGCTTCTATGTATTTTTTGGATCCTCTCAATAGTATTGACCACAATTGGTGCTGTGTGAATTTTTACCGAGATTGAGGCAACCCCTCCTGAAAGGGTGCCCTGATTCTCAGCCTGTTCAGTTGAGAGCCCCTGATACAGGGACAAAGTAAAAGAACAGGAGGCAACTGAAGATTTTACACCCAAATCTGCATCCTTAGGACACAAGCCTGGCATGTGTCTTGCAGAGAGAAAAAGAGCAACACATTTATCACTTCTACCCATTTCTCTTGTTTTCTATGGAACCAGTCTAGTTGTAAAACAATATCGTAATTGAGAGACTTCAACTGGCCAGCATTCCCCATCTTCCAAAGGATTCTGTGGTCATTCAGTATCACAGAAGAAGATCAGGTATGCCTTTTTAAACTCTGGGGATCAAACTTGCCCCAGCTGTTTTTTAAAATACATTTTAAAGGAATGGTTTTGGAACTGCTAGCTCCCATCTATAAGAGAGAGAAAAAGCGGCATCCAAAGCCATGGCTTCTTTCCACCGGAAGCGTCCCCCCCACCCCCATTCTAGATGGGGGTGTAGACAGAATTTCCACTGAAGCTTTCCTTCCCTGGTTGGACTTAGTGTGTCCCTTACCGACGCAGGCGCCTTACTTGTCCCTCCTGGTTCTACCACCGAGACGGGGTGGAGATGTGCCAGGGTTAGACCTGATGGTATCCCAGACTGATTTCTAGTTCCTTACCACCAAGATCTTTGTTTGATTTGCTCATAGAAAGGTGACAGAATGTTCACTACCAGCATGATCTCTGAGGACTCTGCAGATTATGCTCTGGCATGAGATTACACTGTTTACAAACTGCCAGAAAAATGAGTTTTAAACAAGGAGCTGCCATTGGTATCCCGTATTTTGCTGCTTTTTTGAGCTCTGCTCCTCAGTGCCCATGTGCAAGCTAGAGAAAGTGTTCTGGTTCATGGGGCTAGTGGAGGAATTGGAGTAACAGCATGCCAAACTGTTAGAGCTAATGGCTTAAAGGTCTGGGGCACAGCTGGTACTGAAGAAAGACAAAAATTGTTTTGCAAAATAGAGCCGACAAAGTGTTTAGTCACAAAGAAGCTAACTATATTGATAAAATTAAGAAATCTGTTGGTGAAAAAGAAATTGATATGATTACTGAAATGTTAGCTAATGTGAATCTGAGCTATAATTTGAATCTGCAGAGATCATATTGAAATAAACCCACAGGACACCAGGGCAAAGGAATCTATTAATAGCATAATAGGAGTTGCTCCCTATTCAAGGAGGAATTTCAGTTGTTTGTAGCAGCCTTTCAAACCATAATGGAAATTGGTTGGTTGTAACCAGTATTCATTGGAGAAGATGACCCAGGTTCAGGAAGATGTCATTCTTCAGTGGCGCTACTGGAAAAATGAGTCTTCTCTTTAAATAATCAATCCTTCTATAAATTTCCTATGTAATTAGAGGTATCTTGAGTGAATGAATGAAAATTGCTTAATCATGTCTGACTCTTTGCGACCCCATGGACTATGAAGGCCATGGAATTCTCCAGGCCAGAATACTGGAGTGGGTAGCGTTTCCCTTCTCCAGGGGATCTTCCCAACCCAGGGGTCAAACCAGATCTCCCACATTGCAGGCAGATTCTTTACCAGCTGAGCCACAAACGAAGCCCATAGAGAAATTTTGTTTGTTGCTAGTTGAATTTTTTTTTTTTTTCTAATTGAACCTAAGATACTGTGTAAATTTCAGGTGAAAGTGAAAGTGAAGTCACTCAGTCATGTCCGACTCTTTGGACTATAGCCCACCATTCCCCTTTATCCATAGAATTTTCCAGGCAAGAATACTGGAGTGGGTTGCCATTTCCTTCTCCAGGGGATCTTCCCAACCCAGGAATCGAATTGGGGTCTCCTGCATTGCAGGTGGGTTATTTAACAGCTGAGCCACAAGGGGAGCCCTTGTAAGAGGTATCTTACCTGAGTTTTATGTATACCACATTTGTTTTAATTAGCATTCATTTGATTCAGTGAGTTCTTATATTTAAGAAGAAAAGATTTACTTTTAGAGATCATAGGCATTGGATTACAATTTATTTTATAGCCGTCAAATGTCTATATGCCTTCTACCTCTTATTGAGGAATCATCATAGTAGTAAATAGGATGTTAGTGGTCATTAGGCATCAGACGACGTTACAGGAATTCCTAACCGACTGCTAATCATGAATTGCATACTTTTGACTAAAATATGCTAATTTTAAAATAAGACTGCCTGACTTCCAAACCTACTTCTTATACAGTTTCTTTAGTCTCTGATTAGCCCAGAACTATGTTGGATTCTGAAGATTTTCTGGGCAAAATGAGACCCCTTTTCCCAACTAATCTCATCTAGTTCTCCAAGTCTCTCAGAAGGGCAAGATAAACAATGTGCATAGACATTTGTTAGTTTCCAGTATTCCTCAATATTTTATGACAATCACTAGGCTATTGACTGATTACTAATGACTCATATATTCTGTGAGGTCAGCAACCTTATCTTTAGTATAATATGATATTAGGTACATAGTTTCCAAGGAGATACTTATTGACTGCTGTTGCTACTGCTGTTCAGTTGCTGAGATTCACCTTCAAGTTAGAATTATCTCTTTGTAGGATGGGGATCATGTATTTTTATTTAAATTAATGAGTGATCTGACTTTGTTATAATACAGTAACTTCAATAAATTCTATATTGTTCTTTAAAAAAGAGTATATTTTTTAAAAGGCCATATTGATTTTTTGTTTTGTGTTCTTGTCCTTATCATACCATATGATAGCAAATCACAAAATTGGGTGAGCTTATCTTCAGCAATTAACATACATCTGACAAATGGAAAAAAGCCTTGAAGTTCTCATAGAAAAAGTAGAAGCATAATCAAGAAATCTGTAAAATTTTTAAAATAGGCTTTTTCTGTAAGAGGGTACTAAAGTCACCTTAAAAAAAGCCCCAAACTTGAAAAGACTAGCAATTTCAGAGTCTTAAGGAAATCCCTTAAATTCCCCCCTTAGAGATAGACATAGTCAAAAAAACCTATTTTTCAAAGAAAAAGTATTAATAGAAAAGTCTGAACTGCAAAAATTTATCTTTCAATATTATAAAATGAACTCTCTGTTAAAAAGTTGAAAAATGAAGCAGTCATTTCTCTGGCTTGACACATAATCTCTTCTGGCACCTCCTGAACATATCAATGTTATGTTAACAATCATGGAAATTAGGGATAACTAATGAGACAAGGAAAAGAACACAATGAAAATGTGTAATCTCACCTGCATTTATAAGGGTCTGATTAACACCAAATGCAATTAAAATATTGAATTCTCTTTCAACATGTCATTTAATGGAGCAGCAAGACCAGGATAAGAGCAAAGACAACTCCATTTCCTGCCAGTGTTTGTGTTCTGCTTTGTTCTGAAAAAGAGGTGTAGAGATGAAGCTACTTGTCTTCATCTAATTCCTACTGAACCTTGGTAGTATCTTCACAGAAGGGAAAAAAAATGAAAACTGTTAAGTGCAATTTTTAATGAAATTTATTGGTTTAGTACAGGGGCTATCTGTCTCTGAAGCAAGGAGCTAGAAATGACCTTCACCACATACTTCTCTAGGTACAAGTCTGATGGCAAATCCTACATGAGACATAGAGTGAAAGATGAAAGGCTTTGCTTATGAACTGTTGGATTTGAGGTCATTTAGCAGGTCCTCTGGCTTTCCTGATGGCTCAGTGGTAAAGAATCCATCTGCCAATGCAGGAGACATGGGTTCGATCCTTGGGTGAGGGACATTCCTTGGAGAAGGAAATGGCAACTCACTCCACTTTTCTTGCCTGGGAAATCCCATGAACAGAGGAGCCTGGAGGGCTATAGTTTGTGGGGTCACAAAGAGTTGAACAGGACTTAGTGACCAAACAGCAACAACTGGGTCCTCCACGGTTTGGAATGCCATTTACAGAATGAATTTGTTTCTTTCTGCCACCAGAGTTAAGAAAATTAATTGATACTCTATTCATAAAGTGCTTAGCCTAAAGAAGGACACTGGTTACAACCTTCAGATTATTTTTCATGTTTTCCTAGATCTTTCTTGAGTATAATCTTCTATTCATTACTCTTTTTCAGTGCTGAGAGTCAACCTACATTTAATGACTTCAATCATTGCCAGTGCCAGTTCTTCATTGGCTAGAGAACTATTTAGATTAGAGAAAGCTGCTGCTGCTAAGTCACTTCAGTTGTGTCCAACTCTGTGCGACCCCATAGACGGCAGCCCACCAGGCTCCCCCGTCCCTGGGATTCTCCAGGCTAGAACACTGGAGTGGGTTGCCATTTACTTCTCCAATGCAGGGAAGTGGAAAGTGAAAAGCTAATCAAAGGCAGTTAGGTTAAAGGCAGGTTGGCCAGTGCTGTTTTTTGGCTAAAACAAACATAGGACCACACAAACAAAGCTAACAATTTTATTATGAATAAATGCTATCTAGTTTTTGTTGGTGGCTCAGTCAGTAAGAATCTGCCTGCAATGCAGGAAACCTGAGTTCAATTCCAGAGGGAAGATGCTCTGGAGAAGGGAATGGTTATGCACTCCAGTATTGTTGCCTGGAGAATTCCATGAACAGAGGAGCCTTGTGGGCTACTGTCCATAGGCTCACAGAGTCAAACATGACTAAGGGAATAACACTTTCACTTTCAATGTCTTTCAAACTTTAACTTTGATGCTCTCTGAGGTGTATATACACACACATATATACATGTATGTAGACTGAACATACACTGTATATAGAACGGATAAATTGTTTTAAAACAATTTATAGATTTTTTTCTGTTTGTTAATAATTTTACTTGATTATCATAACTTTTATCCTACTCTTAATGTTATGCTTATCTGGATATACTCTCTTTTGTTTGAAATAAAGAAAATTCTGAATGTCTGATTAATGACTGAGAATACTAGGCTATAAAGTCACAAAGATGGCATGCCCTTGGTTACAGAAAGTGTATATATGTGTGTAATAATACATTCTGTATATATGTGCATATATGTATATATATACACACAAACATCTTATATACATTGTATATATACGTTCTATATACAGTGTATGTACAGTCTACATACATGAATATATGTGTGTATATACATTCTATATATATGTGTGTGTGTATAAATATATATATATATATATATATATATATATATATACTTTGTATATATATTGTAAATATATAAGGACATATGTGCTGTGCTTAGTCACATCTGACTCTTTGTGACCCCGTGGACACAAGACTAGACTTTTTGTCTTGTGTCTAGAAGCCCACTAGACTTCTCTGTCCCTGGGGATTTTCCAGGCAAGAACACTGGAGTGGGTTGCTATGCCCTGCTCCAAGGGGATCTTCCTAACTCAGGGATCGAACCCAGGTCTCCCACATTGCAGGCGGATTCTTTACCTTCTGAGACACCAGGGAAGCCCAGAAGGACGTATATAAAGATATTAATAATAACAATGAATGGATGACATTGTAGAGTTTTTAATATTCCTTTATTAATTTGCATTTCTGGTATTTCTCTAACAA
Source organism: Bos mutus (assembly GCF_027580195.1). NCBI lineage: Eukaryota > Metazoa > Chordata > Mammalia > Artiodactyla > Bovidae > Bos > Bos mutus. The sequence goes on along the minus strand of NC_091642.1, from coordinate 45,831,083 downwards.
GCAAGAAGTAATAAAATATTTTATATATTAGGCACATTATAAATTATTATTGGCCATTTATTACTTTTTACATTTATAAATAACACAGACTAAGAATAATTAGACAGAAATGACAGGAAATTTTATAAAGGAAGTAAAAATAAAGATACTTTAATAATTTTGTAAAATTATGTTGATAAATTTACACCATCCTATCCATGTTTCTCAAAGAATAAAGCTGTTCCGAAAACAAGCTTTGGGAATACTAACCTTTTGCTGTATAATCTGTAGATGAAATTTTACCATTGGCCACTATGTTTTATAACATATCATTTTGGGGTCAATTCACTTTAGAATTTCGTTCAACAAAGACTATTTTATAGGAATTTTAGTTTGGTTTTACAGCTGTTTTTTTTTTTTTTTGTCTTTTTCTTAGCCAACTTGTTAGATGGGAATATGGACATAAAATTCATCATTTTATAAAGTAGAAAAATATACATATATATGTACCTGTGTATATATGTGTGTGTGTGGAGAGAAAGAGTTCTAAAACACTACCAAAAACATTAAAAGAAGACCATTTCAGAGACCAATTTCTTTTGTTGAATGTGCTTTTCATGTTAAAATATTTCAACATATATATTCAAGGAGACAGGTTTCATTGTCATGCCATGTGCAAATAGCACCATTGCAATCTGTAAATACACTCTTCTTTACTTTAGTGTCCCTTTAACAATTCAAAAGCTTTTCTTTTGGTGTCCATTAGTTTTATCACAGCACTTTAAATTCAATATATTTTTGAAAGTTCTCAATTTATTTTCCAAGGTAAAAGGTTTATAAATTGAATTCTATTTTCCCTTGACATACGTTTTTTCCTGTAAAGTGACAATAAAGGTTTTTCTTTTCGTAGTAAAGCTTTTAGTTTGTGCTTGTTAATTTCTTATTAGGCAATAAAACATTGCCAAATAGAATGAATTAGAGTTAAACATTCTGATTTAATTTTCAAATGCTTGGCTATCCCCTGACTTTATATTAGAGTTAATTGAAGGACAAGTAGGCTTCTTATACATTATTCATATGCTAAACATTTTTGCATGAATGAAGAGTGCTGTTATGTAACTTTTAACATTAATTCTGCCTTAATATTGTAAAAATATATGTCATGATGTTTAAACAAAAAGATATTCAAATCTTTTTGTGGAACAAGTGGTCCAAATTAATTCACAAATTAAGGACATACTGTGTTAAGTAATCTAATGATGAGAACAAAAACACCTTTAAAAATTATGTTCAAAGGAATTGAGCAAAAATATATTTTAAATTTAAATTTTTAAAGTAGTGGCATTGGCCAATGGGGATTATGAAATACAAAGATGAATTAGAAAATAGCCCTGCTCCCAGTGAATATATAGCCAAGTACAAAAGATAGAAAGTAATGTGTTTGTCAATGTACAAGAGGTAATAAGAAATAGAAGAGATAAGCTAGAAAGCTCCAGAGTATTCATAGCAAAGTTGGCAAGAACGAACTAAACTCGATTGTTCATACCAGGCACTGCATTTTATACCTCAGTGAATATTCACAGCCAACCTATTCAGCATGTCCTATTTTACTCATTTATAATGAGGAACTAAACTCTAGAGAATTGTTTGCCCGCATTCATATGGCCATTAAGTGGTAGACCTAAGCATATCCATCACTTCTAAATATTAATCTCTGATATTATATTCATATTTCAGCCAAATATTATTAGACCATTAACTGGACATTATTCCATAATAAAAGATATAAATGGAAACAAAGTTTATGTGTAATGAAGACATAATTAAATATTAGAATATGCCAAGGTAAAAAGTGTACTAAAAATATATAAAATATACTACTGAAAACATGCAGCACTCCCTAGGGGATAACCTTCAGAAAAGCAGTCTTATAAGCTGTTTTAGCCGAGAAGGCAATGGCACCCCACTCCAGTACTCTTGCCTGGAAAATCCCATGGATCGAGGAGCCTGGTAGGCTGCAGTCCATGGGATCGCTGAGGGTCGGACACGACTGAGCGACTTCACTTTTACTTTTCACTTTCATGCATTGGAGGAGGAAATGCCAACCCACTCCGGTGTTCTTGCCTGGAGAATCCCAGGGACGGGGGAGCCTGGTGGGCTGCCGTCTATGGGGTCGCACAGAATCGGACACGACTGAAGTGACTTAGCAGCAGCAAGCTGTTTTAGTACCATATATTCAATATGTGTGTGTATGTACATGCCACACACATGTGCAACAGTGTAGTTCAGGAGTGAATATGGCCTAGCAGACATGAGTCATTTTAAGTAATAAGAAGCTATGTGTGAAAAAAAAAAAAAAAAGAAGCTATGTGTGCAAACGACTGAAATCATGAAAGAACATAAATTGTTCAGAAGGAGAAAAAAGTAGGTAATGTGGTTGGTTTTGGAGAAATATAAACAGAGTAAATATAGAGCAAGAAAATGGAATGTTAAACTGGGATTAGACTGGGAATATTTCATGGACTTGTTTTAAATTTCATCTTCTAGGAGGCAGGAGCTATCATTCATTTTTAAGCTATTGTTGAATTTAAAAATGAAACAGGAGAGCCTGAAATTGGGCAATGTCAGCTTGATGGATAGTCACTGAAGTGAGAAATATTTCAGAGTAGAACTTATTAGGCTTGATGATGGACTGGGAGTAGAAAGGAAAGGGATGAGGTGAGACAGTTGAAGACCCTACTGAGATTTTTAGCTCAGTCAATCCATATGAGCTAATACCCTTACCATGCAAAGAGAAGACAGAGGAGGAACAAGTATGGTAGCCAGAGGAAGGACTAGAGGGTGACAGCTGAGAAGATACTAAATTTGGTTTAAATTGATTGAATGTAATGTAACTAAGGAAGAACCAGAAAGCTTGAGGTAATGCATATGTCATTAAATTTCCTTTGAATACTGAAGGATTTAGGATTTGCAAGATGAAGAGGGGGAACACATGTATACCTGTGGCAGATTCATTTTGATATATGGCAAAACCAATACAATATTGCAAAGTTAAATAAAATAAAATTTAAAAAATAAGAATTCTTACAAAAGTACAAATTTCTTAAAATTTTAATATGTTAGTTTTCTGTAAAAATCCACATTTTTTTTTAATCCAAAATCAACTTTAAAAGTTAGTTTCCTCTCTTAAATAGAGGGCTCAAATTGTGCCTGTATTTTCTTTTGATACTATGTCTATTGAGTAGACTGCAATTTCTTTCTTTTTCACGTGAACGAGAAGTTAGAAAAAATGATTTCAGAGTTCATTTCAAAGCATCATTGAAGAATATATGATCACATTATATTACCAATGATGAGGAAAAGAACAAGTTATTTTTGAGATAATATTTATTTTCCAAAATATTTTACAAGGGAATGGAACTAAAACTGAAACAATGCTTCAATTATTATGTAAATGAAAGACATTCTTATTTTGTACTCTCATGCTTCCTGTAATACAGAATGTTTCAGTGTATAACTGTAAAAAAATATAAAAGGAATAGTTTGCTAATCTTCAGTTTCTTTATTTAATTTTTCAAATAGATATTATTGTGTGTTATTTGGTACCACTCTTTAACTTAGGTGAAAATTTTGGCAATTTCTAGATATAATAATAATAAACCCTGAAAATTCTGTAATACTGTGTTGCATGATATGACAAACCATTTTTAGACAGTTGTTTCTACATTGAGTTGTGATTTACTCATTAGACTATCTCTGAATTACTTTATACTTAAAGGATCAATGTCCTTATTGAAATTAAGAATTATTTCTATTGGACTGTGGTCCTTTTTTGACATTCTTATAAAAAACAAATACTAAGCTTTCTTATTTAAAATTTAAAAAAAATTATCATCTCTTTTTTGCTGTTGTTTTTACAGAAGTCTTAAATAGCCTTCCAAATAGATCAATCTCTCTGACACTTTCCTTGTTTATGTTTAGTATATGTTGGGCATACAGCCTTTAAGGGCTTTAAAGTGAAGGTTTCTTTATAGTTCCTAAAAATACAGAAGCCAAGTTCAACTAGTCTAAGTCAAAGCTCTGTTCTTTTTGTTCCTTGCAAACACAGCTTGACATGCTGACATTCATTGGTGGTAATGTGAGATTTGAGTATTTTTACCCTGACAATTTAAAATATTTACACTCTAATTTCAGGAAGAGTAAGCCTTCAATGTTAAATGTTAAAATGGGGTCTAATTGAGAAGCAAAAATCAAAGTTAGCATCATTGGACTTTAATGGGCTTTGGAAGTTCTCTGGACATCACTAATTATTCTACTAATATTTCTGCATCCATAGTATTCATTTAGTCAACAGAGGGGAACAGTTATTTAGGCTGTGAGAAAATTAATGTGCTCACCTACTCCCCTGTATGATAGAAGCAATTATTTGGTGATTTTCTCTTAATGTTGGCCACCTGTGTGCATTAAACTTTCCAGATGAGGTCTTAGAAATGCCTCAGTGGTTTTCTGTGTCCTAGTTTTCATTTAAAAATATAATTACAGCAAGTATAATTATAATATTCATTTCTGACTTTCATTTTTAAAAACAGCTGTAGACATAACTTTCCTGATTTTACTCATAAAGAGAAACTCACGAAAGTCAGTGAATAAAATCTTCCAGTGTCACCTCTTCCAGATAATAATGGCTGTGTCAGGAATCCAATATAAGTTTTTTATTATAAAGGAGCTGATGGAATAAATAAAATGGCATTGATTCTTTAGTAAATTTGATTCATTTAGAAATTTCACAATAGATCAGATTTAATTTTTAGATGTTAGTTTAGCCAAATTTGTTATATGCCCCCTTATTACAATCTAAAAAAATGATGGAGTAGATTTATAATTTTTATTTTTTTCCCTTTCATAAACTATTTCTATGAATGTTTTCCAGTTTTTATGGAAACAATGCAGTTTATATTCCTAATAATTTATTTATTAAAAAAATACCTCTTGGCTATTTTACTCTATTTAAACTTGAGTTCACTAACAATATCTTAGGCAAAGTATTTCCTTCCAATCTGGTTCTTAACCCTCTAGAATATGTGAAATCTAATTTTTGCTCTGTCATTCAGTACACTAATACTCTTGTGCCATATTCATAAGCTTCTAACAACTTCATCTATGAGTTTTTATTTCAGTTATTATTTTTTTACTTCAAGAAGATACATTTTACCTATGTTCAACTAATCTAATTTTATTTATATTTAAAAATATATATATTATTTAATGAAACATATTGAACATTTACATTATACTGTTTTCCAAATTCAGATATCTAAAGCCTTTGTTGGTATGACTTTGATTTTCTATCTCAGTGGGCTCTCTTTTCATGATACTTGGTTTCCTGTTCATTTTGAGAACTATCTGACTCTAACTTTTCATCTTTCTTGGAGTTTATTTGTTAGAATTACTTGAGGCATACATTGTAGATAACTTTTTTGAAAAAGCGTTTGCTTCTGTGAGAAAACTAGACTGTTATCATTAAAAATAAAATTCTCAGTTGTGGTTCTTCGGTTTATTCAGGTAGAGTTCAGGACCACTGAATTTACAAATTGATAACATTATGATTTATCCTTGAGTTGAGGAAATCGTGGTGTGTGAATAAAGGTTGTAAATGCTGATGAAGACTTGTGTTGGTTATAGATTGAGTTTCAGTAAAGTTTGGGTTTCTTTGCTTTCTGTTTTTTCTCCACTGCATTCAACATCAGGGTTTAACCAGGCAGTTTTCTTTTTAGTTTTGGGTGGCAGTGGCAGTGGTGGCTGGAAAGGGGAGATAAATTTCTCATCCACCTTTAAAATGAGAACTCAGCCTTCTTCAGAGTGGAGGCTTTTGAGACTCACGTCTATGAGTGGGCCTTGATCTTGCCTCCTATTCTCTGAGCCACTCAAGACCTCATAAGTTAAATTTTAAGTTTTCTTGGATCAACGGAAACCCTGTAGTGAACTTACTATCAGTACTAAACTGTCTAGATTCTTGTTTTCATTTAGTTTTTGACCTTCATACTTATTTTCTTCCTATCTCCTTGTTATTAAGATCTTTTCAGTTCAGTCAGTCAGTTCAGTCATTCGGTCATGTTCGACTCTTCAGAACCCCATAGACTGCAGCATGCCAGGCCTCCCTGTCCATCACCAACTCCCAGAGTTTATGCAAACTCATGTTCATTGAGTCAATGATGCCATCCAGCCATCTCATCCTCTGTCATCCCTTTCTCCTCCTGCCTTCAATCTTTCCCAGCATCAGGGTCTTTTCCAATGAGTCAGTTCTTCACATCAGGTGGCCAAAGTATTGGAGTTTCAGCTTCAGCATCAGTTCTTCCAATGAATATTCAGGACTGATTTCCTTTAAGGTTGCCTGGTTTGATCTCCTTGCAGTCCAAGGGATTCTCAAGAGTCTTCTCCAATGACACAGTTCAAAGGCATCAATTCTTTGGTGCTCAACTTTCTTTATAGTCCAGCTCTCACATCCATACATGACTACTTGAAAAACCATAGCCTTGACTAGATGGACCTTTGTTGGCAAAGTAATGTCTTTGCTTTTGAATATTTTATGGCTGCAGTCACCATCTGCAGTGATTTTGGAGCCCCCCAAAATAGTCTGTCACTATTTCTACTGTTTCCCCATTTATTTGCCATGAAGTGATGGGACCAGATGCCATGATCTTAGTTTTCTGAATGTTGAGTTTTAAGTCAACTTTTTGACTCTCCTCTTTCACTTTCATCAAGAGGCTCTTTAATTCTTCTTCGCTTTCTGCTATAAGGGTGGTGTCACCTGCATATCTGAGGTTATTGATATTTCTCCCGGCAATCTTGATTTCAGCCTGTGTTTCATCCAGCCCAGCATTTCTCATGATGTACTCTGCATATAAGTTAAATAAGCAGGGTGACAATATATAGCCTTGACGTACTCCTTTCCTTATTATCTAGCTTTCAGTGTTGTTTTCACTGGAATTTTAGTTCTGATACTTAGTCTGACACATTGAATGCAATGATTATTGTGTGAACTGTGCGGCCTCCCTGTCCATCACCAACTCCCGGAGTCCACCCAAACCCATGTCCATTGAGTCGGTGATGCCATCCAACCATCTCATCCTCTGTCGTCCCCTTCTCCTCCTGCCCTCAGTCTTTCCCAGTGTCAGGGTGTTTTCAAATGAACCAGCTCTTCGCATCAGGTGGCCAAAGTATTGGAATTTCAGCTTCAACATCAGTCCCTTCATTGAACACCCAGGACTGATCTCCTTTAGGATGGACTTGTTGGATCTCCTTGCGGTCCAAGGGACTCTCAAGAGTCTTCTCCAACACCACAGTTCAAAAGCATCAATTCTTTGGTGCTCAGCTTGCTTTATAGTCCAACTCTCACATTCATACACAACGACTGGAAAAACCACAGCCTTGACTAGATGGACCTTTGTTGACAAAGTAATGTCTCTGCTTTTTATGCTGTCTAGGTTGGTTATAACTTTCCTTCCAAGGAGTAAGTGTCTTTTGATTTCATGGCTGCAGTCACCATCTGCAGTGATTTTGGAGCCCAGAAAATAAAGTCAGCCACTTTACTGGTTGCTAATTTTAAGTCTGACCCAGCCTCAGTCACTGGCTTTAACTGAACCCTCTGTAGTTCAAATCCATGTTGTGCAAGGGTCAACTGTATATAAGTCTTGGTCTAAAACCATGTGTTTTTGAAAACTAAATAGACAAAGTTAAAATTGAAAATCCTTTAAAATGGTCATAAGTAGACAGAGGACGAGATGGCTGGATGGCATCACTGACTCGATGAACGTGAGTCTGAGTGAACTCCGGGAGTTGGTGATGGACAGGGAGGCCTGGCGTGCTGCAATTCATGGGGTCATGGGGTCGCAAAGAGTCGGACATGACTGAGCGACTGAACTGACTGACTGACTGAGTGTACCTATGAAATTTTTATCATTCACATTTTAACTTGCTAGTTTCAATTGAATGTGAGAGAGAGGTGAGAGATTTGAAAGAATGCTAATGATCCTGGCAACTATCCTCATAACTGTATTCTGAAATGAGATCTTTTCAGATTCCAAAGAGGAGCAAATCTATTAAAAGAATCAGAAATTTTAAGTGGAGCCATTACAAATAGCATGTATATGACAGTAGTTTTATATAGTTGAAAAACACTAAAAACACCAAAGAAGCAGACTCACAGATACAGAGAAGAATCCAGTGGTTACCAGTGGGGAGGGGGAAGGAGAGAAGGCCTACGTAGGAGTAGAAGGAAAAAAAGTGGGTCACTATGGAATTATATCTTTTTTTGTTTTTGTTTTGCCTTTTCATACTGTTCATGAGCTTCTTAAGGCAAAAATATTGAAGTGGTTTGCCATTTCCTTCTCCAGTGGACCATGTTAGAACTTTCCACCATGATCTGTCCATCTCAGGTGGCCCTATATGGCATGGCTCATAGTTTCATTGAGTTAGATAAGGCTGTGGTCCATGTGATCAATTTGATTAGACAGCATATTAAAAAGCAGAGACATTACTTTGCCAACAAAGGTCCATCTAGTCAGAGCTTTGGTTTTTCTAGTAGTCAGGTATGGATGTGAGAGTTGGACTATAAAGAAAGCTGAGCACTGAAGAATTGATGATTTTGAACTGTGATGTTGGAGAAGACTCTTGAGAATCCCTTGGACTGCAAGGAGATCAAACTAGTTAATCCTAAAGGAAATTAGTCCTGAATATTCATTGGAAGAACCGATGCTGAAGCTGAAACTCCAATACTTTGGTCACCTGATATGAAGAACTGACTCATTGGAAAAGACCCTGATGCTGGGAAAGACTGAAGGCAGAAGGAGAAGGGGATGACAGAGGATGAGATGGCTGGATGGCATCACTGACTCAACGAACATGAGTTTGAACAAGCTCCGGGAGTTGATGACGGACAGGGAAGCCTGGTGTGTTGTAGTCCATGGGGTTACAAAGAGTCAGACATGACTGAGCAACTGAACTGAAATGAACTGAACTGATGGGATTATAGAAAATAATCTGTGTGAAACTTTTGTAGAATTTAAAAAATCTTTCATTCAATTAAAAAAATAGTCCAGTAAACATGATTTTTTTTTTTAATTTTGTATCTCATTTTCGGTAATTTGCTCCTAATGTATGAGGGAAAGTTATGCTTAAAAGATACTTCTGAGTTACCTAAACTTGTGCATTAAATGATTATTTGTTTCAGGAAGGTTATGTTTAAAAACATCTTAATCTGTTAAGGCAAAATATGCCACTATAGTAATTTAGTAAATTAGCAATACAGCAAACCAAAATTACATGTTTATTGAAATTGGAAGTAATCAGTAAGAACAGTGCAAAGAAGCTTAATATACAAAGCAATCAAAACAATCAAAATTATTTTGCTGTAACTGCCTTTTCTGTTCTTTTCTACTGTGTTACAGAGTTTGTTTTAAAATATTAAGGTTTCAGACTGCTAATTTGTCACAGAGAAACATCTGAAAGAGGAAAGGTGGATATGATAGTTTTAGTGAATTTATACAAGGCTATATAACTTTATTTGTGATACTAGATATGTAGCATTTAAATTTTAATTATAATTATTATCTGACTATTCTTATTTTTAAATATTGTTATTAAATATCAGATATCAAGCATTTATGGTTCATCATTACAATGATTTTTATTTTTATAAAAATAATTTTGTTTAACAAAATAAATTTTATTTAACAAAAATAAAACTCTCCAAGGAATATATTATTCTAGTACTTATATTAGTGTTGTCGAACAGAACTTTTGACAATAATGGAAATGCTCTAAATGTCCTCTGTCCAATGCAGTAGTCACAAGCCACTGAACACTTGAAATGAGGCTAACGTGACTAAGGAAATGAAATGTGAATTTTGCATTAAACTTGAAAAGCCAAGGGCTACAAAGTAAGTGGCAAAGTTTGGCTACAAATAATTATAATAATAGTAAATCATAGAAAATGTGTGTTGAGATTCAGCACAAAATTCAAAAGTTTGAATCTCTAACTTTAAATTCTATATAGGTGCTTAACAATTTGAATGTCAGGATAACTCTGCTAGACAAGGTAACCTGAAGTAAAAAAATTCAGATACTTTCCTTTGGGATCAAATATTTCTTGAAATTCAAGTTAAAAAATCTCAGTTTTAGAATAGGACAAGCTCTAACTACCAGTTCATCTTTTTAAATGCCCTGCGTGTTTTACATAATAGCAGAGCTTCATTTCTGTATTAGAGGAATAGGAATTAGATTCCAACATAGGTCACGTTATCACTATACAAAGAAAAAACAGAAAGAAAAAATAATTATCAAAGTGTTTATTTTAAAGCTTTAAACCCAAGTTTTTATTCATTTAACAAAGTAAGCATAAGAAATAAAAAGAACATTCCCAATTAAAATTAAAATGGGTTTGGATTAAGTAATCAAAGATATTTCTTTCATATACTAGGAGCAAATTTAAGATAACTGAATCCCTCAAAAATATTCTTTCACTTATGACTAACATGAGTATTTTCTTTGAGATAAACTTTTTACCATTAATGAAACTTTACTGAGGTACAGAGGTACAAGAAACTGGCACAAAATATGTACAAATCATAAATATAGAGTTCAATAAAAAATTGCAGACTATACACACATTCACTAAAACTATCATATCCACCATTCCTCTTTCAGATGTTTCTCTGTGACAAATTGGCAGTCTGAAAAATTTCCTGAAGTAGAAACAAAAGAGCCAGGCTAATATTACTATGCTCCCAACTTTATTAAAAAAAAATATATATATATATATATATACACACTAAGCAACTATTTCTTTTTAATTTCTAAGTGTGAAGAAACTTTAACATGTAGATCATAAGCACCTACAACCAGGGACAAATCTGGTTAATCAGGACACAAGCTGATGAAAAAAGAAGCTGCATTAGTATTCTAATACTCTCTTATGATATGGCATTTACTAATCAGGATCTCTTGATGTAACTCTAGACTTATAAAAGTTCTGAATACTGTCCTGGTGTCATCTGAAATATTTTAGTGCATAACTTTAATTTTTTTTTTTCCTTTTAGGAAATAGATCAAAAACACAATTGCATGCTATGCCTACTACACAAGACAATGGTTAGGTACACAGTCCCATCCTTAAACCGATTTGGGTCTCAGCCCAGTGCTGATCCCATTAAACATGCCAATCAACACACTTGGTTCATCAGTGGGACTGAGTTAGCATCTCTGTCCCTTGTATTCACAGTTCAGTAGTCATTATCCTTCTCATAACAGTTGTTCAACCCTGTGCATACAAAGTCTATGCATCCATATAATGGTACCTAGAAAAATATAACTTTAGGAGGGCTTTATTGTGTTGTTACCCAAGAAACAGAAGTCTTGCAACCAGAAATAAGCTCTTTCATAAAGGTTATTTTTTTCCAGCTTATTTATAACCTGTGCTTTTCCCCTCCTAGGCGACTGATAAAGATACTGGCAATTATAGTGCCATGGCATACAGACTCATAATACCACCAATTAAAGAAGGAAAGGAAGGATTCGTGGTGGAAACATACACAGGGCTTATCAAAACGGCTATGCTCTTCCATAACATGAGGCGGTCTTACTTTAAGTTTCAAGTCATCGCAACTGACAACTATGGGAAGGGACTAAGTGGCAAAGCAGATGTTCTGGTGAGTAGATGAAACTTCAGAAAAAGGGGGTATGTGCAGTACTAGCCAGGGGTTAACGTTTTAACACCTAGAACTTTTAAATATTGGAAATAGGTTTTCTAAAACATCAATGTGATTAACTTTCATCCAAGTTGTTACTACATATAGTTTAGGATATTAAAAAATTAGAGCTTTATGCTGGTTTATTTTTTTGACATTTCAGAAATTAATCATATTGTTTTTGAGTATGAATGTGACAGCATTGTCCTAAGCACTGGTTTTCTGTTTGGTCTGAAGATCTCATTTTTAATATAAAGTTGGCCGGAGCTACTTACAAGTTTTAAATGCTTCACAGAGTTGTGCTGTAGAAATTAAAATGTATGAAACTTTCACTACTATTTAAATTACTTTTAGGCCTTTTGTAATTAAGGAAACAAAAAATGTATTAGAGCAAATTTATGTTCCAGCAGAAGTGATCTCCTTCTTTTACCAAACTCCTCTTTGATGACATTGGCGACCCTTGACTAAACTATCAATATATTTGGCTTCAGTCAATAATCATTTTTCTATTCTGTTTCTTGGGCTGTACACAAGCTCAGTGGTAGGTTATTACCAAGGAGAGTCTGATATTGACATTTATTCAAAATACTCAACACCAAAGCATCTATCATATGGAATTGCTACTTTAGAAGTGTAGATTAGACTTTTTTTCTGATAAAACCAGTAAAAGTTATAAATATCATTGTTACTGGAAATATTTGTCACATAAAGACTGAATCCAATATAATTTTTCTTTTGCTGTTTATACTTTATTAAATCTTCAATTTCCACTGTTCTCATTTAGTTATCAGGACAAGATTAAACAACAAATAGATGCAACAGCTCAGTTGGTAAAGAATCCACCTGCAATGCCGGAGACCCTGGTTCCACTCCTGGGTTGGGAAGATCCACTGCAGAAGGGAAAGGCTACCCATTCCAGTATTCTTGGGCTTCCCTTGTGGTTCAGCTGGTAAAGAATCCACCTGCAGTGCGGGAGACCTGGGTTGGGAAGATCCCCTGGAGAAGGGAAAGGCTACCCACTCGAGTATTCTGGTCTGGTGAATTCCATGGACTACCGTCCATGGGGTCGCACAGAGTTAGACACAACTGAACAACTTTCACTCACTCAGATGCAACGTAAATCAAATATTTTTCTTCTTAGATAGTGGTGAAGGCCAATCACCATGATTATGATGGATATGAAGGCCAGAACATTCTTGTTTACAACAAAGGCCAATGTAAGGGGAAAAAAAGCTTTTGATATGCAAAGTATTAAGGTTGGCATAGATTTTCTAAAATCAAAGTAAGACTGTAAACCTTATATAAAGTCATATTGTCATTTCTCTTCCTGTTAAGGCTGAATAATAAGGCTACTACACTAAGTATAATTAAAATATTGTAAGAACATAAATAGAATATAACTATATAAGTTATCTATATGATATGTACATAAGCAATGTTAAATTTGTTTATTTGGACTCTATACACTATAGTATGGAAATTTAAGATATACCTCTAAAACTTTCCAAAACATATTTAGAAAGATTCAATTCAAAATAACCATAATGTGATATATTTGTAAATCACAATATTTATCCAAGGAAATCTTCCTAGCAAAATATGTTGTTGTTCAGTCACTAAGTCATGTCTGACTGTTTACAACCTCATGGACTGCAGCAAACCAGGCTTCCCTGTCCTTCACCATCTCCCAGAGTTTGCTCAAATTCATGCTCATTGAGTGAATGATGCCATCTAACTATCTCATCCTCTGTCTCTCCCTTCTCCTCTTAGTCTTTCCCAGCATCAGAGTGTTTTCCAATGAGTCGGCTCTTCATATCAGGTCATAAGGCATTTATGATAAAATCTGAAATCCTTTCAGAAAAGAGAAGGAAGACATGGAGAGAAATGACTTATGCAAAGAAAGCAACAAGTGCCAGAACCAAGAAGGAAGGGAAATCGTGACAGTTCTCAGCTGGCAGATATTTACTCAGCTTGGCAGAGTGAGGAGGAGGAAAGTGAATGAGACAGGGCTGGAGATGGAAATATATAAGGTGTAGAACTTATTGAAAATATTGGAACTTTTCCCCTAAAATTTATGGGAAATCATTGAAAAAATTTAGTAAGAGTGAATGAAGATACAGTTGTTAACTTTGATAAAACTTTCTTGCTTAGTGCAAATCTGATTCTCCCCTGAGGACACTACTTCTGCTCCTGCCTCCTCAAGCAGAAGCTTTTGTTTGTATTTTTTTCTGTTCTTGTCAGCCTTCATACTACCTGCTGGGAGAGTAGGATCCTCAGTGTACAACATCACTGCTTCTAGGCCCTCCTTCCTTCCTAAGAATCAGCCTTGATTTTCATCATCTGGCTGTCACTATCTGCCTTACTTCATTCCTGGGACTCCGAAGCCTTGGTCAATCCCAAATATGTCTCAATGAGTTTGGCTCCCGAGTTACTATTACTTTCTCCAACAATCCTCCTACATTTTGACAATTTCATTATACACAAAGAGGATTCTTCCAATATCCTGAACTCGCAATTCCTTGAATGCCTTTCCTCCAATGGCTTTAATTTTCATCCTATTTCAACCACTTAAAACCTGAGTTATTTTTTGCCATTGCCACTTATGACACTCCTTTTATAGCCTCCATTTCAAACCACCCACTCTTTGACCATCATTTCCTTCTCCGGGAATCTTCCCAACTCAGGGATCAAATTTGTAATCTCCTGCATTGTAGGCAGATTCTTTACTGCTGAGCCATCAGGGAAGCCCTCTCTTAAACACCTTTTAAATCAAAATTTCTCTCTCTGTTGGGGGAGAAATCAACTGCTTATCTGAGATCAACTGCTTATGCCAACATCATCAATGACTTTCACTTAGTACAAGCACTGATAATCTGAATCTCCATCTTATTTGAACCATTAACTACCTTTGGTTGATTATTACCTTTACTAGGCTTCCAGGCCACCATTCACTCTTCTTTATCTCTTTCCTCACTGTTCAGTCTTTCTCAGTATTTTTTGCTGTCATTTTCGCTGTCATTTTCTTCTCCTGACCTTTTAGTCAATATTTCTTAGGGCTCAGACATTAATTCTCTTTTCTATCTTCACTCTATAACTCACTAAACTCATTCGGTCCCACAACATTAAAAGATCATCTATATATATTACAAAATTTCAAATTTATATCTTCACCCTGAAGCTCATACCTGAATAGCAAACTCATGTATCAAAATGTACATGCAGAATTATACTTGAATGTCTACTAAAGACCTGTTTGATGTTTGCTAATCTTCTCTTCCTCATCACATCTCTTCTACCTATAGTCTTCACAAATTTTGCTCTATGACCAAATGAACTTTGAATTCCTTGTGTGTGTGTGTGAATGTGCTTGGTCATGTCCAACTCTTTGTGACCCCATGGACCTGTATCCCGCCAGGCTCCTCTGCCCATGTATTTTCTTTAGTCTCCTAATTCCTTTCTCTACTTAACCACACATTTAATTCCTGAGTAAATATTGTTGTATATATGTGTATATACACTGTAACGTACATATACTCCATATAGGTGTTATCTTCACATTTTTCAATATTTCTACTGTTACAGTTTGTTTGATCAAGCTTCATGACTCACTTGCATCATTGCACAAACTCACTAACTTGCTCATATGCTTTCTTTCTTGCCCTGCTAAAGTCTGGCTTTAATATAGCAAATAAAGTGATATCTTAAAGTGTAATTCAGGTCCTGTTATCTATCTGCTCAGAACTTTCTAATATCAGCTGATTCTTTCAGAGAAATTCTTAGATTATAGAAGACTATGAGGCCCTTGGTAATCTAACCTCCAATGATCCATTTTCTACTCTTCTCCCTGTAACTCCTTCAAACCTGATAATATTGGCCAGTTTGCTATTCCTCCAATAGTCAAAAATGCTCTCAATTTAGAAAATTTTATAACGAGGTTCCCTTGTGGCTCAGCTGGTAAAGAATCCACCTGCAATGCTGGAGACCTGGGTTCGATCCCTGGGTTGGGAAGATCCCCCGGAGAAGGAAAAGGCTACCCACTCCAGTATTCTGATCTAGAGAATTCTATGGACTGTATAGTCCATGGGGTCACAAAGAGTCAGACACAACTGAGCGACTTTCACTTTCACTACCTACAATGTTCTTTCCTTGCATTGTTCAGGACTAGCTCCCTTATCTCTTCTAAATATTTGTAACAATGTATTTCACAATGGAGCATACTCTCATCATCCTAGTTAATACTGCAACATACTACATCTCTGTATTCTTAGCTGTTGCTTTTTTTTTTTAATAATGGGCTTATCATATTAGTGTTTTTTCTGCAGAAAAGCTCTATAAGGACATTTTAAGAAATTAATTTAATTTAATCCCTAATGTATCTCAAGCACCTAGAATAATTCCTGTCATAGACTGAGTACTAAATTCCTATGTGTTCAGTAAATGAATGGCCTGTCTCTTGCAGTGTAAGTTAGCAGTTCTCACAGGTAGTCTATGAAAACCTGTATACATGCTAAGTCACTTCAGTCATGTCTGACTCTTTGCGGCCCTATGGACTGTAGTCTGCCAGGCTCCTCTCTCCATGGGATTCTCCAGGCAAGGATACTGGAGTGGGTTGCCATTTGCTTTTCCACCATGAGAACCAGAGGGACCCTAAATCATTTCAGGGTCCATGAGATCAAAGCTCCTTTCATGAAGATACTAGGACATGATTTGCCTTTTTACCATGTTGCATTTGCCCTGCCGAAAAACATGGCTATGGCTTCATAGCCATACATAAACAGGGGAAAAAAAGAAAAAGAAGCCTGTTTCAACTAAGAATGCCCTTATTTAGGCAGTA
Source organism: Bos mutus (assembly GCF_027580195.1). NCBI lineage: Eukaryota > Metazoa > Chordata > Mammalia > Artiodactyla > Bovidae > Bos > Bos mutus. Next base: position 45,814,526 of record NC_091642.1, on the reverse strand, counting down.
AAACTTGTTACTTTTAACAAATATCAACTCTTGACTAAAAACTTTTTCAACATTTTCTATAATGAAATAAGAAGTAGGTATAAAGCACTTCTGATGTGTATGAAGGTTTCATGGCTGTCTCAGAGAAAAGCTCTATGCAAGTTGAATTAGCTGCTTTTTTCAAGGAATGGCTTTTATTTGAAAAAAAATAACTTAGAGATAAAATATGATTATTCAGACTTGAATTTTTGATGGGCATTTACACAAAAATAAATGAGGTGAGACTGTCAATTCAAGGAAAACAACTGACAGTATTTGTTGTTAATGATGACATTCAAGCCTCCAAGTACAAATTAGTATATTGGGAAGCATGTGTTCACCACTGTGAGTTTGACAGCTTGCCATTACTGAGAGATTTTTCTGATGAGATCAGTGGTAATATTAAAGAATGTGATTTTTTTTCTTGGTATTGTGTAATATAATGTGTCAATATTTGAAAAACTGGCAATATTCAGTGAACTGATATTTTCCAAATGACCAATGCAAGATGTTTTTATTTTTTTTTTATTTTATTTTTTTTTTAATTTTAAGACACTGTGCTTTCTGCAGGAGTGCCGAAAAGCACCACAAGCTAACTGAGAAGGGAGCACGGTGCTAACAGTTTCAACCTCAGCAAATGAATGATCACAAGATGTTTTTAAAAATTCGTAGGCAGAAGGTCCATTCAAAGTGCAAGACCGATAAAGTAATTTTAGTCTAACTGAACATGATTTTAGATTTTACATTGAAACTAATCTTGAAGAAACTACCACTTGAGTTTTGAGTTTGCAGACAACATACACAATCATTTGAAAGCAAAAAAAAAAAAAAAAAAAAAAAAAAAAAGATACCTCTTCTTTTTCAAGAAAAGTGAGATTGTGCCAGAGACCAGTTAGGAAGAAACAGTGACCAGACCAAGCAAGAAACTGTGTGAACCTCTAGAATTTTGCTGTCCATTGTGTTAACTCTTTGCTATATGTGGCTTCTGAGCACTTGAAATGTGGCTAGGTTGCATTTAGACATACTGTGTAATATACACAATGGACTTCAAAGACTTAGTATGAAAAACATGTAAAAACTCTCCTTAATAAGTTTTTTAGCTTCCCTGGTGGCTCAGATGGTAAAGAATCTACCTGCCATGCAGGAGACATGGGTTCAATCCCTAAGTCAGAAAGATCACATGGAAAAGGGAATGGCAACCAAATCCAGTATTCTGGCCTGAAGAAGTCCATGGACAAAGGAGCCTGGCAGGCTACAGTCCATGGGGTCACAAGAGTCAGTCAGGAATGACCCACTAACATTTTCACTTTTTCTAGACTGATTAATATTGGAATGATAATATATTGATTATATTAGGTTAAGTGTATTATTGAATTAATTTCATTATTTTTTCTCTTTCTGTTGTGATTACCAGAAAATTGAAAATTACATATCTGGCTTTCTTTTTTTTTTGGTCTCACGTTATGTTTATATTGGACTGTACTATCTAAACTATTTAAGAAGTGAATAGGGAAAACAAAAGAATTATAAGAAGTTTATGATAAATAATTAAAAAGATTCAGAATCTGTTTTTAAAATTATGTGTTGCGCAAATATTAGCTTTTTCTTTTTTTTCTTTTGATTGTACCTAGTAATTTTAACCCAAATACAAAAATAAACCCTCCCCCCACCAAAAAAAAGATATTTAGAAAAAGTGTCATTAGTAATTAAGGCATAAATAATTAAATGAAGCAATTTTAAAGCAGAATTTAAAAAATTTTACTATAATAAACTGAAGTGCATTTGCATAAAGGCTCTACTGAAAATGTAATATAAACAAAATATAATAATCTTAAACATAAATATCTTTGCTATAGATGATAGAAGAAACCAATGATTCAAGGGCATGGAAATTTTTGGAAGATCAAAATTTAAACTATAATAGCTTGTTGTCTTCATATGCACAAAGTATATATATGTTCTACATAAATAATGTGTATATGTCAATACTTTTACATATATTTAAAATTTTAAATCTAACTGTTTGTAGATAAGTCTGAGATAGTTACTTCTGGAGAAGGCAATGGCACCCCACTCCAGTACTCTTGCCTGGAAAATCCCATGGATGGAGGAGCCTAGTGGGCTGCAGTCCACGGGGTTGCTAAGAGTCAGACACGACTGAATGACTTCACTTTCACTTTTCACTTTCATGCATTGGAGAAGGAAATGGCAACCCACTCCAGAGTTCTTGCCTGGAGAATCCCAGGGATGGGGGAGCCTGGTGGGCTGCCGTCTATGGGGTCGCACACAGTCAGACACGACTGAAGTGACAGCAGCAGCAGCAGCAGCAGAGTTAAATGCAGTCTGAGTTTTTATTTTATCAGAATTAAAAATGCATTACTTTTTTATTTTAAGTGTACAAAATCATGTTTTCAAAATCATTTTCAAAAAATCTTTTTGAGAAATTATAAGCTTAATATGGATATATTCCAGAGGACTTTAAATCTTGATTCAGTTTGTTTAACAAATTAAAAATTCTCTTTGAAGTAATTTATCCTTCTGAATAAAGAGAAAGTACTGACAGTCTTTTAAACATAAATGGCAGAGTTACTTATAAGTTCAGGGCCAAGTATTGCTTCTCAATAGAGTACCCAGCACATGAATTGACTGCATTCCAACTCTTTACTTGTAAAACAACCTTCAAAACTTAGAACTTATTTATGCAAAGGGAAATGTTACCTTTCCCCCATACTGAATAAAACATTCTAGTGTTTCACTGATCTACAATTAGGGGAAATCAGTCAACCACGTGAAATCAATCCCGGTGTTTGTTTTGATAGACTGACTGTGTGACAGAAAACTCCAAAATTTCAGTGGTTTAAACTAACAAGATTGGTTTTTGCATGACCCAACAATGAGAGCATATATGGTCGGGTGATGTTCTTGACAGCTCTTGCAAATTGAGATTCAGTGGCTCAGTTCCCTTCCATCATGTGTCTGTGTCCTGCTCTATGGCTTCCTTATTCAAACAGATACTGCCCAAGAAAGGGAAGGTTCACATATGGGATAGATTAGAGAGTATTTGTTTCTTCTTTTGCACTGACTTCCATTGATCAGAACATCATATGGTTCCATCAAACTCCAAAAGAAGCTGAGAAATCTGCTCTTATTTAGAAAAGAGTCCATGATTACTATTTGTTTCAGGCTGTTTGTTTTGGATCTTTTTTTTTTTTAATGTTCTCTCACCCAATATTGAAAGAGGAAAAAGGAAGGGAGGAAGAGATGAAGGAAGAAGGAGAGGGAAGAAAAGAAGAAAGAGAGGGAAGGAAAGAAGAAAGAGAGGGAAGGAAGGAATAAAGGAAACACAGTTTCACAAAACTCATAGATTTTTCTAGAGATTTTTATCATGTATTTTTACTACTAAAAACTAAAACAGGAAGCAAAACAAATAACAAAAAAAGTTATATGTAATATGTAATGTTAGTCCTTTTTATTTTTTTATTCAGGAGTGATGCAAAAAGATAAAATAGAGTTACAAAAAAAAACTGTGATAATCCCCTTTTTCTAATGAACTTAGATTTTTTTGTGTGTGTGTGAGGACACAGTCAAGATTCATGTACATGTTTAAGGAAAATTTAAACATTTGATCCCAGATACCTATAATGAGTTAGAGATACAGGTTGGAACTGCCAATGTTAGCAATTTGCTGATAGCAACTTGGTAATAAGATAGACTCCTGGCTCAATATAGTTTATCTGCACACATGAATTATTAGGCCCACATTCTGGTTTGAAAGATTTCAAATTAGTTGTAAATATTTCACATCTTGTCTCTTTCCTTGAAAGATGGAAAACTACAGCAGATCTGGATCTGTTTACCCACATCACAATACTCAGTAGAGATGAGAAGTAGCTGAGTTCTTCAGAGGAGTAATATGCTCTCTGATTTGAGAGCCTGCCAATTCTCCCTATTATTTCATACTTTTGACAGCTTTCCTCATTTAGGTAACCTGCCTGGTCCCTGAAGAAGTTTGAGCTTATGACTTCTGATACGGCATGTATGGGCAACTACATGCAGAGAATTGGGAGCTTATATAAAAAATATATGTAAACATGAGGTTGAAAGTGAAAGTCGCTCAGTGGTGTCTGACTCTTTGTGACCCTATGTACTCTATAGTCTATGGAATTCTCCAGGCCAGAATACTGGAGTGGGTAGCCTTTCCCTACTCCAGGGGATCTGCCCAACCCTGGGATCAAACTCAGGTCTCCCTATTGCAAGTGGATTCTTTACCAGCTGAGCCACCAGGGAAGCCCAAGAATACTGGAGTAGCCTATCCCTTCTCCATGGATCTTCCCAACCCAGGAATCAAACAGGTTCTCCTGCATTGAGGGTGGATTCTTGACCAACTGAGCTATCAGAGAAGCCCAAAATATGAAGTTATTCCCCAGAAAATTTATATTCAGATATATAGTGCTAAATATGCCTATTCCAGAGTATTAAATTAATAGTCCTGGTGTATATGCATTTACACAATTTTAATTGTGTATAATATTAGATACATATTTTTAATTTTAAAATTTAATATTACAAACTGCCATTACTGCATGGCAAATAGAAGGGGAAAAGATGGAAGTAGTGACAAATTTCCTCTTCTTGGGCTCCAAATCACTGCGGACTGTGACTGCAGCCAAGAAATCAGAAGATAATTGCTTCTTGGCAGGAAAACAATGACAAACCTAGACAGCATGTTGAAAAGCAAAGATATTACTCTGCTGATAAAGGTTTATATAGTCAAGGCTATGGTCTTCCCAGTGGTCATGCCTGGTTGTGTGAGTTGGACTGTAAACAAGGCAGAATGCCAAATAATTGATGCCTTTGAACTGTGGTGCTGGAGAAGACTCCTGAAAGTCCCTTGGACAGTAAGGGGATCAAACTAGTCAATCTTAAGGGAGATCAACCCTGAATATTCACTGGCAGGACTGATGCTGAAGCTGAAGCTCCAGTATTTTGGTCATGTGATGCAAACTGACAACTCATTGGAAAAGACCCTGATGCTTGGAAAGATCGAGGGCAGTAGGGGAGAAGAGGGCATCAGAGGATGAGATGGCTGAACAGCATCACCAATGCAAGGAACATGAACTTGGGCAAACTCTGGGAGATGGTGAGGGACAGGTAGGCCTGGCGTGCTGCAGTCCATGGGGTCACAAAGAGTCAGACACAACTGCGTGACTGAACAACAACACTTGTGTATAATATACACGCAGGACAGTACATTTTTTAATGTCTGGGTAATAAAAGAGCACATGTTCTGGAGTCTGTGTTTAATTGGGACCAAGATATTAATGTCTCTTTGTTTTATTAGAGACATATTTTAAAATTGGATATGTAAAATTTTTTCATATTTAAAAATTGGAATGATACTGTAACTACCTGATACAATGATTTATAGAATTACATCAGTGTCAATTCCTGTGTGTATGCGTTTGTTAAGTACTTTCAGTTCTGTTCAACTCTTTGCAACCCTATGGACTGTAGCCCACTGGGCTCCTCTGTCCATGGGATTCTCCTGGCAAGAATACTAGAGTGAGTTGCCAAGCCCTCCTCCAGGGGAATCTTCCTGACCCAGGGGACGAACCCATGTCTCTTCAATCTCCTATGTTGGCAGGCGGGTTCTTTACCTGGGAAGCCCATTAATTCTTGTACTTTTGAGCGAAATAGTAAAACATGTGTTGTAAGCAGAGAATAAATGCTATTATTTTTCTCCCATTTTTCTAAATAAGAACATAGAAGGGAGTCTAAATATTACATGGACGAATGGATTCATAAACAGTGTTAAATTAGCTTCTTTCAGCCCCATCTGAAGTTTCTATGCATTGTCATTGTTTTAGTCACTAAGTCGTGCCCAGCTGTTTGTGATCTAGCGGACTATAGTCCACCAGGCTTCTCTGTCTGTGGTATTTCCCAGACAAGAATACTGGAGTTGGTTGCTATTTGTTCCTCCAGGGGATCTTCAAGACCCAGAGATCAGATCTGTGTCTCTTGCATTGGCAGGTGTATTCTTTACCAGTGAGCCACCAGGGAAGCCTGAGTTTGTATGTGTATACCTCTTTATCTACACAAAGTTGGCTAATGCAGGCATGATTCTGTATTTGGTGATCTCATGGAATGAATTATTCTAACTGTCCATGTCCCAGATTCTTAATGACAATGAATAAAGGATCTCTTAGGATTTATAAACCTTAAAAGCTTAGTTTTCTATTTTCCTGAGTGTTCTTAAATAACCCAGGTTTTTTAAAATTTACAAAACCACATTTATTTTATGCTTTTGTAAAAGTCAAGAAAACAAATGCAAAACCAACAATAGTCGAAGTCACTTAGGCTTCTATAACATCTAAGTAAGCAAGTATTCTGTCATTCCCAATCTGTCCCAACATGTATAACAGAGATGACGTAGTTAGAAATACCATTTGTGCTTAAATTGGAAACCGCTATGTCTTTGCATAGTAGGAAAGAAAAATGTTAATTTGATTATAGAAATGTTAACGAGTAAAAGCCAAATGAATTCTATTTTTGTCTTTCAGGTCTCTGTGGTCAATCAGCTGGATATGCAAGTCATTGTTTCTAATGTGCCCCCTACTCTAGTGGAAAAAAAGATAGAAGACCTTACAGAGTAAGGGTTTTTCTTTACTTACATATTTGTTTTCATATGGCTACAGTTTTTTTCTGAATTAGGTCATTTTGATCATTACAATGTTCAGACTAAACACACATTTTTAAAATACCTTCTCAGAATTAAACTTAAGTTATTTTTTTATTGAAACAGGTAACTTCATTTGAAGTTGGGATGATCTAAGATTCTTCAAATAAGAATGAAAATTAGATGTGAGATCTTATTATTCAGAATGTTTTGACTGATGGGTCAACATAAATTCAAAATACTGTACATAAGAAATAAGCATAACTATTTGAGTATATATCTTGATTTTGTGGCTCCAGAGTCTTCAAAAAGCTCATTATCTCAGCAATCTAGCTAGTCCAGGAAATGCTATTATTTCTCAGAATGATGTGTCTAAATGGCTAAAGCTTATTCTTTTATAATTTTTAAAGAATGTTAATTCTTTCATATTTTCCTTCTAAAATACATACATGTCCCTCTGCCTTTTTAACAGTGTATACTCTACATGGCTGAATATGTTAGTGTTGTCTCAAAACTGTGATTATGAATTCACAGTTTCCTAATATTCTAAATATTATCAAGGAATATTAACATGTCTTTACTATTTCACCTTTAACTACCCTAACCTAGCCTGTATCATTTAATAACTTTACAGTGATACTTAGGAGTTATTCCTTGTCTTCTGTTGAATTCAACTTGACAGATGTCAATTACTATCAATTTGCCTCTTTCAGGTAAAACATCTTTATATTTCTGTGTTGCCAGAAGAAACTATAGATGGTCAGATAGTTAACCTGCTACTAACTATGTGTCAAATAAAATACAATAGGCACTGGATTAAGACATGAGTGACTCTCCGATAATAAGAGCATATGTGGTTTGCAAGAATTACTTCCTGGTGCTTCACAAAATTTAACCTTTTTTCGCCACATAAAACATCCTATGAAAGAGGTGATTATCAACATTTAAGCATGGAATAGCGATTAGAGAGTATCTTGTTTGCGTCTGTAAAAGTGGTTTATATATGCTTAACTTTTACTAAATAGTAGTTGATTACACCTGTTTTAATGTCATCTATTGAAACAGGCTTTTTCTGATTACCATCCAAAAGAGATGACACTCTTTTCAACCCCTGCTTTTGTTCAAAGCATGTTTAATATTTATATTGTACATCAATTTAACATAAGCTTTATAAAGATAGGAAATCTGCCTTTCACTACTATAATTCCAGTTATATAGTAAGCATTTGATGCATTTTCCTGAATGAAAGTTTTGTGATCCCATGGACACAGGAGGCTGCCAGGCTACAGTCCAAAGGGTCGCAAAGAGTCGGGCATGACTGAGTGACTAAGCACATAAGTAAACCTAAATTTACTAGTGCAGTAAGCATAGCAGGTACATGCCAGATTCCCTTTTACAGGATGTCTTTTCCTTGTTTGTTTTCTACAATCTGTGTTAATTTAGAGATTTTTAAGGACAAAAATTTTGGATCCCTGTTTAAAAAGAGACTTTTTCCAGGGAAGTTTTATGTCATTGTAAAATAGAGCAGAAGATAAAGAGAATGCCCATCTACTTCTTCTTTGACCCACCTCATACATAGCTTCCCTCACTATCCATATCTTGCACCATAGTTCATTTGTTACAATAAATAAACTTATATTGACGCATCATAATCTATAGCCTACATAGTCTGCATCGTCTCAAATCCATAGTCTACATAGTGTTCACTCTTGGTTGTATATCCTGTGGTTTGGACTACTGTATCTATCATTGTAATATCATACAGAATAGATTCACTACTCTAAAAAACCCTCCATGCTCCAGCTATTCAAACCTTTCCCACTAACCCCCAGAAATCAGTGTCTCCATAGTTATATCTTTTCCAGAAGATCATGCCCTTGGAATCATATAGTTTATAGTCATTATGATTCCTCTCGAAATCAACTTTAGTAGACAGAAGATGGAAGTAGCGACAGACTGTTAGATCTGATTCAGCACCATGAAGCCCCAAATGCTCCATGTCCCAGGGCAGGGGGTGAGATAATGGAGGGCATAATGAAAGCATACACACAGACGAAGTAGACAGCAGCGTGCCAACTTGGTACTTAAAAATAGGAATTTATTATTCCAATGATCAGACTAACCATTATATATATGTTTCCTGTAGGTATTCCTAGATAAGTCAGATCACCTTCAAAGCCATCTTCTGTATTTCCTGAGACATCCCTACCTTAAGATAGGAAAACAAACTCCATATGATCATCACTTTTATTTTTCTCCTTTGTATGTGCTTTCAGTCTCTGAGCTGTGTCTGACTCTTGAGACCCAAGGCTTTAGCCCGTCAGGCTCCTCCTCTCCATGGGATTTTTCAGGCAAGAATACGGGAGGGTTGCCATTTCCTCCTCCAAGGGATCTTACTGACCCAGGAATCAAACTCACTTCTCCTGCATTGCAGGTGGATTCTTTACTGCTGAGCCACTAGGGAAGTGGCCAGATCATACTCCAAAGTGTTCCTGATACACACAAAATCAGCACAAATTGGAAGAGTAGATCAAAGAAAAATGTAATGATCTAATAAATTCATTTCATGATTGGGAAGATTTTTCATAAGATATCAATGTCCTTTGATAACTAAGAGTATGATGCCTGGAAAATAGAATGTTCAAAGAGTAAATCTTAGTTGCTATAAGAATGATAATAATTACTTCCCACTTTCTTGTAACTGGCTTAAATAGCTCTACTAATTTTTTTCTTTTATTACTTTGTTTTTTAATGCTTATAGAAGTAACCAAATGATCTTTTGCAATGAAACACATATCTTTTTAATTATATTAATACACTCAGCAAATTCTCCCATAATGGAAATCTGTGCCCCTTATGAGTGGCCTCTCATGTTTGTGTTTTGAAGCATCTTAGATTGATCTTAGCATTTATCTCTTTGTGAGCATTGTTTTTCTGTTACAAATTCTTGAGATTAAGGCATAGGAGAAACAGCTGTGAGGGTAAGGTTAAGGAGATCTTATTATAACATACAAATGATTGGCAATAGTGTCTAAAGAAGCTAAAAATTGTTTGCATTTTGTGTCTTCCTCCTTGCTCTTTTCACTTCACCATGAAGCTCGTATAAATAAAAGATGCTTGGGATTCTAAAATTTAAATGGTAAGAATATGTGGAAATGGCATTTTCAAAAATATAGATAAAATAATTTAGAAATATTGTGTTATAATATAAATCAGAATTGGTAACTTAGGTCTCAGAGTTGGTCAAATGCTTCTTATTTTCTAAATACAATATGAAAATTCAGTGAAATTAAGACTTTATTGATGTAGTTATTGCTTTGGTGTGGAGGAGCCTAATAGTTCATGAAAAATTTACAAAGCATCTGAAATGAGTCTGTGTAATTAATCTATAGCTCCTGGAATAGAGCTTACAAAACATACTTTAGAAATCTAGCCAAAATGTGTATTTCTGGGATAAGAATTATAAAATCATTTCAGAAGAAAATCTAGGAAACAATAAAAAATAAAAGCCAGCACTTATATAGTCTTATATCTGCATAAGACTTAGAGTTGAGGGGAAAGGTGGAGTTGAAAGGCAAATCAATAAACACATTATCGTTGATCATTTTTATCTACATTTTGCTCTAGAGTTTGGAAGCTCAGGGAATTTTCTATAAAGAGATATATTAATAGTTTACTAATAATAAATTAAAAATAATATTTGTACTTTTAATGATATTTAAATTTTGCTGTTTCATTAACTTAATTTTGTTATTAAAATGTTTAAATGTTAAAAATAATTAGTATTCATCATAGCAAAATCCTTTTGTAAATAACACTTTCTTTTCAAGAGCAGGTAAGGCTGGTTTAGTTAATGGGCTCTAAATTAGTGAATCTTAATTTGGAGCATTATATTTTGTAAAGAGAAAAAGTTACAATGCTTGTTTTTTTCTATTCTAACTCCTATAAGAAAACACTTTAAAGAAAATCTTGGGTGAAATTCCCAATTGATAAATTAGCAGTTTTTCCTAGGAAGGCTTTTCCTTTTCAATTCACAGGATCTAGGCTTAAGCCCTGGTCCTCTAGTGGTTAGGAATTCTTGGACCAGGAAATTAAACTTTTTGATTCCTATATCCATATCTTGGGACTTCCCTGGTGGCCCAGTGGTAGAGAATCTGCCTGCCAATGTAGGAGATGCTGGTTCAGTCCCTGGGTTGGGAAGATCCTGTGGAGAAGAAAATGGCAACCCACTTCAGTATTCTTGCCTGGGAAATTCCATGGACAGAGGAGCCTGGCGGGTTACAGTCCATGTCATTGCAAAAGTGTCCGACGTGAGTTAGTGACTGAGTATGCATCCATATCCTGAAGCTGGAAATTTAGTCATTAAATAAAGAGTAGTTCTTAGTTGTAAGCACTGAAGATTTAACAGTCAGATCAGATCAGATCAGTCGCTCAGTCGTGTCCGACTCTTTGTGACCCCATGAACCGCAGCACGCCAGGCCTCCCTGTCCATCACCAACTCCCGGAGTTCACCCAGAGCATATTGGGCACCCACTGACCTGGAGAGTTTCTCTTTCAGTATCCTATCATTTTGCCTTTTCATATTGTTCATGGGGTTCTCAAGGCAAGAATACTGAAGTGGTTTGCCATTCCCTTCTCCAGAAGATTTAACAGTGAACTTAAGCAAAGTCCTTGTTCCCATGAAAATTACATTCTGTTGGGGAAAAACAGCAAATAGGATAAGAATAATAAATAATACACAATTTGATGTCAAGCACTAATAACTATAATAAAAATAAGTAAAACTAACAATATATATTATGAAACAGATGTATTATTTCATATAAAATGATTGAGGAAAACCTTTCTAATAAGCAGAAATATAGCAAAAACCTAAGAGAAGTGAGGGAGAAAGTCATTTGTCTGTGGTGATGTGGGGAGTCAGGAGTAGAGAAAGTTATCCCAGAGAGAGGACACTACATATATGGAAATCCAGAGTTAGGAATATATTTGTCATATCAAGGTATAGATGTCAATGTAGGAAATGAGTTATACAGGATCTCATAGGCCACCTGGATGATTTTAACATTTTACTTTGTGTAAAATAGAAAGTCCTGGGCTTCCCAGATGGAGCTAGTGGTAAGGAACCTGCCTGCCAGTTCAGGAGAGGTAAGAGATTTGAGTTTGATCCCTGGGTCTGGAAGATCCCCTGGAGGAGGATATGGCAACCCATTCCAGTATTCTTGCCTGGAGAATGCTATGGACAGAGGAGCCCGATGGGCTATGTCACAAGGAGTCAGACATAACTGAAGCAAACTTAGCATGCACACATGCATAGTAGATACTAGTTACATGTGGTTATCAAGGACATGAAAAGTGACAAGTCCAAATGAGAGGTGCTGCAAGTATAAAATACACACCAGATTTCAAAGACTTAATACCAAAAGAAGTAAAATATCTCCTTAATGTTTTTGTATGGATTATATATGAAATGATCATTTTGGATATACACAGCTAAATAAATATATTAAATTCACCTCACCATTTTTATCTTTAATTTTTTAATGTGGCTACAGAAAATTTGAATTTATATGTGTAACTTGTATTGTATTTCTTTTGGGCATTTTGCTTTAAATGTTATGCACAGAGAAATAACATTGTAGCTTTAAGTTTTAAAAGGTTGTTGAGTGGGAAATCAGGAGACTAGTTAAGAGTCTAGAGGAATCCTCCAGGAGAGGGATCAATGTGGCTTGAAATTGATGGTAGGTATGGAGACAGGGAGGAGTTAAGGATATAATTTTTGAAGATACAACCTACAGAATTTGTTATAAATTGGACATATGAGAAAAAGTAAGAAACAATAATGACTCCTAGGTGTTGGGTCTGAGCAAACAAAGCCAAATAATATTTGTCATACTTGAACACTGAAAAATTTGATAAAAATTATACATTCAAAAGTAATGGTATTGTGTTCTTGGAAAGGATTGACTTTATATGGCAATACTTGATTCATATCAATAAAGGCCCTGGATGTCAGTCCTCTCTCACCATCGTGATACTAATTTCCCAACTTAGTAATGGGACTAGAGCCATGAAATTAAAAGACGCATACTCCTTGGAAGAAAAGTTATGACCAACCTAGATAGCATATTCAAAAGCAGAGACATTACTTTGCCAACAAAGGTCCGTCTAGTCAAGGCTATGGTTTTTCCAGTGGTCAGGAATGGATGTGAAAGTTGGACTGTGAAGAAAGCTGAGCACCAAAGAATTGATGCTTTTGAACTGTGGTGTTGGAGAAGACTCTTGAGAGTCCCTTGGACTGCAAGGAGATCCAACCAGTCCATTCTAAAGGAGATCAGCTCTGGGATTTCTTTGGAAGGAATGATGCTAAAGTGGAAACTCCAGTAGTTTGGCCACCTCATGCGAAGAGTTGACTCATTGGAAACGACTCTGATGCTGGCAGGGATTGGGGGCAGGAGGAAAAGGGGACGACAGAGGATGAGATGGCTGGATGGCATCACCCACTCGATGGACACGAGTTTGAGTGAGCTCCGGGAGATGGTGATGGACAGGGAGGCCTAGGGTGCTTCTCTTCATGGGTCGCAAAGAGTCGGACATGACTGACCGACTGAACTGAACTGAAATGAAAGCTCCATTATCTGTTCCCCACAGTCACATTTTTAGCTCTACATTAAGATTTTTTTTTAATTTATCTCATTTATTCCATGTGAACTGAGTGCATTGTAAATATCAAGTATGGTGCTATCCAATCAAACCAATGAAAATATGTTAAAAAATATAGGCTGGGATGTATGAAATATTTTATTGTATTGAAAGTTTATAGTTGTATAGTTTTTCTTATCTACTATGTTCTAAATTGAATTGCTATAAATATCTCCAATCACATGCCAATTTTGTTCAAGTATTCTTAACACAAAGATGAAGTTGAAGAGGTTATCAACAGAGAATGACTATAAATGATCTAATTTTATCAGATTATCAAGCATAGATATTTCAATAGCAAAACTTTTGAAAATAATGTTTTCTGTAATAGGCATCTAATAGCTGTAAAATAAATTGAAGCCAGTCATAAAAATAAAACATAAACTCAATATAAAATGAAATCCATTTTTTTAATATTCAAAGTATATTTCATGATTCCTTTAAAAAATTATAAATGTAATTTGGTTTTATTCAGTCTAGGTGATTCATTGTTATGACACAAAAGGGATTCACCTACTAGTTTTCTAAAATACTTAGTTTGGGGCTTTATTTTCACAGAGAAAGAAGTAACTTCCTGTCTTTCCTAGCGGAAATACTCATTTTTCAACTCATTATGTTACAAGAACTTTTAGTATTTTACAAAATTAAGATAGCCCAGAATACAGTTTGACTTGTACAAAACAATATGTGATGTTGTTACTTATGTACTTTGAAGAAATAACCAAAGCAAATTATTTTTCGGACTTTTCTAGTAGCTCAGATGGTAAAGAATCTGCCTGCATTGTGGGAGACAGGGTTCAGTCTCTGGGTGGGGAAGATTCCCTGGAAAACGGAATGGCAACCCACTCTAGTATTGTTGCCTGGAGAATTACATGGACAGAGGAGCCTGGTGGGCTATAGTGGATGGAGTCACAAAGAGTCTTTTCAACTAGATTTTACTTTTTCTTTAGATTCTACTGTATTTTGATTCAGTGGAGTCACATATGTTGATGTGTTTGTTTTCAATAGGTTTATTCATATTTTAATGTCCGTACTCACCATTGATTGATTAGCACATTTCTGAATGCTTATAGTCAAAACTACCAGTTTCTCTTGGGAGAAAGAAAAAAGTATTGAAGGCTAATAAATGAGTGTTATAAATTTATATTTGCCGTCTGATATACATGATATAGAAAAATGTAAATACACGATTGTGTCCCTCTTCCATTCCTCTTAGCAGCATACAAACATATAAGGGAATTGCTGCATTTAGATTGTATATTTTGTCAGATTCAATATATTTGCTCCTATATATTGTTTTGCTTTTTTTCCCCCAGAAACAATGAAAACAAAGCAAAAAAAAAAAAAAAAACAAATAAACAATGCTTTTTTAGAATTCCACTGAGGACATTTTAATTTTATTTTTATTTTAAAATAATGTTTGATATATTTGAGCAACTGCTATTGTTTGCAAAAAGAGATAAGTAGAATCTTAACTGAAAATGAATTGAAATATTCATTTAAAAAAACCTGTTTTTTATTTTTAGGGCTGATAGAGATGGTTTTACATTTTTTTGTTTACCCTGTAAGGGGAATACAAACATTAAAAAATAAAGCAGTGTTGGAGCAAATATTCTACCTAAGAAAAGAGCAAGCTTAAAGCATAGGCAGAGCTACATTGTGGGAAATAAAAATAAATTTAATTCATAAAAGACAATTTTAATGAAGGTACATTAATATTGACTGTAATGTTTTTATTTAACTTATTATTTGTGCTATATATTTTAGAAGAATTTGAATAAATATTTTAAAGCAAACAATAGAGGGAAAAAAAGTAAAGTGTTATAATCTCTGTTTACTTTTCCCAAATATCATATCATTCAGTTTATTTTTCAGAGTTTTTTCTGGCACCAAGTAGAAAATAACTCAAAAGCAGTTGCAAGATGAAAATAATATCATGATATTATGATTCCATTAAAAACATGAATCACAGCTGCTTTATAAAGATTTCCAAGATACATAGTGGGCATTTTTTTTCCTTTCAAAATACTTATTTCTCTCATATTCTTTTGTTTTATGGTCCAGAAGTTTTGACAAATAGAACAGCTTATTATCTTTTATAATTATTTCCAGGCCATGGTACAAGATAAATATATTGTGTTCTTGTGCAGCCACTCAATTCAGATACCTGATCAGCAATGATCGGTGCCTTTATTCTCTTAATCATCTTTGTAGTTCTTCTCTTAACTTTTTCTAACTTTTATACAATTTACCTTTCTGTGCTGCTGTTTTACTAGCTCATGGAATAAATTCAATCACGTGTTTAGATAAGAAAATTCCATTTGTATCAGCAGCAACACAAACTATTTTATTAATAATTTCACTTATATCTAAGTTGTAATAGAGGTTACTTTTTTTTTTAATGTTTAACTTTATACAAGGAGAATTTAGACAGTTTATAATGATTCATACAGTGAAACAAGGTAAAAACCATTAAGTAAGTCAGAAACCGAACATGGCAAACGGAATAGAGAGACATTGTGGAAAGAATGAAAATAAGACTGGTAATAAAGAGGCCAAAAATCCTGCAGAGACACTGCAAAATAGGAAACAAACTTGGTGCTCATCATTTTAAGGCCAAAGTGAAAGAAGCACACAAAAAATTGGAAAAAATGTGAATCAGTTAAAACATTAAGAAAAAACAAACAACAAATCACTTCCATTGGAAATGCAGAACTATTTCAGAGTGAAATGCAGGACTGGAGGAAGGATTTTATCCTGTGGAACATCTTAGAGAAGATATCTCATAATGTCATTAACAAAATGTTCTACGGAACCTGGAATATTGCTGAGGATATGGTCTGGGTAAAGTCTCTACAAGTCTGTTTTATGAGAGAAAATTAGTTTAGAATATTAGGAAAGCTGCATATCCCTCTGGCCATCTGCAATGCCTATTGATTCTTTTAGCCAGGCTTTTGAAAAAATATTGACAGGTACCTGGAGTGGAGCTCCCTATGTTGCTAGTTAAATATAAAACATATTTATTCAACAAAAGGCTAAGTAGGGTTTGAAATCATGAAATCTGAGGAGTTTTTACAACCACCACAACATATAGCTCACATTTGTGGCATGTTTTTTATTTGTTGGGCTTTGTGCACTTAATTGGGTGTTATCTAAATAATGTCTTATAGAGGCCTTTGAGGTAGAAATCATTATTTTCCCCTTTGCAGAGAAGAGTTTCCTATAACTTTGAGAGGCTCAGTAATTTTCACAAACATACAGATGCCAGTGGTGGAAATTTAATTAGAATCTACATCTATGAGCTAACAGCAGGTTGGGTTCCTAACCACTCCCTCTGCACAATGCTTCTTAGAAGGCAGACCTATTTAGAAACCCAATCTATTTTGGGGGGTGGGTGGGTGGAGGAGGAGTGAGCTGCTCTAACACAAGGCCAGAAAAACCCATCAAATGGTAATTTTACTGTGGGTCATTCACACAAATAGGTAACTGAAAAGATGACTGGTGTAACAGTTTAGTGTAAAAAAACAAAAGCTAGCTATAAGTAATTATTTGTTTTAGTTATAAAACGATTTTAGTAAAGCTGTTATACTTATTTTTTTATAACCCAATTTCTGGTGAAATGCACATATAAGATATTGGATAAGTGAGGCTGTAAATGAAAATTTAGGGAATCGGAGTTGGTGATGGACAGGGAGGCCTGGCGTGCTGTGATTCATGGGATTGCAAAGAGTTGGACACGACTGAGCGACTGAACTGAACTGAACCAAAAATAACTACCTTTGATAATAAATCAGTTAACTGAGCCAGTTGTTCAATATTCTCTTAGTCTGTGATTTAAAAGAAGGTTTCACATAAAAAAAGTTTTTCTTTCAAAATTTATTATAAGAAGGCTATATAGATTGCAATGTTTAAATTAGAAACTAGTTTAAATTTTAAATAATTAGCTATCATGTGGTAGCACAGTAAAATGTTAGTCCCTTGGACTGCAAGGAGATCCAACCAGTCCATCCTAAAGGAGACCAGTCCTGGGTGTTCATTGGAAGGACTGATGCTGAAGCTGAAACTCCAGTACTTTGGCCACCTCATGCAAAGAGTTGACTCATTGGAAAAGACTCTGATGCTGGGAGGGATTGGGGGCAGGAGGAGAAGGGGACGACAGAGGATGAGATGGCTGGATGGCATCACTGACTCGATGAACCTGAGTCTGAGTGAACTCTGGGAGTTGGTGATGGACAGGGAGGCCTGGCGTGCTGTGATTCATGGGGTCGCAAAGAGTCGGACACGACTGAGAAACTGAACTGAACTGAATTAACTGATACATATATTTAGATATAAACATATGTGAACATATAATACTGTATTAACATATTTCTTTATAGAAACTTTGAAACTTTGTCTAAAGATCATGTAATAACCTATTACTAAATATTATGAGTATGCTACTAATCTTTTAAACTGAAGTAAAACAATAAACCCTAAATGTAAATTTAATTTTTTAAAGTATTATAATTATTATACCAATTCATTCACACTGTATTTAATTCTTCACACATCAGACAGTTTGTTGTTTTGAAAAATGTTGCCATAATTAAATACCATACTGCCAAATGTTTGATTATACTACTTATATTTTCAATTGATGTATTGCTTCCAAGAATTTAGATTCAGGGCACAATTAACATTATATAAGCATCATCACAGGCATCTCCCTTGATAAAGTGTTTGTGTATGACACAGATGTTACAGATTGATAAAGAGTATCAATTGATCAAGAGTATCCTTTTCTCTCTCTCCCTGTATGTGCATATGCACACACGCACACACACATATATTATATAACTTATTTTATTAAAGTTAGACTTCCCTGATAGCTCAGTTGGTAAAGAATCTGCCTACAATGAAGGGGCTGCTGCTAAGTTGCTTCAGTTGTGTCTGACTCTGTTCAACCCCATAGACAGCAGCCCACCAGGCTCCCCCACCCCTGGGATTCTCCAGGTAAGAACACTGGAGTGGGTTGCCATTTCCTTCTCCAATGCATGAAAGTGAAAAGTGAAAAGTGAAAGTGAAGTCGTTCAGTCGTATCTGACACCTAGCGACCTCATGGACTGCAGCCTACCAGGCTCCTCCGTCCATGGGATTTTCCAGGCAACAGTACCAGAGGGGGGTGCCATTGCCTTCTCCGACAGTGTAAGGGACCCCAGTTCAATTCCTCGGTTGGGAAGATCCCCTGGAGAAGGGATAGGCTACCCAGTATTCTTGGACTTCCCTTGTGGGCTCAGCTGGTAAAGAATCCACCTGCAATGCGGGAGACCTGGGTTTGATCCCTAGTTTGGGAAGATCCCCTGGAGAACCGAAAGGCTACCAACTACAGTATTCTGGCCTGGAGAACTCCATGGACTGTATAGTCCATGGGGTGGCAAAGAGTTGGACACAACTGAACGACTTTCACTTTCACTCCACTTTCACTTTAAGCAAAAGTTTAATAATTAAAGCCTTCAAAGTCATAATATCATAAATTGACAGTGACCTAGGGCATGCAAATACTTATACTGGTAGAATTTCTTGATGGAATTATGAACTGTAAATCCACATGACATTTTATTTCAAAATGTATGTGTGAACTGGCTTAATAAATTAATAAAATAATAAGGGCAATGTAAACATTAGCTTTAATTTATATTTGCCAATTCAAAGTAAGTACTTAGAGAGTTACATTTAAAAAAAATGAGGTTAAAAAAATTGGAAGCAACCCTTTATCTATGTACATATGAAGATGAAGGTCTAAAAATTCATTATTATGAATATCACACATATATATTTATATATATATGTATATGTGTAAAGTAATGTTATATATATATATATATATAGCATAGACAGATATTGTAGAAATGCTTAGGTATATGGACACAGATGATACATAGAAAGATTGATTTTTACAAAAGATGTTTGTATTCTAAAATACTTAAATTTAGTTTTAATGTATTTATCAGAAAAAGGTTAAAAAAAGACTTCAGATCTGAACTTATTTAGCTTTATCCCAAAATATCTCTAAATGTTTAAGGAAAAAAATCTTGATGATGAGAGAAAAAGAAAAGAATGAAGAGTACTTCAGTAAGAGAAACTTCAACTATGCTCTTCTACACCAGTTTAAAAGTAAACAAGACACTTCATTTACATTGATGATGTCCTCTGGTGTGTACACCACAGACTTGTGCTCAGTGATACAGCCATTTCCTCCAGAGTTTCATATCCTGCTTCTCTTTTAACAGGGCAAACCAAGCACATACCAGACCCTGAAGGCAATATATTTTTTTTTAATAGAGGAGAAAACAGGTCAATTTTGGCATCTGAAGTAAAAGTTATTTCCTGGTGCATCAAAATTCTTTAGAATATATTATTCCTCATTCCCCCAAATGCTTCACAGCTTGGACTCTATTTGTCATGTTTAGTTATTAAAATTAATTAATTTACATATAAATGTCTATATTTAGTAATCTGCATTCTAGAGTTAATCTTCAAGGATTAATAATATTAAGTTTTTAATAAGAAAAAGAACATTAAGGAAATTGTCTTTATTTGGCTATAAGTTATACTTTCAATTAAAATCATTATCCAATTAGAAAAAAAATGTGCTTTACAGAAAATTACCTATGGATTACTGTTCTTTCTTTTCTATTGAATATTACTAATTCTGTACTAAATGATATATCTTTTAGTTATTTGGTGGCTCAGTTGGTAGTCTGCTTGCAATGCAGGAGATCCAGGTTCGATCCCTGGGTGGGGAAGATGCCCTGGAGAAGGAAATGGCAACCTACTCCAGTATTCTTGCCTGGAGAATTCCATGGACAGAGGAGTCTGGTGGGCTACAGTCCATGGAGTCACAAAGAACGGGACAGGACTTGATAACTCACAGTTTCACTTTCACTTTAGTTATTTGTATTCACCTGAATAGCCTCTGAGGATTTTATTATAATCTGATAAATCAGGGAAGCAAAATATCTACATTCTTCCACCGCTACAGTTTTCTAAGTGTCTTTATACTCTGAGGGAAAGAAGCATCTGACTCTTGCACCTTGGTATATAGTTATTATGGCATTTATCGCAAAATCTGGTGAAAGGTGTAATTTATAACACCAAGCATATGAACTCAAGAGTTCTAAGACCCCATGGCTCCTATAAAGCACAGACAGCTTTATTTGTACAACATAGTTGGCATTTCTCATGAGCCATGTAAGAGCTCAATTGGTATCATAAATTTTAAGTCTAGACTTAAAGAGGACATGGTTGATGACCTCTTTGTACCTTATTCAGCTTCTAGCATCATTGGGAGTTAAATGTTCTAAATACATGGAGAATTTTTTTCAAGAGTTAGTATTAACTGCTGCTGCTGCTGCTGCTATGTCGCTTCACTTGTGTCCAACTCTGTGCGACCCCATAGACGGCAGCCCACCAGGCTCCCCCATCCCTGGGATTCTCCAGGCAAGAACACTGGAGTGGGTTGCCATTTCCCTCTCCAATGCATAAAAGTGAAAAGTGAAGGTGAAGTCACTCAGTCGTGTCCAACTCTTCATGCCCCCATGGACTGCAGCCTACCAGGCTCCTCCATCCATGGGATTCTCCAGGCAAGAGTACTGGAGTGGGTTGCCATCGCCTTCTCCATAGTATTCACTAAGCATTAGCAAAAACCAGGCTGTCATCATTTTTCATTTACTAAATATCATTTCAAGATGAGGGTGATTTTTTCCCCCAGTGAATCTGTCAGAATGTCATGTTTGTGCTTTGTTTGATTTATAGGATTTTGGATCGCTATGTTCAGGAGCAAATTCCTGGTGCCAAGGTTGTGGTGGAGTCCATTGGTGCTCGCCGGCATGGCGATGCCTTTTCTCTAGAAGACTATACCAAGTGTGACTTGACTGTCTATGCAATCGACCCCCAAACCAACAGAGCCATCGACAGAAATGAGCTTTTTAAGTGAGTACTTAATATTACCCATAAATAATCCTAATTTAAGGCTACAAGTACTGATTTATTTATTTTTTCTACATTTTCTTTTTTTAATATAAATTTATTTATTTTAATTGGAGATTAGTTATTTTACATTATTGTATTGGTTTTGCCATACATCAACATGAATCTGCCAAGGGTGTACATGATGTGTTCCCCATCCTGAACCCCCCTCCCACCTCCCTTCCCATACAATACCTCCGGGTCATCCCAGTGCACCAGACCCGGACATCCTGTATCATGCATTGAACCTGGACTGGCATTTCGTTTCACATAGGATACTATACATGTATCAATGTCATTCTCCCAAATCATCCCACCATCTCCCTCTCCCACAGAGTCCATAAGACTATTCTATAGGTCTGTGTCTCTTTTGCTGACTTGCATACTGGGTTACTGTTACAATTTTTCTAAATTCCATACATATGGGTTAGTACACTGTATTGGTGTTTTTCTTTTTGGCTTACTTCACTCTGTATAATAGGCTCCAGTTTCATCCACCTCATTAGAACTTATTCAAATGTATTCTTTTTAATGGCTGAGTAATACATCCAAGTCTATGCCCCAACCAGTAATGCTGAAGAAGCTGAAGTTGAATGGTTCTATGAAGACCTACAAGACCTTTTAGAACTAAAACCCCCAAAAGATGCCCTTTTCATTATAGGGGACTGGAATGCAAAAGTAGGAATTCAAGAAACACCTGGCTGCTGCTGCTGCTAAGTCGCCTCAGTTGTGTCCAACTCTGTGCGACCCCATAGAGGGCAGCCCACTAGGCTCCTCTGTCCCTGGGATTCTCCAGGCAAGAATACTGGAGTGGGTTGCCATTTCCTTCTCCAATGCATGAAAGTGAAAACTGAAAGTGAAGTTGCTCAGTTGTGCCCGACTCTTAGCGACCCCATGGACTGCAGCCTACCAGGCTCCTCCATCCATGGGCTTTTCCAGGCAAGAGTAGTGGAGTGGGATGCCATTGCCTTCTCTGCAAGAAACACCTGGAGTAACAGGCAAATTTGGCCTTGGAATATGGAATGAAGCAGGGCAAAGACTAATAGAGTTTTGCCAAGAGAACTCACAGGTCATAGCAAACACCCTCTTCCAACAACACAGGAGAAGACTCTACACATGGACATCACCAGATGGTCAACACCAAAATCAGATTGATTCTATTCTTTGCAACCAAAGATGGAGAAGCTCTATACAGTCAGCAGGAACAAGACTGGGAGCTGACTGTGGCTCAGATCATGAACTCCTTATTGCCAAATTCAGACTTAAATTGAAGAAAGTAGGGGAAACCACTAGACCATTCAGATATGACCTAA
Source organism: Bos mutus (assembly GCF_027580195.1). NCBI lineage: Eukaryota > Metazoa > Chordata > Mammalia > Artiodactyla > Bovidae > Bos > Bos mutus. Next base: position 45,791,807 of record NC_091642.1, on the reverse strand, counting down.
ATCAAATCCCTTATTATACAGTGGAAGTGAGAAATAGATTTAAGGGACTATGTCTGATAGATAGAGTGCCTGATGAACTATGGATGGATGTTCATGACATTGTACATGAGACAAGGATCAAGACCATCCCCATGGAAAAGAAATGCAAAAAAGCAAAATGGCTGTCTGGGGAGGCCTTACAAATAGCTGTGAAAAGAAGAGAAGCAAAACGCAAAGGAGAAAAGGAAAGATATAAGCATCTGAATGCAGAGTTCCAAAGAACAGCAAGAAGAGATAAGAAAGCCTTCCTCAGCAATCAATGCAAAGAAATAGAGGAAAACAACAGAATGGGAAAGACTAGGGATCTCTTCAAGAAAATTAGAGATACCAAGGGAACACTTCATGCAAAGATGAGCTCGATAAAGGACAGAAATGGTATGGACCTAACAGAAGCAGAAGATATTAAGAAGAGATGGCAAGAATACACAGCCATACAAAAAAGATCTTCACAACCCAGATAATCATGATGGTGTGGTCATTGACCTAAAGCCAGACATCCTGGAATGTGAAATGGGCCTTAGAAAGCATCACTATGAACAAAGCTAGTGGAAGTGATGGGATTCCAGTTGAGCTATTTCAAATCCTGGAAGATGATGTTGTGAAAGTGCTGCACTCAATATGCCAGCAAATTTGGAAAACTCAGCAGTGGCCACAGGACTGGAAAAGGTCAGTTTTCATTCCAATCCCAAAGAAAGGCAATGCCAAAGAATGCTCAAACTACCACACAATTGCACTCATCTCACATGCTGGTAAAGTAATGCTCAAAATTCTCCAAGCCAGGTCAGCAATATGTGAACTGTGAACTTCCTGATGTTCAAGCTGGTTTTAGAAAAGGCAGAGGAACCAGAGATCAAACTGCCAACATCTGCTGGATCATGGAAAAAACAGAGAGTTCCAGAAAAACATCTATTTTTGCTTTATTGACTATGCCAAAGCCTTTGACTGTGTGGATCACAATAAACTGTGGAAAATTCTGAAGGAGATGCGAATACCAGACCACCTGACCTGCCTCTTGAGAAACAGGTCAGGAAGCAACAGTTAGAACTGAACATGGAACAACAGACTGGTTCCAAATAGGAAAAGGAGTACGTCAAGGCTGTATATTGTCACCCTGCTTATTTAACTTCTATGCAGAGTACATCAAGAGAAACGCTGGGCTGGAAGAACAAGCTGGAATCAAGATTGCCGGGAGAAATATCAACAACTTCAGATATGCAGATGACACCACCCTTATGGCAGAATGTGAAAAAAACCTCTTGATGAAAGTGAAAGAGGAGAGTGCAAAAGTTTGCTTAAAGCTCAACATTCAGAAAACTAAGATCATGGCATCTGGTCCCATCACTTCATGTGAAATAGATGGGGAAACAGTGTCAGACTTTATTTTTTTCGGCTCCAAAATCACTGCAGATGGTGATTGCAGCCATGAAATTAAAAGACGCTTACTCCTTGGAAGGAAAGTTATGACCAACCTAGATAGCATATTCAGAAGCAGAGACATTACTTTACCAACAAAGTTCTGTCTAGTCAAGGCTATGATTTTTCCAGTGGTCATGTATGGATTTGAGAGTTGGACTGTGAAGAAAGCTGAGCGCCGAATAACTGATATTTTTGAACTGTGTTGTTGGAAAAGACTCATGAGAGTCCCTTGGACTGCAAGGAGATCCAACCAGTCCATTCTAAAGGAGATCAGTCCTGGGTGTTCTTTGGAAGGACTGATGTTGAAGCTGAAACTCCAATACTTTGGCCACCTCATGCGAAGAGTTGACTCATTGGAAAAGGCTCTGATGGTGGGAGGGATTAAGGGCAGGAGTAGAAGGGGAGGACAGAGGATAAGATGGCTGGATGGCATCACCGACTCAATGGACATGAGTTTGAGTGAACTCCAGGAGCTGGTAATGGACAGGGAGGCCTAGTGTGCTGCAATTCATGGGGTCGCAAAGAATTGGACACAACTGAGCGACTGAACTGAACTGAACTGAATACTCCATTGTGTATATGTACCACAGCTTTCTTATCCATTCGTCTGCTGATGGACATCTAGGTTGCTACCATGTCCTGGCTATTATAAACAGTGCTGAGATGAACATTGGGGTACACGTGTCTCTTTCAACTCTGGTTTCTTCATTGTGTATGCCCAGCAGTGGGATTGCTGGGTCATATGGCAGTTGTATTTCCAGGTTTTAAGGAATCTCCACACTGTTCTCCATAGTGGCTGAACTAGTTTGCATTCCCACCAACATTGTAAGAGGGTTCCCTTTTCTCCACACCCTCTCCAGCATTTATTGCTTGTAGACTTTTGGATGGCAGCCATTCTGACTAGCGAGACAATCTCTTTAACAAGTGGTGCTGGGAAAACTGGTCTACCACTTGTAAAAGAATGAAACTAGAACACTTTCTAACACCATATACAAAAATAAACTCAAAATGGATTAAAGATCTAAACATAGGATCAGAAACTGTAAAACTCCTAGAGGAGAACATAGGCAAAACACTCTCCGACATAAATCACAGCAGGATCCTCTATGACTCAACTCCCAGAATATTGGAAATAAAAGCAAAAATAAACAATTGGGACCTAATTAAAATTAAAAACTTCTGCACAACAAAGGAAACTCTAAGCAAGGTAAAAAGACAGCCTTCAGAATGGGAGAAAATAATAGCAAATGAAGCACTTGACAAAGAATTAATTTCAAAAATATACAAACAACTCCTGCAGCTCAATTCCAGTAAAATAAACGACCAAATCAAAAAATGGGCCAAAGAAATAAACAGACATTTCTCCAAAGAAGACATACAGATGGCTAACAAACTCATGAAAAGATGCTCAACATCACTTATTATCAGAGAAATGCAAATCAAAACCACAATGAGGCTATAAGTACTTTAAGTTTGGTGGTGATTGATGGTTTAGTCACTAAGTCGCGTTTGACTCTTTTGACCCCATGGACTGTAGCTTGCCAGGCTCCTCGGTCCATGGGATTCTCCAGGCAAGAATACTGGAGTGGGTTGCCGTTTCTTTCTCCAGGCTATCTTCCCGACCTAGGAATCGAATGGTCTCCTGCATTGCCAGCAGATTCTTTACCAACTAAGCTACAAGGGAATCCCCACTTAAAAGTTTAAAACCCACCAAATTGTTCTTCAAAGTGAAGTGTGAGCAAAAAAAAAAAAAAAAATCTAAGAAGTAATGCCTAGGGTGCTCAAGCCTAGAATTTCCATGTCTGATTGAGATGTCAGAAGATCCGTTATGCTTAAGAGGAAGGAGCATCTCAGTGAGATCACCGTGCACCTTCTTCCACTCCTTCTCCACAAACCTGGCTCTTAAAGAGGAAAGCACAGATTCATTCTTAAAATGGCAGTGTGCCTGCAATGATGTTAATAGGCTTGAATTTTAAAAATAAGTCTAGTTTCTTCAAGGTCTTCCTGTATAGGCAAAAATTGGTGTCTGATTTTCCCCCTGACTTGCTGGTGGAGAGCAGATACAATCACTTCCACCTAAGTCCATGTGACATTTCATCCTGGTGTGAATTTGAATATATGAGTTATAAATCCTAAAATTAAGGAAATAACAGAATCATAAACAAAATGCTATTATAGAGTCTCCTTTGGAAGTTATTACAGCGTTTGTTGTTGTTAATTTCTCCTTTACTTTAGTGACACCTAGTGTTCAAAAGATTCTTGGCATGTAATTCTTATCCAAAGTAAAACATAGTAAAAATGCATATTGTTATGTAATAAAATGTGTATATTCCAAATATTCAGAGGTGTGTGTGTGTATATATATATGTATAAGCTACATATATATCTCCCAAACCCATTATTTCAGATTTTAGTTTTTCTTTGTCTCTCTATATAATAAACAGCATATAAATAAATAAATATAAGCATATATAAATTTACAGGTATGTCCATATATGGATGCATGTTTTTATTTAGTAAGCATATGTTTATCCATTTGTTTATTAAAACTCATAAATCCTGAATTTGTTTTTACTTTATATCTGTTCATCAGCATTCAACTATTCTTATTTAAACAACAATAAAATCCTGATTTAATATCAACTTAATTTTTTAAAAGACATAGTTGTCAAGTATCAATAATTAAGATAAAATAAATTTATATATCATAGATATTTGGGCCATTTGCAAGATAATATACTAATCACTGTGAGGAAACATAAATGACTGTAGCAATTGCTTCCTCTCAGGCTTTAGAATCACCATCCAAATGAAGCAGCATTTATGTCTACTAAGTCAATATTTGCTTGCTTTATTAATTTAAAAGTTTTTTAGGAATACACTTTAAATGCAATTTATATATGTTCTTTCTATTAATTGTCATTATTAACATTTATTTAAATTCATCTGCATTCGTTTATATACATATTGGTTTTATTTCCAAGTATAATGATAGATTGAATTTAAGTTGTTTTCCTAAATTTAAAAATATCTCTGTTCTTTAGGATGACAACCTGTCTCCAGAGAGTAAAATAATGTTGATTATTATTTGAATTGTACTTACAAATGTTTTAGAGATAAAAGATTTGGAAACTGAAGCCAATTTGATTTCAACTGACAGTATGAAGTGTAAGATACACAGTCTTCATTCTAAACAACTTTTCCCAAACCTACATTATATTGTGAAGAGTAGAACTCTAAATTCAATTCAATAACTATTATAGCCAAGAAGAAAGCCAAAAATATATAGTAACTATAAACTTTAAAAGATTATATTGAGGAGAGGACAGAATGTCTGTGAAGTATTAAAAATTTTTTCTTAGTAGTCTTCACCTTGAACTTATAGCTGTGAAACACTGGTCTAATTTAAACCCTAGAATTGTTTCTTGAAATGTTTTGTAGTGAAATTACATAGATATATTACATAATGCAAGGCTGATAATGCAAAGATATTATCAGACATTATTATCTATTCTAAAGTTATAAAATGCTTTGTATATTTACTTTTAACACTGAACGAATACACTAGGACATTAGGATTGTTGCCTAGTGTCCAGACCAATGGAAATAGGATTATCCTCTCAATTTTCCCTTATCCTAAATGCTAACTAACAATGTTAGAATTTGCTGGAAAAAGCATTAGAAACAAACAAAAAAAAAAAGTACTTCCTCCAAGGTGTTCACTTCAATTTTTGAAAACTGATTTAACTATATCAAAAATATTAAATAAACATCAGGTCAGTTCAGTTCAGTTCATTTCAGTTGCTCAGTCATGTCCGACTCTTTGCGACCCCATGAATCGCAGCACGCCAGGCCTCCCTGTCCATCACCAACTCCCGGAGTTCACTCAGACTCACGTCCATCAAGTCAGTGATGCCATCCAGCCATCTCATCCTCTGTCGTCCCCTTCTCCTCCTGCCCCCAATCCCTCCCAGCATCAGAGTCTTTTCCAATGAGTCAACTCTTTGCATGAGGTGGCCAAAGTATTGGAGTTTCAGCTTTAGCATCATTCATATAAATGTGTACAAAACTGGAATGACATTAATACTCTTTAATTACATATTTTATTTCAGGAGGTTATCAGTATTTTGATTTTTCTCATTTTGAGTTATCTGAATTGCTTAAATTTTTTGCAATTCATGCATATCATTTTTATCTTGCTTTTATTCTTTAGGTTCTTTGAGTATCTTTAATCTGCATTTTTGTCTGGGGAGTTTTTGTTCTTATTGTTTTCATTTCTGGAATATTCTCAGACAAAATATCTTCAAATATATCTTATACCCTATTCTGTCTTTATTCCTTTTCTGAGACTCCAATTAAAATTTGTTTTGTCCACATAGCTTTTGAGTGCTTTATTCTTGTTCTTCTTCCTTCCACCAACATTCTTGTCTCTTTGTATTTTTGTTTGGATAATTTCTGTTGCCCTTTTTTCAAGTTCACTGACTCATCTGTGTTAGCCTTTTGTTAAGCACATTAAAGGAATTCTTTATTTTTATGTCTTTCAAAAAAAATGTTTTTTCCTTTTTATTTGGTTCTTACAGTTTCTACCACCTTACTGAATTTCTCATTTCAGGCATGTTTTCCACCTTACACTAGATTCCATAAAATATTAATCAGAGTTGTATTAGAGTCCCTATGTGACAGTTCCCATACCTGAATTACCTGTCTAGTTCTCCTGCTTTCTGTATCTTTCAGCAGCCCCTGAATGTCTGTGATAGAGGGCTTTCTCTCCATTCTTACTCTCCTGATGTAGTAAACGGCACTTGCTTGCTGCTTGGTTCTACTCTTAAGGTGCGGATGAGACAATGATGGGTTTGGGAGGTTCTATTTTCTTGTCTAGTCTGTGTGCCTAGGACTCCTTGTGGCATCCATAATCTCCTTCATAATTATGGAGGCTCTTGTGTGTAGGAGAGTCCCTGCCCCTCCCCCACAGGTAGTAGACCTCTACTTTGCAGGGTCTTTGGCTACAGAAATCTCCTTCTTCTCTCCCAGATGGGGTGAACTTTGCTCATAACTCTTTTCCAGAAGCAGTGGACTTTCACTTAAGCTTTCCTTCCTCTCTATCTACGTAGCTCTTGCTTTGTATGAGATACAGGTCCAGGGAATTACAGAGAGCAGAGCACCCCAGCCTTAGCTGATTACTTCCTATATCCCTTCACTATGTAGAGGATTTTCTCTGGTTCCCTGCCCTGTACCCAGTCTATCTTTATGGTAGTCCATAGGAAAAAGTTTGCAAATGAGTGAAAATCCCATGTGTGTTTGTGGGTAACTTTTTCTAACTGTTACCCTTTGCAATTCAGATTTTTTTTTTTGCTTGCAAAAATTATAATTTCAATTTTATAGACTTTCCAGTCATTAGGATGGGTGCCACATTTTCCTGTGGCATTCTACCTGCTGAGCAGAAACAGACAATTCTATTTTAAAATAAAACTTAATTAAATTTGAAAATAAGCAAATACAATTTTAGCTTGTACGTATTTTTTATATGCCTAGGCTGCTTAACATTAGCCTGTTCAGATAGTAAATAAGAGATAAAGAAGAAGGTAGAAAAAGCTGGTATATTTTAGAAACTGCATTTATAATTGCAATGTTTAAAAATACATAATTTAAAATAAATCTAACTACCAAGGTCTGATAAAACTTCTTTCAACTTCCTAAATCCAGCAAAAAGAGTTAAAATACTGAAAATTCAAATAATTGGAAAACTAAATACTGGAACCTAGTTAAGAGAATTGTGGACTGGTGTAGAGAAAATAGTGATTCACCCCTGCTTTACTTTAGTAAGCAGATCTAAGTGGAAAGGATGTGGGCAGATATGTTAACCATTGCCCACTCTGTGAAACTATTTCAGAGACCCACAGTGTTTACTGATCAAGGAAATAAGCAGTTGTTCCCCCACCATTTAGATGTGGGCTTTTGAAGTACAAACACATTTTCCTGCTCACCCTCCTCCTCATTCTACATTGGTATGTACACTGTGACACTGAATCATCAAGGTAAAATGCAGGATGGTCTGTGGTTACATATTGTACTTTTTTTTCTGAGTTATTCATTGTTCTTTTTTTTTAATATTGGAATATAATTGCTTTGCAATGTTATGTTATTTTCTGCTTTACAACATTGCAAATCAGCCATATGTATACATATACCCCCTACCTCTTAAGCATCCCTCCCAATCCCCTTTTCTCTCCTCTAGGTCATCACAGAGACCCTAGCGCAGCTCCCTGTGCTATACAGTAGATTCCTGCTAGCTATGTATTTTACACGTGGTAATGTATATGGGCTTCCCAGGCGGATCAGTGGTAAAAGAATCCACCTGCCAATGAAGGAGTCACAGGAGTTGTGGGTTCAGTCCTTGGGTTGGGAGGATCCCCTGGAGAAGGAAATAGCAATCCGCTCCAATATTCTTGCCTGGGAAATCCCATGGACAAAGGAGCCTGGTGGGTTACATTCCATGAGCTCATAAAGAGTTGACTGTGACTGAGAGACTGAGCACAATGTGCATATGTCAGTGCTACTCTCTCAATTTGCCCTCCCACCCCCGCCAGCCCCGCTTCTTTGCAAGTGGTGTTCCACACAAGTAAATGGAGGCAGGGATATAAGTTTGCATGTGCTTCATCCACTGAGTGGATCAGAAGATATGAAACTGGCTTAGGAATTTACCTCATCTAGGGAAAACAGAGCAATATGGATTAACGTTGGCTAAATGCTAGGACTGGGCTTCCCTGGTGGCTCAGAGGTTAAAGTGTCTGCCTGCAATGCGGGAGACCTGGGTTCGATCCCCAGGTCAGAAAGATCCCCTGGAGAAGGAAATGGCAACCCACTCCAGTATTCTTGCCTGGAGAATCCCATGGATGGGGGAGCCTGGTGGGCTACAGTCCACAGGGTCACAAAGAGTCAGACACGACTGAGTGACTTAACTTTAACTAAATGATAGGACAATTGCACTCATCTCACACACTAGCAAAGTAATGCTCAAAATTCTCCAAGCCAGGCTTCAACAGTATGTGAACCGTGAACTTCCTGATGTTCAAGCTGGATTTACAAAAGACAGAGGAACCAGAAATCAAATTGCCAATATCCATTGGATCTTTGAAAAGCAAGAGAGTTCCAGAAAAACACCTTCTTCTGCTTTACTGACTATGCCAAAGCCTTTGACTGTGTGGATCACAACAAACTGTGGAAAATTCTTAAAAGAGATGGGAATACCAGACCACCAAACCTGCCTCCTGGGAAATCTGTATGCAGGTCAAGAAGCAACAGTTAGAACTGGACTTGGAACAACAGACTGGTTCCAAATAGGGAAAAGAGTACATAAAGGCTGTATATTATCACCGTGCTTATTTAACATATATGTAGAGCATATTATGCAAAATGCAAGGTTGGATGAAGCACAACCTGGAATCAAGATTGCCAGAAGAAATATCAATAACCTCAGGTATGCAGATGACACCACCCTTATGCAGAAAGTGAAGAAGAACTAAAGAGCCTCTTGATGAAAGTGAAAGAGGAGAGTGAAAATTTTGGCTTAAAACTTAACATTCAGAAAACTAAGGTCATGGCATCCGGTCCCATCACTTCATGGCAAATAGATGGGGAAACAGTGGAAACTGTGACAGACTTTATATTTTGGGGCTCCAAAATCACTGCAGATGGTAACTGCAGCCATGAAATTAAAAGGAGCTTGCTCTTTGGGAGGAAAGCTATGGCCAACCTAGATAGCATATTGAAAAGCAGAGACATTACTTGGCCAACAAAAGTCCATCTAGTCAAAGCTATGGTTTTTGCAGTAATCATATATGTATGTAAGAGTTGGACTATAAAGAAAGTTGAGCACCGAAGAATCCATACTTTTGAACTGTGTTGTTGGAGAAGACTCTTGAGAGTCCTTTCAACTCCAAGGAGATCAACTCAGTCAACCTTAGAGGAAATCAGTCTTGAATATTCATTGGAAGGACTGATGCTGAGGCTGAAACTCCAATACTTTGGCCACCTGATGTGAAATACTGACTCATTGGAAAAGACCCTGATGCTGGGAAAGACTGAAGGCAGGAAGAGAAGGGGACGATAGGGGATGAAATGATTGGGTGGCATCATCAACTTGATGGACATGAGTTTGAGCAAGCTCCAGGAGTTGGTGATGGACAGAGAAGCCTGGCATGCTACAGTCCATGGGGTCACAAAGAATCAGGCACGACTGAACGACTGAACTGAACTGAAATGCTAGGAAGGGATCTGTTCACTTCACCCTTAGACTTAAAAAGGATTTTGACAAGCAGCTAAGTAGACTATGGATGAGAATAAAGAACAAATATCGTGTCTTTATTGATCTTGAATCTGACAGCTTTATTTCCTTCCTAAAAGAAGTAAGCAAGGAGAAAAATAGTATCAGTAATAAATACTGAAAAACAAAGTAAAAGACATAACATTCTGATGACTCAGAGGTAGACTATATCTCTGGAAATAATTCTCTTATAGAAACCATTGGAAAACAGTTAAATATTTCCAACAGAAAACAAGACCATATAAGGCAAATGGTATATGTGTTTAACATGTCCTGAATCTTTATCTCTTTCTGGTAAAAAATGTTCCACAAAAGAATAGCGTGGTTGACCTTCTTCCACATGGTAGCAGGCTGGAACCCTCAGGCCATTTGGAGTATGCCTTTCCTCTGCTCACATTGACTACATGTGGATTAGTGCACATTCCAGAGAAGGTCAGTTAGATTTCATCTTCAAGGATTGACATGGATCTTGGGAGACAATAGAGCTCTTAGTCCTGAAATCAGAAAAAATATGAAACAAACAAACAAACCCTGAAGTTTGTTTGGGCTACATTTTTCCATCTTTAGGGAGAAAATCTTCTAAAATCCATTGACTATCCAAATTTGGACTTGCCTGTAATGAAAAGGCATATGAAAATCAAATTGGCAAAATGAAGTATAAATATAAGCTCACAGCATACTAAGGTAAAGAAAAAAAATGATAAAAGAGGTAAAAACAAACTTAGAGGACAATCAAGATACAGCCTGATAATTACACATATCTCTGGAAACAGTGAGAGACTATTTTGGGGGACTCCAAAATCACTGCAGATGGTGCCTGCAGCCATGAAATTAAAAGATGCTTGCTCCTTGGAAGAAAAGTTATGACCAACCTAGATAGCATATTAAAAAGCAGAGACATTACTTTGCCAACAAAGGTCTGTCTAGTCAAAGCTATGGTTTTTCCAGTGGTCATGTAAGGATATGAGAGTTGGACTGTAAAGAAAGCTGAGCACTGAAGAATTTATGCTTTTGAACTGTAGTGTTGAAGAAGACTCTTGAGAGTCCCTTGGACTGCAAGGAGATCAAACCAGTCAACCCTAAAGGAAATCAGTCCTGAATATTCATTGGAAGGACTGATGCTGAAGCTGAAACTCCAATACTTTGGCCACCTGATATGAAGTATTGACTCACTGGAAAAAACCCTGATGCTGGGAAAGACTGAAGGCAGGAAGAGAAGGGGATGATAGGGAATGAGATGGTTGGATGGCATCACCAACTCAATGGACATGAGTTTGAGCAAGCTCTGGGAGTTGGTGATGGGCTGGGAAACCTGGCGTGCTACAGTCGATGGGGTCACAAAGAGTTGGACACAACTGAGCGACTGAACTGAGCTGAGGTAAAAAATTGTAGTAGTTATCACAGAAACAAAACACGAAAATATTATTGAAAGATTTCATTACATCACAGGCAGAATCAATGAAAAATCTTGTCACATGTCCTTTAAAAGCAATTGAGTATGTTTTAGAACTATTGAAACAAAAGTAAAGATGACTTAATCATAAAGGAACAAAAATCGATGCCTTAAATTCCATCTGTATGAGAAAATGCCAAAAGTCAATGGAATCAAATTCACAATATTTTAAGGAAAATGTTATGCCTCAAGGATTTTTGCCTAGACAAGTTGTTGCTCATATATAGAGCAAAAAGCTATTCTAAGTCAGTTTTGGATTCAAATGTGATGCTCTCCTCTAGTAAAAAAATACTTAAGATTTCTTAAATTGAGAAATCAACCAAAATAAATATCTAAATAATGGAATTATTGTAGTGTAAAAAGACTAATAAATCTCCCTTTATGTGATTTGGATATCAATGAGAATCCAGTAAAAATCCAATGGAATAGTGATCTGTTGTCCTCATGATAGGAATCATTTTTCCCTGCAATTTATGCTCTTTGTCTACTTCTGATCCTTCCCAGTTTCTAATAATACGATTCTTGTCATGTAACTCTTAATCTGTACTTCATTTGGAATTTCTTGTTTTATCTGATAAACATTCAAACAAAGTGTTGTGCAATTCCATTCCAATTTAGTGCTTGGAGCAATGGAAAAACCTTTATTGTATTCCCAAACATATCTGAAAATGATCTAGGAAAAATTGATATGAAAAGTATGTTTTTCATCTACTAAAGCATATTTGTAAAAAATAAAAACAAACACGCATCCTAACTGCCTTGTATTATAGTATGCTAACTTGAATAAAAACCTGCATAGCTTTAAAACTGAAATGAGTTATTTGAATCATTCAGTTCAGTTCAGTTGCTCAGTTGTGTTTGACTCTTTGTGACGCCATGAATCTCAGCATGCCAGGCCTCCCTGTCCATCACCATCTCCCGGAGTTCACTCAAACTCATGTCCATTGAGTCGGTGATGCCATCCAGCCATCTCATCCTCTGTCGTCCCCTTCTCCTCTTGCCCCCAATCCCTTCCAGCATCAGAGTCTTTTCCAATGAGTCAACTCTTCGCATGAGGTGGCCAAAGTACTGGAGTTTCAGCTTTAGCATCATTCCTTCCAAAGAACACCCAGGGCTGATCTCCTTTAGAATGGACTGGTTGGATCTCTTTGCAGTCCAAGGGACTCTCAAGAGTCTTCTCCAACACCACAGTTCAAAAGCATCAATTCTTCAGCGCTCAGCTTTCTTCACAGTCCAATTCTCACATCCATACATGACGACTGGAAAAACCGTAGACTAAATGGACCTTTGTTGGCAAAGTAATGTGTCTGTTTTTCAATATGCTATCTAGGTTGGTCATAACTTTTCTTCCAAGGAGTAAGGGTCTTTTAATTTCATGGCTGCAGTCACCATCTGCAGTGATTTTGGAGCCTTGATTTCCTAAATTGAAAGATTAATAAACTATCCAAGGATTCCTATCTGATATCAGGCATCTTTTTTTTTTTTTTTTTTCTGTAAAGAAGCTATGAACAGCATGTTTAACTAGATTTAAAGTCAGCGCAGTCACTTGGAAAATTAGAATAAAATGTATCAAAAGGGAAGAAATAGCCTGTAAAATGCACAAGGATAGCAATCTTCAGTTACTATTTGATGGTGAAATTTTGAGCCATTTAAATCTTTCTTTCACATTTCTTTGTATTTTTCACATCAGTATTTTATATTAAAACATGTTTTTAACATGATGTTTTCACTTTGTATGTGCTGTGTAATTACAAATATATAAAAATGTTTATTAATAGCAAAAAAAAAGAGTAGTGTGCAAAATATTAGCAGCTATTATCTTTGCATTATGGGCATTTGAGTAATTTTGCTTTTTGAACTATTTTGCTTTTCTATTTTCTATAGTAGGACATTTCATTTTTTATGGATAGAAGTGAAACATGTATAATATCATATATGAAACGAGTCGCCAGTCCAGGTTCGATACACGATACTGGATGCTTGGGGCTGGTGCACTGGGATGACCCAAAGGGATGGTATGGGGAGGGAGGAGGGAGGAGGGTTCAGGATGGGGAACACATGTATACCTGTGGCGGATTCATTTTGATATATGGCAAAACCAATACAATATTGTAAAGTTAAAAAAATAATAAAAAAATAAAATGATTTGGGCCAAAAATAAAAAAATAAAAAACAGAGACATTATTTTGCCAACAACAACAAAAAAGAAATTAAAATACAAATACCTAAGACATTTATGGTTTTGTGGTTTTCAGAACATAATTGTTATATGAATATTATAGGATATGTAAAAGATCATTTAAATGTTCCTGAGAATCTTTCACCCCACTCCAGTACTCTTGCCTGGAAAATCCCATGGATGGAGGAGCCTGGTAGGCTGCAGTCCATGGGGTCGCTAAGAGTTGGACAGGACTGAGCGACTTCACTTTCACTTTTCACTTTCCTGCATTGGAGAAGGAAATGGCAACCCACTCCAGTGTTCTGGCCTGGAGAATCCCAGGGATGGAGGAGCCTGGTGGGCTGCCATCTATGGGGTCGCACAGAGTCGGACACGACTGAAGCAACTTAGCAGCAGCAGCAGAGGAATCTTTAAAAAAAAATGCCTGCTAATTACAGCATAAAATATGTGAAAAAATTGTTCAGTCTAATTAAATTAAGTAACAATTATTCCTTAATTCTTCTCCCCAACACAATACTCATAGTTGGAAATACATTATTTAGAGAAACGTTTTACAAGAACTACTAGATAAATTGGGCTTCCCAGGTGGCGCTAGTGGGTAAAGAAGCTGCCTGCCAGTGTAGGACACATAGAGATGAGGGTTCTATCCCTGGGTCAGGAAGATGCCCTGGAGGAGGGCGTGGCAACCCACTCCAGTGTTCTGGCCTGGAGAATCCCACAGGTGAAAGAGCCTGGGTCGCAGAGTCAGACAAGGACTTTGCCGGCACGCACTAGATAAATGAACCACCAATTCTTATCATCCTGAGTGCACTGATTTACTGCCTGCATCGTTTATTTAGTATTCTTTTTCTAGGCAGAAAAAAACCTTTTAATTTGTTCATTCTTTCCCATAAAAGTATTTTGGTTTGAGATTTGAGAGTGTCGACATTTAGGGTGGTCTGGTGAAACCTAATTAAATACTATGAAGACTTGGTTTGGTATCTCAGATTAGTTTCCATAACTTTGTGACTTTGTGGTCTGCAGTAAATCAGTATTAAGGTTCTATTTTACAGAATTATTTTGAGAACCACAGAAACAAAATGCAGGAAGCTATTTTTAAATTGTACCATATAATTTAGAATTTATATTTTATCCCACCTGAATAACTTACTCTAAATAATCTCAACATAGTGATATAAATTTCAATAACATGGTTACTTTTGCTAAGTCTATAAGCATAGTAACGGTCATTGTTATAAGTATGTTTGATATGTGCACATAGAACTGTTACTCTACTGCTCTTGTTTTTTATATACACTTTTCTTATTCATAATAAGATTTCTGACTCAGCTTATGTTATAATTAAACAAAATATTAAAAGAGATTACCAAAAATATTTTGTTTACTAAAAGGCCTTTTCTGTTAATATTGATTTTACTGTTTATCTAACAATAAAGATTTTTAGATGGCAAACTGCTTGATATCAATAAAGACTTTCAGCCATATTATGGGGAAGGAGGACGCATTCTGGAGATCCGGACTCCAGAGGCAGTGACCAGCATTAAAAAGCGAGGAGAAAGTCTCGGCTATACCGAAGGGGCGCTCCTGGCTCTGGCCTTCATCATCATCCTCTGCTGTATTCCTGCCATCTTGGTGGTTTTGGTCAGCTACAGACAGTAAGTATTGATACTTGCTGAAATACGGACAGCTCCTCAAGAAGGCATATCAAAAACTTGCCTCTGGTAAAATAGCATTGCAGTTGTAAAATATTCATGGTGCAAACATTCTGGGAGTGTGGTATTTTTCTTGTGCCAAATAACCTTCCTTTAAGGGAAAACTACAAACTTTCAATATATTTTTCACAGATTTCTCAGTGTTCCTGTGCTAAAATATTCTTATCTGCCAGGAATATGAGGTTACCTCCTATGGTTTCATTTATGCTCTTCATCAGGTTAAGAGCTTTGGGAAGAAAAGTAGTGGAATGTCATATACAGATACCACAGTTGCAAAGGAAGGTTAGGCTAGGTCTTTATCCATACTGTCAAACTTATCCCTATGCAGATATTACAGTTTGAAAAAATCATAGCACAGCATATATAATTTCCCATATGATTTCATCTTTCTTGGGTAGCCTTGATAGAGTCTATATTGTAACTTCTAACATTATATTATAGCTGTACAAATCTTACATTTTTCTAGTCCCTATAGACAAATACATTCATTTAAAATATCTATATTTTTCTTGTTTAGGGTCTTTACAGTAGTCAAGTAAATTTTAGCTAATTTAAACATCTATATTTAAAATAGTCTAGCAAGCAATTTTTTAAATTTGATACTAGATATGGGGAACTTTGTGATAGAGGGCTGTGCTTTTTAAGTATATCCCTATTGATGATGGAGAAGGCAATGGCAACCCACTCCAGCACTCTTGCCTGCAAAATCCCATGGACCGAGGAGCCTGGTGGGCTGCAGTCCATGGGGTCGCTAAGAGTCGGGCACAACTGAGCGACTTCACTTTCACTTTTCACTTTCACATTGGAGAAGGAAATGACAACCCACTCCAGTGTTCTTGCCTGGAGAATCCCAGGGACGGGGGAGCCTGGTGGGCTGCCGTCTATGGGGTCATACAGAGTTGGACACGACTGAAGCGACTTAGCAGCAGCAGCAACTATTGATGATAAGTGCTAAAAAACAACAACAACAACAAACTGTGGAATAGGTTAAGAAGAGAGGTAGCCCTGAGGGTGCCACAAAATGAAAATAATTAACAGACAGGAATCATAAATCATATAAATTACTTGACGTAACAAGTAATGGCAGAATGGCTACTCATCATTTAAAATACCTACAGGGAAAGGACTAAAAAAGTCCTTCCATAATCTTAAACTGTTATCTTTGTTCTCTAACAATGAGGATTTTCTATTAAATTAAATAAAGTAAGGTAATTCCAGCTTGAAAGTTGAAGAGTGTACTGTGCATCAACATACTATAGGAATATTTTCTGTCACAAAAGCAATGAGAAATTGCAAATATAACATTTAGGTTGACATATTGGAGTTCAGTATGTGCTTAAATAAGCTGATATGCCAAATCTAAAGCTTGTACACAAACAATAATGGACACATTTTTAGATTATTAAACTATAAATCCAATATTAATCTTCATGTTAAATATGTCTGTATCACAGTTACTTTTTCATCCAACTGTTTCTGAAAGGAGATTTATTATATCCTGCTAGCTTTAAAATAAGTGAGAAAACTTCTTTTACTTGGCACAGAAGGCAGTGATCAAAACTGAAGCATCCTGGATGTTATGCTAAATAGTCTGAATTTTAACAAAATATTAAAATCCTTAATATTTAAATATTTTAAAGCTAATTTATTGGTTTTTAATTCAGTAATCAGCTTGACAATCTAAGAGTAAATTTTGGTTACTCTTTTTGTAGATTAACAAAAGTAAACGTGTTATAAAGTAAAATTCTATTATTTTAAAATCTAACTTTTGTACCTTCATTTTCTGCTTATAAATAGATTGGAATGAATGATAATTCTTTCATTTTAAGATGTTTCTTTGAAATTTGCTGTGGATGGAAAACTATGAGTCAAATGTGAAAGTGTCACAAATTTAGTATCCAAGCTTGTCACCTTCCAATTCTAGCTTCAGCTTCAAAGTGAGGATGAGTATAACTGGGGCTTGCTGCCTGACTCCATTTCTTTAATAGTCTTCAAGCATAGTAAACCAAAATGCCAGTTATAAAGATCAGAGCATCTTTAATATTCCATTTCTCTATCAGAGGAAAAACTCACATATGCATGTTTTAATCCAGTGTTTCCTATTCTAACTAGTTTCTTTGTTTTCCTGCAATAAATGTTTTAACAGCTTGTAGGACGGTGACAGTAATAATAAAGTGCTTACCATTTTCACTTTCTGAATTGAAAGACTTAATTATCCTACAATGTCATTAAGTCTGTGTTATTATGAGTTTAACCCATAAATTATTCATAATTTAGATTAATTCAGATGTTAAAATATTATGAATGCAGTGTTTCTCATGTAGCTTTCTCTTTTTTTCTTATTCATTTTTTCCTATTCATTTGCTTTCCCAAACAGGTTTAAAGTGTAAGTATAATTACTAATATGTTGCATATGATTTTATGTGATATGAAAAGA
The DNA here is from genome assembly GCF_027580195.1 of Bos mutus. Taxonomy (NCBI): domain Eukaryota; kingdom Metazoa; phylum Chordata; class Mammalia; order Artiodactyla; family Bovidae; genus Bos; species Bos mutus. Next base: position 45,774,248 of record NC_091642.1, on the reverse strand, counting down.
AAAAAAACAGATAATGCTAATAAAGTAGTCAGCCTGCCCAGAACCAGGTATTATTTCTCTACTTCATATTTGTATTTTATATCTGAACTAGTTTTTAGTTGCACGTCCTTTGGTTTGTGTCTGTGTGTGTGTGCCTAGTTGCTCAGTCATGTCCGACTCTCTGTGACCCTGTGGACTATAGCCTGCCAAGTTCCTCAGTCCATGGGGGTTCTCCAGGCAAGAATACTGGAGTTGGTTGCCATGCTCTCCTCCAGTGGATCTTCCCAACCCAGGGGTCGAACCCAGGTTTCCCACATTTAGGCAGATTCTTTACTGTCTGAGCCACCAGAGAAGCCCTTGCGGTTTATGTATATAGAATTAAACTAGTATTAGACAAATGGATACAAGAGGAAGAAATGGGAAAAAGTTTGCCCTGATATCCGCCACCCTTTGGGATTTCGGTTTTGAGGCAAGAATTAACATCAGTATCCAGGAAAGTCAAAAAGAGCAGCCTTGCTCTAATGCAAGAATCACAGGCATTCCTTGGAATCCAAAGAAAATAAAAGCTAACCAAATCTCTCCTAAACATGCACCTCTACACAGTACCTGTAGTATCTAAAATGGGTTTAAAATAATTTTTAAACAAAATAACTTTTCTTTAAATAGATGGAAGACCAATAATAAAAGCCGATTGTATATCTTCTATGGGCTCCTAAGCAGAGCTAGTGGTAAAGAACCCACCCGACAATGAAGGAGACATAAGAAACCTGGGCTCATTCCCTGGTCAGGAAAATCCCCTAGAGAAGAGCATGGCAACTCACTCCAGTATTCTTGCCTGGAGAATCCCATGGACAGAGGAACCAGGCAGGCTATTGTCCAGAGGGTCGCAAAGAGTTCGACACAATTGAAATAACTTAGCATGTATATGTATCTTTTACATGCCTTATTATGAAAGACATCCATTAAACAACCACCAATTATAAATCACATGTTATAAATATTTTTCCTTCTCCATTTAATATTACCATTTAACTTAATTTGCAAATTTTTCTACTGAATTTACCATTTTTCAAGGACTAAACATTTTAAAGAACTAAGGAGAAGGGGGTTTAAGTAAATGATACTCTGTAGGAACGCTTTTATAATTTTATTACTTAGTAAGTTCAAATATTTGTGTAAAAAATTTTGAGTTCCTCTGATAACTGGACTTTATTATTGAAAGGTAGCCTATTGATAAATATATGATTTCTAAAATGAGTCTTACAAAACCTCCTTACTTTACCAAAGACGCCAAGCTGAGTGCACCAAGACAGCTCGAATCCAGTCCGCCCTGCCTGCGGCTAAACCAGCAGCGCCAGCCCCGACACCAGTGGCCATGCCCCCGCCACCCCCGCCGCCTCCCGGTGCTCATCTCTATGAAGAACTCGGGGACAGCACGATGTAAGTAGACCTTTCAGGGACTTCTAGAAATAAATGGGTTTTGATGGATGCTGTGTGGTGAGTATTAAATTTCAACTTGATGTGGAAATACTGCTTACAGCCTATTTTGTTTATTACATTTTTTAACATAAAACTGTTAAGATGAAGACCTAAGAAAGTTCAATTGGAGAGTAATAACCAAAAAACTAACAAAAGAACATTAATAATAATAATAATAAAAACTGAGTAACAGGAAAGAAGTTTTCAGTTTGAGGAGACATTTGCAGATGAGTAGCTTGAGCATTATATTTAATTTCTAAATCTTCAGAATCAAGGATTTTCCCCCAAATTAAAAATTATGAAAATATTTTTCTCATAAAAATGAGGAAAATAAAGCACAGTCATAAAATAGTAATTCCTGGTTTGGTACCAAAAGCCGACTCCTGTTTGGTAATCAAACATCCACTCTATGGTCTAAAATAATAGACTTTTCTAAGATACTATTTTAAGATGGTATAAAATAGAATTAAAATCTGAATGAAAATAATTAATATCACATATATAATAACTTAGGAATATTCTTTTCATTATATTTCTCTCAAATGAGAATGCTGTTATAACAGTATTTCTCCTGGACTATTTGCAATTGCTAATCAATATTAAATCATCATTTTGAAAAATTATTCCTAATAATTTAAATTATTTAAATTATTCCTAAAAGATTTTATGGCTTTATAGTGTCTTTAATGATGCTACCTCAAACCTGATTCCTTTTGAAGATATTTAACTTGACTATATTGGGAGAAGGAAATGGCAACCTACTCCAATATTCTTGCCTGGAGAATCCTGTGGACAGTGGAGCCTGAAGGGCTGCTGTCCATAGGGTCGCACAGAGTTGGATACGACTGAAGCGACTTAGCAGCAGCAGCAGCAGCAACTTGTCCATATTTTTAAAAAAAATTCAAGATATATCAACATGAAATGCAAAACAACCAAGGATATTATAAAATTTTGAATATGACTAAATTAAATCCAGGAAAACTATTATTAACTGAAATTTGGTGGAATTGAGGGACTAAAACAAATTCTACTGTGTTACATTTGTAGCATTTACTAGTAGGAATAAAGCAAGCCTCAAAAATTATGAAATTTATCTTTTAATGGGAAAATTGTATGAAAACCTATGTATCAATATTATTAACTATTATATAGGTTATATTGAAAATAGTTTTTAAAATACTAAAACTGAATGCTAAAGTTGAATTTAACAGAACTTAATGCCTCACATGCTACTTCTGGAGTAATAATATAGGATTAATGTTTTAAATATTTTTTTTTCCTTTTGTATAAGTTGGAATGATGGTTTCTTTTTCAATTATTGGTGAATGTTGGAATTGAGCCAATAAGATTTGATTCTAAACACGTTCAAAACTAAAAAAAGATTTATGTGTAAAGTTGAATGTGCTTTATTTGAAATTAGCAAGGGTTATATACTAATTTCTATTTAACAAAAGCAGGAATACTATAACATCACCGGGAATCAGTCAGTGAGGTGGTGATAATTTTCAAATAGCAATGCTTAGGGACTATTTTTATTTGAAAAATTGTAATAGATAGTAGAGGATTTTGCAATTCCTATTTCTGTTTGTTGAAGTTTTTACGTTTTACATGTTTAATGGTCTTTGACAAATGTTTAAATTATCTATTCAAAAACTTTTTGCAAAAATTCTAGTCATAAACTACTATAAAATAAGCTATCTTCAAATGAATTATAATCAACTATTTTTTAAAAAGACAAAGGGTACCTTGGAAAAAAAAAGTTTCACAAATAATTAACAACTTAGTGTAGACTGAATATTAACTCTGTAGAAGTCATATTCCTTCTAAATGAGACTTATGTCTTCTTTATAAATCAATGTGGACAAATTGTTCACTTCAGACATAGAAGCAATTCTTAGAATCTCATTTTTAAAATTCCGTTTTAGAATTGAAGTCACCCATGTTTAATAGAATCACCCATGTTTAACATTGGAGAAGGAAATGGCAACTCACTCCAGTGTTCTTGCCTGGAGAATCCCAGGGACGGGGGAGCCCTGGTGGGCTGCCATCTATGGGGTCGCACAGAGTCAGACACGACTGAAGTGACTTAGCAGTAGCAGTAGCATGTTTAATAGAGGTGAATTTAACTGTATATAGGAGATATTGGGCTGGGCAAAAAATCCATTTGGATTTTTCCATAGGATGTTATGGAAAAAACCAAATGAACTTGTCAACCAACCCAATAGATAGCTAGATGTAATTTTATGTCATAAGACAACCAAATCAATGTCATATGATTTTATCTAAAGCATTATTAAAATTAGTCATATTAATAAATAAAAATATGACACATACATCTTCTCTTTTGATATGAGTATTAAGTATAAAGCATATTCTTGTTAATATTTTCATAACCATCTCAATTTAACTATAGTTAAAACTTCTTTTTTCTATCACATGTTTTCTCTTTCTCACCTGTGGATACATAGGCATAAGTAAGTAAATAATATCATTCTAATACAAGGGCATTAGAAAAAATAAAGATGCAATAGAATAGACTAAGTGCTGTTTTGCTCTATATACAGTAATCTTCATCTTTTACTGTACATTTACTTTTAAAAAGAAAGTTATATTTTCTATACTGCATTCCTTCTTTATATCTTGAAATTGCATGGGTTTAAATGTATTCCCAGTGATAGTATGTCTGCTTATGAAGAAAAGTTTAAAAATTCTCTTTGTTTTTATTAAAAATATTTATGGATATCCTTCCATCAAAAATGAGGTGGTATCATTGAATAGATAGTTCTTTCCAAGAAAAATAAATCCAAGAATGTATTTACACAGAAACAACTGCTATATGTCAACCAGATTTTTAAAGACTACTTTTTGTGATTTTGAAAAGCAGTTGCTGTTTGTTTAATCCAAGTTGTCTCCACTTTCTGAATTATTCAGGAGATCCTGACCACCTGTGAGAATTCTCTCTTGCAGTTTGCATTTTTGCCAAATGACACAATAATTATATATCATTATATTGTCTCACCTTTCATCCTGATTTTTCAATGTAGCTTTTACATTTTAATTAGAAATTCCTTTGATTTCATCTGTACTATGTGCGTAAATATTAAATGATGATAAAAATGAATTGGTTACTCTGAGCTTGAGAAGCAAAGTCGAATGAAAGACTATTTAAAACCCCAAGTCTCCCTGTCTTTCTGGGAGAAGGGTCCCAGTACTCTCATTGGAGGCACTTATTTGTGCTCTTTGACTTATTCCATTTTATTTATGACTCACAGTCACTATAATTCAGTGACCATGTCTGAGCAAGTCTTTCAGTGATATCAAAACTATCACTATAATAGTATATGTTTTCATTAAAGTGTGGCCTAAAATTTGATCTGTATCATGTTCAAAAGAAATCCAAAAGTCTCCTTTCTTATTTGTAATATTTATAGTGCTTTTTGAATCATTAAGCATAAAATTAAAATGGAAGAAAATAATCTCTATCAAGATTCTTAAATACAATTTTTCAATTGTGATTTAGAACTCTGTGAGAGAAACCGTCCCATCTGTCCGAAGACTAATTCTCTTAATCTGGAGAACAGAACATCTTTCTGTATTCTCTTGCAAGCTTTATCTCATATAGGAGAGTACTTTTAACTCCAGGACAGAATTACTAAGATAAGAGATAATGAGTAGGTACTGAATCAGATACAGCTAAGGTTCCATTCCTTAAAACAGTCAATTCTGATCAGTCTTAACCAAGGCAAAGGATATAAAGCCACTGCCCAACATGTTGTTCTGTAACTTGGAAACTTGTGATTTATACTTGAGAGAACTGTTATGTGTGGTCATGGAAACTTCACTGTATCAAACTAACTAAAAAAAGAAAGAGAGAAAGAAAATCAGTGTGTGGATTGACACATTTTTTTTAAATGAAACTTCTTCATGCTATTCCCAGCTCTCTAGCTTTTCCTGGCCTGACTTTTTGAGAACAGAAACATCAAAGTAATGGCTTGCTTCAGTAGATTAGTGTTATTTGGCCTTTTATATTTTGAAGTAGTAATGAGAACCATAAAAACATCTTTCTCATGAAAGCTATTTCACTACCTGTTTCCTTACATTTCATTATCTTCTTTTCTTTCAAGTCTTTTCCTTCTCTACCATTTCCAACAAAGCAGGGAAAATAGATCAGTCTCAGAAGACAGGAAACATCAGCGCTTTTCTTCCAGCACTGTTGAGGCTCACAAGCAGACTCACGTAGATGGATCTCTTAAGAACAGCTGGCCCAGGTCTGCAAGAGATTTCACACTGATGTCTGGTGAGGATGCCTTAAATGCCCACAGTACCATTTACAAGGAATACACAGATCAAAGATCAACAAATTCAGACTTTTTACTAAGAACAGATTTTGTTAAGTCAGTTTTACCCAAAACACAAGCCAAGAATGAGTTTCTGAGGGGCCCAAGGGAAAAGATTCAGAGGATGTGGAATCGCCCAACCTGCTTACCTAGGAAACCAATGTGGGAACTTCCTGATAGATCAGAAACCATAGCTCTAAAGCAGTGGCAAAGCAACAGGCAAAAAGCTGAAAATGAAAGCACTGGAACCAATCCAAACGAAAGAGGTAACAGTAGTCCCTTGCTTACAGTCGAAGATGCAGATGTAACAGAAAAAGAGGAAACAGGGGAAAGTGAATCACCGACTATAAAAGGAACGGAGCAGTTGCAGTCTCTACCTTCAGACTCTTCGCTTTCCTCTCCTTGGTCTCACTGCTCTCTCTCCACTTTGCCAACTGTTTCAAGGACTGTGGGACTCAAATCAGAACCTAATGTTGTTGTTTCTCCTGCTGACTGTTCCTTGGAACTTTCTCCTTCAATGCCTTGCATTTTAAATTCTGAGTTCCTTAGCAGAGAGACACCTACTTGTTTGATGACGTTTGAAACCAAAACGGACATTTTTGAAAATCTTCCCTGTCCACCAAAAACCTCTCCTCCCCTCCTCCTTCTTGTCCTCCCCCTCCTCCTCCTCTTCCTTCTCCTCCTCTTAGGCCTCATATCCTTACTCCTTTGGCTGTGTCCAGTCTTCCTCCTTCTAATCCACCTCCTCTTCCTCCACATCTTCTACTTTCTGTTCCCTCTCCTCCTTGCTCTACTTCTCCTCCACCTTTTCTACCTTCACTTCCCCCTCTTCCTCCAGCATCTCCTCCTCGTCCTTCGTTACTGCCTCCTTCAATGTCAGTTCCATCCACCACGTGTGCGTTTACACCAGCTATTGAACGTACTGTCAATGTGACACCAGCCAAGGAAGTGAAATCCTCTATGATACAGTTGTCAACATCAACAACACTGTGTAATGCAAATCCTCAAAGAGAACCAAAAGGCATTCTCAAACATGTAAAAAACTTAGCAGAACTGGAAAAGTCAGTGGCTAACATGTACAGCCAAATAGAAAAAAATAATCCACCAGCACAACTCTCAAAACTTCAAATGAGTTGTCCTTCAGAGACAACAAATACGGAAATGACATCTGAACAAAACCAGGAGAATTTGCACAATATTGTTGAAGGAATTGAAAAACAGTCTCACAGTCATTCTACTACTTCACTGTAATGTTTCTTTTTTAGTTTTAAATGGACAACTCTTTTCTTGACCATAACCTTCTAGTGGAGGCAAATTTGGACATTAAAGAAGATACTATTCTTTTACCCTAAATTCAATGCAATGCTGGTTTTTCCTCATTTTTAATTTAAAAGATTATTAATCTCATCATTACTAACTCATATTATAGAGTTCCCTTAACTTTCTTAACTACGAAGTAGCATTATTTGTCTACATTTATTTAAAAAGTAAGTAATTTCAATCTATTTTTCAGTTGGTATATATGGGCATGAAAGTTAGATATCCAATTTAAACCAATGGCTTGTTTATCATGTTAAGTTTTACATTTACTTTTGATCATAGTTTATATGAGTGTTCCAGGAAGACAGCAGACTGTTACAAATAAGCTAAAAAATGATATCATATGTTCTGCTATTTCCTTGAAGCCTATGTGTTTGGTAAGAAGAAATATACCAAAGTAAAATGTTATGTATCTAAAAATGTAGGAGATGACAGACATTATGGTATTCCAAAATAAATCTCAGGTATAGATGTAGACATTGTTTTCTTATAAGAACATCCTTTACTCTGGCTTGCTTTTATCTTACTAGTATGCTTATACATTTGATAAATCTTTTACTTTTTTCAATTGCTGTCTTATTCTATTTATTTCCCATTGTGTTTTCTCTTCCTTTCTTTATAATGGAAATAAATCTTAAATTGTTGACTTTTGTAAGACATTTCATTGTTCCCACAAATGTTTATGAATTGCTCTTTAGTTTTGCTTGTTCACATTATTATATCATTCCTTAATTATAATTTTATCTGAGTCTCCTTCAAAAATAATCTTTATCTCCGGTTTAATAAATTCTAATCAGTTTCATTAAAAGAAAGTTAGCTAAATACCTACAGAGTTTATCTAGTATGAATTTAGTTACTATTTCATCATTAAAAATTATATTTTTCATTGTCTATCAATAATATAAAACATGATTGTCTACTAAAATTTTTTAAAGTGCATAATTGGTTTTATTCCTAGGTACTTTTTTTAAAATTAGTTTTTATTAGGGTATAGTTGTTTTAGTGTTGTGCTAGTTTCTGCTGTACAACAGTGTGAATCAGCTATAGATATACATATATTCCTCTCCTAGTTACTTTTAATTGCTATGGATGAATCATCCAAATTTAGCCTGTAAACATGAATGAAATATAAAAAATTTAAATAGAAATCAAGAAGAAATATATCTGGTGAACTGTCACCAGTTTTATATATGTCTTTCCTCTTTATTTTAGGCAAAGAAAATAATTTAGACTCTAAAAAATTTCAATAGTTGTTCTTATATCTTAGAGCTCAACTTGTTAAATTCTTAAAGGCATCAACTAAGCTAAGTACCATCTTTCTATCCTAATGAAAGCTATCTTCAACCATCAAGTAATTACTTTGTTTTTTCCATCTCACACACAGAATAAATTTTACTTACTTGAAATCCTCACTTTGAATACAAGCGTAATTGCTTATTATATGCTCCAGTTTTAATATTTTAGGAGATATGTCTGCACAGAGAAAACACAATTCCAAAATATAGGCAAAGTCCTCTTGATAATTGCCATTTTAAGTTATTAATTTAGATCTAGAGCCCTACAATGAATGCATCATTTCATAGGTTTTGTTTAACTCATATCATGTGAAATTTCTTCAAGAATTTGATCTAGCACACCAGTTAACGATATCAAATAAAAGACTATAAAGTTATCTATTTTCATTAGATCCTCTGCTTCAGATTCTTTTCATCCAAATCAACAGCAATTTTTTTCCTGGGGTTCTTGAACATGATTTTTTTCTCTCTTTCACTGAAAAACTTCAGTTGGAGTTTTTGTTGGCAGCTGGTCATATGCATGAGAACTTGTGCTATTTGGCGGACTCTGACAAGGTATTCTTGACAACTGCATAAACCTTTAATGTGAGTGTGTGTCTTCATGCTATTTTGTATCAGCCATTGGAAATGGAAAAGAAATTTCTTGATAATGCCTTAGAATTATTTGATAATTAAATCTCCAAATGATTACCAAAGAATATAAGAAGTCCAAATAACAATTTTATGTAGGTATATAGCCTTATTAAATTGTTACTTTGTCCTTTTTCATAACCTTTTTATAATTTTAAATTGTTATTAATATTTCATACTTTGCAAATGAAACATCCATTCCCGTGTTTTATGTTTAGTCTTTCATTGACACATTATATGTAGAAGTTTCCTTCATCATAAAGTCAATTAAAGCATCTTCTACTTGAGATCTAAAAATATTCTGGTATACACTCAAAATATTATTTCTCACCACAACCCCTAAGCTCACGCAACCTGACAGCAAACCTCCAAAAAAGAATATCGTTTTTTCTTCTGCATTTATTATGATTCAGTTAGTGCAGAAGAAATTATTAGGTACCTTATTAAAAGTTATAACTTGTTAACATACACTTTCCTTATTGTTAAAAATAAACAATAATACATACAAAGAGTATAAAATGAAAAATTAATACATATTAGATATAAACTACATGAAAAGATGCATGAGTGTCATATGAATGGTTTTATAAGGATTAATAAGAAGTCATGTTAATTGAAAATACCAGATAACTATACATATTGATTCTGTTGTTTACTTTTTCTGAGTTATGTTTTGCCTTTGAGATAAGACAAAACAATACAAATAACCAAATAAAAGGCAAGAAAAAGGTTAATGGAAATAGTATAGTTCATCTACTGATATTTTATTTCCTACATTTATGGAATGTAATGCCAATGAAAAGAGGCAATTTAAATATCCTGGAAAATGAAATATAGGTTTTATTGGCTATGACTCGAGTCATTATTAAAACCTAAGTATGAGCTCTCAACTTTATATATCTCTAAAACATACAAATTGAGTAAAAGTTGAAAATGTCTCAACTTTTAAATGCTTTAAGGTTATCATCCCCCTATTTAACCATACAACATAAGCATCCTGCAAGACCTCTAATGGATGCCTGAAATCTCAAATACTGGACCAAGAGACCACTCATGTTCTGGGAGGGATACAGAAGAATGGAGTGAGGCTTCATAATGCTACTCAGAATGCAGTCTAAAACATACCAAATTTTTTTTTAGAATTTTCCATTTAATGTTTTTGGACCATGGTTGACCACGGGTAACTGAAACCACAGATAGATAACCACAGATAAGACAGAACTATTGCAATAAATTGCTGACAGCAATATATGTGTATAAGCATTAAATTATCATTATTACCAACCAGATAACCATTATTAAATCAACAATGCCTTATAATCACTTAAGATGCATTCAAATAAGCAGATTTATCTTGTAAAGTCCTTGGAATATTTTAAATAAATTTTCTACAGATTCTTTTGCTGGACTTTAGAGAGTGTTCATAGTAAATTTTCATTGCAGTTATTTATTAATTTCATATAGCATGGTCAACAGCATTAGTGTAATACTTTAGGTCAAGTGTTTAATGAATAATAAATAAAAATCTTCATAATTAATGACATTGAAAACATTCCATACTTTTTTCCCTCTCAAGTACAGTCAAATGTTTCAACAACTTATAGTCCATTTAACTACATAAATCTCTATGTAATATTGAATGCTTGGCTATTATATTTCTAAAATCTTTTTCATGTCATGTCTAGTAACATAATTGGCATTTAAAGACTAGTCATTATTTTGCATTTATTATTTTTAGAAAATTTGACAAAACAAAAAATCTTACAAACATTTGAAAGAATATGTTCTAGCCATGGAGGTAATATTTTTTGTCCTGTACCAATATGTTTTTCATGTATCAAGCATATCTTTTCCCCAAATGAGTATCACACATATCAAGACTGGTCTAGGACAGACATGATGTAGAATATTTTTAATCTAACTGATCATAACAGAGTCAATACAGATTGTGTATTGTTTAGTTTTCAGATGGCATGAGAGTCTGGAGTGATAATTGTGTTTAATAATGTAGGCATAAAATCTTGATCTTCCTGTTTTGATACTGCCATAAAATATATTTCTCCTGAGACAATTTTTGAGAAAAAATCACCTTCTCAATTTTTCTATGATTTTCTTAAATTACCTTCATCTATAATTCTATTTTATCTGTAAATCCAGGGTGTTTAATACTGATTTCTTCATTTCTGCCTTGCAGGAGAGGTTATACATCAGAGGTAAGGGTTTTATGGTGCTATGTTACATCAAGGTTACTGGAAAAATATTTATGTTACAGGCAGGACTGATTTACACTCTTTCAAGACTAGGGTATTTCTGTTTATTTAAAAAAAACTTATAAGTATGTTTTGCTATTTATTTTCTTATATGTTTGTTGCTTCTTTGTTCTAGGTTTTAAGCCAATAAGTGAACACAGATAAACTGTTTACCTTTTCAAAGATAAATTTCTATTTTCTAGAATTATTATCACTCCATATTGTGACATCCCCCCAAATTCCTTTTTCTAAGGCTATAAATCTAAGCTAGAACACTGTTTCTAATTTAGAAACTTTTTAAAAAATCAGTCCAATATTCACTTTTACAACTTTTGAGGTTTTAGAGTTAAAAACAAGTCAGACTATTGTATGGCTTTTTGTGTTAATTTGACTCTTGGTCTGCAGAGAAGATACTGGGTATTCTGACCAATAGTATTTGGTGAACTACACTGTAAGTGGTACTATCAATGAGTTACTGAAAATTTAGTATGAGTTAGCATATAGCTCTTCAGTAAAGAGAATGAAATACGCATATGCCCTGATTGGCTAATGGTTTAGAATGCATAAGTCCTAGATTATTTAGAAATCAAAATGAATGCATTTAACAAAAAAATGATTTTCAGGGATAATTATAACAGCTTACAGATTGAATCAGAATATCTCTAACTTCAACCTCCTACCCCTTTAAGTGAATACCTTAACTGTACTGTCACACTAACATCTGTACTGTGGAATATCTATCGCTTCTGTCAAACAGTTGTTCTATTGGCCATTTTAAGCAGTTGGCTCACTGGTAGGGTTATTTCCTAGAACTTCTCTTCCTACATTCCCAATGCTTACTTTATGACTTATGTTGTATAACCATTCCCTTCAAGAGTTGAGAAGCCAAAATTTGAATCTGTGTATGTTTTCAACTAGTTATAGTACAGATTATTATGAAACAGATCAGTAGAAAGTGTATTTTAAAAAATGTGGGTAAAGTGAGGAGGCAGTGAGAAGTGGTCTCCAAAAACTAAGGAAGAACAATTTCCTTAATCACAGAAGAATTTCTGAAAACATGTTTAAATCTTGACTTCAAACAATCCACGTTTTGTAAAAATGAAAAATGAGAGCATGTCTTGAATATAATGATAAATTCATTAGAACCATATCATTTTTTTGTGTGCCCTACCCTTCTTCCTAATGAACCTGATTGTATATAAATGTGACTGGGGAGAAAAAAAGGGACAATTTAAAACAAGGTTAAATTTGTTAAAATGAATTGTGTAATACTTAAAGTTCTTCAGAACCATAAATGACTCTTTTGCTATGTAGCTTAACCCAAAAAAATATTTATAGATTTTTATTTATTAAGATTATTAAGTTTGATGTTAATTGAAACAATGATGAAATTAAAGCACATTAATTATGTTCCAAAATAAATAGTCAAAATATCACTTAATGCTGTTAATAGCTATCACATGACTAATAAATTGTATCCCAAGGTAACCGGTTTTAAGCTGTGACCTTTTTTTCTCTCTTTTCAATCATAATCTACTTTTTCCACCTGAATTATTTCCTAAACCTTTTTCTATTCTAATTTCCTTTGGCAGCAACAACAACTGCTGAGGCCTTCTCTTCTTAAACCAGAGGTATCAATTTTCTTTTTGTTTTCTACCTTCACTGAGTCCTCAACATAATGTGACTTTGAGGCCTATTTCACATGTGGGCAAGAGTGTGTGGCTACAGCATGACATAATTTTACAAGGCAAAGAAAAGGTGGTTTTAAATTAGATCAAATAAGCAAATAAGCAAGCAACTCAACTCCCTTCTGCTTTCTGGTGACTGAAGTTCCAAATTTTTAGCTTCACTCTCTGGAAATCAGGTAAATAAAGACCTTTGTTTATATTAAAGGCAAACAAGCATTAAATGAGACAAGTCATGAACCTGATCTGCTGCTTGTCAGTGAGTCTAGATTCATCAGAACTGTTCTTGAGATCAGATTTAGGTCAGGGAAAATCTGAGAAATAATGGTGACAACCATGCTGAGATAACAAAGGTAGAAACTTGGTTGTGATAAACAGACTTTAATCATTGAAATGTGATTCAGAATACTGTCTTTGGGCAGTCTATTTTAAAATACCTTATGAAATTTTCTCCTGCAATGAGAAAATATATTTTGAGTTATATAATAAATGCATGTCATTTTTATTTATTTATTACTTTATATACTTCCTAAGTTGAAAGAAATAAAGTAATGCAAATTTTAAATACCTTCTTCCTTTGGAAAATGTAAAATTTTATAATCTCCACTTAAAAAAAGTACTCTGTTTATTGCTGCTTCTCAACAATAGAATCTTAACTTTGCTAAAGACAGGCATTTTGTGGATAGAATTCACTCCCCAAATTGAGAGGTCAGTGGCAGAAATATTCAAATGTTAGGAATTTTATAAAAAATTTCCGTAGAAGGACTTCTCTGGTAGTCCAGTGGTTAAGAATCTACCTTCCAATGCAGGGGACTTGGGTTAAATCACTGGTCAAGGAACTAAAATCCCACATACCATACAATTAAAAAAATAATAAATTAAAAATTTATGTGAATACTTCTCCATAGACTGTTGAATCAGGTACCTCAGAGTTGAAATCCAAATGCCAGTTACTGTATATAAAGCGTTAGTCAAACTTCACATCCTCCTCATGCTCATTGATTTCATCTTTTATGGGATGTTGGCAGTAATATAAAATATATAAACCTCTAACTCAACAACTGGGGCATAGTGGGAAGAAATTCAGTAATGGTAGTAAATTTTTTTCTGTTTTTTGCATCGTTAGAGTTCAGTCGCTCAGTCATGTTCGACTATTTGCTACCCCATGAATCACAGCACACCAGGCCTCCTTGTCAATCACCGACTCTCGGAGTTCACTCAGACTCATGTCCATCGAGTCGGTGATGCCATCCATCCATCTGATCCTCTGTCATCCCCTTCTCCTCCTGCCCCCAGTACCCCAGCATCAGGGTATTTTACAATGAGTCAACCTTCGCATGAGGTGGCCAAAGTATTGGAGTTTCAGCTTCAGCATCAGTCCTTCCAATGAACATCCAGGACTGATCTCCTTAGGATGGACTGGTCGGATCTCCTTGCAGTCCAAGGGACTCTCAAGAGTCTTCTCCAACACCATAGTTCAAAAGCATCCGTTCTTCGGCGCTCAGCTTTCTTCACAGTCAATTCTCACATCCATACATGACCACTGGAAAAACCGTAGCCTTGACTAGATGGACCTTTGTTGGCAAAGTAATGTCTCTGCTTTTTAATATGCTATCTAGGTCGGTCATAACTTTTCTTCCAAGGAGTAAGCATCTTTTAATTTCATGGCTGCATAAGGCAGTTCTATTTCCAGTTTTTTAAGGAATCTCTACACTGTTCTCCATAGTGGCTGTACTAGTTTGCATTCCCACCAACAGTGTAAGAGGGTTCCCTTTTCTCCACACCCTCTCCAGCATTTATTGCTTGTAGACTTTTGGATAGCAGCCATTCTGACTGGCATGAAATGGTACCTCATTGTGGTTTTGATTTGAATTTCTCTGATAATGAGTGATGTTGAGCATCTTTTCATGTATTTGTTAGCCATCTGTATGTCTTCTTTGGAGAAATGTCTGTTTAGTTCTTTGGCCCATTTTTTGATTGTGTCATTTATTTTTCTGGAATTGAGCTACAGGAGTTGCTTGTATATTTTTGCAATTAGTTCTTGGTCAGTTACTTCATTTGCTATTATTTTCTCCCATGCTGAAGGCTGTCTTTTCACCTTGCTTATAGTGTCCTTTGTTGTGCAGAGCTTTTAATTTTAATTAGGTCCCATTTGTTAATTTTTTCTTTTATTTCCAGTATTCTAGGTGGTGGGTCATAGAGGATCCTGCTGTTATTTATGTCGGAGAGTGTTTTGCCTATGTTCTCCTCTAGGACCTTTATAGTTTCTGGTCTTATGTTTAGATCTTTAATACATTTTGAGTTTATGTTTGTGAATGGTGTTAGAAAGTGTTCTAGTTTCATTCTTTTACAAGCGGTTGACCAGTTTTCCGGCACCACTTGTTAAAGAGATTGTCTTTTCTCTTTGTATATTCTTGCTTCTGTTGTCAAAGATAAGGTGTCCATAGGTGTGTGGATTTATCTCTGGGCTTTCTATTTTGTTGCATTAATCTATTTTTCTGTCTTTTTGCCAGTACCATACTGTCTTGATGACTGTGCCTTTGTAGTAGAGACTGAAGTCAGGCAGGTTATTCCTCCATTTCCATTCTTCTTTCTCAAGATTGCTTTGACTGTTCGAGGTTTTTGTATTTCCATACAAATTGTGAGTTTGTTCTAGCTCTGTGAAAAATACTGTTGGTTGTTTGATAGGGATTGTATTGAATCTATAGATTGCTTTGTGTAGTATACTCATTGATTCTTCCGATCCATGAATACGGTATATTTCTCCATCTATTAGTGGAGAATCAAAGAAATCCTCTTTGATTTCTTTCACCAGTGTTTATAGTTTTATATATATAGGTCTTTAGTTCCTTTTGTAGATATATTCCTAAGTATTTTATTCTTTTTGTTGCAATGGTGAATGGAATTGTTTCCTTGTGTTTCTATTTTCTCATTATTAGTGTATAGGAATGCAAGGGATTTCTGTATTTTGATTTTATATCCTGCAACTTTTCTATATTCATTGATTAGCTCTAGTAACTTTCTGGTGGACTCTTTAGGGTTTTCTATGTAGAGGATCATGTCATCTGCAAACAGTGAGAGTTTTCCTTCTTCTTTTCCAATATGGATTCCTTTTATTTCTTTCTCTGCTCTGATTGCTGTGGCCAAAACTTCCAAAACTATGTTGAATAGTAATGGTGAGAGTGGGCACCCTTGTCTTGTTCCTGACTTTAGAGGAAATGCTTTCAATTTTTCACCATTGAGGATAATGTTTGCTATGGGTTTGTCATATATAACTTTTATTGTGTTAAGGTATGTTCCTTCTATTCCTGCTTTCTGGAGAGTTTTTATCATAAATGGATGTTGAATTTTATCAAAGGCTTTCTCTGCATCTATTTAGATAATCATATGGCTTTTATTTTTCAATTTGTTACTGTGGTGTATTACATTGATTGATTTGCAGATATTGAAGAATCCTTGCATCCCTGGGATAAAGCACACTTGGTCATGGTGTATGATCTTTTAAATGTGTAGTTGGATTCTCTTTGCTAGAATTTTGTTAAGGATTTTTGCATCTATGTTCATCAGTGATATTGGCCTGTAGTTTTCTATTTTTGTAGCATCTTTGCCAGGTTTTGGTATTAGTGTGATGGTGGCCTCATAGAATGAGTTTGGAAGTTTACCTTCCTCTGCAATTTTCTGGAAGAGTTTGAGTAGGATAGGTGTTAGCTCTTCACTAAATTTTTGGTAGAATTTAGCTGTGAAGCCATCTGGACCTGGGCTTTTGTTTACTGGAAGATTTCTGATTACAGTTTCAATTTCCATGCTTGTGATGAGTCTGTTAAGATTTTTTATTTCTTCCTGGTTCAGTTTTGGAAAGTTGTACTTTTCTAAGAATTTACCCATTTCTTCCAAGTTGTCCATTTTATTGGCATATAATTGCTGATAGTAGTCTCTTATGATTCTTTGTATTTCTGTGTTGTCTGTTGTGATCTCTCCATTTTCATTTCTAATTTTATTGATTTGATTTTTCTCCCTTTGTTTCTTGATGAGTCTGGCTAATGGTTTGTCAATTTTATTTATCCTCTCAAAGAACCAGCTTTTGGCTTTATTGATTTTTGCTATGGTCTCTTTTATTTCTTTTGCATTTATTTCTGCCCTAATTTTTAAGATTTCTTTCCTTCTACTAACCCTGGGGTTCTTCATTTCTTCCTTTTCTAGTTGCTTTAGGTGTAGAGGTAGGTTATTTATTTGACTTTTTTCTTGTTTCTTGAGGTGTGCCTGTACTGCTATGAACCTTCCTCTTAGCACTGCTTTTACAGTGTTCCACAGGTTTTGGGTTGCTGTGTTTTCATTTTCATTTGTTTCTATGCATATTTTGATTTCATTTTTTATTTCTTCTGTGATTTGTTGGTTATTCAGCAGCGTGTTGTTCAGCCTCCATATGTTGGATTTTTTAATACTTTTTCTCCTGTAATTGACATCTAATCGTAATGCATTGTGGTCAGAAAAGATGCTTGGAATGATTTCAATTTTTTTTGAATTTACCAAAGCTAGATTTGTGGCCTAGCATGTGATCTATCCTGGAAAAGGTTCATGTTCACTTGAGAAAAATGTGAAATTCATTGTTTTGGGATGAAATGTCCTGTAGATATCAATTAGATATCAATTAATATCTTCTGCTTCTGTTAGGTCCATACCATTTCTGTCCTTTATTGAGCCCATCTTTGCATGAAGTTTCCCTTGGTTTTTCTAATTTTCTTGAAGAGATCTCTAGTCTTTCCCATTCTGTTGTTTTCCTCTTATTTCTTTGCATTGATTGCTGAGAAAGGCTTTCTTATCCCTCCTTGCTATTCTTTGGAACTATGCATTCAGATGCTTATATCTTTTCTTTTCTCCTTTGCTTTTCACAGCTATTTATAAGGCCTCCTCAGACAGCCATTTGGCTTTTTTTGCATTTCTTTTCCATGGGGAAGGTCTTGATCCCTGTTTCCTGTACAATGTCATGAACCTCTGTCCATAGTTCATCAGGCACTCTATCAGATCTAGGACCTTAAATCTATTTCTCATTTCCACTGTAAGGGATTTGATTTAGGTCATACCTGAATGGTCTAGTGGTTTTCCCTACTTTCTTCAATTTAAGTCTGAATTTGGCAATAAGGAGTTCATGATCTGAGCCACAGTCAGCTCCCGGTCTTGTTTTTGCTGACTGTATAGAGCTTCTCCATCTTTGGCTGCAAAGAATATAATTAATCTGATTTCAGTATTGACCATCTGGTGATGTCCATGTACAGAGTTTTCTCTTGTGTTGTTGGAAGACAGTGTTTGCTATAACCAGTGCGTTCTCTTGGCAAAGTGTGTGTATCTCTCTACTAGTCTTTGCCTTGCTTTATTCCGTATTCCAAGGCCAAATTTGCCTGTTATTCCAGGTGTTTCTTGACTTCCTACTTTTGCATTCCAGTCCCTTATAATGAAAAGGACACCTTTTTGGGGTGTTAGTACTAAAAGGTCTTGTAGGTCTTCATAGAACCATTCAACTTCAGCTTCTTCAGCATTGCTGATTGGGCCACAGGCTTAGATTACCATGATATTGAATGATTTGCCTTGGAAATGAGCAGAGATCATTCTGTCGTTTTTGAGATTGCATCCAAGTACTGCATTTCAGACTCTTTTGTTGACCATGATAGCTACTCCATTTCTTCTAAGGAATTCCTGCCCACAGTAGTAGATATAATGGCCATCTGAGTTAAATTCACTCATTCCAGTCCATTTTAGTTAGCTGATTCCTAGAATGTTCCTGTTCACTCTTGCCGTCTCCTTTTTGACCACTTCCAATTTGCCTTGATTCATGGACCTGACATTCCAGGTTCCTATGCAATATTGCTCTTTACAGCATTGGACCTTGCTTCTATCACCAGTCACATCCACAGCTGGGTATGGTTTTTGCTTTGGCTCCATCCCTTCATTCTTTCTGGAGTTATTTCTCCACTGATCTCCAGTAGCATATTGAGCACCTACTGACCCGGGGAGTTCCTCTTTCACTATCCTGTCATTTTGCCTTTCATACTGTACCTGGGGTTCTCAAGGCAAGAATATTGAAGAGGTTTTCCATTCCTTTCTCCAGTGGACCACATTCTGTCAGACTTCTCCACCATGACCCACTCGTCTTGGGTGGCCCCACATGGCATGGCTTAGTTTCACTGAGTTAGACAAGGCTGTGGTCCATGTGATCAGATTGGCTAGTTTTCTGTGATTATGGCTTCAATATTCTGCCCTCTGATGCTTTCTCACAACACCTACCATCTTACTTGGGTTTCTCTTACCCTGGAAGTGGGGTATCTCTTCACGTCTGCTCCAGCGAAGCGCAGCTGCCCCTCCTGACCTTGAACATGGAGTAGCTTCTCTTGGCCCTCCTGTGCCTGCGCAGGCTCCCCTGGTGGCTCAGCTGGTTAAGAATCCGCCTGCAATGTGGGAGACCTGGGTTTGATCCCTGCATTGGGAAGATCCCTTGGAGAAGGGAAAGGCTAGCTGCTCCAGTATTCTGGCCTGGAGAATTCCGTGGACTATATATCCATGGGGTCTCAAAGAGTCAGACACAACTGAGTGACTCTCACTCTCACTTTCGTGCATCATTACACTTACAATTTGGTCAATAAGATACTAGATTGATTATATGCCTTCTCTGTGTGGTCAGCAAAAATGAATTTTAAAAATAACATTAAGCAGTTTATCTTCCCATAAAAGCACCTTTTAGTAAGATACTTGGCATAATTCACCTGCTATGGGAATGGCAACAAGGACTGTATGGAACAGCAAAAAAGACCAACATTCCACTTTTCTTTTCAGTCTGACTCAGGATCTTAGGGCTTCCCTGGTGGCTTAGTTGGTAAAGAATCTGCCTGTTGTGTGGGAGACCTGGGTTCAATCTCTAGGTTGGGAAGATCCTCTTGAGGAGGGCATGACATTCCAGTCTAATATTCTTGCCTGGAGAAATCCCTTGAACAGAGGAGACTGGCAGGCTTAATGGTGGAGTTCTACCTCCATTTTCTCTTTTTCTGAAGAGATGATGCTTTAATAGGTGATATAAGTATCCAGGAGGGACCTTTCAGAGCATTCACTTCCACCAGCTCTCATCTCTCCCTATAGAGATTGATTAAATTGATGATTGAGTATGTGGGTTCCTCCCCAGTTGCTTCCATCCTTCTGTTACTTTTTTTAAGTCATTTGATGCCAGATATATATATATTTAGCTAACAAGACCTGAGTTTTATTTACCAGTCAAGAAAAAAGAGAAGTACGTGTCTGTAAAGAAAATTGATTCTTTTAAAATTTAAAATCCACTCAGTCACATTGTGCTCAGTTGCTTCTGTCATGGCCAACTCTTTGTGACCTCATATACTGTAGCCAGGATCCTCTGTACATAGATTAGCGAGGCAAGAATACAGAAGTTGTAATTTCTTTCCCCAAGGGGTCTTCCCTATACCTTCCTGCCACTCCTGCATTCGCAGGCAGGTTCTTTTACCACTTTTACCACTGGGAACCCCCTTCAGTAGCATATATTTCCATAAATATTTTTCATTATTGCTAAAAGCTATTAAAATTTAACTTTAAAAACTTTTTTTGTTTTTAATTGCCATAAGATCACATACTTTGAAATCTTTCCTCTTTTAAGTGCACAATACAGTATTGTCAACTGTAAGTTCAATGCTGTATAGCAATCTCTAAACTTTTTCATTGTGCTTAATTGAAACAATATCTGCTAAATAGCAAGTTCACATTTGCTCCCATCCCCATCTCCTGCCTGGGGCTTCCCTGGTGACTCAGATGGTAAAGAATCTGCCTGCAATGCCAGAGACTCAGATTCGATCCCTGAGTTGGGAAGATCCCCTGGAGAAGGCAAATGGCAATCCACTCCAGTATTCTTGCCTTGAGAATTCCTAGGACAGAGGAGTCTGGCAGGCTACAGTCCATGGGGTTGCAAAGAGTAGGACACGGCTGAGCCACTAACACTTTCACCATCCCTTGGCATCATAATTTTCCTTTCTGTTTCTATAAGACTGACTATTTTAGATACCTTGTGTAAGTGGGATCATGTAGGATGTGTCCTTCTGTGACTGGCTTATTTCATCAATGAGGTAGCAAATGACAAGACTTCCTTTTTTTTTTTTTGTTAAAGCCTGAATAACACTCCCTTATATGTATGTACCACATTTTTTTCATATCAATACATTCTTCCGTTTATGGACATTTAGATCTCAACCTCAGAAGCATTTGGCAGTCTTTGCTCAGTCTTCCCATGCATTAGATTAAATGTGCATTGGCCAAGACGTTAAGTATTACTTCTGAGACCTTTTGGCTTCATCTAAATTAGTATAATTACATTGGATTTTGAATGCCTCAAAAGTCTAAGCCTATCAGTATGAAAAAGTTTTTTGTTTTAAGTATTTAATTTTAATAAGTCAAATTTAGATTTTAACTTTGTCCCAGTTTCTTATTGGTCTGAATCGACTTCATTTCACACCTTTTTCCTGTAATAAACATTTTTTGAAATAAAAATACAGACATAAAATTATATTGTGCCGTGAAATGAATTTTTACAGAGGTCTCATGTCTTACTAGCTCTCCAGAATCCCTCCACATTAACACTTAGATATTGTTTCTCCTTTCACTCACACTCACCTAGCTTTTGTTTCCAAGATAAATGTTTAACTGTTTTTGTTGTTTAGTCATTAAGTTGTGCCCAACTCTTTGTGACCCCATGAACTATAGCCCTCCAGGCTCCTTTGTCCATAGGATTTCCCAGGCAAGAATACTAGAATTGGATGTCATTTTCTTCTCCAGGGGATCTTTCCAACCCAGAAACCAAACCCACACCTGCTGCATTGGCAGGAGGATTCAATACGTATAGTTAATTTTGGCTTTATCAAGGTATAAGTGACAAATTACATTGTAAAATATTTCAAGTGTACATTCTGGTGTTTTGATATATGTATACACTGTGAAGGGGCTTCCCAGGTGGCTCAGTGGTAGACAATCTGCTTGCCAATGCAAGAGTTGCAAGAGATGCGTGTTGGATCCCTGGGTTGGGAAGATCCCCTGAAGGAGGAAATGGTAACCCACTCCAGTATTCTTGCCTGAAAAATCCAATGGACAGAAGAGCCTGACAGGCTATAGCCCATGGGGTCTCAAAGAGTAGGACATGACTGAGCACGCACACATGCACACATACACTGTAAAAGGTCTAACGTATCTGTCCTCACATATTTATCTTATATTTTTACTCATTATTTTTTTGTGAGATCATTTAAGTTGTACCCCTGAGCAAATGTCAATCGTACAGTATAGGATTATAACTCTAGTCACCATGTTTTACATTTGATGCTTGACCTTATACACCTTAAAGCTGAAAGTTTGTGCACTTTCACAAACCTTTCATCATTTTCTCTACTCAGTAATCATTTTTCTACTGTTTCTGTGAATTCAGTTTTTAATTTGTTTTCTATTGTTTTTAGATTCCAAATATATGTAATACCGTATAGTTTTGTATGCCTGACTTGTTTCACTGAATATAATGCCCTCAAGATCCATTTCATGTTGTCATCACAAATGGAAGGAGTTCCTTTTCTAAAAATAGCCATTTGTCAGAAGCAATATTGTAGCCAAATGAGGTTTATCCAAAGTGTGATTATTGCTAACAGAAAAATTTTCACCTAGCTGGTAATACCCAGGTAGGTTTGTCTGTTTTTGAAGTTTATAGAAATAGGATAATATAGAATCATATGTTTCATTTTGTACCTGACTTCTTTTGCTCATCATTCTGTCAGGGAGATTCATCTCTACTGTGTGATGTAGCCGTGTGTTTATCTCATGGCCTTTGGTATCAGTTCCAGTTTGGGGCTGTTATAAAAGATGTATTTTGGTGCACAATTTTACATATTTATATTGGGCACATAGACTAAGTTAAATTGAATTTGTGTGAAAAGAGAAATGTATATTTTACTTCAGTATTATTCCCAAACCTTTCCCAAATGGTTTTGCTAATTCATAATCTCTCCGGAATATGAGAGTTCTAGTTGTGCCAAGTCCCTTATCCAGCATGGTATTGCTGATCTACACAAACACACACACACATATTACTTTTAACTTGTCTTATGAGTAAACTGAATCCATTTTAACATCAAAACTGGATTCCTTTGCAATGAATTCACAAACTATTTGTAACTGCAAAGTCAACAGATAGTACATTTAGTAGAGGGGTTGCAAGCTCATAAAAATCTAGGGAGGTAATGTAAGTAAATAGAGTTTATTCAATGTAAAAAGAGAGTAATGGGGCACCCTATTGCGACTGTGAGTGTGGTTGTAAAATACTCTGGTTGAGAACACAGCAGTAACCAGGAAAGAACATGATTGCTGCAGGGAAAAATACCACCAACTAAATTCATGACATATAAAAATATGAGCCCAGAGTTGCTATCTTTATATTTTCTGAAAGAAATCAGAAATCCAGATTTTTAACAGCATTTTCTGATTAGAAATTGAGTAACTAATCACATTTTAAAAATGATGTTTGCCAAACAAAGCACAAATTAGGGCTAGCTCCCTTTCCATCATGCAGGCTATGAATATCCATACTTTTTAAGTGATACATTAGTATCCCCAGAGGACTTGTTTTCCTGACATATTATACCTGGATCAACAAAATTAGTTCTTATAAATAGTATATGATATTAGAAATAATATTCCACTGGTTTTCCTGTGGATACCTTGTTTCCTTTTCTTATTTCATTGACAATTAATTTGGTAAAACCTTGACAGTTCAACTTATTTAAATGTTAAAATAGAAATAAAAAGAGAAATTTAGTGAAACTGAATTTAGTAGTTATTTAAAGCTAATTTTATATGTATGACTCAGGAAAAATATCTTCCCATTAAGTGTTGAATGACAAAAATCAGTAGAGTCTGGAATTTAGAATTGGAAACCTTGAAAGGGCCTGTGGTCTGACAAATTTCTTTCTTTTCTTTCTTTTTTAGGAAAAATAATTAAATTCATAATTAGCATCCTTGAAGATATGTCACATATTAGCACATTTTTATTAATATATAAATGATTGTTTTCAAATCCTTTCTTAAGAATAGGTTTTGATGAAGCAAAGAGCTCTTGATAATAGAGAAATGTTACTAGGATGATGAAACAGTGATGAAACAGATAATGTTATAATTTTCTTCATCGCTAAAGTCTACTAATAATATGTTAAATAGGTTGAACTATTAACTGTCTATTGATAGTTTTAAAAAGTATCTGAAAACAAATGATATATGCTTATCTGTAATCTTTGACAGATTTACCATTCAAAAAACTTTACTTTCCCCCTCCCAAGTTCTAATAACATAAATTAATTTTGTGTAAAATAGCTACAGACTATATATATATATGTGTGCTTTAGTATGTTTAACTAACATTTGTAACTAAAATTATTTTGGCAGCAGCATTTTGAGAGTCATTGAGCACTAGGTCGGGAAAACAAACTTTGAGCTGAAATGTGATAATTTATTTTCAAATGTGATTTCTCTCTTTGAATAATAGGAGTTATCCATGGAGTCTGGAATTGATCCTGGCCAGGAATATGGACAAGATTATTACAGTTATGAGCATGGGTACATCTTCAGATTTTTTATCCAGTATCTTAATATTTTTATGAATAATAGCATGTTATTAAGGGATTATTATTATTAGCATTTTTATGAGTGTCATTTCATCAATTTCATGTTTGAAAATGAGTTATGTGTCTAGTTTTAGCTTCAATCAAGCTTAACCATTTTTTCTATATTGAATTCTGTTTTGATGTTTATATTGATATTGACTACAATTTGAAAAATGCAATAAAATTGTTCAAATTATTTAAATGAGGAATAGAAGTCAAACATATTTGCTCAATTCCTGAATTCACCATTTCTTTCATATGAGATATTTAACATTTTATCTAACCAGTCAGCCTCAAGATTTGCCCAAAAGAAATTCATAAGAAAACACAGTTTAGAATCCAGAAATGAGCATTTCAAAAGTCATTTCTACAGACGTAAGTTAACTGTTTTCTACAGTACAGCAAAATAAATATGATCCCATATCATATTTGAAGCAGAAATTTAAACTTAGAATTTATGTTCTGAATAAGCTATCTTTCAGAAAGAATCTGTTTGGTGTCTTAAATTGTTCAGTCAATCAAGGAAAAATATTCCTTTCTCTTCACTCTTATCTCTCCTAAAACTTCAAACTGAAATTTTAAGATTAATTTCCTTTTCTTGTTATTCCAGGGTACCTTATGGCAAAAGTCACTGGTCATCAGGTTGTAGTTCTTTCCCTATGGTTTTATAACTAGTGTACCAGAAGCCAATAGGTGCTGTATAAATATCTGGTGATTGAATGGTGAAGAAAAAGAAGGAAACAGAGATCAGTCATAGTTATACAGATCACATGAAGAAATGTTTAAAGTTGTAAGTTTCTGTTACAGGTACGAAATGCCTCAATATGGAAGTCGTCGTCGTCTGTTACCACCAGCTGGACAAGAGGAATATGGTGAGGTGGTTGGTGAAGCTGAAGAGGAATATGAGGAGGAAGAGGTAACTACTATAATATTTTATGTAATGTTAACATTCCAAGGAAATAGCAACCCACTCCAGTATTCTTGCCTGGACAATCCCATGGACTGAGGAGCCTGGCAGGCAACAGTTCATGGGGTCACAAAGAGTCGGACAAGATTGAGTGACTTCACTTTAACATTCCAAAAAGAATACTTTTAGCCCTATTTGAATAGCAGCCTACAAAACATTTCAAATATCAAAAATCCTATTCATTTAGTACCTGTTTTCCATAGAAATTTAATAACACTAGCCATTCCATTGTCTTGTCTATAGAAAGACATTAATTTATATATAAATTTAATTTATTTATATAAAATATTAATTTGAAATAAAACAAAAATAAAAAAGTCTAAATGCTATTAAATAATGGTAATATTATAATCAAATAGGTTAAAACATATTTTGCAAAATAAAATGCTCCCACATTGTCTAGCAAACCTAAAAATCATTAAAAAGTACAATCTCCATCTTTTAATTATAAGAGAAAAATAAAACATCACCAGTATTCTTAATGGAATTGTGTCATTTAAGTCTAAATTACCACAAATTCATTTATATCAAATCCTTATACTTTGCCTGAAATATTCACTTGTAATGTGCTGTGCTCACTCAGTCATGTCTGACTCTTTGCAGTCCCATGCACTGTAGCCTGCTAAACTCCTCTCTCCATGAAATTTTCCAGGCAAGATTACTGAAACAGGTTACTATTTCCTACTCTAAGAGATCTTCCCAACCCAGGGATCAAACCAGAGTCTCTTGTGTCTCCTGCATTGGCAGGCAGATTCTTTACCACTACAGCAACCTGGGAAGCCCTCACTTGGAATACTGATTCAGATATTTAAAACAAAAAAATTTAATGTCACTGTAGTTTTACCCTGGTCAACACTTTAAAAATAGTCAAATATTTCATTAGCTATTCAGATAAGCTATCATAATTTCCAGATGGGTTAAAATTTTGTTAAAGCAAATGCATAACACTATTTAACCAAAGTCTAAGGATGATAGGCTGCAGTCCATGGGGTCGCTAGGAGTTGGACACGACTGAGAAACTTCACTTTCACTTTTCACTTTCATGCATTGGAGAAGGCAATGGCAACCCACTCCAGTGTTCTTGCCTGGAGAATCCCAGGGATGGGGGAGCCTGGTGGGCTGCCGTCTATGGGATCGCACAGAGTCGGACATGACTGAAGCGACTTATCAGCAGCAGCAGCAGCAAGAATGGGAAAGAGAAGAGGAAATGATTAATTTATTTCTTTCTCTTTTGATCTAAGGTGAGAAAAAAATTTGAATAAGAAAAAGTGAGAAAACCTTAAATTTTGGTATTATAAGGTATAAGCTATAGTGGTTATTTCCTTGACCATCTTCTGTCTATATGCAGTGGGGTAAACAGTAGGGAATGATATGATTGTTCTCTAAAAACAGTTTTATAATTTGCATGAAGCTATCACCCTGTAGATTCACTCCTTCTTAACTTATGTGGGACAAGGTCATAGCATAATCTTTCCCCAGCTGACACTTCAACTGCATTTTCATGATTTTCAGGAAAAGGCAAAGAAAGTCAAACCAAAAGTTGAAATTAGAGAGCCTAGTGAGGAGGAAGAAGTAGTTGTCACTATTGAAAAGCCACCCCCAGCTGAACCAACATACACAACGTGGAAGAGAGCCAGGATATTCCCAATGATTTTTAAGAAAGTTAGAGGACTAGCTGATAAAAGAGGCATCATCGACCTTGAGGAGGAAGAGTGGCAGCGACGCCTTGAGGAAGAAGATAAAGATTATTTGAAACTAACTCTGGACCAAGATGAAGCTACAGAAAGCACGGTAGAATCAGAGGAGGAATCCTCAAGTGACTATACTGAGTACAGTGAAGAGGAATCCGAGTTCAGTGAGTCTGAGACTACGGAAGAGGAGTCTGAGTCAGAGACACCCTCTGAGGAGGAAGAAAGTTCTACCCCTGAATCAGAAGAGTCAGAATCCACAGAGTCAGAAGGGGAAAAGGCAAGGAAAAATATTTTTGTTGCAAGAAGAAGGCCTGGTGTTGAAGAGGTCAAGGAAATCAAAGGTGGAAAAAGGAGCCAGCTGAAGAGCCAGAAGAACTGAAGGTGGAAGACGAGGAGGAATCCCCAGCAGAAGAACAGAAAAGTGAGCTGGCCCCTGTGGAAGGGCCAACAGACCTCGAATCTCGAGACGCCACTGAGGAGGGCAGTGCGGAATCAGCTGCAGTGGAAGGAGCTGTTGAAAGTGAGGAAGAGTCAGAATCAAGTAGTATTAGCAGCAGTAGCGAAAGTCAGTCTGGAGGTCCTTGGGGCTTTCAGGTGCCAGAGTATGACCCAAGCACGTATGCAAGCAAGAAGTCTCCAGGAGCAAACTCAGACGGTTACAACACAGCACTGTAAACGAGACCACAGTAGGTGAAAGTTTTGCAGTGATGAGTGCTCTTGTGTGCAGTGCTTTCTGTGCGTTCTCTGAAATGACATTTGAAGGGAGGAAATTGATTATAATTTTTATCTGACTTAAGATTAGAAGCACACCAGAGAAGCAGATATATATGCTATCCAAATAGATTTGTATATTAGAATATATTAGGGTAAATCTGGTTGATCTTTCCTATATTAGTAATTCAAAAGACATACAATCAGTTACTCAGTATTTAATATTTCATAATGTGATTTCTGTTAATGCAATGTGGAATTATGTATTGCCAGTGATGCTCTGGCTATTGGAATGAATTTATGAATATATGCAGTGGTCTTTATACCATCTTTGTAACATAAATCCTTAGGACAAGCTACAACAAATGAGATCTCTGCAAGTCTACTGTTTCATGTATGTACATTTCAACTGGCAAACATATTATCAAAAACATCATAAACATGTTCAATTAGGTTTGTAGCTCACATTTTAAAATATTAGATTTTAAATGAAATAAAAACTAAAAGTTATTACTATTTCCTTTCTCTTGTAGATAGGAATTAAAGTGGATTTGAAAAAAATGAATTTTAAGTTATACATTTTTTCTGAGTAGATAACATAACAATTTTGAAATATAAATCTGGAAATCCAAAATTATGGCTTACTCAGTGCAACATGTTGGTAGTTCACATATCCCCAAAGTGTAATACTATTTCGAGAATAACCAAGTACCTTTTAACCTTTGCACCTTGTCATTTCTAATGTGGATTGTTAAAATAAAAATTGTGAAAATTTCCGTTGTGTTCCAGCTGCTTACTAAAGGCAAATTTATGATCATTAATTTTCTATTTTGTGTATTACAAGATAAATTGTACAGGATGGGAAGATATTTTAACATATATTTAAATGGGATGAACCAGAAAACCAAGATGCAAGTGATTAAATGCATTAAGTTATGCAAAATGCTTGACTAGTAATGGAGGATTAATTAGGAATTAGAATATTGTAAGTTTAAAAATATATTTCAAATATTAGGAACGCAAGTATGAATATGAACAGAATATACTAATAAAGAGGGGTATTCCTTTCAACTTAACATTCTGGAAAAGTATAGCAACTGTAAAACAATGGATCAGATACTTAAATATAACCAATATACACTTTTTTATGATAGATCAGTAATTTTACTTAAAAAAATAAAAGTACTTCCTGAAATGTCTACTTTCTAATCTAGCAATTTTCTTCAGAAATTATTAAGCTCTCAAACCAATGAAGAATTTGTGGAAAAGTAATTGATTATAAGATTTTTCCCTTTACCTTTGATACCTTTCTGTCGAAGGTTGTGAATTTCTCAGGCATTGTAATCTTTACCCTTTTAATTCCTTTGATAATGATTCATGTTTTTTTTTTTTTTTTTTTTTTTTTTTGACAGTGGGCAAGAAAAAGGATGATCAAGTTAGTTGTTGATCGAGAGTATGAAACTAGCTCAACTGGAGAAGAGAGTGCTCCTGAATGTCAGAGAATACGTCTTCAGAATCCTAATATCCACAGTAATGTCAATGGCAATATATACATCGCACAGAACGGTTCTGTGGTGAGAACCCGCCGAGCCTGTCTCGCTGATAATTTAAAAGTTACTTCCCCTGTTCGACTGGGGAGACACTTTAAGAAACTAGACAAGTTGGCAGTGACACATGAGGAGAACGTCCCCCTGAACACATTATCCAAGGGGCCGTTTTCTACTGAGAAAATGAACACAAGGCCAACTCTGGTGACATTTGCTCCTTGCCACATGGGGACTGACAGTACGGCAGTGAAGTCTTTGGGGAACAGGCTAAAAAGCACAGTTGAACAGGAGTCCATGGTTGACAGTAAGAACATCAAGGAGGCTCTGGAATTCCATAGTGACCACACGCAGTCAGATGAAGAGGAGCTTTGGATGGGTCCCTGGAACAATCTCCATATACCAATGACAAAACTGTGACTGATTTTTTAAAAAGTTATTTTAATTTTTACTTCAGTTTTTAATAAACTGCACTTTTTATTGTCACTGACAAAACAACGTATGGGGTTTATATCATGCACACAAGCTAAAACTTTGAACAATAGGCTTTAAAGCTTAAAAAGAGACAGATTTGCACTCACATTTGTATCAATTAATTATTCTTCCCAGAAAAATCCTTTTGGATAGATTCTCAATTCACTGTATAACATTATTTAAACATTTTGCTGTTTTGTTGGGTCTTTTTTTTTTTTTCTCATTTTAATAAACAATAAATAATTTACTAAATAATCATTTATATTTTGTTGATTAACATAGATCATTTTTCATCTCTAGCTTCATGGAACTTGTTTTGGTACATGGAATTGTACTTTTCATAAGAAATGGGAAAAATTTATATTAGAGGATTTTACAGGTAACAGGTTTATATAGTTGCTGTCTATATCATCCTGACTTTTTAAATGAAAGATTGAATTACAAAGTGATATTTAATGGGAATCATCTATAAATTATATAGAATCATGAACCTATTTTCCTTATTGTCCAATGGAAAGGTTTTCAAATTTTTACATATGTATATGTTGACCTTTTAAATAACACCTGAAGTCATATCTTTCTTATAAATAGCATTTATAATTTTCCATGGTTAGCACACACACACTCTATAAACCATCTAGCCATACCAAACATAATAAGCAAGTTAGTATAGGCCTTTGAGATTAAATAATTATTTGGAGCATCAGAGCAAAATTCCTCGAGGTTAGAAAGGGTCAAACAGGCAATAATACATTTAGAACCACAATTTCAGTTTGGAAGATGTAGTAAGAACAGAGAAGTCTTGCCTTAATGTTACTGAACATGAATGTCTTATCAATTCAGTGTAAAGGAATTTGGTAGGGTCATGAATTTATATAATATGTGAAATGTCAATAAAAGCTATAAATCCATAGCTTCAAATGTATTATAATATTTCACTTTTCCCAGCTCCAGTTTATTTTTAAAATATTTTAATGCACATACTTATGTGCCTAAATTACAGACCAGAAAATGACCACCTGGGTCCTTTTTTTTTAATCAAAGAACACAGTCTTGATTTTTCACCATTGAACAAAGCACAGTGTTTCACTATTAACATAAATGAAAACAAAATATCCTTTCAGAAAAAGCCCCCAAAACTTGCCTTGGGTGTTGCCTTGTTTCTAGATGTAAAAAAGATGAAACAATATAAGAAAATTCAGAATTTTATTGAGTGTGATTTAGTGTTTTATAGATGTAGTTCACTTCAAATTTTATACACTATTGACCAAGTTCACATTTCAATAAAAGTTTCTCATGCATGCTTATTATATGGTTGAAAGATTGAATAATGCATTACTATCTAGTTCCCTCCTGTATGTTTCATATTTTAAAACTTGTTTATTACCATACAACTTCCTTATTTCCAAAGGGAGTAAATTGTATGTAACATAAACTTACCAACTTTCATGAGTAGTATGGTTTAATTTCGAAAAGTTTTGACATCAAATATAGTAACATCTCATATCACCATCATCTCAGAGTTTATTAAAAATATAGAATTTTGCTCACAACCCTAGGTCTGCTAAACAAGAATCTGTGTTTTCACAAGATCCCAAGGTGGCTTGTATGCATATTAAATTTTAGAAGTAAGTACCTACCACTGAACTCTAGGGCTTACACTTTAAAAACACCAAAGCGACTGTTTTTAGTATAAAATATTTCAGATAGAAGTTATATTAAGCATATCATATTTTCCAACTTGCTCAATCAGAAGTCACTAAATTTGTTAATAATTTCCTGATGTTCCAGAGTCATCACAACCAGCATCCTGATATTCTCTCTGCATATAGCTTATATATGCATACTTTTTTTTCTTTCTCCAGTTTCAGGCTGTGACATTATCTAATTTTGTCACTGTTCCTCTCTCCAAATTTCACGTTCCATCTTATTTTGAATCTCCTGGTGAGAAAGTTTGTGTCTTTCTTTGTTTTGCTTGTCATTAAAAAAAAAAAAATCATTTAACCTAAGATAGGGATAATGCATGGAATTCAAGCAAAAGTCTTGTGATTCCAGGAAGCTTTTCAAGGTCACTGTTGGGATCTGAGCATTGTTCTTGAAATCTAAAATCGGCAGAAGACTAACACTCCGATATATGAAATATCACTATAGTTTAATGTTCAGATTTTACAAGGAAATCAAGCTACTTAACAAACATATTTCAGCCATTTCAAGTTGACCATTTCAGTAAAATCAATCATGAAGTTAATATGTCCCTAAATTCGTGGACATATATAAAGATAAGCAGTATGTACATAGAGCAACCAAATCATATATTTGGTCAGTGTATTTTGAGGTAAAGTATATACTGCAGCAAAAGCATTATCAACTAACAGCATAAATCTGGACTGATTGAATAGAAACTTTGATAGGACTTTAAAACTCTTACTCAGGATTAAAATTGTGGAAACCAGGGGAGATACCCAAGCATGTTTAAACTTAAGAATATTTCATGAAAGTGATGTTTCTATACAAATGTTTATAAAGAAAGCGGTCGTTATTTTTCTTAGATGGACATAGCAATTGATTGTGGTTGTTCTTAATCAGTACCAGCTTTCAATCAGACAGACGAAACAGCTGATTAAGATGAGAACAGACTAATATGACTGTATGCTAAGCCTGTTGATTTCATGAGAAGGTCTTGTGGGCATGAAGGGCAAGGTGAGGAAGAATGAAAAAATGAAAAGAATGAAAAATGAAAAGAATGAAAAATGAAAAGAATGAAAAATGAGTTACAGTGTCATGGGACATTTGTGACTCAAATATCATCAAATCATAGATGCTAATCTCTCTCTCCCAACTTCTCTTTTTCATTAATTACAAACTGTGAGAGTTGTCACTGAATGATAACTGTAGGCTGGCCAAAAGCATCTTTTTAAATACAGAAAAAAAGTTTGCCTTGAATTTTGTGTGTGATATGTTGTTCGTGTTATTAAAACATGTTGTTAACAGGAATGCTAAAACATGTTATATGTGCTAAGTGGTTCTTCCAAATGGGATATGGTAGCCACTATTAAAATATTGTTAATTGAGTTTATGTATTATAGAGCCAGAAAAAAATTGAATATCAATTCTTGAGGGAAGACATTTACTTTCTTTTACTTCATAAGCCTTGTCTTTTCTCTTGCTCTGCTTCACTTTCTTCACTTTTAGCCATGAGTGGGGCTTATATACCACTTCAATTAATTGGTAAAATAGAAAATAGGCAGAAATTTCTAATAATCAGTTCTCAGGGCAGATGCCCACTGGTGCCTGCAAATAACACAGCGATAAGGCTGAGAAATAAGTTCAAATAATACTGAGGACCTCTATTTTTTATTGATAGTTACTTTCTCTTCTCAAATGAGAACATGGATTCCTTTATTCTATTTTTTTTCCTCTCTTATTTTTGCATTCATTAACCTTGATCTTTATAATAATAATCTTTACTTTTTAGATTGATATTTTTTCATTGCAGACTACTTTATATTTATGGTAAATTAAGGATATAATATGGAAGATTTGAAAACTGTCTATAGTTTGGAAAATTATCAGCACATTCACTACTTTCCAATTTCTTTTATCCAAATACCTACTTTTTTTTCTTAACAAATATTATGTTACCGTATGAAGAATATGAATTAGAAAATTTAAGTTAAAAATGCATTGTTACCTACTACACAACGTTTCAAAAATAAATTTCCATTTGAAAAAAGATGACCTCTCATTTTTCTGTCAGGTGGGGCTAAACATCAGTAACACTTTTCCTGTTTACATGGTTAGCATTTCAGTTTGATAATACAAAGTCCTGCTCTGCAAAGTCTTTGAACAGTGGAGAGAAATGATGTGTATTTTAAAACTATCATCCTTTCTTATGCATTTTAATCACGTATATGAGTTATCAAGTTCCAAGAAGAGTGAATGTGTTTCCTAACATTCCACCTATCCATTTATTTTTAAAGTAATTTTTATAATCATATAAACACTAAGATTTTTTACTTTTAGATAATCAGTCAACATGTTCATACAAATGCTAAATGACTATAAATATATCAAGAATTATAGTCAACATGAAGTTACATTATGTCTCTTTAACAAGATTAAGTTGGATGTTTCAGATTCATAATTTATACATTTCTATCTCTATTTATCTAGCTAGCTAGCTAGGTAGCTAGCTATTCACCCACCTATCTAGATATGCTCATATTTCCCTGTATACATGCAGCTTATTTTAACTTATAATGCAGCTAATGACATAATAACTTTAACTGTCTTTTATCTCAAACAGGATTGGGAAGAATAAGTTTTATAAAAATACTATCTTGAACATAGAGTTGATTCTTGGCCTTTTGCCCTTCTGCTCTTCATAATATGGAACAGAATTTTATTTATCTTTGTTTCTGATGCTCACACCAGAAAAATATCACATTAAATAGAATGAGTTAATTCTACCTCTGTCACTGTGTAACCTTGTGCATGTCATTTGACAATTTATCCTATTAGGAAATGGCAATAATAATGTCTACCTCAATTAAGAGATAATATCAGATATTTGATCTGAACGTAGTTTTCTATCTCTATAATGGAATACAGAGATAGAAAAGAGAATAGCAGATTAGAAAGATTTTTTTTAATTCTTCACAATATGTCTAGATTATAATATTTTACTTGCTAAATACCACTGTAAATTTTGTTGACCTATTACACTTAGTAGATATTCTAAGTTATTATAAAATACATCTTTCCTCTGCAGTCCTGAAAAATATTTGTATTTTTAAAAGGAAATAAAAGAAATCTATAGAATGTTTCCCCTATGACTTGGGCTTTTGTATAATAACAAAAAAAAAAGTAAAAATAAATAAGCATTGTTAATGAATATCGTGCAAAGCTTGAGCTGCAAGAGGACTGTTGAGAGGCTTCAGGAGTGTGCATGAAAGTGAGCAATTTCATCTAAAATATGTCCCATTTTACTCTAAATACTTCCCCTAAATATACATTTCATGTGTTGTAAACATTAAATTAGCAACAGCTCTTCTGAATTTCTTGTGAAAGAGATGTTGATCAAAATCTAGCCTTAAGTTAGCTTAGGAAATGTAGGCTTTTTTCTTAACAGCTGCTGCTGCTGCTACTGCTGCTGCTAAGTCACTTCAGTCGTGTCCGACTCTGTGCGACCCCATAGAGGGCAGCCCACCAGGCTCCCCTGTCCCTGGGATTCTCCAGGCAAGAACACTGGAGTGGGTTGCCATTTCCTTCTCCAATGCATGAAAATGAAAAGTGAAAGTCAAGTCGCTCAGTCGTGTCTGACTCTTAGTGACCCCATGGACTGCAGCCTACCAGGCTCCTCCGTCCATGGGATTTTCCAGGCAAGAGTACTGGAGTGGGGTGCCATTGCCTTGATTACATAAATGAGAGTACTGACCAAAGATAGTTTGGAAATGTAGTATCTGTGATTCAGTGTTCTTACTCTCTTTACTATCTATTCCTCAGTAGATTTCTTTAACTTTGCCATTTTCTACAAAGGATACTGAATTATCTAACTCTACAAAAATATTGATCTTTGTACAATGAAGGGAGAAAATGAAATTTTAGCCAGCTTGAATACCAATGAACCAATTGGTTTTGATTCAATTGGTATGAACCAATGTTCACATATTTAAATTTTTACTTTAGTTACATAGACATTTAATTCATATAAAGTCATATCAAAACATTGCTTTTATATATTTTTATTTGTCATATAACTTTATTTATACTACTGAATTTACTATCAGTATCAATCATTAAATATTTTTTCCAGAGATACAGGTACTATTCCTAAAACATTTTTTGGCAGGGAGGAGGTAAGGTTGACTATTGTTTGGTCACTAAGTTATGTCCAACTTTTTTGCCACCCCATGGACTGTAGGCCGCCAAGGTTCTCTGTTCTTGGGATTTTCCAAGCAAGAATACTAGAGCGGGTTACCATTTCCTTCTCCAGGAGATCTTCTCTACGTAGGGATCAAACCCGTGTCCCCTGCACTGGCAGGCAGATTCTTTACCACTGAGCCACCTGGGACATGTAAGGGGAGGAGAGGTGGAGACTCGGGATGTATATTCCTTATGCAACAAATGCATGCCTTTGAAAAGGGAGGATTTATACTGTACACCTTTTAAAATTAAGCTTTAAAGGTTTATTTAACATATAAAATTGAGATAGCATCCCATAACTTGCTTGGTAAGTATTTAAGTATAGGCTTGAAATAAGTATCTAAATAGCATTATTAATTAAGCATTATTAAGTATCTAAATAGCATTATTATCAGGCTCTTTCTACTGAGAGACACATTTATCCAAAGACCTTAGGGCTGAACTAATTTGCGCCCTAAGCTACCAACATGTCATTATGTAGTCATTTCCCAATGCTTGTCCCTGGGGGGAGCTTGATAAATACATTTTGTCTGCAGTCATTTCTTTGTTACTATATTACACTGGTCACATCCGGACCTCTCTGGTTCAGTTTCCATAACTACAAAATGAATTTGGATATAGGATTCCTAGGGCCGTTGTGAGTAGAAGCTGAAATAACCAGCAAAATATTAGTTTGAAAGAAGCAAGCCATACAATCTGTAAGCTGTACTTTACAGAATCAGCTGCTGTGCCCATCTCCTGCCTATGTTATTTACTTATACCCCATTTCAGAACAAAAGATCTCATGATGATTTACAAAAACGCATAGAAGAGGTGAAATAAGGTTGAAAGAGTGAGACAAAGGGAGATCAAGATAAGGAGGGAATAAATATAATGCTTAGATTAGCACTCAGACTTATGCATGCTTTGGTTCTATACATTAATTATTTCAGCCACAAAGTTAGTCCTAATCTTCACCAGCTGTCAGATCAAAAAGGAAAGTAGTTACAGGATTCATAGCACACATAAAGTTAAAAAAAACAATTATTGAAGAGAAGTCAGCTTTGCCTGTTACCAAGATCAGAGACAAATTTTTCCTAAAGGTCCTTAGAAAAAGTACACTATATTATATATTGCCTTAGATGTAGCCAAGGATATTTTATTTCTTTGCTTCTCAATTTTCTCTTACAAAGCTTGCAAACATCAGCCTTTCTTTTAAGAGATCTTTAAGTGTTTAGTTCACTGACTGTCACTGGGTTATCAACGATCATTATATTGAAGGCTGGAAGAGTAAATTGCCAGAATATTTTCTACTTTCGCTAGCATTCTTTCTTGCAAACAGATTTATATTAATCCCACTTTAATTAAATCATTAATCAAAAGCCTGGTTGTAAAGGTCTGCAATTTTCAGAGCTCTATAGCCGTGCCGCTTGCTGATGATGGCATATGTAAATGCAGACCTATTTCTTTATTTCTTCAGAATATAGGTTTTATCCCCCTTGGAGTTTAAGCCTGAATTTAGGGAACATTGTTTTAAAACATGAATCCAGCTGCTATAAGGGAGGTAAAAATATGAAGAACATGCTGCTGCTAAGTCACTTCAGTCATGTCCGACTCTGTGCGACCCCATAGACGTCAGCCTACCAGGCTCCCCTGTCCCTGGGATTCTCCAGGCAAGAACACTGGAGTGGGTTGCCATTTCCTTCTCCAATTCATGAAAGTGAAAGTGAAGTCGCTCAGTCGTGTCCGACTCTTCACGACCCCATGGACCGCAGCCTACCAGACTCCTCCATCCATGGGATTTTCCAGGCAAGAGTACTGGAGTGGGGTGCCATTGCCTTCTCCGATGAAGAACATACTATCACCTTAATTTCTTGATTAATTTAGCTTAATTATCCTGCATATTAGCATTTCATACTTATATATTTGGACAAGGATAAGCATCAGTCCAGTTCAGTAGCTCAGCCGTGTCCGACTCTTTGCAACCCCATGAATTGCAGCACGCCAGGCCTCCCATCACTAACTCCCGGAGTTCACACAAACTCATGTCCATCAAGCCAGTGATGCCATCCAGCCATCTCATCCTCTGTCATCCCCTTCTGCTCCTGCCCCCAATCCCTCCCAGCATCAGTCTTTTCCAATGAGTCAACTCTTCACATGAGATGAGCATAGTTAATGTCATTTTCAGTGATGTCCTGGTAAACCAGCTCTCTAGGAAAAAAAAAAAAAAAAGCAAATCAAAATGATTTGTTGTGTTCTCAGATTTCTGTCATGTAAATGCTCCTACAACAATCATCTCCAGCTTAATTGCCAGCTTGGCAAATTCTTAAAAGTTTAACGAGCAAGTATGGCTTAAACTACCACACAATTGCACTCATCTCATTTGCTGGCAAAGTAAAGCTCAAAATTCTCCAACCTAGGCTTCAATAGTATGTAAACCAAGAACTTCTAGATGTTCAAGCTGGATTTAGAAAAGACAGAAGAACCAGAGCTCAAATTGTCAACATTCGTTGGATCATGGTAAAAGCAAGAAAATTGCAGAAAAATATCTACTTCTGCTTTATTGACTATGCTAAAGCCTTTGTGTGGATCACAACAAACTGTGGAAAATTCTTAAAGAGATGAAAATGCCAGATCATCTTATCTGCCTCCTGAGAAACCTGTATGCAGGTCAAAAAGCAAAAGTTAGAACCGGACATGGAACAATGGACTGGTTCCAAATTGGGAAAAGAGTGTGCCAGGCTGTATATTTTCACCTTGCTTATTTCACTTATATGCAGAGTACATCATGAGAAATGCTGGGCTGGATGACGCACAAGCTGGGATCAAGATTGCCAGGAAAAATATCAATAACCTCAGATATACAGATGACACCACCGTTAATGGCAGAAAGTGAAGAGGAACTAAAGAGCCTCTTGATGAAAGTGAAAGAGGAGAATGAAAAAAATGGCTTAAAACTCAACATTCAGAAAACAAAGACCATGGCATTCGGTCCCATTACTTCATGGCAAATTGATGGGGAAACAATGGAAACAGTGACTGACTTTACTTTCTTGGGCTTCAGAATCACTGCAGATGGTGACTATAACCATGAAGTGAAAAGATACTTGCTCCTTGGAAGAACATCTATGACCAACCTAGATGGCATATTAAAAAGCAGAGACATTATTTTGCCAACAGAGGTCCGTCTAGTCAAAGCTTTGTTTTTTCCAGTAGTCATGTATAGATGTGAGAGTTGGACTATAAAGAAAGCTGAGCACCGAAGAATTGATGCTTTTGAACTGTGGTGTTGGAGAAAACTCTTAAGAATCCCTGCAAGGAGATCAAATCAGTCAATCCTAAATGAAATAAATCCTGAATATTCATTGGAAGGACTGATGCTGAAGCTGAAGCTCCAATACTTTGGCCACCTGATGCAAAGAACTAACTCAGAAAAGCCCCTGATGCTGGGAAAGATTGAAGGCGGGAGGAGAAGAGGACAACAGGATGAGATGTTTGGATGGCATCACCAACTCGATGGACATGAGCGTGAGCAAGTTCCAGGAGTTGGTGATGGACAGGGAAGCCTGGCATGCAGCAGTCCATGGGGTCGCAAAGCTCGCACATGACTGAGTGACTGAACTGAACTGAACTGAACCTTGTGACAATGAAGTCTTATACATAGTCCTGGTTAGGGTTCAGGGTATAATTTCCGGTGTGGTAGGAAGAAACATTTATGGGTTTGCTCTTCAGAAGAAAGCTTATTTCAGTTGGATGTGCTGGCTGGTGCTGCAAGATAGCAAGAGATCTGGTAAATCTGAAAATGCTGCCAGTTAGAGAGCAATCAGGCACATGCGACTTCGTGATAGGGACTCAGAAGGGAATTACAAAGGATTAAATGGAAGAATCTGCACTAGAAAATGTTGGTGATGCTTATGATTTCACAAAATGAATTTGCTTTATACACCTTAAAGGGTTTCTGAAAATGGTCACTGAAGTGAGGTGAAAGGAAAGATGATGTTAAGAGGTTTTTCTAACTTGACTTTGATATTCAAAGGAAGGCTTCTGCTTAACTTTGAGGAGTCTTCTAATATGGTCATCTCTCTGAGATTTGCTATGTATCTTTGTTTTTGCATTCCTCTCTGTTTCCAAATAAGTTGTTTGATCTCCCATAACTAGTCACTCCCTGAACTCACTTCCTCTAATTAAAATTCTTAGATATATATTTCTATAACCACAGTAATTGCCTCGCCACCCAAAAAAAAAATACAATTTGTACTTAAAAAATGTGAACTTTTTAATATTGATTTGGTGTGACTAAGAGCTTTTCCTGTAAAATTAAAAAAAAAAATATATGTTTTATTTTACAGGGGACACAGTCTGTCCTGTTTTTTTTCTCTATCCTATTGTTTCATTTTCAGGAACTAATTCTATTTATGTTCCATATATATATATAAATCAGAGTACTTTTCACCTTCCCAATCTTATTCCAAAATCCACTCAACTAGCATAATGTGCTTATTTATCAACTGGGATCCATCACTTAGGTGGTGCAGATAGATAGATTTATAGGTAAAATTGCAAAAATATGCTGGCTGCTTGATGAAGTACCAGACTTTCTTGGCTCAGAACTATTCAATTGAATATATCTTTTATTAAAAGTAAGCAATTGACTTTTGAATGATCTGTCTCTTAGAGAATCACACTAACCTCTGAGCCATACATTTTATTGTCAGGGCAAGCATAAATTCGTAGCTGGTGATAAGCTCACTTGTAATAGCAAATACAATAGCTTTAAAACCTTCAGATTTCCTTGAAAATATTCCCCATAGTATTTGGTGGAGAAAAGGTGGCCTCTGAAATTGGCACTGGTATCTGCCTCACTTATGATGCTGGGGTGGCTCTTCGGGTGACTTCCGTAATACCCTAACCTTTAAGTAGAATCCAAGGGCAAAGATTCGAAGAAATTTCTGAAGTATCACAGCTCGTTTGCAAATGCATTATCCCATTTCTTTTGATAAATCATTTACCTACCAACAAATTCATAGTACTTTATTTATTCCATGATTCCCCTCTTCTGATGGACTTCTCCATCAGATGGACATTTCCTCTCCACTCAGAAATACTTTGCCTCCATTATGATAAGTATATTCACAGACTGTCCTAGCTTTCAGGGCATGCTAAATCTGTACTTCCCTTTATCGGTCCTTTGTGTTACTCTTCATTGAGTTTCCCAGGTCCTGCCTCTCTCTTTCTGTCTGACCCCTAGGTTCCATGAATTGCTGTGGTCATTTGCCGGAGTCCAACTCCAGCAACCAGGGATCCAACCTGAAGAGGTGACTGGTGTCGGTGATGAGACAGCCTCTCATTTTTCTTGGACTGTCTGTCTATTCCAAGTTTAAGATTCTCTTTTATACTTTTACAAAAACATTAGGCCAGAGGTTTGACATTTTCAGTTCCCCCTCTCCCAGATTTATTATCTCCATAAATCATTGTTGCTCTTCAGAGTTCCTGCTTCAGTGATTCTCTTGGAATCAGCCTTATCATCTGTTATCTACCTCCTCTAATGTGTCCTATAGTTAACTTGTGATGACATTGTAACTCATGCTACATTCCTCAGTTTACTACTTATCTTCCTAAGTCCTGTTTGCCCCTAACATCCTGAGCTCACTATCTCTTAAAAAGGCTTCTAGCTATAGTGTCTCTAAAAATTCCTAACTTCTATAAGCTATAGTAAAATATGCTAACTTTAC
Organism: Bos mutus; assembly: GCF_027580195.1. Taxonomy (NCBI): domain Eukaryota; kingdom Metazoa; phylum Chordata; class Mammalia; order Artiodactyla; family Bovidae; genus Bos; species Bos mutus. Next base: position 45,732,570 of record NC_091642.1, on the reverse strand, counting down.
AACATTCCTTAAATCTTTAACTTCCAACTATTTTAATTATTTCTAAGCCCTAAATTCAGTAAACTCCTTTGCCATAAACATTCTCCTCACAAATAGGCTTCAGATAGCAATCCCTCCCATGGCCTCAAGCTACAGCCTATGTGCTCATCCTGGAACACTCTTTTGTAAAAGTCCTTGAACAAATGTCAATGATTAACTTTATGAATTATTTTCTGAGCACAACTGCAGAAGGCTTTGTGCCTTCTCATGCTCCTCTCAAGAACAACAAGCACCTTAATATTCCTTTTCAGTCAACTCAGCCGAGGAAAGGAAAAGACAAGTCAGAATTACAAGGCCTAACTCCTTCATCCCGGGATCCGTGCCTGCGGAATGAGGAGAGGGGGCTGGGGACCGTGCCTCCATTTTGTCAATAATGCCTAACGCGGCTCCCGACAGTCATTGTTCAGTAAACCAAAACACCACCAATAACAACATTTATCGCTTATTGAACATACAACGAACTCCCAGTTACTGCACATTAAAATACATAATTTTTACTTCAACTCTATGGAAAATCTATCTTTATTATTTCTATTTTACAAAGGTAAGGAGGATTCAGAGGTTACATTTATACTCAGTGGTACACATCTACTGAGTGGTGAAGCAAGCATTTGGAAGCAGGTGGTCTGACTCCAGAATCTGAGGTTTAACCAATTTACCAGCAGAGAAAACTAACCTGGATTGATATGAGGAAGGGAGATCTTGGAATGAGAAATTATAGGTGTCTGATGTTAATTCATCGGGGAAGCTGTGTTTCAGGGACTCTGTACTACCAGTGCAGCTTCAGCCTGGAAATGGGCTCTCAGCTAGGGATCCATATCACATATCACATAGAACCAGTCCTATGTACTGTGGTCATCAGACGTGTGTGCTGATGTATACCAAATTCTACTTTAGATTTATTCAGAATATACATAAAAATAATCTACATGAAAGAGCATTTTTATGGTACCCACTTCAAAAATTTCTGTGAGTCTATTCATTGATTCATCAGTTGAGACTAAAATATTTTAGATTGTCATTATAATTTTAATATAATGTATAAAAATAATATTAGTCAATGTATTGAACATTTAGATGAATAACAGTTTGGACTACTTTGCTGTCATCCTTATATTATCTTTAACATGTTTTTCACTGTCATAGGAATTAAAATCTCATAAAAGCCTACTCTAAAGAGGCTAGGTATGCTCAGGCTGACCCCATAACATGTAAATAAGCACTGTTTTTGCCTGTTAACTTTTTTGCATTTCGACAGTTATACCCCATTGTGAGATTTGCTAGATGTATCTTTTCACACACTGTCAGGAAGGATTAAGGAAATCAACGTACAAATCTTCGATGAAACAGTTTTGCAAATTGTTCTGTGACAACTGGGATTCACAGTGTTAGATTATGCATTCACACATAAACTGGCAGGAACAAACTCAGGCAAGGAAAGTCACTGACCCTCTGACAACCTTAGAGCTTAAATATCTCCTGGGGATTGAACAACAAGCTGATTTGAATCCTTTTGGTTTCAAATTGGATAGTGAGGCTAAAATCATCAGCAAATTAGAAGACTCACAGTAAATATTTATTGTTCTATTATATACAGGTATTTTTAATATATAAGGAGAAGTTTTTCTTCAATACAATTATTATAGTTCCCTCCTTAACCCTCTTTCAAGAAAGTCTTTCGCTAACCCCTGGTATAGAGACAAGAATTGAGGAAACACAAACTTATCGTTTGTGCTCTGGTAGGCATCTATATTGCATACTTTTGTTGGTTACAGTTGTTTCTATGTAGATACCTCTCTGTAGGCAGCCATGCTGAGACATTTCCTCATTCAGTCTTGAAGACGTTAGACAAAATTTCTGGAAGGTTCTTATATTCACTAGTTTCAAGTGTTGATGCAAGTCTCATTCCTACCATGCTCTCCTTATTTGCATTTTTATATAGGTCTCAAGGAGAAGGCAATGGCAACCCACTCCAGTACTCTTGCCTGGAAAATCCCATGGATGGAGGGGCCTGGTAGGCTGCAGTCCATGGGCTTGCTAGGAGTTGGACACGACTGAGCGACTGCACTTTCACTTTTCACTCTCATGCATTGGAGAAGGAAATGGCAACCCACTCCAGTGTTCTTGCCTGGAGAATTCCAGGGACGGAGAGCCTGGTGGGCTGCCGTCTATGGGGTCGTACAGAGTCGGATACGACTGAAGCGACTTAGCAGCAGCATCATCTCAATAATGTATTGTATTGTATGGGAGGTTTGATAAGTGTGCTTGCTTCTGTTTCTACCATATACAAAAATGTCCTTTTTAGCTACTTTCTACTAGTTATTCACAGCATCACATCTAAGAGAAAGCTTTCTCAGAGAAACAGACTTGTACTCCCTTTAGAGTCTTTTAGGACTTCCCTGGTGATCCAGATGTTAAGAATTCATCTGCCAATGCAGGGGACACAAGCTCAATCCCTGGTCTGAGAAGACTCCACATGCCATGGGCAACTGGGCCCACGTACCACAACCTCTAGCCCACACTCTAGAGCCTGAGGTCTGCAACAAGAGAAGCTGCCACGATGAGAAGCCCATGCACCGTGACTAGAGAGAAGCCCCTATTTACCACAACCAGAGAAAGTCCACACACAGCAGTGAAGACCCAGTGCAGCCCCAACTACATATATACATAAAATAAAAACTAAAAGGAGTCTTTCAGACTCTATATACTCTTATTGAACTTTTATAATTATTCCTTTATGTACTGTTTTCCACTATCAGACTGAAAGCTCTTTTAGGGAATGAACTTTGTCATATTCACCTTGTATACAGAGTAAGACCTGAAAATGTTTTGCAGAAAGAATGACTGAACTAATAAGAAATTCTCGCAAAATTTAGGAAAGTGTTTTGACAGGGACTTTTGTAATTCTCAGATAACATTTTCATTCACTTGAGATGAGTTTACAAAGTAGCTTTATCATTTTACAGGTGAAATAGACTCCTTTATTTCAAGATGTGATTTAGTGGTTAACTATTATTCCATCTATTTGTTCTAAAATATATTTCACCTAAAATAAATAATTTTTATAAGACCTCTGAACAAGAAGCACAGCACACTAATATGCATTTTGCTTCTTAAAGAAAAAGCCTCTCTAAGCAGAGTTATTAAATGTACGATGGGAGTAAAAGTCTGTCCTCCAATATTAAGTGCTGCTCAGGTGTCACAAGAAAAAGTAATGAACACTCACTCAACAATGTGAAGCAGAGAAATGAAAGCTACCTTTTTCTGTATGCTTTCCTTGTGGCCCACTTTAGCAATTCATGTTTCTTCCCACCATCTATCTAAAAGGATTGGAGAGGGTTCAGCACAGGAAGAAGAGCCAGAGGTTCTCAGAGACAAATAGCATGAAAAGAGCTGGGATACGGAGCAAGTCTTATAGTCAGTCAAGATTAAAGGATCTGAAGAAATAAATGTCCTTATAGTTTTCAAAATATTTTCTATGCCTGAAGATCTTCATAGATACGGCCATATAATCCCATTTGGGTAATCTGTTATTCATGTTAGAATCACACGTCAGTACATTAAGGTAGAGCTTTCAGTAACTCAGTACTCATTTTTTAATTAAACTGATTTCCTTCTGATGCCCAATAGTATGGTAGGAATTCGGATAAGGGTAATAGAAGATCTAATACTAAGTGTGAAAACACAGTAGCTTGGGCACAGAAGTGATGGTTACTTGAGTTAAAGAGAGAATGTGTGTGGTGTATGCTTGTGTGTGTGTGCATGCTAAGTCAATTCAGCCGTGTCCCATTCTTTGCAACCCTATAGACTGTAGTCCACCAGGCTCTTCTGCCCGTGGGATTCTTCAGGCGAGAATGCTGGAGTGGGTTGCCAGGCTCTCCTCCAGGTAAAGTGAGACATGCACGCTCAGATGAAAGAACAGATAAAGAAAGTGAGACAGGCTGGAGCCTGGGGCTTGAGACCCTCTGCAACAAAATACAAAGAAACTGTAAGGGACTGAAAATAGCTCTGCACACGCCCAGGCAGTTGAGGCAAATCAAACAAGATACAAAAAGACTAAAAACACAACTTCCACTTCTGAGGAGTCAGGAGCAAAAGCAGGGTGCTGTGCATGCGCCCTTCACAAAGCACCACCAAGGCGGTGGGCAGACCACCTAAGCCATCCCTCCGGCCTGATCCCTGAACCCGCCCTTACCCTCACCCTATATAAGCAGCCATTTATCATCCCTTTAGAGAACAAGCCAGGGAACCTGTTACTTGCTTTTGCTTCTTCACACTGCAGCATGAATTCCCATAAAGCCTTGCCAGAAATTTTTGTCTGGCCTCTTATAAATTTCTATTAATTAAGGAGCTCTAGAACTCCTGATCAGTTAACAGAAGAGTTGTTGGAATGCCAAAACCCAATTTTGAGTAATCTGGCCAGAAGGCGAGTATCTGCAAGTCAGGAGAGAGCTCTGACAAGAAACCAACCCAAGGGCAACTTGATCTTGAACTTCTAGCATCCAGAACTGTGAGAATGTACGTACGTGTTATTTAAGACATCCGTATCTGGCATTTTGTTATGGCAGCCTGAACTGACTACCCAAGCTTTATCTATCAATAGTGAACTGATTAAATAAATTATTGAGTGTCTATCCAGAGCCACATGGAATACTGTGGTACTTCCTGGAACTGTGCAACAGAAATGCTGACTGCTACAGTTAAATGCAATGTGACCATGAAAATTATCATTTTATTTTATTTTTATTTTTTTTACGCATCAGAAAAAATTTTATTTCACGTTTTCCTTAAACGTTGCTAAAGAAATATTATAGAACTCAAATAGTATTACAACCACAATCCCCAATCTTCCTACTCCAATAATTATTTTTAGGCTTAATTTAATTTAATTTTATTTTATTTTTGAAAATTTATGCCTTTATTTCAGTTGTTGTGTTGGCAATATCAATCTTAAAATAATGATGAAAAGTTAACTCTTTCCAAATATGGGTATTTTGGGTTATGGTGAAATAGCAGTAGCTTTAAAACAGTATAGTAGCTAGATCCTACCTATCTTTTCCTGGAATGCCCACTTCAACACCAAGCTGTCAGATACATTCCTGAACTTTTGAAGACATTATAATGATGGTAATGTCAGGCCAGGATAAAGAAAAACAGAAATGATCAGAAGACTGAGGGGAAAAAGACATGAGATGGAAAAAAAAAAAAATACTTAGTATTGTCGACACCATCCAGTCTAGCAATTTTACAGATGCTTTCTGTTTGCTCGAGACAGTTTATTGCTTATGTTATTTCTTCTGTTCCTTTTTTTTTTAATTTTTCAGCACTTTATTTATTTATTTATTTTTTATTTGATAAATTTAACGCCTTTTATTGCCATACCTCATTTTACTGTGCTTTGCTTTAGTGAACTTTATAGATACATGTTTTTTTTTTTTCCTTGTTAATTTTCTGTTTAGTTGATCTATCCATAAGTGTGAGTGGGGTATTAAAGTCTCCCACTATTATTGTGTTATTGTTAATTTCTCCTTTCATACTTGTTAGAATTTGTCTTACATATCATGGTGCTCCCATGTTGGGTGGATATATATTATATAATTGTTATATCTTCTTCTTGGATTGATCCTTTGATCATTATGTAGTGACCTTCTTTGTCTCTTTTCACAGCCTTTGTTTTAAAGTCTAATTTATCTGATACGAGTATTGTGACTCCTGCTTTCTTTTGGTCCCTATTTGCATGGAAAATCTTTTTCCAGCCCTTCACTTTCAGTCTGTATGTGTCCCCTGTTTTGAGGTGGGTCTCTTGTAGACAACATATGTAGGGTCTTGTTTTTGTATCCATTCAGCCAGTCTTTGTCTTTTGGTTGGGGCATTCAACCCATTTACGTTTAAGGTAATTACTAATAAGTATGATCCGTTGCCATTTACTTTATTGTTTTGGGTTCGAGTTTATACACCGTTTTTGTGTTTCCTGTCTAGAGAATATCCTTTAGTATTTGTTGGAGAGCTGGTTTGGTGGTGCAGAATTCTCTCAGCTTTTGCTTGTCTGAGAAGCTTTTGATTTCTCCTTCATACTTGAATGAGATCCTTGCTGGGTACAAATAATCTGGGCTGTAGGTTATTTTCTTTCATCATTTTAAGTATGTCTTGCCATTCCCTCCTGGCTTGAAGAGTTTCTATTGAAAGATCAGCTGTTATCCTTATGGGAATTCCCTTGTGTGTTATTTGTTGTTTTTCCCTTGCTGCTTTTAATATTTGTTCTTTGTGTTTGATCTTTGTTAATTTGAGTAATATGTGTCTTGGGGTGTTTCACCTTGGGTTTATCCTGTTTGGGACTCTCTGGTTTTCTTGGACTTGGGTGATTATTTCCTTCCCCATTTTAGGAAGTTTTCAACTATTATCTCCTCAAGTATTTTCTCATGGTCTTTCTTTTTGTCTTCTTCTTCTGGAACCCCTATGATTCAATGTTGTAGCGTTTAATATTGTCCTGGAGGTCTCTGAGATTGTCCTCATTTCTTTTAATTTGTTTTTCTTTTATCCTCTCTGATTCATTTATTTCTACCATTCTATCTTCTAATTCACTAATCCTATCTTCTGCCTCTGTTATTCTACTATTTGTTGCCTCCAGAGTGTTTTTAATTTCATTTATTGCATTTTTCATTATATATTGACTCTTTTTATTTCTTCTAGGTCCTTGTTAAACCTTTCTTGCATCTTCTCAATCCTTGTCTCCAGGCTATTTATCTGTGATTCCATTTTAATTTCAAGATTTTGGATCAATTTCACTATCATTATTTGGAATTCTTTATCAGGTAGATTCCCTATCTCTTCCTCTTTTGTTTGGTTTGGTGGGCATTTATCCTGTTCCTTTATCTGCTGGGTATTCCTCTGTCTCTTCATCTTGTTTAAATTGCTGAGTTTGGGAGTCCTTTCTGTATTCTGGCAGTTTGTGGAGTTCTCTTTATTGTGGCGTTTCCTCGCTGTGTGTAGGTATGTAGAGGTGGCTTGTCAAGGTTTCCTGGTTAGGGAAGCTTGTGTCGGTGTTCTGGTGGGTGGAGCTGTATTTCTTCTCTTTGTTCAGTCGCGCTGTGGGGAGGGAGGGAGGGATGCTGCAAACAAATGACACTGACGTGCGCTCGCAGTGCCTCAGCCACACTGGGTCTGCCCCCGCTCACGGTGCGTGTAGCCTCCCTGCCCACACTGCTCAGGTTCTAGGTTGTTCCGCCGGGAACAATCCGAGGCTGGGCCTGGGTTGCATGCACCTCCCAGGTCCAAGCCGCTCAGGTTCAGGCACTCAGGTAGTCCTCAGAGGCGCAGACTCAGTTGGGGCTGCGTTTTGTGCTCTTCCCAGGTCCGAGCAGCTCAGGTGATGAGGTGTTTGGCGAGCACCAATGCTGCGACTTATCGCCTCCCCGCCACTTGGTTATCTGGGTGTAAAACCGGCGCACCTTCTCAGGCAGATGTTGACCGTCCAGACCCCCAATAAGTTTTAGTTAGCAAAGAAGCCAGTTTTATAGATAATGTCTCTCTGGGGCTGCGATTGCCCCCTTCTGGCTCTGGCTGCCTGTCACCGGAGGGGGGTTTGCAGCCGGCTACCTCTGTTTAGTCCTTTGTTCCGTCTGCTGGCTGGCTGGCGTGTCTTAGGTTAGGGCTGGCTTTTCGCATGGTAGATATCCCACAGTCTGGTTTGCTAGCCCAAATTATTTCGCTCAGATAGTGCTCAGGGTATTCAGGCCAGATTCTTACTCTCAGCGATGCAGCCAGCGCCCCTCCTCCCTGCCCAGCCCCCCACTTGCTAATGGCGGATGCAGGCGTCTGCGCTGCTTCTCCGCTGGAGGAGTTACCGTAGGGCTCGCAATCTGCGAGTTTTAATTGTTTATTTATTTTTTCTCCCTGTTACGTTGTCCTCTGTGCTTCCAAAGCTCGGCACGGATTTGGCAGTGAGAAGGTTTCCTGGTGTTTGGAAACTCTCTCTTTTTAAGACTCCCTTCCCGGGACGGACCTCCGTCCCTCCCTCTTTTGTCTCTTGTATTGTCTTTAATATTTTTTCCTACCTCCTTTCGAGGAGTTGGGTTGCTTTTCTGGGTGCCTGATGTCCTCTGCCGGCATTCAGAAGTTGTTTTGTGGAATTTACTCGACGTTTAAATGCTCTTTTGATGAATTTGTGGGGGAGAAAGTGTTTTCCCCGTCCTACTCCTCCGCCATCTTGGCGCCTTCCCCCTGACCATGAAAATTAAAGAGGCAGCTCCATCTGCACAAGAAGTAATCTCCATGGTATTAACATGTTAAATGAAAAAAATAAAGTAAAGTACAAATCATGCCGTATACTATGCTGCCATTTGGGTTAAAAGTTGTCAAAGGAATCTATAAAGGTTGCCTTGGACTGCAGCCCAGACATGACCCCTAACCTACCATTCTGGTGGGCAACCATGACAGGGGCCTAGAAAGGGAAGAATTCAGAATTCTCTGAACAGGTAAAATAGTAAAGATGAATTGGTAAATACAGGTAAACCTTTCAGTCAATGCCAAGCAAACAGCAAGTGCTCGTTAAGTATCAACTATTAGGGAGTTCCCTGGTAGTCCAGTGGTTGAGAATCCACCTTGCAGTGTAGGAGACATGAGTTTGAACCCTGGTCGGGGAACTAAGATCCAACATGTCATGGAGCAACTGGGCTCATGTGCCACAACTGCTGAGCCGTGCATTTTGGAGCCTATGTGTTGCAACCAGAGAGTTTGTGTGTCAAAACAAAAGATCCCACAGAACGCAACCAGAACTCTGTGCCACAACTGAGACCCAATACAGCCAAATAAAGTAAATAAATAAATGTTTTTTAAATCAGAGTCAACTATTATCTTTCTTATAATCTAGTCTTTCAGAATTCGATAAAGATGCTTTTCAGCCTGGAACCTGATGTCCAGGCCCCCATTATTAGAGATCAACATGAGGTTGGAATGACGTCTTCTGGGTGTCATAGACACTCCCCAGACCCAGGTTGCCAAATGGAACTCAGCTCCTTCCCACTGTCACCGGGACACTGTCCCCACTGCCCTGGCAGGATTCTGAGGGTTTCCATGTTGTCACCTGCCCTTTCTCTTCCAGTGGCCCCAAACAGCCCTGCATCTCACACGCTTACAGAACATGCAGATGTGGTCCCTTTACTAGAAACAGCTCATCACTACCAACTGCATCTTTCAGGAGGAGGTAACTGTCACTCTCATTCTTCTGAACCCCAGGGCCGTGGTCTCCAAAACAGTACCTGTGGGCAGAGTGTAGGGACAAAGACCAAAGCCTGGGCATTTGGGGAGAGACGCCTTGGCTGACACCAGGCAGTGTGGCTAAGAAACGGTCAAATTTCTCTAAAATGGTTTACTGTTTTATATTTCCACTAATCTATGGGAGTTCCAGTTCCTCCACATCCTTGCCAGCACCTAATACCGTCAGTCTGTTTTCTCCTCTGTAAAATAGGCTAACAATCACAAGCCCATCTGCTGCCAAGGATTGCTGGGCATCAAGGAACCCAAGGGCAGGATGTGCTGTATAAACCAGGTCACTACATTTGCAATGGTTGGTGTGGTAGGGAGGCAATGACACCCATGCACCAGCACAGCTTCCTGAGATAGGGCCTGATCAGGACAGAGACATCAGATATCCTGGCCTTTCCATGTGCCTCCCCACCCAACACACACACCAGAAGGCCAGACTTCACTTTTTATGTTTCTAACTGGACAAGTTACATAGAAGGACAGACCAAGCCAGGCACACAAAGATAATATCACCATCACCTGCCCCTGCCACCTCCCCAGGAGTGGTAGCAGAGTGGGCTAGATCCTTCCTATTCCTCTATGCTTGACACACATGCTTTAGCACCCAAGTGGTGTGTGTGTGTGTGTGTGCGTGTGTGCGTGCGTGTGTGTGTGTGTGTGTGTGTACTTGTGTGTGTGAATGTTTTTTTAGTACATGTATTGATGCAATTTGTTTTTGTCACTTAGCACCAAGACCTGGGCATTCTTATTCCCAATGGCCATCAGAAAACCTTCTGTGGGCAGTGCCCAATTTCCCAGAACCATCAGTAGCTGAGCAGTGTTTGGATTATTTCAGACCTCACTCAAGAAAAAGAAGGGCTGGGAAAACATTCATATGCTGTTCAGAGTTGACAGGGATATTTTTCCAGGAGAGGAGACCAAGAGGTCCAGAGGCCGAGCCAAGGTCCCCCCTTAGATGCAGAGACAGACACCGAGGGTGCTGCCTGCAGCTCTCGAGGGAAACACCTCTGTCAGAAGGCATTTCTCAGGGATCCAGTCTCCATCAGCATGAACTGATCCTGCCCCTCGGGCATGGTGGGTGACTAGACTCACTGTCCTCCATTCCTGAGGACCAAGGGAGGTCTTTCCCTGAAGGGCTTTTGTGCTTTTTCAACTGCCATGTTATCTGCAGGGTGGTGCTTCCCTGTCCCCATGAGCCTCCCACTGAATGGTGTTAGCCTCCACCAATGATCCTAGCCTGAATCAATCACTGACCAACGCAGGCCATCAACCTTGTGATTCTCGCCTTCTTTCTGCCCTGATGTTCGTCTCTGAGAAAAGCTTCCCTTACCCTCTGGAATGAATGTGTCAGTCATGTCCAAATGCAGTTTGTGACTGCATGAATGGTAGATCGCCAGGCTCCTCCGTCCATGGAATTTTCCAGGCAAAACATACTGGAGTGGGTGGCCATGCCCTCTTCCAGGGGATCTTCCCAACCCAGAGATTGAAGCGCATCTCTCGAGTCTCCTGCATTAGCAGGCTGTGTCTTTACCACTAGCGCCACCTGGGAAGCCCCTGTAATGAACAAATACATCCATAAGGTGTCATGCTTGCCGCAAATGGTGGGAAATGTGCTTCCCTCTCTGTTTCTTTTTTTCTGTCTTTTTTCTTCCTTCCTTCCTTTTTTTTCATTCCTTGTCTTTCTATTTTCTTTTTTTGATAATCAAAATGGGCCACATATACTGTTCTTCGTGCTCTATTACAGTCGTGCTTTTTGATGTTTCAATTGCTCAAGAAATCTTTGAGCACGTCCATCTTTCTGGCACAAGATGTCCCAGACCCACCTCATGCTGACCCTGCCCTAGACCTAGGACCAACTTGTCTCCCAAAGAGCCTCCAGTCCTCTGTGTGGGAACAGGATTTAGAGCCCAGGATCTGGCTCCCAGTGTGCTCACTGTATTGTCAAAAGGTCGCACAGTTCATTGTGCAGAATGATCTGACACCAGAGAGTGGCTGGGGATTCGACAGTTCTCACAGGCAGCTGTGGCCGAGTAGGGACTGAACTCCCAGATACTCAGCTCAGGCTCCTTGGAATGGGGAGTGGTTTCCAGGTAGGTCAGATCTAGGTGACCTGGTTTGGGAGTGGGTATACGTGTGTCCTTCCTAAATGCTCATCTTCTCAGGTGACCCAGGTCTGGCCAATGAAATGTAAGTGAAAATGAGACAGCCTGGAACTTGGGAGGCTTTACTCCCGCAAAAAAATACAAAGACATTGTAAGAGACCAAAAATAGCTCCATGCATGTGCAGCTGGAGCAATTATGAACAAGACACAAATAGGCTGCAAACCTACTATCATTTCTGAGGTGCTGAGAGCAAAAGCAGGGTCCTCCACATGATCTCTACATATTGCACCACCAAGGCAGTGAACAGACCACTTAAGCCACCCCTCTGGCCCAACCCACTGATATACCCCACACTCATAGGATTTAAGGAACCAGTTTGCACTCCCCCCTGCATCAAACAACAAGAGACCTTGCTTTTGTTCCCTGGTGCTACAGCACATGTCCCAAGAAAGCCTTGCCTGAACTCCTCGTTTGGTCTTTTAGTAATTTCTAGGGATTAAAGAGTCCAAGGGCCTGAATTGATAACAAAAAGTTCTGGAGTGAGGTACCCTTTCTAAACAAAAGGTCAAAGCTTTGCCGAAGAGAGCCTGCCTGTGTTTCTTTGCCTCTCCCTCCTTCCTCCTCTTTTTGCCTGAAAAGGAGATGTGATACTAGAGATGCAGCAACTACCCTGTGACTATGTGGTGTAAAGAGATGTCATTTACTAGTGTGAGGGAGCCAGAGAGATGTCGAAGGCTAGGAGAGGGCAGAGAAATGTGAAATGGTGATGGGTGGGAGAATAAGCTGGTCAAGAAAGTCAGCCATGAGCCCACTCTCAAGGAATCAGGGCATGGAGTGCTCAAAGAGGAGCACACAGCACTATGGAAACATAGAAGAAAAGTAGACAAGGGGAAGGAAGAGGGCAGCCCAGTGAAGCCAATGGCCTTGCCAAGGATTTTCTAATACCATCCATTATCCGGAGCAGGAACAGTGCCATCAGTGATATTCACAGTGCAATGAGCTATACGCTTATATTTCTCCCAACTCCCAATCTATTTAAGTGGTGTCAAAAAATAAAAATGAAATCTAAATCAGCATTAAATTTTTATGGTATTAATAAATATTTCCCTCTTGCTTTGGCTAGTTGGCTGACTTTCCCATTGAAAAGGGAGGTCAAGAAGATAAGTGAGTCCCCAGATGAGCCTTTGTGGGATTCAGAGGTGAACCTGGAAGGTGAATCTAATGACTGAATGGGGACATGTGCCCTGGGCTTACAGACGGGCTAGTGCCCAAGGGCCATCTGAAGCAACAATGAAATTGAGAGCAGGGCATCAGGCAGCTAAACCAAAGGTGGCTCCAGTGGTCAGGAAAGTGTTAGGGAAGCATGGTTTTTCCCTATAGTTTCACAGTTTTTTAGAGGCCATCCATGAAGCGCCAGCCTTGAGCAATAGCGTCTTAAACACTGTGTGCATTGTAAGAGCCTCGTATGGCAGGATGCATAGACTCATCTCTGGTTTCTAGATGTTGGTCCTGCACCCAGGACAGTTAGAGGACACACAAAAATGAAGAGGACCAGGGCCAGGAGCCCATATTTCCTAGGTGTCCACCATAGCCAGAGGTCTATAGTGCTGTGCATGTTCATGGATGAGATCTCCTTTAATCCTCACAGACACCTGTGCAGTAGGGATTATACCCCATCTTACAGATAAAGTAACTGAGGCTAACAGAAATGAGTCATTAGGCAGAGTTGCTTGACTGGAAAGCCCTGGTACTGGGATGCAATCCCAGGTCAATGTTTGGAGCCACACCTCTGCCCCCAGATCCAGCTGCTGGTACCTGTGAGTTTCTTTAGGAGAGCAGATGTGTGAGGGTTTGTCATTTATAGTATTGAAGAGCTGAACAGTGTGGTGAGCCAGGCAGCTTCAGTCTGATCCCCAATTCCACTACTCACTGGTGTGTGACCTAGGCCAAGTTTCTTAATCTCCCTTTGCTTTAGTTTCCATATTTCGTTTCCAGAAATGAGAGGAGCACTTAGAACAGTGACTGGCACATGAGAAGCCCTTTTGTTACGTTTATTGTTATTCTTGATGGTGATGATGCCAGAGTGGGTGGGAGAGACTGTGAAGCTGCATGGCTGATGCAGTAAGGGAGAAGGCAACCTTTGAAGCCCCACAAGTCTACCTCAGAGGGGGCAAGCATGAAGGTGGAAAGCAGGACTCCTACGCCCCCTGCACTGCTCCTGCTGCAAAAAGTGGTTTTGGTTTTGTCTGAGGTTTATTCTGTGTGTTCAGGTCCAGGTCCTCTCCAGCTCTGTCCCTACAAAGCCTCCCAGCCAGCTCCCCAGGGCAAGTAAACCTGCCCATGGTCACATCCAGGGCAAGTCCCTGCTGACACCTTGATATCCCTCAGAGGAAACCAGAAGAACAGGCCTGGACTCAGCCACTGGTGCCTGTGAAAAGGCCAGTCATCTCTGTTGAAAGTCATCTGTGAGTCTATGGTACAGCCAGTGTGGGGACACGTTCCCTTCATCCCTGAGCCATGGGTCTGTGTCTGCCAATGGGAGGGCCCAGCCACCAGGGGAAAAGGCTATATCTGGGGGTGGAGGCACCTCCATTTGTAACCTTCATATTGTTTCCCTGGGGCCCATCCCTCAGGGCTGGGCACCCTAGCACTATCTCAGGGCACGCTTGGGCATGGCCAATATCACTTGGGCTCGCACCTATTGAGTGTTTTTGTTGTTGTTTAGTCACTAAGTCACGTCTGACTGTTTTGCTACCCACCAGGCTCCTCTGTCCATGGAATTCTCCAGGCAAGAATATTGAAGTGGGTAGCCATTCCCTTCTCCAGGAGATCTTCCTGAACCAGGGATGGAAACCAAGTCCTTTAACCAAAGCCATTGGGTTTACTCTCTGTCCTCAAGAGGCAGGATAGAGAGACCTCAGGAAAGAGGCGGAAGTGCCCTCCAACTGTTTATTTCCCCCACTGTACCCACATCCTTGCTCTTCCTCTCAATCCAAGTGGAATCCAAACAGCAATTAAATAGCATCATCATCACCATTGTCATTGTCATCAAAGCCAGAGTCATACTAAATACCCTCTCTGATGAATCCACATTTTCCAGAAGACCCTGATCAGCAACTGCAGCTTTGGAAAGATCTCCCCAAGAAGGTGCCACAAAACAATCACGTCACAGATATGTCCTGGAGACTTAATGTCCAGAGCACAAGTCAGACGCAAGTCATACAAGCCAGTCTTATTATGAGACAGAAAAATAAAGTTCCAAGGCCAAAGAAGGCATTGATGATTGTATTTGAAGGTTTTTATCAACCATCCCCAAGAAAAAGAAATGCAAGAAGGCAAAGTGATTGTCTAAGGAGGTCTTACAAATAGCTGAGAAAAGAAGAGAATCCAAAGGCAAGTGAGAGAGAGAAAGACATGCTCAAATGAATGCAGAGTTCCAGAGAATAGCAAGGAGAGATAAGAAAGCCTTCCTAAGTGAACAATGCAAAGACAGAGGAAAATATCAGAATGGGAAAGACTAGAAATATCTTCAAGAAAATTAGAGATGGTAAGGTAATACATCATGCAAAGATGGGCATAATGAAGGACAGAAATGGCAAGGACCTAAAAGAAGCAGAAGAGATTAAGAAGAGGTGGCAAGAAGACACAGAAGAACTATACAAAAAGGGACTTAATGACCCGGATAACCATGAGGGTGTGGTCACTCAGCTAGAGCCAGACATCCTAGAGTGTGAAGCCAAGTGAACCTTAGGGAGCATCCCTATGAATAGAGCTAGTGGAGGTGATGGAACTCCAGTTGAGCTATTTCTAATCCTAAAAGATGATGCTGTTAAAGTGCTGCACTCTATACGCCAGCACATTTGAAAAATTCGGCAGTGGCCACAGGACTGGAAAAGTAAGTTTGCACTTCAATCTCAAAGAAGGGCAATGACAAAGAGTGTTCAAACTACCGTACAATTGCACTCATTCCACACACTAACAAGGTCATGCTCAAAATTCTCCAAGCTAGGCTTCAGTAGTATATGAACCAAGAACTTCCAGATGTACAAACTGGATTTAGAAAAGGCAGAAGAACTGGAGATCAAATTGCCAACCTCCACTGGATCATAGAAAAAGCAAGGGGATTCCCCCAAAAAAAGTCTATATCTGCTTCATTGACTATGCTAAAGTCTTCGAACTGTGTGGATCTCAGTGAACTGTAGAAAATTCTTCAAGGGATGGGAATACCAGACCACCTCACCTGCTTCCTGAGAAACCTGTACGTAGGTTAAGAAGCAACAGTTAGAACTGGACGTGGAACAACACAGTGATTCAAAATTGGGAAAGGAGTATGTCAAGGCTGTATATTGTCACCTTGTTTATTTAACAGGGTGTTAAATATGCAGAGTACATCGTGTGAAATGCCAGGCTAGATGAAGCACAAGCTGGAATCAAGATTGCCATGAGAAATATTAACAATCTCAGATGTACAGATGATACCACATTAATGGCAGAGAGGGAAGAGGAACTGAAGAGCCTCTTGATGAGGGTTAAAGAGGAGAGTGAAAAAGCTGGCTTAAACCTAAACATTCAGAAAACTAAGATCATGGCATCTGGTTCCATCACTTCATGGCTAATAGACGGGTATAAAGTGGAAAGAGTGACAGACTTCATTTTGGGGGCTCCAAAATCACCGCAGATGATGACTGCAGGCACGAAATTAAAAGGCACTTGCTCCTTGGAAGACAAGCTCTGACAAACCTAGACAGCATGTTAAAATGCAGACATCACTCTGCCAACAAAGGTCTGTATAGTCTAAGCTATGGTTTTCCAGTGGTCGGATGTGAGAGCTGGACATTAAAGAAGGCTGAGTGCCAAAGAATTGATGCTTTTAACTATGGTGCTGGAGAAGACTCTTGAGAGTCCCTTGGACTGCAGGGAGATCAAACCAGTCAATACTATAGGAAATCAACTCTGAATATTCATTGGAAGGAATGATGCTGAAGCTGAAGCTCCAGTACTATGCCCACCTGATTGGAAGAACTGAATCATTGGAAAAAAAAAAGATGCTGGGAAAGACTGAGGATAGGGAGAAGGGGACAACAGAGAATGAGATGGTTGGATGGCATCACTGACTGAATGGACATGAGTTTGAGCAAACTCCGGGAGATAGTAAAGGACAGGGAAGCCTAGTGTGCTGCAGTTTATGGGACTACAAAGAGTCAGACATGACTTAGTTATAGAATAACCACAACAATCAGAGCCCAGGGGGATTTAGGGGGCCATCAGAGCCTAGCCTGTTCCTGGCTGGATTGGGAAGGGGTCGACATTGCCTGGGCTCACTCTGGCCCTGAGAGGCCTGCCTTATGTAGACAAATCCTCTGGAGGGGACTTCCCTGGTGTCTCAGTGGTAAAGACTCTGACTGCTGATGCAGAAGACACAGGTTCCACCACTCTTCTGGGAAGATCACACACACACCAGGAAAACCAGGCTCTTTCGCTACAACTGTTGAACCTGTGCTCTAGAGCCCAGGAGCCGCAACTACCGAGGACATATTGCCACAACTACTGAACGCTCGAGAGCTCGTGATCCACGAGAGAAATCACTGCAATGAGAAGCCTGGGTACCATAACGAGAGTGTAGCCCTCCATGCGCCTTAACTAGAGAAAGCCTGTGCAGCAACAAAAACTCAGTATAGAACAAAATAAATAGAGAAAAAAATTTAAAAGATGTCTTTAAAAGGAACCCACAGGCAGCACAGCCAAAGAAAACAAACAAAAAATCATCAGGAGGAGCATACTGGATTGGAAACCAGACACCAAGTTACCTAAGTATCTGAACCGCTGTGTATGGGGGATTGAGACCTCAGTATAGGAAGGCTTCTCAAGCAGGAAACAAATAAACACTAACCAGAACGGAAACACTAATTCATCAGGCCATATTGCATTATGAACTGTTATCAGGCACAATAAAGAGATGAACACAAGTCACACACTGACAGCATTCACAGTGAATAGACCACATTTGTTTATTCACCCATCCAAATCCTGGCTTTTAATCTGAGTGTTTTCTGTGAACTTTTCTCCCTTCTAACACTTCCTGGGAGCCATTCCCTCCTGTAGGTTGGCAAAGAGATTCAAATAAGTACCTGCAGGGTAGATGGGTGTGAGCAGAGAATCTGAGTGGGAAGGGAGAGGCAAGTGTCAGCCGGAATCATCTGCAGACAGGATGGAGGTGGATGGGGGATTCTCCTGTGACCTGAGCCTGCAAGTGGCAGGCTGCCCAACGGTTCTGGACACCTTGAGGGGCTGGAAGGGCAGGGAACACCCTGTCCCTGACGAGGGAACAGAAACTAAAACAGAGAATTCCTCAGGAACTTTCCTAAGAAAGACAAAGTTGGACACCTGTCCTCTCTTCAATTTGCACAGATCTAGGGCTGAAACCCTCTGGCCGGCTATGGGTGGCTTAATTGAAAAAGGCAGTTAATGTGGGGAACAGTGAAGTCTTACAATGTATAGCTTCTTATATTTTCTTTTGGCTGTGCCTCATGGCTTGCAGGATCTTACTGCCTAACTATGGATCAAACCCATGCCCCTTGCAATGGAAGCACAAAGTCCTAAACACTGGACCACCAGGGAACCCCCTAGAGCTTCTAACTGAAAGCACACTTCGTAAACACACTTTGATGTAGGTTTGGGGCCATCATTTGAGAATGAGCCACTGGGTGGAATTCTGTATCAACATTTCTGCATAAATCATATTCATAATGCACATCATTGATTTTCAGCTTTGTTTCCCTTCAGATCAGATCCGATCAGTTGCTCAGTCGTGTCCAACTCTCTGAGACCCCATGAATCGCAACACGCCAGGCCTCCCTGTCCATCACCAACTCCTGGAGTTCACTGAGACTCACATCCATCGAGTCAGTGATGCCATCCAGCCATCTCATCCTCTGTTGTCCCCTTCTCCTCTTGCCCCCAATCCCTCCCAGCATCAGAGTCTTTTCCAATGAGTCAACTCTTCCCATGAGGTGGCCAAAGTACTGGAGTTTCAGCTTTAGCATCATTCCTTCCAAAGAAATCCCAGAGCTGATATCCTTTAGAATGGACTGGTTGGATCTCCTTGCAGTCCAAGGGACTCTCAAGAGTCTTCTCCAACACCACAGTTCAAAAGCATCAATTCTTCGGCACTCAGCCTTCTTCACAGTCCAACTCTCACATCCATACATGACCACAGGAAAAACCATAGCCTTGACTAGACGAAGCTTTTTTGGCAAAGTAATGTCTCTGCTTTTGAATATGCTATCTAGTTTGGTCATAACTTTCCTTCCAAGGAGTAAGCGTCTTTTAATTTCATGGCTGCAGTCACCATCTGTAGTGATTTTGGAGCCCAGAAAAATAAAGTCTGACACTGTTTCCACTGTTTCCCCATTTATTTCCCATGAAGCGATGGGACCAGATGCCATGATCTTCGTTTTCTGAATGTTGAGCTTTAAGCCAACTTTTTCACTCTCCACTTTCACTTTCATCAAGAGGCTTTTGAGTTCCTCTTCACTTTCTGCCATAAGGGCAGTGTCATCTGCATATCTGAGATTATTGATATTTCTCCTGGCAATCTTGATTCCAGCTTGTGTTTCCCTTAGAGTGAAGCTAAAACCAGCAGACCCTGGAAAACAAGCGAATTAAGGGCAGGGTACCCACAAGAAAACCCACAACCGAGTTTTCTTGACTTTCATAGCTGCCTTATTGTTGTTTAGTCACTCAGTCAAGTCCAACTCTTTGCCATCCCATGGACTGTAGTCTGCCAGGCTCCTCTCTCCATCAGATTTCCCAGGCAAGAATACTGGAGTAGGTTGCCATTTCCATTTCCAGGGGATGTTCCTGGACCAGGGATTGAACCCACATCTTCTGCATTGGCAGGTGGATTCTTTACCACTGAACCACAAGGGAAGCCCAATGATTAGAGAAATGCAAATCAAAAGGACAATGACAATGACGACCAAGTATCCGCTGGCACCAGTTATCAAAAACTCTACATACAATAAATAATAAAGAGAGCTTGAAGGAAAAAGAACCCTACTATGCCCTGGTGGGAATGCTAACATCCACTATGGACAACAGTAGGGAAGTTCCTTCAAAAAGGAAAAGTAGACCCAGATCTAGCAATCACCCTTCTGGCTGAGTATATATCTGAAGAAAACTATCCTTCAAAAAGACACGTGTATCCCAATAGGCACTGGGGCAGTGTGTATAATAGCCAAAGCATGGGAACAACCGAAATGTCCATCCACAGATGAACGGAGATAAAAGATGTGCTACATATATTCAGTGGACTATGATTCAGCCAGAAGTCAGAAGAAAATGATGTCATTTGCAGCAACATGAGTGGAAAGCTCACTAGATTCAAGTAATGACACAGAGAAAAACAAACATCATGTGTTATCACTCACACACGGACTCGAAAACGCATACAAATGAACTAATTGCCAAACAAAAACAGACTCACAGACTTTGAAAATAAGTTAGCTCCCAAAATAGAAAGTTGAGGCTGGGAAGAGAAGAAATTAGAAGGTTGGGATTAACACAGAACCACAAATTTCATTGAACAATCAATGAGAACCTACTGGATAAGCACAGAGAACTCTACTGCACGTCTGTAACAAACTATGTGGGTATAGAATCCGAAGAAAAAACAAGTACGGGTATATGTATGAGTGAACCAAGTTGATACAGAATGAAAACAAACACAACAATGTATACAAACTACATTACATTAGAAAAACTGTATTAAGAAGGAAAGAAAAAAAGGAATACCTGATCTACTGCATTCAGGCCTCTGTGATTTAGGATGGTGGCACATCTTGGATTTAGTGGGCACTTTTGTAGGACTTGGGATCTCTGGGGTCAGGGTGCAGGGTAAGGGGGAAGAGGGAATGAGATACAAGCACTTGGGTGTTTGTTCAGGCTATTTTCCACTCTAATTTACCACCTCAAAACACAGCTTTCTCTAAGGTTGTAGTTCTGGGAGTTACCAGAGCGGGGCATGAAGAAATGCTGCCGCCCGGTGGCCATTTCTCATAACGACATCTTTAAAACCATCTCCTCTACCTATTTAATATCCACAAGCCAGAGGGGTTGCAAACGACCTTTGGCCTCAAGAATTGCCCTGTGGTAGGTAATCAAAAATGAATTCAAAACAGGGCCAACACTCCAGAAGCCAATTTCAAGGGCTAAATTGTCCTCACATTTTCAGCAAAATCCCATGAAAAGTTTTTCTTGACCTTGGTAGCTGCTTTCTCCACATCTAATTTGAAAGCAATGTTTAAAGATTAGAAAGAGAGATTAGGGAAACAATCCCATTTACCACTGCAACAAAAAGAATAAAAAACCTAGGAATAAACCTACCTAAAGAGGCAAAAGATCTGTACTCAGAAAACTCTAAAATACTTATGAAAGAGATCAAAGAAAACATAGATGGAGAGATATACCATGTTCTTGGATTGGATTAATCAATATTGTGAAAATGACTACACTACCGAAAGCAATCTATAGATTCAATGCAATCCCTATCAAATTACCAATGACATTTTTCACAGAATTAGAACAAAAAATTGTACAATTTATATGGAAACACAAAAGACCACATACAGCCAAAGCGATCTTGAGAAAGAGAAAATGGAGCTGCAGGAATCAAGCTCCCTGACTTCACACTATACCACAAAGCTACAGCCGTGTTTATTAAAACAACTCACCTTTATTGTGTGTGCTGTTGCTTCAGTCTTCTCCGACTCTTTGTGACCCCATGGACTGTAGCACGCCAGGCTTCTCTGTCCATGGAATTTCCCAGGCAAGAATACTGGAGTGGGTTGCCATGCCCTCCTCCAGGGGGTATTCCTGACCCAGGGATAGAACCTGCATCTCCAATGTCTCGTGCATGGACAGGCAAATTCTTTACTACTGGTGCCAACTGGGAAGCCCCATCACCTTTATCAAGCGTTCCTAAAGCATTCGATTCACATATTGTAGAAACAATGATTCATTCTTATTTCCTTCATATCCCATCAGCTTGCATCATAGTTAATTAGATTGCAGCCTTATTATAACAAGTGAAACTGGCATGAACAAAATTGGGAATAGACCCACAGGCTCCTAGAGGCAGCTCACTGTACTTTCTGAGGGAATGATGAGCACTAAGTGAGCAGGTTACAGGCCACACATGTCTGTAGCTCACAAAATTGGGTTCTGTCTCAATATCAACTCTTAATGAAATAACACTTGTAAAGTACTTAAATCAGTACCAGATTCATACTATAGGCCCTCTGTAAATGTTAGCCATTATCATCAGTTTCACGCCTTTCGAGCGTTTCTCACAGGCTGTACTCTAGATGCTGAGAGCAATTCAAGAGGCAGAAGCAGGACTGGAGAAGCACTACTGGAGAAATGGACCTGAAATTCCCTGAATCAATGGTGCAAGCACAAAACAAGACTTCCAAATGGCACCAGCAAAAACAATACAAGCTACATATGATTGATGGATATATTAATTTGTAGCACATAAAAGCTTGTGCCTAGGGTAAAGAAGTACTTTATTTTTCAAATAAAAATTTCTAAAGAAAAATTGTCCATGAGCAGGTCATACCTGAGCACACCCTGTGATACAAGCCCAGCACCAGGCACCAGGCAGGTTGGAAACACAAAGGCCAGTGGCTCGCTTATGGGAACAGCCTGGTCTTTCCAACACTGCTGGGGTTAGTGGGGAGGTGTGGGCAGCTTCCATTTCCTGGGGTGGGGCTAGGACATGCTCTAGGGAGAGCACAGCTCCAAAAAGAAAAACCTACACTCTCAAAACCTACAACAAGGAGCCCCCAGGTCATGTTTTCTGCCATTCCTCACCTTTTCACTTCCTCCCTCTGTAAGTCTCTGCAGGCCTGGTGTTCTTCAGCTGGGGCTGAGTTTCTGCCTGGACACTGCCCCAAGGTGTGGGAGGGGAGGTGCAGATGCTGGGTGTCTGCCTATCAAGCCCACACCAGCCACCACAAGGATTATTTTATCAGAGAGACTCATGCTGTTACACAAGGTACAGACAAGGAGTGTATAAACAGTCTTAAGGGACAGGCCAAGCAGGGGGCTGGGCATCAAAACGCTTGGCAAGCCATCTATCTCCCTGCTCCCTGACTACTGGAGATCCCTAGAGGAAAGAGTCCTTTGGGCCAGGCATGAAAGAAAAGAGGTCATTTCTGTGTTGGATGGGACAAAAGGCTTACGTGTGAGTGGGCTGATGCATGGAGGGGCAGATACAAGAACTGCAAAGGGCAGTTTTCATTAGTGAGAAATTTTCTGTTTCCAGTGATAAAAATGGAATTCTGGTCAGTTTTGGCAAAAGGGACTCTTTCGGCTTAAGTATCTGGAATATCCAGTGGGGGAATTGAGTATCAAGTGTGGCTGGATTCAGAAACCCAAATAATAATATCATCCTCTATGTTCCTAGCATTCTCTCTTCACTTCCCTTGTCTTAACTTGTCTTATATTTATGTGTTGACCTTTTTTTTTTTTCTTCCTTCAAATGGTCTACACTGTCAAGAAAGAAGCCAGGCAAGCCAAACAGAAAGAGGAACTTCTTTAATAGCATGCAAATGGCTTGGATTTCATGTCCATCACTTGAGCCAACCCTGATACCAAAGTGATAAGAGCACTAAGATCAGGCAAGCCTCAGTCATGTGCCACCAGTGTGGCCAGAAATGGAAGGTACACTCTGACCTACAGAGACACCAGAATTCTCTCTTTAGGATACAGAGGAGGGTGGTCCTTATGAAGACATGAAAAATTCTTTCTGCTTCAACTGTCCAAGTTGTTTGAACGGTAGAAACAAAGGCCAGAAGATGGAAACACATAGCTAGATTATTCTTGCTGGGAAAAGTAGAAATTGAGACAGAAGGTCATCAGGGCCACCTCACAGAGGGCCCTTAACACTCCATGAAGGGCTCATCTTCTCAATCCACTTTGCCTTCCATCAGAATCATCTGTGGATGCAACTCAACAGCAGCAAAAACAAAACAAAATGAGCAAAGGACTTGAATAGACATTTAAAGACATTTAAAGAAGGTATAAAAATGACCAATAAATACATGAAAAGATGCTCAAATTCACTAGAGAAATACAGATCAAAACCACAATGAGATGGAATGCGTGATCTGATTTTACATTGTTTCTTTTTCTTTTACATTAAATTTCTTTTTCTTTTTCTAGTCCAACCTATGCTGCTGCTGCTGCTAAGTCACTTCAGTCGTGTCCAGCTCTGTGCAACCCCATAGACGGCCTCCTACCAGGCTCCTCTGTCTCGGGGATTCTCCAAGCAAGAACACTGGAGTGGGTTGCCATTTCCTTCTACAATGCATGAAAGTGGAAAGTAAAAGTGAAGTTGCTCAGTCATGTCTGACTCTTAGCGACCTCATGGACTGCAGCATACCAGGCTCCTCCGTCCATGAGATTTTCCAGGCAAGAGTGCTGGAGTGGGGTGCCATTGCCTTCTCCGAGTCCAACCTATACAGCATATTAAAAAGCAGAGACATTACTTTGCCAACAGAGGTCCATCTAGTCATGTATTGATGTGAGAGTTGGACTATAAAGAAAGCTGAGCACCGAAGAATTGATGCTTTTGAACTGTAGTGTTGGAGTAGACTCTTGAGAGTCCCTTGGACTGCAAGGAGATCCAACCAGTCCATCCTTAAAGGAAATCAGTTCTGAATATTCACTGGAAGGACTGATGCTGAAGCTGAAACTCCAATACTTTGGCCACCTGATGTGAAGAACTGACTCATTTGAAAAGACCCTGATGCTGGGAAAGACTGAAGGCAGGAGGAGAAGGGGATGACAGAGGATGAGATGGCTAGATGGCATCACCATCTAGCTAAACTCAGGGACATGAGTTTGAGTAAGCTCCGTGAGTTGGTGATGGACAGGGAAACCTGGCGTGCTGCAGTCCAATGGGGTTGCTCGGACACAACTGAGTGGCTGAACTGAACTGAACTTTTTTTCTGAATAAAATAATGATAATCTTTTTTCCTACTTCTGGTTCCCTAATACCTACAAAGAATACCTACACTACGATCCTCACTATTTATTCAGCATGTGTCATGCATTTGGCTTTAGCATAAGCATACTGTTTATCTAATTTATCCTTATGACATACTTTGTGACATAGGGAGTAGGTTTACCATCTGAGGATGAAGAACTTAGGCAATTTCCTCCAAGCTTACACGGGTGATAAACAGTAAAGAGAAGATTTGAATCTGGACTCCTGATTCCAAAGTCAAACTTTGAGAACTATACCAAAATCTTTTCTGTTGATGAATATCATATTTAATCTCAGACATATTAATCACCCAAAGTAAATATTATAATAGAGCTAAATATATTTATTATAATAAAATAATTTATATGTTCAGTAAGGTGGAATATTATTTATCTCCATTCTTGCCAAACTTCTGTAAAAATCTTTAATAATTTAATAAGGCACTGAAAAGATGCAGCAGCTTCAAAGTTAAAATTTGGCATTTCTGAGTGCAATAATACCCCAAACTTGTATTTAGATTACTCTATACTGGTCTACAGACATTTTCTTCAGAGAGGGTATCAAGTCATCAAGAGACAAATTGAGTTCTCAGTGTGGTTGCTTGTGGATAGAATGCATCCTGGAGTGAGGGTGGAATTCAATCTCATCCTTGCACACCCAGAGCCCAACTAACAGAGCGTCTAACAGGAGGGTCTGCTTATAGGTTCCTTTAGGAAAACAAACCACAGTACAGAATCTCTCAGAATAAAACATATAAAAGAAATGTAAGCACACATACACAAAGATGAAGATAAATAAGCTCTGTATGAACCTACTACAGAATATGGAAGATAAATGCTGATAATTTGAGGACATGGAAATAATTTTGAGCTCTTGAATGTAAGGTGCTAACTACATAAAGCTGATATAAGTGGTAAGTTTTAAATCAAATACTGGCAATCTTTCCAGTAAAAGATATCTTTCTTTTTTCCAAGAAAAAAAATAAGTTAACTTGTAATATATGATTGTTCAAAGTACATTGACCATGGGTAATTTCTCCATATGAATCATTCAGCTTCACGAGTTAAATGCATTTGGGATAAGAGATTTGTACAACTATTCGGTGGGTTTAATGAATACACGAGCTCTGAGGACTTTCAATAACAACTAGAAGTGTTAATTGAAACTTAAATGAACTGTCTTTTGCCAGGAGCACCGCACCTCACATGCTTTGGTTGCCTTTGAAGCAACTAACACTCATATTTCTAGGCCAGTGGGGCTTCCCAGGTGGCATGGTGATAAAGAATCTGCTTGTCAATGCAGGAGCTGCAGGAGACACGAATTCAATCCCCTGGATTGGGACGATCCCCTGGAGTCAGAAATGGCAACCAGCTCCAGTGTTCTTGCCTGGAAAATTCCATGGACTGAGGAGCTTGGTGGGCTCGGGGTCCAGAGGGGTCCCCCTGGAGGGTCACAGAGTCAGACATGACTGAGGACCTAAGGACCAGAGGGTCCCCTGGGGGTCACAGAGTCAGACATGACTGAGGACCTAAGCGCGCTCGGGGCACATAAGTCCCCATGTCCTATATAGTACATCTTCATCCTTTCCAAGACTTTAGAAGTCTTATTGATTGCCATTCAATAAGAACCCATAAAAAAGGTGGGTAAAATAATACTATTATCTTGAAAAGTACAATTTTCTATATGGATTTCCAGGTGGCACAGTGGTATAAAAACCGCTTGTCAATGTAGGAGATGTGCATTCGATCCCTGGATCAGGAAGATCCCCTGGAGTAAGAAATGGCAACCCACTCCAGTATTCTTGCCTGGGAAATTCCATGTATAGAGAAACCTGGCGGGCTACAGTCCATGAGGTCGTAAAGAGTCAGCCACGACTGAGCAACTGAACAAGCACGCATGTACACAGACAAGTTATGAAGACATTCTGCTACTTTTTCAAATCCTGGAAAAACCAAAGGCCAGATATTGATAAAGAAATGGTAATAGAGTGACTCTACAAACTCAGTCTCATGTTCAACTCTTACATAACCTACACATTCTCATAAGTACACAAGTATAAAACAACTAAGTCTATTAATTACATGCCGATAATTACATTTGCAATTTAAAATAATTTCATTATAAATGAGTAGTCAGTCCCTTTACCATTTCGGGCATCAATTTTGCAATCGATCAAACTATATTAAAAACCATATAAATTTCTATACTAGCCAAATCAAATTTTATTTTGAAGATGCACCTAAAGTATTTCACTTTAAAGGGGATTTGTTAATGTATTTAATAGCAAATTGTAATTATTTTTGGAACACTTGTGACCCATTTTATCTCCATTAATCTATTTAATTCCTGTGACAAATTCCTGCAATCTGAGTGCTTTAAAACAACATAAATTTATTATTATCCAGTTGTGGAGACTGGCAGTCTGAAATCAATGTGTCAGTAAGGTCATTCCTCCTGGGGGCTCTGAGGTGCATACTCCATACTACTACTCCATACTCCATGTTACTCAGAACTCCATACTCCACTCTACCATCCTAGCCTCTGGACTGCCTGCAATCTCTGATGTTCCATGGCTTATAGTCGCATAATGTCAGTCTCTGCCTCCAGTTTCACATACCCTTCCCCTGTATTTCTCCTATATATGTCTTCTCCTTTGCTTGTAGGGACACATTGAATTCAGGACTCACCTGACTAATCCACAATGAGCTCTTCTTGAGATCCTTAACTTGATTATACCTGAAAACTCTCTTTCCAAATTGCAGGTACTGGGGTTAAGACTTGGACATGTCTTTTTGAGGGTTGATATTAAATGCACTACAATTAAGTGGGTAATGCCAAAATAACTGATATACCAGCTTCAAGTAATTTCCTTTCAATATTTCTGTTCAAAAAGATTAGGGGAAAAACCCTCTTCCCTTGAAGGTTATAGGATGAATAATCATTTTCATCAATGGGCTAGAATTATTTATGATCTATACATTAGCATAAAAGCACTTTCCAAATTGTGTCATATTTGTTTGGACACACTTTTGAAATGATCACATTATATTCCATTTTGTTGTCTTGGTTTGATGGATGTCTTTAACTCTGCTAGTATACATATATTTCTAATTGCACAAAAGCAACTTTCAAGAGGGGCTTCCCAACGGGCTCAGTGATAAAACATCAGCCAGGAACGCAGGAGATGCAGGTTTGATCCCTGCGTGCAGAAGATCCCTTGGAGAAGGAAATGACAACCTAATTGCTTGGGAAATCCCATAGACGGAGGAGCCTGGCAGGCTATAGTCCAAGTCCATGGACTCTCAAAAGAGTCAGATGTGACTTAGCAACTAAACAACAAAGACCTTCAAGAGGCTTTTAATCAACTATCTATCTATCTATATGTGTGTGTGTATATATACATATGTATAAGGAAAGGGGGTTGTGAATGGGAAATGATATAATCATAGCTGTGACAATAATAAAGCAAAATATAAAAAGTCATAGAAGAAGCAAAATAGGAAAGATAGTTTAATGAAGGGGCAAGCAAAAAATATAAAAGAAAATGAAAATCATTTTCAGAGTTCAGAAAATTCAGTAGAGAAATAAAAAAAGAAAGTAAAAAGTAAGACTTGAATTAGAAGCTAGCTACTAGCATTGGTTATTCCTTGTGTGTCACTTTAAACCCCTGTGGTTTTACCTCTTATTCTACTTGTAGCTATGGCAACAAGTTCACTAGGCTTGGCTAGTCTGGAGCAGGTACAGCTGCTTCTTGACCAGAGGCTTTTATGATGTTCTACCCAGTCTGAATCCTGGAAATGTGCTTAGCCTTCACTCATGAACAAGCTGGAATTGTTAGACAGTCAATGCCCCTAGGACAACATTTGTCCAATGGAGAACAGGAATCAGTTGATTAACCTATGTCCTTTCTTCCTTGAACAACTATTTCAGAGGTACATTTTGTAAGCCATTTAGGAAGGTCTTGGTGATCCAGCAACAAATTAACTATCACTAATCATGATGCTGTGATCACTGATCTAGAGCCAGACATCCTGGAATGTGAAGTCAAGTGGGCCTTAGAAAGCATCGCTACGAACAAAGCTAGTGGAGGTGATGGAATTCCAGTGGAGCTATTTCAAATCCTGAAAGATGATGCTGTGAAAGTGCTGCACTCAATATGCCAGGAAATTTGGAAAACTCAGCAGTGGCGACAGGACTGGAAAAGGTCAGTTTTCATTCCAATCCCAAAGAAAGGCTATGCCAAAGAATGCTCAGACTACCACACAATTGCACTCATCTCACATGCTAGTAAAGTAATGCTCAAAATTCTCCAAGCCAGGCTTCAGCAATATGTGAACCGTGAACTTCCTGATGTTCAAGCTGGTTTTAGAAAAGGCAGAGGAACCAGAGGTCAAATTGCCAACATACGCTGGATCATAGAAAAAGCAAGAGAGTTCCAGAAAAACATCTATTTCTGCTTTATTGACTATGCCAAAGCCTTTGACTGCGTGGATCACAATAAACTGTGGAAAATTCTTCAAGAGATGGGAATACCAGGCACCTGACCTGCCTCTTGAGAAATCTGTATGCAGATCAGGAAGCAACAGTTAGAACTGGACATGGAACAACAGACTGGTTCCAAATAGGAAAAGGAGTTCGTCAAGGCTGTATATTATCACCCTGCTTATTTAACTTATATGCAGAGTACATCATGAGAAACACTGGACTGGAAGAAACACAGGCTGGAATCAAGATTGCCGGGAGAAATATCAATAACCTCAGATATGCAGATGACACCACCCTTATGGTAGAAAGTGAAGAAGAACTCAAAAGCCTCTTGATGAAAGTGAAAGAGGAGAGTGAAAAAGTTGGCTTAAAGCTCAACATTCAGAAAATAAAGATCATGGCATCCGGTCCCACCACTTCATGGGAAATAGATGGGGAAACAGTGGAAACAGTGTCAGACTTTATTTTTTGGGGCTCCAAAATCACTGCAGATGGTGACTGCAGCCATGAAATTAAAAGACACTTACTCCTTGGAAGGAAAGTTATGACCAACCTAGATAGCATATTCAAAGGCAGAGACACTACTTTGCCAATAAAGGTCCGTCTATTCAAGGCTATGGTTTTTCCAGTGGTCATGTATGGATGTGAGAGTTGGACTGTGAAGACGGCTGAGTGCTGAAGAATTGATGCTTTTGAACTGTGGTGTTGGAGAAGACTCTTGAGAGTTCCTTGGACTGCAAGGAGATCCAACCTGTCCATTCTGAAGGAGATCAGCCCTGGGATTTCTTTGGAAGGAATGATGCTGAAGCTGAAACTCCAGTATTTTGGCCACCTCATGGGAAGAGATGACTCATTGGAAAAGACTCTGATGCTGGGAGGGATTGGGGGCAGGAGGAGAAGGGGACGACAGAGGATGAGATGGTTGGATGGCATCAGTGACTTGATGAACATGAGTCTGAGTGAACTCCGGGAGCTGGTGATGGACAGGGAGGCCTGGCATGCTGTGATTCATGGGGTTGCGAAGAGTCGGACATGACTGAGCGACTGAACTGAACTGATGGGCAAGTTAGAAACACAATCTTATATTGGCTATTTCACTGCCCTAATCTCACTCTTGCTTCTTGGCCTCAAATTCCCAAATTTTTAATAATTTCTCAAGAATAAACTTTTGTCTTGGATTTGTTCTCAGGAACACCTAGGCTTAACATTATCTTTTCCTCTGGTTTATGAAATGAATTACAATTATCTTTAAAATGGTTTAATATGAAAATAAGCCTAAATTTTGAAAATAGTTTTTTTTTTTTTTGAAATTCATATACACTGACCTAAATAATGAAGTTTTATTCTAGCCTAATTTTGTTCCTGAGGATAATAATTGCTGTTATTATTAAAAATACAATAATTAAAAGGTTATTATTAATACATCTAGTTTAGTTCAGACAGAAGTTGTTCTAGGAAACGCAAGTTAACAAAAGTTTTATATCTTTAATTAAATGCTTACTCTCTAATTTCTTTTTAAACTTTAACTTTTTCCATTCCATCAAGAAACAGAGCTTGATTTTTCTTTTGGCTGCACTGTGGTGGCATACGGGATCTCAGTTCCTCAATCAGGGATTGAGCCTACACCATTTGCACTGAATCTTAGCCCCTGAGCCACAAGGAAAGGCCCTACTCTCTTCTTTATCCAACTTAATAGTGATTAATACATTGTTTTTAGAGTTGTTTATTTTTTTTAAATTTTATTTTATTTTTAAACTTTACATAATTGTATTAGTTTACTTCTAGGTGAAAGAAAGGAGAAATGTGATATATAGCATAACAACTGTTGTGCTTTATAATGTGGAGTAATCCATTTATATTTTAGTGATTAAACATATTTTGTAGCAGGTATTATGCTAGCTATTAAGAATGCAATGATGAGCATGGCACTCCTGAAGAAGCCTAGTAATGTGGAGCATTCAATCAGGTAACTAAGATTGGGAGCATAGGAAGAGAAATGAAACAGGTGGTGGTTCAAGGACTATTTCACAAAAGGCTTGGTCTCTACACTGAGAGGTAGTTCCAATGAAATTAATATTTTTAGAAAACCACTAGCATGATAAGATAAATGTCTTATTATTAACTTTTAATATATTCAGAGATAAGACAATTAACCTGGGCATTTAATTGTATTGAATTAAAGTTCTTGGGGGTTTTAAGAAAAATCACTGTCAGATTTAAGACTTGGCATATTGAAGTCTTGGTGAGATGATGTTTCCTTAATTCTTTATTTCTTTTCTTTTGCTTAATTATTTTCTTGGTAACTTGTAACATTTTATTTCAAGGATTATACTGAGAACAGACTGTCACTTAAGAGCATGATCTTAAGTTTTAAAAAATAACCTTAATTTCCCTACATCAGATTGTTTATAAAGTCTTCTCCATTTTTCCATTTCTTAATTTATAATAACCTTATTACTTTTACTATGTAGAAAATTTAACTGTAGAAAATTCAATTATGGAGAAGGAAATGGCAACCCACTCCAGTATTCTTGCCCGGAAAAGTCCATGGACAGAGGAGCCTGGCAGGCTGCAGTCCATGGGTTTACATGACTGAGCATGTGTGCATGAGGGTGGAGGGTCACGGGTTTGTAGCAATAAACTGGTAGAACTAAAAAAAAAAAAAAAGAATATTCAATTAATCTATGTAATATTTGAGTATATTCTTACCCTTGTAAGCTTGAGATATAAGCATTTGTTATTTGTATTTCAAATGATTATTTTAATATGTCTTTTCCCTAATCAAACTGGTTCTTTGGAAACTTCTGTATTTTTCTTATCATATAATAATTCCAAAGGGGTAAATATGTTTTATTTAGTGGGCCTCTGTATGTCCTTTCAGGGCTTCCCAGGTAGCTCAGTGGTAGAAGAATCCGGTTGCTAATGTAGGTGACACAGGAGACATCAGTTTGATCCCTGGGTCTCGAAGATCCCCTGGAGTGTGAAGAGGCAGCCCACTCAGTATTCTTGCTGGGAAAGTTGCATGAGCAGAGGAATGGTGGGCTATAGTCCAAAGAGTCAAATATGACTGGACATGCACGCATATGCCCTTTGTACGAGAGCAGATGATTGAACACTTCTAGTTTTCTTCTTAAGCACAAGGAAAAAAGAAAAGCCAATTAGACTGGTAACATTCTGCCATCTGTTACTGCTTACTTTACTGGTGCTCTAGACATAACACCTCAGTGGCAGAAAATGTGGCTTGATCTTTGGTCTGCCCAATGTTCAGATTCTCCTCTGGTTCTTGTCAGCAACTAGATTTCTGGCATTTTTCTCTGCCTCTCCCTCTCCATCTCTTTCTCTGTCTCTTACTCCTTCCTACTTTCCTAACTCCCTCTCAGCTTCTCTGCCTAAAAGGAAGCAATCAAGGCAGTTTTTAAACGTACAAGATGCTCTCCCATAAAGGTCAGAAGAAATAAAAATTTAATTTGGCCTCAAGCCTAAGCCATGTTCTACTTGTCAGTTCTTTTTCAGGGAAAAAAAAAAAAATCTATGTTAAGATTTGAGCAACTATATATCCAATGCCTTTTCAGTTTTTTTGAATGATAAGACTCTGAAGGGGAGGATGGGTGAGAATTAGACCCTGAATGTCTAATGCAGTATGATGTAAGAAGGAGATTTATTAGTCTGGTAAAGGAGATATACAAAATTCATCAAAAAATATTTTTTAAATGTTTTTTTCTGTGCCTACTTCTATGCACAGGGTAGTTAATAAAACTATCAAGACATCATCCAGAAACGGAAGCTTATAATCCCATTTGAAAAGGCGAGGCAAACAACAAGAGCACTTGCAGGCTGATGCTGAGCTGGTATTGAGAGTTTTTCACCCAGTTTGATTTCTGCTGAGCCCTGAAAAAAGTGTTCTGAAAAACAGGACAATCCATTGGGGAAACTGGTTTGACTCTCATTTAAAATGCAAATCTAGCCTCCTTCAAAAGAAAAGTTGATTGATTTTGAAATATTAAGTATATAAAATATGATCACAAAAAGAAATACATGAAATATGATTAACTTTTTTTCATTGGCTGATATTTAATTGAGTCCTTGGGGAAAATGCCTTAAGTTAATGTCATGAAATCTACTCCTCTGTACTTGCATGCATTAAAAGTCTTCAATTAAATGCTATTAATTAACCATGAACTAGTTGAAAATTAGTTTGTTCTCAAAATGTAATATAGTACAGAGTGGTCTTTGAGAATATTCATTTTGCTATGGTTCTAAGACATTTAAGATGGGGAAATATTATCTTCTAAAGTTTTATTTAGCGAAAAGTAGATATAAAGTTGCAACCTAATTTTCTGAATTATCGGGTGATATTTTATTTCTGTCTATAATAGATCAGTTGTTTATATAGAGAAAAATAAATACTTTTATCTTAATAATCATTATGGATCAAATGGTAGAAAAATTTCCTACTACATGTGAGTTTTTAAAAGTTATGTAATAACTAAAACTAGGTCATATGAGCCCCACTTGAATTATTATATAAGGTTAGGCCAAACACACTGCTTGCTGGTTGGCTAAATCGCTTCATTAGATGAGTGCTGGGACCACAGAGCCATAGGAAAAAAGTACAATTTACAATACTTTTCAGGGATAAATTGGCTTTGCCAAATGTTTTTATGCAAGAGAAAATGTTCCAGATACAATTTTTCTAGGATTCTAGAAGTTATCCCTCTCAGACTGTGGTTCTCAACTTTGGCTGCCCATTAGAATCACATAGAGAGATTTAAAAATTCCATTCCCAGGCTTTACAGAAAATCAATTAAATAACAATCTCTGCATAACAATTTCTGCATATGGCACCAAGGCATTGGTACTTTCTAAAGTTCCCCAATGAGCCCAATGTGCAGCCAAATATGAAAACTAGTCCTCTGAGAGTATGAGGATTCCCTCAATTAACAGTCCTTGAGAACAGATCTCAATGCTGTATCCAAGAGTTTTTATTTCTTTTTTTTTCTGTTTTTTCTTTTAATATTTTTACATATTATCCTTAAACTAACACAAAACTTTTTATATTTTTTAAAATAGAATGATTTATTATTTTAAAATAAATGTGAACAAGTCTTTCTTCTATAAAAGGCATTTAAAAGAGGTCATCTCCTCTGAATCTGAGGCAAAAGATTTTTCATACCTTTGAGAAGCAATCTACCTGACTCAGCTTCACACATGTCCTGAGGACACTGCTTCTTCTAACTTACTTTCAAACAGAGCAGAGATTTGTTTTCCTAACACAGACAGACGACCATAACTAATGTGGTTAACAAAATGGGCTTCAGTGTGCAGTAAACCTTGACCTGCATTCCTTAATATTCTCCTCAATGTGCCTACACTTTAGACACACTTTTTTGGGGACTATAGATCCCTGACATCCCTTTTTATAGGGCATTTATTAATACTTTAGAAAGCTTGCAGTTGTAAATTCTTCCCCAGATTCTTTGGAATATATGTAAATGTTCTACCAGCTTTTCTCCAGTTTTACAACCCCGGAAATGTCTTTCTCAAGAACCTGAGGACTTGTTTCTTTGAAATGTCAGCACTGAAGGAGAAAACACTCCTATCTTCCAGTTTCCATAAGAGGGTAAGAGCCTAACATCAATAAGTAACAATTAACAAGCCCAGATGGCCTAATTAGCAAACTCACCATGTGCTCAATACATCCCTATAATCAATCCCTTCCCAGTCTTCCCAACATCTTCAGTACTTTTCCACTAGCTCACTCAGTGCTTAAAACCCTCCTGCTTTTTGCTTCAGTGAAGTTCAGTTCAGTCTCTCTCTCATACTGGAATGGTTATGAAGAAGTCTCCCTTGCCTGTTTAACTTGTCTGGGACAATTTTAATTCTGACTACCCATGTTTCACATCTGCTCCAGCACTTACTAGCAGCAAGATATCAGGGCAAAGTGTTTCAACTCTCTATAAACTTCCTTCAGCAAAATAGAAAGAAAATGATAGTACTATTTACCATACTTAACAAACTGTATTAGTTAATGTTCCTAGTGATGGGTTTCAATTATGTTTTTCACAAGCCAAGGCATGTGAGGGCAAAAGGATGGATTCTCAAAGCAAAATAGAGGTGCTCTTGCCAGAAGAAATGAAGCATGTGCAGATAAAAATAGCATAATGCTAGTTGTTGTTGATGTTGTTATAATTACTGCTAGTAGGCCGTAGTTAATTGCCCAGTCTAAATAAGGACACCTTCTCCTACCACAAGTCTTCATTAAAGTTAACCATGTAATGTAAGTACAACTATATATAATCATCAGGTCAACGATATATAATTTTCTGATTATTTAAATCTTTGCTACATTGAAATAAGCAGTTCAAGAAATTGAAAATGACTGAAAATTCAGTTGTACTTTTTTAGATATAATGACACTTGGAAATGTCCAAAAGGAAGCCCTGGTGCACAGGCCAGAAGCTCTTTGTTCAAGCATTACCACTGTCATTACTCTCCATGTGTACTTAGAGTGAAATTCTTCTTACCTTCTTGAATGCCATATATATACATAAATATGTATACATCTCTCTGCTGTACTTCTATACTCCCACAAAGCTGTTCTTGTCTGTGGGTGTTTGTCAAAACTGATGTTACTGTGCGGAAATGAGGGACTTCACAGGTGGCACTAATGGTCAAGAACCCACCTGCCAATGCAGGATACATAAGAGATGCGGTTGGATTCCTGGGTTGGGAAAATCCCCTAGAGGAGGGCATGGCAACCCACTGCAGTATTCTTGCCTAGAGAATCCCATGGACAGAGGAGCCTGGCAGGCTATGGTCCATAAGGTCGCAAAGAGCCGAGCATGACTGAAGCGACTTAGCATGCACACATGGGGAGACAAAGATGGAAAACTTCTGCCATCTTGCTCATAATCCCCATTTCTTAAGTGTAAGCTGTGCCTATGACTTCTTTTCAAAGAGTGTGGGCACATGTGCTAAGTCATTTCAGTCATGTCTGACTCTTTGCAATACTATGGACTGTAGCCTGCCAGGCTTCTCTGTTCATGGGATTCTCCAGGCAAGAATACTGGAGTGGGTTGCCATGCTCTCCTCCAGGGTATCTTCCCCACCCAGGGATTGAACCGTGTCTCTTATGTCTCCTGCACTGGCAGGCAGGCTCTTTACCACTAGCAAAAATGTACATAATGGAAATAGGGATAGAAAGATCAATTTACAGAAAAAAAAATAAATCTGACAAACACTTCTTCAGCTAAATTAATGAAGACAATATCATCAGTAATAAATCACATTCAAAGTATGTTACCTTAATATGATGTTTTGGAGAGAATTTTAAAAAAAAAACTACTTGAACTAATGAGTTTAGCAAGGCTGTGGGATATTATATTAATTTATGAAGTTAATTTTATTTGTATATAGTAGCAACAAACAACCAGATATAGAAATTTGAAAATATTCACAAAAGCAGCACACTTTAGCAATGAAGAGATAATGATGACAAATAAGCACATGACAAGATCCTTGATGCCACTAGTTTTAAGAGAAATATATATTAAAACCATAAATGCATACTACCCACACATTTTAAAAAGGCTAAGTTTTACTACACCTGGTATTAATCAGGATGTGGAGCAACTGAAACTGTCATCAAGTTCTCATGGGACTGTAAAATGACGCAAACGCTTTAGGTGAAAAGTTTTGCATTTGTCTGAAAAATTAACATACACTTACCATATGTTTCAGCCATTTCACTTCTAAGTGTTTACCCAGATATCTGAAAGCACGTGTATTCACAACAATTGCATCTGTAATAGCCAAAACCAAAAAACAACTTGAATATTCACTAACAGGTGAATAGATGAATTAACTATTATATTTATACAATGGAACACTACTTAGAAATACAAAGAATAAAATATTGATACACAGCATAATATCTATGATTTTCAAAATGATTATGCTAAGGGAATAAAAAGACCAAAGAGTACCTAATTTTTAAGAACACAAAGAAACCTATAAGTATTCAGGGATGGAATGAAGCATGGTAGTGTGAAAGGCAAAGATTATAAAGGAACAAAATTTGGGTGTGAAGCTATACTGATTATTACAAAAGCTTTGCATGTGTGTGTAAAAATTTAGCAAATTGTACAATTTAAATATTAAAACATTGATTAAACTCCAATAGGGAGAAGACAATGGCACCCCACTCCAGTACTGTTGCCCCGAAAATCCCATGGATGGAGGAGCCTCTAGGCGGCAGTCCATGGGGTCGATAAGAGTCAGACATGACTAAGAGACTTCACTTTCACTTTCCATTTTCATGCCTTGGAAAAGGAAATGGCAACCCACTCCAGTGTTCTTGCCTGGAGAATCCCATGGACGGAGAAGCCTGGTAGGCTGCCGTCCATGGGGTTGCACAGAGTCGGACACAACTGAAGTGACTTAGTAGCAGCAGAAGCAAACTCCAATAATAGTATTTATGGAGTAGAGATCAGGTAAATAAAATCACTCCTTTTAAAGAAAAGATAAACTGAGCAGGCTGGAACCAAATCCTGTGCAAGCAATTTTCTCAAGTAAGTGTCAGATTCTCAAGGCTGACCCCAAGCCTTGGAAAAAGTTATTAACATCACAAAATTCTTATAGTTATCTCTTTGTTTTACAAGTGACTCTTCAAATGACAGAATATTTATCACATTTGAACTTTTCGTGCGATTTAGTTCTAAATGAAAATTAACCTGGCAAATGTACTTAACATTAATGGGTTATTAATTAGCTCTGCAGAGAGAGTGTGCTTATTTTAAAAGCCTGGCTTAAAACACACAGTTGGCTTTAGATGTGAAAATCAAAAAGATCCTAGCTGCAGATTCATTTGCTTAACAGGATTTTCTGGAACAGAATATCATCTCTTCTTTTAAACTGATTTCCCACCTGTGTTCGAGCAACTTAAAATTCAAAACGTCCTTGTGGGGCTGATTGGGTAGGTGAATGGGAATACAGTCAACAGTGGCAACATGCAACCAGACTTTTATAAGTTAAATAGTAACAGAAGGATTATAAACATACCTGAAAATATACCATGTGCTTTGTATAATGAATATACAAGTATGCCATTTTTAAAATGTAAACAACCAATTTTTTGGTTAATTAAATATTAGAGCCACAACATACAGTGAATTTGCTTGTTAGAATTCAGACTATTGGGGGATATTTTCATTGTTTTTGTATACAAGAACTTACCACGAGCTCACTTCATTAAAAAATTTTATATGGCAGGAAGATTCAGAGTCGAGATGCAAGGACCAAGAGCTGCCTCTCATAACCTATGTACTTTGGTAATGTGATTCTGAGACAAAAATAATTAAGCTTCAGAATGTGGGTAAAAAATAGATTATGAACACGATGATATTGACCATTATGCCTTTGGTTTCTTCACTGTTGAGGACTAAAAAATAAATCTGGCATAGAAAAATTAAGTGGAATAAAAAATTACCTACTCTTGAAAATGACAGTTTAATTAGTATATTTACCATAAGTTTTTCTATTGTACTAGTGCTCAGCATTAAACTATTAGTAAAAAGTTAATGAGAATTTAGTTAAATTGCATTAAATCTGTTACACATTTTATAAAATATTATAAGGACATATCTGAATACTATGCCAGTGTTCCAATGGCCAGTTTTCTAATGGCTAATCCATGCCTTAAATATTTATTTGCCTAGTTATTAAAGAACTAACAAAGGTAAAAAACATTTAAAATGATTAAGTCCTTCCCTCAAAAATTGAAAAAATGCTATCTCTTTATAAAAATATCAACTAATTTAATGAACAGTAATAACTTAAAATACATGCATTCTCTTTAATACAAATTCTAAATTTTTTGAGAAAAATGAGTTCAATTTTCTGTCTGAAAAACTTTTTTGTGTATATGTTTGTAATGCTAGATCCATTTAAATGCAAAACACAAGTGTAAAATTCAAGTTTTTGCTTTTTTGGTAATTTCTGGAATTTTATTCTAAATATCTGTAACCTGAGATTGGTTGAATCTCCAGATGTTCAACCAATGGATATGGAGGAACAAATGCACAATTACTTCTGGGGAAATTAAAAGAATTTCTTTAGCTCATGATACAATAATTTCAGATGACTTGTAAATAGTTTTGCAAAGCAGAATTTGAAATATAAAAATATTGTTTTAATTTGACAGTCCAAGTTGCACTTCCTGTTTACATGGCATTGAATCATATGAGTTCACTATGGACATTTTCAACCAAGTTGAAAACACTATGGTTTTACTCTATTTTTATTAAGTTCAAGAATACCTGATTAAAAAAAAAAATATTTAAACTAGCTTAGAAAAGTTGAAGCCCCAAAATGGAACAACTCTTTCATAAATGCCATACTTTAAACACAGGGACATAGAGTGGAAATCAGCCAGTGTACAATGCTAGTATGTTGTTGCTTAGTCCAAGTCGTGTTCCACTGTTTTGCAATCTCACGGACTGTAGCCTGCCACATTCCTCTGTCTATGGGATATCCCAGGTAAAAATACTGGAGTGGGTTGCCATTCTCTTCTCCAGGGGCTCTTCCTGATCCAGGGATCAAATCTGGGCCTCCTGCACTGCAGGATTCCTTACCATCTGAGCCACCAGGGAAGCCTATATACCACCCAAAAGCTCCTTCTGCCCATGCCATGTGCATTAGCTTGCATATGTGCCTGTATGCTAAGAATGCTTAGTATGAGATCCACTTGACGTTTCTAATTTTCATTGATCAAAGAGAAAGTAATATAATTTTGTGTTTACATTTCTTTTAAATTAAGTAAAATGTAAAGCTTACCTCTGTAATCATTTGCAACCTGCCTGAATTTGGACAGTCCTTAATATCTGTTTCATTTTCCATATCGTTAAATTGTGGACAATAAAAGTACATTTTCAAGGAAATTTTGTGAGAATTAAGTAAAATAATCCTATAAATAAGGTGATTTTTTTGTTTCTTTGTTTACATGACCCGTGGATAGACGAAAGAAACTAATAGCCCCGGACCACACTGTCAAGTATTGGCACACACAAACACAATCGAAAGTGATCTCTGGAGCATGTGCTAAGTCGCTTCAGTTGTGTCTGACTCTTTGTGACCTTATGGATGTAGCCGCTAGGTTTCTTAGTCCCATGGGATGCTCCAGGTAAGAATATTGGAGTGGTTTGCCATGCCCTTCTCCCGGGGATCTTCCTCACCCGGGGATTAAACCTGTGTTTCTTGTATCTCCTGCGTTGGCAGGCATGTTTTTTACCACTAGCGCCACCTGCGAACATACCAAGTGATCTCTTAATCGAGCGCCATTGTGTGTGTGCCGAGCTGCTTCAGTCGTGTCCGACTCGTTGCAGCCCCATGGACTGCAGCCTGCCAGGCTCCTCTGTCCACCCCATGGACTGCAGCCTGCCAGGCTCCTCTGTCCACCCCATGGACTGCAGCCTGCCGGGCTCCTCTGTCCACCCCATGGACTGCAGCCTGCCGGGCTCCTCTGTCCACCCCATGGACTGCAGCCTGCCAGGCTCCTCTGTCCACCCCATGGACTGCAGCCTGCCAGGCTCCTCTGTCCACCCCATGGACTGCAGCCTGCCAGGCTCCTCTGTCCATGGAATTCTCCAGCTGAGAATACTGGAGTAGGTTGCCACGCCCTAGTCCAGGAATCTAGCGCTATTGTTAAGCCACAAATTAAATAGCTAAATTGGGGGAGAATAGGAATAGATAAATGAAACAGAAGAAAAGGCACCATAAAACAATACTATCTTATTTCCAGGCAAATGACAAGAAGTAGTTGGTGTATAGCTATCTAGTTGAAGGACAGGACTTTCCTTAGTGCTAAGATCATGAGATGAAAGGGTTTCCATTTCAATGATTCCAGTAAGAATAGCAGAAACAGTTTTTACATTGAACTAAATAGTTCAAGTGTAAAAATTATTCATATCCATGTCTGTGGCTCCTGAACTTGAAGAATGATCTATGTGGGTTGAAATATCATTAAACACTAAGCTCTGAGCACTTAGGAAAATATAGAACTACTTAAAAAATCATTATAAAGTGTGCCAAAAGTAGCAGAAGGGATAAACTTCAAAATTATCTAATAAACAACCATTGTCTCTGCTGTGGAAAACATGGTTAGGTATTCTCATTCACTGCTGATAATAAATCAAATGTGTAATATTCTATTTAATTGAATGGCTTTGGAAAGTCCCGCCTTTCAGAAAAACAAATGTTTCATCACGGAGTGCATGAAACCACCTATTAAAAGTTATCTATGTCTGTGGGATGCACCCACTGTTCACTAAAAAGTTTATTAGAATTTCTTGAATTTATATACTCTACTAAAATAATACCTTTCAAAATTATGGAATAAATACTGAATTCAATAATATTCCATCCGCCTTCCACCATACCAAAGATGTTGTTTAGAAATTATTCAAATGCAGATGACAGTCGATTTTCTTCCTCCATTTTTTATTATGGCATAATTTAAATACAGTAAAAATACATCCTTGTATAGGTCAGAGAGTTTTGAAAAAACCATAACAAAAAACAGAATGGTTGCAGCACCCTTCAAAACTCCTTCATGGACCTTTATAGTCAATTTCCCTCTATGTCCAATCCTTGGCAGCAACCACTCAAGCTCTTTTCTGTTGTTACATTGTTTTATTTTATTTTTGCCTTTGCAAGAACATCCTATAAATGTAATTCTACAATACATAAACTCTGACTCTACATCACAGCACATGTTTGAGCTTTACTCATGTTGTAGCATGTAACAATGATAGTTCATTTCTTTTTTTTGCTTAGATGTATGCATGAATGTGTAACTGTTTATTCACCAGTCGCTTACTTGCCATCCATGTATTTTCTTTGGTAAAGCATTCAAAATTTTTGGACATAGGCACAATCTTATCCATGTGTGTGGCCTTCTAGATTATCTGGAATGTACTAGAGCTTTTCAAAACTCTCAATGGACATCTGAATCCCAGAGTTTTCCTTTTTATCTTTTGGCAGTTTTTTGTTAACTCCAATCCTTATCTTTACTAGAGACAGTTGCAATATTAAGAGATTGCTGCTTCTCTCTCTCTCTCTTTTTTTTTTTTTTTTACAGACAAATACACTCAGAGTAAAGTTGTGTGCAGTAGCTAATTTCTCAATTAGGTCAAATACAGACAAGCCTTATGAGGAAGATTTTCAGGTAAATACCTGCTGTTGCTGCTGCTGCTGCTAAGATGCTTCAGTCATGTCCAACTCTGCAAACCTATAGACGGCAGCCCACCAGGCACCTCCGTCCCTGGGATTCTCCAGGCAACAATACTAGAGTGGGTTGCCATTTCCTTTTCCAATTCATGCATGCATGCTAAGTCGCTTCAGTTGTGTCTGACTCTGTGACCCCATGGACAGCAGCCCACCACGAGGAAGATTTTCAGGTAAATGCCAGACAGGCCAAATGACAATTCTCTGAAAATGATGCTTTTTAGGGAACTCCAGACTTGTTTTGTTATTTCCAGTAGCTGCTAGGCTGCCGTTTTTCACCCTGATTGAGGAGCTGTTTGTTGGTTTTTAGGTTATTTCAGAGGTGGGATGAGAGAATGAAAATATAATGCTTTTACCAAGATTCAGGGGTTTTTTCTTGAACAAGGATGTCTGATTGTTACAAGTTTTTGGTTATTTCCCGAGTATTTTAAAATCTGATTTCGAACATATTTCCCCCCCAGTGTTCTCATTGTTTTTATGCAGCAGCATCATTTTGGAAGTTCTTGATCCTTCATTCCTGCTGATGTCCTACTATGGCTTCTAGTCTCAAGTCTCTGAAAAATAGTTTTATATTTTAGCTTTTTCTAACTTTACTGACATGAAACCCGTCTCAGGTCTAGTCTCTAGGATCATATCTCTTAACCTTAACATAAAGTTATATGATACTTGTAACAAGTGGGTTTTCACTTTGAAAAAGCCCATAGATTTAGCAAGAGCCTTTGAGGATCTTCAGATTCAAGCCATGCAGTATCCTGTCATCTCTAACTTTGACGAATGGAATTTCTCTAGGTAGCTGGTCCATGGTTAAAAAAACTAAGTTGAGGGCAAGCCTGGATATTTCAAAAGAAGTATATGGGAAGAGATACCCCACGCCCAAGGTGAGAGAAACCCAAGTGTTGCAAGAGGGCATCAGAAGGGCAAGCACACTGAAACCATACTCACAGAAAACTAGTCAATCTAATCACACTAGGACCACAGGCTTGTCTAACTCAATGAAACTAAGCCATGCCCGTGGGGCAACCCAAGACGGGCGGGTCATGGTGGAGAGATCTGACAGAATGTGGTCCACTGGAGAAGGGAATGGCAAACCACTTCAGTATTCTTGCCTTGAGAACCCCATGAACAGTACGAAAAGGCAAAATGATAGGATACTGAAAGAGAAATTCCCCAGATCAGTAGGTGCTCAATATGCTACTGGAGATCAGTGGAGAAATAACTCCAGAAAGAATGAAGGGATGGAGCCAAAGCAAAAAACAATACCAGCTATGGATGTGACTGGTGATAAAAGCAGGGTCCGATGCTGTAAAGAGCAATATTGCATAGGAACCTGGAATGTCAGGTCCATGAATCAAGGAAAATTGGAAGTGGTCAAACAAGAGATGGCAAGAGTGAATGTCGACATTCTAGGAATCAGTGAACTGAAATGGACTGGAATGGGTGAATTTAACTCAGATGACCATTACATCTACTACTGCAGGAAGGAATCCCTCAGAAGAAATGGAGTAGCCATCATGGTCAACAAAAAAGTCTGAAATGCAATACTTGGATGCAATCTCAAAATTGACAGATGATTTCTGTTCGTTTCCAAGGCAAACCATTCAATATTACAGTAATCCAAGTCTATGCCCCAACCAGTAACGCTGAAGAAGCTGAAGTTGAACGGTTCTATGAAGACCTACAAGACCTTTTAGAACTAACACCCAAAAAAGATGTCCTTTTCATTATAGGGGACTGGAATGCAAAAGTAGGAAGTCAAGAAACACCTGGAGTAACAGGCAAATTTGGCCTTGGAATATAGAATGAAGCAGGGCAAAGACTGATAGAGTTTTGCGAAGAAAATGCACTGGTCATAACAAACACCCTCTTCCAACAACACAAGAGAAGACTCTACACATGGACATCACCAGATGGTCAACACTGAAATCAGATTGATTATATTATTTGCAGCCAAAGATGGAGAAGCTCTATACAGTCAGCAAAACCAAGACCAGGAGCTGACTGTGGCTCAGACCATGAACTCCTTCTTGCCAAATTCAGACTTAAATTGAAGAAAGTAGGGAAAACCACTAGACCATTCAGGTATGACCTGAATCAAATCACTGATGATTATACACTGGAAGTGAGAAATAGATTTAAGGGCCTACATCTGATAGATAGAGTGCCTGATGAAATATGGAATGAGGTTCATGACATTGTACAGGAGACAGGGATCAAGACCATCCCCATGGAAAAGAAATGCAAAAAAGCAAAATGGCTGTCTGGGGAGGCCTTACAAATAGCTGTGAAAAGAAGAGAAGCGAAAAGCAAAGGAGAAAAGGAAAGATATAAACATCTGAATGCAGAGTTCCAAAGAATAGCAAGAAGAGATAAGAAAGCCTTTTTCAGCGATCAATGCAAAGAAATAGAGGAAAACAACAGAATGGGAAAGACTAGGGATCTCCTCAAGAAAATCAGAGATACCAAAGGAACATTTCATGCAAAGATGAGTTCGATAAAGGACAGAAATGGTATGGACCTAACAGAAGCAGAAGATATTAAGAAGAGATGGCAAAAATACACAGAAG
This sequence comes from Bos mutus, assembly GCF_027580195.1. Taxonomy (NCBI): domain Eukaryota; kingdom Metazoa; phylum Chordata; class Mammalia; order Artiodactyla; family Bovidae; genus Bos; species Bos mutus. The sequence continues at coordinate 45,687,783 of NC_091642.1, read as the reverse complement.
AACTGTACAAAAAAGATCTTCATGACCCAGATAATCACAATGGTGTAATCACTGACCTAGAGCCAGACATCCTGGAATGTGAAGTCAAGTGGGCCTTAGAAAGCATCACTACGAACAAAGCTAGTGGAGGTGATGGAATTCCAGTTGAAGTATTCCAAATCCTGAAACATGATGCTGTGAAAGTGCTGCACTCAATATGCCAGCAAATTTGGAAAACTCAGTAGTGGCCACAGGACTGGAAAAGGTCAGTTTTCATTCCAATCCCAAAGAAAGGCAATGCCAAAGAATGCTCAAACTACCGCACAATTGCATTCATCTCACACGCTAGTAAAGTAATGCTCAAAATTCTCCAAGCCATCTTCAGCAATATGTGAACCGTGAACTTCCTGATGTTCAAGCTAGTTTTAGAAAAGGCAGAGGAACCAGAGGTCAAATTGCCAACATACGCTGGATCATGGAAAAAGCAAGAGAGTTCCAGAAAAACATCTATTTCTGCTTTATTGACTATGCCAAAGCCTTTGACTGTGTGGATCACAATAAACTGTAGAAAATTCTTCAAGAGATGGGAATCCCAGACCACCTGACCTGCCTCTTGAGAAATTTGTATGCAGGTCAGGAAGCAACAGTTAGAACTGGACATGGAACAACAGACTGGTTCCAAATAGGAAAAGGAGTTCGTCCAGGCTGTATATTTTCACCCTGTTTATTTAACTTCTATGCAGAATACATCATGAGAAATGCTGGACTGGAAGAAACACAAGCTGGAATTAAGATTGCCGGGAGAAATATCAATAACCTGAGATATGCAGATGACACCACCCTTATGGCAGAAAGTGAAGAGGAACTCAAAAGGCTCTTGATGAAAGTGAAAGTGGAGAGTGAAAAAGTTGGCTTAAAGCTCAACATTCAGAAAACGAAGATCATGGCATCCAGTCCCATCACTTCATGGGAAATAGATAGGGAAACAGTGGAAACAGTGTCAGACTTTATTTTTCTGGGCTCCAAAATCACTACAGATGGTGACTGCAGCCATAAAACTAAAAGACGCTTACTCCTTGGAAGGAAAGTTATGACCACCCTAGGTAGCATATTCAAAAGCAGAGACATTACTTTGCCAACAAAGGTTCATCTAGTCAAGGCTATGGTTTTTCCTGTGGTCATGTATGGATGTGAGAGTTGGGCTGTGAAGAAGGCTGAGCGCCAAAGAATTGATGCTTTTGAACTGTGATGTTGGGGAAGACTCTTGAGAGTCCCTTGGACTGCAAGGAGATCCAGCCAGTCCATTCTAAAGGAGATGAGCCCTGGGATTTCTTGGGAAGGAATGATGCTAAAGCTGAAACTCCAGTACTTTGGCCACCTCATGAGAAGACTTGACTCATTGGAAAAGAATCTGATGCTGGAAGGGATTGGGGGCAGGAGGAGAAGGGGATGACAGAGGATGAGATGGCTGGATGGCATCACTGACTTGATGGACGTGAGTCTGAGTGAACTCTGGGAGTTGGTGATGGACAGGGAGGCCTGGTGTGCTGCGATTCATGGGGTTGCAAAGAGTCAGACACGACTGAGCGACTGATCTGATCTGATCTGATCTGAAATGTTTGCACAGTAGAACACTGCACCTCTCCTTGCAATGGGACTAATGGAATTTACAAAAGTCTGTACAGAAGGAAAAAATATACAAATAATTATTCAATGACACTATCTAGATAAATACAAAGAAAGAAAAATACCCAGAAATTTCAATGTCTATGAAGGATATTTTTCTTATTATCTATTGTTGTTGAACAAAACACTAAACAATTTAAAAACAGATCTTCATTATTATCTCCCCTCATTTTCTGGTTTAACTGAATTTAACTTGGTAGATCTTGCTTGGGTCACAAGTGTAATTTCTGTCAGATTTTTTACTGGAGCTAAAGTCATCTGAACAACTGGCTGGGCTAGACTTCTGTGATAGTTCAGCCGCATGGCTGTCAATTAAAGCTGGCCACAACTGTGGCCTCCAAAACCCTATTTCATGGCCTTTTCTCACAATATGGAAGTTTGGTTCAAAGAAGGACCATCGAAAGAGATTCAGCAGAATCTTGTAGGCTTCACAGGACCTAAACTTCTAAGTCTCAGAACATCACCATATGCTACTGATCTGAGACACAGTCAAGCCCTAGAACATGGGCTTCCCTGGTAGATCAGTCAGCCAGGAATCCTCCTGCAGTGCAGGAGGCCAGGGTTCGATCCTTGGGGTGGGAAGATCCCCAAGAGAAGGAAATGGCAAGCCACTCCAGTATTCTTGCCTGGAAAATTTATTGATGACAGAGAAGCCTGGCAGGCTACAGTCATGGGGCCGCAAAGAGTTGGATATGACTTAGCGACTAAACCACCACCATATATATGTAAAATATATATTATTAAATATATATTAATTATATATATATAAACCATCACCATATGTAATATATATACATACATATAAACCACCACCATGTTTTATATATATATATATATGTGTATATATATATATATATATATCTGTTTTTTAGCCACTCTTTTTAAGTCACTAAGAGATTTTGTTTAAAAGAGAGGTAATAACACCTTCTTTTTCAAAACTCTCCAATGACCCATTTAAATCAGTGTAAACTTCAAATTTCTTACTGTATTAAACAAAATCACTAGAAGATGACCTTTTAAAGATGGATGTCTGAGTTTTTAGACTGATAAATAGGAAGAATGGCAGTACCATTTACTAAAATACTGAACCCTGGATGATCATCACAATTTGAAGAGAGTGATGTTAGAGGGAGTTAAGTTTTGTTTAATGGTTCAAGTAGGATAAGAGTATAATATGAGACAGAAAATGGAGATATTGATGTACTTTAATGATATTTGTTGATCTACTCTGGTTTGAGCAGTACACATACTGTGAAGATCATTGTTTCTTTAAGGTAGAAGGATCTTGCAGTTGTTCAAGGATAACATTTATAAGCAGTGAATTTTAGAAAAGTTAATACAACCATTACAAAAAAGGAAGGTGTTGGAAACCAACAAGCATGGAAACTTAGTGGTTCTGAAACCATCCAATCAAGGCAATAAATGATTTCAGAAATGTCCCTATAACAGAATGATGTGTTTAGCCAATGGCTACTTTCATGCTGATGTTTAGATTTGACTTTTATTGGTATGATTTCCAGCTCATTTTTAGTTTTTCTCCCACAAAAGTTGTTCGCAATAGACCACAAGCAAATTTTATAAACTCTCAGAGGTTTATCCCCACATCTATAAAAGGGGAATAATAACTAACTAACTCACTAAGTTATTTGAAGATTCAATGATAATTGTAATACTAATATTGTGAAACTAAAATATCTATTTCAACATGGGAAATTCAGAAATTTTTGAAAACTAATAGTTTGAAAGGGTATGTTTAGCATCAAAATCAGATATATATATTTATACGTATATATACATTTAGGACACGACTGAAGCGACTTAGCAGCTGCAGCAGCAGCATACACTTAGGTAGGGTGGTGTCTGAGAAGAATATGTATGCTGCTGCCAAGTCGCTTCAGTCTTGTCCGACTCTGTGCGACCCCATAGACAGCAGCCTATCAGGCTTCTCTGTCCACGGGATTCTCAAGGCAAGAACACTGGAGTGGGTTGCCATTTCCTTCTCCAATGCATGAAAGTGGAAAGTGAAAGTGAAGTCACTCAGTCGTGTCTGACTCTTAGCGACCCCGTGGACTGCAGCCCACCAGGCTCCTCCATCCATGGGATTTTCCAGGCAACAATACTGGAGTGGGGTGCCATTGCCTTCTCCCAGAATATGTGTATATGCATATATTTATTTTGTAAATATCCCTACACATTCTATGGAAATATTTATTTAGTTATGGAGTTCAGGCCTGGCTTCAGCATTAAACTTGCTATATATTGTACTTATGTAATATATGCAATGTATTATACATTACATTTATAAAATGGTTAGATAGCATCACTGACTCAATGGACATGAATTTTAGCAAACTCTAGGAGACGGTGAAAGACAGAGAAGCCTGGTGTTCTGCAGTCCAAGAGGATGCAGAGAGTCAGACACAACTTAGGGACTGAAGAACAACAATGCATTATACATAATATGTTTTCTAAAATCTGAGACTATTAGATCTTCAATCACATTTTGTCCAATAATTTGAAATAAGAGATTGTGGCCCTGTAACAATAAGACATCTTTTATTATTTTTGTTGTTTTCACTCTTCTTTCAACTGAAGTAAAAAGGAGGGTAATCTAAGTGACAACAGTCACCTTGGTGGGTGTGAATTTAGGCTAACCTTCATAGGGTGTTAGTTAGAGCTCCTAACTCTTCCCAGGCTGTGATCATTTCAGATAATGATGCCCAGAAGCATGACAGGCAAGACGATGTGCATATGTAACAATGATCTAGAGTCAACACTGATTTGACATGAAAAAAGGGAAGAAACAAGGGTTTGGCAGAATTCAGAAACCTTCTCAATGTTCTCGCTCAACCTGACTTTCCTTTATAGAAGCCCTTTTCTTCCCTGTGCTTGCTTGATTTTTAGTGTGGTTCAAATATCACATTAAATTTTCCTTTTAGTAGTTGTAGCTTCCCACAGGCTCTAGAGCATGGGATCAGTAATTGTGCTGTGCAGGCTTGGGTGCCCCACAGCATGTGGGATCTTTCCAGACCAGGGATTGAACCCATGTCCTCTGTATTGGCAGGTGGATTCCCAATCTCTGGGCCACCATTGGTGACTGGCCAACTATTCTTTTTACATCAAATACAACTGTTTGTATCTTCTGTATAGACAGTTTTTGAGACCACAAACAATCATATTTTGTTCTAGCAGTTATCCATAATAATTTAAAAATTAACTTTGAGCATTTACAGCTTGCCAGTTATATCTGACTCTTTGCAACCCCATGGACTGTAGACCACCAGGCTCCTCTGTCCTTACATTCTCCAGGTAAGAATACTGGAGTGGGTTGGCATGCCCTCCTCCAGGGGATCTTCTAAACTCAGGGATCAAAGTCAAGTCTCTAACATCTAACCTGATTTGGCAGATGGGTTCTTTAATACTAGCACCAACTGGGAAGCCCCATCATGATACTAGTAAATCACATATAATTTCATACACCTCTTAGAACCACCCATGGGGTGGATCTTACCTACACACATTTAACAGAGTGAAAAAACAAAACAAAACAAAACAAAACACTGTAAGCTCTGAAAGTTACTATGTGAGTTGCCAAAAATCATATAGATAAAAAGTGGCAGATTAAGAATCCGAGCCAGGATTTATATTCCACAGCCAAGTCTTTCAGGGATTCCCAAATAGATAAATGTTTTGTTAGCATATATTATTCATTAAATGTCAGAAGACATGGTAAATATTTCAGAAAATGACATTGTGTATTAGTTTCATTTCAAATTTAATTCACCTGAGTGACTTTCCTTCCTGAACTGAACAGAGATGTCTCAGATGCAAAAATAACACAACTAAATAAGAGGAAATAAATTTGCTTTAATAGTCAAGGTGGTACTTACAACAATTGGTTTGAGAGCCAGTGATGTAAAGTCTAGCATCAGTTTGTAGGCATTTTCCAGTTACATCTTTCAGGAAAGATCATCTGAAATACAAAGTATTTAAGTTATAAGCCAATTTCACACAGTTATTTATAGTTTTTTTAAAGAGGACAAAACCTCCTCTCACTGTACGTCTGAAAACTGTTCATTAAAACACATTTTTATAAAATATGATCATCATTCAAGTATAATGCTGTGCAATGTGCATGGCACAAGATGCATTATGATATATGATAAATTTATTTTTAAAACAATGTATAAGCAAAGATGTTTCTAAAAGCACAGCTTTCCTTGAGCCTCCATAGTTATTCCTTTGCCTTCACGTCTGAACATACAAGCTGGAGTACTCTTACTCTAGCAAAGGGAAACTCATCCCCACATACTATGTATTTATCATCTGAGTATATGAACACCAGGTTTTCTAAATAACTAAAGGAAATTCTTAGCCTGGGAAGCAACACTGCAGAAGCTTCGTTGCTCAACCAGGTGTATTTCATAGAAATTTTAGTTGTGTTATTGAAGAAACCCTCTCTCCCTCTTCTGTTTTCTGCGACCTGGTTAGTCTAGCAAAACCAGCTCATGTTGACTGCTCCAGAAAAGAGGTGATGAGCCCCCATGACCATCAGGTGTTTTCTTTTATTAAAAAGGCAACTCTTTACAAAATACATGTTCTTTAAATTTTAAATTATTTAAATTATCTTATGATACTATATTTTTCTCCTAATTCAGGCTTATATATAGTACTCCTAGAGGAAATCCAGTAACAGGACAGATGGTAACTAGAACGGAAAAGCAAATGAGAGAGCACATAGTCACAATGCACAGAGACTGACTACATATAAACCAATCTATAGTTAATCAATATTAACATTCATTGAGTCAGTGATTCATGGATGTGTTGCTGCTGCAGCTAAGTCACTTCAGTCATGTCCGACTCTGTGCGACCCCATAGACAGCAGCCCACCAGGCTTCCCCATCCCTGGGATTCTCCAGGCAAGAACACTGGAGTGGGTTGCCATTTCCTTCTCCAATGCATGAAAGTGAAAATTGAAAGTGAAGTTGCTCGGTCATGTCCGACCCTCAGAGACCCCATGAACCGTAGCTTGCCAGGCTCCTCCATCCATGGGATTTTCCAGGCAAGAATACTGGAGTGGGGTGCCATTGTCTTCTCTGCATGAATGTGTTAGCACTTTGAAAACCTCATTTACTTTCTGAACCTAATACTAGCCTTAAGTACAAAATAATCAGACTTACTAATCTTCATTCTATAAAAGATATTCTCAATAGCAGTAACTTTGAGCAATAGATTCTGAGGAAAAAATTCTAAAAGAAGACATGTGATCTGACAGAAAAGAATAGGATATGATCTGTATTTACAAAAAAGTGATTTGGGATCTAGGAGTTGGAAATAGTTTAATTCAATGAATTACTCATGTCTAGTGACTGATATTCGGAGAAGGCAATGGCACCCCACTCCAGTACTCCTGCCTGGAAAATCCCATGGACGGAGGGCTTGTAGGCTGCAGTCCATGGGGCCGCTGAAGGTCAGACATGACTAAGCGACTTCATTTTCACTTTTCACTTTCATGCATCGGAGAAGGAAATGGCAACCCACTCCAGTGTTCTTGCCTGGAAAATCTCAAGGACAGGGGAGCTTGGTGGGCTGCCGTCTATGGGGTCACACAGAGTCGGACATGACTGAAGTGACTTAGCAGCAGCAGCAGCAGTGATTGATATTAGCATTACTGGACCTAATCTGGGGCTTTGGCTGGAGCATTTACTGTGACCTTTTGATGTGACCCGGGCTTCGTAAGAGCATAGAGTGCCTCAGGACTGTTGGAATACTACAATGAGGGCTGCATATTTCAAGTATTCTAATGAAAGAGATGAAAGCTGACTTCTCTTTATGACCTACCAAGCCTAATTTTCCAAAGAGGAAGCAAATGAGAGTGTCCCAACAAACAAGTGAGAAACTCAATCATTTTTATTGATGTAGCCTCAGAAGTGAACCAGAATCAAGTATGATATCTTTTCAATACAAACAAGTCAAAAACAGAGAAGTCATGAATCACATTTAAAAATGCAAGAAGTATCAAAGAATTTAAGGATATGTTTAAGTATTAACCCCCTAAAGCCAGAAACAAAGTGTCTAGCTTTGTAGTTGTCCTACAATAATTTCACTGCCTACTACTAAAAAACTCAACGTGTTTCCTAAAAAGAACAGATTATGGAGTTTATCATCTACAAGGTTCAATATACACAATAAATATAACTATACATTTAAATGAGCATGAACGTGAACCATAATTGAGATAAAAGAATAAAAAAGCAGAAACTTTTTGAAGTTAGCATAAATTAACTGTATAATAACTTTAAATAATGTTTAAGAACATGTAGAGAAAGATAGATATGACAAATGAATATACATGAAGCATTAGGAAGTAAAGGAAAACTCAGAATAACAAATGGAAATGGTAAAACTAGACTGAAAAATACAATCATGATATAAAAACTTATGTGATAATCTAAAGAACAAATTATACTGAACACAACGATTAGTCCACTTTAAGGCATGACAGTAGAAAATATTCACACCGAAACCTACAGACAACAAAGATTTTTTAAAGTGAAAAGTATCGTATGGTCTAACGTATATAAATTTAGTGTTCAGAAAGTGAGGAAAAAAAGAATTAACCAAGAAATTTTGAAACAAAATTGTCATAATTTTTTTTCAAATTTTATTAAAAATATCAACTTACTAACTCAAGGACCACGATAGAATCTAAATATGATTTCAAAGAGAAACTGAACCTAGGCATTTCAGAGTCAAATTGCTGAAATCCAAAGACAAATATGGTATCTTAAAAGTATTTATGGAGAAAAGCAGTAAAAACCATAAGAATGAGAGCTGATTTTCAACAGAAACAATGGAGACCTATTATTAAACACATTTTTTTTTTCAGTTCTCATCACCTTCATTCATTGGGTAAATTACTTATACAATCCTTTTTTTAAAAAAAATTATAATATTTAGGAAACAGATAAACTAGATCTTTTCTAATGTTAAAGTTTATAAAACAGTAGTAATCTAGGCACTTGTAAAGAAATTACCTAAAGGTAATCTCCTTTATTCCTACATCATTTTCTTTCTTACTGCCCTGAATAGTTCATCATAATAATCATAAAATGGATTGACCTAGACCCTCCTCCCTCCTCCCTCCCCATACCATCCTTCTGGGTCGTCCCAGTGCACCAGCCCCAAGCATCCAGTATCGTGCATCAAACCTGGACTGGGATGGGGAACACATGTATACCTGTGGTGGATTCATTTTGATGTTTGGCAAAACTAATACAATTATATAAAGTTTAAAAATAAAATAAAATAAAAAAATAAAAATAAAAAAATAAAATGGATTGAACCTAAACCCTGAAAACATCACTTAAAGTTGCAAATATGAAAATACATTTTACCTGGGAGGATGCACAAAACTCTCATGATACTTGCTTTTTTCTTTCCCAAGTGCATTATGATTAATTGGCTTATAAAATCAGCTAATGTTTGACAGAAAAGTCACAGAGCATCCGACTACATTTAGATGACATTCACAAAAGGACAAATTCCATAGATGAGGTTTATTTTGTCCTCAAAAACTCTGGAGAGGGAGCCTGGTGCACTGACAGAGAGAGGCAAGGGGGCTGACTGCCAAGATACCTGTGGGAATCTCAGTCATGGCAGTGGAGAGCACTCAGAGGTTCATTGTGGTCCATCCTAAAACGGTAGGTGATGGTTGCCAAAACTAGCCCTTAGACGTCACAACTCAATCTATGGACATTTAGCCTGAAAAGAAAACAAAATATGTCTCCTTGTGGAGATTTAGAAACCTTTTCAGGCAAGGAAATAACGGATGAATAAACATATTCATATCTTGAGAGTCCCTTGGACTGCAAGGAGATCCAACCAGTCCATCCTAAAGGAGATCAGTCCTGGGTGTTCATTGGTAGGACTGATTTTGAAGCTGAAACTGCAATACTTTGGCCACCTGATACGAAGAGCTGACTCATTTGTAAAGACCCTGATGCTGGGAAAGATTGAGGGCAGGAGGAGAAGGGGACGACCGAGGATGAGATGGCTGGATGGCATCACCGACTCAATGGACATGGGTTTGGGAGGACTCCGGAAGTTGGTGATGGACAGGGAGGCCTGGTGTGCTGTGGTTCATGGGGTCGCAAAGAGTCGGACACGACTGAGCGACTGAACTGAACTGACTGAAAGGTATTTCAAAACAACAACAAAACACACTGGCACACAAATATGTACTTTATTAAAACAATTTTCTTGTTCCTTTTGGTTTCCTTTTCTTCCTCCACTGTTTAAATAAGATCAGTGTAGGAAATAAGGGCGGAGAAGGCAATGGCGACCCACGCCAGTACTCTTGCCTGGAAAATCCCATGGACGGAGGAGCCTGGTAGGCTGCAGTCCGTGGGGTCGAGAAGAGTCGGACACGACTGAGCGACTTCACTTTCACGTTTCAGTTTCATGCATTGGAGAAGGAAATGGCAACCCACTCCAGTGTTCTTGCCTGGAGAATCCCAGGGACGGGGAGCCTGGTGGGCTGCCGGCTATGGGGTCGCACAGAGTCCGACACGACTAAAGTGACTTAGCAGCAGCAGCAGCAGCAGGAAATAAGGACAGACATAGTGAAGGGCTAGAAGGATAAGAGGTAGGGTATCTAATGAGACAGGGTTTTCAAATAATACTTTCTGAAGCATTTGTCCCGTTGCAGCAATTTTGTGAATTTTAAATCATTCTCTAGTCACTCACAAACATTCCACGAATCTACCTGAATCAGTCAAAAATACAAAATATTTTAATAAAACATGATCGCAGAAGACAGACACATAAGCACAGCATAACTCTTGTATCTGCTTCTGCTGGTATCACTTAACAGCAGTGGGGGTCTCTTAACAGCTGTGGAACTAACTCTTGCTTCCTCAAGGTTTTTCTTAAAACCTTCATTATCATTCAGGAAGATTGTACACAAACAATAGTATTCTTTCATTTAATGGGATAATTTAAACATAACAAGATCTGATATTTTTAGTATCATGCTTAGTATTAGCAAAGCCAGGGTTTCATTTAAAAGAAAGAAAAGACTGCACTGTGGTAAGCATGAATACTATTTCTGCCTCTAGCTTTATAGTCAAAAACTCGGCAGTCTACCCCTCAGCTCTGATTTAATATCCTTTTACCTGAGAAGAACTCACACTGAGTTGGATTCCAATGTCATGATCACAGCTCCATTTCCCCTACAGGTACTGTCTGTAGATCTTAAAATCATCCAAAGGGTAAATAACAAAATTTGTAACTGTCCAGTCTTTGTAACTCTACTGAGCAACTCATATTATGGCTCTGTTCAATAGCACCATTTTTTATGATTTTTGCTCTAGTAAAGCTTTTGGCTTCAACAATGGCAATCTACTCACATTATATTATGTATGAGTTTGTTATTTGGAAATGGAGGACAAGGACAGGCAATGAAATTGTCCTGAGAACCAGGGAGCTATTGTGAGCCAAGGAGACATCCAATGCATACATAGGTTCAGATAATTAAAAAGATTTGCAGACTTTATGGAACATATTCATGTGAGCCTTTAATAAAGATAAATTATATGACAAAGCAGGACAAAGAAAAGACAGGCACACATCAAGGGTTTGGTGGTCAACGGCCTTCTAGGAGAGACTTACTAAGGTTTTGGTCACACAAGATGCAGTTTGTCTCTGAATCATGAAACAGCAAGTTATGTGCAAGGAATTTTGTTTTCAGTGAGCAGGCAAAAGTTTCTCAGCAGGACCTTTAATACCCCATGGGTCACATATTCAATTCAGGTTTTATAGCCAGCTGAATGAAAGGAAAGCCATCAATCTATACATTGCTAAGTAATGTGGACAGCTAGTTTGAGTACCTCTAGGAGATTTTTGAATGTTAAATATTATAATAATAAAAAAAATCACTTCTTAGCCCCTCTTGCTCTTGTTTTGGTCCAGGGTGAATACCAGTTTTTCAGGCATATCCAGAGACAAATACAGAACCATTTTGATCAAATTTAAAAAATAACTTTGTTTTACACACAACTAGTTTCTTCTTTTTTCTCATTTTAGGGCAGAGCTTTTATTTCACACTTCTTTAAATCCTCTTAGCACCCTCTGTTTGGACATGGTCCAGTAATTTTACCAGCACTAACACTAAATGACATTACTGGTACAGAGCCCATTATCAACATGAACGTCATGTGTTAAATCCCCCTTCATGTATGAAATCAAAAACCATTTATTTATTGTTTATTGACCTGTAGATGGATTGCTTCCAGTTGAGACAGGTATCCATTGACAGTCCAATCAGCTATAAGTGAATGGGCTCTGTATCTTAGCAACACAAACGTATTTCAGAGGAAGTTTTAAAAATGTGCAGGTTCCTTTCCAAATCGCTATTGTCATTTTAGTAATCCAAAGCAGTTGTTTACAAACTGCTTTGCAGGTCATGAATGGAAGTCAATGGTCAGAATGAAATGATGTGATGATGTAAATCAGCTGACCTCTGGGAGACTCAGCTCCCACTTTCACTCAGAGAACTCTTTATGTATTTTAAATAAAATTGTAAAAAAGACTCTTAAAAGTTAAATTTCATTGCTTGAAGTTGGCATATAACTTCAATCTTTCATAGACAATATATAGTCAATAAATAAGACAATATATAGAAAAATTTTAAAATTACATGTCGTATTCATTAGAAATTTTTAACTGACATTAGAAATCAACTCTGTAATTACTCAAAATTACTGAAGTCAACATAGCTGCTTCTGCAGCCTACCCAGAAATACAAATATATTACTCATTATAGTCAATAAAATGTATCTGTGTTTCTTGTTATTAAAATATACATAAATACTTGTTTACCTAAATTTTGATATTAACATGAGAAAAGTAAATTTATTTATTGAGACTAAGCCTTTTCCCACTTAATATAATAAGATGGAAAATGTTATTTCTTGAGCCCATTCTCAATTCCTCTTTTTATTTTTTAACTGGAGGATAATTACTTTACAATATTGCATTGGTTTCCTCTGTAAAATAATGCTAGTCAGCCATATATAAAGTGAAAGAGGAGAGTGAAAAAGTTGCCTTAAAGCTCAATATTCAGAAAACTAATATCATGGAATCTGGTCCCATCACTTCATGGCAAATAAATGGGGAAACAGTGGAAACAGTGGCAGACTTTATTTTGGGGGGCTCCAAAATCACTGCAGATGGTGACTGCAGCCATGAAATTAAAAGACGCTCACTCCTTGGATGAAAAGTTATGTCCAACCTAGACAGACTAGTAAAAAGCAGAGACATTACTTTGCCAACAAAGGTCCATCTAGTCAAGGCTATGATTTTTCCAGTAGTCATGTATGAATGTGAGAGTTGGACTATAAAGAAAGCTGAGTGCTGAAGAATTGATGCTTTTGAACTGTGGTGTAGGAGAAGATTCTTGAGAGTCCCTTGGACTGCAAGGAGATACAACCAGTCCATCCTAAGGGAAATCAGTCCTGAGTATTCATTGGAAGGACTGATGTTGAAGCTGAAACTGCAATACTTTGGCCACCTGATGTGAAGAACTGACTCATGTGAAAAGACCCTGATGCTGGGAAAGATTGAAGACAAGAGGAGAAGGGGAGGACAGAGAATGAGATGGTTGGATGCTATCACCGACTCAATGGACACGAGTTTGAGTAAACTCTGGGAGTGGTGATGGACAGGGAAGCCTGGCATGCTGCAGTCCACGGCGCCACAAAGAGTCGGACACGACTGAGAGGTTGAATTGAACTGATATATATATGTGTATACATATACACACATGTATAAATATACATATATATGTACCCATATATGTGTGTGTGTGTGTGTATATATATACACACCCTCCTTTTTAAGCCTCTCTCCCACCCCTACCCCCCATCCCACCCTTCTAGGACATCACAGAGCACCAGGCTGGGCTCCCTATGTTATATAGCAACTTCCCACTAGCTATCTATTTTACACATGGTAGCATCACCGACTCAATGGGTTTGGGTGGACCCTGGGAGTTGGTGATGGACAGGGAAGCCTGGCGTGCTGCAGTTCAAGGGGTTGCAAAGAGTTGGACACGACTGAGCGACTGAACTGAACTGAGTGTGTATATGTCAATGCTGCTCTCTCAATTCGTCCCACCGTCTCCTTCCCCAGCTATGTCCACAAGTCCATTCACTACATCTGTGTCTCTATTCCTACCTTGCAAATAGGTTCATCTGTACCATTTTTCTAGATTCCATATATATGTGTAAACAATACTTCTTTTTTTCTGACTTGCTCAACTCTTCTTAAGAAACACATGTCTCTAAGGTTTTATTCCTATTTTTACATAAAAGAAACATAGATTGTATACAAAAAGTCAAATAAAGTTAAAAGAATAAGTCTCCCATGGAATTTCAATAGAAGATAATTTGATTATCTAATATAACTAACTCATAAACTTGAAGGGTGGAATTAATGTAAGAAGATAGAAAAAAACAATGAGTTTCATCTCAGTGTGAAAGGACAATAAAAATGGAGTTGGTATTGCTAAGAGAGCTACCTATAATGGAGCTGGGAGGCCACTGTGCTAGTGTGACTTATATACATCTCGGCCTAGATAGAATCTGAATTTTTGACCATTTACTGCCTTAACGTAGGTACCTATAACATCTGCCCACGTTCCAGAAATTCAAGATACTTACCAGACCCTTAGCCTAACCCTTACTTTAAAACTACTCATGACTGCCTATCTACTTATTGGACCCTTACTCTAAATAACTGGTGACAGCCTATCCCTTAGGAATGATATTCCCTTTCTTGTGTCACAGTACAGCCTCACAACTTTTGTCTTTAGAACTTCCTGACTCTTTTTCTTCCCCATCACTCACTCAGTTCTACCTGAATCTCTGTCTCCCAAATTACAATTCTCAGATGCCAAACAAACTCTTTTCTTATGTACAGTCTTCCACATTTTTTTTATTTGTTTACATCAGGTAACTGAGAAAACATTCATATTAATCTTGTCTCCTTTTTTTTTTTTTTTTTTGAATTTACAAAAGATTAGTACCCCATAGTCACACTGACATAAACTTAAAAACAGGCAAATTAATCCAGTGTTAAAGTCATAATAGTGGTTACCTTTTGGAACAAGAGGGGTAGTAATGGGAGTACGAATAGGATAAATTTTGAGATAATTGTAACATTCTGGGATTTTTTTCTGGGTTGTGGGTACGTTGATGTGTTTACTTTGAATCTTCATATAACTGTACGTTAATGATATTTCCAACTTCTCTGAATTATATGTTGTTTTAAAAAAGTTTGTTTAAAAAAGTACTGAAAGGTGAAGTTGAGTCAGGAAGAAATAGAACTTTTCATGAGATCCATAGGAAGAAAAGTTCTAGGAAGCAGAGAGTGATAAATAGTGCCACACTCTGAAGTCCATGCACAATAATGTAATCACCTCTGTACTCCCAGGACAAGGCTTAAAAATTGTCAATAAGCATACACTGAATGAATATTTAAGGATTGAGTTAATGGATGGATATCAAAAGCCACAGAGAGCTATTAGGACTAGGAAGCAATAACTAAATTTTATAAAAAGGGCATTATAACAAAAAAATAGAGAAAGTTTTTAGGGAACTGGTGGTTTGCACTTTAAAACTTGAAAAGCAAGAGCCAAATTACTTTCAAGAATCATGCCTATGTAGACAAAGAATGTCACCTGTCATTTCAGTTAAAAAATAAAAAAAATTGTGGCCATAAAACCATCAGCAACTACAGTTCCGTCCCTAACCCTGAGGAATGTGCACACTGAAGGACTTGGAGGAAAATAGAATACTGGCCCTAGATAGTTATGGTGTATATCAAAAGAATAATTTCAATAAGCCCAGACTCTTGCATCTTCTCATAAATAGACTAGCACTAAATTCATTAACTTGAGATGTCTGGCTTTTTCAAATACTTAGCAGTAATCTTTTCATGTTCTACTATTTGTTATATCTTTTTTATTTTCTTGTTTTTTTTTTTTTCCCAGCAAAAATACTATATATCTTTTGCATGCTCAGTAGTCACTCAGTCGTGTCTGACTCTGTGACCCCATGGACTGTAGCCCGCCAGCTCCTCTGTCCATGGAATTTTCCAGGCAAGAACCCTGGAGTGGGTTGCCATTTCCCACTCCAGGGGATCTTCCTGAGCCAGGGATTGAGCCTGTGTCTCCTGTGTCTCCTTAATTGGCAAGTGGATTCTTTACCACTGGGCTTCCCTGTTGACTCAGATGATAAAGAACCTGCCTATGGTTCAGGAGACCCAGGTCTGATTCCTGTGTTGGGAAGATCTCCTGGAGAAGGAAATGGCAACCCACTGCAATATCCTTGCCTGGAGAAATCCATGGACAGAGGAGCCTGATGGACTACAATCCATGGGGTCACAAAGAGTTGGGCACGACTGAGTGACTAACACTTTCACTATCTTACCAATAAGCCTCCAGGGAAGCCACCTATGTATCCTTTCTCCTCCCTTATCTCTTTGGGACAGTTCCTTAGAGATATCTGAGAGGTTGTATCTGGGGCTTAAGTCCTCAGTATGTCTGCTGAATAAAAAATAATTCTCAACTTTTAGGTTGTACATTTTTTTTTCCATCAACACCTAAAAAAAGTTGAGTAAAATGATAACGTTACTGGAAGCAAGAACAATGGAGATACTACAATAAAATGATTTAAAGTTATAATTTTTAAGGTACAAGAGTAATGGCCACTATTTATTCAGTGGCCACCATGTTATATCAACACAGACACAATTTCACTTATTCTTTGAAAAATTTGAAGAAGTTAATAATATTATCTGCTATAGATTGAATGTTTGTATCCCCTCACCAAATTCATATGTTGCAACCCTAATCCCTATGGGATATTAATTAGCAGTGGGGCTTTTGGGAGGTGATTATATCATGAGGGTGGATTCCCCATGAATGAGATTGCTGCTGCTGCTGCTAAGTCACTTCAGTTGTGTCCGACTCTGTGCAACCCCATAGATGGCAGCCCACCAGGCTCCCCAGTCCCTGGGATTCTCCAGGCATGAACACTGGAGTGGGTTGCCATTTCCTTCTCCAATGCATGAAAGTGAAAAGTGAAAGTGAAGTCGCTCAGTCGTGTCCGACTCTTAGCTACCCCATGGACTGCAGCCCACCAGGTCCTCCATCCATGGGATTTTCCACGCAAGAGTACTGGAGTGGGGTGCCATATTAGATCCCTTATAAAAGAGATCCCAGATATGGTCACCTAATCTATGACAAAGAAGACAAGAATATACAGTGGAGAAAAGACAGTCTCTTCAGTAAGAGGTGCTTGGAAAACGGACAGTTGCAAGTAAAAGAATGAAATCAGAATAAATCCCTAACACCAGACACAAAAATATGGTCTTCCTGGTAGCTCAGCTGGTAAAGAATTCGCCTGCAATGTTGGAGACCCCATTTCAATTCCTGGGTCAGGAAAATTCCCCTGGAGGAAGGCATGGCAACCCACTCCAGTATTCTTGCCTGGAAAATCCCCATGGACAGAGGAAGCTGGCAGGCTACAGTCCATGGGGTTGCAAAGAGTCGGACACAACTGAGCAACTAAGGAATGGCACACAGCACAGACACAAAAATACACTCAAATTGGATTAAAGACCTAAATCTAAGTCCAGGCACTATATAATTCTTAGCAAAACATAGGCAGAACACTCTTTGACATAAACTGTATGTCAAAACGCAGCAAGGCGTTTTTTGACCACCTCCTAGAGTAATGAAAATAAAAACAAAAATAAACAATTTGGGCCTGATTATTATTATTATTTTTAATTTAAATTTATTTATTTTAATTGGAGGCTAATTACTTTACAACATTTTATTGATTTTGCCATACATCAACATGAATCTGCCATGGGTGTACACGTGTTCCCCATCCCGAACCCCTCTCCCACCTCCCTCCCCATACCATCCCTCTGGGTCATCCCAGTGCACCAGCCCCAAGCATCCTGTATCCTGCATCGAATCTGGACTGGCGATTAGTTTCTTATATGATATTATAAAAACTCTTGTGCAGCAAAGGAAACCATAAACAAGACAAAAAGACAACCCTCAGAATGGGAGAAGATAGTTACAAATGAAGCAACTAACAAGGAATTAATCTCCAAAATATACAAAGAGCTCATGCAGCTCAATATTAAAAAAGAAAAAACTCAGTAAAAAAAATGGGTGGAAGACCTAAATAGACATTTTTCAAAAAAGACATACAGATGGCCAACAAACACATGAAAAGAGGCACAATATCACTAATTATTAGAGAAATGAAAATCAAAACTACAGTGAAGTATCAGCTCACACAGGTTAGATTAGCCATCATCATAAAATCTACAAACACACTAGAGAGGGTGTGGAGAAAAAGAACACTCTTACACTGTTGGTGGGAAATAAATCGATAAGCCACTATGAAGTTTCTCAAAAAACAAACAAAAAAATCAAACTACCATATGTCCCCACGATCTCAATTCTGGGCATACACTCAGAGAAAACCATAATTCAAGAAGGTACACGCACTGCAATGTTCATTGCAGCACTATTTACGACATTATGTGTTGTGTTGTTTCAGTTGCTCAGTCGTGTCCGACTCTTTGTGACCCTGAAGCAACCTAAATGTCCATCAACGGAGGAATGAATAAAGACGATGTGGTTCCTATAATACAACGAAATATTACTAGGCCATAAAAAGGAACAAAATTGTGTCATTTGCAGAGATGTAAGTGAACCTAGAGACTATCAGACAGAGTGAAGTCAGAAAGAGAAAAATATCATATATTAACGCATATATATGGAATCTAAAAGAATGGAAAGATGACTTTATTTATAAAGCAGAAATTGAGGCACAAATGTAGAGAACAAACATATGCGTACCGAGTGGCAAAGTGGGGATGGGGGGATGAATTGGGAGATTGGGATTGACATATATACACTCAGTTCAGTTCAGTTCAGTCGCTCAGTCGTGTCCGACTCTTTGCGGACCCCATGAATCGCAGCACGCCAGGCCTCCCTGTCCATCACCAACTCCTGGAGTTCACTCAGACTCACGTCACTGCTGCTGCTGCTGCTGTCGCTTCAGCCGTGTCCGACTCTGTGCGACCCCATAGATGGCAGCCCACCAGGCTCTCTATGTGTTAAATAAATACAACTAATAAGAACCTACTGTATAGCACACGGAACTCTATTTAATTCTCTGTGGTGATGTAAATGGGAAGGAAATTCAAAAAAGAGAGGATATATGTATATTTATAACTGATTCACTTTGATGTACAGCAGAATCTGACATAGCAGTGTAAGGTAACTATACTCCAAATAAAAAGAGACATCATAGAGATTCCTCATCTTTTCTGTCATGTGAAGCAAGGAAAAGGCAATAGTCTCTGAATCAGATATTTGACTCTCACTAGGCAACGAATGTGTCTGCATCTTGACCTTGGACTTTCCAGCTCCAGAACTTTGAGAAATACATTTCTGTTATTTATAAACCACCCAGGCTATGGCATTTTGGTATATCAGGCTTAATTAACTATTATTCTTTTTTTTTTTTTTTTTTAAGAAAGAGAGACTGAGTAATTATCTAACCATTCATAGATCTTCAACTGTTGCATGGAAATACAAATGCCTCACCTAGAATCTGGCAAACAGAACATGCTCAAGAGATACTTGCTAAATTGTGGGTTCCATAGAATAAATACAGGGCTTCCCTGTTGGTCTAGTGGTTAATAATCTGCCTTGCGATGTAGGATACGTGGATTCCATCCTCGTCCAGGAAGACCCCACATGCCATAGGGCAACTGAGCCCACAGGCCACAACTATGGAAATTCGTGAGCCCTGGAGCCCATGCTTCACAGCAGGACACTGCAACGAGAAGCCCATGCACAGCAACTGCAGAGCAGTCCCTGCTCTCTGCAACCGGAGAGAGCCTGCACGTATCAGCAAAGACCCAGCACAGCCAAAGGTAAAGTAAACATTTAAAAAAAAAAAAAAAACTTAAGGAAAGAATATGTACAAAAGAGAGGAAAAGGAAGTAAAAGAAGGAAACTATGCCTCATTGGGGCTTCCCTTGTGGCTCAGTGGTGAAAAATCTGCCTGCAATGCAGGAGACGTGGGTTCAATCCTTGATCCATGAAGATCCCCTGGAGTAGGAAATGGTAACCCACTCTAGTGATCTTGACTGGGAAGTCACATGGACAGAGGAGCCTGATGGGCTACAGTCCTTGGGATCCCAAGAGTTGGACACAATTTAGCAACTAAACACACATGCATGAGGAACTGACTATGAAGTCCATACTCTTTTTTTTTTTTTAATATGCCATGCCTGTGGCATGTTTACATTTTCTCTGTAAGGGATAGGAAACCCTTGAATTGTCAATCACATGTATTTAAAAAAATTATAAAATATCATGTTATATAACCCCTCCGAAGGCATGTTACCATCCAAAATGTGCTAATGTATGCTGTAGAGGTGAAAAGTCTCTTTTCCTTAAAGTTTCCTTGTAACCAAAGTTAATCTACAGGCTAAATCTCCCACTGTAACTTAAATTAATATACACAGCACTGATTCATCTTGGGTCCCACAGTTGAACACCTATTGAATTTAGATTTATAATAAGATGAACAGCTTTGTGAAAAGATAGAAGCTGGGATTATGACAGCTCAGCATTACTCATTAAATACTAACGAGTATTTGCTGTCTGTGTCTAACAAAGAGACTAAGATAAGAAATAATCAGCTTCAGCTCCTATGTAGTATTTTATCCTCTTTTACTTTCTATAATTCATAAAGCTACTTGATAGCATTTTGGAGCTTAGTCTTAAAATTATAACTGTTGTATAGTTTAATTGCAAATTACTGGGCTGTCTCATTTAAATTCTCATTACTTTGACATTTTCTAAACCCAGGGAATCCTTTGAGATTAGTTTAGTTTGCCAAAAGAATAACTGACATAGTTTGGACCATGAAAGTTTGAGAATTATTACCTTTGAGAGTCTTTTTTTGTTCAATAACATCGCTGATGCTGAAAACCTTCAACTGTCCATTTTTTATCTGTTTCTTTAACATTTTATGACATTGATCTTAACAGTGTAACTTGGATCCAAAGAACTAATTCTCTGAACACTAGATTAAATACTTCTCTGTGAGACAGAGACCCATCGTACTCAAATAGCAGACAAATGGTTAAAAACCTCAGTTGAAATTGAGGTGTGTTGCTTAATAACATTTCTTTCCAAGCGCTAGTATTACTTATGTTATAATACTTACTAATCCTCCTTAGTTATTAGTGGAAAAAATAATTGAAACAAAATAGTTTCAAGATGTCAACAGGAGGAGGAGGAGAGTTGCTATAATTAGAAGCAAGAACGCCATATTTTTGGCTGCTACTGCTACTGCTAAGTCACTTCAGTCGTGTCTGACTCTGTGTGACCCCATGGACGGCAGCCCACTAGGCTCCCCCGTCCCTGGGAGTCTTCAGGCAAGAACACTGGAGTGGGTGCCATTTTCTTCTCCAATGCATGGAAGTGAAAAGTGAAAGTGAAGTCCCTCAGTCATGTTTGACTCTTAGCGACCCCATGGACTGCAGCCTACCAGGCTCCTCCATCCATGGGATTTTCCAGGCAAGAGTACTGGAGTGGGGTGCCATTGCCTTCTCCGATATTTTTGGCTTCTATTTCTTAAAATGCAGCTCCAAACACTTATTGTCAGTGATCCAATTATTTTGATAAAAGCAGGTAACAATCTTCTTACATGTTACAGAGTATTTAAATTTCACTTGTATCTTACATCTTTATGTCATTGCAGTTGGGAGCCTATATCACAGAAACTCATGTTGATGCTTACGTGACTGACTGAGAACATGTGGAAGTTTATATTTTTCCATATGTGACGCTGCCTGCCATGGTGAAGCATCGCAAGATAATGACAAAGTTAGATTTTTGCCTCGAGTGGAACAAACACTGTTAACTCTCATGAAGTAGCCCTTTAATTCTTCTCACATAGTGAAATATATTTTATTTGGTCTGGTTTTCATATTTCACATATACATCTTTGGACTGGGCATCCTAAAACTTCCATCGCATTTTGAAGCACACGTGCTTCTCTTTCCTACAGTCTACATTGCACTTTTTGAAGAGATTCTCATTCTCTGTCCTAAGTTAAAATTACTCATTGTCGAGGCTTCCCTAGACTCTGTGCTCTCATTGCCATGCACCTGAGTTTGAACCTGCTTGGGGAACTAAGGTCCATCATGCTGTGTGGTGCAGCCAAAAAATAAACAAAATAAAAGTTCAATAATAAATAAACAGTCTAAAACGTTTTTAAAAAAGTACATGTTGCTATTAAATAAGAAACCAAGCTTCCCTATCGAGTGTTAGATTCTTGGCATGACTTATAAAGCATCCAGACACATGTAAAACCATAACTTGAAAATCATGGAGGAAAAAATTCTGCAAAACATGAGAATACTGAAATTCCAATAATATATTTGTCAAGGTTATTATAACCTTTATATCAAACCAGATAAATATAGAAGGATAAATAACTGTTCAGGTTAATTTTATTTTTATAGACAAAACTCATAAAACCATACACAGTTAGTCAACTCTAAATGTGCATTTTAAATATATATATTTACATACACACACATATATGGCTTTGATTATCACTCAAATGTAAAAAAGGTTAGTATCTGAAAGGTTATTATTATGATGCACTCAATTATTTGACCAAAGAAGTAAAACAATATAAGTGAAATGAATTCAGAAAAGCACTGCTTAAAATTTCACACTTAATTTGAATTCAGTGTAATAAATTAAGAAAGACACTGCCTAAATTTCATTTTTACTTTCAAAAAACTTTAGAGAAACAAAAATTTAAGAGCATTTACATAATATGTGAAGATTAGCTAATAAAAAGAATAGTGCACGTCATATTCAGTGGTGCACGTCATATTCAGTGGAAAGAATATTTAGAAACAGTTTATTTGAGGTAGAGAACAAATGAAGAACACCCATCCTCTCTACTATCATTTAATAATTATATAAGAGATGGTCAAAACAAAACAAAACAAAAAAACCAAATGATAAGAGAAAAATGGTAATATTTGACATTTGGAAAGGAAGATATAATGGAATAATTATTCCAAGATGGCACAGTACCCTCAAAACCCAAAAATTTAGTAGAACTTTTTGAAAATTTCCACAACATTGTAAAGAGCAAAATCAATAAATCAAGGAAATTCCTCTACACCATCAAAAATTAATTCAAAAAATGTAATGGAAAAGATTACACTTCACAAGAGCAACAAAAACTTCACAAGAGCAACAAAAACCCAGGAATCAACTTAATCAATATACACAATATACAATATACACAAATATAATAATGGGGAAAGTTCATAAATTCTAAAAATATGTGAAGATATTCACAATAAATGGAGAGATGCCAAATTGCTGAAGTGAAGAACTTAAGAATAGAAAGAGATTAACTTTCCACAATGAAATTTCAACCTAATTTTAACAGGTTTTGGTGATAGTGGGGAACTAATATAAAAGACACATTTTTATTAACACAAAAAACAAGGGCTTTGTCAGAAGGAAGAGCAAAATCAGATTCACCTATATATTAAACATTCTGGTAATTAAAATTTGTCACCAAACATTTGGAAATTAAACAGAGAAGCTTGGTCTATACTTGATCACCTACACTTCGTTACTGGTAACAACTATACATCATGATGTGGAGTTTTTAAATTTTTTTTCCAAATGATTCTTCAGCTCTCTCAATAACCCAGTGAACAATTCAATATTTTATAAAATCCATTTCTACTCAACTCAGCCTGAGTCAACTTGCTGCTGCTGCTGCTAAGTCACTTCAGTCGTGTCCGACTCTGTGCGACCCCATAGATGGCAGCCCACCAGGCTCCCCCGCCCCTGGGATTCTCCAGGCTAGAACACTGAAGTGGTTTGCCATTTCCTTCTCCAAAGCACGAAAGTGAAAGTGAGGTTGCTCAGTTGTGTCCGACTCTTAGCAACCCCATGGACTGTAGCCCACCAGGCTCCTCCATCCATGGGATTTTCCAGGCAAGAGTGCTGGAGTGGGATGCCATTGCCTTCTCTGACAAATTGGCTAAAAAGAGACAAAAAGTTAATAAAATTTTGAAAATAGCTATTAAACTTTAAATTTTGTGCAGGAAGTTCATTTATGTCTGTCACTTTCCAGTGTAATTAATGTTAGCCTGGGCTATATAATCCACAGCTTTCTCCAAGCTTAAGTGTGTGTATATATATATACACACACACACATATGGGTTTTATTTACAAAGCATCATACAACTGGTATATCTCTGGAATTTTATTTTTTACTTTGGAACCAAATAAAATATACCCTTAAATTTCAGAGTTGTATATTTTACACATCCTTTTTTGTCAACTCTATAGTGATTCACAGTATGGTTGTATCAAGATGAATTCAATTTTCCTTTCTCTCCTTGTTGATACTGAAGCTGTATCCTGTGATTTTGTTTCGCTTTTTTTGTTTCTTTTTTAATTTGAGGTGGAGGAGGCAGAAAAATTAGTGCTGCCATAAACATTCTGGCACAGATGCCAGAGACTTTCTAGAGCATTTATCTTCAGAAATGTACTTACTGCATTATGCCAATCAATGAGACAAAGCAAAGCATAGAAAGAAAAATTTGTAGTCTCCTCCTACCCTTTCACTAATTGGTATGACTACATACACATTATTTTTAGGAAGAGAAATATTAAATGCATTTTGTTCTTAATAAAAGAATATGATCCATTTTTTAACCTGCATCAATATTTAATTGTTTAATATGCAAGCAAGTTGTATGTTAATAAGAATAATTATAATTTCACAATGATGGATTTTTCCACCAGGATTTGCTAATTCAGTTTATGGCCAACGCATGAAAAAAGCAACCATATTATATTACTGAAACCTCACTATTCAGTAAATAGGAATGGATAGCTCTAGCATCTGCAAGGGAATTTATACTCTGTCTTTGCTAAATGTTGTAAAGACTTTCACTTCCACATTTTAAACAGCTTTTGTGCCATAAATGGTTATCAAAGATTTATCTAGCATATATTCCGCCTCATAGACCTATACATTTAAATGAAGTTTGAGGGACCTCCAGCCCTTCCACATGGTCTTCTCCCTCCAAAGACTCCAAATATTGTTCACAGTTCTCCAGGCATACCTCTTACATGCTCACTTTTCTATTATGATACAGTATCTTTCTTGTTATTTATTTATTTATTTTGGAGGGACTGGTTCATTATTTCAAAAAAACATTTATCAATTTTCAGTATCAAAACAATTACACTGTTACTTTTTTTTTTCTCCCAATCAGCCCCCCAAAAGACCACACCAAAGAGAATACATTTTAAGCCAATTAAGCTATAGGATGCAGACATAAGAGACCTCACTGAAACCTCATCAAAAAGTGGGAATTGAGTAGGGAAGAAACTTTATAAAATCAGCACACTGCCAACCCACAGACCATAATGGCCTCTCAGAGCCAGTGGGGTGACCAGTTTGCCCCAACCCCAAATAACACAAAATTTAAAACAATTTTGCACATAAGTTTCCAGATTTCTGTAGTACTAACCAATGCACAATGAGATGGCACTTTTAGAGAGAGCAGCTTCAGACTCAGAAAAGGGTGATGAGATGAGTTTCACATGAGTAAATCAGTGGCAAAACATAATTTTTTTCCCTTTCTTTCAAGAAGACACCTTCCTCATTTTTAGTTTGTTTTTCTCTTCTAGAGTCACTTCCATCTGGTAATTTTTCTAAGGCTGAGTGCCGCTTAGGACAGGCTCACTATGACCCATGCTCTTGATGGTGTTTCAGAACTGAACAATACCACCCAGGCCAGTGGTGTTGCCTCCTGGTATTCCAAAAACCCTCAAACCTGAGCTGCTGAGGGATGGGTGCTGTCCCTAAGCTTAGGTCCTGTTTTGTCCTCTGATCCTGGAACTAATGATTTTGGTACTGTAATTCTATGAAAACTTTCAAGAGATTGGCTCCATCAGTGTCTGTTCTAACCTCTTCCTTTAGGGTCAACACAAATTCATTGAGACTAGTGAAGGGAATTTAGTGTACCCCCTAGCAACTGGCTTTTTGGGTTATATGGAAATAATACAAACTTCCCTCCTCTTTCAGTCTCAGTTACAGCACGACTTTATATTTATCACAAAAAGGTGTAGATGTGTTAGTTTTGTTTCCTTGAAGCACCCTAGTACATTAGCTAAAGTTTTTATTGAAATAAATTTATTTCTTTGGTTGGTTGATTGGCTGTTTGATTATTTTAGTAAAAGATCTTGCAACTATTGACAATAGAGATGTTGACAGTGAAGTCTTAATGGCTATGATTGTGTAACTTCACATGACTATTTACTTTAAAACAATTATGACACATAATCTCTAAACCATAGAGATATAAAAATTTATTGATTATAGGTTTTAGGAAACATTCTCAGGCTTATTTTTATATGAGATATTCTGCTAAAGTAATATTTCCAACTAAAAATGATCAGAAATATTGTCTTCAATTATAAGTCAACTTTCACTTTCATAGACTATTTCATTCTGAGAACACAAATGCAATAAGTGAAAAATGGTAAATATAAAGTAGGCAAAACAGAAGTGTACCATTTGAGACATTAAATATGAATAATTTATCTACCCATCTGACTTGCTAACCACAAGTATGAATAATTTTAAGAAAGTATTCAGACTAAACAGAGAATTTTCACCAAGTTTCTTTAAAAAAAAAAAAAAAACGGCCATTGGCAAAGAGAAAGAGAGTAAGGAAAGAGCAGAAAAAGAAAGGGAAGGAGAAGTTTCTGAGAAGAACAAAATAAATCATATCATTGGTATTTGTAACACTTTATGGTTCTCATCTTCCTTTGTATTTCATTGTTCTGCTGTTTCCTTTCTTTTTAAACTTTGTTTTAGTTTAGGTAGTTTGTTGCTTGTAACTGATTACTTCTGGGTCTAAAATGTCCCTTTAAGGTTATATCTTCTGGCTTTAATAATTCCTTGATAGTAATTATTCAATGCATATCTTCTTCATTATTTGTACCTGAAATAAATAATATTGTTCACTTTTCCCATGCCAATAAGTTCAAAAGTTTCCTAAAGCAATAAATGTGTATCCATAAATACATAAATGTATATCCATACATAAATACATAAAAAGCTGTCAGCTTGTTTCATCAACAAAAATTTGGCCTCGCTATTCTTGACTACAATGGATAGTATATTTTAGCAATAGCTATGATGCTTTTCCCTATACATTGCAAAAGTGAGCTAAAGTCTCATCTCTTTTGGATTTAGTCATGAGGCATCATAACAAATTAAAGATAATCATTCACCAGCATGAAGTTTGCTATTTACCTTTTGTAAAATGTATTTGTTCTCAAATACACATAGAATTATTTTTTTCTGGGATGCAAATTTATAGATATGTCTTATAAAAAATAAAATTTCAACTAATGAAATTGGTAAGGGTAATTGGAATTATCAAGTATTTACAATTTCTATAAAAATTTGAATTTAATTACACTAATGATGCTAATATGATTTAAATATAATTACACTTACATGACCTTAAATTTCTGCATGATTAGCCTATTTAATCAACAGGATCTGCAGTTGCATTAGAATATTTAATTCATTCTTGGTGATTATTATAATTTGGTATAAATGTAATGAAAGAATATAAACATATTTCAAAATCAAACTTCATTAATGTATCTTCTCAGTTCTCATAGATTTCTCTTCCTATTTCCATAAAAAGACACTGACATATTATTGCAAATGTTGGTTGACTCTTCCATTCAAAAACCAATTTTGCATTTTATTTACACTATATTCAATAGGATCTTACATGGATTCTGTGACTAGGTAATAAGAATAAATAAAAGAAGTGGTGTAAATATTAATGACCCCCCATTCTCCCCCTTTATTCTCTTTTTCTGAGACATCATTAAAGAATGGCTTCTGCCAATGTGTAATTTTATGTATAAAACTCAGAGGATATAAAGTTATGTAGGAATCAGACTCATTGACCATACGAATTGAGAAAAATTCAATGGACTTCCCAAGTATATGATCTCAAATTGATACATCAAAGACATCATGGAGAAAGTCAAATTTAAAAGTTATGTGAGAGTTGGACTGTGAAGAAAGCTGAGCGCCAAAGAATTGATGCTTTTGAACTGTGGTGTTGGAAAAGACTCTTGAGAGTCCCTTGGACTGCAAGGAGATCCAACCAGTCCATCCTAAAGGAGATCAGTCCTGGGTGTTCATTGGAAGGACTAATGCTGAAGCTGAAACTCCAATACTTTGGCCACCTCATGCGAAGAGTTGGCTCATTGGAAAAGACCCTGATGCTGGGAGGGATTGGGGCAGGAGGAGAAGGGGATGACAGAGGATGAGATATCTGGATGGCATCACCGACTCGATGGACATGAGTTTGGGTAAACTCCGGGAGTTGGTGATGGACAGGGAGACCCGGCATGCTGAGATTCATGGGGTTGCAAAGAGTCGGACATGACTAAGCAACTGAACTGAACTGAACTGAGGGTAAATTAAAAAGCAACTAAATAACTTAAAGTTTTTAAATAATGTTAAGACAATCCTAGCCTAGAGTCTTACAGTCTCATTTGATGAGGTGATCTAGGAACTCATTAATTAAATAGAATGTGCTCTATGATTATAAGTAAATTTCACTAATAATGAAACAGTTATTTTAAATACCAAAAGCTTTTCTTTATTGAGTACTTATTATGAGGCAGACATCATTTTTATCAAAATATAGATATCAATATAGATATAAAAGAATGACTACTGCTCAGAAATATTTCATTTTCACATGTGGTAGAAATAATATTCCTTTTCAAAGGGTTAAATCACAATTTGATTGTAGTATTTTAATATTATATCCTGGAAAATACCAAAATAAAAACAAAAAAGAATATTTAACTTAATCAAATAACTAGATGTAAAGTGCAAGACTAGGGCTTCACTCATAGCTCAGTCAGTAAAAAATCTGCTTTCAATTCAGGGGATCAGGGCTCAATTCCTGGGTAAGGAAGATCCCCTAGAGAAGGGAATGGCAACCCACTCCAGTATTCTTGCCTGGAGAATCCCATGGATAGAGGAGCCTTGCAGGATACAGTCCATGGGGTCACAAGAGTGGGACACAACTTAGCAACCAAATCACCAAAGTTTAAGACTAGGGTTAAAGAATTTAGCATCTTTCTATAAACATGAGTTCTGGTTGAAAGATATGGAAGTAGAAAATTTGGGCATCAAGAAAAAAGGCTGGATTATCTTTGGGAGAGGCATAAACTAGTCTTGTGAATACAGTATAAGAAATTTGAACTTTAAAAATAGTGTGTGTGTGTGTTAGTCACTCAATTGTGTCTGAATCTTTGCAACCCTATGGACTGTAGCCTGCCAGGCTTCTCTGTCCATGGGATTCTCCAGGCAAGAATACTGGAGTGGAGGTGCCATTCACTTTTCCAGGGGATCTTTCTGACCCTGGGATCAAACCCAGGTCTCCTGCATCGCAGGCAGATTTTTACCATCTGAGCTACCTAGGAAGCCTGTGAGGAGCTGACAAAAGTCTTTAATCAAGGAATTGATAGAATAAGTTGTGCTAGGATGATAAAATTTGAAGTAAGTTGTGACACTTCCTAGAGTCAATTATATTATAAGTGCTGTAATACTACTTCATTTAGCTGATAGTCACAGATTATATTCAAGAAAGAGGTGAATATAGGATAAACTAGGAGAAGGCAATGGCACCCCACTCTGGTAGTCTTGCCTGGAAAATCCCATGTACAGAGGAGCCTGGTAGGCTGCAATCCATGGGGTCGCTAAGAGTCAGACACGACTGAGCGACTTCACCTTCACTTTCACTTTTCTCTTTCATGCATTGGAGAAGGAAATGGCAACCCACTCCAATATTCTTGCCTGGAGAATCCCAGGGACGGCGGAGCCTGGTGGGCTGCCATCTATGGGGTTGCAGAGTCGGACACGACTGAAGCGACTTAGCATAGCATAGCATAGCAGGATATGGGAAGAGAAATTATTCATGTTTTTACTCATTTAAAAGTAAGAAATAAATTAGTATTATTTTCATTGTTAGTATGGCTATTTTGACATTCAGGTCAGTTCAGTTCATTTGCTCAGTTGTGTCTGACTGTTTGTGACCCCATGAATCACAGCACGCCAGGCCTCCCTGTCAATCACCAACTTCCGGAGTTCACTCAAACTCATGTCCATTGAGTCTGTGATGCAATCCAGCCATCTCATCCTCTGTCGTCCCCTTCTCCTCCCGCCCCCAATCCCTCCCAGCATCAGGGTCTTTTCCAGTGAGTCAACTCTTCACATGAGGTGGCCAAAGTATTGGAGTTTCAGCTTCAGCATCAGTCCTTCCAATGAACACCCAGGACTGATCTCCTTTAGGATGGACTGGTTGGATCTTCTTTCAGTCCAAAGGACTCTCAAGAGTCTTCTCCAACACAACAGTTCAAAAGCATCAATTCTTTGACTATCAGCTTTCTTCATAGTCCAACTCTCACTTCCATACATGACCACTGGGAAAACCAGAGTCATGACTAGATGGACCTTTGCTGGCAAAGTAATGTCTCTGCTTTTTAATATGCTATCTAGGTTGATCATAACTTTCCTTCCAAGGAGTAAGCGTCTTTTAATTTCATGGCTGCAATCACCATCTGCAGTGATTTTGGAGCCCCCAAAAATAAAGTCTGCCATTGTTTCCACTGTTTCCCTATCTATTTGCCATGAAGTGATGGGACCAGATGCCGTAATCTTAGTTTCCTGAATGTTGAGCTTTAAGCCAACTTTTCACTCTCCTCTTTCACTTACTCAGTGTTTAATGCAAAAAAAATAGAGGAAAAGAATAGAATGGGAAAGACTAGAGATCTCTTCAAGAAAATTAGAGATACCAAGGGAACATTTCATGCAAAGATAGTCACAATAAAGGACAGAAGTGGTATGGACCTAACAGAAGCAAAAAATATTAAGATGAGGTGGCAAGAATACACAGAAGAACTAGAGAAAAAGGATCTTCATGACCCACGTAACCACGACAGTGTGATCACTCACCTAGAGCTAGACATACTGGAATGAAAAGTCAAGTGGGGCTCAGGAAGCATGACCAACCTATTACCAACCTAGACAGCATATTAAAAAGCAGAGATATTACTTTACCAACAAAAGTCCATCTAGTCAAAGCTATGGTTTTTTCCAGTAGTTATGCATGGATGTGAGAGTTGAACTATTAAGAAAGCTGATCGCTGAAGAATTTATGCTTTTGAACAGTGTGGTGTTGAAAACTCTTGAGATTCCCTTGGGTTGCAAGAAGATCCAACCAGTCAATCAAAAATGAAATCAATCCTGAATATTCTTTGGAAGGACTGTTGCTGAAGCTGAAGCTCCAATACTTTGGCCACCTTATGCAAAGAACTGACTCACTAGAAAAGATACTGGTGCTGGGAAAGATTGAAGGCAGAAGGAGAAGGGGAGGACAGAGAATGAGATGGTTGGATGGCATCACCGACTTGATGGACATGAGTTGAGTAAGCTCCTTGAGTCGGTGATGGACAGGGAAGCCTGGTGTGCTGCAGTCCATGGGGTTGCAAAGAGTCAGCCTTGACTAAGCGACTGAAATGAACTGAAGCATCAAGAGAGTGCCTCCCAGGTGGCACAGTGTAAAGAATCTTTCTGCCAATGCAGGAGACACAAGAGACCTGGGCTCAATCTTTGGGTAGGGAAGATAGTCTGGAATAGAAAATAGAAAACCATCTCATGTATTCTTGCCTGGACAATCTCATGGGCTGCAGCCCATGGGGTCACAAAGAGCCAGATGCAGAGTGACCGAGCACATACAGGCACACACACACACACACACACACACACACACACACATCAGGAGAGTGATTACCTTTGAGAGATTGGTAATGACTTGAGGGCTTTTGGGGCTTCCCTTGTAGCTCAGCTGGTAAAGACTGCCTGCAGTGTGGGAGACCTGGGTTTGATCCCTCGGTTGGGAAGATCCCTGGGGAAGGGAAAGGCTACCCACTCCAGTATTCTGGGCTGGAGAATTCCATAGGTTACAGTCCAGGGGGTTGCGAAGAGTTGGACATGACTGACTTACTTACACTTTCACTTTTGAGGGATTAACAGAGGAATAGTGAGTTGTTGATACTGATGTTTCTTTAACTTGGTACTTACTGATAGGATGAGATATGGCATAAAGTTCAAAGATATAAATAATTAGAACCTCAGAGACAGAGGAAAATTAAACGGAGGAAAT
Organism: Bos mutus; assembly: GCF_027580195.1. NCBI lineage: Eukaryota > Metazoa > Chordata > Mammalia > Artiodactyla > Bovidae > Bos > Bos mutus. The sequence goes on along the minus strand of NC_091642.1, from coordinate 45,655,665 downwards.
ATATATAAGAGTTATGCCTGAAAATTTTTCAGAATTGATGGAAGATATCCAGAAACAGATTTGAAGCACTGCATTTATAAAAGCACAAAAAGAGAATGTAGATGAAACCAATCTAAGTATATTATAATCAATCTTAGAGATAAATCTTAAATGTAAATAAAAAGCATATTATTTTCAAAAGAAGATCATTGATACTAATAACTCACATAAACAGTAGCAATGGAAGGCAGAAAAGGAATCACATTTGCAAATTATTAAAAATAATTGTCACTGTTCAGAAAAAATTAACATATGAGGCCTAAGACCACTATGTATAGAAAGGGCTCCCTCTAACATTTGCCCTCGGGTAGCATTTTGAAACGTGGCTTTTAGGATGTTCTTCATAAGCAGTTAACTGCAAAGAGTGGTTTACCCTGCCTAAATTTTTAATGAAAATAATATGGTTTATGTTGAACACCTGCTTTCCTTCTGGGAGCCTGGAATTTTATTATGTTCAAGGCAGCAGGTGCCAATGTAACCAGTCCTAATAAAAACCATAGGTACTAAGTTCCTATCAGCTTCCCTGGGCAGATGTATCATACACACATTGCTGTTTGAAAGGGAAAGAGTGTGCTCTGCTTTAATCCTCAGGATGGATAGAGCACAAGGAAACTTGCGCATGGATTTCTCTATACTCTGTCTTTATCATTCTCTCTTATTATCTAGGTACATGGGCTTACTAGGTCACTGTGATAAATCCTGCCATGAGTAAACTATGTGCTTAATCTGTTGATTATTTCCAGTGAATTTGAATCTAGTGAGGGTGGTCTTGGGGGAAATGACAACCAAGAATTCTACACTTACTGAAATAATTTGTCAAAATAAAAGCCAAATGACGAAGACAAACAAAAAACAATAATCACTAAGAGGTCATCATTAAAGAAATATTGAAGTGTTTTGGCAAAAATGAAATGATCTCATATAACTGAAAAAAAATTAATTGAAAAGGTGAATATGTAAATGGATTTAATGAATAAATTAACTCTATGAAACAATATTGAGCATACAAACATTGGCTATGTGCAATAAGAGTGAAATATGTATTTAAACCCATAAATATATGTAGTAGGATTTACATAAACATACACATGATGTATATAATATATAATTTGGCAGTTTGAAAAAAAGGTTGTCTATAATCATTGAATTTCCTGGTTAAATGGTAAAGGTTCTAAGGAAACCCAGTGTAAAGAGCAAAATAACAACAATGGGATTCACTGGCCAGCAGAGAGGGAAAGGAATGATAAAAACAATCATTCATTTTAAAGAAATGAGGAACAAAAACATAGGACAAAAAAAGCAAAGTAACTAGTAAAAGAAATATTAAACGTAAATTCATCAGTGATTTCATTAAGTAGACTAACATTTCCAAATAAAAGACAGAGATTGTCAGTGTGGATTCTTTAAAAGTCATGTATGTCTTGATGCTTTTGAACTGTGGTGTTGGACAAGACTCTTGAGAGTCCCTTGGACTGCAAGGAGGTCCAACCAGTCCATTCTGAAGGAGATCAGCCCTGGGATTTCTTTGGAAGGACTGATGCTAAAGCTGAAACTCCAGTACTTTGGCCACCTCATGCGAAGAGTTGACTCATTGGAAAAGACTCTGATGCTGGGAGGGATTGGGGGCAGGAGGAGAAGGGGACAACAGAGAATGAGATGGCAGGATGACATCACTGACTCAATGGATGTGAGTCTGAGTGAACTCTGGGAGTTGGTGATGGACAGGGAGGCCTGGTGTGCTGCGATTCATGGGGTCGCAAAGAATTGGACATGACTGAGCGACTGATATGATCTGGTCTGATGTCTTGACTAACAAAAGACCAAATATATAATGATATAGAGATGCTGACAGCAAAAATTGAGCAGATATATCATGAAAACGCTAAGGAAAACTGATATAGTAATGCCAAAATATAATTTCCAACAAAACCATTACTTGACATTGATAAAAATATCCACCAGTAAAATTTAACTTTTTTTATGTGAGTACATATGTAATAGGGTCTTGATATATAAGGCAAGAAATTGATGGGGTTAGGAGAAATAAAGCAAAGTCATGATTGGAATAAAGGATTTCTCTTGGAAACTATACCTCAAACAGGCAAAAAGTCTATAAAAATAGAGAACTTTTGAACTGAAATTTAGCAAACAGCCTCTAATTGATATACATAGAACATCTCAACCAGTAACTTCAGAGCAAGTGTTATTTTCTGGACACATGGTACATTTTTAAGAACTGATTATAACGGGCCATGAAGAACATGTTAATAAATCTTAAGTTATAGAGATAAAACTGAGTATGTTCTTTCATCAAAGTGCAATTAATAAACAATATCAGTAATAAGGAAGAAAATCTCGTATTTTTTAGATAAGTAATTCTACAAAACCTAATCTAGAAAATCTAATACACTTTAAAAAATAAATAGCTATTTAAATAACAATTGGATTATATTTTAAATTGAATGATAACTAAAATGACAAAATTAAATGTATACTATATACCTATACTTTAAGAAAATTTTGGTTTATATGAATATATTCAAAAAGGATTAAAATCCATAATCTAAGTACACATCTCAAATTATAAAATGTAGCACATTAACATAAATGAAATAAACTATATAGATAAGATCATAAATTAATATAATAGAAATAAAAGGAAAAATTGGCATCATAAATTGATTCTTCGGAAAGACCAGTAAAATTGACAATTCCCTAGTATTAGACCAAGTGAAAAAAACAACAACCAAATTGCAGTAACACCAGTATCAGGAATAGTAAAGAACATTACAAAGTCTGCAAACATCTAAAAAATTATAAAAGAAATAGATGAGAAAGAGAAAATTGGTAAATTTGGTAAAATTGGTAAACTAAGCTTGGTAAATCCAGTAACTCTGGAGGGAAGAGCCTTCGTGCACTGAAAAGGAGGGGATCCACTTCCAGAGTTCTGTGAGATTTTGCCCTCTCACAACGTCTTCTCCCCAGCCTTGTGGATGCTAAGCTGTTGGGTCCTACACCACTTGGTGAACAGATAGATTTTCCTGGCTTCCTATAATCAGACACAAGTCAAGAGAATGTGTTGTTCAATTGTTGTTCTAAATGCACTTTGTGACGGAGTTGCCTTTAGGGTCTCTCTCTTGATCTGCTTACAGGCAGGGCCCATCTTTTGAGGAGCAAACTATACCTGAGGTTGTGCAGGAGAGAAGAGAATGTGAGGTGATGTCATGTTTCTCTTCAACTTCCCGAAGATTTTTCTTTATATTTGATACAATCCAGGATCCTTATGTTGGTGTACAAGATTCAGTGTGGTTTGGCTCTGGCTTCAGTTCCTTCGCTCTTCTATTTGCTCAAGGTATTTCAGCAATAAGGACCTGTTGTTGGCTCTCAAGTATGTCAACTGCATTTTCCTAAACCTAGTTATTCCCTCTGAGCAGGTATTTTTCTACTAGCTTCTGTCTGGTTTTCAACTCTGTGGTGAATCACCACATTCTCAAAGAGATCTCACCTGACAATCCTACTTAAAGTAGACCCTGTCCCATTAGCCTGCATAAATATACATGAAACTAGCATATGATATAAAGGGACATTACTCTTACTTGAATGAAATATCCTTAAGACTAGAAATATTTTCTTTGCTGTTTTTTCCTTAGCATCTATAGTGCATTTTATGTAACACATACAATATTTGTTTAATAAATGAAAGCATTCCCAATCTGCCATACTTTCTTTTCAAATTGCTATTGAATATGCCTTTTGCAGTCATAAAAGAAGCTTTATGTTTAACTGAACTCTGTGGGAGGGTGCCATGGTAGACCTGAGAAAATCCTAGGCATGGGAATCCAAGTCCTGAGTTTGAGTCCCAGCTACCCTTCTCACCAGCTCTATGACTTTGGACAAGTCTCAGTAGGCTATGACACCATGAAGTGAACATGATGAAGTATTTAAAAATAACTAGCAAGTTTCCTCACATGGAGAAGCTTAATAATAAAAATAGATATATGGATACACAGAATAAAAGATAAAAATCATTTAATGTAATTATCATTGCAAAAGCATTGTGAAGCATGCACCATCTTATCCTCATTTTACAGATTAAAAAAACTGGGGTCTACAGAAGTGGGATCAAATATATTATTAACTGTTTTCATTTAAAATGTATAATCCTATGAAGTACATAATTGTATATGGATACCATAGAATTTACTTTTTTAGTCATTCATTTGTTCATTTACTCACATATTCAGCAATATTTTATTGAATGATTTTTTTTTTCTGTGCTAGGCACAGGACTAACCACATATAAAAAATTAACACATAGATTTAAATTGAAGAATTACTTCATATTTCAATGTGTTTAAAGATTGAGTAAAGGTTGGGAAAGGAATAGCATGATATCTGGTATTCCTTCCATGATTTCCTTGCATTTTTTGTTCAGACTACTTACTGTTGCAAAGTTGAATTATTAGGTTAAAACTGTGGCTGAATTGAAGTCTTTGGATGAAAGTTCCAGTTTTTAAGTTTAAACTAGACTCTAAAGCTGAGTTAACCTGTTCCGACAAGAACAGTAATTGATAATTTGGGCATTAACCGGGTGAATGATTCAGATGGATTGCAAACTAGCCAGAATACTTTCTCATTCTGGAGATTTGATTTAGAATCTGACTTATCTATTTAGCACTAAATCATCAACTGAGCACTAGAGAAAGTTCTCATGAAATTACCATAGCTTATTAAGAAATGTCTTAGAAGTTTGGAGACAGTCTTCCACCAAATTGATTATGAATTTGTTGTATTCTAACATGGACCACAGTTCAAACTGACTATATTTCTTTACTTTTTAAATATCATGAAGTTTACATAAATTCAGAGAATCACTTCCACAGAACTAGAAAACTCCATCATTGAAAAATAGCATATGGTTACCACTGATTTAAAAACAAAAGTGAAAGCTGAGTAGCTCAGTCTCTGTCATCTGTAGTAGCTAGGATATGATAACAAACACAAATCCTCCACCTACATAATAATATCAAAATCAGAGGAACTTGTAAAAAAAAACTACAGTAACTATGAACACCACCGTAGACAAGCTCCGTAGGTAGGCAGATAATGTGTTCTTGGCCTTCTGACACTTTCTCAGTCAGTTCAGTTCAGTTCTAGGAACCCTCTAAATTCTCCAGTGTGCTTCTGTGTTGTGGGAACATTTCATCTGCTCAAAGAATAAACATTTCTTTACTAATTAACCTATATTTTTACATTTAATAAATGCATGTGTCCTTGACACTACAATATTTTATATAAAAGTTATCTTTGGGATTCTTTCTTAAACTGTAAATAAATGTCCCCCAAGAAGGTCTAAAGTCACATAATGATGCCATAGTACAGAAAAGCATGAAGCATAAATGAAAATTTTAATATGTCAGTCTGTTTTTTCAATCTTCTTTTTTGGGTGAAACTCTGATCTGAGACGCATTTCCCAGGTGGTGCTAGAGGTAAAGAACTCATCTGCCAATGGAGGTAGACAGGTATTCCTGAGAGATGTGGGTTTGATCCTTGGGTCAGGAAGATCCCCTGGAGAAGGGCATGACAACCCACCCCAGTATTCTTGCCTGGAGAATCCCATGGACAGAGGAACCTGGCAGACTACAGTCCTTAGGATCGCAAAGACTCAGGCATAACTGAAGTGACTTAGCATAAATTCACTGATCTGAGAAGTTCTTTATCTGTAAAGTGAGGATAAACTAGTTCATGCATGATGATTTTGCTCATACTAGGTGGTTTTGTTTAGTTTCAGCCCATATACATGCAGCATGTCAGAAACTGAACTACAGACTCTTGGTTTTCATCCTACTTTATTTGCTGCTGACTTCTACTTTCAGTGACAAGGGGCCTTAGAACTTTATGCTTGGCTTTTTTTCCCCTTCACTATTTTAAATGCTTCCCAGATCAGGAGTTTTCAAACTTTCTTTGACTGTGACCCAAGGTAAGAAACACATTTTACATTGTGATCTGTTGTACATAAATATATGAATTCATAATTGAAACAAAAACATAAAACAAAATTATCCTCTCTTACATGTGATAAAATCTTGCATTTTCTACTCTATTCATCTAAAAAATCCCAGTTACATCCCCAAAACTGATCTCCCAATGCTTTAATGATCCATAATATGCATTGTTATACTTGTAATTAAATGCATTATATTTACGTGAAATGTAACATGCAACAACATGAACCAACTATACCTATCCACCACCTTCCCCTCATATTCATCCCCTTTCTTCCCCAATCTTTGCTGTTCTACTTAAGGGCATCAACATTCTTCCTGATACTCAAAAGGAGATATTATATTATCCTTGATTCCACACTTTCTTTCAGCCTTTTGTATCTATATTAAACATGGTGGTGGTGGTGGTTTAGTCACTAAGTCATGCCGGACTCTTGTGACCCATGGAATTTTTCCAGACAAGAATACTGGACTGGGTTGCCATTTCTCTCTCCAGAGGATTTTCCCAACCCAGAAATCAAACCCATGTCTCCTGCATTACAGGCAGATTCTTTACCAACTGAGTTGTGAGGGAAGCCCTATATTAAACATAATGCTTCTAAAATAGATCGTCAGCTGGCCCACTTCTCGGTCTCCACATCTTCCATCCTAATCCAACTCAAGCCATCAGCTCCTAGAGTAACTACCTATCTTTCTGCTTTTACTTGTAGACTCTCTACAATCTACCTATTCCCTTTTATATAAAATATCCATGCAAAGAGGACATGAAATCTATCTTATCCCTAGAGCAAAGATATCATTCAAGCCACTCAGAAGTACGTTGGGAATTTAGAAGATATCCAAAGAATCCAATTCAGTCATACATCTCTTTCTTTTCCAGAGTCTTCCCGTAGCACTTAGAATAACATCAACTTACCTTTCTGTTTTGGGCTTCCCTGGTGGCTCAGAGGGTAAAGCGTCTGCCTGCAATTCAGGAGACCTGGGTTCGATCCCTGGGTCAGGAAGATCCCCTGGAGAAGGAAATGGCAACCCACTCCAGTACTCTTGCCTGGAAAATTCCATGGATAGAGAAGCCTGGTAGATTACAGTCCATGGGATCACAAAAAGTCGGACACTACTGAGCAACTTCACTTTCACCTTTCTGTTTTAATCTCCTAATGTTTTCTTCCTTGATTAACTCAGCAGAACACTAGCTTCTTTCTGGTTCTACTTTGAATGAGCTAAACTCATTCCTGCCTCAGGACTTCTGCCCTTGCAGTCATGTTTTGTGGGAAGATCTCTAACTAGAGGCTCTGCAAAGATGACTGTTTTCTTCCTCAGACTGATCCAAAATTCCCTTTTCAGAAAGATCTTTCTTAAATATTTAAACCCCACAAATTTTTACCCTATTGTAAATTTTAATCTTCTTTGTATATTTAACTATTTGAGATTATATTATTGATTTATTTTTACTTATTTTTATGTACTTATATTACATGTCTCAGTACTAGAATGTAAGTTTTAAGAGAACAGAAATTTGAACTAGATTTTACTTTTCTTATTTCCTTCCCCCTTTCAATCCAGAGGTTTAAGAAAGCTTATGGACAACTTAGAAGAGTCAGTGCTCAGTGGGTGTGTACATCCAGCTTATATTTGTATAAGGCGGAGGGTGATGTGGTTCTGGAATACCTCTTCTCCCGTTTTTCAAGAGTTTTTTAATGCATTGGAAGTCCAGTTGAAGGAAGAGTTTCTTCATGTAACTTCCTGCTATCTCAATCTTCTCTCTGTTGTAACTGATTTTTTTAAACAACACTAACTGACTAACAGTAATTAAATTGGGTATTTGTATAACTCTTTGGTACTTTTACATTGGACAATATGCTGTCATAAGGATCCATCTCCATTCATGTCTGGCTCTGGCCCTTCACCTCTTCTCTCTCCACTCCCATCAGAAATAAAGCACATAGTCTTTTATAGTTGGAGCCCCTTCTTCAGATAGACATTATTTTTGGTGAGGTTAGGGGGCCAGGGGATTTATTGTAAAGATGATTCTGGGGCAAATAAATTCCCCTTGACCAATAATACTTATAGGGTTGGATGGTGCTAATTCTGAAAAAAAAAAAGAGAGAGAGAAAATTGCATTAATGTTTGAGAACCACTCCAGTACTCTTGCCTGGAAAATCCCATGGACGGAGGAGCCTGGTAGACTGCAGTCCATGGGGTCGCTAAGAGTCGGACACGACTGAGCCACTTCACTTTCACTTTTCACTTTCCTGCATTGGAGAAGGAAATGGCAACCCACTCCAGTGTTCTTGCCTGGAGAATCCCAGGGACGGGGGAGCCTCGTGGGCTGCCGTCTATGGGGTCACACATAGTCGGACACGACTGAAGTGACTTAGTATAGCATATTGAGAATCAGAGGAAAATAGAACCTTTATCAAGGTTCTATCAAGGAGTTATATCATAAATGAGGACACAGCAAGTGACAGATTATTTGAAAAGTCACTAAAATCAAAGTTAAAAGCAAAATTCTAAATATAAAAATAAGAACACAGCATTTTAAAGTTTTATTGCTTTTCATAAAGGGAGAAACCCATGACTAAATATACCAGACAAATACTATGCTTATCCCTTTGAAATTAAATGTTTTGTGTCGCCTAGAAGGAAATTGGTAATTAAATGATTTTATTTTCTTCCTAAAAATACAGATGAGGGCAGACCCCTTATTTTCTAGTTTATACTTAATAGCATTAAAAAAAAGAAAGAAAGAAAAAGAAATACCTTCCATCTCAGAAAAGCTGTCCCCATTGAAATTCTTGTTCTCTTTTGTGCCCATGTCCAGGTTTTCTTCTAGAGATTACCCTTTCTCAGTGATACTTCATTGCCACTTCTACTTTCTGGTTACATATGTCTATGTCTGAAGAAAGAATTGATGCTACTATATTGAGAAGAATTTATACTGGCACTTGCACCCTGAATTTTTTCTTTCCTTGAACCGTATTTTATTTTCAATTTAGTAGCTCCTGAGGATGAATGGATATTTCTCCACCACGACAAAAAGTAGCAGCAATTTAGTAGAGAAGATGGTGGTACATTCAGGGTAAAAAAAAACTTTTTTTGTTTGTTTATTTCCCTCCAAAGGCTGCTTCCTTTAAGGGGGAGAATTAATTGCCTTGAACTTTAAGTTGATTTCATTGTAATGAGGTTTGACCCATTCTTTTCATTTTATGCTGGCTTCTAGAATAACTCTTGAGCAGTTCTGTGGCATGGGGATTGTTATGGGGTGTCAGGTCAGGCTGTCTGGATTTGAATCTCCACTAAATCATTTATTATCTCTGTCTTTTGAGAAGCTATGGAATTCCTCTTTGTTGATATATTTTTTCTTATGTAAAATGAAAATAATGATAGTACTTGCCTCATAAGTTTGCCATGAAGAGTTAAGACATGCATTATATGGTAAACATTTAATAAATGTTAGCCATTATTATTATACTTAAAGGGGGTCCTTTAAGTATTTCACTCACCTGCCTGAGAACGGAAAGCATCTTTCCTATGAGTAGCATAGCAACTGTGAAGGTCTCCTCAGAAGCTATAGTCCATTAATCTCATTTCACTTTAATTCTTTCCTGTGGCCTTTGGGCTTCTACCAGCCAGTGTCTCACTGACCTCCATTTATCATGCTATCCCTGTCTTTCATAATGCCTTTATTCCTGATCCCCAGCTTCCCCTCCAATATACTTCTGCCTTTCTGAAATTCTTAAAAATAATTTGGTTCTCAAGAAATTCCTGATTCCATTTGAATTACAAGTTCTTTAACTTTAGGTCCTCTCAATCTTTGAGCTGTATTTATTTATATCTAATGGTATACATGTATTAATTCTTTTTTCATCTCTTTCTGTTAACAAAATAAGTTTTCATGTCATTAAAAGTAATCTTTTCTTTCATAACCTCCCATAAAATCTTTTCCAAATATTAAAAACACAGAGAATGCTACATACATAGGTACCTTAGTGATTTCTCTTACAAAATAACATGTAGAGAGTTATACCCAAAGTGTTTTTATCAATGTTACAATTGTTTTTAGAAAATGACATCCTTAAATACCCCTGTTAACATTAGTATCATTTAATGCCCTCTTACAGTAACCATGCGAACAAATCATTGAACTTTAAGAAGTCTAAAGATCTTAAACTTTAAAGATTATTATATGCTTATTTTGCAGATAAGGTAAAAAGCCACAGAGTGCCTCTATCTTAACTATATGGTGTTTTTTGTACCAGTATCTCATTATCTAGCTATGAGAAATACTATATTTTTCTCCCTTCCGAGTCTATTTTTCTCTCTATCCATTCATTTACACTCTACAAATGAAAGGATAGAAATTACTATGAATAAAACATGGTGTAATGGTTTCACTTAACTCTTCTTATTGTGACTTACACATCCCACAGGTTGCTGGTAAATAATAATTTTATTACAGGAAACTGCTGTTATACAAATGATGCCCTTGTTGCATCCTGAATGGCTTCCCAGTTGAAACCTAATTCTCTTAATGTCTCATTCCAACTGCTAACACGTTATACATCAAATCTCAAATTTAGATCTAAAATTGTAAACCTGTCCCAAGAAAAGTTGCTCAGCTCTATTATTAATTTTAATGTACATCAAATTGGAGTTTGATGTAATTGAACATGTTACAAGTTTATTGACTTGGTCAATGTAAAGTCAGACATTTCAGTTATTGAAATGATTGAGAATATTACTGTTAAAGGATTTGGATGATAAGATTTGAGAATATCTTCAAAACCTCTCAGTGTTTGAGTATATTCTATTTAAAAACATATATTTGTTGACTATCCATCTACTCTCAAATATTGGATGAGGCAATTGAAAACAAAATAGAAGTACTATGGCCTTCAAAGATCTAGTCTCTGAGGGAGACAAATAGTTGGAGAGATCCTTAGTATAGGGAAAATAAAGGTTATGATAATGGTTGAAATGTGATGCTTTGAGAGCATAAAGGACAAACATTTAGCCTGGTTTTGAAAGTTTAATTTGCAATTACATTGCAATTACAATGCCTTGCCACTTCTGCTCCTGATTCTCTGCTCTAATTCATTTCTCAATAGTGACAGGAACCAAGCCAGAGAATTGCTAGATGATGTTAAATTACTCCTTTTTGACAAGGACAGGGCCCAGCCCCACCTCATACACTTCTGTTTCCATGGATCCCGAATTAAATGTTTCCCTGATCAAAGTATCCACAACCTTGTTCTATTCATCATTATTTTACCACACAAGCTACAGCACACATATCCAATCCCTCTTGCTCACGACAGCAGATGAGCTGAACATAAATGATTAGAAAACACCACCTGCTCAGAACTTAATACAAAAAAAAAAAATATTATTGTGCTGTTTGAAATGGAAATTCATTAGCTTAAGCTCAGCATGTCATTTATATCACCAACCATGAAAAGTGCAAGTTACTAGGTGCATGGGATAAATATTGCATGACAGATACCTGTTTTCTCTTTGGGAATTTCCTTCTGAAGACTGTCAAGGACAGAGTGTGACTAATGAAGCCACTACAGGCCTTTCTCTGGATCCCAGGACTTACTGTTTGAAGAGTGAACATAATATTAGTTGTTTTTAAAGTAACATTTCATCAATAAAAAACAGAGGGCCCAAAAGCTGGCCCACCAAGCATTCAGTTGTGACTTACCACTGCCCTGATGTGAATAACAAAAGGCAAGATGATTTTCACTTAAAACCCAGAATATTTTCATGTATTTCTACAAATAGAAGTGAGGAAGACAAACCACTAAGATTTGCATTAATTTTTAAGTAAAAGTAATTCAAGGGAGCCATTATTCTGCAAATAAAGAGAGGAAGCATTCAGATAATCGTTAGCAAATCAGTTTTATCTGCCTCTTCCCTGCTTCTTCCGTCTTCCAGTTTGTCCTACTCCTCCTCACTTAAAGTTCCACACTTTTAGACAGTTTCTGATTTCTTTTCCAGATATTCATTTCAGTTGCTCAAGTGATAACTAATATTATGAGGCTGTATTTTTCTAACAGGTTATTGTTTCAATACAATATAAAATAGAAGTTTGGCTTTACTTAAATTTTAGGAACAAGTATAGATCAATTGTTTTTAATGAAACAGGTTAGATGCTATCAAGATCTAAACCATAGAATTCAAAAATCAGTAATTTGTTTAGTATACTTTTGACTACTAAAACCCAGGATATGTAAACCAAGCTAGAATAAGTTTTCTACATTTGGAAAAATAAGCTGGATACTGATTTCCCACAGGTCATATTGGGAAAAGAATCAAGACTCATGGTGATTAGCTGATGATATCACACTGATAGTGAGAGTTTAAATTCAGGCACGAAATTAAGTACTTCTATGCATTTTAGTTTAACTCTCACAGTAATATCAAGAGTGAGATGTCTGTTTAGAAGGCAGAATTTTATGATGGTTTCCAAGATCCCCATCCCCTGATGTCTGTCTATGCTCTGAGTAATTCCCTCCCTTAAGTATGAGCAGGACTTGTAATAGGATGCCATATGACCCTCATGGTTATATTACTTTATATAGCAGGAGGGATTTTGCACACATATTTAATATTCCCAGCTAGTTGAATCTAAATTAATCAAAAGGGAGATTATTCAAAGTGGACCTGGCTCGATTAGAAGAGACATTAAATGAAATCAGAGACATTCAAAGCATGACAGATTATTCTGCTGACCTTGAAGGAACAAAATGACATGTTGTAGAGGGAGTGCTAGGTGGAATTTGGGAGTTAAGACAGACTCCTGATTAATAGCAAGAAGGCAATAAAGTGAGGATCTCAGTCTTAACCACCACAAAAAAATCAGAACTCTGCTAACAACCATTTATCTTGGAAGAGGACTGCAAGGTTCAGGTGAAACTGTAGCCCTGGTCAACTTATTGATTTTAGTCTGGTGAGCCTTTGAATATAAGTTCACCTATATTATGTGGGCAATTAACTTTTTTCCACACCTTTTAAAACAGAAACTGTGAGATAATGGGTTTGTGTTGTTTTAAATTGCTAACTTAAATTAGAAAACTAACAAAACACCTTAATATATTAAATGTATTTCAATTTTTCAGATAAGAAAACTAAGACTTAGGGGTATCAAAAAAGATGTTGAAGTTTGCCTTGCCCAAGTTCAACTGGGCTTGCAAGACAAGGTTCTATGCCTTTAGCATCCATTCTGTTAGCATTCCGCTTTACCAAACAACAGTGCCCCAAATAGATGTTAGTCCATTAGGAACCACATATCCAAAGGGCTGGTCAGAGAGACAGATACCAGAAATAGGCAGTAAGACAAAAGCAAGACAGTCGCAAAGGGTCGGACACAACTGAGCGACTGAGCACCCGCCAACACAACAATAACACAGATATAGTCCCCATGCTATATATTAGATCCCAGAACTTATTCATCCCCAGGGTTTTATTCTTATATCTGAATCTTCAACTCTGACCAACATCTCCCCATTTCCCTCACACATTTGAGTAAAGCTAGTCAGCAAAAGGATGCAACTTTCTCCTGACATGTTTGTTAGGACAGAAGAAAGAGTTAATTGCAAAGAAGTTAATTGCAAGCTGTGATCTGGCAAGAATTTGGTAGAAAGACAAGACAGTGAGTTGAGATATTTAGGTGCTAAGTGATGAGGAAAATACAGAGATCCTGAAGAACTGGATTTCAGTACTAGTTCAAATGGAAATTTACTAAAGAAACAGTAAATAGCTATGGAGTTGAGGTACTGATTCACTGACCTTTGGGGTTCCTTTGATGGTAAAAGAACACTCCCATCACAAATGTGTTCTTAGGGATAGTAGAGGAAAGTGTACAAACTCAGGTATCTAGGAACCTGGGGAGGGGGTCCTCAAATGTGTGTCCCTGTCTCATTGCCTCTCCCCCTGCCAACATGATAGGATTTAAGTAAATCTATTAAAAATCCCTCACATAACCATCATCATACTACATATTTCCTCCAGAAACACGTGAAGAAAACTTTTCCATGTGAGGTTGGAGAGTAATAAATAGCTCTCAGTGTTGTGGCTAAAACAATGTGTCTCTGAATGACCTCGTTAGGCACTTACCACACACTCCAGTATTCTTGGGCTTCCCTTGTGGCTCAGCTGGTAAAGAATCCACCTGCAATACAGGAGATCTGGATTTGATCCCTGGGTTGGGAAAATCCTCTGGAGAAGGGAAATGTTACCCACTCCAGTATTCTGGCCTGGAGAATTCCATAGACTTTATAGTCCATGGGGTCGCAAAGAGTCAGATACGACTGAGCGACTTTCACTAGACTAGACTAGAAAGAAATGTTAGGAAGATATGGATAATGCATTGCTATGGGCTCAAAATGCCACATTGTATGACCCAGTCAAAGTAACATTACCTCACCACCTTACAATTAATGAGCTCTTTTGTTCTCTGCAGGGTGATGGTCTCTTATATAATGATTTGTTAGTAAATCAGAAAATGAAAGCCTAGAACTGATCTTAGAGATTCCTAGATTATTTCCACAAAGGAATAATATATAGAACATAAGGAGGAAACATAGAACTGTTAGAGTGAGATAAAAGTCCATTTGGAAAAGACCATTGATGAACCTAGACAGTGATATAATTAACTGTTACAAAGTTGATTATCAACCACTTTTCTCATACATAAACTGGAATCACTTTAGAGCAGGAAGAGAACTTGACTCCTATATGCCACTGCAGTTCAGTTCAGTAGCTCAGTTGTGTCCAACTCTTTGCGACTCCATGGACCTCATGCTTCCCTGTCCTTCACCAACTCCCAGGACGTGCTCAAACTCATGTCCATCAAATTGCTGATGCCATCCAACCACCTCATCCTCTGTCATCCACTACTCCTCCTGCCTTCAATCTTTCCCAGAATCAGGGTCTTTTCCAAGCAGTCAGTTCTTCACATCAGGTAGCCAAAGTATTGGAGTTTCAGCTTCAGCATCTGTTCTTCCAATGAATATTCAGGGCTGATTTCCTTTAGGATTGACTGGTTGGATTTCTTTATAATCCAAAGGACTCTCAGGAGTCTTTTCCAACACTGCAGTCCAAAAGCATCAATTCTTTGGTGCTCAGCTTTCTTTATAGTCCCACTCTCACATTCATACATCTATTGGAAAAACCATAGCTTTTACTAGACAAACCTTTGTTGGTAAAGTAATATCTCTGCTTTTTAATATGCTGTCTATGTTGGTCATAGCTTTTCTTCAAGGAGCAAGCGTCTTTAATTTCATGGCTGCAGTCACCATCTGCAGTGATTTTGGAGCCCAAGAAAATAAAGTCTCTCACTGTTTCCACTGTTTCCCTGTCTATTTGCCATGAAGTGATGGAACCAGATGTCATGATCTTAGTTTTCTGAATGTTGAGTTGCAAGCCAACTTTTTAACTCTCCTCTTTCACTTTCATTAAGAGACTCTTCAGTTCTTCCTCGCTTTCTGCCATAAGAGTGGTGTCACCTGCACATCTGAGGTTATTGATATTTCTCCTGGCAATCTTGATTCCAGCTTGTGCTTCATCCAGCCTGGCATTTTGCATGATGTACTCTGCATATAATTTAAATAAGCAGGGTGACTATACTCAATATTACCCTAAATTCCATACATGGGATTTCACAAACTCTATTGCTACTTCTTAAGATAAACAGGAACCATGTCAAACTTCTAATGAGCTAAAAGTGTAGTTCTTCTAGTTGCAATGATTGGTTTTGATTTTTAAAGGAAAGTCAGAAAATAATTTTGTAAAAAATGTTTTCAATTTTTAAAATAATCTTGTAGCTTTTAAAACTATGGCCAAAACCATTAATTAAATGTAAAATATCATAAAAATATAAAAAATGACTAAACAACTATCCAACTTTGGGGGAAAACATTATTTGGGCCTAAATCCTGACAAGGTTTTACTGAAGGTAGAAGCCTAAGAACATCTTATTTTAGGGTTATGCAGCATAAGTCAAAAAGGAAATTCAGAAAACATAAATGAGAGTAATGTTAATAGTTGTAATAATTAATTAAAATAGCAAAGTAATTCCAGGAACAAAGAGTTTTCATTTGCATTTCATTTGCAGTATGGTAAAAACATAACCCTCCTATATTATGCTGATGGACCCTATTTGGACTAGAGGGGTTAGGCAGAGAAAGTCTATCAACTCTGCAGTTTCAGTCAAAAAAACTTAGGTGTTACTCAGGGGGCAGGAATGGGATAATTTTCTTCAACAGAAGAATAGGCAGAATTAGATTTCTTATCATGGTTTTAAAAGAGGAAAAAGATAAATATTACAGTTACTAAGGTTAGTTTTTTTTTTTTTTTTTTTTAGCAAAAACAACACAATAAAATAACTTTCTTTCAAAACTGCCCAAATTGGACTGGCAGTCCAGTAATTAAGTCTCCACACAGGAAGCATGGGTTCAATTCCTTGTCAATGAACTAAGATCCCACATGCCATGTGACATAGCTAAAAAAAGTATTATTATTTTTTAATACTTAAAAAAAAATCTTTCCCAAATGTAGGAATATTTGACCATTATACCAAATTGACTGTATAGACATAAACTTAATAATCACTTCTTTGGTGTGTTCTGGAGGAATTCAAGCAGTGAATGAAAAGTGGCAATTTGGTGTTCCTTGGGCTAAACTGCAGTCCCATGGTCTATTTTTTTGGCTATAACTATTATTTAAATTTGTTGCTTACATATAAAATTCAGAATGTTTCATGTGAAAATCTTAATTTTTGATACCTCTTGGGATATCTTTTGACATTTGAACATCAGAAAATCTGGCAAAATTGGACTGTTTTATTTGTGGCAATAAGAAATGAGAAGCAAGGAGTTGCTATCCACTTTAGATAGACTTCCTGTTTCCATCTTTTGTAAGCAAAAGATAAAAGCCTTCTCTCCTACATTTCTAATATTGATTATTAATCACATTTTTATCATTTTGTTTGAGTTGTTATTATTCTTTCTTCACCTTAATTACCTACATGGCTCTATAGGCACTCCAGTTTAGTGTCTTTGGACTAGACAAGTTAATATCCCTTCAGATCTGCAATTTTTTGAATTATTTATTCTGACTTGATAATAAAAACTGTCAGGCCCCCATCAGTTCATTTAAGCTAGTAAACACCTAACAAAATGATCTCATGTTACTAATAAAGAATTAACTGAAAATACAATTCACCTAAGGTCACATAGTCAGTGCCAAATCTGAGAATAGGACACTTGACTCCAGGTCTCTTAGGAACTGTAAACTGTTTGATTGACTTAATTAATTGATTCAATCATTTAAATAATTCTGATAAATAGTTAAATAGACAAATAATCAGTCACTTAAAAAACCCAGCTAGATAAATCAAATGTTTCTGCAATTCAGTTCCAATAGCCTTAAAAGTTTTTAAAGATTAACGATATATCTTTTTAAAAAGTTTTTTAATTTTTATATTATTATTATTATTTTTTACCTTACAATATTCTATTGGTTTTGCCATATATCAACATGCATCTGCCACGGGTGTACACATGTTCCCCATCCTGAACCCCCTCCCACCTCCCTCCCCATCTTTAATTAAATATAATTACCTCCTATCATGTAGGTATAACCTTTGAAATGTATAAAACTGTCTAAACCAGAGATTTCCCACTGCTATTCATGATTGTGTTTTTTCCATAATGAGTTATTAAAGTAAGTATATGAAAGAATATAAGAAATCAAAACTATGTTAGAACATATATTATATAATTACATTTTTAAAAGGGAAAACTATAAAGCCATGCATAATATCTACAAAGATTTACCTCCTATCTGACACTGAACTAAGATTTTTCAGATTTAGTATTCATTGTAGTCATCACAGACACACTATTAATTAGATAACATTATTATCCCTATTTTGCAAATTGAAGAAGAGACCTAGGTAGGTTAAGGTCACAAGTTAGTCAGAGGCAGGCAGTTTAATTTCAAAGCCTTTGGACTAAAACAGTTTAAAATATTGAAAAGTGAAAGTATTAGTCACTCTAGTATGGCCCCATGGATACTAGTAGCGTACCCCACCAGGCTCCTCTGTCTATGAAATTCTACAATACTGACACTACATAATCATCCTTCTCACTTATTTGTCTTTAATATAAACCATTGAGCAGAAGTGAAGTTCAGCTCATAGAACCAGGACTGAGAAGATGATGTTTATGGTTTGTATGTGTGTGGAGAGAGTAGAACAACTGTAGGTTGCTGGATCCAGAGTCTAAAGAGTGATGACACTCTCCACTGATGACTGAATTAAGTTGAGCCCTAGTTACACTGATTCCATCCTGTAGCAGTGTTCAGAATGATTTAGATATTATATGATTATGTGATATTCTGCAGTTAGAATTTACCGAGTATGGTAATTTGAAACATAAAGTCTGTCAGAATCAGACAGAGCCTCATATATGTCTGGCTCTGAGAAAAGCCAGAGCTTTTCCATAGGCTCATATAGGTTCAGAAAGAATATAGAAAGGGCTTTTGCTTCCAACCATGATGGAGTACAGAAAGAAAGACAGTGTTATCCTTGCCCTAAAACTCAATAGGTTAATGAGAGGATCGCAAACTGCAATGATAAAAAATATGAAATGAAATAAAACATCAATGCAAATTTAGAAGAGGAAAAATATTTACGGTAAAGTACACTACTTAGTTCTGCACCTAATTGCCTAGTTTATTTGCACTAAAATAGAAGAGTAATGAGTGGATAAACTAAGGTAATAAAAAAACTAATTACAGAAAAAGATATTACTGATAATGAATGTTCTCAAAAGCCATTGATTTCAACACATATAAAAGCTGGGAATAAGCTTATGTGAAAAATTAAAGGATTGAACAAGGGAAGCCTGTGTGTATGTGTGTTTTTCTGTGTGTGTGGTGTTGTATCAGGGGTGTTAATCAGCTCAAATAAAAATAATTCAAATAAACAACACAATGATGCTGTTACCAATAGACAAAGACGTTTAATAAAAAATAGAGAAAAGGCATTTAAATAAGCCTAGACAGAAATACTGAGAAGAGTTGATGTAATCGTATTTAAAGTGACAATAACTTTGTGCCTTGTAGTTCTGGAAAAGTAACTAAAGGGAAATTATTTTTAGAGCTAGGAAGTCTTTAAAAGGTGTCATTATTAAGGATGAGTTGGATATTGCATAAAGCATCCTTAAAGACTTTCATTTTGGACACTGCAGGACAGAAACACTTTCTTCATTAACAACTTTTCCCAGCTCTTATTGTGTAGTTAATTCACAGCTCTACTCAAATTAAAAATCTACACCCAAAGATAGATTAAGTCTTACAGAACCTAAATGATGTTATCTAATGGCAGGCCCTGGTTTATGTAAGAAAAGAAAAAGGGAAAAAAGAAAAAAGAAAGGTAAGGCATGAAGAGCTTATTCTGATGTAGTTTTGTTCACCCAATGCCTTTCAGCTTACCTATTTGTTTTGCTCCTTCATTTGGCTCAAGTGAATAGAAAATGAGAAGAACTCTGGATTTTCTTACATGTCCTTACAGAGTTTTGTTAGCATAAAAACCTCCTGAAGTCAATGATGGATTCAATATAGATTTTCTCTACTGAGTTTTATAACCATAAAAGGAGTCCTACTGACATAGAGTTGTGTTTTTTTACACACAGACTCTGGGGCCAGAGTTTGAATTATGGTTCAGTCAGTGGTTAGCCTTTTGGATAATTGACCTCTCAGTACTGTAGTTTCTTTATCTGAATATGGGAAAAAATAAAAGACCTCCCTTTATTATGAGGTAATATGCATAAAATGTTAACCAAGGAGTTGGGAAGGAGAATTGTGTCCTATTCAACTGAACTCAGCAACATTAGCATGATTGTTGGAGAAGGAGGCTAGTTGGCAAGTAATGCAGATCCCTTCTTACTTCCTCCCAGAAACTTCCTGTCAGGTCAGCAACAGGCAGAATGCCAGCCAGATCCATTAACTACACGAGACACTTTCAACAATGAGATGAGAGCTAGGAAAGGGGACGCTTCACACATACATTTTTTCCCCTATCTCTGAAACAGGATGCTGCTGATGAGCTATGAAACTCATCAATATGTGAGCTCAGAAGTGAACTCTAACCACTCACATTTTTCAACCACACAGAGTTGCTTCTCAGATTTGCTAGCTGTGCTCTGATTTCCATTCCCCAGTCATAAAACACATTAGGTTTTGACATCATTCTTTTATACATACATCTCAAAAATGTATAATTTTTCTAAAGCAATGTAATATATTAAAGACATTTCAACACATATTTTGTTATTTTTGTTTTTAGATGTGTAAAAAGAGAAATTGTGTCTTTTTGCTAGTGAGTAACTTAGTCATTTCAATACTGTGACTTTTATCTCCTATGGAAATAAGAGGTTCTTTCTCTTACAGATATGATTTTGAAACACTTTTGAGTTATCAAATTTCACCCTTCAGTTTTCTGTAAAGTCATTCCCTTGTGAAATGAAGGGACATTGGTTGTGTTGCATACTTACTCTCATTCAGTATATCCAGCTCTTCTAGATTTGGTTTTTGAAGGAACCAACTTTAAAAACTCAAACAGTATGTTTATTTTCTTTTTTTTTTTAATTTAATTTTATTTTTAAACTTTACATAATTGTATTAGTTTTGCCAAATATAAAAATGAATCCACTACAGGTATACACGTGTTTTTCATATCATACTTTTCTAAGTCTGGCTGATTTAATGAAGTAATCACACAATTTCCTCATTTAAAAAATTGTATTCCAGAGAACTCTACTTTAAATGGTGAGAAAATACCTTGCATTACCCTACTAAAATCTGATCTGACACTCTCTTTTACTGGGTAAAATAGGATTACAACTACAGTTAGAACCTGGATCTCTTTGCTTCATTGGTTCCCTTTGAGTCTACATTCAGTCTTTAACATAAGGATGGTATATTTGGTTTCCGGGTGGCTAAGCAGTAAAGACTCAGCCTGCAAAGCAGGAGGTACAGGTTTGATCCCTGGGGTGGAAAGATCCCCTTGAGAAGGAAATGGCAACCCATTCCATTATTTTTGCCTGGGAAATCCCATGGATAGAGAAGCCTGGCAGGTTACAGTCCATGGGGCCTGGGGTCACAAAAGATTCAGACATGACTTGGCAACAAAACAACAACAGTATATATAGTTGTTCTTGTTGTGCAGAGGGTGGGCAATGGGAGTCTATCATGTACCACTACTTAGCATATGTCTAATAAAATAATTCCTATAATTTAGATTCAGTATCAATGAGATTATGTCTGCCCAGTTAATTTTAAACAATAACTCTTTTTACTTGGTTACTTAGAACCTGAATCTGTTTATGGTTGCTGACTTCCAAATATATATTCCTCAGAATTGGAAGAGGTGAGAAAGTGTTCATCCTTTCATTTACAAATGATTGCAGAGCTGGTGCCAGATATTACAAGTGAAGCCAGCTGAAATAAATAGTGACTAAGACACATTTCTTCCTTAATGAACTAAGCATCTACTGGATGACACATAGCAGTAAAAAGGCCATTATCATTCAGTTGAGCATGTTTTACTATAAGTTTAAGTAAAGTATGTATACAAAAGAGACCACAACTGTCAGGAAACTTTTCTAATTCAGAAGAGTCATTACCGTAACTGGAAAAAGAACATTAAATGCGTATTACAATAAAAGACAGTCATGTTCTCATCCACCACTGTATAACTCACATATTTGATCCCTACATTTGTCATTGCTTATCCAAGATTAGAAAACTGTGTACCAACAGAGTGGAAAATAAATCCAGGACTCCTAAGCTGCCTCTGTGAATTCCTCCTTTTTGAACTAGTGAATATTAGTGGAACTGGAAAAAAATGACTAAAATGTCTTATTTTCTTTTGTCGCCTATTTATATAGATGGATGTACAGAAACTTCTTGAAATTTCCAAGAACACTATCCAATAAATATCTAAAGGTAGATATGGAAAAATTAATCAAATGGATGTCTTTCAATAGAAAAATTATTTCTCTGGGTTTGTTATAAAGTATCCTGATGATCCTGGAACTTGCAACAATTTTAATAGACACTCTGTATGGAGACCTTGTTGATAAACCATTCTACCTTTGGTAGGAGTATGGAGAAATGTAGTCCTATAACTAGGCAAATACTATGATATTTTATGGTGTTATAAGATTTATTATAACCTGAAATGATAGATTGGTTGTCCTCTAAAAATTGTTTCCCTAGAGATTTAGTGGCAAAACTTCCCTCCTAATATGTGCTACTGTAAGAGAGTGACCCTTTATTGTGACAAGCAGATCTATCAGAGTTACCTGCAGGCCCAGACACTCAGACTAGTAATGACCTGAAAAATAAATTGGCCATTCCAGAACTTTCTACTCAGCTGGAAGAGAGGTGGTGACATCATATCTCACTCTAGACTCTAGCTGCTGCTCAAAGTAAGAGATTCCAATCACTAGGGCTTATTGAGCTATGTCAGCATAATGTCTTTAGTTCCCAACTGATTACAGGTCAAGTGAAAGCTCAACTTAAGGGGGTGTGAAAATTACCACTCTCTTTATTATAGGGAAAGGATAAACTTAAGCAGAACATATGATTAAAATGATTGTAGATTTTAGACTCTGGAAACTCCGGAACCAGCCAGACCTGTGTCTGAATCAAAACAGTGTCAATCATTAGATTAATGAGCTTCAGAAAATTTCTGAAAGGTTCTGAGCCTTGATTTTTCTTAGCCCACTCAAAATGAGGTTAAATAACTTACATCTCATATTATAATTCTGAGTTTGCATTCATTCACTCACTTCAGTTCAGTTCGGTCACTCAGTCGTGTCCGACTCTTTGGGTCCCCATGGACTACAGGATGCTAGGCCTCCCTGTCCATCACCATTTCCCGGAGTTCACTCAAACTCTCGTCCATCAAGTCGGTGATGCCATCCAGCCATCTCATCCTCTGCCGTCCCCTTCTCCTCCTGCCCCCAATCCCTCCCAGCATCAGAGTCTTTTCCAATGAGTCAACTCTTCGCATGAGGTGGCCAAAGTACTGGAGTTTCAGCTTTAGCATCATTCCTTCCAAAGAAATCCCAGGGCTGATCTCCTTCAGAATGGACTGGTTGGATCTCCTTGCAGTCCAAGGGACTCTCAAGAGTCTTCTTCAACACCACAGTTCAAAAGCATCAATTCTTCGGCACTCAGCTTTCTTCACAGTCCAACTCTCGCATACATACATGACCACAGGAAAAACCATAGCCTTGACTAGACAGACCTTTATTGGTAAAGTAATATCTCTGCTTTTCACTATGCTATCTAGGTTGGTTATAACTTTCCTTCCAAGGAGTAAGCGTTTTTTAATTTCATGGCTGCAATCACCATCTACAGTGATTTTGGAGCCCCCAAAAATAAAGTCTGACACTGTTTCCACTGTTTCCCCATCTATTTCCCATGTAGTGATGGGACCAGATGCCATGATCTTCATTTTCTGAATGTTGAGCTTTAAGCCAACTTTTTCACTCTCCTCTTTCACTTACATCAAGAGGATCTTTAGTTCCTCTTCATTTTCTGTCATAAAGGTAGTGTCATCTGCATATCTGAGGTTACTGATATTTCTTCCAGGAAATCTTGATTCCAGCTTATGCTTCTTCTAGCCCATGGTTTCTCATAATGTACTCTGCATATAAGTTAAATAAGCAGGGTGACAATATGCAGCCTTGACATACTCCTTTTCCTATTTGGAACCAGTCTGTTGCTCCATGTCCAGTTGTAAGTGTTGCTTCCTGACTCGCATATAGGTTTCTCAAGAGGCAGTTCAGGTGGTCTGGTATTCCCATCTCTTGAAGAATTTTCCACAGTTTATTGGGATCCACACAAAGGCTTTGGCATAGTCAATAAAACAGAGATAAACGTTTTTCTGGAACTCTCTTGCCTTTTCCATGATCCAGCTGATGTTGGCAATTTGATATCTTGTTCCTCTGCCGTTTCTAAAACCAGCTTGAACATCTGGAAGTTCACAGTTCACATATTGCTGAAGCCTGGCTTGGAGAATTTTGAGCATTACTTTATTAGTGTGAGAGATGAGTACAATTATGAGGTAGTTTGAGCATTCTTTGGCATTGCCTTTCTTTGGGATTGGAATGAAAACTGACCTTTTCCAGTCCTGTGGCCACTGCTGAGTTTTCCAAATTTGTTGGCATATTGTGTGCAGCACTTTCACAGCATCATCTTTCAGGATTTGAAATAGCTCAACTGGAATTCCATCACCTCCACTACCTTTGTTCATAGTGATGCTTTCTAAGGCCCACTTGACTTCACACTCCAGGATGTCTGGCTCTAGGTGAGTGATCACACCATCATCATTATCTTGGTCGTGAAGATCTCTTTTTGTACAGTTCTTCTATGTATTCTTGCCACCTCTTCTTAATATCTTCTGCTTCTGTTAGGTCCATATCATTTCTATCCTTTATTGAACCCATCTTTGCATGAAATATTCCCTTGGTATCGCTAATTTTCTTGAAGAGATCTCTAGTCTTTCCCATTCTGTTGTTTTCATCTATTTCTTTGCACTGATCACTGAAGAAGGCTTTTCTGACAGAATGTGGTCCACTAGAGAAGGGAATGGCAAACTACTTCAGTATTCTTGCTTTGAGAACCCCATGAACAGTATGAAAAGGCAAAATTATAGGATACTGAAAGAGGAACTCCTCAGGTCAGTAGATGCCCAATATGCTACTGGAGGTCAGTGGAGAAATAACTCCAGAAATAATGAAGGGATGGAGCCAAAGCAAAAATAATACCCAGCTGTGGATGTGACTGATGATAGAAGCAAGGTCCGATGCTGTAAAGAGCAATATTGCATAGGAACCTGGAATGTTAGGTCCATGAATCAAGGCAAATTGGAAGTGGTCAAACAGCATATGGCAAGAATGAACATCAACATTCTATGAATCAGCAAACTAAAATGGACTGGAATGGGTGAATTTATCTCAGATGACCATTATATCTACTACTGTGGGCAGGAATCCCTTAGAATAAATGGAGTAGCCATCATGGTCAACAAAAGAGTCCGAAATGCAGTACTTGGATGCAATCTCAAAAACAACAGAATGGACTCTGTTCATTTCCAAGGCAAACCATTCAATATCACAGTAATCCAAGTCTATGCCCCAAGCAGTAATGCTGAAGAAGCTTAAGTTGAAAGGTTCTGTGAAGACCTACAAGACCTTTTAGAACTAACACCCAAAATAGACGTCCTTTTCATTATAGGGGACTGGAATGCAAATGTAGGAAGTCAAGAAACACCTGGAGTAACATGCAAATTTGGCCTTGGAATACAGAATGAAGCCAGGCAAAGGCTAATAGATATTTGCCAAGAGAACTCACTGGTCATAGCAAACACACTCTTCCAACAACACAGGAGAAGACTCTACACATGGACATCACTAGATAGCCAACACCGAAATGAGATTGACTCTATTCTTTACAGCCAAAGATGGAGAAGCTCTATACAGTCAGCAAAAACAAGACCGGGAGCTGATTGTGGTTCAGATCATGAGCTCCTTATTGCCAAATTCAGACTTAAATTGAAGAAAGTAGGGGAAACCACTAGACCATTCAGGTATGACCTAAATCAAATCCCTTATGATTATACAGTGGAACTGAGAAATAGATTTAAGGGACTAGATCTGATAGAGTGCTTGATGAACTATGGACTGAGGTTCGTGACATTGTACAGGAGACATGGATCAAGACCATCCCCACGGAAAAGAAATTCACTCATTAACAGCTATTAATACCTAAACTGTATTAGGCATGCTTGTAGGAAAATGACCCCTTTCTCTTATAGCTTGCATCTAATATATAATGATAGCCAGTAAGCAAATTAATAAATAATAGATAGACATGTTCTAGGTATATTACATTTACTATGACTTGACATATCATAAATGAAGGGAGTCATTTTATACAAGGTCATCATTAAAGGCCCTCTGAGAAAGTGACATTTAAATGAACAAGAAAATGCCTTCTGTGTGAAAGACTTGCAGGGGAGTGGCAGTGTTTCCTAGTCTAAAGAGCAGCAAATTAAAAGTCCTCATGCTGAGAAAAATCTTGGAATATTTAAGGAATTGAAAGATGGACATTATGGGTAGAGGCATCTGAGCAAGAGCAAAGAGTTATGGAAAAAACAGGATTAAAAATTTAGGCAGGGGTTTTCTTAAAGACTGTGGTTTAAATTTAGGAGAAATAGGAAGACAGCCAACCAAGAAATGGATATGATCTGATAGATGTTTTCAAAAGACTGCTGACACTACTTTGAGATGAAGGAGGCAAGGTTGGAGGCAGAGAAACTGGTGCTGATGAAAAGCAGTATATAAGGTAAGAGATTTTATGTGGAGTATAGTGATAGCAATGAATATGGAGAAAAGTAATTGAATTTAAAAAATATCTAGAGATTTGAATTGTCATCTATGGGGTCGCACAGAGTCGGACACGACTGAAGCGACTTAGCAGCTGTAGCAGCAGCAACAATAAACTGGATGTAGAAGATAGGGAAAAGGATATGTTTAAATCTAACCCTTAGGATACTGACTTGAGATGTCAAGCAACATTGGTTCCCAGTTCTGAGATGGATAAGAGTAGATATAAGCAGGTTGTCCGAAAGGAGGGATAAGCACAGTTGGAAATGACCATGTGGCATCTAAGTGTTACTGTCAAGTAGGCAGCAAGATGTATACATGTGGACTTTGATGACTGATCAGGGCTAAGCGACATAAATTGTTTGCAATACATAGCTCAGTACTTGGTATCTGCTATGACTCAACAACTGTAAGCTTTTATAAAATGGAGAATATTTTAAAAATGATACACACAGAAATTAATTTGTTAATATTCTAAATCTACCTTCTAATACTGAACAGCATGTAGAAGTTCTTTTACCTCTTATATGCAATTGTTATTTAATTTCCATAAGGACCACAGGGAGATGATGCTTAAAAGTTGTTCTAACCTAATATTATTCTGTCACATTTTGGCTTAGTTGAACTCACTGAGTTCAACAGCATCATGTGACAAGTGACGGTGTGAGACAAACCCACGTTGAAATCAAATGTGGGCTCTACTGTCAGATTGAAACTCCTGTCCTGTCATCTTTTTGCTCTGTCATTACAAGTAGCTACTAAACATCTCTGAGCCTCAAATTCTATATCTGCAAAATGAAGGCAATATCAACTTTGTCAGGGATTTTAAGAGGATTTTAAATACTGCAATTAAAGCAGGTAGCATAGGATGAGTGCCTAAAAAACGTTTATAAATGAAAAAGGATAAGTAATAGCACTTGTGATACATTTTTCATAAAAAACAAGTTAAGGAAAATCATAGAATTAATAGAGTGTTTAATAAATTTAAATATTTGAAAATAAAACAAATTATTTCTCTACTAATGATTTCACAACAAATACCTTGGACTTAAAAGGCAGCAAACACCTTATTGAAAAGAAATGGTGCAAAGTCTGAAAGATACTTCTTAGCAAAATGTAGTTGCTGAAGCTTCAGCACTTCAGCAGCTTCAGCACTGTGGTGTTACCATAATGGAGGAAGTGTCTGAGTTTATGAATTATTCACATTTTTCTGAATCTGGATTAAGCAATGAAAAGTGATGAAAGAGGGAAGCTTGTAATAGATTTTTTTAAAGCTGGGTATAGGCTATTGTGTTTTCTGAAGCCCAAGTTCAATTTCTGCAGAGAATTTAAGTTCAGTACCTGATTTTTTATAGAGTATCTTGTATCTGAAAACATATGCTGCTGATGTTGCTCATAAGGAGGCCAATAGGACTGAAAGCAACGATTTCTCCATCCCTCATTTTCAGTTTCTACTCTGAGGCTGTTTACTGCCTCTCTTGCAGGTGGTAGCTGAGCCCAGTCACTTCCAAAGTTCTGTCTCTATTGGCAGGTTTCTGTGATGCCTGCACCCTATTTCTCCTTCAGAGCTTCTCTCAAAACTAAATTCACCTTCCCACGATTTTAGGCAAAGTAGTTTTATTTCTCAACAAATGTGTCATACCTGGCAGAATTTTATTTATTAGCAAATATGCATAATGGTTTTATTATGTGTCCAGTACTAAAGATTAAGCAGAAGAGGATTTGGTACTATATCTATTGAAAAGGAAGAAAACAAAAACAAAAAGATCTTTGTCTAGAAAAATAAAGTGCAATGTATGTTTGTCTTTTGACCCCACTCTCCCACGTCTAGGAATTTCCCCTAAAGCTAAACTTGTGACACTACAGAAATATGTATGCGGAAGGCTGTTCATCTGAGATCTGTGTGTAATTTTAAAATAGTAGAAACTGTCTAAGTGCTCATTTCTAAGGAAATAAATTGATATATTCACAATAAATCCTAAGCAGCAGTTACAAAGCATGATGTTGAGAGCTATGAACTTATGTGAAATAATTTCCATGCTACTCTGTTAAATGAAGGAATCAAAATACCATAAATCATCTCAATTGTTTTACCTTTATTGTAAAAAAAGGAAATTAAAAATAAAAATAAATATACAAGTGTTTGCTCACTTGAACAAAATAAATGAAGGAAGAATAAATCAGTGAATGATGAGACTGGTCAGCTACAGAGCATGGATGAGAATATGGTAGAAAGGATAGAAAAGAGGAGATGAAGACTCTACTTTCTGGTACTGTACTGATTTTGGGAATTATGCTAATGTTTCACATACACTAAGAGAAGTAAATAAAATTGACAAACATAGTTCAGTTCAGTTTAGTCACTCAGTCTTGTCCGACTCTTTGTGACCCCATGAATCGCAGCAAGCCAGGCCTCCCTGTCCATCACCAACTTCCAGAGTTCACTCAGACTCACGTCCATTGAGTCAGTGATGCCATCCAGCCATTTCATCCTCTGTCGTCCCCTTCTTCTCCTGCCCTCAATCCCTCCCAGCATCAGAGTCTTTTCCAATGAGTCAACTCTTCGCAAATATAGTAGGAAATTCAAAACTGAATATTAATGGAAACAAATTAATGTAACTATACACCAAAGTGGCAGTGTGAGGGAAGATCTAACCCAGGTAACTTCTAAGTTCATTTTTTAACTAAGCCCACAGACTAAAGACAAAAATACTTTTAATCAAACATTAAACTTTAGGTCTTCCCTGGTAGCTGAGTGGTAAGGAATCTGCCTGCCAATGCAGGGAACACGGGTTTAATCCCTGGTCTGGGAAGATCTCACTTGCTGCTGGACAACAAAGACTGTGAATCACAATTATTGAGCCCATGCTCTAGAGTTTGAGATCTGCAACTACTGAGCCCAGAAACCACAACAACTGAAGTCCACATACCTAGAGCCTGTGCTCTGCAACAAGAGAAATTCCTATAATGTGAAACACACACTGCAGTGAACAGTGGCCCCCACTTGCCACAACGAGAGAAGGCCCGTGTGTAGCAACAAAGACCCAGCATGCCATAAATAAATAAATCTTCAAATATTAAGCCTTAACTGGTAGTTCTTTTTTTTTAAAGTGTATATTAGCAATCCTAAAACAAGTTTTTTATATTTCAGGGATTGAGAAAATAAGTAAATATATCATGGATCATGAAAGCTAGGTTTCACTTAGCAGAGAAATATAGTATGAAAGGAGAAGGAAGGACTGAATAAAATCTGACAAGTTAGATTGTCATTAGCGTCAGTGTGAACTCTTGGGAATTTTATATATATATATATATATATATGCATGTGGGTATATCGTCCATATATAAGTGTTAAATTTCCCAGATTTGCCCATTGAGAAGGACTACAAGCAACGAAAACCCAGCAGCAATGGCAAAACCTGTTCACAAATCTTGATTTCTAAATATCAACATCTTAAAAGGAACAAAGTATCCTTGAGAGAAATGACCAATTCCAATTCTAGGGATTGCAAAGATAAAACAATTTTCTTTTCCTGTAAGTGCCGCTCTATTGACAATTAGACATATCTGAATATGGTCTGTGTATTAGATTAGAGATCAGAAAATCATGACCCATGAGCAAAGACATCCAACCACCAGTTTTGGAAAATGAATTTATACTGAACACAGTCATGCCCTTCCTTTCATTTACATTATTTTCTCCAGCTACTTTTAATCTACAAGAGCAGAGTTGAATAGTTGAGACAAAAGGTTTATGGTCTGCAAGGCTTAAAATAATTATTATCTGACCCTTAACCAAATAAATTTGTCATCCACAGAATTAGATAATGTTATTGAATCAAGATTTGGTAGTTGTGGTGCAATTATGTAAAATAATTCCTTACTATTAGGAAACACAGAATTTTTTTGGAGGTTAAGGAGTATCCCATCTACAAATTACTCTTCAACACTTCAGGAAAAATATATTTCCACAAAAAATATCAAATATATAAAAATATATCAATAGATAGCTAGATATCATGAGAGTGATAGAGAAAGTGGAATGAAAAAACACCTATAGTTGAAGCTTTAATTCTGTGTTAACATTTGATGAATCTGGATCAAGGGTGTCTAAGAATTTTTTGTAATATTTATGCAAATTTTTCATAGTTCTAAAATATTAATAAAGGAAATTTAAGTGGGACCTCCTGTTCTGTCTTCTCCAAATGCTCCTCCTTTTAAATTATATTTCTCAGTCTCTTCTCTAGACTTCTTTTCCTTAGACTCCTTCTTAAATCATTTTGCAATTCCAGTATCAGCAAGAGGTTCCAACTTGCTGACAGGTAACTATACACATTTTCAAGAGTTATCCTTTCTCAGGTTCTATAGCAAATCTAACATTGCCAATAAGAATTCTTCAAGTTCTAGCGAAGGAATATAGGGGTGGGGGTGGGGAATAATTACTTTTATTACCACTCCTGACACCAAGTTTCCAGCTTGGAAACTCATTTCCCTTGTACCATTTACTTTTCCTGTACTGTCTATACTTCTACTCTTTGCCAGCATATGGAATCCAGCCTCCTTCCCAGGATACCTTGCTCATGCTCAGTACCAAACAAGACAATGTAAAAAGAACATGAGGCATCTCACATTTACAAAGTTTTCCTGTTGTCACACTATGCACTATTAGGGATATCCCACTGGTTATATTTTTCAATAGACTCCAGATTCCTTTCACATTGCTTGCCCCCTCTTCCCTTGGATTTCTCCTCCTTCAAGTGTTCCTTTTCAATTTTAAAGACCCATTAAACTGTAAATTCTTAGGTCTTTACCACCATTTGGATTTCCAAAAACTCACTAATGTCTCTGCTAAAAAATGTACCTTGATTCCGGAATCTCATCTTTCAGCATAAAATTACAGAAATCCAGTTTTTTCATTCTATGTAAATAGGCATATATATTATTTATTGAGTTATAAACAAGCATTTATTAGATATACTTTTATTTAGAGAAAAATGAAACTTATTCAACTCAGAGCTCATCTTGAAACACCTGACATCGAAGCAACTAGAAGAAGTGCCTCTGCTTGTTAGAAATATATGCAGGAGTAAGAGCCCAGATCTGCAGTCTGACTGTCTTAATTTGGATTTTCATTCCACTAGGCAACGAGTGATCCTAAGCAATCTCCCTAAATGTTCTGTACCTTCTTTTCCTTCACTGTTTATTGAGCTTTACAATGGAACCTACCACACAGTCATTCACACATGTAACAATTGTGATAATAAAACCTGGAGACAAAGTACCCATCAGCAAGCAACTTTTAAATAATATTCAATGAAAATTACATAATACTATTCTGTTACTAAATGAATGACACCTATTTTTATTTGCTGATTTAAAAATGAGATGATCAAATTTTAAAAACTTAAAATTATATATATATACTTAAGTATGGGAAGAAACAACAGAATTTTGATTATCTATCTTAAGGAACCAGGGAGAGAGGCACTCACTTTTCATTTTCTACCTTTTCATTCTGTTTGAGATGCTTAACCATATAAACAGTATTATGGCTAAGTGAACAAGAGATATATTGGCAGTGAAATTATAGGCAACGTTTATTTTAGTTGCAGTTTAGTATACAATAAAAAATCCAATATGCATTCTAGTTATATATCATGAAAGGGAATAGATTATTAATAGCACAGATGCCAGTAACTGGCTATAAATTGAAAAATGCTTTTGTGAGTTTTTGACATTTATATGAATGAAATAAAACAAATATGATCATATTGACAAAAATAAAAAAATATGCACACAGACAATTAACAAATTATTTTGCATGGTGTTTGATATAGAATAAATGTTCTGTAGGTTTTAACCTTTTTGGGGGTTTGTGTTGTTGTTATTACTGCTGTTACTAAGTGAGAGCAAGTATCAGTTTTTTGAATATCGGTAGTTAAAGCAAATACTGAACAAATGTGGGAAAAAGACCTCATTTAACATGATAATGATTGCAAAAAAGAAGTGAACTTTAAAATAGATATTTTTAAAAATACCAAGAGACTACTCTTCCAAACAAAATGAAAGAGATTTTGTTACTACATTGTAGGAACATCTTCTGTTCCTACATTGATTAAAATACTAAGTCTGTGCATTGAGGTCTTTAAGAAGAATTCTGTGACTTGAGACCGGGGATAAGAGTTCAGTTCAGTTGTTCAGTAGGGTCTGACTATTTGTGACCCCATGGACTACAGCATGCCAGTCGTTCCTGTCCGTCACCAACTCCAAGAGCTTGCTCAAACTCATTTCCATCGAATCGGTGATGCTATCCAACCTTCTCATCCTCTGTAATCCCCTTCTCCTCTCACCTTCAGTCTTTCCCAGCTTCAGGGTCTTTTCCAATGAGTCAGTTCTTCGCATCAATTGGCCAAAGTATTGAAGCTTCAGCTACAGCATCAGTACTTCCAATGAATATTCAGGACTGATTTCTTTAAGATTGACTGGTTTGATCTCCTTGCAGTCCAAGGGACTCTCAAGAGTCTTCTCCAACACCACAGTTCAAAATAATAGATTCCTTGGCGCTCACCTTTCTTTATAGTCCAAATCTCACATCCATGCATGATTACTGCAAAAACCATAGCTTTGACTAGACGAACATTTGTTGGCAAAGTAATGTCCCTGCTTTTTAATATGCTGTTTAGGTTGGTCATAGCTTTTCTTCCAAGGAACAAGTCCCTTGTAATTTCATGGCTGCAGTCATAATCTACAGTAATTTTGGAGCCAAAGAAAATAAGGTCTACCACTGTTTCCATTATTTTCCTATCTATTGGCCATGAAGTGATGGGACTGGATGCCATGATCTTCATTTTCTGAATGTTGAGTTTTAAGCCTGCTTTTTCACTCTCCTCTTTCACTTTCATCAAGAGACTCTTTAGTTCTTCTTCACTTTCTGCCATAAGGGTGGTGTCATCTGCATATCTGTGGTAAGACATTTCTCCCGGCAATCTTGATTCCAGCTTGTACTTCATCCAGCCCAGCGTTTGTCATGATATACTCTGCATATAGGTTAAATAAGCAGGGTGATAATATACAGCCTCGACCTACTCCTTTCCCAATTTGGAACCAGTCTGTTGTTCTAACTGATGCTTCTTGACCTGAATATATGTTTCTCAGGAGACAGGTAAGGGAATCTGATATTCCCATGTCTTTAAGAATTTTCCAGTTTATTGTGATCCACACAGTCAAAGGCTTTAGCATAGTCAATGCAGGAAAAATAGATGTTTTTCTGGAACTCTCTTGCTTTTCCTATGATCCAACAAATGCTGGCAATTTGATTTCTGGTTCCTCTGCCTTTTCTAAATCCATCTTGAACAGCTGGAAGTTCTCAGTTCATTTACTGTTGAAGCCTGGCTTGGAGAATTTTGAATATTACTTTGCTAGAGTGTGAAATGTTTGCAATTGTAGTTTCAATATTCTTTGGCATTGCCTTTTTGGGATTTGAATGAAAACTGACCTTTTCCAGTCCTGTGGCCACTGCTGAGTTTTTCAAATTTGCTGGCATAATGAGTGCAGCACTTTCATAGTATCATTTTTTATAATTTGAAATAGCTCAGCTGGAATTCCATCACCTCCACTAGCTTTGTTCATAGGGATGCTTCCTAAAGCCCACTTGACTTCACATTCCAGGATGTCTGGCTCTAGGCAAATGATCATACCACAGTAGTTATCTGGGTTGTGAAGGTCTTTTTGGTACAGTTCTTCTGTGTAATCTTGCCACCTCTTAATATCTTCTGCTTCTGTTAGTTTCATACCATTTATGTCCTTTATTGTGCTCATCTTTGGGTGAAATGTTCCCTTGGTATCCCTAATTTTCTTGAAACTATCTCTAGTGTTTCCCATTCTATTGTTTTCCTTTATTTCTTTGCATTGATCACTGAAGAAGGCTTTCTGATTTCTCCTTGCTATTCTTTGGAACTCTTCATTCAAATGGTTATATCTTTCCTTTTCTCCTCTGCCTTTCACGTCTTTTCTAGTTATTTGTAAGACCTCCTCAGATAACCATTTTGACTTTTGCATTTCTTTTTTTCATGGGAATGGTTGAACCCTGCCTCCTGTACAATGTCAGGAACCTCCATCCATAGTTCTTCAGGTGCTCTATCAGATCTAATCCCTTGAATCTATTTGTCACTTCCACTGTGTAATCATAAGGGATTTGATTTAGGTCATACCTGAATGAC
Source organism: Bos mutus (assembly GCF_027580195.1). NCBI lineage: Eukaryota > Metazoa > Chordata > Mammalia > Artiodactyla > Bovidae > Bos > Bos mutus. Next base: position 45,620,934 of record NC_091642.1, on the reverse strand, counting down.
CTAGTGGTTTCCCCTACTTTCTTCAATTTAAGTCTGAATTTTGCAATAAATGAATAAAGGATAACAGCGTTTTGAATATGATTTTTTTATCTTCCATTTATTTCTCTTCCACTCAGTACAACAATATCTACAGGGACAACTCCCATGATTAAAATGAATTTTTTGCTTTGGTGCTCCACGTGATTACTCAGAAAGTCAGTGATCAACATTGGCAAAACTAAGGTAGGAGTTTAAAGTGGAAATTCTTTAGGGAGAAGAACTGAGGATTCAGCCTTCTTCCAGAATTAAGCTTTTAGGTAAGAAATGGATCATTTTTGCAGTTGCAGGTGTGTGTACTAATAAAGTGGTTTGGGTTTTAATTAGTAATATTTCCTTGCAAAGGAATTGCATATGTTGTTACTCAACTTTTTTTTTAAGGGCCCTTAACTTTTAAAAAAATCTCCTTTGTTTCCAGACTATGGTTTAAAAGGCTTTCAAAACGTTTTCATTTTGAAGGGAATACAAAATAGGTACTATGCTTATGGCAATTTTTTGTCTTCTATAAAATATTTCAACTAGAGACTCAAAAACATGATCACAACCTTACATGTAGAATTCACTCTGAGTTTATAAATTCGGGGGGAGGGGCTTTTTATTGGCATCATTGATTCAATGGACATGAGTTGGCACCAACTCTGTGAGATAGTGAAAGACAGGCAAGACTGGAGTGCTGCAGTCCATGGTGTTGCAAATAGTCAGATACAAATGAGCAACTGAAAAACAACGTCAAGAACTGAGCCTTAAAATTTGCAGCAGAAAAAAATTTTTTGAGATATCCACAAATGGATATTTCCTAAAGGAAATTATTTAGTTTCCATTCACTCTCATAGGTGCTGGATGGAAGAGTAATTGGGAAGGTGTGCCTCAGCCTGCCCAGTTGGAAGCTGGATTCAGTATTGCCTTTTGAACTAAATAGTAATGTTAATACTTAATTGAATTCAGACCTTATGGATTCATGGTAAGAGTCAGAATGGAAATACTTCTGAAAAATATTCTTAGATATTTACTATAGGGTCATGCTTTTCACTCAAGATCCTCTATATTTTTATCAAGTTTATAGAAATTTTTGCTACATACATTCATCTGTTTTATTTTTTCATAGAAAATTTTGATACAGGGACGAATCAACTTAATCTCCTTGTTTGAGGATTGGACTGTTGGCAATTTATGGAATTTTATAAAAAGGTGCAATGGTATTATGTTTCTCAGAGAGGCTACATGTCAGAAAATCAACTGAGAGGATTCTTCTAAAGACATATTTATTAAAGGTCTATGGATTATAAGCCTATAATATCTTATTTTAATACTCTCAACTTGACTTCTATAGATCCTGTATCTCAAGGATTCTTATTTTTATCTTCCATGCTAGAAGAGTGAAATCACAGAAGAAGCCTTAATATACTCATTCTAAGGACACAGTAGTTACTACAAACAATAGGAAAATACTTAGTTTAATTTAAGTAGGAGACAGAATGGGAAGCTCTTATATATTGTATACTTTTATCTATTAATTGTATGACATGTATGTTAGAAATATATAGCAGCTCAGGACTAGGAGAAAATGTTCTGTGAAAATATGGCATTTTTTTTTTTTTTTTTTTTTTTTTGGACAAAAACAATCCTGTGAAAGACATTGCAAGACTGTATGCGAAGGCACAAAGTGTGACTGATTGTGGAGAGAAAATGTCATAGCTGGCTAGATCACAGTGTCTTTCTGTTATATATAAAAAAAGTCCTGTAGTCTGCTGAAATCAGATATTCAAAGGCCATAGCCTCACAACCAAAAAATAGCTATTGGTTCAAAAGTCATGTCAATGTGTTTGCTGACCATAGCAATAAGTAGTGTATATACTTTCATAGAAAAATCATTTCCTAAGGAAAAACCTACTCTTGCTTTATCAGGTGAATTAAGAGAATACTTTAAAAGAGAATTACCCAGCATAGACAATTCAAGAGGATAGATTTTTACAACCACCACCACTGTGGTTGAATGCTTTCCTCAGTACCTTGCCTATGTTGCACAGTCACCCATTTTATATATGATTAAGCATAAAATTGCTATTTACAGTACAGAAATCAATTGTAATTGAAGCAAAAGTATAAAATCAGAATCTGTAAGGGACTTTGACAACTGGCTGATTTACTGTTACATCAAAGAGACAATATATTCATTAGATTAAAAAAACATTGCTACCACAACTACAGCTATTATGACTATAATAGATTGAAACAAAACAAAGTACACATTACACAGATTCTTTTCATGGAATGAAGTAGATTTTGACTCTGCCACTGATACAATATTGTCGATTAATTGCATCTAATATTTAACATGTAAAACCCTAAAAGATACACCAAACTGATATCAGATTTTAAATCCAAAAAAATGAATCTTTAATGCATACAAGAAATTACCTGGTATAGCCTCTGACTTACAGCAGTCCTCTCAGTTTTTAAGTGACACATTTTTAAATAAAAATAATGAATGGTTTATACACCAAAGTAAGATGCTCAGTCACTTCAGTAATGGCTGACTCTTTGTGACCCTGTGAACTGTACCCTGTCAGGCTCCTCTGTCCATGGGATTCTCCAGGCAAGAATATTGGAGTGTGTTGCCATGTTCACCTCCCAAGGTAAGATATCCTCCCATTAAATTTATTGGGGGAAAAATTATTTGTAAATGTAGGTAATTTGATTAAGACATTTGATAAGAGGAGCCACCCTTTTATGGACACAGGACACAGTTCTCAAAGGAGGCTCTTGGGCTTCCTAGGGGGCGCTGGTGGTGAAGAACCCACCTTCCAATGTAGGACGTGCTTGTTGGATGCCTGGGTCAGGAAGATCCCCTGGAAGAGGAAATGACAACCCACTTCATTATCTTTGCCTGGAGAATCCCATGGACAGAGGAACCTAGCACGCTACATTCCATAGGGTCTCACAGAGACAGCCACAGCTGAAGCAATTTAGTATGCAGGCATGCTCAAGGAGGTTCAAGAGACCTGAGTTTCAGTGTGATCTTGAAAAAGTATGTAGATCTCAGTTCAGTGGTTTAAAACAATAAGGAAGAAAAATAAAGGACAAAAAACAAGAACATTTGTTTATAATTATGGTCCTTAATATTTGTGAATTGCATGCAAAGATTAGGATTATCCAAGGTTTTACCACCTCTTTTAGTAAAAAGCCTTCACTTGAGGAAATTAAAGGTAGAATTAAGCTATCACTTAGCTAGATAATCCAGCTTTACTTATGTCCCCAGAATTTACTAGATAGAGATGGGGACCATGAATTCATCACTTGATATACAGTGGGTAATCAAACAAATGCTTCATGTAGTTTATGCGAAAAACCCCAGCTAAACCGGTAATACATATTTAAATATAAAGAGAATGTTCTTTCACATTTATATACCACAGATAAAATATAGATATATGGATAATTATAAATCATGTGGTTTTAGAACTCTGGAAAGAATAACATTGAACTGGATTCTCATAAGAGGAATGAATTGAGAATGTGACAATTACATAGTGACTCAGGCTGTAGGTAACCAACCTTTATAATTAAAACTGAAATGTAAGCTTAATATGTGCCTTTTCTTTAGACATGCTGCAACATATTCTGAGAGTCTGCTTTATCTTGTCAATAACGAAGTGTCAAGACTGCAATATTTTCTGTGACACAATACATTTTGATGCATATGCAAAATCTTAGAATTAAAACAAATTTAGATAAAGCTAAGAGTAATATTTGATTCAGTTAATGCATATACAACCCACTGGGTTATACTACCTTTTAGTCTAATTAAATATAGTCTTGCTGTGCTCAATTCTCACAAGAAATCATGAAAAAGAATTAAAATAGTACTATCCATTTATATTTTATTTCATCATCATATCATTTCTACTGTTGTTTCAGCTGTGGAAACTAAGCTGATTTCCTTAAGACGGGCAGTTAATTGGTTTGAGACTCCCTGGTCAGTGTATTTATTTTAGCTGCAAACATTTTCTTAAAAAGGAAAAAGAAAATTTTGACTCTTGAAAGAAGCTATTAATGTAATTAAAATAGATAACCAGGCAAAGAAGGTAAGGAAAATAAATATTAGACATTTATCTCACTACCAAATAATTACCCTGGTTTTGTTGAAAAATGTTTTTCTCTTAAAGGGATCTACAGACTTTTCTAAAAGTTCTTTTTAAAATGGCAAATTTCAGGGGATAAATAAATTGCTTTGTCTTTATAGGCTTTATTGTGCTCAGTTTCTAGAGTAACAAGATAAAATATTATTCTAGTTTTTAGAGTAGTAAAAAATGAAGCAAAGTCAATCTGAATTGTTTGTGAAACTATGGATCTGTGAAACATGTCTCAGAAGACAAATGAACAATTCAGTTTTAGGAAAATACAGTTCAGTATGTTTTTTAGAAAACACAAAATAAAACTATATTAGAGAAGAAGCACTTCAAAGCCCAAATTTGCCAATAACCATTACCTGCTGGCTATGTATTTTGTAGTTGATACAAAATAGTTATTTTATTGAATAAGTTTTGACACTTGATAAACTTTCTTCAAAGTTAGAAACACACATCAATATGTAGATGTTTACAAACCCTCTCTTGCACCTGGACCAGTGACAGATATTGTATTCTAAATAAATGATCTTCCAATCTAAGTCCTTAATACTGGAGTTTAGATAAGAAATTGAAGCAGGAAAAGTGGAGGGATTTTCTTTTTCTCCAGCAGGTTGTAAGTTCAAAAATTTTGATTTTTTTCCCCTTCTTTCCAAAAGAGGAGAAATGGAAGTATAGTTTCTTTAATCTTTCTTGGTTACCACTTTGGCATTACGAAGTGAACAATGGCGATATATAAAGAGGTGAGAGACAAATAAGATAAAAAATAAATTAAAGTAACAAAATTTGGTCATCTACAGGGATGTTAATGAATCTAGAGTCTATCGTACAGAGAGGAGTAAGTCAGAAAGAGAAAAATGAACATCATATATTAAAAAAGATATGTGGAATCTAGAAAAATGGTACAGATGAACCTTTTTTGAGAGCAAGAACAGAGATGCAGACATAGAAATTGGACATATATGGTCACAATGGGGAAACGTGTTGTTTAATCAATAGGTTGTGTCTGACTCTTTTGCAACTGCATGGACTATAACCCTCCAGGCTCTTCTATTTATGAGATTTCCCAGGCAAGAATACTGAAGTGGGTTGCTATTTCTTTCTCCAGGGGGCTTTTCCACACCCAGGGATTTAACCCACATTTCCTGAATTAGCAGGAGGATTATTTACCACTGAGCCACCTGGAAAGTCCATGTGGACACAGTAGGGGGTGAACAAATTGGGAGATTATGACTGACATATATACAGTAGCATGGGTAAAACAGACAGCTAGTGGGAACTTGCAATATAGCAGAGGGAGCTCAGCTCAGTGCTCTCTGAAGATATAAATGGGGTCTTCACTGGAATGGGGCTGGGATGGGGAGGGGGCTCAATAGGTAGGGCATATAATGTACCCATATAGCTGATTCACTTTGTTGTACATCAAAAATAAAAGAAATGTTATAAAATAATTATACTCCAATAAAAAAATAATAAATTAGTGTTTGTATAGCCATTCTCTTAAGTTCCATGATTTCATGCAATCCTCAAAGTCTGTTGAGTAGGGATTGGGTCAGATGGTTCTGCTTCCATTTTATTCACAAAAGAAAATAGTGCCTGTGTAGATTACTTAGAGACACACTGAACCTTAGCAGAGACCGGGTCCCCTAAATTCTTGTCAATTCTGTCATTCTTTCCAGCATATAATAAATATAAAGGTAGCTAGAAAAACAAAGCAGCTGTCTAAGCAAAATGGCAGAGAAGGTAGTAATTGAAAAGTTGTTATTTTTATTTTTTAATTAATTTATTTATTTAAAATGGAAGTTAATTACTTTACAATATTGTAGTGGTTTTTGCCATACACTGACATGAATCAGCCATGGGTGTACATGCTTCCCCCATCCTGAAGCTCCTTCCACATCCCTCCCCATTCCATCCCTCAGGGTCATCCCAGTGCACCAGCCCTAAGCACCCTGTCTCATGCACTGAACTGACTGGTGATCTGTTTCACATATGATAATATACATGTTTCACTGCTATTCTCTCAAATCATACCACACTTCCCTTCTCCCACAGAGTCCAAAAGACTGTTCTATACATCTGTGTCTCTTTTGCTGTCTCGCATATAGGGTCATCATTACCATCTTTCTAAATTCCATATATATATGCATTAGTGAGAAAAGTAAGTCAAAAAGAAAAACACAAACCCAGTTATTTTTATTTATTTTTTGTGTGTGTAATAAAGTTTTATTAAAGTATAAAGGAGATAGAGAAATCTTCTGACATAGGCATCAGAAGGGGGCAGAAAGAGTACCCGCTTGCTAGTGTTAACAATGAGGTTATATAATCCAAAGAATGTCTGGAGGTTGTAAAGACCTCATCAGACTTACTCCCATAAGTTACATTTTAAGATAACAGAATTAGCCAGAAGGTTTAATCCAAAGACTGTCCTCAGGCAGGATACATTATTGTTATATAATCCTAAGGAATGTGGAGAAACAAAAGAAGTTTGTCCTTTCTTCCTCCTTGAGAATTCCAGACCCCTCTCTCCTTGGGGACCCCTAGACTCCCTATCAACCTACCTAGGAAATGACTCTCTCATTCCCCCCTTTTCTTTTAGGAGAATTATGTTGCCTAGAGAAAAGGGGCGTCGTTCTCATTCCATAACTGCTTCCGAGCTGACAGGCAAATTTGGTGTAGGAGTACAGAAAGAAGTAGGGCAAAATCTCAGATGTTTTGCCAAGAGAACGCACTGGTCATAGGAAACAACCTCTTCCAACAACAAAAGAGAAGACTCTACACATGGACATCATCAGATGGTCAACAGTGAAATCAGACTGATGATATTTTTTTCAGCCAAAGATGGAGTAAGCTGACAGTGGCTCAGAACATGAACCCCTTACTGCCAAATTCAGCCTTAAATTGAAGAAAGTAGGGAAAACCACTAGACCATTCAGGTATGACCTAAATCATATCCCTTATGATTATACAGTGGAAGTGAGAAATAGATTCAGGGGATTAGATCTGATAGAGTACCTGATGAACTATGGAAGGACGTTTGTGACATAGTACAGAGGCAGGGAGCAAGACCATCCCCAAGAAAAAGAAATGCAAAAAAGCAAAATGTCTGTCTGAAGAGGCATTACAAATAGCTGTGAGAAGAAGAGAAGCAAAAAGCAAAGGAGAAAAGGAAAGATATACCCATTTGAAGGCAGAGTTCCAAAGAATAGCAAGGAGAGATAAGAAAGCCTTCCTCAGTGATCAGTGTAAAGAAATAGAGAAAAACAGTAGAATGGGAAAGACTAGAGATCTCTTCAAGAAAATTAGAGATACCAAGGGAATATTTCATGCAAAGATAGGCACAATAAAGGACAGAAATGGTATGCACCTAACAGAAGCAGAAGATATTAAGAGGAGGTGGCAAGAATACACAGAAGAACAGCACAAAAGAGATCTTCATGACCAGATAATGATGTGATGTCATCACTCACTTAGAACCAGACAACCTGGAATGTGAAGTCAAGCCTTAGGAAGCATCACTACAGACAAAGCTAGTGAAGGTGATGGAATTCCAGCTAAGCTCTTTCAAATCCTAAAGTATGATGCTATGCAAGTGCTGCACTCAATATGCCAGCAAATTTTGAAAACTCAGCAGTGGCCACAGAACCGGAAAAGGTCAGTTTTCATTCCAATCCCAAAGAAAGTCAATGCCAAAGAATGCTCAAACTACTGCACAGTTGCACTCATCTCACATGCTAGTAAAGTAATGTTCAAAATTCCCCAAGCCAGGCTTCAGAAATACATGAACCATGAACTTCCAGATACTCAAGCTGGTTTTAGAAAAGGCAGAGGAACCAGAGATCAAATTGCCAATAACTGTCAGATCATTGAAAAAGCAAGAGGTCCAGAAAAAACACTTACTTCTGTTCATTGACTATGCCAAAATCTTTGACTGTGTGGATCCCAGCAAACTGTGGAAAATTCTTCAAGAGATGGGAATACCAGATCACCTAACCTGCCTCTTAAGAAATCTGCATGCAAGTAAAGAAGCAACGGTTAGAACTGGATCTGGAAAAACAGACTGGTCCCAAATAGGAAAAGTAGTACGTCAAGGCTGCACGTTGTCACCCTGCTTATTTAACTTATATGCAGAGTACATCATGAGAAACACTAGGCTGGATGAAGCACAAGATGGAATCAGGATTGCCGGGAGAAATATCAATAACTTCAGATATGCAGATGACACCACCTTTATGGCAGAAAGTGAAGAAGAATTAAAGAGTCTGTTGATGAAAGTGAAAGAGAAGAGTGAAAAAGTTGGCTTAAAACTCAACATTCAGAAAACTAAGATCATAGCATCTGGTTCCAGCAATTCATGACCAATAGATGGGGAAACAGTGCAAACAGTGATAGACTATATATTTTTGGACTCCAAAGTCACTGCAGATGGTGACTGCAGTCATGAAATTAAAAGACTCTTGCTCCTTGGAAGAAGTTATGACCAAACTAGACAGTATATTATTTTACTAGCATGTAAGGTGAGTGTAATTGTGAGGTAGTTTGAGCATTGCCTTTCTCTGGGATTGGAATGAAAACTGACCTTTTCCAGTCCTATGGCCACTGCTGAGTTTTTCAAATTTGCTGGCATATTGAGTGCAGCACTTTCACAGAATCATCTTTCAGAATTTGAAATAGCTCAACTGGTATCCCATCACCTCCACTAGCTTTGTTTGTAGGGATGCTTTCTAAGGCCCACTTGACTTCACATTCCAGGATGTCTAGCTCTAAGTCAGTGATCATACTATGGTGGTTATCTGGGTCGTGAAGTTTTTTTTTTTTGTATAGTTTTTCTGTGTATTCTTACCACCTTCTCTTAATATCTTCTGCTTCTGTTTGGTCCATACCATTTCTGTCCTTTATTGTGCTCATCTTTGCATGAAATGTTCCCTTGGTATCTCTAATTTTCTTGAAGACATCTCTTGTCTTTCCCATTCTATTGTTTCCCTCTATTTTTTTGCATTGATCGCTGGGGAAGGCTTTTTTTTTATCTCTCCTTGCTATTCTTTGGAACTCTGCATTCAAATGGGTATATCTTTCCTTTTCTCCTTTGCTTTTCACTTCTCTTCTTTTCTCAGCTATTTTTAAGGCCTCTTCAGACAGACATTTTGCTTTTTTGCATTTCTTTTTCTTGGGGATGAGCTTGTATCCCTGCTGCTTGTAAAATGTCATGAACCTCCATCCAGTTCATCAGGTACTCTGTCTATCAGATCTAGTCCTTTAAATCTATTTCTCACTTCCACTGTAAATTCATAAGTGATTTGATTTAGGTCATACCCGAATGGTCTAGTGGTTTACTCTACTTTCTTCAATTTAAGTCTGAATTGGCAATAAGGAGTTCATGTTCTGAGCCACAGTAAGCTCCTGGTCTTGTTTTTGCTGACTGTATAGAGCTTCACCATCTTTGGCGGCAAAGAATAGAATCATTCTGATTTTGGTGTTGACCATCTGGTGATGTCCATGTGTAGAGTCTTCACTTGTGTTGTTGGAAGACAGTGTTTGCTATGACCAGTGTGTTCTCTTAGCAAAACTCTATTTTCCTTTGCCCTGCTTCATTCAGTACTCCAAGGCCAAATTTGCCTGTTACTTCAGATGTTTCTTGACTTCCTACTTTTGCATTTCAGTCCTCTATAATGAAAATGACATCGTTTTTTGGGGTGTTAGTTCTAGACGGTCTTGTAGGTCTTCATAGATCCGTTCAACTTCAGCTTTTTCCCCATTACTGGTCAGGACATAGACTTCAGTTACCATGATATTGAATAGTTTGCCTTGGAAACAAACAGAAATAGTTCTGTCATTTTTGAGATTGCATCTAAGTACTGCATTTCAGATTCTTTGTTGACTATGATGGCTACTCCTTTCCTTCTAAGGGATTCTTGCCCACAGTAGTAGACATATTGATCATCTGAGTTAAATTCACCCATTCCAGTCCATTTTTGTTCACCAATTCCTAAAATGTCGACATTCACTCTTGCCATCTCCTGTTTGACCACTTCCATTTACCTTGATTCATGGACCTAACATTCCAGGTTCCTATGCAATATTGCTCTTTACAGCATCAGACCTTTGCATCCATCACCAGTCACATCCACAGCTCAGGGTTGTTTTTCTTTGGCTCCATCTCTTCATTCTTTTGGAGTTATTTCTCCACTGATCTCCAGTAGCATATTGAGCACCTACCAACCTGAGGAGTTCATCTTTCAGTGTCCTATCTTTTTGCCTTTTCATACTGTTCATGGGGTTCTCAAGGCAAGAATAATGAAGCGGTTTGCCATTCCCTTCTCTAGTGGACCACATTTCGTCAGAACTCTCAACCAATAAACTGTGGGAAATTCTTCAAAAATGGGAATACCAAACCACTTGACTTGTCTCTTGAGAAATCTGTATGCAGGTCAGTTAGCAACAGTTAGAACTGGACATGAACAACAGTGGTTCCAAATAGGAAAAGAAATATGTCAAGCCTGTATATTGTCACCCTGCTTATTTAACTTATATGCAGAGTACATCATGAGAAATGCTGGGCTGGATGAAGCACAAGCTGGAATCAAGGTTGCTGGGAGAAATATCAATAACCTCAGAAATGCAGATGACATCATCCTTATGGCAGAAATGAAGAATAACTAAAGAGCCTTTTGATAAAAGTGAAAGAAGAGAGTGAAAATTTTGGCTTAAACCTCAACATTCAGAAAACTAAGATCATGGTATCTGGTCCCATCACTTCATAGAAAATACATGGGGAAACAGTGGAAACAATGGCAGACTTTATTTTTGGGGGGTCCAAAATCACTGAAGGTGGTGACTGTAGCCCGGAAATTAAATGCAAGGAAATTATGACCAGCCTAGACAGCATATTAAAAAGCAGAGACATTACTTTGCCAACAAATGTCTATCTAGTCAAAGCTATGGTTTTCCAATAGTCATGTATGAATGTGAGAGTTGAACTATAAAGGAAAATGAGCACCGAAGAATTGATGCTTTTGAACTGTGTGTTGGAGAAGACTCTTGAGAATCCCTTGGACTGCAAGGAGGTCGAACCTGTCCATCCTGAAGGAAATCAGTCCTGAATATTCGTTGGAAGGACTGATGTTGAAGCTGAAACTCCAATATTTGGCCACCTGATGTGAAGAGCTGACTCACTGGAAAAGACCCTGATGCTGGGAAAGATTGAGAGTGGGAGGAGAAGTGGATGACAGAGGATGAGATGGTTGGATGGCATCACTGACTCAATGGACATGAGTTTGAGTAAACTCATGGAAATGATGGACCAGGAAGCCTGATGTGCTGCACTCCATGGGGCTGAAAAGAGTCGGACATGACTGAGTACTTAACTGAACTGAATTATCAAAAGGAAATCAAATCTACAGCCCCTTCTCTAGCATTTACTTTCTATGTGGGGAGTTGGGAAAATTTGGCTGACACAATTTTTACCTTTTTTCCATGTTTATACAATTGAGTTCCTACTCCATATGCAGTTATCTTTCCTTTTGTTTAACATAATAACATTCAATATCGTCCCCGGTAGCTCAGCTGGTATAAAAATCTGCCTGTAATGCAGGAGACCTGGGTTCAATCCCTGGGTTGGGAATATCCCGTGGAGAAGGGAACAGCTACCCATTCCAGTATTATGGCCTGGAGATTTCCGTGGACTGTATAGTCCTTTGGTTCGCAAAGAGTCAGGCACGACTGAGTGACTTTCACTTCCATTATAAATATAGATAGGTAGATAGATAGCTAGATGGAGACACAGACACAGATGGATATATATTTTAAAACATTAGTCTCCATTTTAGCATACTATTCCCCTGGATAAGTGCACAACAGTATTTTAACTGTATAAATATTGTTTTGAAATTTTTTTCCATTATAAATAATGTGGTAGTGTTCAGTTTCATAAATAAATATCCAAGTGCCTCTCTGGTTATTTTAAGTTATTTCCTAAGACTAGAATTGCCAGGTCAAGATATGTGACTATTATAAAGAATTTCAATGAATATTACCAAAAATTGCCATTGGAAGATTTAATTTTTATTCCACCAGCAACATAATGTATGCCTTATTTCATGAACTTTCATATTTTTGTCACATTTTTATGTATCTCTTTTATTAGAATATAATTGCTTTACAATGCTCTATTAGTTTCAATTGTACAACTTCATGAATCAGCCATATGGATATATCCCCCTCCCTCTTGAGCCTCCTTTCCACCCTCCTGTTCCCCATTCATCTAGGTTATTCACAGGGCAGTGAGCTGAGTTCCCTGTGCTATACAACAGCTTCCTGCCAGCTATTTTACATATGGTAGGGTGTATATGTCAGTGCTACTCTATCCATCTGTACCCTTCTCCTTCCCCTTCTATGTCCACAAGTCCTCCATTCTCTACATCTACACCTCTATTCCTGGCCTGCAAATAGGTTCATCAGAGCCATTTTTCTGGATTCCATAGATATATATAGATATATATATATATATATACACACACACAAAACAATGTTTGTTTTTCTCTTTCTGACTTACTCAGCAATCCCACTACTAGGAATATACCCTGAGAAAACCATAACTCAAAAAGACACCTGTACCCAACGTTCATTGCTCCACTGTTTACAATAACCAGGACATGGAAGCAACTTAGACATCCATCAATAGATGGATAAGAAAGATGTGGTACATATACAGAATGGTGCATAGCTTTTATTTTGTGAATTATCTGTTCATACCATGTGTCAATATTCTATAATAAATTAATTTTCAAATTTTCTTTTTACAGAATATTTTAGGAACCTTTTATCATTTACCTCTCATCTGTTAAAAATACAACCAGTTCCTTTAAGATCTTACTCCTTTGCCTGATATAACCAATGCTGTGGTAAACACATAGAAAATATAATACAAATCACATAAAATATTTGGAAAGTATTTTATTTCAAATGCCATTGTGTAAGTGTTTAAAGGAGGAAGAGAACTAGAGCATAACACCATACCCTTCATAATTCATTATTTCATTTAATATCAGAGCTGGAAAGGTATTGTAATAGAGAAGTTTAGAGTAGAAGAGACCATTCTATGAACTATGCCCTTTAACTGTAAAAATGATGTGATGTTTGTCCTATTATTACACAGATGAAGGGACTTCTGCTTCACAATTTACTTTTTTTTAATATTTCATAGTTTATATCTTAGATTCCTTATATATATCTGTCATCTTTTTTATACATATTTTTTCATCCTTGTGAAATGTTGAGACATTGTGAGGTTTGTGTGTGTGTAGAATGAGTGAAATATGAGTGGATTTTAAATTTATAAGAGGACATTAGAAAAAAACTCCTGTGCAACTAGAAAGATCTTCATATCAACAAATATATCTATAATCTATAAAATATATAATATATATTATAATCTATTAAAATATATCTTATAATCAAATTAAATAACTTTTTAATGAGTACTGTAATTGTCCTATATATACCCAGAAGAATGCAGTCTTAAATCTGAACTTCATTATTAAATGATTTAAACAAAAGCTAAAAATCCCATGGACAGAGGAGGCTGTTGGACTGTAGTCCAAAGGGTGGCAAAGAGTCAGACATAACTGAGCGACCAAGCACACACATACAAAATTGAATTAAACTCTACCAAAACAGAACTTAGGCTTTTAACCTAAACATCAAGCTTATGTCCACTCAATAATCAAAATTTTAAAAATGCACAGATATTTATCTTTGATAAGAAAAGGTCTAAAAGTGGGCCTTTTAAAAAGATAGTCAACATTTCTTTTGATTTGTGATTGATATATATATACATATATATATAATTGTATACCTTCTTCCTACTACACTGACATTTTGAGATTCTTTTCAGACTACCATTCTCTATGAGAGAAGGCATGATGTGAACTGATCAACAACACAGAATCACAACGCTATGTGGAGAAAGTACCTGAGAGGCCTGAATTACATGTGAAGTAATTGTCCTGGATCTATAATAAATTTCAACTGCCTGGTTCAAAACACAGATCCAGGGCAGGAAACCAATCCCTTAGAAAAATTCTTTGGATAAAAATGCCACTGAATTTAATTGGAAAAGCCTTGGTTTTGAAAACCAATGTTCCAGAAAATGACAAATTAAATGCACAATTACTCTGGATTGCTTGGAGGTAGCTTCACAATTTCAGCAAAAGGGCTGAACAAGAAACATGTGCTTTAGAGAGAAAGCATCTGATGTGTCTTTAATATCATATGAATGCCATTACAACTCCAGAAGAAAATATAAAAAGTCTGAATTACATGGTAAAATTATGGAAAATAGATAATCTGAGAAATTTAAAGGCAGAAGGCTAACCTAAGTAAGCCCAGGTTCTTACCCTATAATATATTTACATATAGATAGGAGCTCTTTTGGTTTTGAATAATCAGGGATAGTCAAACAGACAGTATTCCTTTGGATAACACCATCATTTTTATTCAAAAGTTTTTTCAAGCTCTACAGTTTAATCAAGCATAACTGGGAGACAAGGTCTCCTGGTTCAGTTTTTAGTGTATCCTTCACTATACCAAGCACATTGCACCACATTAATGTAGGTGATTTGCTGATTTTTGTAATGAGGTAATTTCATAACATGTTGACAGATAAGATGAGTTGAATAGTTTGTGATCATCTTCTTGCCATATACAAATTGTCAGATATTACTTTCTCTCTGAAGCTTTCCCTGTTCCTTACTGTTTTTATCTACTCCTTCCCTTTTTGCTCCTTCCTCCTTTGCTCCTTATATACATTAGTGTATAGTATTATAATTAAAATTTTGTATATACTGTATCATTACTTGTTGTTGCTAAGTCACTTCAGTCGTGTCCGACTCTGTGCGACCCGGTAGACGGCAGCCCACCAGGCTCCCCCGTCCCTGGGATTCTCCAGGCAAGAACACTGGAGTGGGTTGCCATTTCCTTCTCCAATGCATGAAAGTGAAAAGTGAAAGTGAAGTCGCTCAGTCGTGTCCAACTCTTCTCGACCCCATGGACTGCAGCCCACCAGGCTCCTCCATCCATGGGATTTTCCAGGCAAGAGTACTGGAGTGGGGTGCCATTGCCTTCTCCGTATCATTACTTACTGACACAATAGATGAAGGTAGAAACTTATTTCTTTATTAAAATTATTACAGGCATGCCTCAGTTACTATGCTTCACTTTATTGTGCTTCTTAGATATTGCATTTTTTTTTTTTTTACAAATTTAAAGTTTACGGCAATCCTGCATCAATGAAGCCTATAGGCACCATTTTTCCAATAGCACTTGCTCATTTGATGTCTCTATGTTACATTTTGGTAATTCTTGCAACATTTCAAATTTTTTTCATTATTATATTGTTATGGTGATCTGTGATCTATATCTTTGATGCTACTATTGTAATTGTTTTGGGGCACCACAAACCACAACCATATACAAATGGCAAACTTAATTGATAAATTTGTGTTTTCTGACTGCTCTACTGACCAGCCATTCCCCTGTCTCTGTCTTTCTCCTCAGGCATCTCTATTCCCTGAGACACAGTACTGTAATTAGGCCAATTAATAACTTTGCAACAATCTCTAAATGTTCAAGTGAAAGGAAGAGTCTCTGTCTCTCAATTTCAATCAAAAGCTAGACACAATTAAGCTTACTGAGTTATAAATGCAAAGAAACAGTTCTTGAAGGAAATAAAAAGTGCTCCTCCAGTGAGCACATGAATAATAAGAAAGCAAAAGAGAATTATTGCTGATGTGGAGAAAGGGTTAGTGACCTTGATAATAGATCAATTCAGCCTCAATATTCCCTTAAGCCAAAACCTAATCCAGAGCAAGGCCCTAACTCTATTCAATTCCATGAAGACTGAGCAAGGTAAGGAAGCCACAGAAGAGGTAAAGCTAGAAGAGGTTGGTTTATGAAGTGCAAGGAAAGAAGCTATCTCCATAACATAAATGTGTAAAATGAAGCAGCAAGGGTGGATATAGAAGCTGCAGAAAGTTATCCAGAAGATCTAGCAAAGAAAATTAATGAAGGTGGCCTCAATAAGCAACAGATTTTCAATTCAGATGAAACAGCTTTATTTTGGAAGAAGATTCCACCCAAGACTTTCTTTTTTTTTTCTTTTTTTTTTTTGATTTTAAATTATACATGTTTATTTCAATTCAAATTTTCACAGATTAAAAAAACTGCATTTTATTAGAGTCAATTTGCAGCAATGATTTCTTATGGGAAAAAAAAAAAGAGAGAGAGAGAGACAATAATCATTCAGATTTCGGATTTGAACAAAACATCTTCCTGCACTTGGAGATCTTCCCACTAATCCAGCAGCAACATCTCAATGATAAGTTGAATCAAGACATGATACCTGACGTCATGCCCAAAGGAGGGTAAGGCTTGAGGCTGCAGGCAGGAGATAACCCGGTAAAGGCAAGAGGCAGGTGCTGCCTCGCAGCCTCCACAGACACAACACAGTGTCAGTGGCTGGAGACTTTCCCGTGCGCTAACAATGGACACAGGATGCTCTCGCTATAAGTAAAGGAATTCAGGTTCTGGCAACTCTTCATGAAAACAACAGGTTCAAAAGAAATGTCTGCTCCAAGGCACCAAGGGTGTAAAACTTTTTAGAAGATACATAGAAATGAACAGACTGAAAAAGGGAAAGGAAATTAGCTTTTCAGTGGAGGAATCTGCCATTACTCTAACTCTTGTAAATGATTAATTCAGATAGATTACAATCAAAACGTACATCGAACAGATCGTGCTGTGGGAGGGAACATCTGACCAAAGACCATTCCCGCGGGCACTTGGGGAGCTGCTGGTATGTGCTTACGGGGCTTCGTCCTTGAGCCAGGGAAGCTGCTCACTTGTATTTGTAAAATCCTTCTCCAGATTTCTTGCCAAACTTTTTCTCTGCTACCAGCTTATTCAGGGATGGGCAGGGCTGAAACAGGGGGTTCTTTGAGTCCATTTCATGCCAACCATCTAGGATGAACTTCGTAGTATCCAGCCCAACATAATCGAGAAGCTCAAACGGACCCATGGGGTAGCCGGCGCCCAGCTTCATCGCCGTGTCGATGTCCTCCTTGGATGCTTCACCTCGCTCACACAGCCTGACCACTTCCATGAGGTACGGCACCAGAAGACGGTTCACGATAAACCCAGGCGTGTCCTTGCAAGCAACAGGATGCTTCCCCAGGGCTCTGCTGAAGTCTAGCAGAGATTCAAATGTCTTCTGGCTGGTCATTGGTGTTTTAATGACCTCCACAAGCTTCATCAAAGGCACTGGGTTGAAGAAATGGAGCCCGGCGAATCAGTCCTGTCTGGTGGTGGAATTGGCTAGGCTTGTGATCTGCAAAGAGGAAGTGTTGCTGGCAAAGATTGTGTGTTCGGCGGCAAACTTGTCCAGCCTCTTGAACAGCTCGTTCTTCATCTGCAGATTCTCTACGATGGCCTCCACCACCAAGTCTGTGCTGTGGACCACAGATGCTGCATCCGTGCTGGTCGATATGCTGCTCAGGGTCTTCGCCACAAACTCATCAGCGCCCTTGGGGTTTTCTGCAAACTTCTTCTTGGCCACTTTCCGAAGACTTTCCTCAATTCCCTTTCTAGATTTTTCCAGGATGTCCTCTGTTTGGTCCACCAACACTACTGTGTGGCCAGTTGCTGCAGCAACCTGGGCAATGCCGGCGCCCGTCAGCCCACCGCCAATGACCGTCACGTGCTTGACGAGGATTTTTTTCGCCGAGGCCGAGGCGCTGGAGGAGGAGGACATGGAGCGCACGAACTGCCTGGTTACGAAAGCCATGGAGCAGATGGCGAAAGCAGCTACAGGCACAAGACCTGGCTAAGTAGCAACCTGCACGGAGCCCAAGAAACAGCAGCGACCCGATGTCAGGGGGCGGGGGCCCAGGCGCCCAGCCACCCAAGACTTTCATAGCTAGAAAGAAGTCAATGCCTGGCTTCAAAGTTTCAAAGGACAGACTAATTCTCTAATTATAGACTAATACAGCTGGTGACATTTAGCTGAAATCAATGCTCATTTGTCATTTGGAAAATCCTAGGGCCCTTAATAATTACGCTAATTTACTCTGCCTATCATGTGTCAATGGAACAACTAAGCCTTGGTGACAACCCATCTGTTGACAATATGACTTACTGAAAATTTCAAGCCCGTTTAGAATCACTGCTCAGGAAAAGAAACCCCTTTCAAAATATTACTGTTTGCTGACAATACACCTGTTCACCCAAGTTCTGATGGAAGTGTACAACAAGATTACTATTGTTTTCATGCCTGATAAAACAGCATCCATTGTGTAGCCCACAGATCAAGTAGTTTCCATTTTTCAGTCTATTATTTAAGAAGGGCACTGTAAAACTATTGTTGCCATCGATAGTGATTTCTCTGATGGGTCTGAACAAAGTAAATTGAAAACCTTGTGGAAAGAATTTCCCATTCCACATGCCATGAAGAACACCCATGATTTATGGAAGAAGTCAAACTACTAATGTTAAGAGGGGTTTAGAAGAACCTGATCTGACACTCATGGATGACTCTAATAGAGGAAGTAACTGCAGATGTGGTGGAAATTAACAAAAGAATCAGAAGTAGAAGTGAAGCATGAATATGTGACCGATTTGCTGAAATCTCATCCTAAAACTTTAAGGGATGAGGAGCTGCTTGTTATGGATGAACAAAGAAACTGGTCTCTTGAGATGGAATCTTATTCTGGTAAAGATGCTGTGAATACTGTTGAAACAACAACAAAGGATTTAAAATATTACATAAAATTAGTTGATGAAGCAGTGGCAGGGTTTAAGAGGATTGCCTCTACTTTTCAAAGACATTCTACTAGGGGTAAAATGCTATTAAACAGCACTGTCTGCTACAGAGAAATCATTCCTGAAAGGAGTGAATCAATATAGCAAACTTTATTGCTTTCTTATTTTAATACATTTCTAGAGCCATCCCAGCCTTCAGCAACCATGACTGTGGTCAGTCAGTAGCTATCAACATAGAGGCAAGACATTCCTCCAGCAAAAAGATTACAACTTGCTGAAGTCACTCTGCTTATTTAACTTATATGCAAAGTACATCATGAGAAATGCTGGGCTGAATGAAGCAAAGCTGGAATCAAGATTGCTGGGAGAAATATCAATAACCTTAAATATGCAGATGATACCATCCTTATGGCACAAAGCAAAGAAGAACTAAAGAGCCTCTTGTATTATACAGACTGAAGTAAAGAGACACAGATGTATAGAACAGTCCTTTGGACTCTGTGGGAGAGGGAGAGGGTGGGATGATTTGGGAGAAAGTCATTGAAACATGTATAATATCACATAAGAAACGAATCACCACTTCAGGTTTGATGCACGATACAGGATGCTTGGGGCTGGTGCACTGGGATGACCCAGAGGGATGGTACTGGGAGGGAGGTGGGAGGGGGGTTCAGGATGGGGAACATGTGTACCTGTGGTGGATTCATGTAGATGTATGGCAAAACCAATACAATATTGTAAAGTAATTAGCCTCCAATTAAAATAAATAAATTTAAGTAAAAAAAAAAAAAGCCTCTTCATAAAAGTGAAAGAGGAGAGTAGAAAAGTTGGCTTAAAATTCAACATTCAGAAACTAAGATCATGGCATCTGGTCCCACCACTTCATGACCAATACATGGATAAACAGTGGAAACAGGGACAGACTTTACTTTTTAAGGCTCCAAAATCACTGCAGATGGTGATTGCAGCCAGGAAATTAAAAGACGCTTATTCCTTGGAAGAAAGTTATGACCAACCTAGAAAGCATATTCAAAAGCAGAACATTACCTTGCCAACAAAGGTACATCTAGTCAAAGCCTTGATTTTTTCAGTAGTCATGTATGGATGTGAGAGTTGGATTATAAAAAAGCTGAGCGCCGAAGAATTGATGCTTTTGAACTGCAGTATTGGAGAAGACTCTTGAGAGTCCCTTGGACTGCACAGAAGTCCAACCAATCCAGCCTGGATTGGAGATCAGTCCTGGATGTTCATTGGAAGGACTTATGTTGAAGTTGAAACTCCAATACTTTGTCTACCTGATGCAAAGAGCTGACTCATTGGAAAAGACCCTGATGCTGGGAAAGATTGAGAGTGGGAGGAGAAGGGGACAACAGGGAATGAGATGGTTGGATGGTATCGCTGACTCTATGGACATGAGTTTGCATAAACGCCAGGAGTTGGTGATGAACAGGAAGGCCTGGCGTGCTGTGGTTCATAGGGTCGCAAAGAGTCAGACAAGCCTGAGCAACTGAACTGAACTGAACTGAACTGAACTGAAGGCTCATATGATAGTCAATGTTATTTAGCAATAAAGCATTTCTTAAAGTTTTATACATTTTTAACACATAATGCTATTGCACACATAATAGACTACAGTATGCTGTAAATATAACTTATATATGCAGTGGGCAAACAAAAAAAAATATTGTTTTATTGCTTTATTGCTATATTTGCTTTATAGTGTTGACCTGGAACTGATCTGTAATATCTCTGAGGTATGGCAGATAAGTAAGTACCACTTATTCTTTACCCAAACATCTGTCAGTAGGCATTTAGGTTGCTTTCATATCTTCAGTTCAGTTCATTTCAATCGCTCAGTCATGTCCGACTCTTTACGACCCCATGAACTACCGCATGCCACACCTCCCTGTCCATCACCAACTCCCAGAGTCCACCCAAACCCGTGTCCATTGAGTCAGTGATGCCATCCAACCATCTCATCCTCTGTATTCCCCTTCTCCTCCTGCCCCCAATCCATCCCAGTATCAGGGTCTTTTCCAATGAGTAAACACTTCTCAGGAGGTGGCCAAAGTATTGGAGTTTCAGCTTCAGCATCAGTCCTTCCAATGGACACCCAGGACTGATCTCCTTTAGGAGGCCTGGTTGGATCTCCTTGCAGTCCAAGGGACTCTCAAGAGTCTTCTCCAACACCACAGTTCAAAAGTATCAATTCTTCGGCGCTCAGCTGTCTGTATTGTCCAACTCTCACATCCATACACGACCACAGGAAAAACCATAGCCTTAACTAGTCAGACCTTTGTTGGCAAAGTAATGCCTCTGCTTTTGAATATGCTATCTAGGTGGGTCATACCGTTCCTTCCAAGGAGTAAGCGTCTTTTAATTTCATGGCTGCAGTCACCATCTGCAGTGATTTTGGAGCCCAGAAAAATAAAGTCACCCACTGCTTCCACTGTTTCTCCATCTATTTGCCATGAAGTGATGGGACCAGATGCTATAATCTTAGTTTTCTGAATGTTGAGCTTTAAGCCAAATTTTTTACTCTCCTCTTCCACTTTCATCAAGAGGCTCTTTAGTTCTTCTTCACTTTCTGCCATAAGGGTGGTGTCATCTGCATATCTGAGGTTATTGATATTTCTTCCAATGATCTTGAGTCCAGCTTGTGCTTCATCCATCCCAGCGTTTCTCATGATGTGCTCTGCATATAAGTAAAATAAGTAGGGTGACAATATACAGCCTTGATGTACTCCTTTACCTATTTGGAACCAGTCTATTCTTCCATGTACAGTTCTGTTGCTTCCTGACCTGCATACAAATTTCTCAAGAGGCAGGTCAGGTAGTCCAGTATTCCCATCTCTTTCAAAATTTTCCACTGTTTATTGTGATCCCCACAGTCAAAGGCGTTTTCATAGTCAATAAAGCAGAAGTAGATGCTTTTCTGGAACTCTTTTGTTTTTTTCAATGAACCAGGGGATGTTGGCAATTTGATCTCTGGTTCCTCTGCCTTTTCTTTTTTATAATTTTTTTAATTAAATTTATTTATTTTAATTAGAGGCTAATTACTTTACAATATTGTATTGGTTTTGCCATACGAATCTCCAGTCCAGGTTCGATGCAGGATACAGGAAGCTTGGGCCTGGTGCACTGGAATGATCCTCTGCCTTTTCTAAAACCAGCTGGAATATCTGCAAGTTCACGGTTCACATATTGCTGAAGCCTGGCTTGGAGAATTTTAAGAATTACTTTACTAGTGTGTGAGATGAGTGAAATTGTGTAGTACTTTGATCGTTCTTTGGCATTTTCTTTGGGACCGGAATGAAAACACCTTTTCCAGTCCTGTGGCCACTGCTGAGTTTTCCAAATCTACTGGCATATTCAGTGCAGCACTTTCACAGCATCATCTTTCAGGATTTGAAAAAGCTCAACTGGAATCCCATCACCTCCACTAGCTTTGTTCATAGTGATGCTTGCTAAGGCCCACTTAACTTCACATTCCAGGATGTCTGGCTCTAGTTGAGTGATCACACCATCGTGATTATCTGGGTCGTGAAGATCTTTTTTGTACAGTTCTTTTGTGTATTCTTGCCACCTCTTCTTAATATATTCTGCTTCTGTTAGTTCCCTCCCATTTCTGTCCTTTACTGAGCCCTCTTTGCATAAAATAATGCTGCTTTTTTGTCACTGTGCTTTTTTAACTTATATGTAGAGTACATCATGAGAGATGCTGGGCTGGATGAAGCACAAGCTGGAATCAAGATTGGTGGGAGAAATATCAATAACCTCAAATATGCAGATGTCATCACACTTATGGCAGAAAGTGAAGAAGAACTAAAGAGCCTCTTGATGAAAGTGAAAGAAGACTCTGATGAACATCAGGGTACATGTATCCTTTTGAATTTTTTTTTTTTTTCAGATAAATACCCAGGATTAGGATTGCTGGATCGAAATAAAGAAACACCTGGAGTAACAGGCAAATTTGGTCTCGGAATACGGAATGAAGCAGGGCAAAGACTAATAGAGTTTTGCCAAGAAAATGCACTGGTCATAACAAACACCCTCTTCCAACAACACAAGAGAAGACTCTATACATGGACATCACCAGATGGTCAACACCAAAATCAGATTGATTATATTCTTTGCAGCCGAAGATGGAGAAGCTCTATACAGTCAGCAAAACCAAGACCAGGAGCTGACTGTGGCTCAGACCATGAACTCCTTCTTGCCAAATTCAGACTTAAATTGAAGAAAGTGGGGAAAACCACTAGACCATTCAGGTATGACCTAAATCAAATCCCTTATGATTCTACAGTGGAAGTAAGAAATAGATTTAAGGGCCTAGATCTGATAGATAGAGTGCCTGATGAACTATGGAATGAGGTTCGTGACATTGTACAGGAGACAGGGATCAAGACCATCCCCATAGAAAAGAAATACAAAAAAGCAAAATGGCTGTCTGGGGAGGCCTTACAAATAGCTGTGAAAAGAAGAGAAGCAAAAAGCAAAGGAGAAAAGGAAAGATATAAACATCTGAATGAAGAGTTCCAAAAAATAGCAAGAAGAGATAAGAAAGCCTTCCTCAGCAATCAATGCAAAGAAATAGAGGAAAACAACAGAATGGGAAAGACTAGGGATCTCTTCAAGAAAATCAGAGATACCAAAGGAACATTTCATGCAAAGATGAGCTCAATAAAGGACAGAAATGGTATGGACCTAACAGAAGCAGAAGATATTAAGA
This sequence comes from Bos mutus, assembly GCF_027580195.1. Classification (NCBI taxonomy): domain Eukaryota; kingdom Metazoa; phylum Chordata; class Mammalia; order Artiodactyla; family Bovidae; genus Bos; species Bos mutus. The sequence continues at coordinate 45,597,228 of NC_091642.1, read as the reverse complement.
AGAGATGGCAAGAATACACAAAAGAACTATACAAAAAAGATCTTCACGACCCAGATGATCACAATGGTGTGATCACTGACCTAGAGCCAGACATCCTGGAATGTGAAGTCAAGTGGGCTTTAGAAAGCATCACATGAACAAAGCTAGTGGAGGTGATGGAATTCCAGTTGAGCTATTCCAAATCCTGAAAGATGATGCTGTGCAAGTGCTGCACTCAATATGCCAGCAAATTTGGAAAACTCAGCAGTGGCCACAGGACTGGAAAAGGTCAGTTTTCATTCCAATCCCAAAGAAAGGCAATGCCAAAAAATGCTCAAACTACCGCACAATTGCACTCATCTCACATGCTAGTAAAATAATTCTCAAAATTCTCCAAGCCATCTTCAGCAATATGTGAACCGTGAACTTCCAGATGTTCAAGCTGGTTTTAGAAAAGGCAGAGGAACCAGAGTTCAAATTTCCAAGATCCGCTGGATCATAGAAAAAGCAAGAGAGTTCCAGAAAAACATCTATTTCTGCTTGACTGTGTGGATCACAATAAACTCTGGAAAATTCTGAAAGAGATGGGAATCCCAGACCACCTGACCTGCCTCTTGAGAAATTTGTATGCAGGTCAGGAAGCAATAGTTAGAACTGGACATGGAACAACAGACTGGTTCCAAATAGGAAAAGGAGTTCGTCCAGGCTGTATATTTTCACCCTGTTTATTTAACTTCTATGCAGAATACATCATGAGAAATGCTGGACTGGAAGAAACACAAGCTGGAATCAAGATTGCCGGGAGAAATATCAATAACCTCAGATATGCAGATGACACCACCCTTATGGCAGAAAGTGAAGAGGAACTCAGGAGCCTTTTGATGAAAGTGAAAGTGGAGAGTGAAAAAGTTGGCTTAAAGCTCAACATTCAGAAAACAAAGATCATGGCATCCGGTCCCACGACTTCATGGGAAATAGATGGGGAAACAATGGAAACAGTGTCAGACTTTATTTTTCTGGGCTCCAAAATCACTACAGATGGTGACTGCAGCCATGAAATTAAAAGACGCTTGCTCCTTGGAAGGAAAGTTATGACCAACCTAGATAGCATATTCAAAAGCAGAGACATTACTTTGCCAACAAAGGTTCATCTAGTCAAGGCTTTGGTTTTTCCTGTGGTCATGTATGGATGTGAGAGTTGGACTGTGAAGAAGGCTGAGCACCAAAAAATTGATGCTTTTGAACTGTGGTGTTGGAGAAGACTCTTGGGAGTCCCTTGGACTGCAAGAAGATCCAACCAGTCCATTCTAAAGGAGATTAGCCCTGGGTGTTCTTTGGAAGGAATGATGCTAAAGCTGAAACTCCAGTACTTTGGCCACCTCATGCGAAGAGTTGACTCATTGGAAAAGACTCTGATGTTGGGAAGGATTGGGGGCAAGAGGAGAAGGGGATGACAGAGGATGAGATGGCTGGATGGCATCACTGACTGGATGGAAGTGAGTCTGAGTGAACTCCGGGAGTTGGTGATGGACAGGGACGTCTGGCATGCTGCGATTCATGGGGTCACAAAGAGTCGGACACGACTGAGAGACTGATCTGATCTGATCTGATCTGATAGTAGTTATATTTTTATCTGTTATTAATTAATTTTTTCATTGAATATAAACACTGTTTACTACTTTTTGGTATTGTTCTCGCAACTTTGCTCCCTGAGCCCCTTATTAGTATTTATATAGAAACATTTGAATTATTTGCCTTCAAAATCAACCCTACCTACTTATCTCCTGTGTTTAAAAAATTATGATATCCACATTTTTCTACTAATATTTTTTACAAATCAGACATTATTAAATTTAATATAATTCTGATTCTTTCCTGATAAGTATCTAAATCACCTCTGTGTGAGTCCTCATTCCCCTTTACCTTCTTGTCCTAATAGAAATTAAACTTTTTTGATTCAGTAGTTGGTTTTGATTGGGAAATTGGTTAGACTGTTTGGGAAAACTTTCAATAACATGATATTATCTCTGTGTAAACAGAGTAGTATGATCAGACCAAAACAGAGATAAGTTAAGAATCCTGTGTAGGCATATTAGTCCTTGACCCTTTCCTAGACTATGCTGTTCTTTATAAATTTATAAGCTCCTTTTTTTGACAGGCAGAATACAGTTCACCCTGTGAATACTTTTCAAATGGCTCCTTTTTTCAGGAATTAGGTACAGGCATGTGAGAGAACAGCAGGAGGAGATCAGCTTAGAGGGTGAATATGCTTATAAACAAGTAGTGTGTTAATTAAAATAGTATGGGGTAAGAAAGAGATAAATTCACTAGCAGATTATTTTTAATAACCTGAGAAACCTAAAGTTACACACAGCAAGTTGAGGGGATTTATAAAGATTGTTAAAGATTATTACATATGATGTAATTGGTGATTTACTTTGGATAGAGTTGAATTAAAGTATATCATTCATTGTGTTTACATGAGAAGAAAATAGTCAAATCTTAAAGTTTAAACTAGAAGTGAGTCTGTGAGAACTTATTTTAGGAAAAAAGTGTCTAAAGGACAATATTTTTGTTTTTGATCCATATTTCTCTTAACAGTTAACACTGTATATTCAAATACTACCTTCCTGTAAAACTTTTTGTTCGCTGCTGCTGCTGCTAAGTCGCTTCAGTCGTGTCCAATTCTGTACGACCCCAGATATGGCAGCCCACCAGGCTCCCCTGTCCCTGGGATTCTCCAGGTAAGAACACTGGAGTGGGTTGCCATTTCCTTCTCCAACGCATGAAAGTGAAAAGTGAAAGTGAAGTCGCTCAGTCGTGTCCGACTCCTAGTGACCCCATGGACTGCAGCCTACCAAGCTCCTCAATCCATGGGATTTTCCAGGCAAGAATACTGGAGTGGGGTGCCATTGCCTTCTCCAAAATTTTCTATTTAGGAATACTATTTAAACTGCAAGTCATTAAAGCTGTTGCATAATGTCTCACTTTTAATATCTCAAGAATATATAAAAAATCCATTATTCATTATTGAATTATAGTCATCTATGTATTATATTCATGAACTATAACAGACAACTGGAAAAGTACATTTAACCATTTTTTTTATATCATGAGAATGAGCAATTCTCTGTAATTAATTTGTATTTCTTTCTGAAAACTCTCTTTATGTACATGGGATGTTAGGATGTTTCCTATTAATCTATGAGAATTTTCACATATGTAGTAGGCTACAGTCCATGGGGTCACTAAGAGCCAGACTCGACTGAGCGACTTCATTTTCACTTTTCACTTTCATGCATTGGAGAAGGAAATGGCAACCCACTCCAGTATTCTTGCCTGGAGAATCCCAGGGACAGAGGAGCCTAGTGGGCTGCTGTCTATGGGGCCGCACAGAGTCGGACACAACTGACGCTACTTAGCAGCAGCAGCATATTAAAGCATAACCAGTAATATTGGTCCAAAGAAAATTTTCAGGCTATTAGCTTTAATAATTATGGGGCTTACCTGGTGCTCAGATGATAAAAAAAAAAAAGCGTCTGCCTGCAATGCAGGAGACCCGGGTTCAATCCCTGGGTTGGGAAGATCCCCTGGAGAAGGAAATGGCAACCCACTCCAGTACTCTTGCCTGGAAAATTCCACGAACTGAGAGGCTTGGTAGGCTACAGTCCATGGGGTCACAAAGAGTCGGACACGACTGAATGACTTCACTTATATTTGTTATCTTACTGGCCTAATATATTAATTAATGATAATAGTCCTTTTCTTGTTTAGGAAGTTTTCCTCTACCTAAACCAATAAGTCTCCTTTTTTTCTTCCAGTTTTAATATAGTTCTTTTGTTTTATATATTTTAAATTTATTTCTATGTTATTAAGAGAAAACTTGAATTTATATTTTTCACAAACTACTAATTTTTTGAAATCATTAGTAGCAAATTATTTCCATAAGCTTAGATTTTTAGATGTTTTTACTGTAAAATACACAAAATATTCAATTTATTATTGTTAATGTTTTAAAACCAAAACATCCTGGCAATCTATGAAAAGTTACATGTAATCTCTACTTCCCTTTACGTATAAGAATGTGTTTAAATATTAGAAGTAAAATAGTACTTTTAACCTATTTCTTTGTAAAATAAGACCATAACATACTTCTAATTTCTTACCCTGGTTTTCAGATTTAGATTAAGTTTATTTACAATTATGTGATGAAAATGAAAATACTCAAAGATAAATTCTGAGAACTCCCACTCCTTTCTGTGTCTGCATAGATAGGCTTCTGAGGTTCTGAATGAATAATTTATAGGAGATTAGATGTATTAAAGAAGTGTAATCAGAAAGAGAAAAACCAATATTTTATATTAATATACATATGGGGAATCTAAAAAAATGGTATAGATGAACTTATTTGCAAAGAAGAAATAGAGACACAAACAGAGAACAAATGTATGATGCCAAGAGGGGAAGGCGGGGTGGGATAGGCTGAGATTGACATAGATACACTATATGTATAAAATAGATAACTAATGAGAACCTCCACTCTAATGCATCTACTTAATGCTCTGTTAGGGCTTCCCTTGTGGCTCAGCTGGTGAAGAATCCATCTGCAATGCTGGAGACCTGGGTTCAATCCCTGAATGGGAAGATCCCTGAAGAAGGGAAAGGATATTCTGGCCTGGAAAATTCCATGGACTGTATAGTCCATGGGACCGCAAAGAGTCAGACATGACTAAGCAACCTTCACTAAAGCTCTGTGATACTCTAAATAGGAAGAAATTCAAAACAGAGGGGATATATGTATACATGGAGAAGGCAATGGCACCCCACTCCAGTATTCTTGCCTGGAAAATCCCATGGATGGAGGAACCTGGTAGGCTGCAGTCCATGGGGTCGATAGCAGGCACGACTGAGCGACTTCACTTTCACTTTTCACTTTCATGCATTGGAGAAGGAAATGGCAACCCACTCCATGTTCTTGCCTGGAGAATCCCAGGGACGGGGGAGCCTGGTGGGCTGCTGTCTCTGGGGTCGCACAGAGTCGGACACGACTGAAGCGACTTAGCAGTAGCAGCAGCATATGTATACATATAGCTGATTCACTCTGCTGTGCAGCAGAAGCTAACTTGACATTGTAAAGCATTTATCTTCCAAAAAAAAAGTCCGTGGACTAGAGCAGAACAGTGATAAATTGCCAGAGGGAAGGAAGATCAGGGTGAAATAAAGTAGGCCTTTTGAATATTAGAGAAAATTTAAGGAGTAGAAGTGTGAATAAAATGGAAAACCATTTTGAAAATTCTCTGCTGTCTTGTTTGTTGTTAAAATTCATGCCTCCCAGACTTTCAAAGATTTCATTAGTTACTGGAGAAAGGAGGAGATAATTGAGAGGTCTGGCTTGTTATGTTGCTAACAAATTTAGCAGTTGAAAGGCTGCAAGAAATCCCATCATGTTAATGTCTATTCTTTATTATTAGATATCAAGGCATTTTTCTAATTTTAAATAATAGTGCAATAAACATTTTTATAAGATTTCCCCCTTATAATGTGTTCACATCTTTAACCAAATAATCAAAGAGAATAGTTTCCCAGCTCTTAAAGCATATTTCCAGACTACTCCCCAGAATAGTTATCACTATTTACATTCCAACAGTTACATATAAGTATAAAATTTTCAGTGAAAACTGGGAAGCAGATAGTATTATTATTATTATACATTTTAATTTGTTTAATCAGAACTTTATTTTTCTTTTATCTTGTTTTGCTTTATCTTACCTCTGGTTGTTAAATATATTTTACTGTATTTGATAATAGTTGTGTCTGTTCTTGTGAAAAAGTTATTTTATGTCATGCATGCCTGCTGGGAGCCAGCACGGAAGTTCCCACCCATGACAAAGGTCATGAGGAGAGGATCTGACATGCAAAGGTGAATCAGAACTCAAGGGGCCCCCCTGAACCTGCCCGAGCATCTACCCCAAAACCAAAATCTGTCTGTTTTACTATTTCACGACTTTCACCAACTCTTCTGACATTAATGGGGGGCTATCCCCGACCACCTTTCTCTGTAAGAAAATCAACTTAAAACTCTAGTTAATAAGTCTCCTGGGCATAATAGGAGTGTTTCAATTCAAAACCCTCTGATGCCAAGTCACTCAGTCATGTCCAACTCTTTGTGACTCCCATGGACTATAGCCCACCAGGCTCCTTATCCATGGGATTCTCCAGGCAAGAATAATGGAGTGGGTTGCCATTTCCTACTTCAGGAAGCTTCCTGACCTATGGATCAAACTCAAGCCTCATGCATCTCCTGCATTGGCAGGAGATTCTTCACCACTGTGCCACCTGGGAAGCCCATTTTATATCACATGCCTATGCAATTTGTTAGTATTTTGATTATTTAATTTGAGATAAAAATAAAGGATAATGATATTTTCTCTATTATAATTCCTACAAATACTTTATCTTAATATAGTTTTCCTTTTATAATTTTAGTCATGTCAGTCATATAAAAACAATATTGTATTTGAACAAAGGAACGTATCTGCAAAACAGAAACAGACTCAAGGTCAGAGAAGAGACTTGTGTTTGCCATGGAGTAGCAGGTCAGGGAGGGAAAGATTGGGAGTTTGGGATTAGCAGATGCAAGCTAGTATAGATAGAATGGATAAACAGCAAGATCCTACTGTATAGCACAGGGAACTATATTCAATATCTTCTGATAAATCATAGTGGAAAAGAATATAAAAAGGAATATATATATGTGTGTGTGTGTGTGTGTGTGTGTAGAACTGAGTCACTTTGCTTTACAGCAGAAAGTAACACAACATTATAAGTCAACTGTACTTCAATAAAAATTTTTAAAAATATTTTAAAACAATATTATATTTGCATCTAAATGTATCTATTTTTCATTTACCTTGACCATTTTTTTCAAGTATATAACAGTTTATAAAATATTAGTTTTAGAAAGACAAGAATATTTAAATTTTCCTAAAGAAAACTGTACTTCGTGGTGTAAATTACACTCATGTGTTATTCCATTAAGACATCCATATCTTTCCAGGGGAAATATTATGGCTGTGAGCTACCCTGAAGTTCCACTTGTGGTTTTGCAGAATCCTTACCCAGTAACAGGGAGAGCTCCACTGAAAGATTTACTTGTCTAGAGGGAGAAAAAGAAACAAAGAATATGATCAGAAACTTACTATGGATATTAGAAAAGGTAGAAGACAGAAGAACAGGGCTTTGAGGAATGAAACAGGAAAATGAAGATAGGTGGTTAACGTATACCTAGAGTTTTCTGTGTGGCAGTTTTTCCAGAGTGACAGGTTTGTCTAAAATACAGGGATTAGACCATAACTTTCTATTTCTCCCATGGTGTGTCAGAGGTCTGAATGAAATCCTACTCCTCTACCTGGGAGGGAATCTGAGATGCTCACCCTCAGACTGGGTTCAGACTTCACAAACTGTGTGTGTTTTAAGAGTGCTTTGTTTGCTTGTTTGCTTGCTTTTAACACTCTCAATATCTATTTTATATTATTAGCACATTGATTATAACACGAGAAACCTAATATATCTTTTCTGATGCTGTGTGATAACTTTCCTCTCATGTGCACTAAGTAGCACTAAATATATCTTACTTGGAAAACAGCCTGATGCTGGGAAAGATTGAGGGCAGGAGTAGAAGGGGATAATAGAGGATGAGATGGTTGCATACCATCATCAATTCAATGGGCAGGAGTTTGAGCAAACTCTGGGAGATAGGGAAGGACAGGGAAATCTGGCGTGCTTCAGTCCATGGAGTAGCGAAGTCGGACATGACTGAGCAACTGAACAACAATGAAATACCTTAGTTTATTCAGGTAATACAATAGCTTTTCAAAGATTTAACCCTATCAAAATTTCATATTATAGTAGACTCTGTGAACTATCTTATAAACAATTATACATTTTGTTCCTATTTCCTTCAACTTTTATATCTTGCTATATAAACTAATTTTTTTCATGACTATAACTATGGCTGAAGCAGCTCTAGAAATCATGTCAACCAGATCATAGTCCATAATAAGCTCTCTTATTTGTTTCAATTCTTCACACATAAATTCACAGACAGATAGATGTGTAGCAATTTCACACTGCCCAAACTTTAATCAGTCTGTTCCAAGGGGTAGTGACAGATGGATGGTAAAGTTTAGTGATAATCTTTATTCCCTCAACAAGTGGGATACGAAATGGTGACATGCCCTAGAGGCATTCATTGAAAACATTGTTTTTTTCCCCAACTTGGTGAACTTTCTCATGGACAGAGTTCAAATGTATTCTCCTCAGGTAGATTTCCCTACAGATAAATAAACTGGGTTAAAACAACAACAACAAAAATCTATCCCATTAAAACACTGTACATGTGTGCGTGTACACATATACACACAAAGTTTTTAAAATTTAGTTTGATATTGATGTTCCAAGTTACAATTGGGGATAATTTTTGAATAGATTTGCTCATCTGCTTAATTATGTCTGTCCCACTGTGGAAACCAGTTTTTGTAAAACAAACTGTTTCAGGTCACAGATTCTTGTCTCTGCACATTGAACCCACAGACAAAGCCTGGAATTCTAATGCTTGTTAGCTGCTGTGGTAGCCTAGGCCAGCAATCGGAAATCTAGGTTTGTAACTACTTTAAGGTTATGAAATTGAAACCTAAAGATCACCAATCGCAAAGAGCCACTTTGGCTTAAGCTAAAGACAATTGATATTTTCCTTACTTTCCTCCTGCCTTTTTCTATAAAAGTGTCTCCCCAGCTATCAGTGGAGCATTCCTAACCACTTGCCATGTGGCCTTCCCTTATTCAAATCAGTCTTTACTGAATCTTTTTAATATGCCTCAGTTTATTTTTTACTATTCATATCCTGCTCAGATAGTATGGCATAGGGTGTAAAATCATGACGCAGAATATTTACCTGGTAAACGGCAACTTCTATAACCTAACATTCATTTAACATAGTGTACACACACACACACACACACACACACAAGTATCCAACAGGTAAAGATGAGTCAGTACACAAAGGCAAAATGCAGTGGTAATGTTGTGGAATAGTATCTTAAAGTGTTTAAACTTCAAATATACTATCTTTAAGCCTGTAAGGCTCACTTCTAATAAAATATAATTACTGTACTGCAATTGAGTGTAGTTTCTCTGTTTCTACAGTAAATTATTACTATCTTCCATTTTGCTTTTGAAATCATCTTATTTAGACTGTAATCAAGGAAGCTGACCCTTCCTGATGTCTCCTGATATTACCAGGGAGGATGTCAGTGTCAGTTTTGATGGTAGATCAGGACTGTCTCACTTCTAAGAGTAACATTCCTTATTTTATTTAATTCATTCTTTCTGACTCTCAGACTCTAGTCTCTGGCTCTGCTGGATGGAAATCTATGCTTTCAGCACATTGAGTCAGCATGGCTGTATCATTATTTTTCCTGCAGTATCCTAACAACAGATTATAAACTATTTATACTATAATGTCAACAGTCACTGCTGGATTTACTGAAGTATTTTTATCAGCTGTACTGCTGCCTTTGTTTACATAGTCAATATTATTTCCTGGGGAAACCATTATGCATTTAATATGTCTATCCTATGTTATATGCTTTAAAATTATTAACCAAAATATTTCTGTAAGAGTGTGCTGTGCTTTAGATGATACTGAAACAAAAACAAATCTAAAAAATAAACAATAAGCACATGCTCTTCATAACAAAATGTTTTCTTAAGCAAATTAAAAAATAATTTTAAGTTAATGCTTTAGTGACTATTGCAATAAATATTTGTCATAGCAAGGCATAGAGAAATTTCATTAACTCTAGGGTTTTTATCATAATTAGTCATGCCATAATAAATCTAAAATGCATCATATGGTTCATATACTGTTGCTTGAAATTTTTATTGCATTATTAAAATTTCATATCAACCCATGCACATTCTTTAAAATTTCTTTTAATACAGACTAATGAAATTATTTTTCATGTCATGCCATTCTATATGTTTATTTATTCTTTATATCAAGTTAACTTTGACAGAATTCCAGATTGTTATTAAAGAGAAAATCAGACAAGATACAAAATGTTACAATACAGCAGCATTTTAATAAAACCACTGTGCTTGTACAGAGATACCAATAAAGTTCTGCTGTTTAGACTATACTAGTACTTATAATATTAGCAGCATTTTGAATGTAAATAGTTCTCCTGAAGACATTTGTATTCATTACATATAATCTCATAAAAGAGTCAGGCAAAAATTTTCATCCCCAATTTTAGGGAGAAAAATAAGGTGAAAAAATGACTGATTTTTCCACACTTTTTTTCATAATCCCTGTATTAAAAATATATAATCCCTATATGAGTCTTGGGAACAGAAAAGGGGAGAATTTTTAGCCAGAACTTGAGAAAATTTTAAAGTTCATTCTTCAAGTGCTAATCAAGTTGTCTTTGATCATCCTGGAGTGCTATGTTTTTAATATACCTATAGCATTTCATACTGATTGCATTCATTCTCAATGCACTCAATTGTATCCTTTGTTTTTTTAGAGGAGATGTAACTTATTTTTAATTAGATTTCAAATTGTTGCAGTGACATCATAATGATTTTGACAGGATCTTTATACGGATATTTGTTGACTTTTGCATTTCTTTAATGTAGTCTGATAAATTCACCAATCACTCAAAAATTTTGTAGTAATGGGAAGTTAAATATGATATTATCAATTTTAAAAGTTGCAGTACCAGATGAGTATGAAATGCTCTTCTACTGACATCATGGTAGGATTGTATGCATTAGGTAATACAGGATCTGTACACACAATCTGCTAGAATTAAAAGTCATTTCCCCTGCAAAATTCACTAATAATTAAACTAATTCAGAGTATAGCAATAATTAAATGTCATTTTTCATCTCCTTACCTGAATGTCAATGATTAAATCAGTTTGATAACTCTCACAGATTCTGAAAGTAAGTGATAAGTGAAAGATAGACACTTTCATTTACTACTACTAAGTCGCTTCAGTCCTGTCCGACTCTGTGCGACCCCATGGACGGCAGCCCACCAGGCTCCCCCGTCCCTGGGATTCTCCAGGCAAGAACTCTGGAGTGGGTTGCCATTTCCTTCTCCAATGCATGAAAGTGGAAAGTGAAAGTGAAGTCGCTCAGTCATGTCCGACTCTTAGCGACCCCATGGACTGCAGCCTACCAGGCTCCTTCGTCCATGGGATTTTCCAGGCAAGAGTACTGGAGTGGGGTGCCATTGCCTTCCCCCTTCATTTACTAGGGGACCCAATTATTTGACATAAAAATATAGTTCTAAGAATTTACCCTGAATAATAGAGAATCTCAGAATTTTATAAAGCTCTTTACTACAGCATTCTTTCATAACAGAAACAAAATATAAATTCCTAAATAATAATGAATATATAAATAAAAACAAAAACTTTCAATCAGTAAAAAACCACACAAATATACACACTCATACATGAGAAAAGAGATAGATATATAAATAAGGTTTAAACATAATTAAATAATCATATGCCAGGCAAGCAGTTGAAATGTGCATGGCTTGACCCCATTTCTGTTTTTCAAGTTACAGTGTACACATTAGAAAAATAAACTTCAGAAATGCATATGCAAAACACTTCTCACTGACATTTTTTTCCCCTGGAATCAGGATGATAGGAAACCATCATTTTTGAAGTTATAGTCTTTGATATGTATTTTTTTTTTAGTAGACATCTTGGTTTGATTTTGTTGTTGTTCAGTCCCTCAGTCATGTCAGACTCTTTGCAACCCCGTGGACTGCAGCACTCCAGGCCACCCAGTCCTTCACCATCTCCTGGAGCTTGCTCAAACTCATGTCCACTGAGTCAGTGATGTCATCCAACCATCTCATCCTCTGTCATTCCCTTCTCCTCCTACCTTCAATCTTTCCCAGCATCAGAGACTTTTCTAATGAGTTGGATTTTTGCATTAGGTGGCCAAAGTATTGGAGCTTCAGTTTCATTATCAGTCCTTCCAATTAATATTCAGGATTGATTTCCTTTAGGATTGACTTGTGTGATCTCCTTCAGTCCAAGGGACTCTCAAGAGTCTTCTCTAGCAAGACAATTTGAAAGCATCAATTTCTTCGGCACTCAGCCTTCTTTATGGTCCAAATCTAGCATCTGTTTATGACCACTGGACAAACCACAGCTTTAACTATAGGGACCTTTGTCAGCAAAGTAATGTCTCTGCTTTTTAATATTCTGTCTAGGTTGGTCATAGCTTTTCTTCCAAGGAGCAACTGTTTTTTAATTTCATGGCTGCAGTCACCATCTGCAGTGATTTTGGAGTCCAAGAAAATAGTCTCTCACTCTTTCCATTGTTTCCCCATCTGTTTGCCATGAAGTAATGGGACCTGATGTCATGATCTTAGTTTTTTGAACACTGAGTTTTAACTCAGCTTTTTCACTCTCCTCTTTCACCTTCATCAAAAGTCTCTTTGGAGTCTCTTCACTTTATGTCTTTAGGGTGGTGTCATCTGCATATCTGAGGTTACTGATATTTTTCCCAGAAATCTTGATTCCAGCTTGTGCTTCATCCAGCCTGGCATTTTGCATGATGTACTCTGCACTGTGGAAAATTCTTCAAGAGATGGGAATACAAAACCACCTGACCTGCCTCTTGAGAAATCTGTATGCAGTTCAAGAAGGAACAGTTAGAACTGGACATGGAACAACAGACTGGTTCCAAATAGGAAAAGGAGTACATCAAGGCTGTATATTGTCATCCTGCTTATTTAACTTATATGCAAAGTACATCATGAGAAACACTGGGCTGGATGAAGCACAAGCTGGAATCAAGATTGCCAGGAGACGTATCAATAACCTCAAATATGTAGATGACACCACCCTTATGGCAGAAAGTGAAGAACTAAAGAGCTTCTTGATGAAAGTGAAAGAGAAGGGTGAAAAAATATGCTTAAAACTCAACATTCAGAAAACAAAGATCATGGCAAAGTGATGGTCCCATCACTTCCTGGAAAATATATGGAAAAACAGTGAAAACAGTGGCATATTTTTTTTTTTTTTTCTGGACTCCAAAATCACTGCAGATGGTAATTGCAACCATGAAATTAAAAGATGCTTGCTCCTTGGAAGAAAAGCTATGATGAACCTAGACAGCATATTAAAAAGCAGAGCCATTACTTTGTCAAGAGACATCCATCTAGTCAAGGCTATGATTTTTCCAGTAGTCATGTATGAGTGTGATAGCTGGACTAAAAAGAGTGCAGAAGAACTGATGCTTTTGAACTGTGGTGTTGGAGAAGACTCTTGAGAGTCCCTTGGACTGCAAGGACATCCAACCAGTCCATCCTAAAGGAAATCAGTCCTGAATGTTCATTGGAAGGACTGATGTTAAAGCTGAAACTCCAATACTTTGGCCACCTGATGTGAAGAGTGGATTCATTTGAAAAGACCCCAATGCCGGGAAAGATTGAAGGCGAGAGGAGAAGGGGACAACAGAGGATGAAATGGTTGGATGGCATCACCAACTCTATGGACATGAGTTTGAGTAAACTCCAGGAGTTGGTGATGGACAGGGAGGCCTGGCATGCTGCAGTCAATGGGGTTGCAAAGAGTCAAACATGACTGAGTGACTGAACTGACTGATTGACTCTGCATATCAGTTAAATAAGCAGGGTGACAATACAGCCTTGACATACTCCTTTCCCTATTTGGAACTAGTCCATTGTTTCATGTCTGGTTCTGACTATTGCTTCTTGATCTGCATACAGGTTTCTCAGGATGCAGGTAAGGTAGTGTGGTATTCCCAGACAGGAACAAATATCATGTGAGAATCAAGGTATCTAAATATTCCCTAAAATTCTGTACAGCTCTGTATCAATCTGGAGTTTGGGGATAAATTCAAAAAGATTCATCATTAGTATAGTGGTAGGTGTCCTTGCTTGTCATGAGGGAGACCAGGGTTTGATTCACTAATGGGAAGCGAAGGCTTCCCCAATGGCTCGAGCAGTAAAGAATCCGTCTGCAATGCTGAAGGCATGGGTTTGTTCCCTGAGTCAGGACTATCCCTTGGAATAGGGCATGGCAACCCACTCCAGTATTCTTGACTGGAAAATCACGTGAACAGAGGAGCTTGGCAGGCTACAGTCCATAGAGTTGCAAAAAGTCAGACACAGCTAAGCGATGGAGCATGGATGAACATGCATACTGTCTTACCTTATGTTTTAGAAATGTAACTATAGTAATAATGACAGTGTCAATATGTTAAAATTGTTACCATTTACTAAGGTAGTGTTTTGAAGGTGATATATAAAATAATTTCATTTGATTTTTCACAATCAGGAAGTAAAATTAGTGATCTCCACTTTAATGATGAAGAATGGAATCTGAGAAAAATTGACTTTAAGTGTTACGTTAAATAGAGGTGATGCTAAGATTATATTCAGGTCTGCCTGACTTCCTTGCCCATATTCTTAACACACTCAACTGCACTGACATCATGGACAAATGATTTTTAAAACTGATTGTAAAGTTTTTCCAGGACAGTAATTATAGTAAGCCTAGCACATGTATACATTATGCTAAGAAAAAGCACTTCTGCTTGAGTCTATCAGTGAATGGTAAGATAATCTCATACTGGATCAAGAAACTATTTTCCTTGACCCCCTTTAATTCCATAGCAAATAAGTTATATGGCCAGATATCAGTGTTGTTCAAAATTAAATCAGTATTTTATTCTTATTATAACTGGAAAAAATAATCTATTTTAAAGCAAAGTCTTTTGTTAGAAAGTATTGAAAAAGTACATAATATAGTCTGAGGTCTTTAATTGTCTAGTGCCCTAAAGTTAATGCAGGGAGGTCAGCTTAATTGACCAATTTCCACTGGCCTGGAATGGCATCAAGAGACCAAGAGTTATAAGAGTAAGGATCTATTCCAGGGTCTGCCACTTGCTATATGATATTGCATATGTCAACACAACTCTCCAGGCTTCATCAACCATAAAGAATGATAGCATTTTTCTTGTCTTTCTCCTCTCTAGTATGAGGTAATTTGATTATCAGTTTTATGCTCCTCAGTGCCAAAATCTGATGAAATGTATTATCAGTGTGTTACTTCACTTTTATTTTGTGCTCTGTGCATATCTAAAGTATCATTATTGCAGCATCAGATTCATGAGGAACTTAATTTTTGATTTGCCCTGTGTTGAGCAGAAGCATACATTAAATGTACTGTATTTTCCTCCTAAATTTTCATAATTTCCTTCTCAGCTATAAGAATATATATGCAGAGGCATTTCACATATTTAGCTTGATAAATGCCTTCCAGAGTTAATACTGGTTGCTTTTCACATTTTTCTGTCAAGGATAAGCTTATTAAATAATACACTTATTAAATAATTAAAAATTTAATATGATTGCCCAGATGAATTGTGAATTCTAGTGTACTAAGAATCTGTATACAATCAAAAATACAAAACAAATATTTTAGCAAAATACTCCCTTAAATCTTTACTGAGTTTGCAAAATGTCACATATAAGTTTGCTTACTTAAGTGGAGAAACAGCTCCATCAAAGGCAGAATAAAATATTATACTATTTTACTTCAGAGTGCCTAAATGGTTCATCAATGATGGATAACAATTTATAACACAATATTATACATTTATTTCCAAATAGCAAAAAGAAATGTGTACATTTCAAGAAACAGAGCAATCTTTTAGAGGCTGCTCATTAATTTGATGGAAACCAGTAGAATCTGAAAACCTGGCCTCTTACTCTCATTTGTAAGAGTATAAGTTAGCAATTTGTAAGTTCTATATACAAATAAATGTATGGTTTCTTGTGTATTTCTGTATTTCTTTCAAATTACATTCAGTAATATAATAAATGCTGATTACTAATCTTTTCACCGTACTGTTAGACATGGTAGGGTATGACCAGTATATTCAGGGGAAGCTAATGCTAACTGAATTGATTAAGAAGACAATGACATATTATGAAGCAGGAGGGGGAAAAATAAGTTGAATAAATACTGTTAACTGGTAAACAAAAAGAATGTGTTCACTCTTTCATGTGTAAATATATGTCTTTTTCAGTTTGGGGAGGCTTTTTTTCAGCTTTTCCCTTACTGGTTTTAGGAAACAGAAGTAAACAAGAACAAATTTCCTACAAAAGATGCATTTATTAAGGACCTCTTGTCAAACATTGTGCAGGCAGTCACTCACAGAAGAATCAACAGCTTAAGCGTTTTTAATCTATCTGTAGCAGTGACAGAGGAACCTCCGTTTATGACATGGTTCTGCAAAGCCCACAGACATTCTTTTCTACCCTCTTAAAATAATTAGCTACACATTTGTACATCTGTTATTTGAAATATCTCACATCAATCTTGGACTTCCTATTTGCTAAGACGGTAAAGAATCTACCTGAAATGCAGGAGACATATGTTCCTTCCCTGGGTTGGGAAGATCCCCTGGAGAAGGGAACGGCTACTCACTCCAGTATTCTGGTCTGGAGAATTCCATGGATACAGGAGCCTGGCAGCCTACAGTTGTGGAGTCGCAGAGTTGGACGTGACTGAGTGACTTTCACTTTCACATCAATCTTATAAAGACCAAGAGTGCCCAGTTAGGATTGTAAATAGTGGGGGCAGGACATCAAATGGCATTGGGAGATGCAGTTTATCATTTAAGGTTGAGGATTAGGACAAGATCTGGTTAAGGGCAACTAGATCATAAAAGGAAGAGTGATCATGATAAACTGTCTTTTACTAGAGAGTCTAATTGACTAAAGACTTGGCACTGTTAATGTATCACTTATATCAGTCACAAAGGGGAGAAAATTAGAAGAGAAAAAGGATGTTGAAATACTGATGGCCCAATTACCAGTGAATTTCTATCAAGCCACTCATTTTTTTTCTCTTTTATTTTTTTTTTAATTTTATTTTTATTTTTAAACTTTACAAATTGTATTAGTTTTGCCAAATATCAAAATGAATCCCCCACAGGTATACATGTGCTCCCCATCCTGAACCCTCCTCCCTCCTCCCTCCCCATACCCTTCCTCTGGGTGGTCCCAGTGCACCAGCCCCAAGCATCCAGTATCGTGCCTCAAACCTGGACTGGCGACTCGTTTCATACGTGATATTATACATGTTTCAATGCCATTCTCCCAAATCTTCCCACCCTCTCCCTCTGCAACAGAGTCCATAAGACTGTTCTATACATCAGTGTCTCTTTTGCTGTCTCGTACACAGGGGTATTGTTACCATAAGAGTTTACCTTAATGTATGGGACTCTATATGGGCTTCCCAGGTGGCGCTAGTGGCGTAAAACCCGCCTGCCAATGCAGGAGACATAAGAGATATGGGTTTGATCCCTGGGTTGGGAAGAGCCTCGAGATGGGCATGGCAACCCACTCCAATATTCTTGCTTGTAGAATTCCATGGACAGAGAATACTGGCGAGATACGGTCCATAGGGTCACAAAGAATCAGACATGACTGAAGTGACTTAGCATGCACACACACATGTACATGTTAAGTATTGTTGGATGCAATACTTACAATACTCCAAACAAGAGTAGAGTGGACAAGGATGAAAAATCTAGAATGAGACTGCCTGAATTCAAATCCTTGTTCAATCATTCAGAAGTTGTATAAACTTAATCAGCATGTGTACACCTAAAAGTGATAAATAGTTAAACTTAACTGAAATACTAATGCAGTGTGTTCACTTACATTGTTTGGTATAATAGTTTGTTCTTGGTAAATGCTGACTATCTTAAAGAGAAGCAACGTTCTAAGTTCCTATCTCTGATGGAAACCATATGGTGTGAGGGAAAAAATTCTGCTTCCAAAGCTCATGTTGTCACAGAAGGTGCTATGTGCTCAGAGAAACCACACTAATTATAAAATCACAAAGATCAGGTTTGAATACTACTTCTACTTCTTACTAGATGATGTCAACAAGATGTCATTTCATTTAAAATAGTTGAAACTGAAAACATTTAGAATAAGTCAACAAGAGTAAAAATTAGGAGTTTCAGTCAGCATTATTATTCACGTCAGCATTAAATTATCACTTTGCCAAATGACATATATTCCCACAATCACACATAAAAAAAAAAACCACAACTATTTCAGAAACTCATGATTTGGAGTATTTGACTCTAGGTGATTTAATCATTAGAGAGCTTCCTTAAAGCAAATTCATCTTTATATTAGAAATTATATCATTAAATTGTTATTTAAAAGCTGTAGAACTCTGCCATGTTATAACATGCTTTTCATTGGAGCATAAATTTAAAGTATCAAGTCAGAGTCAAAGCACCAATATATGGGCTCCAGAACTTAGTGGAGCCCTAAGGAAATCCAGAATATAGAAGAGGAAAAAATATTGCCTCAAGAAAAATAAAATCTCACAGTAAACAGGAAAGTGAAAATGAAAGTCACTCAGTCATGTCTGACTCTTTGCAACACCATGGACTGTAGCCTGCCTGACTCCTCTGTCCATGGGATTCTCCAGGCAAGAATACTGGAGTGGGTAGTGGTTCCCTTCTCCAGGGGATCTTTCCAAGCCTGGAATCCAACTGAGGTCTTCTGAATTGCAGGCAGATTACCAGCTGAGTTACCAGGGATAAAACCTATGACAAAATAAACTCAGCTCGAAAGCTTAGACACCGGAGGGGTTTAATTGTCCTGAGACAGTATGAAATAATTTTATGAACTCACTGTGTCTTGGACCCTGTTTTGTATATCTATCAGAGAAGGAGAGAGGTTTGAGGTAAAATTCACAATATGCTTCCCAAAGAGAGTCTCTGATATGGGGCCTCCCTGAATGGGCTGAACACTAGCCTGAGAAAAGGAAGAAAATATTCTACATCAACAACCCAAATAGGGCATAAGCAGGCATGGCAAAGCCATAAAAAGTGGCCTTGGTTTTATATGAGATACATGGCCTCTCGTCTTACCCACAAAATACATTCTTTAGAAAGCTTCAGTGGATAAGCGTAGTGGGCAGGGGGTATTTTATCACTGGAGCTTAGAGACCATATGTTAAATTACTTTAAATGTAGTCAGAACTTAATGAATATATCTATCAAAACATATATAGATTACATGTACATATGCATACACATGGGACTTCCCAGGTGGTAAAGAATCCATCTGCCAATGCAGGAGACTCAAGAGACTTGGGTTTGATCCCTCAGTCAGAAAGATCACCTGGAGTATGAAGTGGCAACCACTCCAGTATTCTTGTCTGGAAAATTCCATGGACAGAGTCTGGTGGGCTACCACCACCATGGGGTCAAAAAGAGTTGAAGACAACTGAGCCACTGAGCACATGCATTTGTTGTTATTCAGTCACTAATTGACTTCTTGCGACCCCGTGGGCTGCATCATGCCAGGCTTTCCTGTCCTTCACTATCTCCTAGAGTTTTCTCAAACTCATGTCCATTGAGTCAGTGATGCTGTCTAACCATCTCACCCTCTGCCACCCTCTTCTCCTTTTGCCTTCAGTCTTGCCCAGCATCAGGATCTTTCCCAATGAGTCAGTTCTTCCCATCAGGTGGTCAAAGTAATATATAATGCATACAGAAAACAAACTGTTAAATTGAATGCTAAATGCTTTATCAATGAAACTTATAGTAAGTAGATTTAGGAAAATGAAATGCAGTGTTCATATTGTCCCAGAAGGTAAAGCACAGGCAAGTTTGATTTCTTTAATAACAAAAGTTTGCCCTGAAATTAAACAGTGTAATTTTATCATTACTGGGATGGCACACACACAGTGGGTCCTTAAGAAGCATAAATGAAAGTCAATTACCATTTCTTTTTTTTTAAGATTTTTTTTTTGATGTGGACTATTTTTAAAGTTTCTATTGAATTTTTTAGAATATTGCTTGTGTTTTATATTTTAGTTTTTTGGTGGCAAGGTATGTGAGATCTCAGTTCCCAGACTAGGGATCAAACCTGTACTCCCTGCAATGGAGGGTGAAGTCTTAAGCACTGGACTGGCGGGGAAGTCCCTCAATTACTATTGCAAATGGACATTTTCCTCAGTAGAGAACTTTCAGAGTTTACGATATCAAGAAATAAATGAAAAGTTTCCCTGAGGCAAGAGGGAGAATTCTTCTTGATTCTGTGGTCCTTGTGGCTGTCACCTTGAGGGCAGTGTTTACACGGCTCCTTTTTGGGAAAACAGCATCCTCCTTCAATGTGAAGTTAGCATTATTCTCTGTTTTCTGATTGGTTGTTGCTTAAAGCAGCAGGAGTACATTTTAAAGGTACATTACAAAGCTACACTTCTTGAACTACTACAAAATAGAAAAGGAATGAGTCAATATGAGGTATGTCTACTTTAACATTATTATTTCAATAAAAACATAATAGAAGATTAGGTCAATTGTTAAAATGTCAGAAGAATTTTAATAAAAGTAGGTTATTCTATGCCTTTTTTTAAGACAGGGCACAGAAATCCAGGAAATCATTTACAGTAATATAATAATTAAGTAGGGTCATTAGTAAATTCACTTTTCCACATACTTGAATTATACAGATAACTGAAACAATTTAAATGCCAATCCTTCTTCTAAGCATTTATGAATTATTCTAAAATATTTTCTTAAAATTCATGGATCCTGTTTAAGAGTTTTATTTTGATAATCTTTGATAATTTTTGTTATGTGGTTATATTAATAAATATATTCTTCTGAAGTATTTAAATCTCTAGTTATTAAGTATAAATAAATGTGAGAAGCAGCTAACAAAATGAATTTTTAATTTCTCAGATATATTGCAAGTATTTATGAGGTTGCCTTATTACAAATTCTGAAATTGAATTGAAATAATTGCATGCTACAACAAAAATGAAGCTCTTTATTTCACAAATATTTATTGAATACTCACTATGTGTGTTAGGTGTGAAATAAACATTGGATCTATGTGGTGATGAAGGCAGGCAAAGTCCCATAGGGTTAAAATTTATGGTGGGTTATTGTTACCATCTTTCTAAATTCCATATATATGCGTTAGTATACTGTATTGGTGTTTTTCTTTCTGGCTTATAGAACAGTCTTTTGGACTCTGTGGAGAGGGAGAGGGTGGGATGATTTGGGAGAATGGCATTGAAACATGTATAATATCATATATGAAATGAGTTGCCAGTCCAGGTTCGATGTACGATACTGGATGCTTGGGGCTGATGCACTGGGACGGCCCAGAGGGATGGTATGGGGAGGGAGGAGGGAGGAAGGTTCAGGATGTGGAACACGTGTATACCTGTGGCAGATTCATGTTAATATATGGCAAAACCAATACAATATGTAAAGTTAAAAATAAAAAAAAAGAAAGAAAAAAAATTTATGGTGGGAAATATAGATCTCCTTATAGACCATAAATTCTAATGGTGGGATGCATATAAAAAACTAATAAATAGATTAACAATAACAAAGCATAACAAGTCATTTATTAAAGTTCAAGAAATATTTGAATCCCTGTTAGACCACTGAACAAAGCAGATAAAAATCTCTATCTTATATAGCTTGCATTCTAGCAATAATTACATAACATATGAGTAAATTATAGAAGCTTATAAGTGCTATGAAAACTAAAAGATCAGAGTAAAGTGGTTATATGTCAGATCAGAATAAAATTATAAAGGCCACACAGATAATTTCTGTGCATGTGTGCATGCTAAGTTGCTTCAGTCATGTCCAACTCTTTGCAACCCCATGGACTATAAGCCTGCCAGGTTCCTCTGTCCATAGGATTCTCCAGGCAAAAAAAAACTGATGTGAATTGCCATGCCCTCCTCCAGGGGATCTTCCCAAACCAGGGATTGAACCTGCATCTCTTACATCTCCTGCATTATTAGCAGGCAGGTACTTTACCAGTAGTCCCACCTGGGAAGCCCTAACTGGTGTGAGGTATACCAAAAATGTGAACTATCCCTAAGGAAGTGTCATAACAGCTCATATCAAAAGATAGGTGGGAGACATCTTTTTGAAGATCTGGAGAGCAACATTAGAATCAGGAAAAAACATTTATGCAAAATCTATAATGCAGAAACTAACTTGTGTGGTTGAGGTGAAAGAAAAAGATGTTAATATTTCTGTTAATACAGTCTAAAGAGGAAGCCTAAGCCAGACCATGCAAGACTATGCCATCCTGAGTATGATTAGATTTATATGTATAATAACATAATGTATCTTCTCCAAAATCCATATCTGCTAGATAGCATTCCATGTTTATGTTTAACCACATGTATTTGTATGCTTGTGTCTGTTTCTGAAAGCATTCATTGATAACTGAAATAATTGAAATAGCAATGAAATAATACATTCTGTGTTCACTTAGGCCCTTGAATTCACTGAGGTTTTTATTTTTTATTTTTATATGGTTGGTTGATTTCTCTGGATCAGTGTTCCAAATGAAAAGTTAGGAGTATGCCCAATTGATTTGTTACACAATTGGGTAGTCAATGAGCACAAAGTTAAAGAAAGGCATGGGCAGTCACACATAGAATAAGTTAATCAGTTGCAGTGTATCTGAGAAGGGAAAACAGAAACAGAGCATAGCAGTTTACAAAAATGTCAAGAACAACATCATGTCAAACTGTTGATAAGAATACAATCAAGTAATAGGGTGTGTTGGAAGGTAACTGCTTTTACGTTTAATCATTTAATTCATTTTATTTCCATAGTAATTATTTTACATTTTTATAACTTTTATTTCACTAAAGTAGAATGAATGAATGAATGAATGAATGAATGAATAAACACATCACTTAAAGTTTGTATTCTCATCCATTACCAAGGTTTGTAACTAAGGTCCAAAGGGGGCTCACAGTATACATGCCATGAGGGAATGAGGGGAGCTGAAGGGTCTTTAAAGATATCTGTCCATACTGTCACCGTCATGCACATTATCTAGAGTAGCGCCTATGGTTTTTCCAGTGGTCATGTATGGATGTGAGAGTTGGACTATAAAGAAAGATGAGTGCAGAAGAATTGATGCTTTTGAATTGTGGTGTTGGAGAAGACTCTTGAGAGTCCTTTGGACTGCGAGGAGATCCAACCAATCCAGCCTAAAGGAGATCAGTCCTGAGTGTTCATTGGAAGGACCGATGTTGAAGCTGAAACTCCAATACTTTGGCTTCATGACGTGAAGAGCTGACTCACTGGAAAAGCCCCTGATGTTGGGAAAGATTGAGGGCAGGAGAAGGGGACGACAGAAGATGAGATGGTTGGATGGCATCACCGACTCAACGGACATGGGTTTGGGTGGACTCCGGGAGTTGGTGATGGACAGGGAGGCCGGCGTGCTGCGATTCATGGAGTCGCAAAGAGTCAGGCATGACTGCGCGACTGAACTGAGCTGAATTGAGTCTCCAAGCATTAGTCTTTTCAGATTGACACCAAATATCCCCTCTACAGTCTCCTTTAAATCTGTTCCAGTTTTCCCAAACCTGTGTCAATTGTAGGAGCTCATGATTTATTCCAGAAATAAATAAGTGATTTGGAAAATCAAGCTACAAAGGGTCTCTTTCTAAAGCCCAGTTTTCCACTTCTTTGGGCTCTCCCCAAGTACAAGCAGCACTAGTAAACAGCCATAACTCCTCTTCTTCCTTAAAATGTTTTACTCTGCCTGGTTCTTTCTTTGAATGATTTTTTCTTCTTTTCCTCTGGAATTTAGCCTAAGAAAAAGGGACCCATCATCCAGCAGCATTTCTCTTTTGCATGGTCCTGCCTCAATCTGCCTGCACCTCAGGGAATTCTTTTCTCTTTTCTAGCCTCAGCAATGAGAAGAACTATCATCTGTCAACATTCCCCTACTTCCAAATCTATTGTCTTTGATCTGCATCCTTACATTTGGCAGTAGAGCATAGCCTTGAAAATGTCAAGAACTTGGAATATTTTTGGGGGGACAGGGCTGCTTTTCACATCCTTCCCAAGAAGTAAAATATTTAGATTGGTAATGCTGGCAACTGATTAGGTATTGGTGAAGAAGTGTTGAATCAAAACCCAAGGGTCTTGGAACTTCCCTGGATGCCCAGTGGTTAAGACTCCACTTCCAATGCAGGGGCTTCAGGCCCTAGTCAGGGTTCTAAGATCCCACATGCTGCACATTGGAGCCAAAACAAACACACACACACACAAAAGAAAAAACCCACAAGGGTCCAAAAGTCACACACAATGCAAGGAAAAAATCAGTTAATATTTTAAAATATTTTTTTGTCACATTAATGTGAACATGGTAAGATGAGATCCTAGACCAGGATATAACATGGAAAGGATTTATAGCAAAAGTAAGTCACATCCAGTAGCAGCATTATTTTTAGAAAAAAAAAAGTAGATATGGTTATATTAGAAAAAAATTATTTTTATATCTTGGTGGTGGTGGTGTTCAGTTGTTCGTGTCTGGCTCTTTGCAACCCCATGGACTGTAGCACACCAGGCTCCTCAGCTTTTCACTATTTCTCAGAATGTGCTCAAATTCACATCCATTGAGTCAGTGAAAGTGAAAGTCGCTCAGTCATGTCCCACTCTTTGTGACCCCATGGATTATATAATACATGGAATTCTCCAGATCAGAATACTGGCATGGGTGGCGTTCTCTTCTCCAGAGGATCTTCACAATCCAGGGATCAAACCCAGGCCTCCCGCACTGCAGGTGGATTCTTTGCCAGCTGAGCCACAAAGGAAGCCCAAGAATACTGGAGTGGGTAACCTATCCCTTCTCCAGTGGATCTTCCAGACTCAGGAATCAAACTGGGGTCTCCTGCATTGCAAGCGAATTCTTTACCAACTGAGCTATCAGGTAAATCCCTCCCTCCCCATTGAGTCGGTAATGCTATGCTGCTGCTGCTAAGTAGCGTCAGTCGTGTCAGACTCTGTGCGACCCCACAGACGGCAGCCCAAAAGGCTCCCCTGTCCCTGGGATTCTCCAGGCAAGAATAGGGGAGTGGGTAGTACTATATAACCCACGAATCCTCTGCTGCTCTTTTCTCCTTTGGCCTTCATTCTTTCCCAGCACCAGGGTCTTTTCCAATGAGTTGGCTCTTTGCATCAGATGGCCAAAGTATTGGAGCTTCAGCTTTAGCATCAACCCTTCTAATGAAAATTCAGGGTTGATTTCCTTTAGGATTGACTAGTTTGAACTCCTTGCTGTTGAAGGGGCTCTCAGGAATCTTCTCCAGCACCACAATTTGAAAGCATCAATTCTTCATTGCTCAGCCTTCTTTATGGTCCAACTCTCACATCCTCACATGCTGCTGCTGCTGCTGCTGCTAAGTCACTTCAGTCGTGTCTGACTTTGTGTGACCCCATAGACGGCAGCCCACTGGGCTCCGCCATCCCTGGGATTCTCCAGGCAAGAACACTGGAGTGGGTTGCCATTTCCTTCTCCAATGCATGAAAATGAAAAGTTAAAGTGAAGTCGCTTAGTTGTGTCTGACCCTCAGTGACCCCATGGACTCAGCCTTCCAGGCTCTTCTGTCCATGGGATTCTCCAGGCAAGAGTACTGGAGTGGAGTGCCATTGCCTTCTCCCATCCTCACATGACTACTGGAGAAATCATAACTTTCATGCCTAGGAGGCTGTAAATTTTATAGACTTCTTTATAAAGAAGAATATTTAACTGTAAAGATTCCTCATTAGAAGAGAATGTTCCTAAAGTAAGAGATACATGAGCCCTAGGCTGAACAGTTTCTTCCCTGTGGAAAGAAACTCCATAATAGCAAGATAATGGAGGAGGCTGGGCTCTCTCAAATAAGAGATAAAAGACCATATATTCCTCATTCTTGAAGTTAAGAAGACCTCCCTGCCTACACATGAGAGGAAAGGCTCACTCAGTTCAGTTCAGTTCAATTGCTCAGTCGTGTCTGACTCTTTGCGACCCCATGAATCGCAGCACGCCAGGCCTCTCTGTCCATCACCATCTCCCGGAGTGCACTCAAACTCACATCCATCGAGTCAGTGATGCCATCCAACCATCTCATCCTCTGTATTTCCCTTCTCCTCCTGCCCCTAATCGCTCCCAGCATCAGACTCTTTTCCAATGAGTCAACTCTTTGCCTGAGGTGGCCAAAGTACTGGAGTTTCAGCTTTAGCATCATTCCTTCCAAAGAACACCCAGGGCTGATCTCCTTTAGAATGGACTGGTTGGATCTCCTTGCAGTCCAAGGGACTCTCAGGAGTCTTCTCCAACACCACAGTTCAAAAGCATCAATTCTTCGGTGCTCAGCCTTCTTCACAGTCCAACTCTCATATCCATACATGACCACTGGAAAACCATAGGCTTGACCAGATGGACCTTTGTTGACAAAGTAATGTCTCTGCTTTTCAATATGCTATCTAGGTTGGTCATAACTTTTCTTCCAAGGAGTAAGTGTCTTTTAATTTCATGGCTGCAGTCACCATCTGCAGTGATTGGGGGTCATAAAAGGAAGCATCACCTTATAAGTCCTGATGTAACTACCCATAGGCCTCTTTGCTAGAATCCATCTTGGCTAAAAGATGGGCATGCACATATGGGAGGACCCTGAAACATACCAAATGTGGACTGAAAGCCAGGCAAACCCAGATGAAATGTCCCATAAAACTAATTCAAACTACTATGACAGCATGACTCTTTCTCTCTCTGAGTCCAATTATTTCTATACACATGTACTGTACTATTTTTTCTCCTAACAAATTCTTGTTTTACTATTTTCCATCATTGTGGGAATGTTTTTTTCTACAAAGCCTAAGAGTCAGGGCTTTGTCACTGACCACTGGTCTAGTGGTTAGGATTCAGTGCTCTCATTGCTACAAATGACCTCAATCTCTGGCCAGGAACTGAAGCCCTACTTCAAGTTGCCGCAGGCTGAGGCCCCCCAAGGTCATTCTCATTTGATCTTTTCTCTCTTACAGCATATGCTCTACAACAAACCAGTATTGAAAGTCTTTTGTATGCAATCTGGTTAGATGTCTGTCTTTAGTTTTATTTTAGAAAGTTAAAAGGAATAACATTACTAATTAAAGAAATATATATAGGTGAAGGATACAAAGTTCCCTGCTAAGTATAATTGACATCACAATTATAATTTGAAAGGTCAAAAAGAACTTTAAAATGGTTGAATCAAGTACAGAGCAATTGATCTCATATAATTATATGTATTTAGCAAATGGGATATTCCTTTTATCATTATATTAAAATCTATATTTCACTATTCAAAACTCTCTGCATTATACCCCAATTACTCTACAAATCTAAAATTGTTCTAAAGATTCAAATATATTAAATCTTTAAAAATACTTCCTGCCCAGATATTATAGTTCCTTCACATATGACTTTATTCCTCAAATGGAAGGCAAGGCAGAAGTCTACTGAGGGATTAAATTCATGATATCAGTCAACATCTTGGGAAGAAGTCAGTGCTTTCCAACCTGATCTATAGATTCAGCACAATTCTAATCAAAATTCAAGCATGTGATTTTGTGGATACTAACAAATGACTCTACTCTTTATGTGAAAAGGCAAAAGACCCAGAATGGCCAACACAATATTGAAGAATAAAGTTGGAAGACTGACACTACCCAGCTTCAAGATTTACCACACAGTTTCAGTAATCAAGACAACATGGTATTGGTGAAAGAAAAGGGAAAAATATATCAATGGAACAGAGTGAAGAGCCATAAATAAACTCACACAAATATAATCAACTGATCTTTATCAAAGGAACAAAAGCTATTCAATAGAGAAAGGATAGTCTTTCTAACAAAATGTGCTGAAAGAACCGACATCCACACTCAAAATAAATCTAGACTCAGATCTTACACCTTTCACAAAATGAAAACAAAATGGATCATGGGTCTAAATGTAAAATGCAAAACTTTGCAATTCCTAGAAGATAACAGAGGATAAAAATCCTAGGTGACTTTAGGTTTGGTAATGACTTTCTAGATATACCACCAAGATATGATCCATGAAAGAAGAAATAAAAAAGCTGAATTTCACTAAAATTAAAAACTTTTGTTCTGTGAAATGCAATGTTTAGAGGATGATAATACAAACCAAATGTTGGGAGAAAGTTTTTGTAAAACATGAATGTGATAAAAGACTTGTATCCAAAATGCACAACTGACTCTTACAGTTTAACAACAACAAAAAATTCGATTTAAAACTTGGCAAAAAGATCTGAATAGACACCTCACCAAAGAAGAGAGATGGCAAATGAGCATATGAAGAGGTGCTTAATATTATATATCATTAAGGAATTTCAAATTAAAGCAGAAATAAGATACTACAACACACCTATTAGAAAAATGAAGTGAAAGTCGCTCAGTCCTTTCCGACTCTTTGCAACCCCATGGACTGTATTCCACCAGGTTCCTCTGTCCATGGGGATTCTCCAGGCAAGAATACTGGTGTGGGTTGCCATACTCTCCTCCAGGGGATCTTTCAACCCAGGGATTGAACCTTGGTCTCCTACATTGTGGGCAGATTCTTTACCATCTGAGCCACCAGGGAAGCCCAAGAATACTGGAGTGGGTACCTTATTCCTTCTTTAGGGGATCTTTCTGACCCAGGAATTGAACTGGGGTGCCCTATATCACAAGTGGATTCTTTCCCAGCTGAGCTACCAGGATAGCTAAAACAGAACTTTGACAACACCAAATGCTGAAGAGGATATGGAGCAACAGGAGTTATCATTCATTGCAGATAGGAATGCAAAATTGTACAACCACTTTTTAAGACAGTTTGGCAGTTCCTTGCAAAATTAAACACACTTCTTTAATATCCAGCAATTGCACCCCTTGGTATTTCATCAAGTGGATTGCAAACTTATATCCACAGAAAAATCTGCACACAATTTATAGCAGTATTATTCATTATTGCTAAAATCTAGACACGACAAAGATGCCCCTCAATATATAAATGAATAAGCTAATAGAACTACATACATACAATAGAATAATATTCAGCCATTAAAAACAATAAGTTAGCAGGCCTTGAAAAGACATCCAAGGATCGGGATCATAAATGCATATTGAAAAGGGACATAAGTCAATCTGAAAATGCTATGTAATGTATATTATTCCAAGGAAGAAATAGGCAAATTTTGTGTTTCAAAACTATGATTTTTAGCATACAGAAGTTTTTTGAAACTAAAGACTTGAATGAAATTATGTAAATAGAAACACTAAGGGAATGGTAAAAAGACAACTGGTGGCAAAGGGCTCAGGGAGAGGGAGGGAAGGAAGACTAAATAAATGAAGCAGAGGAGGTTTTTTGAGAGGTGAAACTGTTTGATAATGTGATAGTGGATACTGACATTATTTACTTGTCAAAATGCATAGAACTGTACAGCACAGAGTATACTCTAATGTAAGCTATTAACCTTAGCTAATAATAATGTATAAATATTGATTCACTAATTATAACAAAGGTGCCACACTGATGTAATATTTTTCCTAATAGGAGAAACTGTGAGGAGGCAGAGAAGGTATATGGAAACTCTATGTACTTTCTGTCAATTTTTCTGGAAATCTTAAACTGCTCTATAAATAAAGAAGTTGACTGACTCATATTCTTAGAAATTTAATTTAAATGAGATCCTACACTAAAAGTGAAGGGCAAAACTATTTTATCCTGTAGAATAATCAAATGCCATTTTGAATGTAATCTTTTTTCATTTGTCCACTCATTTATGTATTCTAACAGTGGAAACAGTGTCAGACTTTATTTTGGGGGCTCCAAAATCACTGCAGATGGTGACTGCAGCCATGAAATTAAAAGACACTTACTCCTTGAAAGGAAAGTTATGACCAACCAAGGTAGCATATTCAAAAGCAGAGACATTACTTTGCCAACAACCGTCTAGTCAAGGTTATGTTTTTTCCAGTGGTCATGTATGGTTGTGAAGAGTTGAACTGTGAAGAAAGCTGAGCACCGAAGAATTGATGCTTTTGAACTGCGGTGTTGGAGAAGACTCTTGAGAGTCCCTTGGACTGCAAGGAGATCCAACCAGTCCATTCTGAAGGAGATCAGCCCTGGGTGTTCTTTGGAAGGAATGATGCTAAAGCTGAAACTCCAGTACTTCGGCCACCTCAGGCAAAGAGTTGACTCATTGGAAAAGACTCTGATGCTGGGAGGGATTGGGGGCAGGAGGAGAAGGGGACGACAGAGGATGAGATGGCTGGATGGCATCACTGACTCGATAGACGTGAGTCTGAGTGAACTCCGGGAGTTGGTGATGGACAGGGAGGCCTGGCATGCTGCGATTCATGGGGTAGCAAAGAGTCGGACGACTGAGCGACTGAACTGAACTGAACTGAATGGTATTAATTGAGCACCTAATAAGTGATATGGTATTAAATACTATGTGCTAGTCATTGAATATATTGTAGTGAAGTAGATGGAGATCTCTGCCCTCAAAATGATTATATTAAGGAATACAGGCAAGCAATCACACAATCACAATAGAACCTGCTCATAGGGGCTTCCCTGGTGGCTTATACAATAAAGAATCTGCCTGCAATGCAGGAGACTGGGACTCAATCCCTGGATCGGGAAGATCCCCTGGAGAAGGAAATGGCAACCCACTCCGTGTTCTTGCCAGGAGAATCCCATGGACAGAAGAGCCTGGTGGGCTAAAGTCCATGGGGTCGCAAAGAATCGGACACGACTGATCGACTATGGTTTTCACTTTCACTTCAGTCTTGTGGAAGGGAAATAGCAAGGCACTAAGAAGATCCCAGGCTTCCTTGGTGGCTCAGAGGTTAAAGTGTCTGCCTTCAATGGGGGAGACCTGGGTTCGATCCCTGGGTCAGGAAGATCCCCTGGAGAAGGAAATGGTAACCCACTCCAGTATTCTTGCCTGGAGAATCCCATGGACGGAGAAGCCTGGTAGGCTACAGTCCAGGAGGTCGCAAAGAGTCGGACATGGCTGAGCGACTTCACTTCACTAAGAAGATGCCAGGATATGAATAATACGAGGTGTAAGCCCAGAATTGGGGTAAAAGGGAAAGATCTGGGGCGGGGAGAATTTAGTAGATGGAATTAGCAAAGAAGATAAGAGACAGGGATAAAAATTCTAAGCCTAAGGAAGATCTGTTTCTTGAAATATTGATGTGTGTGTAAGAGAGAGAGGAAGAGAGAGATGGAGAGATGGCAAATGATGATGATTTGAGCATATTCGTATTTGAACAAATAATTCTCCATTTAAGCATGGAAACTGAATTGTACAAGGAGATCAATTAAGAGTCCATTGCAGTAATTTCTGCAAGAAGATAATGGCAAACTAAACAGATAGTAGAGGTGATGGTGATGGAAAGTAGTACACTAATCAACAAATGTTTACAAAGTATGTGCTACAGAAGTCAGCAATTGGATATGGGAAGTTAGGAAGGGAAATGTATCAAGAATGGCTCCAGACTTCCCTTCTGGTTAAACTGAATAGGGGACAGTGCCCTTCAGGGATATGGAATACATGAAAATTGAATTATGCAGGTAGAAGATAATGAGGTTTGTTTTGTTTTTCATAATGTAAGCCTGTAATGTAAGCTGGGGATAAATATTTGAGAGAAATAAATGGCAAATAAAGTCATAGAAATGGATAAAATTACAATGAGATTCCCTTTTGAGATTAAGTTGTATGAATTGAAATGGGAAAAACCTCAAGGAATTTCAAAACTTTGGGGGGGAAAAAATGACTTTTCTGAAAATTTTACTGGAAGTCTTTTCAGACTAGAAGCAAAAATAGGAAAGCAAACAAATCTACAAGAGCAAATGCCTCAGCCAATTCTGATTTAACCATAAAGATAATTCAAAATGTTTGCATATACTGATACATTGTCTCTCAAAACATTTGCAATTGCAAAGACCCAAAAAGTGAGCTTGATTAGGAAAAAAAACAAAAAAATCTACTTTCAAATTGGTAGGTATATTATAAATATATTTAAAGTGTTAGTCACTCAGTCATGTCCAACTTTTTCAACCCCATGGACTGTAACCCACCAGGCTCTTCTGTCCATGGAATTCTTCAGGCAAGAACACTGAAGTGGATAGCCATCCCTTTTTTTCCAGGGATTTTCCTGGCCCAGGGATTGAACCAGGGTCTCCTGCATTGTAGACAGATTCTTTACTGTCTGAGCCACTAGGAAAACCCTATTATAAATGAATAGTTATATATAAAATGATAGTTATTATATCTATAATAGCCTCTCATATAATTAGAAATGTTGTTTCCAAATTTCAATGCATTGCATATTAGACATTTTTTAAAAACCTTGGCAGATCCTTAAAAGAAATAAGTAGAGTGGAATGAAGTTTAGTTGAGAAAATTCCTCTGTAATTTTCTATCACAAAGCTTATCATCTGAAGTACACTGAAGCTTAATCCTGATTATAGAACTGTTTGTCACAAGATTACATTCTTAACCTTGTAACTAAAACAAATTAAATTGTACCAGATTCTCTTTTGCTGCAGTCAGTGGCAGAGGGCTGGATTTATGATGCAGTATTTTCTCTACTTTTTACAAGCTTTCTTACAGGAATTAAGTGTTAGAATTTTATGGCCTCATATGGCCCCTGAAAGATAATACTAAACTGTGTACCTTTGGCCTTTTCTGTGTTCTGTGATTTCACTGAATTGTCTTTGTGATTCTTCCCTTTACAAGGTATCTCAGCAGCCAAAGACAAAAGAGAAAAGGGTACTGAAAATGCCATTTGTAACTGATAAGTGGCCAAAGACAGGCAGTTCAGGCTTTTATTTCTCAGCAGCCAGTTTCTCAAGTTGATTTTTCATCCTTTAAACAATCATTAAAATGAAAACTAAACAAAGCTTTGAAGTATTTCATAAAGAAATTAATGTCATTGTTACAAAATCCAAGTTCCTACTGTTCCTTGAATAATGGGCCAATAAATCAAGAGGTGTTGGGGTAAGAGATTGTGCCTATATTAGGAAAGCCAGCAAATGAAGATGGCAGACTACCATTTCCTCCAAGTCATGTGGAATTCAGACTTCTTTTATACTCAAAGGAGAGGAGTTGTAGCTAGTTGTTGCAAACTTCTTGGTGCTGACCAGACCCCAGAGGGGATGTGATAATCCTTTGGTTTTACTCCTATCCAACTATATCTGGTCAGGACATTTCTGGAAACCTCCAACAAGATAAACATTATTTTCTGTCCTAAGATTTTTATGTCTGAGTGAATGGAAAGAGTTATATCTTTAAAGTTCCGAGCCTTGAGAAAGGGCTATTAAGTATAATTCAGGTTCTAAGCAACACTCTTTTACAAAGGTGCAGAGCCACCATAACTAAGCACAGAGCACAGTGGGTGGAGCTAAAGGAATAAATACAATATGGAGTCAGGTTTGTTCTCTGTTACACCATTAGAAGGTGTGATTTTTTTCTGTTTTCCTTGATTTATAGAAGAACTTCTGAGCTAGATAATCTGTTAACCTATAAGTCACATAAAAATCAGGAATAATTCCCTCACAGTTCCCATGCATTTGTGATATCACCAGCTATTATTTTTAAAATTAAGTGGATCCTGTCAATGTGCCAAGCATGCAAGTGCTAAGTCACTTTCAGTCATGTCTGACTCTTTGTGATCCTATGGATTGTAGTCCACCCAGGCTCCTCTGTTCATGGGATTCTTCAGGCAAGAATACTGGAGTGGGTTGCCATGCCTGGCAGGCTCTTTACCACTAGCACCACTGCCAGACATTAATGATATAAAGAGGGAAGAGCTAACACCTATCCTACTCAAACTCTTCCAGAAAATTGCAGAGGAAGGTAAACTTCCAAACTCATTTTATGAGGCCACCATCACCCTAATACCAAAACCTGACAAAGATGCCACAAAAAAAGAAAACTACAGGCCAATATCACTGATGAACATAGATGCAAAAATCCTTAACAAAATTCTAGCAATCAAAATCCAACAACACATTAAAAAGATCATACACCATGACCAAGTGAGCTTTATCCCAGGGATGCAAGGATTCTTCAATATCCACAAATCAATCAATGTAATACACCACATTACAAATTGAAAAATAAAAACCATATGATTATCTCAATAGATGCAGAGAAAGCCTTTGACAAAATTCAACATCCATTTATGATAAGAACTCTCCAGAAAGCAGGAATAGAAGGAACATACCTCAACATAATAATCAAACCCACAGCAAACATTCTCCTCAATGGTGGAAAATTGAAAGCATTTCCTCAAAAGTCAGGAACAAGACAAGGGTGCCCACTTTCACCATTACTATTCAACATAGTTTTGGAAGTTTGGGCCACAACAATCAGAGCAGAAAAAGAAATAAAAGGAATCCAAATTGGAAAAGAAGAAGTAAAACTCTCACTGTTTGCAGATGACATGATCCTCTACATAGAAAACCCTAAAGACTCCACCAGAAAATTACTAGAACTAATCAATGAATATAGTAAAGTTGCAGGATATAAAATCAACACACAGAAATCCCTTGCATTCCTATACACTAATACTGAGAAAATAGAAAGAGAAATTAAGGAAACAATTCCATTCACCATTGCAATGAAAAGAATAAAATACTTAGGAATATATCTACCTAAAGAAACTGCTGCTGCTGCTGCTGCTGCTGCTGCTGCTAAGTCACTTCAGTCATGTCCGACTCTGTGCGACCACCTAGACGGCAGCCCACCAGGCTTCCCCATCCCTGGGATTCTCCAGGCAAGAACACTGGAGTGGGTTGCCATTTCCTTCTCCAATGCATGAAAGTGAAAAAATAAAGTGAAGTCGCTCAGTCATGTCTGACTCTTAGCGACCCCATAGACTGCAGCCCACCAGGCTCCTCCATCCATGGGATTTTCCAGGCAAGAGTACTGGAGTGGGTTGCCATTGCCTTCTCTACCTAAAGAAACTAAAGACCTATATATAGAAAACTATAAAACACTGGTGAAAGAAATCAAAGAGGACACTAATAGATGG
Organism: Bos mutus; assembly: GCF_027580195.1. NCBI lineage: Eukaryota > Metazoa > Chordata > Mammalia > Artiodactyla > Bovidae > Bos > Bos mutus. The sequence goes on along the minus strand of NC_091642.1, from coordinate 45,562,233 downwards.
AGAAATATACCATGTTCATGGATTGGAAGAATCAATATAGTGAAAATGAGTATACTACCCAAAGCAATTTATAGATTAAATGCAATCCCTATCAAGCTACCAACGGTATTCTTTATAGAGCTAGAACAAATAATTTCACAATTTGTATGGAAATACAAAACACCTCGAATAGCCAAAGCTATCTTGAGAAAGAAGAATGGAACTGGAGGAATCAACCTGCCTGACTTCAGGCTCTACTACAAAGCCACAGTCATCAAGACAGTATGGTACTGGCACAAAGACAGAAATATAGATCAATGGAACAAAATAGAAAGCCCAGAGATAAATCCATGCACCTATGAACACCTTATCTTTGACAAAGGAGGCAAGAATATACAATGGATTAAAGACAATCTCTTTAACAAGTAGTGCTGGGAAAACTGGTCAACCACTTGTAAAAGAATGAAACTAGAACACTTTCTAACACCATACACAAAAATAAGCTCAAAATGGATTAAAGATCTAAATGTAAGACCAGAAACTATAAAACTCCTAGAGGAGAACATAGGCAAAACACTCTCCGACATACATCACAGCAGGATCCTCTATGACCCACCTCCCAGAATATTGGAAATAAAAGCAAAAATAAACAAATGGGACCTAATTAAACTTAAAAGCTTCTGCACAACAAAGGAAACTATTAACAAGGTGAAAAGACAACCTTCAGAATGGGAGAAAATAATAGCAAATGAAGCAACTGACAAACAACTAATCTCAAAAATATACAAGCAAATCCTACAGCTCAACTCCAGAAAAATAAATGACCCAATCAAAAAATGGGCCAAAGAACTAAATAGACATTTCTCCAAAGAAGACATACAGAGGGCTAACAAACACATGAAAAGATGCTCAACATCACTCATTATCAGAGAAATGCAAATCAAAACCACTATGAGGTACCATTTCATGCCAGTCAGAATGGCTGCGATCCAAAATCTACAAGCAATAAATGCTGGAGAGGGTGTGGAGAAAAGGGAACCCTCTTACACTGTTGGGTGGGAATGCAAACTAGTACAGCCACTATGGAGAACAGTGTGGAGATTCCTTAAAAAACTGGAAATAGAACTGCCTTATAATCCAGTAATCCCACTGCTGGGCATACTCACTGAGGAAACCAGAATTGAAAGAGACACGTGTACCCCAATGTTCATCGCAGCACTGTTTTTAATAGCCAGGACATGGAAGCAACCTAGATGCCTATCAGCAGATGAATGGATAACAAAGCAGTGGTACATATACACAATGGAGTATTACTCAGCCATTAAAAAGAATACATTTGAATCAGTTCTAATGAGGTGGATGAAACTGGAGCCTATTATACAGAGTGAAGTAAGCCAGAAAGTAAAACACCAATACCGTATACTAATGCATATATATGGAATTTAGAAAGATGGTAACAATAACCCTGTATACGAGACAGCAAAAGAGACGCTGATGGATAGAACAGTCTTTTGGACTCTGTGGGAGAGGGAGAGGGTGGGATGATTTGGGAGAATGGCATTGAAATATGTATAATATCATATATGAAACGAGTCCCCAGTCCAGGTTCAATGCACGATACTGGATGCTTGGGGCTGGAGCACTGGGACGACCCGGAGGGATGATATGGGGAGGGAGGAGGAAGGAGGGTTCACGATGGGGAACACATGTATACCTGTGGCAGATTCATTTTGATATATGGCAAAACCAATGCAATATTGTAAAATTAAATTAAAAAGAAAAATAAAGAGGCTTTCCAGGTTGCTCTGCTGTTTAAGAATCTTGCCAATGCAGGAGGTGCAAGAGACTGCGGGTTTGATCCCTGGGTCAGGCAGATCCCCTGGAGGAGGAAAAGGTAACCCATTCTACTATTCTTGCCTGGAAAATTACATAAACAGATGAGTCTGTCGGGCTGCAGTGTATGGGGTCACAAACAGTCAGACATGATTGAGTGGCTGAGCACACAATGACATAAAGTTATTAATAAAATGTATAGTTCTGCTGAATGTATTTGATATTATGCAGAGATGCTGTCTGAAAATCAGGATACACACAAAATTACTCTCTTCAGTAACAGGATTTGTGATGAAGTTTAAAATTCCAGATTCCCTAGAGTTGTGGAAACAAGTACTTTTTGTGATGACTCCATTATTATATGTGCAATCGACAGCCAACTACTTTAGTTGTTTGGGGGTATTCAACACTTTGGAGTTAAGAAACAGGGCCAGGTGATAGCTGCAGGGCCCTTTCAATATTTAGATTCTTTGATTCATTGCTGTCAAGATGCAACCCTACCCCAAAGCTACTTTCTGTTTATCCATATTTTATCATTCCATGAATATGATTCAGATTGTGCATTTGCATTCCAGGTAAACATATGGGCAAAGGCAAACATACACACCACACTCTTTAAATTGTTAAATAAATAAATGACAAATCAGCCATTTTGATGCTGAAAATAATGCATTACTAAAGACTGAGGTTGGAAGGAAAAATAACCTGAATATGAATTACTTTGAGATTCCCTTTGCTTTGAAAATGATCTCCAGAGGCATTGAAAATGGAAATTAAATTCTAAGGAAGTTTCAGGTGGTCTTTTTCCCTACAATAAATAAAATTATCCAAGTCATTTTGATTTCAATGATTTCATCTACTGAATCTATAAATTGCAAAATAGAGGCAAAGTGACTCTCGGTTTTCTTTAGCCAAAATTGCATACATAAAATAAATCAGAGCAATACGTACCTGTGGCAGATTCATGTTAATATATGGCAAAACCAATACAATATTGTAAAGTTAAAAAATAAAAAAAAGAAAAAATAAATCGATAATTTGTCATTTTCAAGCTCTGCCTCTTACTGAATGAAGAGAGACATAAAGAGTATCAGTGTGCAATATCACATGAGCTTTGACATTGACCATGCAACTTAAAAAAAAAAAAAGATTCAAAGATGAACAGAAACATTTAATATTTAGAATTTGTTATTTCCTAATTAGAGAGAAGAAAAAGAATCAGAGAAACCATATGAATAAAATATGTAAACACATTAAATGAAATGTAATATCCTTCTTTTCCATTCATCTTACAGCAAATGCAAAATTTATCTCAATGTTCCATGGGTTGGTTGCTTTATCTTTTTAAAAAAGTGCATAAAATCATTATTTTTCAGGTGTTATTTTGACACGTCTTTTAATAAGTTCTAATTAAATCTCTGTTTAAAATTAATAGACAAAAATAAACCAGAAAACCTTACTCAAAACAAACAAAAATAATAAACACTGAAGGTCTTTTGAATGTCTTATAGGAAACAGTCCTGTTTTCTCTTCTAGAACTGTCATTTTTCAGAATTCTCAGATCAAAATTCCATAGGAAAGAGAACGTCCTTGATTTACCTTGATGCAAACTTACACCTAAGAGACCCATTTCTTTCATTTTGCTTTCTATTGTATCTTTTAGAGTTAATATTTACCACCCTTTCTTCTTTCATTCTTTTTTGTCTATCTCAATAGATGATAGATAAATATATAGATAGTTTTCTTCTAGATATTAAACACCTGTCTTCTAACCCACACTCCTGATATTATCTGGGAATTGCTTAAATATATTTGCAGCCACGATTAGAAAAATAATTAAACCTCTCCTATTTTACTAAGGGAGAAGGCAATGGTATCCAACTCCAGTACTCTTGCCTGGGAAATCCCATGGATGGAGGAGCCTACTGGGATGCAGTGCATGGAGTCGCTAAGAGTTGGACACGACTGAGCAGCTTCACTTTAACTTTTCACTTTCATGCATTGGAGAAGGAAACGGTAATCCACTCCAGTGTTCTTGCCTGGAGAATCCCAGGAACAGGGGAGCCTGGTGAGCTGCCGTCTATGGGGTCGCACAGAGTCGGACATGACTGAAGCGACTTAGCAGCAGCAGCAGCAGCATTTTACTGAGGACAAAGTAAAACCGGCATAAACAAATAATCATCAAATAATAGATGTTATTGACACATTTATATTCCTCAACCTGAAATATTTTCCTCTTCTAGCCTTATCCCTTGGTCCAACACCATTTAGGTATCAAATAAAATATAATTTCTCTTATATAGTTCTAAAGAAGGCTGAGCAATGAAGAACTGATGCTTTGAACTGTGAATATTCATTAGAAAGACTGATATATTCCTAGTGAAATAGGAGAATGAAAATATGGCTTAACATTCAAAAAATGAAGATCATTGCATCTGGTTGTATCACTTCATTGCAAATAGATGGGGAAAGAATGTAACCACTGACAGATTTTATTTTCCCAGGCTCCAGAATCACTGCAAATGATGACTGCAGCCTTGAAATTAAAAGACACTTGCTCCTTGGAAGAAAAGCTACGACCAACCTAGAGAGCATATTAAAAAGCAGAGACATTACTTTACCAACAAAGGTCCATCTAGTCAAGGCTATGGTTTTTCTAGTGTGAGTTGGACCATAAAGAAAGCTGGGTACTGAAGAATTGATGCTTTTGAACTGTTGTTGGAGAAGACTCCTGAGAGTCCCTTGGACTACAAGGAGGTCCAACCAGTCCATCCTAAAGGAGATCAGTCCTGGGTGTTCTTTGGAAGGACTTATGCTGAAGCTGAATCTCCCAGTACTTTGGCCACCTGATGCCAAGAACTGACTCATTGGAAAAGATCCTGATAATGGGAAATTTTGAAGGAAGGAGGAGAAGGGGATGACAGAGGATGAAACGGTTGGATGGCATCACTGACTCGATGAATATGAGTTTGAGCAAGTTCTGGGAGATGGTAAAAGACAGAGAAACCTGACATGCTGCAGTCCACGAGGTCAAAAAGAGTCAGACATGACTGAGGAACTGAACAACAACAATTGAAAAATCTGGCTGCAATGCAAGAGACCCGGGTTTGATCCCTGGATCAGGAAGACGACCTGAAGAAGGGGATGACTACCCACTCTAATATTCTTGCCTCGAGAATTCCATGGACAGAGGGGCCTAGTGAGCTGTATACTCCATGGCATCACAGAGGGTTGGATGTGACTAACACTTTCATGTGACTAACACTGGAGTGGTGGTGAAATGGTGCTGGAGCCGCTGTGAGGAGATACCCCAGTCCAAGGACAGAGAAGCTCCAGCAAGACAGTAGGCACTGGAGCGACTTTGAGGAGATACATAGCAGAAGCCCCAGCAAGATGGGAGGAGGGGCAAAATCACATTTAGAATCAAATTCCATACCCACCAGAGGTGCTCAGATGGCTCAAACAAACCTTGTGTGAACCAGGACCCAGAGACCCCACAGAGACTGAGAGAGAACTGTGCTTGAGTGTCTCCTGTGGTGGTATGGGTCAACAATGGACTGCCACAGAGTCAGGGGCTTTGGGTGAAGTACACCTGGGTATGGCATAAGCCCTCTTGGAGGAGTTTCCCATTAATCCCACCATAGAGCTGCTAGAACTTACACAGGACTGGGGAAATAGACTCTTGGAGGGCACAAATAGAACTTTGTGTGCATCAGAACCCAGAAGAAAGGAGCAGTGACCTAACAAAAGACTGACCCAGCCTTGCTCATGAGTGTCCAGGAGTGTCCGGCAGAGACATGCGTCAGCGGTAGTCTGCTGCAGGGTTGGGGGCACTGAGTGTAGCAGTGCATGCATGGGACCTTTTGAAGGAAGTCGCCATTACTCTCATTACCTCCACCATAGTTTGGTCTCAGGGCAAACAACATGGAGGGAACACAGCCCCTCTCATCAGGAGAAAATTGGATTAAAGATTTACTGAGCATGGCCCCTCCCATCAGAAGAAGACCCAGTTTCCCCCTCAGTCAGGCTCTCCCATCAGAAAGCATCCATAAGCCTCTTATCCTCCTCCATCAGAGGGCAGATAGACTGAAAATCACAATCACAGAAAAGTAACCAATCTGATCACATGGACCTCAGCCTTCTCTAACTCAGTGAAACTATGAACCATGCCATGTAGGGCCATCCAAGATGGACAGGTCATGGTGGAGAGTTCTGACAAAACATGGTTCACTGGAAAAGGGAATGGCAGACCACTTCAGTATTCTTGCCTTGAGAACCCCGTGAACAGTATGAAAAGGAAAAAAGATAGGACACTGAAAGATGAACTCCCTAGGTTGGTAAGTGCCCAATATGCTGCTGGGGATCAGTGGAGAAATAACTCCAGAAAGAATAAAGAAATGAGGCCAAAGCCAAAACAACACCCAGCTGTGGATGGGACTGGTGATAGAAGTAAAGTACATGCTGTGGGAGCAATATTGCATAACATTCCATGGGCCCTGGAATGTTAGGCCCATGAATCAAGGCAAATTGGAAGTGCTCAAACAGGAGATGGCAAGGGTGAACATTGACATTTTAGGAATGAGTGAACTAAAATGGACTGGAATGGGTGAATTTAACTCAGATGACAATTATGTCTACTACTGTGAGCAAGAATCCCTTAGAAAAAATGGAGTAGCCATCATAGTCATCAAAAGAGTCCGAAATATAGTACTTGGATGCAATATCAAAAACAGCAGAATGATCTCTAACTTTTCAAGGTAAACCATTAAATACCAGAGTAATCCAAGTCTATGCACTGACCAGTAATGCAATGCTGAAGAAGGTGAAGTTGAACCATTCTATGAAGACCTACAAGACCTTCTAGAACTAACATCCCCAAAAGATGTCATTTTCATTATAGGGGGCTGGAATGCAAAAGTAGGAAGTCAAGAAATACCTGGAGTAACAGGCAAATTTGGTCTTGGAGTACAGAATGAAACAAGGGAAAGGTTAATAGAGTTTTGCCAAGAGAACACACTGGTCATAACAAACATCCTCTTCCAGCAATAAAAGAGAAGACTCTACACATGGACAGCACCAAATGGACAGTACTGAAATCACATTGATTCTATTCTTTACGGCCAAAGATGGAGAAGCTCTATACAGTCAGCAAAAATAAGACCGGGAACTGACTGTGGCTCAGATCATGAACACCTTTTTGCCAAATTCAGACTTAAATTGAAGAAAGTAGGGAAAACCACTAGACCAGTCAGGTATGACTTAAATCAAATCGCTTACAATTATGCAGTCAAAGTGACAAATAGATTCAAGGGATTAGATCTGATAGAGCGCCTGAAGAACGATGGTCAGAGGTTTGTGACATTGTACAGGAGACGGGGATCAAGAAAATCCCCAAGAAAAAGAAATGCATAAAGGCAAAATGGTTGTCTGAGGAGGCCTTACAAATAGCTGAGAAAAGAAGAGAAGTGAAAAGCAAAGGATAAAAGAAAAGATATACTCATTTGAATGCAGAACTCCAAAGAATAGCAAGGAGAGATCAGAAAGCCTTCCTCAGTGATCAATACAAAGAAATAGAGGGAAACAACAGAATGCTGAAAGATTAGAGATCTTTTCAAGAAAATTAGAGATAACAAGGGAACATTTCATGTAAAGATGGGCACAATAAAGGACAGAAATTGTATTGACCTAACAGGAAGAATTCAGTATCTCTTCTAAATATATGCTGAGTGCTGTTATTACATGTTGGTTTTTAAAAATACAAAATTAATTATGTGCTTCAAACAAATTTTTAATTTATTAGATATTTCATCTTTTTTGATCAGTCTGAAGCTTTTCAATACATTTTACAGTAAATGCTGCATATGTACAATTTGTTAAAGTATGTGTATTTAATGAGATTTCACCCATAGCTGTTTTAGTTTCTGTCTTCAGGAACTCAGGATAAATACTAATTTATTCTCTTTTGCCCTTAGAGGCACTCAGCCAAGCAGTTAGAAAAACTATGTTCCCTTCCAGCTATGTAACTTTATAATAGGTTACTTGCTTTGTTAATTTACAGAATTACAGCATGCTATACTTTTTGACAAATTAAATCAAAAATAGCAAATGTAAAGAGAAGAAGTAGTAAATTTAAGAAGGTTAATGATACTGTACCATGGCAAAAACTTATAGAATTCATTGTTCACATGTCACATCATGAGTCACATGTCAGTATATGAATGTATCATAACAAGTTTAACTCATAAATATATGATAAAGAATCTAGTAGTAATTCCATAAGTTAAAGAATTTGAAATCATAGAAAATTTGTCTCCCAAGAGCATTCTTCTGTCAGTCAGAGGAGTAGTTTTGGGAAATATAAAAATGAAGTCTTGTTCAAGGGTTTCAAAAAGCTTGTCCTGAATGTAAATATAATGGTTTATGATCTGAATTTCAATGTAGGCCACCTATCAAGTACAGTGGTTTGTCTGATGCCAGATGATTGTTTTTGCTGTTAAACCATAATCATCATTAGCATTTTAATTCTAATCATACAGACATGATTTATAATTTTTATTAGAATGTCCTTATAGACACAGTGGGAGAAGGCAGTGGCACCCCACTCCAGTATTCTTGCCTGGAAAATCCCATGGATGGAGGAGCCTGCTGGGATGCAGTCCATGGGGTCGCTAAAAGTCGGACATGACTGAGGGACTTAACTTTAACTTTTCACTTTGATGCATTGGAGAAGGAAATGGCAACCCACTCCAGTGTTCTTGCCTGGAGAATCCCAGGGACGGGGGAGCCTGGTGGGCTGCTGTCTATGAGGTCCCACAGAGTCAGACACGACTGAAGCGACTTAGCAGCAGCATAGACACAGTACAGGGCTTCTTTCGCTTATAACTTTGATAGTTAACTGGGAAAATGACTTACTTGACCACTGGTATTCCTAATAGGGTCAAGGGATAAAGCTAAGGTGTTTGGTTCCATAATTATTTAAAATGCCCTCAATTCAAGATTGAGCCCATCTTTGCATGAAATGTTCCCTTGGTGTCTCTAATTTTCTTGAAGAGATCTCTAGTCTTTCCCATTCTACTGTTTTCCTCTATTTCTTTGTATTGATGACTGAGGAAGGCTTTCTGATCTCTCCTTTGGAACTCTGCATTCAAATGGGTATATCTTTCCTTTTCTCCTTTCCTTTTCACTTCCCTTCTTTTCACAGCTACTTGTAAGGCCTCCTCAGAGTGCCACTTTGCTTTTTTGCATTTCTTTTTCTTGGGGATGGTCTTTATTCCTGTCTCGTACAATGTCATGAACCTCCATCCATAGTTCATCAGGCACTCTGTCTATCAAATCTAGTCCCTTAAATCTATTTCTCACTTCCACTGTATAGTCATAAGGGATTTTATTTAGGTCATACCTAAATGGTTTAGTGGTTTTCTCCACTTTCTTCAATTTCATTCTGTATTTGGCAATAAGGAGTTCATGATCTGAGCCACAGTCAGCTTCCAGTCTTGTTTTTGCTGACTGTATAGAGCTTCTCCATCTTTGGCTGCAAAGCATATAATCAATCTGATTTTGGTGTTGACCATCTGGTGATGTCCATGTGTAGAGTCTTCGTGTGGATCACAATACACTGTGGAAAATTCTGAAAGTGATAGGAATACCAGACCACCTGATGTGCCTTTTGAGAAACCTATATGCAGTTCAGGAAGCAACAGTTAGAAATGGACATGAAATAACAGAATGGTTCCAAATAGGAAAAGGAGTATGTGAAGGCTGTATATTGTCACCCTCCTTATTTAATTTATATGCAGAATACATCATGAGAAACACTGGCCTGGAAGAAGCACAAGCTGGAATCCAGATTGCCATGAGAAATATCAATAACCTCAGATATGCAGATGACACCACTCTTATGGCAGAAAGTGAAGAGGAACTAAAGAGCCTCTTGATGAAAGTGAAAGAAGAGAGTGAAAAAGTTGGCTTAAAGCTCAAAATTCAGAAAACGAAGATCATGGCATCTGGTCCCATCACTTCATGGCAAATAGATGGGGAAACAGTGGAAACAGTGACTGACTTTGTTTTTTGGGGCTCCAAAATCATTGCAGATGGTGACTGTAGCCCAGAAATTAAAAGATGCTTACTCCTTGGAAGGAAAGTTATGACCAACCTAGATAGCCTATTCAAAAGCAGAGACATTACTTTGCCAAAAAAGGTCCGTCTAGTTAAGGCTATGGTTTTTCCAGTGGTCATGTATGGAAGTGAGAATTGGACTATAAAGAAAGGTGAGCGCCAAAGAATTGATGCTTTTGAACTGTGGTGTTGGAGAATACTCTTAAGAGTTCCTTGGACTGCAAGGAGATACAACCAGTCCATCACAAAGGAGATCATTCCTGGGTGTTCATTGGAAGGACTGATGTTGAAGCTGAAACTCCAATACTTTGGCCATCTGATGTGAAGAGCTGACTCATTTGAAAAGACCCTGATGCTGGGAAAGATTGAGGGCAGGAGGAGAAGGGGACAACAGGGGATGAGATGGTTGGGTGGCATCACTGACTTGCTGGACATGGGTTTGAGTGGACTTTGGGATTTGGTGATATGTAGGGAGGCCTGGCGTGCTGTGGTTCATGGGGTCGCAAAAAGTCAGACATGACTGAAGGGCTGAACTGAACTGAATAGTTCAAGATTGATCTCACTTTTTAAAATGATCAATCTGTGTCTATTACATGATACAGAATAAGGTGATCTATTAATATTCTGAAAGCAAAATGCCATGTGAATGCCCATTTTTACAGAATCCAGGAAATAATTCTCAAAAGGGTTCATAAAGTTTCAAATATGTTAGAGTTCACAAGAACTCTTTTTTAAAAAGCATTTCCAGAATTGGTTCTTCTGATTTGAGGAAACCCAGAGAGTGATGAAACCTTAGAAATATAAACCAAACTATGTGAGAGCCTTATAGTACTAGCAGATTGTAACAATGATTAAAGATTTCAGTTACAGGCCATCCTGTTAAAGTCACATACATATGATACTGCAAAACTAGTAACCTCCAGTTCATGTTTTTATAATGTGTGTTAAATGCATCATTGGTTAAATAATCAGATATTGTTTTTCATTAGCGTAACAACATGCTGTTTGTTTTACCAGACTATCAGTAGTCTTTATGTTTATTCACTTGCTCATTTTTTGAGAAAATATTTATTGAACAAGGCATGATAAGTATGTCAGTCATGGTAGACAGACTCCGCTTTCTTGCTCAGAATATTGATAAAGAAATATGATTAAAAAGCAATGACAATCAACTATAGTAAATGTCACAAGGGAAATATAATTACATTATATTATTTTCTAACTGTTTCATGGAGTGATAAAGACTACTCTTGTTGCTGTTTAGTTGTTCATTCCTGTATGACTCTTTGTGAGCCCATGGACTGCAACACACCAGGTTCCCCTGTCCATCCCCACCTCCTGGAGCTTGCTGAAATTTATGTTCATCGAGTTGGTGATGCCATCCAACTATTTCATTCCCTTCTCCTCCTGCGTTCAAAATTTCCCAGCATCAGGGTCTTTTCCAATGAGTCAGTTCTTGGCATCAGGTGGACAAAGTCCTGGGAGATTCAGCTTCAGCATCAGTCCTTCCAATGAACATAAAGGATTGATCACCTTTAGGATTGACTGGTTTGATCTCCCTGCAGTCCAAGGGACTCTCAAGAGTCTTCTCCAAAACTACAGTTCAAAAGCATCAATTCTTCAGTACTCAGCTTTCTTTATGGCCCAACTCTCACATCCATACATGACTACTGGAAAAACCATAGCCTTGACTAGATGGATCTTTGTTGGCAAAGTAATGCCTCTGCTTTTTAATATGCTGTCTAGGTTGGTCATAGCTTTTCTTCCAAAGAGCAAGCATCTTTTAATTTCAAGGCTGCAGTCACCATCTGCAGTGATTCTGGAGGCTGGGAAAATAAAATCTGTCACTGGTTTCCATTATTTCCCCATCTATTTGCAATGAAATGATGGGATCAGCATATTAAAACCAATACTCCAGTACTTTAGCCACCTTATGTGAAGAACTGACTCATTTGAAAAGACCCTGATGCTGGGAAAGATTGAAGGCAGGAGGAGAAGGGGATGACAGAGCATGAGATGGTTGGATGGCATCACCAACTCAATGGACATGAGTTTGAGTAAACTCTAGGAGTTGGTGATGGATAGGGAGGCCTGGTGTGCTGCAGTTCATAGGGTCACAAAGAATTGGACACCACTGAGCGACTGAATTGAACTGATGGGACCAGATGCTATGATCTTCATTTTCTGAATCTTGAGTTTGTAGCCAGTGTTTCATTCTCCTCTTTCACTTTCATCAAGAGGCTCTTTAGTTCCTCTTTGGTTTCTGCCATAAGGGTGGTGTAATCTGCATATCTGAGGTTACTGATATTTCTCCAAGCAGTCTTTATTCCAGCTTGTGCTTCATCCAGCTCAGCATTTTTCATGATGTACTCTGTATATAGGTTAAGTAAGCAGGGTGACAATATACAGCCTTGATGTACTCCTTTCCCAATTTAGAATCACTGTTTTTCCATGTCCGGTTCTCACTGTTGCTTCTTGACCTGCATATAGATTTCTCAGGAGGCAGATACGGTGGTCTGGTATTTCCATCTCTTTAAGAATTTTGGTTATCATTATGGTTATCCAGGACATTATGACCTTTTTTTTGTAGAAATGGCAACCCACTCCAGTACTCTTGCCTGGAAAATCCCATGGACAGAGGAACCTTGTAGGCCACAGTCCATGGGGTCACAAAGAGTCAGACACGACTGAGTGATGACACATTTGACAACACACTTCTGTGTATTTTTGCCATCTCTTCTTAATATCTTCAGCTTCTGTTATGTCCATACCACTTCTATCCTTTATTGTGCCCATCTTAGCATGAAATGTTCTCTTGGTGTCTCTCATTTTCTTGAAGTGATCTCTAATCTTTCCCATTCTATTGTTTTCATCTATTTCTTTGCACTGATCACTGAGGAAGGCTTTCTGATCTCTCCCTGCTATTCTTTGGAATTCTACATTCTAATGGTTATATCTTTTCTTTTCTCCTTTGCCTTTCACTTGTCTTCTTTTCACAGCTATTTGTAAGGCCCCCTTAGACAACCATTTCACTTTTTTGAATTTCTTTTCCTTGGGGATGCTCTTGATCACTGCCTCCTGTACAATGTCACAAAACTCCATCCATAGCTCTTCACGCACTCTGTCTATCAGATCTAATCCCTTGAAAATATTTGTCACTTCCATTATATAATCAAAAGGGATTTGATTTAGGTCACAGCTGAATAGCCTAGTGGTTTTTCCTACTTTCTTCAATTTAAGTCTGAATTTTGCCATAAGGTGTTCCTGAGATTCTTCAATATTCATATAAATTGACACATCAAGATCTGGTGCAAGTGGCCGTCCTTTATTCATTCCATATTCTAATAAGTTTTGACACATTTGTTCTATGGCTTTTTGGATACCTTGGAAAGTTATCTCCTACCCCCATGAATGCTAAAGCCTCAGTTCAAGGAGTACAGAATGAATAGGATCCCAGGTATTTAAAAGAGGAATAGAACGTGCCAGTGACACTTGAACTCACTTAATCCAGGTAATACAGCACCTAACTAGAAATAGAGTTCATAAGCTATTAAGGATTTACTGTTTTTCATCAGAACAAATTAATAATCAGAATCTCTCATTTTAGTAGCATGCTACTGCTAAGTCACTTCAGTCGTGTCCGACTCTGTGCAGCCCCATAGACGGCAGCCCACCAGGCTCCCTTCCCGGGGATTCTCCAGGCAAGAGTACTGGAGTGGGGTGCCATTGCCTTCTCCGTTTAGTAGCATAGATGTTAGGAAATAGAGAGAACTAGAAACTAATGGGAAGAGCTTTTTAGAAATCAATTTAAATATGTGAAAGCCTGCCTTGACTATATCTCCAGCTGTATGGGACACTGCCAATACATTTCAGATATTGTCATTTGTTTTTAGATATTGTAAAATGATTTATAACAATTTTGGCTGCTTGTGATTTTTCTTACTTAGTAGTGCTTTCTTCCAGACTTTGAGAACATTTTATTCTTTATTATTTGATTTATGTGCGGTGGTAATCTCATCAATGCTAAGATTGGCTAATAAGTGTTTTGAAGTGCTTTTTTTTCTTCTATCTTATGTTTCATCTATTAAAGAAAAACAATTTCCAGAAATACATAAATTTTGGACTTCTTGAAATTGCTAAATGAAATATTTCCTGAAAAACTTTGTTCTTTGTTGGATTTTCTTTAATCTCCAATGTATTTAATGTGGGTGTTCGTGTTTTTATTTTCTATACGTCTCCAACGTTTAGTGAGACATATTTATCCTAAAAATAGTTCACTTTATAATCAGAAATTCACATTTAACTGAGTATCCTGTATTTCACCTCACAATCTCATGCTAACTAAATAATATATCCTAAATATATTCATGATTAAAGCTGTTCTTCAAAAATAATTTTTTAGGGGACTTCCCTGATGGCCCAGTGTTTAAGACTCTGTGCTTCCACTGAAGAGGACACAGGTTCAATCCCCATGACAAATTAAAGCCTCATAACATGTTAAAATGCAATTCTTTTAAATTAAGAGTATATAATAATATATATAACAAAATATATGATCACTATAAAATATAACCCTGAGCACCAGAATCCTGTTTTTTCAGAATTTCCTCAGAGATGTAGTTATTACTATTTTGTTGTTGTTCTTGTTGGAATCCCTCCTGGTAATAAGAATTTATCACCTGCATGGAGAGTAAATGGAGAAATTTTTTCAAAACATCTCAAAAAATTAAACATCATATAACTGTAGATTATGAATAGATGATCAAAGAGTAAGGGCAGCTTTTGGAGAAGCCAAATCAAAACCATTCACTCTTAAGGAAGTGTCTTGCTGTTCTTATTGTTCAGTTGCTAAACTGTGTCCTACTCTTTGTATCTAAATGGACTGCAGCATGCCATTGTTCCTGTCTTTCACTATCTTCTAGAGTTTGCTCAAATTCATGTCCATTGAGTTAGTGATGCTATATAACCATCTTATCCTCTGCTACCCCTTCTCCTTTTGCCTTAGTCTTCCTTAGCTACAGGGTCTTTTCCAATGAGTCGGCTCTTCCCATCAGGTGGCCAAAGTGTTGGAGCTTTGGCTTTAGCGTCAGTCCTTTCACTAAATATTTAGGATTTATTTCTTTTAGGATTGACTGCTTTGATGTCATTGCAGTCCAAGGGACTCTCAAGTCTTCTGCAGCACCACATTTAAAAAGCATCAATTCTTCTGTGCTTAACCATCTTAATGGTCCAACTCACACATCTGTACATGACTATTGGAAAAACTATAGCTTTGACTATATCTTTGTCAGCAAAGTGATATCTTTGTTTTTTTAAAACACAAGTGTCTAAGCTTAAGTAAACACTAGCAGCAACAAGAGAAGCTTGAAAAAAAAAAATTCCAGGGCAAATCCCCCAAGTCAATTTGGGAACAAAGAAAATATTTGGGATAACAAAATAGTGTAAAAATAATTGAAAGATGGAAGTCAATGGAATAGCACAAGCTTTATGTAGAGTATTATTAAACTTTGAGAGGGAAAAGAGTCCTATATGAAACTACCCCAAGGACAGAAAAACTCAAGAATCTCATCTGTTCACCCCTGCAACATAAGAGGAAGCTTAACTACCACCACCTTCAGAAAACCCTAGCTGTTCTACAAAAACAGCTTCCAGAAAATACCTTGGAGAGAAAAAGCAGAACATATCAGAAGTTAAAATATAGTACAGAATTCAAGAACTAGAGAACAAAATCCAAAAAAAAGTTAAAGTCTCATAAAACTCTTCTGTTTTAAAATGATAGTCCATGGTTACTTAATTACTCTTAATATTTTAGAAAGAACTCTTTCTGGAGAGAGACACCAGTTGCCAACTTGGAGAGACATATTGAGATAAGTGAACTGGAATGTGGTTCTGCTTCAAAGGCAATATCCTAGAAAGTATGTTTATCACATATTTTCAGAGAAAGGAGCTCTAAGCTATGGGGACTTTATATTTCTTTTTCCCACCATCACTGATGTGCTACTCTATACTTTTTACTTCTTAATGAAATGCATGAGTCTGTGTTGCAAAATATTGGTCAGTGTCAGGTCCAGTAGAATATCTACCTTGGATTTGGAAATTGGGGAGGCTATATTACATCCTTTTTACATGAAAAATAGTGTGTGTTACAATGATGCCCAAAGCCCAGATCTTTGCAAACATGTCTTTTATTAATTGTCCACAGATGGCACTCCCCACTATATGAGTTTGGACTTTCTACTCAACCATGGAAATCTAGATCCCCATCCCTCCCTCCACCTTTGATTTCAGTGACCTGCCTTCACCTGGGCATAGTCTTTATGAGATTTTACCTGGAATAAGGGGTCTAACTTAGAATCTTTAAGTGTATATACATAAACACATACCTTAGAATTTCAACTCTAAAGTTTGCAGTTACAGTAAATAAAAAGAAAACATTCATCACACACGAAGATCACTTTAAATTTTAGAATTTTATGGATTTAGCTACTCAATACAATTTGTATCCTGTACCTCATGTAAACAAAGATATTTAGAAATTATAATAATTATACTCATACGTATATGCTTTGTACTCTTGCCTTCAAAATGATTGCAAATGATATATTTAACTCAGAAACTGAACTTGTTTCTTTGAACATTAAATAAACCCGTATTTGTAGATTCTAATACACCTGCTGAAAAATCTTTTGCATTAAAGATGCATATTTGATTTGTTATGCATACCTCAGATTAGTGGCTTTAACCTGATTTCCCAGCCAACAAATAATCTCAATTGTTGTATTTACAGTAGATAAATCATCCTCTGTTCTTCCCTTAAAAATACTTTACAATAAATAAAAGGTAGTTGTCTTCTGAAGCACAATCATTTGCTGCTAAAATTTAGTGTACAAAGCCTCAAATGGTGAAATGGTAGACATAAAGAACAAATGATGCTTTAATTCCTTCACCTTAAATGTTTATAAGAAAAAGTATTGCAGGCCTGATGCGGGGACGTCTTGTTTCTTTTACTGCAATCTCCAGCAAAATTATTGTTAAATGCTTGGCTAAACTGCCCCATTTACAAAATAAGTTCTTATATTACTGCAATTTCTTAGTTTGATGGAGCTATACATCCCTGGGTATGTGCTGAAACAGAGCCTATTCATGTTATTAAAGCTATATGACCAAGTTGTCAAATAATTTGTGTCCTAACTACTACAACATCTAAGGGAATGTGCTTCTTTGAGTTTTTCTGAGTCAGGCCCTAGAATAAGAAAATGGCAATGTTGAAAATAATCTTTGAGCTCCTTATGGGTATAGACAATATTATCTGTTGTACATAGTCATGTTAGAATAGACAAAAGCAAGCCCATCCAAAGAACATTGTAGGTATTTAAGTTTAGCTTGGGTCTCTAAAGCAAATGGATCATATTCTGCTGTAGGATACATGCATATGCTATACTCTATAATTATCTTCTATCATCTTTACTCAGATATAATTAGCATTACCATTGGAGCATTTTGTTGGCAGAACCAATAAAAAAAAAAGGGTATAATATTTAAAGGCCAGTAAAATTCTGCACGCTTACTATTGAGAAGAATTATTTTTATTTAACCTAAAAATAAATCTATTTGTTTTGTTATCTTTAAAAATACTTTCTTACTTTCTAAAATTTTCCATAGACTAGTCAAATAAAGCCAAATCTTGTTATATTATTTGCTAAATATAAAGATGTCAATATGAATAGCATTCTCTATTTTGACTTACTAAATTTTCAAGGTATTTTATCTATATTAAGGGTCACTTGAATGTTTACTATTAACATTCCCACCTAACCATGTTTTTCTTTGAGTTAGTGATAACCCTTGTGTTGTGGATCTCTAGAAAAATATGTATATATATATGCATACACATGTACATACACGATTACATCTGAACATGACCTAAATACACCTAAACTCAGTACAGAGGAAAAAGCTTATAAGACTCAGTGTCAAAGTAGGGAATGGAAAAGATGTATCTTCTAGCAATCATGAACGAAGGAATTTTATACAAAGAATGAAGTGCTCACAAACTCTTACAAAAGATGGAGGAACAAAATTCAGGCAAAGTCATCTCCAGCTCTCAGGCTGGCCTTAGAGCTGAGGGAACATCAATGGTGAGAGGTGACTGTAATCCACGAAAATCACTGAGACTACTCTAAAACTATGTATCTGCCAAACCCTTCCATATATCCTGAGGCTTGTAGAAAGAGAATGATAACTTCTTTCTCTCTTTTGTCTTCCAAATGTCTCACTAGTACTTTCTCATTAGGGCATTTGGTTTCCAGACATCCAACCCCTTCGATACAGGAAGTATTTTGAAAGGGGTGGAGACCAAATAGTGAGGAACATCCATGGCAACATGTGTCAGATTCTCAACACCAAACTTGACAAATAGTAAGGAATAAAAACAGTAGTGTGTGATTTTATGTCCTCAGTTCTCTGATGGGTTGAAAAAAAATAAACTGTTTTTTTTGGAGTTTTTGCCTGATCAGCTAATTCTCATTATAAAACAGTTTTGGTCTACTGAAACTTTATACAATAACAATTAACTGTGGAATCAACAGCTTGCAAAATCAGTTTTGATTCTAGGTCTATCACTTAGTTTGAGAGCCACTTTTACTGTATGGTGTTTTCTTTTATCTGCATTTTCATTCTTTCCTGCTATTAATAAGTACATATTTTCTGTGTATATGCTCAATAAATGTTTATGAAACTAAATTACAAACTAATGTTGTGGCCCTTCTACTGAGAGATAAAGGAATCAAACCTGGGGATGACAGAAACCTCAGAATGTCTCATACAAAGCTGGATTAAACACAGAGTTAAATGGGATATTTTTGAGATAATCTGAATAATTCATAATTTGCAACAATTTGCAATATCTCAGTCAAAGTGGCCTTTTTTTTTTGTCTTTCATTTAAGAAGGTCTTATTTCGGCTCTTTCTTTTACTTTGAAGAAAATATCTTCACACCTATGGCTAGAAGAGTCAATTCACACCCATTTTTAATGCAATTTTGAGAAATACATCCTTTGTTTTTCACTTTAAAATCCTTGAATTCAATAGTGTTCATGTTTTTAAGAAGCCTTATTAAAGAAAGAGGAAGTGAAGTTGTTCAGTCGTGTCCAACTCTTTGCGACCCCATGGACTGTAGCTTGCCAGGCTTCTCCATCCATGGAATTTTCCAGGCAAGAATACTGGAGTGGTTTGCCATTTCCTTCTCCAGGGGATCATCCTGACCCAGGAATCGAACCCGGGTCTCCTGGGCTGCAGGGAGACTCTTTACTGAGCCACTAGGGAAGCCTTATTAAATAAATAGTCAAAAAGTTAATAGTGATTTTGATATAAAAAATAGAAAGTGGTTTGCTCCATATCTTACTTCTATCACCCTAACTTGCTTTTATGGCATGTTATGCTATTTATTTTATCTTTTTATGGAAGTTTATTTTTAGTATAGATTATTGAATTTCAGGCAGGTGTATAGATTTGGTTTTTGCTAAGAATGACAAATTATCTTTTGCAACAGAGTTCATCTGTATCTTGCTGTCAAGCGTGGTTATAATAATTATTGATGCAAATAAAGAGGAATTTAGCCTAGAAAATAAAACATAATAACGTTGCAAGCAGTTACATAAATTGAGATAGAAGTCTGAATTGGTAATGTAGCTAAAGCAGTCTTAAAAGAGATATGTTTAAATTGTGTTGATCGTTGGAATTCTCTGGAAAATAAATAACTGCATTCTAATTACCATATCTAAATCAAAATATTTGGGGGTAACTACAGGGTTTACTCATAAAAGTAGATCTTAAATTTTACTTAGAGATGAAAATCAGTCAAGACAGGGAAATTTTTCTAGTTGAACGAGAAATCTTTTGTTAATTACACATAGCATTTAACATAAATCAATGTGAGGCATCAATAAAAGGACCATAAAACAAAGACTTTTTTAATTTTACTATTTTGATCCACCTTATATAAAACAAACTGCAAATGCATTATACTTTATTTGTTAAAAATCTACAGGATGCTTATCATTCAAAGGCAGTGTTTATCATATTCAATTTGTGGGCAGACCTAAGTATTTCTCAAACTGTTGTCAGATTACTACCTGTATCAAAAGCATCTGCTTTGCTAATTTATTGTGTTGACTTTTTGACTCCTTCCTAGACTTATGAAATGAGAATGTGTGGGATATGTACTGAAATTCTGCACTGTCAGCAGACTGACTTTCCTTATCACACTGAAGTTGAGAATTACTGTTCTATAAAAGACTGACTATTTGGTTTCTATCAATTCAGGCATATTTGTAAATCAGCAAGATTTCGTAATAAAAGTGATAATATAAGGTAACTTTCAGACGGAAAAAAAATCCACAAATTATAGACACCTTATGTATTAGATATAAATAGATATAATACTGAAGGGAGAAGAACAAAAGTAAGTAGTACTTATTTATTCATTTATTCAAGAAATATTTATTAACCTCCCACTGAGGGCAGTGTTATAGAAAGTGTTGTTCAGCATTAAAAAGAGTACTATGCTCTTATGACACTTACAGAAAAAATTCAGATAATAAAAAAGGCAGTAAAATGGGAAAGAGAAGAAAATGGAACTGAGTAAGGATCATCAAGACTGTCAGGGAGACAAGGCAGTAGAATTTAAAACAGTGATCAAAGGTGACCATGTTGAGAAAATCTTTGAATCAAAATTTGAAGAAAGTGATGGATTTAGTCATGATGAGCATTCCAAGAAGAAGAAGAAATCCATGCAAAGGCCTTATAGACTATACCTTCTTTATAGATAGCCATATCTTTTTTGATTATCACTCATTTCACCAAAGGAAAATAACTTCTGACATATATTCTCTTGATCAAAGACCCCTTTGATGCTGCTGTAGTTTTTCATTTATGTGAATTTCTTCCTGGAGGATTTCAAATACCAATTAAAGACTGATCTATCTTTCCTAGGAACAGAGCAAGGTTAAGTTATATACTCTTGCTATATACTCTGGAAATCTAAACTGCATTATAAACAGTATAATAGATGCTAACTTAGGGGTTCATTGATGAGAACAGCTGCTGCTGCTGCTAAGTCACTTCAGTCGTGTCTGACTCTGTGCAACCCCATAGACGGCAGCCCACCAGGCTCCCCCGTCCCTGGGATTCTCCAGGCAAGAACACTGGAGTGGGTTGCCATTTCCTTCTCTAACGCAGAAAAGTGAAAAGTGAAAGTGAAGTCGCTCAGTTGTGTCTGACTCTTAGCGACCCCATGGACTGCAGCCCACCAGGCTCCTCTGTCCATGGGATTTTCCAGGCAACAGTACTGGAGTGGGTTGCCATTTCCTTCTTCAATACATGAAAGTGAAAAGTGAAAGTGAAGTTGAGAACAGCAGACATAACTGTGAATTATGCACACAATGTAAATTCTTTATGATTGTCTTGCTCTTCTCTTTTTATATTTTAATATCTCTTCACATAAAGTATAGTTAGATTTTAGTGCATTAAATGTTCATATGATGACAAACCATTTTACCAATGGCCTGAGCAAAAGTAAATAGCCCTTTACCTATGGATGATATTGTGTTAATCAGAACCCATGTAAAGTATATGTTCAAATTCAGTGACAGATTTTTTTTATTTGTGACAAAATCAGATATATAAAGAATATAAGAAGCATAGTAAGATGAAGAAGAAAATAGAAGAAATATGTACCTTGAAAAATAGCATTAGTTTTCACATGTCAATCCTTAAAGTTAGAATTTATTTTATTGACTCTTCATCACTATAATGAAATCAACATGTCTCCCAGGATAGTTTTTCTTAAAGATTTATAGTACTAGTAATATTCTAGTAACTATATGGAACAAACTAATTTAAGTCCATGATGAAACATTTATTCACAATCTTGATTAACAGTATCATCAACTCAGAAAAAGAATGGAAAATCTTTTCATTCTCATTTTTCAAATAAAAAAATTAGTCTCAAAAATTAAATTAAATTGTGATATAATAGTTGATTTTCAAACTGAAGTCTTTCCACTTAACAGCTGCACATTTTATGTTTGCAAACTGATTTTGATTGTGATTTATAGTAAAGGAAATATTTTATCTTGTGGTAATCTGTGGTAGCCAGTCTCCAAGAAGGTACACATTTCCTTCATTTATGAAATTATGACACAACATTAAGTTTCCAATGAAGCCTGAAACAGAATCACTAACTCCTGCCATTTTCACCATCCATAGTTCTTTTCCACATTAAATAGGGATGACTTTTCTAACTGAAAGGAAATGATGAAATTGATGGAGTGTGCAGTCAAAGGTGACTCACAAATGACATCAAGGATTCTATCTTGCTTTTTCTTTTGATCATCATGCTCTGGAGGATCAGCTGTTATGTCAAAAGGAACTGAGGCTTCCTGTGAAAACTACTTGAGTGTGCCATCCTGGAAACAGATCATCCAGTCTGAGTCAAGCCATCATATGGCTCCAACTCTGGCCATCATCTTTAAAAAAAAAAAATTATTGGCTGTGCTGGGCCTCTGTTGCTGCACAGGCTTTTCTCTAGTTGTGGTGAGCAGGGGCTACTCTTTGTTGCAGTGTGTGGGCTTCTTATTGTGGTGATCTCTCTTGTTGTGGAGCACAGGCTGTAGGAGCGAGGGCTTCAGTAGATGCAGTACCTGGGCTCTACAGCACAGGCTCAACAGTTGTGGTGCACGAGCTTACTTGATCCCCAGCATATGGGACCTTCCTGGACCAGGGATGGAAACCGTGTCTCCTGCATTGTCAGGCAGATTCGTTACCACTAAGCCACCAGGGAAGCCACTGACCATCATCCTGATTGAACCTCATGAAAGAATCTGCCACATAAACCATTCCCAAACTCCTGACTGAATGACTCACTGTGAGTGGGTCATTTATTTTATTTTAAGCCACTATTTTGGAGGATAATTTATTATAAAGAAATATATAACTACTATTATCTATTTGCACATATGTAAAAATGTAAATAAAGTAAACATTTCCCCAAATCAATACTTTCCCTTAAAATGTATAATTTATTTTTCAATCCTATTCTCTTATATTAAAATTATTCTGTTTATGACTCCTAAAAAGGCATTATTCCATGGGTTGATCATCATTATCATTACTATTCCACAAAGAGATTCAGTTGAATGAAGCTTCAAGTCTTGTTATAACTAGTTTAATGTTCTTGAACCATTTCCTCAGAGACCTTTTGGGTATTCACTGCTTGCCATTTATATCATTTGTTTATGAAATTGTGACATAAGATTACATTTCCAATGAAGTGCAAAACTAAAAGAAAAAAACAGTTCCTTCCTTAGGAAATATTTTATGTTGAATTGAAATGTAACTTTTAACCACTGGTTCAACTCTTTTTATGGGAATAGCACAGTAGAAAACTATTC
Organism: Bos mutus; assembly: GCF_027580195.1. Lineage (NCBI taxonomy): Eukaryota > Metazoa > Chordata > Mammalia > Artiodactyla > Bovidae > Bos > Bos mutus. The sequence goes on along the minus strand of NC_091642.1, from coordinate 45,538,856 downwards.
AATTTTACATGTCAGTTATGCATGTATTCAGGTCTCCCTGGTGGCTCAGATAGTAAAGAATCTGCCTGCAATGCCGGAGATCTGGGTTCAATCCCTGGGTTGGGAAGTTCCCCTGAAGAAGGGAAGGACTAGCCATTCCAGTATTCTGGCATGGAGAATTCCATGGACAGAGGAGCCTGGAATGTACTTAATTACTCTTCTGCTTTCCTTGAGATGTCTTTACAAGAACTGACTTCAGAAGTCTTCCTTTCCTTGGTCCACATATTTTGGAGTTATCTTTGTTGATTTTCTTTTTTATTTTTTTATGGTGTATCTTAGATGATAAAGATATTCTCTGGTAGCTCGGCTTGAAAGAATCTACCTGCAATGCAGGAGACCCCGGTTCAATTTCTGGATTAGGAAGATCCTGTGAAGAAAGGATAGGATACCCACTCCAGTATTCCTGGGCTTCCCTGGTGGCTCAGATGGTAAAGAATCTGCCTGCAGTGTGGGAGACCTGGATTTGATCCCTGGGTTTGGAAGATCCCCTAGAGAAGGAAATGGCAACCCATTCCAGTACTCTTGCCTGGAAAATCCCATGGGCAGAGGAGCGTGGTAGGCTACAGTCCATGGGGTTGCAAAGAGTCAGACACGACTGAGCGACTTTACTTTATTTTACTTTACAGGAGAAGGAAACAGCTACCCACTCTAGTAATCTTGCCTGGAGAGTTCCATAGACAGTGGAACCTGGCAGGCTACAGTGCACTGAGTTATGAAGAGTTGGACACAACTGAGTGACTTTCACTTCACTTCTTAGATGATAAAAGATTGGCAAAAATCATGCTAGAATTAGAATTTTAATATGAATCCCAATCATATGAATGCCTTCTGAGGCAATTTTCTTCATTATAAAGTGGCTTGAAATGGCAACCCACTCCAGTACTCTTGCCTGGAAAATCCCATGGATGCAGACGCCTGGTAGGCTACAGTCCATGTGGTCACAAAGGGTTGAACACTACGGAGTGACTTCACTTTTCTTTCATGCTGCTGCCTAATATTAAATTATGGCAAATCCGTAATTGTAGCCATACTTTTTTCCCATATTAGAAATCATCATGTACTTTCCTGGTAGTCCAGTGATTAAGAATCTGCCTGCCAACGAAGGGGACAAGGGTTTGATCCTGGTCTGGGAAGATCTTATATGCCTCAGGGCAACTAAGCCTGCGTGCTGCAACTGCTGAAGCCCATGCACCCTAGAGCCTGTGCTCTGCAACAGGAGAAGCCACTTCAGTATGAAACCCAGGCACCACAACAAGAGAGAACTACCTACTTGCTGCAAAAAGAGAAAGCCCTGGTGCAGCAAAGAAGATTCAGCACAGCCAAAATGAATAGATTAACTGAATAATTAATTAAATTAAAAATCAATTATCAATTAATGGTACCCTTTTCGTTTACTTGAACACTATCTTTTTAGCCTAGTTTTACGTTTTTTTGTCAAGCAAGTGACTAGTGTCAATTACAACTCCTGAGCAATGAGAATTTACTATTGTAGAGACAAAATGATATTGTGGTTAAACACTTGCACTCTGATGTCAGACTTCTTGAGTTGAATCCTTAGTCTTCCATCAAGAAGTAGCGTTAAGTGTTGGGGAATTACTTATATGTGTTTTATATGTGTACAATGAGAATAATAATAGCTGCCTCTTGGTATTGTTACAAAGTTTCTACATTTTTTAAAAGCAGTTTGTCATCATCTTTCATCTTAAAAAAGGTCATGGGATTGGTTCCCATTCAAGTGAGATTAAGAAAGAAATATACCAAATGCAGTCTGTCAAATGTAAAGTACATTTGATATTTGGCCTTATCATGTTTCTTGCTCAACTCACCTTATAAAATAGCTAGTAATTACTTAATTTATGTTAATAATAGACACTACTGAATGTTCTATATGTGTTACTTACTTTAAAATTCAATCTTGTAAGAAAATCATTATTCCCATTTTCTAGATAAGGACATTAAAACTTAAAAAATTTAAATCACCTTAAAGATGACTTTTAAAGGACAGTTCAACAAACTCAGTATAATTTGTAAATTGTCTAGATTATCCAGAAGATCAGCTACTGATAACCTGAGACTCAGTTTGAAGATAATGAAAAGTTAACCCAGAACTACTGGGAAAGTCAGAGAAAGCCTGTTCCAGTTCATGCTAGGGATCCTCCCAGCTCTTGGTCTGGAACCCCTGCATTTTCTAGGTAAACCTAGGGTGGTTAAAAAATCTCTTCTCTATTTATCTTCAGTGATATCACTTCAAAATACTTGGGGTGAAGAAGCAGAATAAATTTTGAAAGAAATAAAAAAAGGAAATCTTGTTGAAAAATGCAGGTCAGATTATCCAGATAATCTTATTGAAAAAAAATTACACATTAATAAGAAACTTTCAGATTAAAATATTATTAGGTTGTGTATCTGAATGATGGACTACTGTGGTTACTTACTATTCTCAGAGAGACCATTTGCTTTTTATTTATAGAAACTTGGCCATCATCCCTTTTTGGAATTTACTGAATTCATTCCCCCTTCGAGTGTCAGCCTGCATCCAGTAATTGATCCATGTGGGAATACAAATACTTGAGTCTTTTCCCAATTTGGGACAGCTTTGAAGGGTTATTCCATCTTAACAATTATCCATCTGTAGCATTAGTTCAGACTTTCCACAGATACCCTCTCACTGCTTTACTTATCCTCTGCCCACTCTTTCCTTCATTTCCTTTCTGCAGATGTTAATCATAAGACATTGCTAATAGATCTTTGGCATGCTAATCATATCAGAATTCATTTCCCAGAGATCCCAAGCTGACTAGAGCATGGTTATTAGTAAAGTATATTTTCTCTCTAAGCAAACCTTTCACCAAACAAGTTTTATTATCAAATATTTTACAGGCCATGAGCTAAGTGGTATAGATTTGGAGCAGTACTTCACTGAAATACTTTATTTTGTTGTTTCATTTTGATTTTCAGTGTTTTTTTTGTTTTTTTGTTTTTTAACATGTTAAACTAGCTTAATTGACTTAGAGCATTAGACTTAAAGGAGTTTAATGCTTCTTTAACTTCTTGGTACACTGAAGGCTGTTTCTGCTTCTAATTTTTGCAAATTCCAGATAATCTTTCTTCATAAATTGTTTTCTTGATAATTTCTAACTTTGGATTTCAGCCACCCGTAACAGAGAGTTTTGAAATATATATCATGTTTGTATAATAGAGAGATTTGGAAAGACAATATTAATATCTATCTCCTATAGAAAATTTAGATATTACAAATCCAATTTAGTTTATATTTCTTTTTATTTGGAATTTCAATTATATATAAATCTAAGCCTTTTGGCAGAGGCTAAAATTCATTTCTTGCTTTTGAATTTATGTTTAGCTTTAAAAAAATCCCTTGTGATCTGATCTTTCCTAATTCTTAACAACTTATTCCCACTGTTATAAATACCAAGCCACCATAAGAAGAAGAATTTGCTTTCTGCTCATTTTTTAAAATTTCATGTTAAGAAGAAACAGAATTGGATTTTAATGACTCAACATAAGCAGAAGGCAAAGGCACAATCTTCTAATCTTGTAATATGAAGGCTAATTATGTGGAAGGTGATGGCCAGATGTCCCCTCTTCCCGTTAGGCACAGAACAAGGATAAGGAAGCTTAAGCCTAACATGAGGGATTCAGAAAATCACACTCAGAAAATCATTAAGCATCTAGGCTATTCTCAGAGATGACTGCACTGAAACTTCACAGAAAGAGGAAAAAACAATCCTTTGCTGCAAACCCTTATTTAAATGAAATCCTACATTCAAGGCAAGACAAATGAAAAAGAATTGACATATAGAAAAATGTGTGTGGATTGCCGAGTAGAAGGGCTACTGAATTTTTCTAAGTATTGTTCATAATATATTACACTGGTTCAAATTTTAATGAATCATGATTGTTGCATTACTATTTATTCAATTTTATACTAGGGAAAGGAATAGAAGTACTTCGGATTTTTCTGACACTTGTAATGTAATGTTCAATTTCAGTGCTTATTTGAAAATAAAATAATGGAGTCTAAATTACCTTCTGGATATAAAGCAAAAGAGACTATTTTCTAGACACTGTATGAGAGGGCTTCCCTGGTTGTCCAGTGTTTAAGAATCCACCTTGCAATGAAAGGGACACCGGTTCTCACCCTGGTCTGGGAATATCCCGCAAGGAGTGGACCAAGTCCATACTGCACAACTACTGAGATGCAGCTCTAGAGCCCACGAGCTGCAATTACTGAGTCCACTTGGTGCAGTGACTGAAACCCTGCACCTAGAGCCTGTGCTCCACAAGAGAAGCCACTACAATAAGACGACCACAATAAAAAGTAGCCCCTGCTTGCCGCAACTAGAGAAAGCCTATGTGCAGTAATGAAAACCCACTACAGCCAAAAAATAAAATAAATAAATAAGTCTTCTAAAAAAGAAACCATATGAAAAAATATTGCCAGAAACGATGATGAAAGGAAGTATATAACACCTAAAGGGTTAAAATCAATGATGAACAATGAGTTTGTTTCAATACATAATCAATACAAAACACTCAGTAGAAAAATTGGCAATAAAAAAGGTAAATTACTTGACAGATTGGTAAATTTATAGGTAATATTAAAATGTACTTGGGAGAAAATATTTGCAAACAAAGTGACCAATGAGGGATTGCTATTGTTCAGTCACTAAGTCATGTCCGACTCTTTGCAACCCATGGACTGCAGCATACCATGCTCCCCTGTCCTTCACTGTTTCCTGGAGTTTGCTCAAATCCATGCCCATTGAGTCAGTGATGCTATATAACTGTTTGATCTTCTGCTGTCCTTTTGCCTTTGTACTTTCTCCTTTTGCCTTCAGTCTTTACTAACATCGGTGTTTTTTTGAACTAGTCAACTTTTTTCATTAGGTGGCCAAAGTATTGGAGTTTCAGCATCAGTCCTTCCAATGAATATTCAGAGTCAATTTCCTTTAGGATTGACTGGTTTGAGCTCCTTGCTGTCCAAGGGATTCTCAAGAGTCTTCTCCAGCAGCACAATTTGAAAGCAAAAATTCTTCAGTGCCCAGCCTTCTTTATGGTCCTAGTCTCATATCCATCTTTGACTATATGAACCTTTGTCAGCAAAGCAATGTTTCTGTTAATGAACGTTTAGTCTCCAAGATATTCAAGCAGCTCAATATCAAGAAAAAAAAAAAAATCAAAGAATGGGTGAAGACCTAAATAGACATTTCTCCAAAGAAGATGGCCCCAAAGCAAAAAATACATAAAAATATGTTCAGCATCACTAATATTGTTGTTGTTCTTCAATCACCAAGTTGTGTCTGACTCCAAGACCCCATGGACTGCAGCATGCCAGGCTTCCCCGTCCCTCTCCATCTCCTGGAGTTTGCCCAAGTTCATGTCCATTGAGTCAATGATGGCATCCAACCATCTGAACATCTGTTGCCCTCTTCTTCAGCCTTCAAGCTTTCCCAGCACCAGTGTCTTTTCTAATGAGTTGGCTTTTCGCATCAGGTGGCCAAAGTATTGGAGCTTCAACTTCAGCATCAGTCCTTCCAAAGAGTATTCAGGGTTGATTTCCTTTAGGATTGACTGGTTTGATATCCTTGCAGTCCAAGGGACTCTCAAGAGTCTTCTCCAACACTACAGTTCAAAAACAACAGTCTGCCTTCTTTATCATCCAGCTGTCACATCTGTACATGACTACTGCAAAGATCATAGCCTTAACTATATGGACCTTTGTTTGGAAATGTGATGTGTTTGATTTTTAACACACTGTCTAGGTTTGTCAAGTTTTTATGTCAAGAAGCAATTGTCTCCTAATTTCAAGCCTGCAGTTGCCATCCACAGTGATTTTAGATACCAAGAAAAGGAAATCTGTCACTGCTTCCACCTTTTCCTCTTCCATTTGCCATGAAGTGATGGGACCAGATGCCATGATCTTATTTTTTTTAAATATTCAGTTCTAAGCTGGCTTTTTCACTCTCTTCCTTCATCTTCATCAAGAGGCTCTTCAGTTCCTCTTTGCTTTCTGCTGTAAGGGTGGTGTCATCTGAATATCCAAAGTTATTGGTATTTCTCGCAGCAGTCTTGATTCCAGCTTGTAATTCATCCAGCCTGACATTTCTCATGATATACTCAGTATATAAATTAAGTAAACATGATGACAACATATGGCCTTGACATACTGCTGCAAGGAGATCAAACCAGTCGATCTTAAAGGAAATCAGTCCTGAATATACATGGGAAAGACTGATACTGAATCTGAAGCTCCAATACTTCGGCCACCTGATTCAAAGAACTGCTGCTAAGTCACTTCAGTCGTGTCCGACTCTGTGCAACCCCATAGATGGCAGCCCACCAGGCTCCCCCGTCCCTGGGATTCTCCATGCAAGAACACTGCTGTGGTTTGCCATTTCCTTCTCCAATGTATGAAAGTGAAAAGTGAAAGTGAAGTCACTCATTCATATCTGACTCTTAGAGACCCCATGGACTGTAGCCTACCAGGTTCCTCCATCCACGGGATTTTCCAAGCAAGAATATTGGAGTGGGGTGCCATTGCCTTCTCTGCAAAGAACTGACTCATTGGAAAAGACCCTGATGCTGGGAAAGATTAAAGGCAGGAGGAGAAGAGGACGATAGAGGATGAGATGGTTGGATGGCATCACTGACTCAATGGACATGAATTTGAGCAAGCTCCAGGAGTTGGTGATGGGCATGGAAGCATGGCATGCTTCCGTCTATTGGGTCTCAAAGAGTCAGACACTACTGAGCAACTGAACTGAACTGATCTTAAAACATGTGGCTTCAATGGTCATTTTCAGCTAAGAAAAATAAGAAGGAGGTGTGGAGATTTGGAGCATAGGATATTTATATTGCCCAAGCTTAGAGATGGTGTATCTTCCTATTTTATCAAAGCATGTCTATGATGCAGCAGCAGTAGCTCCCCTGAGGGTTTGCATAAATTCAATTGTAAAAGCTTCATTCCAGAACTACTGAATCAAAGTCTGCATTTTAATATGATCCCAGTAATAATAGAAGCACGCCGGCTGCAACGGACCGCACAGAAGCGTGGCCAAGAGGAGCTACCCCACGTCTGAAGTCAGGGGCCACAGCCGAGAGTGCCAGGCTGTGACAGCACAGGAGCTACCCCACATCCGAGGTCAGGAGCAGCGGCCAGGAGGAGCTACCCCACGTCCAAGGCCAGGGGCGGCTGCCAAGAGGAGGAACTCCACGTCCAAGGAGCGGTGGCTGCATGGGCACAAGAGGGCTGAGAGGAGCTACTCGCTATTCAAGGTCAGGAGGGGTGGCTGTGAGGAGATACCCCTTGTCTAAGGTAAGGAGCAGTGGCTGCACTTTGCTGGAACAGCCGTGAAGAGATACCCCACGTCCAAGGTAAGAGAAACCCAAGTAAGACAGCAGGTGTTGCAAGAGGGCATCAAAGGGCAGACACACTGAAACCATAATCACAGAAAACTAGTCAATCTAATTGCACAGACCACAGCCTTGTCTAAATCACTGAAACTAGGCCATGCCGTGTGGGGCCACCCAAGACGGGCCAGTCATGGTGGAGAGGTCTGACAGAATGTGGTCCACTGGAGAAGGGAATGGCAAACCACTTCAGGATTCTTGCCTTGAGAACCCCATGAACAGTATGAAAAGGCAAAAAGATAGGACACTGAAAGAGGAACTCCCCAAGTTGGTAGGTACCCAATATGCTACTGGAGATCAGTGGAGAAATAACTCAGAAAGAATGAAGGGATGGAGCCAAAACAAAAACAATACACAATTGTGGATGTGACTGGTGATAGAGGCAAGGTCTGATGCTGTAAGAACAATAATGCATAGAAACCTGGAATGTTAGGTCCATGAATCAAGGCAAATTGGAAGTGGTCAAATAGGAGATGGCAAGAGTGAACGTTGACATTCTAGGAATCAGCGAACTAAAATGGACTGGAATGGGTGACTTTAACTCAGATGACCATTATATCTACTACTGCGGGCAGGAATCCCTCAGAAGAAATGGAGTAGCCATCATGGTCAACAAAAGAGTCTGAAATGCAGTACTTGGATGCAATCTCAAAAACGACAGAATGATCTCTGTTTGTTTCCAAGGCAAACCATTCAATATCACAATAATCCAAATCTATGCCCCAAACAGTAATGCTGAAGAAGCTGAAGTTGAATGGTTCTATGAAGACCTACAAGACCTTTTAGAACTAACACCCAGAAAAAGATGTCCTTTTCATTATAGAGCACTGGAATGCAAAAGTAAGAAGTCAAGAAACACCTGGAGTAACAGGCAAATTTGTCCTTGGAATACAGAATGAAGCAGGGAAAATACAGTTTTGCCAAGAGAATTCACTGGTCATAGCAAACACCCTCTTCCAACAACACAAGAGAAGACTTTACATATGGACATCACCAGATGGTCAACACCAAAATCGGATGATTCTATTCTTTGCAGCCAAAGATGGAGAAGCTCTATACAGTCAGCAAAAACAAGACTGGGAGCTGACTGTGGCTGAGATCATGAACTCCTTATTGCCAAATTGAGACTTAAATTGAAGAAAGTAGGGAAAATCACTAGACCATTCAGATGTTACCTAAATGAAATCCCTTATGATTATACAGTAGAAATGAGAAATAGATTTAAGGGACTAGAACTGATAGATAGAATGCCTGATGAACTATGGATGGAGGTTCGTGACATTGTACAGGAGACAGGGATCAAGACCATCCCCATGGAAAAGAAATACAAAAAAGCAAAATGGCTGTCTGAGGAGGCCTTAAAAAAGCTGTGAAAAAAAGAGAAGCAAAAAGCAAAGGACAAAAGGAAAGATATAAGCATCTGAATGCAGAGTTCCAAAGAATATCAAGGAGAAATAAGAAAACCTTCCTCAGTGATCAATGCAAAGAAATAGAGGAAAACAACAGAATGGGAAAGATTAGAGATCTCTTCAAGAAAATTAGAGATACCAAGGGAATATTTCATGCAAAGATGGGCTCAATAAAGGACAGAAAGGGTATGGACCTAACAGAAGCAGAAGATATTAAGAAGAGGTGACAAGAATACACAGAAGAACTGTACAAAAAAGATCTTCATGACCCAGATAATCACGATGGTGTGATCACTCACCTAGAGCCTGACATCCTGGAATGTGAAGTCAAGTGGGCCTTAGATAGCGTCACTATGAACAAAGCTAGTGGAGGTGATAGAATTCCAGTTGAGCTATGCCAAATCCTGAAAGATGATGCTGTGAAAGTGCTGCACTCAATATGCCAGCAAATTTGGAAAACTCAGCAGTGGCCACAGGACTGGAAAAGGTCAGTTTTCATTCCAATCCCAAAGAAAGGCAATGCCAAAGAATGCTCAAACTACCACACAATTGCACTCATCTCACACGCTAGTAAAGTAATGCTCAAAATTCTCCAAGCCAGGCTTCAGCAATATGTGAACCGTGAACTTCCAGATGTTCAAGCTGGTTTTAGAAAAGGCAGAGGAACCAGAGATCAAATTGCCAACATCCGCTGGATCATAGAAAAAGCAAGAGAGTTCCAGAAAAACATCTATTTTTGCTTGATTGACTATGCCAAAGACTTTGACTGTGTGGATCACAATAAACTGTAGAAAATTCTGAAAGAGATGGGAATACCAGACCACCTGATCTGCCTCTTGAGAAATTTATATGCAGGTCAGGAAGCAACAGTTAGAAGTGGACATGGAACAACAGAATGGTTCCAAATAGGAAAAGGTGTACATCAAGGCTGTATATTGTCACCCTGCTTATTTAACTTATATGCAGAGTACATCATGAGAAATGCTGGGCTGGAATATGCACAGCTGGAATCAAGATTGCCGGGAGAAATATCAATAACATCAGATATGCAGATGACACCCCCCTTATGGCAGAAAGTGGAGAGGAACTAAAAAACCTCTTGATGAAAGTGAAAGATGCGAGTGAAAAAGTTGGCTTAAAACTCAACATTCAAAAAACTAAGATCATGGCATCTGGTCCCATCACTTCATGGGAAATAGATGGGGAAACAGTGGAAACAGTGTCAGACTTTATTTTTCTGGGCTCCAAAATCACTGCAGATGGTGATTGCAGCCATGAAATTAAAAGATGCTTACTCTTTGGAAGGAAAATTATGACCAACCTAGATAGCATATTCAAAAGCAGAGACATTACTTTGTCCACAAACATCTGTCTAGTCAAGGCTATGGTTTTCCAGTGGTCATGTATGGATGTGAGAATTGGACTATAAAGAAAGCTGAACACAGAAGAATTGATGTTTTGACATGTGGTATTGGAGAAGACTCTTGAGAGTCCCTTGGACTGCAAGGAGATCCAACCAGTCCATTCTAAAGGAGATCAGTCCTGGGTGTTCTTTGGAAGGAATGATGCTAAAGCTGAAACTCCAGTACTTTGGCCACCTCCTGCGAAGAGTTGACTCATTGGAAAAGACTCTGATGCTGGGAGGGATTTGGGGCAGGAGGAGAAGGGGATGACAGAGGATGAGATGGCTGGATGGCATCACTGACTCGATGGACGTGAAGGTGAGTGAACTCCAGGAGTTGGTGATGGACAGGGAGGCCTGGCATACTGCAATTCATGGGGTCACAAACAGTCACACATGACTTAGTGACTGAACTGAACTGAACTGAACTGCAAGTTTGCTTACTTTGAACATTTAAAGAAAACTCTTGTAACAATCATGGTTCATTTATTAGTTAACATACTCATATATTGTGGATATTCTTAATCAAAGGCTAGGATAATTCTAATTTTGAATGTAAATTGCATGAGCCATTTGTTTGTATAATAAAATTTAGTGAATTGATTGTTGGTCAAACTAAATATTTTATATAACTGCCTGGCTATTTTTGTAAGTGGTTATCCCACCAACTTGGCCATGTGAAAGAAAAACCAATGATCAATAAGTTTAGAAAATTCAAACTATAAGGACTACTCTATTTCAGTGCCCCACTTCACCCACAATTTTATAAGGAATTCAGCTTCAAATTAGAATTGCCATTAATTTCTAAAATAATTTTATTTGCACATGTTGACATCTGAAAAATATCTTATAAAAAATAAATAAAAGTGATTTCCCATAGAGCAAAAGGGTGAACACCATTCTTTTCTGGTCCATTTTAAATGTGTCACCATTTCTTGGAAATAATAAGGTAGTAAAACTTTACTACAGTAAGGATGTAAAGGGTATCCTATCGAAGGCTTTTCACCCACCCCCCACCTTTGTATTGTGGTAGTTATTTGGAATTATTAGGAAAGACTCATTTTAGGATAAAGAGCATATATGTGTATATGAATCAGCCAATAAGTGCTTTTTATTGTAAATATCCTTTCCTCATCCCAGGTTTTATGACAACGTAAGACAGTATACTTGTAAACATAAATATTCAATTCCATCATGATATCTGGGTCTCTGAAAAGCTTTCTTTATAATAGAAGATATATTTCAGTGGTAAAGCTTGTATGTTTACAAAGCATTTCATCAGCAATGACAGGAAAATGGAATAGAAAATTTCTAGATGAAACTTGCATATTAAGAGTGTGATTGCATTCAAAATGATGAAGCTGACAGTGTGTAAGAAGTTATTCACCAACAATGAAATTATATTATCTATCAGCAAAGAAGAGAAACTGACAAATCTGAAATGAATTGATGCATAATTCTTGGCCTCCTAGGAAAACACAAGTTACCTGGGAAAAAAACAGTAGCTATATATTTAATTCAATATTAAATAATGGAATGAAAACTTGTGAAAAGAGACTGCAGTTTTTGTTCAAAAGAATCAGTTCTACTAAAGCAGATTAGACACACAAAGAAAACTGAGGCAGTCATATTTTTCAAAAAAGACCAAGAAGCCACTGAAAACATGCAGAAAATGACCCTAACCACCCCCGTCAGTTGTGTAAGTGAAGTCGTTCAGTCGTGTCTGACTCTTTGGAACCCCATGGACCTCCTACCATGGAGTCTGGTAGGAGGAGCCTACCAGACTCCCCCTTCATTGGAATTTTCAGGCAAGAGTACTGGAGTGGGTGGCCATTTCCTCCTCCAGGAGATCTTCCCAACCCAGGGATTGAACCTGGGTCTCCTGCATTGCAGGCAGACGGTTTACCGTCTGAGCCACTAGGGAAGCCCTCAGATATTTAGTATAGAGAAAATCAAAATAGAGGACTTGCAGGATATGTTCTATGGGCAAATGTTACAAAAAATAAAGCCAAGAATATACATCTGGAAAAATTAAGTTTTAAAATTTAAATTTACTTTGAAACATAAACCATGCATACTCTTCTTAGAGAGCTTTCCCAGGGCTAAGACTTGTTTCTCAGTGAACTCAGGAGAGGTAAGCAAAAGAGATTCAAGCAGCTGAGAATCTTGTCTTAAGCTTCAATTGTAAGTAAAGGTTTCTTGACTCAGGATGTGTGTGTGTGTGTGTGTGTGTGTGTGTGTGTTAGTGGCTCAGTTGTGTCCAAATCTTTGGGACCCCATAAACTGCAGCTCACCAGGCTCCTTTTAACAGTGCCTTTGTTTGAGCATACTGATTAGAAGGTTATCTAGTGAAATAAGACATTTAGAAAAGCCTGTTTTGCCAATGTTTCCAGAGTGATAAAGAGATCAAAGTGGTACAGATCTCATTGGAAATTCTATTCACTTATAACTGCTATTCTGCTTTAATCATCTTGTCCTTAAGGGCAGAGGGGTCAAGTGAGTTTCTGAAAATTTGGTACTTAGCTAAAGGTGCAAACTTATGCTAAAGTTAATTTTTTTCCTTTGAATAATTAAATCTCCCTTTTTCATACCAGGAGGTTTTTATCTCTGATATGCTCAAGAGTGATAATTTTTCAGTTAATTAAAAAGTTAATCTAGAAAATCACAACTCTCAATACATAAATACATATTTTATTTTAAATTTAAACAAACACAGATATACACAAATACAAAAATACTATTTGATGTGCTGCTAAGGCCAGTCTAGGGCTGTCAAGTCCCCAGTTGGAATGCTACATGATTTTACATTACCTAGTGTCGCTCATCACTTATAAATTAAGTTTTTAAAATAGAGTAAGAAACAAAAGATTATTGCAAAGCAATCTGAGGGGGAAAAAAATCATCTAGAATTTTGTTTGTCTCCAACCTCTAATATTTTACAACAAAATCAGCCATACTTCAGTCAATAGATTTTTTTTCTATTTGTCTTTATTGAGTAAGCTCAAAACATTGCATTAAGTTTTCATAAAACAACTCTTTCCAGTGTTACATGTGTGTGATTTGCACAAAACAATCAAATTACATAATTTCAAATAGTTTGTAAAACTGGCTTAGTGACCAAGATAGTTTGAATATTCATTAGTAAACATTAGCTTACCTCTCCCTCCTACTGTGAACATAGCCTGCTTCTATATTCCATTGAGACTGGGCTTGGCTATAGGACATGATTTGGTCAATGAGATGTTAGTGGATGTGATTTCAGTATAGGCTTGACATACGCTGGCTCTCTTGTCCTTCTGTCATCACATCGAGAATAACATGCCATGTGTAGCTGCTTCTGCCAGAAAAATGAGAAAAGATTTGAGTAGAGCCACCCTTATGAACCCACAAATGCATAAAGTGTATAAGAAATACTACTGCTGTATACCACTGAGTTTTGAGGAATTTGTCAGCACTAGTAAGTGGAAAGTAGAGAAATAAACTCAAATGACTATAAGGAAGCATTCTATTCAGCTTGTTAAGGTATATATATATATATATATGCTTTAACAAGCTGAATATATATATTAATTTGGACTTCCCTGGTGGCTCAGACAGTAAAAAATCTGCCTGCAATGCAAAAGACCTCCATCCAATCCCTGGGTCTGGAAGATCCCCTGGAGAAGGGAATGGCTACCCACCCCAGTGTTCTTGCCTGGAGAAATCCATGGACAGAGAAGCCTGGAGGGCTTCAGTCCACAGAGTGGCAAAAAGTTGGAAAAAAACTGAGAGACTAAGCATACCTGCAAGCACATCATGGAATTAAAAAAAAAAAAAGAAACTAAGAGAAATTTATTTCTATTTATCTCAGGCCTTTGTATCCTTTGCTTGCATAACTCTTCTGCTGCTGCTGCTGCTGCTGCTGCTAAGTCGCTTCAGTCATGTCCAACTCTGTGCGACCCCATAGACGGCAGCCCACCAGGCCCCGAAGTCCCTGGGATTCTCTAGGCAAGAACACTGGAGTGGGTTGCCATTTCCTCCTCCAATGCATGAAAGTGAAAAGTGAAAGTGAAGTCGCTCAGTCGTGTCTGACTCTTAGCGACCCCATGGACTGCGGCCCACCAGGCTCCTCCGTCCATGGGATTTTCCAAGCAAGAGTACTGGAGTGGGGTGCCATATAACTCTTCTAATAAAAAGTAATTTGGCCAGACGTGTTTACCATCATAGTGGGTCTTTAGATTGGGTCTAAAGTGTGGCTCAGCTGGTAAAGAATCCTCCTGCAATGCTGGAGACCTGGGTTGGGAAGATCCCCTGGAGAAGGGAAAGGCTACCCACTCCAGTATTCTGGCCTGGAGAATTCCATGGACTGTATAGTCCATGGGGTCACAAAGAATCCTACATGACTAAGAGACTTTCACTTTCACTTTCAAAAATACAGGACACACATATGAGGATACAATGTTATTTGAAAGTTAATGAAAAAAAAAACACTTTAATTTTTTTTTTTTTTTTTGCTATAGCCGTTATTTTAAAGTCTGTCACTGGAGTTGCCTTCTCAAAATCCTAGGGAGCTTGGGATCTTTTTGAAAATAGCCACATAATCTTTCTCTGTAAAATTTTTATAAAAGTATGTGTGAAGAGATGCAAGAACTCAGATATTGTAGGATATTATTTTAGCCTTGAGACAACACGGCATATCCATAAAAAGTCACAGTTTTTTTTTTCTATAGTTCATCTAATGTGATATTAAGACACCATTGCCCATTTTGCTTTTTCTATGGATAAGTACTAGAAAGATATAAATATATATTAATTATGACCAAATATTAACATTCATTCAATATGCTTATGATTCATATTAAAGTAATGTATTCATTTAGTTATGGCCCTTTTGTTCAATTTAAAGACAATTTTAAAGAACAATATTTTAAGGAAAATTGGAAGTCTTCATGTTTTTCTGTCTCAAATATAAATGTCAAATATGTAAGAAAATACAAAATTCAGGATATTGACCTGAAACCAACTGCCAAATATTTCTCTAGAAATAACAGATTTACTTGGGATCAACAGAGAATTGTGATTTGGGGTCTGCAACCATGAAGAGGCATGTTCTCTATGTAAGAACATGCAAGTTCTCACATAGAGGGGTAAAGGAAGTTAAGAGGGACTTAGCAAACACAGAGTCCATGCCTTTTTGTTGGATGAGTCCTTGCCAGGAAAGGACTGTCTTTTTCCTACTGAGCACTGTTATCCTCACAGGGCATAGGATCCCCTTCTTGTCTCTCAATTATATTTAATTGAGACTTCTGTTTATTACATTAAATTTCCCCTTTCTGATCAAGGTCTTTCTCTGAAGTGTCACTGGTCAACAGGAATGTCAATGTCAGGAAAGACCTTTCCTGAATGTAGTGTCTCACATAGGAAGGAAACCTATTAAGGCCACATTTGAAAAATAAGGAGGGGTAAGAGGGAAAACTCTCAGGTCCTCTTTATCTAAAGTTCATCTGTTATTAAGATCCCAGACACTAAAGACAGTCTGAATTGTTATGTCATCAGCAAAGTTTTGGCGACAAACTTCCAACAGCCTATTTGGGATATATTGGGAGAGCTGTCTTATCAAATGTCATCTGCTTCAACTCTGGGAAATCTTTACTTTCAGGTCACCGGATAATGGACAAGTCCAGTCAGGGTTCTGTGCTTTCCTCAGGTGTGCCATGTAAATACAAGAGTCTATCCCTTGGAGTTTAACGTCACAAGGATTGATTAGCAGTACCCAAGAGGAGCATTTCTAGTGAGGTTAAAGAGAGTTCCTCTGGAGGTATTATTATTTTTTTTTTTAACTAGAAAAAACCTCCAAGTTGCAAACTGTGATGATTAAGGTCTTCATCTCTTGAGAGCATACAACAGAAAGGTTACTCTATGAAAGCAAAGTTATTTTTAATAGAAGCAATTAGACTTTTGCAATATTGGAGTATCTCACCTTTATCACCTGTGGGTCAGAAGAAGCAGGAACCAAATACATTGGGCATCCTGTGATTATCGCAAAGGGTGAAAGTTCATGAGTTCCAAAAAGGGTGGATCTGAGATTAAGAAGGACCAGCAGCAATAATTCTGGTGGTGGCTCATCAGTAAAGAATCCACATGCAATGCACAAGATGTGAGTTTGACCCTTGGGTCAGGAAGATCCTCTAGGGAAGGAAATTGCAGCTCACTCCAGTATTCTTGCTGGAAAATCCCATGAATGGAGGAGCCTGAAGGACTACAGTCCATGGGGTCACAAAACAGTAAGACACAACTAAACAACAGCACATTTTGCCAGTTGAGTGTTAATAACTGAGACCAAATGATTGAGTCTTACTGTGTCTGAGTAAATCAGAGGATTGAGGTTGGTAAACACAATGAAAGTATTGTAAAACGGCAAGACTTCTCAGTAAAACAGGATCCTCAATCACGGTACAGTTTGAGAAGACTTCCCCAGTTAGAGAAAATCTTTTCCAAAACAACTTTAGCTACAAAGGATACAGTAGCCTGGCTACAAAGGAAGGCTTCAGTCCAGTGTGAAAATATACACACCATGACTAAAATATATTTATATGCTTAGATGTAGGAAGTTGTAAGGAATTTATTTGCTAGACCTCTAAAGGTTCATTAGGCAAGTATCTTGTTAGAGCTTTTTAGCAACTATTCCGTTTTCATCTTCAATTTCATCATATTCTTTAAACTTCATTAAGAGTGTTTTATCAATTGAATATACAACATTGGTTTATTCTACCTTATATTGGGAATATATTCCTTGCTGCTGCTGCTAAGTCACTTCAGTCGTGTCCAACTCTGTGCGACCCCAGAGACTGCAGCCCGCGAGGCTCCCCTGTCCCTGGGATTTTCCAGGCAAGAACACTGGAGTGGGTTGCCATTTCCTTCTCCCGTGCCTGAAAGGGAAAAGTGGAAGTGAAGTCATTCAGTCGTGTCCGACTCTTAGCCACCCCATGGACTGCAGCTTACCAGGCTCCTCTGTCCATGGGATTTTCCAGGCAAGAGTACTGGAGTCGGGTGCCATTGCCTTCTCTGAATATATTCCTTAGGCAACTTATTTTTCTTTCTTTAAAAGCACAGGTATCGTTGTACATGAAATGGCAAGTGGTATCCTAACAATACTTTATTGTTCTTTGTTTTCTGACAGATGAACTAAAACTATATCTTTGTGGAGAATATCTCATCAATATTCAAGAGATCAGATCAGTTGCTCAGTCATGTCTGACTCTTTGCGACCTCATGAATCGAAGCACACCAGGCCTCCCTGTCCATCACCAACTCCTGGAGTTCACTCAAACTCACATCCATCAAGTCAGTGAGGCCATCCAGCCATCTCATCCTCTGTTGTCTCCTTCTCCTCTTGCCCCCAATCCCTCCCAGCATCAGAGTCTTTTCCAATGAGTCAACTCTTCGCATGAGGTGGCCAAAGTACTGGAGTTTCAGCTTTAGCATAATTCCTTCCAAAGAAATCCCAGGGCTGATCTCCTTTAGAATGGACTGGTTGGATCTCCTTGCAGTCCAAGGGACTCTCAAGAGTCTTCTCCAACACCACAGTTCAAAAGCATCAATTCTTTGGCACTCAGCTTTTGTCACAGTCCAACTCTCACATCCATACATGACCACAGGAAAAACCATAGCCTTGACTAGACGAACCTTTGTTGGCAAAGTAATGTCTCTGCTTTTGAATATGCTATCTAGGTTGGTCATAACTTTCCTTCCAAGGAGTAAACGTCTTTTAATTTCATGGCTGCAATCACGATGTGCAGTGATTTTGGGGCCCAAAAAAATAAAGTCTGACACTGTTTCCACTCTTTCCCCATATATTTCCCATGAAGTGATGGGACCACATGCCATGATCTTCATTTTCTGAATGTTGAGCTTTAAACCAACTTTTTCACTTATCACTTTCACTTTCATCAAGAGGCTTTTTAGTTCCTCTTCACTTTCTGCCATAAGGGTGGTGTCATCTGCATATCTGAGGTTATTGATATTTCTCCAGGCAATCTTGATTCCAGCTTGTGCTTCTTCCAGTCCAGCATTTCTCATGACGTACTCTGCATATAGATTAAATAAACAGGGTGACAATATAGAGCCTTGACGTACTCCTTTTTCTATTTGGAACCAGTCTGTTGTTCCATGTCCAGTTGTAACTGTTGCTTCCTGACCTGCATATAGGTTTCTCAAGAGGCAGGTCAGGTGGTCTGGTATTCCCAACTCTTTCAGAATTTTCCAGAGTTTATTGTGATCCACACAGTCAAAGTCTTTGGCATAGTCAATAAAGTAGAAATAGATGTTTTTCTGGAACTCTCTTGCTTTTTCTATGATCCAGCGGATGTTGGCAATTTGATCTCTGGTTCCTCTGCCTTTTCTAAAACCAGCTTGAACATCTGGAAGTTCACGGTTCACATATTGCTGAAGCCTGGCTTGGAGAATTTTGAGCATTACTTTACTAGCGTGTGAGATGAGTGCAATTGTGTGGTAGTTTGAGCATTCTTTGGCATTGCCTTTCTTTGGGATTGGAATGAAAAACTGACCTTTTCCAGTCCTGTGGCCACTGCTGAGTTTTCCAAATTTGCTGGCATATTGAGTGCAGCACTTGCACAGCATCATCTTTCAGGATTTGGCATAGCTCAACTGGAATTCCATCACCTCTACTAGCTTTGTTCGTAGTGATTCTTTATAAGGCCCACTTGACTTCACATTCCAGAATGTCTGGCTCTAGGTGAGTGGTCACACCATCGTGATTATCTGGGTCATGAAGATCTTTTTTGTACAGTTCTTCTGTGTATTCTTGCCACCTCTTTTTAATATCTTCTGCTTCT
This sequence comes from Bos mutus, assembly GCF_027580195.1. NCBI lineage: Eukaryota > Metazoa > Chordata > Mammalia > Artiodactyla > Bovidae > Bos > Bos mutus. The sequence goes on along the minus strand of NC_091642.1, from coordinate 45,519,738 downwards.
GTTAGGTCCATACAATTTCTGTCCTTTATCGAGCCCATTTTTGCATGAAATGTTCCCTTGGTATCTCTGATTTTCTTGAAGAGATCTCTAGTCTTTCCCATTCTGTTGTTTTCCTCTATTTCTTTGCATTGATCACTGAGGAAGGCTTTCTTATTTCTTCTTGCTATTCTTTGGAACTCTTTATTCAGATGTTTATATCTTTTCTTTTCTCCTTTGCTTTTTGCTTCTCTTCTTTTCATAGCTATTTGTAAGGCCTTCCCAGACAGCCATTTTGCTTTTTTGTATTTCTTTTCCATGGGGATGGTCTTGATCCCTGTCTCCTGTACAATGTAATGAACCTCATTCCATAGTTCATCAGGCACTCTGTTAGATCTAGGCCCTTAAATCTATTTCTCACTTCCACTGTATAATCATGAGGGCTTTGATTTAGGTTATACCTGAATGGTCTAATGGTTTTCCCTACTTTCTTCAATTTAAGTCTGAATTTGGCAATAAGGAGTTCATGGTCTGAGCCACAGTCAGCTCCTGGTCTTGGTTTTGCTGACTGTATAGAGCTTCTCCATCTTTGGCTGCAAAGAATATAATCAATCTGATTTTGGTGTTGACCATCTGGTGATGTCCATGTATAGAGTCTTCTCTTGTGTTGTTGGAAGAGGGTGTTTGTTATGACCAGTGCATTTTCTTGGCAAAACTCTATTAGTCTTTGCCCTGCTTCATTCTGTATTCCAAGGCCAAATTTACCTGTTACTCCAGGTGTTTCTTGACTTCCTACTTTTGCATTCCAGTCCCCTATAATGAAAAGGACATCTGTTTTGGGTGTTACTTCTAAAATGTCTTGTAGGTCTTCATAGAACCTTTCAACTTCAGATTCTTCAGCATTACTGGTTAGGGCATAGACTTGGATTACTGTGATATTGAATGGTTTGCCTTGGAAACGAACAGAGATCATTCTGTCGTTTTTGAGATTGCATCCAAGTACTGCATTTCGGACTCTTTTGTTGACCATGATGGCTACTCCACTTCTTCTGAGGGATTCCTGACTGCAGTAGTAGATATAATGGTCATCTGAGTTAAATTCACCCATTCCAGTCCATTTGAGTTCGCTGATTCCTAGAATGTCGACATTCTCTCTTGCCATCTCTTGTTTGACTACTTCCAATTTGCCTTGATTCATGGACCTGACATTCCAGGTTACTATGCAATATTGCTCCTTACAGCATTGGACCTTGCTTCTCTCACCAGTCACATCCATAGCTGGGGAAATGTTTTTGCTTTGGCTCCATCCGTTCATTCTTTCTGGAGTTATTTCTCCACTGATCTCCAGTAGCATATTGGGCACCTACTGATCTAGGGAGTTCCTCTTTCAGTATCCTATCATTTTGCCTTTTTATACTGTTCATGGGATTCTCAAGGCAAGAATTCTGAAGTAGTTTGCCATTCCCTTCTCCAGTGGACCACATTCTGTCAGATCTCTCCACCATGACCCGCCCGTCTTGGGTGGCCCCACGGGCATGGCTTAGTTTCATTGAGTTAGACAAGGCTGTGGTCCTAGTGTGATTAGATTGAATAGTTTCCTGTGAGTTTGGTTTCAGTGTGTCTGCCGTCTGATGCCCTCTTGCAACATTTACCATCTTACTTGGGTTTCTCTTACCTTGGGTGTGGGGTATCTCTTCACGGCTGCTCCAGCAAAGCCCAGCTGCTGCTCCTTTCCTTGGACGAGGAGTATCTCCTCACCGCCGCCCTTCGTGACCTTCAACATGGGATAGCTCCTCTACGACCTCCTGCTCCGCCCAGCCACAGCTCCTTTGACTTGGGGTTGCTCCTCCCACCCGCTGCCCCTGGCCTCGGGCGTGGGGGCTTGGGGGCGTGGGGGTAGGTCCTCTCAGTGGTCGCCCCTGACCTCGGAGGCAAGGTAGCTCCTCTCAGCTGCCGCCACTGACCTTGGAATTGGGTAGTTCTTCTCCGCCATTCCTGCGCTGTTGCAGCCTGGCACTCTCGGCCGCTGCCCATGACCTCGGACGTGGGGTAACTCCTCTTGGCTGCCGCCCTTTGGGCATGGGGTCCTCCCGGCTTCTGCCCCTGACCTCGGACGTGGGTAGCTCCCCTCCGCCGCGCTTAGTGTGCTGGTGGCAGCCGCCCGCACTTATTCTGATGCTTATTGCGCCTTAAATGGATAAACTCAGTTTATGAAGCATAGAATTATGTGTCAAGTATGAGTGCCAGAGTCTTTTGGTATAGTGGATATTCCGTCAATATGTATGATTGATGAATTTTAGTGCATTATGTCTAATGACACCAGTATTGTTTTCTTGGTAGTTGTTAGTTACTTGCTTTGCTCTATTATATAATATTTGGAGAAGGAAATGGCAACCCACTCCAGTGTTCTTTCCTGGAGAATCCCAGGGATGGGGGAGCCTGGTGGACTGCCGTCTATGGGGTCGCACAGAGTCAGACATGACTCAAGCGACTTAGCAGCAGCATTATATAATAGTGTGGGAGAATGTCTACATATATGATTCATTACTATTCTATTATACACATTAAATTTTGTATTCTGGAATGTTTCTAACAATAGAGTTGTGATTCCTTTTGTCTCTTAAAGCTATCAAGTTTGAGGGCATAGAAAACATAAAAATATTGTGTGCTTGGGATTTGTAAAAAAATTAATAAAGGATAGACATTCCCATAGAAAGCCAGAATGACAGGTGTTAAAGAGCCCATATCTTGGCATCAACAGATCTGACTTTCAGTCTTAGATCCACTACTGACTAACAGAGAGACTGGGGAAGATATTTCATGTCTTTGAATAACTTCCTTTCTGTGAAGTGGTAATGAAAATAACTCACCTCCTTTTTATGATAATTACACAATAATATAAAAAAGTGTAAAAATAGCTGTGAATTCTGAAGACTTTTTTTGGTTAAATGATTGGTTAAATGTTCTACAAAATAAACATTTTTCAACATAATCCACAACAGTGCACTCCTATATCTTTGAGAGGATAATTCATTACTTAGCTCTTTATATTACCTACTGTTCTTTTGTGAAACTTTTGATTTCTCAAGGTTGGTTTTGAATTAGAATCACAGACTTGTGGCTTGCATTTATTGAGTGTCTTGCATCCCATGATTAAAGTGAGTACTGGAGAGTGACAAGCACAGAAAATCTACTCCTTATGTCGGCTCTATGTTCCGGCAATTTACAGCACCAATGGATGATCTCTCAGTCCTGGTTAGAAACTACTATTCATAATCCTTATCAGTTGAAGTGTTAAAAGGATCAGTATTTGTAAAACACCTTTAAAATCCCAGTCTAAAGCTATTTTATGAGTATCAACAAAATCATTGCAGGAGTTTAATTTGCAATTCCACTGGAAAGGATATACAAGGACTCTATTATTAAATAAAAGTGTTAGATGACCCAGCTTAGTTTGGTCTTAAGTGCCTACTGATTAATGTAAATTTCATTCTTATAATGTTTATTGATGGAGGCTTTTATACTACACACTGCACAAACAGAACTGGGATAATAAAACTGGACATTGAACCAGAGTGTTCAAAGCAGTGATGGGCAAAATTCTCTAAAAGGATTTCTGTGAGAAATTGCAAACAGAAGTCTGTTATTCCTAAAGTTAACCTTTAAAAGGGAAATTATACCATAGCACGAGTTTATCTAGTCTTGAGACTTGAATAAACTTTCAAATGTACATATACTTATAATGCTCCATTCCGTATCATTCACACAAAGCTTTATTCTTTTTTTTTTAAATTTCTATGTGATAAGTAAATACAAATCATTTTATATGGAAAACAAAAGACTAAATAAAAAGGGTAAGTGAAACAAGAAGGGAGATAATATTGCAGATGTACTAAAGAGAGTGATTTTTATTTATAAAAACCAAGACTGATTTAAAATAAATCACGAAAATGAAAACTGTAGAAACATTAATTAGGCTAGAAGGGAATTTCATTATGTACACTGCAAGCCATGTGAAGTGATCAAAACCATCTCATACAGTTGGTGGTTGGAAATAAAAACTAAATTTTATGTGAGGATATTATGTAAATAAGAGATAGTAAACATTATGTGAAAATATATTCAATTTTATACTACAAAGAAGAAATTTTAAAAATAAGAATACACTTGAAAGACATAAAATAGAACAGTATAAAAGCAGAAGTCCCACACTCCATCCCATTACTCCTCAATCTTATCCAATGATGTACTAGATTTTGAGTGCATTATCGTGATTAAAAAAAAAAAAAATGAAAGTTAAAGAGCCCTTAACCATTACTGCATCAGAAATTTAATTCCAAGTGAACTCATGGAAAAGCATATATTTTCAGGCAAGGCAAATATGAAAAATAAACAACATAATTACAATACCTCAAAAACAGGTGAATATAATGAGTATTTAACTGAAAATCCATAGGTTTTTATTTAGATTCATATCTACTCATATTTTAGTGATGTTTATTTTTTTGGGCTCCAAAATCACTGCAGATGGTGACTGCAGCCATGAAATTAAAAGATGCTTACTCTTTGGAAGAAAAGTTATGACCAACATAAATAGCATATTCAAAAGCAGAGACATTACTTTGCCAGTAAAGGTCCAGCTAGTCAAGGCTATGGTTTTTCCAGTAGTCATGTATGGATGTGAGAGTTGGACTGTGAAGACAGCTGAGCACTGAAGAATTGATGCTTTTGAACTGTGGTGTTAGAGAAGACTCTTGAGAGACCCTTGGACTGCAAGGAGATCCAACCAGTCCATTCTAAAGGAGATCAGCCCTGGGATTTCTTTGGAAGGAATGATGCTAAAGCTGAAACTCCAGTACTTTGGCCACCTTATGGGAAGAGTTAACTCATTGGAAAAGACTCTGATGCTGGGAGGGATTGGGGGCAAGAGGAAAAGGGGACGACAGAGGATGAGATGGCTGGATGGTATCACTTACTCAATGGACGTGAGTTTGAGTGAACTCCAGGAGTTGGTGATGGACAGGGAGGCCTGGAGTGCTGTGATTCATGGGGTCACAAAGAGTCGGACACGACTGAGCGACTGAACTGAACTGAACTGAGACTGTTCTTTAATAGTTCAACCTCAGACTTTTTGTAGGTAAAATAGAAATGATAATTGCTGTATTATCAGAGTAGCAGGATTGATGTGAGAATGCAATAAAATAATAGGTGGGAAATTACTTTGGAAAGAAAATGATAATATTTACATGATCTAGATAAGGCTACATGATAAATTCTCTGTAGAATACATGGGAACTCTGTAGTATCTATGTAACTTTTCTATAATTCTACATAGGTTTCTGAACATCAGATTCCATTTTATACTCAATTGATTTAGGCAGGAATTTTAGGCCAAAGAAAATATTTGAGAAATATGTTTGCTACACTCTACATGCAAGATTGGATTGTGTTCTCAAGACAAACTCTTGGAAACTTTGTGGTTACTTTGTCTCTTTCTTTTTGTTTACCTGCAGGGGATTTTGTAATTTTATCCTGTCAGTACATACCAACTTTTCAATTGACTTTTTTTTTTTTTTTAATTAGGAACAAACATAGGTCCAAGCTATTTCTCAATAGCCTCTTATCCCTATTGATCAGAGGGCCGACAAAATGAACACCAAAATACAGAAAATTAACCAAACTTATCACATGGACCACAGCCTTGTCTAACTCAATGAAACTATGAGCCATACCATGTAGGGCCACCCAAGATGGACGGGTCATGGTGGAAAGTTCTGACAAAACGTGGTCCACTGGAAAAGGGAATGGCAAACCACTTCAGTATTCTTGCCTTGAAAACCCTATGAACAGTATGAAAAGCAAAAAAGATAGGACAGTGAAAGATGAACTCCCAAGGTCAGTAGGTGCCCAATATGCTACCAGAGATCAGTGCACAAATAACTCCAGAACGAATGAAAAGATGGAGCCAAAACAACAACAACAGCCAGTTGTGGATGTGACTGTTGATGAAAGTAAAGTCTGATGCTATAAAGAGCAATATTGCATAGGAATCTGGAATGTTAGGTCCATGAATCAAGGCAAATTGGAAGTGGTCAAAAAGGAGATGGCAGGAGTGAACATCAACATTTAAGGAATCAGTGAACTAAAATGGTCCAGAATGGGGGATTTAATTCAGATGACCATTATATCTACTACTGTGGGAAAGAATCCCTTAGAAGAAATGGAGTAGCCATTATAGTCAACAAGAGAGTCCAAAATGCAGTACTTGGATGCAATCTCAAAAATGACAGAATGATCTCTGTTCCTTTCAAAGGCAAACCATTCAGTATCACACTAATCCAAGGCTATGCCCCTACCAGTAATGCTGAATAAGCTGAATTTCAATGGATCCATGAAGACCTACAAGATCTTCTAGAACTAACACCCCCCAAAGATGTCCTTTCCATTATAGGGGACTGGAATGAAAAAGTAGAAGTCAAGAAAAACCTGGAGTAACAGGCAAATTTGGCCTTGGACAACAAAACAAAGTTGATCAAAGGCTAACAGAGTTTTGCCAAAAGAACACACTGGTCATAGAGAATACCCATTTCCAACAACACAAGACAAGGTTCTACATAAGGACATCACCAGATGGCCAATACCGAAATAAGATTGATTATATTCTTTGCAGCCAAAGATGGAAAAGCTCTATACAGTCAGCAAAAACAAGACCAGAAGCTGACTGTGGCTCAGATCATGAACACCTTATTGCCAAATTCAGACTGAAATTGAAGAAAGTAGGGAAAACCACTAGACCATTCAGGTATGACCTAAATCAAACCCCTAGAGGTTATACAGTGGAAGTGACAAATAGATTCAAGGGATTAGATCTGATAGACAGAGTGCCTGAGGAACTATGGTCAGAGGTTCAGAACTTTTCATAGGAGGCAGTGATCAATATCATCCCCAGGAAAAAGAAATGCAAAAGGAAAATGGTTGTCTGAGGAGGCCTTAAAAATAGAAGAGAAAAGAAAATAAGCTAAGGCAAAAGAGAAAAGAAAAGATATACCCATTTGAATGCAGAGTTCCAAAGAATAGCAAGGAGAGATAAGAAAGCCTTCCTCATTGATCAGTGCAAAGAAATAGAGGAAAACAATAAAATGGGAAAGACCAGAGATCTCTTCAAGAAAATTAGAGATACCAAGGGGACATTTCATAAAGATGGGCACAATAAAGTACAATAATGGTACGGAACTAATAGAAGTAGAAGATATTAAAAAAAGGTGGCAAGAATACACAGAAAAACTACACAAAAAAGATCTCCAGTTGAGCTATTACAAATCCCAAAAGATGATGCTGTGAAAGTTGCACAGTCAATATGCCAGCAAATTTGGAAAAGTTAGCTTTGGCCACAGGACTGGAAAAGGTCAGTTTTCATTTCAATCCCAAAGAAAGACAATTCCAAAGAATTCTCAGACTACAGGACAATTGCACTCTTCTCACACACTACTAAAGTAATGCTGAAAATTCTCCAAGCCAGACTCAACTGGAATTCTATCCACCTCCACTAGTTTTGTTCGTAGTGATGCTTCCTAAGGCCCACTTTGCATTCTAGGATGTCTGGCTCTAGGTGAGTGATCACACCATCGTGGTTATCTTGGTCATGGAGATCTTTTTTGTATAGTTTTTCTGTGTATACTGTATGTGAACTTTGAACTTCCAGATGTTCAAACTGGATTTAGAAAAGGCAGAGGAACCAGAGATCAAATTGCCAACCTCTGTTGGATCATCGGAAAAGCAAGAGAATTCAAGAAAAATATCTATTTCTGCCTTATTGACTATCCCAAAGCTGGCTGTGTAGAACACAACAAACTGTGGAACATTGTTAAAGAGATGTGAATACCAGACCACCTGACCTGCCTCCTGAGAAATCATATGCAGGTCAGGAAGGAACAGTTTGAACTGGACATGGAACAACAGACTGGTTCCAATAGGGAAAGGAGTATGCCAAGGCTGTATATTCTCACACTGTTTATTTAAATTATATGCAGAGTATATCATGAGAAACACTGGAGTGGATGAAGCACAAGCTGCAATCAAGATTACCAGTAGAAATATGTATAATCTCCTATATGCATATAACACCACCCTTATGGCAGAAAGCAAAAATGAACTAAAGATCCGCTTGATGAAAGTAAGAAAGTTGAGTTAAAGCTCAACATTCAGAAAACCAAGATAATGGCATCTGGTCCCATCACTTCATTGCAAGTAGATGGGGAAACAGTGGAAACACTGACAAACTTTACTTTGGGGCTCCAAAATAACTGCAGATATTGAATGCAGCCATGATATTAATAGATACTATCTCCTTGGAACAAAAGTTATGACCAACTTTGCCAACAAAGGTACATCTAGTCAAAGCTATGGTTTTTCCAGTAGTCATGTATGGATGTGAGAGTTGGTCTATGAAGAAAACTGAGTGCCAAGTAATTTTGATGTTTTTGAACTTTTTGTTGGAGAAGACTCTTGAGAGTCCTTTGGACTGCAAGGAGATCCAACCAGTCCATCCTAAAGGAAATCAGTCCTGAATGTTCATTGATGAAGCTGTTCAGTTCAGTTCAGTTCAGTTCAGTTCAATTCAGTTCATTTCAGTCTCTCAGTCGTGTCTGACTCTTTGAAACCCCATGAATAGCAGCACGCCAGGCCTCCCTGTCCATCACCAACTCCTGGAGTTCACTCAGACTCAGGTCCATCAAGTCAGTGATGCCATTCAGCCATCTCATCCTCTGTCATCCCCTTCTCCTCCTGCCCCCAAACCCTCCCAGCATTAGAGTCTTTTCCAATGAGTCACCTCTTCGCATGAGGTGGCCAAACTACTGGAGTTTCAGCTTTAGCATCATTCCTTCCAAAGAAATCCCAGGGCTGATCTCCTTTAGAATGGACTGGTTGGATCTCCTTGCAGTCCAAGGGATTCTCAAGAGTCTTCTCCAACACTGAAGCTCCAATAATTTGGCCACCTGATGTGAAGAATTGACTCATTGGAAAAGACCCTGATCCTAGAAGAGACTGAAGGCATGAAGAGAAGGGGACCACAGAGGATGAGATGGTTGGATGGTATCACTGACTTAATGGACATAAGTTTGAGTAAACTCAGGGAGTTGCTAATGGACAGGGAAGCCAGGCTTGCTTCAGTCCATGGGGTTGCAAAGAGTTGGACAGGACTGTGCAACTGAACTGAACTGCTTTATTGAGTATCCCAAAGCCTTAGACTGTGTGGATCACAGTCTAAGTGATGGGAATACCATACCACATGACTTGCCTCCTGAGAAATCTGTATGAAGATCAAGAGGCAACGGTTATATGGAAAAGCAGACTGGATTCAAATCAGGAAAGGAGAACATGAAGGCTGTATATTGGCACTCTGCTTATTTAACTTATATGCAGAGTACATTATTTGAAATGTTGGGGTAGATAAAACAAGTTGGAATCAAGATTGCCAGGAGAAATATCAATAACCTCAGATAGGCAGACACCACCCTTATTGCAGAAAGAGAAGAACTAAAGATCCTCTTGATGAAATTGAAAGAGCAGAGTGAAAATTTCAGCTTAAGACTCAACGTTCAGAAAACTAAGATCATGGAATATGGTCCCATCACTTCATGGCAAATAGATGAGGAAACAGTGAGATACTTTATTTTCTTGGGCTCCAAAATCACTGCCAATGGTGACTGTAGCCATGAGTTTAAAAGACTCCTTAAAAAACTGGAAATAGAACTGCCTTATTATCCAGCAATCCCATTGCTGGGCATACACACTGAGGAAATGAAAATTGAAAGAGACACATGGACCCCAATGTTCATCGCAGCACTGTTTATAATAGCCAGGACATGGAAGCAACCTGGATGTCCATCAGCAGATGAATGGATAAGAAAGCAGTGGTACATATACACAATGGAGTATTACTCAGCCATTAAAAAGAATACATTTGAATCAGTTCTAATGAGGTGGATGAAACTGGAGCCTATTATACAGAGTGAAGTAAGCCAGAAAGAAAAACACCAATACAGTATACTAACGCATATATATGGAATTTAGAAAGATGCTAACAACAACCCTGTATACGAGACAGCAAAAGAGACACTGATGTATAGAACAGTCTTTTGGACTCTGTGGGAGAGGGAGAGGGTGGGATGATTTGGGAGAATGGCATTGAAATATGTATAATATCATATATGAAACGAGTCACCAGTCCAGGTTGGATGCACGATACTGGATGCTTGGGGCTGGTGCACTGGGACGACCCAGAGGGATGGTATGGGGAGGGAGAAGGGAGGAGGGTTCAGGATGGGGAACACATGTATATCTGTGGTGGATTCATTTCGATATATGGCAAAACCAATACAATATTGTAAAGTTAAAAAAATAAAATAAAATTAAAAAACAAACAAACAAAAAATAAATAAATAAAAGACTCTTACTCCTAGGAAGAAGAGCTATGATCAACCTAGACATCTTATTAATAAACAGAGACATTACTTTGCCAACAAAGATCCAAAAGCCATAGTTTTTGGTCAAAGCTATGGCTTTTCCAGTAGTATGTACAGATGTGAGATTTGGACTATAAAGAAAGCTAAGCGCTGAAGAACTGGTGCTTTTGAACTGTGGTGTTGAGAAGACTCTTGAGAGTCCCTGGACAGCAAGGAGATCCAACCAGTCAATCCTAAAAGAAAACAGTCCTGAATATTCATTGGAAGAACAGATGCTGAAGCTGAAATTCCAATACTTTGGCCACCTGATGGGAAAAACTGACTCATTGGTAAAAACCCTCATGCTGGGAAAGATCTAAGTTGGGAGGGGAAGGGGAGGACAGAAGATGACACGGTTGAATGGGATCACCGACTCAATGGACATAAGTTTGAGTAAGCTCTGGAAGTTGGTGATGGACGGAGTCCTGGCGTGCTGCAGTCCATGGGATCGCAAACAGTTGAACATGACTGAGTGACTGAACTAAACTAAACTGATTTCTGAATAGTTATTTGTGCGTATGTTTCTCTCTTTTTTCAATATCTCTTTGGGCTGCTCCAGATTCTTTTATCTTTTTATAAAGGAGATACTCATTATTTGTGATTGTTCTTTCTTCTTTATATACCTTTTTTGTTTTTTTTATCAGTGTATCAACCTCACTTTATTTTGTTTTTAATTTTATTTTTAAACTTTACAAATTGTATTCATTTTGCCAAATATCAAAATGAATCCACCACAGGTATACATGTGTTCCCCATCCTGAACCCTCCTCCCTCCTCCCTCCCCATACCATCACTCTGGGTCATCCCAGTGCACTAGCCCCAAGCATCCAGTATCGTGCATCAAACCTGGACTGGCAACTCGTTTCATACATGATATTATACATGTTTCAATGCCATTCTCCCAAATCTTCCCACCCTCTCCCTCTGCAACAGAATCCATAAGACTGTTCTATACATCAGTGTCTCTTTTGCTGTCTCATACACACTTGTAAAAGAATGAAACTAGAACACTTTCTAACACCATATACAAAAATAAACTCAAAATGGATTAAAGATCTAAACATAAGACCAGAAACTATAAAACTCCTAGAGGAGAACATAGGCAAAACACTCTCTGACATACATCACAGCAGGATCCTCTATGACCCACCTCCCAGAATATTGGAAATAAAAGCAAAAATAAACAAATGGGACCTAATTAAACTTAAAAGCTTCTGCACATCAAAGGAAACTATTAGCAAGGTGAAAAGGCAGCCTTCAGAATGGGAGAAAATAATAGCAAATGAAGCAACGGACAAACAACTAATCTCAAAAATATACAAGCAACTCCTACAGCTCAACTCCAGAAAAATAAATGACCCAATCAAAAAATGGGCCAAAGAACTAAATAGACATTTCTCCAAAGAAGACATACAGATGGCTAACAAACACATGAAAAGATGCTCAACATCACTCATTATCAGAGAAATGCAAATCAAAACCACTATGACGTACCATTTCACACCAGTCAGAATGGCTGCGATCCAAAAGTCTACAAGCAATAAATGCTGAAGAGGGTGTGGAGAAAAGGGAACCCTCCTACACTGTTGGTAGGAATGCAAACTAGTACAGCCACTATGGAGAACAGTGTAGAGATTCCTTAAAAAACTGGAAATAGAACTGCCTTATGATCCAGCAATCCCACTGCTGGGCATACACACCAAGGAAACCAGAAGGGAAAGAGACACGTGTACCCCAATGTTCATCGCAGCACTGTTTGTAATAGCCAGGACATGGAAGCAACCTGGATGTCCATCAGCAGATGAATGGATAAGAAAGCTATGTACATATACACAATGGAGTATTACTCAGCCATTAAAAAGAATACATTTGAATCAGTTCTAATGAGGTGGATGAAACTGGAGCCTATTATACAGAGTGAAGTAAGCCAGAAAGAAAAACACCAATACAGTGTACTAACGCATATATATGGAATTTAGAAAGATGCTAACAATAACCCTGTGTATATACCTCTTTTTAAAATAAACTCATTTGAATGAGATCGAGGGCACTCCTTGCAAGATATATGAGATTATTTTCAGAACAAATATTTTAAATTTGGATTATTCTAGAAGCCAGCAGTTTACAAATGAGTGAAATAGTCTTAATTTAAAATAAATGTCAGCTTTCCATCCATATTAGAAATTTAAAAGTCTTCGTTGAATTAGAGTGTTCACCAATCCTCCTTACAATAATGCAGCCTGTAAGTCTAGTTATTATTTTTCTATTAGTGATAGAGATTTTGATATAGAGAAATATATTTTTACTATAGAAATCATTGTTTAAGAAAAAACAATAAGTGAAAATTGATATTTCACATCAGCTGCTGGATAGCTACTAAGGAATTCTGAAGAATGTTTTGAACTGATATGCACATTGCACTTTCTTAAGAGGGCAATCTTTATTTATTTAATATGAGCACATTTTTGCTTTCCTGAAATAGAAGCCTAGTGATGCCCAACTGCCTGCTATTTCAAAAAAAGATAAGAAATATTATTATTTTTTTAATTGAAATTCAATGTGAATAATCCAAGTGTTAAAAATATGCCCTCCACTTATTTTGAAACACCTTGAAGGCCAATCAAAATATTCATTTACATCAGTTATAGCCCTTAGAGCAACAATTTTCAGCCTTTGTTATTGAATATAGATTATATGAAACAAATCACCATGCCATCACTTAACATCGGCAGTTCAACTGTTTAAGAAACAAGTGTTTAATAGAGTCATGAGCATAATGGTCCAGCCCATGAGCTACCAATGTTCACAGTTCACCAACCCACAACCAGTCAGCATTCAGTTGTATCTATGAAGAAATATATGAAATGACTCATTGGGACAATATTGTTCACAGTAAAGTTGTAAATGAAAATATTGAGTTCTTTGCAACCCGTTGCCTCTTGTTAATCTGTCCTATCATGTTACAAGTTGTTTTCTTGTCATAAATAGAAAAAAGATATTGTGCAAAATCAGTGTTTCCAAATTCATTTAAACTCATATTAATATGAATACATTAAATTTAATCAGATGATGTGACTGATTCATTCCTCTAGATTTCTTGCAAAAAACAAAAATGTATTATTCTCCAATTAAAATAATTAAAATAATTTGTACTGAAAACCTATTTCCATACAAAAGTACATGACTCTATTTTTCATCAGAGCTTCATATTTTAAACAAGTTATTAATATGCAATATACATCAAATGGGAGAACAATTGTAACTGTACATCTTGACTTTATACCCATGTAGCCAGCATCCAGATTACCAGAGGCACAGAAATCTTCAGTCACTTTTCTATACCTAGGAACACCTCTATCTTGATTTTAACACTTCTTATGCTGCTTTTGATTATTATATTAATGGAGTCATATCTTAGTTATTTTAATCATTTTAAGTGATTCAAGTATGATGTAAGTAGAAGCATTGCACAGTTATTGCTCCATACACGATCAATACATTGCATTGTCTTTTTCACATGAGCCATACTACTGAGTTTGTAGTAACATAAAATTATAGTTTTAATTGGCATTTTCCTGTTCACTAGTGAAATTGGTCATCTTTCCATATGTTTACTGGACATTTGGATATCTTTTGTAAAAATTGTTCATCTTTTATTATTTCCTACTTGCATTTTTGTATTTGTATTAATATTCATATTTTAATTACATACAATGACACTTATTTCTTTATAAAGTTATATTATTTAATTCAATAACCTAAAACACAATAATTTATTATATTAGTAATAGTGGCCCACTCTTTACTCCCATGAAAAAGGCTAGAAACCATTAGTGGTTTATTTTTCCTTTTAAAATTACAGTTCTCAGAATTATTTATCCATATCTGGAGTCTCTAGAAGCAAAATTATGAAAAAGAGAAAACTAGAACTAGAGTATCAGTTCAGTTCAGTTGTTCAGTCGTGTCCGACTCTTTGAGACCCCATGAACCACAGCATGCCAGGCCTCCCTGTCTATCACCAACTTCCGGAGTCCACCCAAACCCATATCCATTGAGTCAGTGATTCCATCCAACCATCTCATCCTCTGTCATCCCCTTCTCCTCCTGCCCTCAATCTTTCCCAGCATCAGGGTCTTTTCAAATGAGTCAGCTCTTCACATCAGGTGGCCAAAGTATTGGAGTTTCAGCTTCAACATCAGTCCTACCAATGAACACCCAGGACTGATCTCCTTTAGGATGGACTGGTTGGATCTCCTTGCAGTCCAAGGGACTCTCAAGAGTCTTCTCCGACACCACAGTTCAAAAACATCAATTCTTCTGTGAACTAGAGTTTAATGAAGATTAATTTATAGTGTCAATTTTAATTTATAAGATATTTGAGTGGCAGTTTAAAGACAGCTTCTTAAGGATTGGGGACATAGTCATTCACAAATTCTTGTCCAAGCTATGAGCAGATTACTTAAACCAATTCAATCACCATTAGAACTAAACTAATATTCTGTATAGAAATCAAAGAAAAATTATTAAACACTCTTCAAATCTAACCCCGAATGGTATTATAAAAACAGAATCCTGAATTAAATGAACTAAATGAAGTCTCTTCTGTAGCTTTTATTTTTGTCACTTGAATTTCCCATAGTCCCAAGTAATCTGTGTCCTGAAAGAGAGAGAGATAAGGTTAGGGAGGCATTGACTGCAGCACTGCATTGATTTCCTATGAACAAATTGCTTGTGATGGTTTGTGATGATGAGTTATGTTTCCCTCTAATTTTTCTTGAGGGTTGATAAATCTCCATTGCTTCAGTCCCTGCACTGATTACTGAATGTCTTTTAACCTGTCTCTGGCTCAAAACTCAGGTTGTATATGAGAAAAGACAAAGTATCCAATGTGGAAAAGAAGAAACAAAGAGTGAATATTAGTCACTCTTTTTCACATTAAAGAGCAAGGTTAGTCACAGGTTTTCTGAGTCATTAAAACTAATTAGTTTTGAGATAGCAACTAGCTACTTTGAGACGTGTAAAAAGAAAGACTACATAGAAAAAATTTTAGAATCTTACTCATACTAATGCAGATTCAGTTGTTTAAAAAAATCACACTTATCTAGGATTTAGCAATCATTTCTTGTTTATGACTAGTGTTCTGTTGTCTGTTCTTTGATGATTTACTTTTTAAAAAGAATTTTCAAAAGTATTTTAGGTTTCAGAAAAATTAAAAATACAGAAATTCCTCATGCATTCCCTAACTCACACACTCATTGCCTCACCAATTATCAACTCACAAGAATGGCATATTTATCACAATTGATGACACTACACTGACACAGTATAATCACCCAAAGGCTGTAGTTCCCTTAGGATTCACTATCAGTATTATAGATGTTTAAAAACATATCCATCATTATAACATCAAACAGAATATTTTCACTAATCTAAAATCCTCTGTGCTTCACCTATTCTTGGCAAAGAATCTACCTGCCAATGCAGAGCAGAAGTTCTTCATTTTAATAGAATCCAGTTGATCAATTATTTCTTTCACAGGTCATGCTTTTGGTGCTGCATTTGAAAAGTCAAACTCGAGCTCACCTAGTTTTTTTCCAGTGTTACCTTCCAGGAGTTTTAGCTTTTTGCACTTGAGGCTAAAGATCCATGATAATAACATACATATATGTTAAGTTGATTTGACACAATGAAACTTATTTGCAACATATTATCTATCTTGTTTTATTTATTCAAAGCCCTGGAAATACCTTAAATTGTAATTTGTATTGATGCTTGAAATTTTGAATGGTTTTCCAAATACTGTAAGTAGTTGCTAGGTAGAATGTCTCCAGAAACATTCTCACCTTCTCAATATTTTCATTTACCTCTTTCATCTTTCCATATTACAATTATGTGCCACTATTTATTCTAGACAGGAATATCGTGTTTTCAAATTTGTAGCTATTTTTTAATTTTTTATTTTATTTTTTAACTTTACAATATTGTATTGGTTTTGCCATATAGCAACATGAATCCGCCACAGGTATACACGTGTTCCCCATCCTGAACCCGCCTCCCTCCTCCCTCCCCGTACCATCCCTCTGGGTCGTCCAGTGAAAGAGACACTGATGTATAGAAAATTTGCAGCTATTTTTAAATGACTGTATCATTAGAAAACAAATAAGTTGTCAGTACTCATTCTATTTAATTTTGAACAATAGTATTTTTAATTAAAATAATTCCTATATAATGGGGGAAAATGTTTGGACGGACACGACTAAGCGACTGATCTGATCTGAAGTGTATTTTTGCATATTATTCATATTTCAATCTCCTTTCTTTAGTGGAGGTGAGGTAATCTCTTATTCTGGAAGATGTCCCCAATTTCCATTGCTGCTGCTGCTACTGTCACTTCAGTCGTGTCCGACTCTGTGCAACCCCACAGACGGCAGCCCATCAGGCTCCCCCGTCCCTGGGATTCTTCAGGCAAGAACACTGGAGTGGGTTGCCATTTCCTTCTCCAATGCATGAAAGTGGAAAGTGAAAGTGAAGTCGCTCAGTCGTGCCCGACTCCTAGTGACCCCATGGACTTCAGCCTACCAGGCTCCTCTGTCCATGGGATTTTCCAGGCAAGAGTATTGGAGTGGGGTGCCATTGCCTTCTGTTAATTCCACTTCGATTTTAATAAATTGGCAAACCTGAAATGGTGTCATTCTAAGCTATCTGTTAGCAAACTTTAATTACAAACACTGTGCTACTTAATATTAATCAAAACTTTAGGTCATAGATAAACATAAGGATTACTCAAGTGGTCTGAAGTCCTTCATTATCTGTATGTAAGTAGTTTACCTTGTATCTTTGCATTATTCCATATCACAACTCCTGTATTTAAGAATTAAGCTTTTTGTTCCCTAGATTTATTAAGTTGTGTTTTGCTGTTACATAAAAGACATACACTGGAGAATATAATGACAAATACCATGTTATTTTGGTTTGTGTATTTATGGTAAGAAATGTCATTGTCATATCTTTTAATTGTATAGCTCTTTAATAGAAATAAAGAAACATTTTACTTTAGGTTCTAGTAAAAGTAAGTTTTGCTTTTCCTGAGCAAGTTTCATTTTTATTTATTTATTTACTTTTTGTTTTTACACCTTGGATCTTGTAAATCAATGTGTTTATTTTTTTAGAGCAGCTATGAAATACAAAGTCAAAATTTTTATGTAAAGTTGACAAGTTACAGGATTTCCTGACATGTACCTTGAGGGTTAAATTTTATTACTATCTTCACCTGAATCTGATACTCTTACCTTTACATTTTTTGTGTCTCTCAAATCTCACCTACAAATAAAAATTTTAAATCTTGTTTTATTTTTTTGTAAAACTCACAAAATAATTTTTTAAATAAGGAAGAAGGCAAAAAATAAATGTATAAGCTGTTTGTACTCATCTATCTATTTAAAAATCAAACAATCAAAAAATTGTAACTCAATCATTTCAAATCCCACCAGGAAGAGTTTTAAATAATTTAGTTACTGTCCCTTGAAATTTGTTGATAGAGAACATGGAGCACAATAGCAATCTCAGAAGTGATTTAATAGACCATTGATGTAACCCAGGAAAAAGTGGTTTTCCATGTTTTCAAATTATGATTTCTTTGGTAGTATAGACTGAGTCACAAAAGAAAGCAGTGAGTATGAGTGAAGAGACTACTCAAATTTGATTATTGTTCATATGTTTATCAAAACATACTCTGTGCTCAGTTACACAGTTGTGTCTGACTTTAGCAACCCCATGGACTGTAGCCCTCCAGGTTCCTGTCTATGCAATTTTCCAACCAGAACACTGGAGTGGGTTGCCATTTTCTACTCCAAAACATACTCTAATGCACCCTTATTTAGTTAATCTAAAGCAGCACTGTCAAACAGGAATGTAATGTGAACCGCAGACATAATTTTCTGGTAGCCACATTAAAGCAAGTAAGAGTTTACATTCTTTGTCTATTTCTTTTTTTTCCCCCTTTGAGCTCTGTGGAGAAGGCAATGGCACCCCACTCCAGTACTCTTGCCTGGAAAACCCCATGGACTGAGGGCCCTGGTGGGCTGCAGTCCATGGGGTCACTAGGAGTCAGACACGACTGAGCGACTTCACTTTCACTTTTCACTTTCATGCATTGGAGAAGGAAATGGCAACCCACTCCAGTGTTCTTGAGCCTGGTGGGCTGCTGTCTATGGGGTCGCACAGCGTTGGACACGACTGAAGTGACTTAGCAGTAGCAGTTGAGCTCTGTAAGTCTTGCTTTATGTGTTTTTAAGGTATGTTATTTGCTGTATAACATTTAAGATTGGCATATTTTCTTGGTAAATTGCTCTTTATTTATTTTTGTTTCTTTGTTCCTCTGCTGCTCTCTTTCATTGTGATTTGATGATTTTGGTAGTGATATGCTTTGATTCATTTTTTTTTATAGTTTGCATATCTACTATAAGTTTTGCATTGTTGTTACATGGGATAAAAGCATGGTTCTTTTGATAAGCTTATATTAAAATCTTGATTTTTCAAATTTCTATTAACTCTATCATTTTACCTAACTTGGTTTATGTTTCTTTAACAGTAGGAAAAAAAATGCTTTTCTTTCTTTCCTTCTTTTCACAAATATGCTCTGAATGCCTTATATGTTCAAGGGATATTTCCTTCTCTTCATTAATATTACCTATATATTAGTTTTAACTGTATTGCATTGCTAGTGGATTGTTTGCATATTGTGCAGCAAGTTTACAGTTCATCTTTAGCCCAAGTTGAACCCTCAGCCTTTTATTTTTTTTAATTCTCTGTGTGCTTAGTCACTCAGTCATGTCCAACTCTTTGCAACCCCTGGACTGTAGCCTGCCAGGCTCCTTGACCAGTGGGGATTCTCTAGGCAAGAATACTGGAGTGGGTTGCCATGCCCTCCTCCAGGGCATCTTCCCAACCCAGGAAACAAACCAAGGTCTCCAGGATCATGTGGATTCTTTATCAGCTGAGCTACCAGGGAAGCCCTTTGTTGAAAGAAAAGGTAAGACTAACTTTAGAGGGGCTTAGTAAAGCAATCAAGTCCACTATGCATTAGTCACCATAATAAAGACTCAACTTATCTGAAGTTATTCTTCAAAACATGCAATTTTTAGGGTTAATATGAATGTTAACTAAGGTACAGTGTATCTGTAGGACACAGACTATGATTTTCCCTTTTTTCCAGCTTCTAAGAAACCATACGCATAAAGTGAACTGAAACCTTCCTAAAAGTCCGTCTAAAGCCAAAGATGCTCTGTACACAATATCTCATTTTGCTTCTTTGTACTTCTCAGCCCTCCTCCCTGACAATCTCAATCTTTTAGATAAAGAGAGTTATTGTATTTTTAATTTTCTTTTAAAAATCATGTTCTTCTTGCCTACTCTGTGTGCTAAGAATTATAAACATGATAATAAAAACTTAGGCAAAATGACTAGAAAGAATGTGTAAGTCCTCTGTTCTTGGGTGTGATAGGCTTAGTTGGATTTTATAATATGAACAGCAGGAATAAAGGATTTTTTTTTCTTTCACATGCAGCACACCTGGAGGTTCATAACCACTGAGTGTTACAACAAACCATAAACGATTAACATTCTTCACATTGTCTATTTCACTACTGAAATGTACTATGAACTTACTGGCTGTTTCTCTATCCTCAAAAATGAAAAAAAAATGTAATTGTAAAACAATAATAGAATTAAAATAAAAAATATAAGACAAGTAAGAGGACATAAATTTGGATTTTTAAAATTTTTTCCCTACAAAATGGTAGAATTTGATGTAGTCTTTTATTGTGCTTGTTTTGTTTTATTTTAGCTGATTTAATATAATAGAACCCTGAAAGAGGATTCTCTATGTTTTGCCTGTTTAAAATGTGCCAAGAACTAAGTAAGTTTTCATTAACCATCTATAATTTTTATTCTCTGCCTTATTACCTTATAGGAAGAATTTTGATAGCACTATTCAATGAAACATTCAAAGAAGTTTACCCTCATGGGTTTACCCATGATACATTCAAAGCAGTTCACCCTCATGGGGGTTTAAGTAAAATTTATATGAACAATGTACTAAAACTTTTATAGTTATATGCCTGGAAGCAGAAATAGACATCAGATTGGTTCCTCAACATCCTTTCACATATTCAAATTGTGTTTTTTGGCATGCCGTGTAAATTGTTTTTGATAGCTGAACATGATGGACCCCGTAGCAGGGACTGCTATAAATCAGTCTGTTTTTAATATGATGGTGCCTTATGGGGGTGGGGAAAAGCCTCTACAGTCTATGATTAAGTGCCACTCCTTTAGTGAGTCTATGCCTCTGAACTGTGAACTTCACAAGTGTTTCTGCTTTTACCCCTCCTTTTGTGTGACAGTATGACTAGAGTCAATAAAACAGAAATAGATGTTTTTGTGGAACTCTCTTGCTTTTCCATGATCCAGCGGATATTGGCAATTTGATCTCTGGTTCCTCTGCCTTTTCTAAAACCAGCTTGAACATCTGGAAGTTCATGGTTCATGTATTGCTGAAGCCTGGCTTGCAGAATTTTGAGCATTACTTTACTAGCGTGTGAGATGAGTGCAATTGTATGATACTTTGAGAATTCTTCAGCATTGCCTTTCTTTGGGATTGGAATGAAACTGACCTTTTCCAGTCCTGTGGCCACTGCTGAGTTTTCCAAATTTGCTGGCATATTGAGTGCAGCACTTGCACAGCATCATCTTTCAGGATTTGAAATAACTCAACTGGAATTCCATCACCTCTGCTAGCTTTGTTCGTAGTGATGCTTTCTAATGCCCACTTGACTTCACATTCCAGAATGTCTGGCTCTAGGTCAATGATCACACCATCGTGATTATGTGGGTCATGAAGATCTTTTTTGTACAGTTCTTCTGTGTATTCTTGCCACCTCTTCTTAAAATCTTCTGCTTCTGTTAGGTCCCTACCATTTCTGTCCTTTATCAAGCCCATCTTTGCATGAAATGTTCCTTTGGTATCTCTAATTTTCTTGAAGAGATCTCTAGTCTTTCCCATTCTTTTGTTTTCCTCTATTTCTTTGCACTGATCGCTAAGGAAAGCTTTCTTATCTCTCCTTGCTATTCTTTGGAACTCTGCATTCAAGTGGGAATATCTTTCCTTTTCTCCTTTGCTTTTCACTTCTCTTCTTTTCACAGCTATTTGTAAGGCCTCCTCAGACAGCCATTTTGCTTTTTTGCATTTCTTTTCCATGGGGATGGTCTTGATCCCTGTCTCCTGTACAATGTCACAAACCTCATTCCATAGTTCATCAGGCACTCTATCTATCAGATCTATGACCTTAAATCTATTTCTCACTTCCACTGTATAATCATAAGGGATTTGATTTAGGTCATACCTGAATGGTCTAGTGGTTTTCCCTATTTTCTTCAATTTAAGTCTGAATTTGGCAATAAGGAGTTCATGATCTGAGCCAGGTCAAGAAGCAACAGTTAGAACCTGATATAGAACAGCAGACTGGTTCCAAATAGGAAAAGGAGTACTTCATGGCTGTATATTGTCACCCTGCTTATTTAACTTATATGCAGAGTACATCATGAGAAATGCTGGGCCAGAGGAAGCACAAGCTGAAATCAAGATTGCCAGGAGAAATATCAATAACCTCAGATATGCAGATGACACCACCCTTATGGCAGAAAGTGAAGAGGAACTAAAGAGACTTTTGATGAAAGTGAAAGAGGAGGGTGAAAAAGTTGGCTTAAAACTCAACATTCAGAAAACTAAGATCATGGGATCTGGTCCCATCACTTCATGGGAAATAGATGGGGAAACAGCAGAAACAGTGTCAGTCTTTATTTTGGGGGGCTCCAAAATCACTGCAGGTGGTGATTGCAGCCATGAAATTAAAAGATGCTTACTGCTTGGAAGGAAAGTTATGACCAACCTAGATAGCATATTCAAAAGCAGAGACATTACTTTGCCAACAAAGGCCCATCTAGTCAAGGCTATGGTTTTTCCTGTGGTCATGTATGGATGTGAGAGTTGGACTGTGAAGAAAGCTGAGTGCCAAAGAATTGACGCTTTTGAACTGCAGTGCAGGAGAAGACTCTTGCAGTCCCTTGGACTAGTGTATCCTAAAGGAGACCAGTGCTGGGTGTTCATTGGAAGGACTGATGCTGAGGTTGAAACTCCAGTACTTTGGCCACCTCATGCAAAGAGTTGACTCATTGGAAAAGACCCTGATGCTGGGAAGGATTGGGAGCAGGAGGAGAAGGGGATGACAGAGGAGATGGCTGGATGGTGTCACCGACTCGACGCACATGAGTTTGGTTGAATTCGGGAGTTGGTGATGGACAGGGAGGCCTGGCGTGCTGCGATTCATGGGGTCAAAAAGAGTCAGACACGACTGAGTGACTGATGCCTAGAGTGACTTGGAGCTGGGTATTTCCCTTCTCCCAAGTCAGTGAATTTCATATTAACTAGTTTCCCTGAAACCAGGCCTTGTTAAGAGGAAGGAGTTCTTTGCTGTATTCCAAAATGGTTTCTTTTTCCTCCTTTCAGAAGCAGAAGGGAATTTGTGTCAAATATTTTCTATGGGAAACTGGCCAAGTTCTAGGATGTAAATTTTACAATATTGTGGAAGCATCTATATGACTGGATCCCCTTGGAGATTTTTAACTCTCAGAGTTGTTTACCCTAATTTTTCAGCAATTAATCAACAGTAGTTCAGATTTTCCCACCCTGGCTCTGTTTTCTCCCATGGCTCAGCTCTGCAGTCTCTACTCAAGTAAGTCATTACCCCCTGTATTTACCTGTCTGTCTCTAATCTTGAGGGCAATGGGTTGCCCTGTGTGCTCTCCTCTCTAGTGGATCCAAGAAGAATTGTTGATTGTTGAGTTTGTCTGTTAATTTTTTCACTTGATGTTAGTAAAGAGTGGCAACTTCCAAGCTCCTTACATGTGGAATAAAAAACCCTCAGTGATGTTCTTTAAATGTAAAATTACCAATGTCACTCCTTGGATTAAAGACTTTAATGATTTATGAAATGTTGATGTAATTTTTTAGGAAACCACTTGTTTCTAACCTACGCAAATCACATTAATTCACATTATTGCTTCTTCTCTATTTATATTCATCTTTGCTGAATATTAGCTCCTCAAATTTGTCATAAGCAAATATTGCTTATCTGTGCAAATAATATGCTGTGATTGGTGGAATCATGAACATGTTTTTATATTGAATTTATAATTTTTAAAATTTTCTCATTATTCTAAGCATTGCAAATCTGGGTTTCAAAATTATTATATCTCCCAAGTGGTATATTTCATAATAAAATATTAATTTTTCATTGTTATTAATGTCTATGCTCAAAGCAAGATGGGAAGAGCTTTAGGAAAGCCAGAAGTAAAAGCTACCTTTAAGTAGGAACATTCTCTCCTAGGAATAATCTCTTTCTTACATCAGTAGCTTAGTTCATCCACTAACCCTTTGACTATCAGCACAATTATATCATAGTGAATCAGTGTTTTAAACTGTGTGTGATAGTAACTCAGTTCATAGCACTTTGTACAATAGTACATCAAAAATTCTCGAAAACAAGGAATATGGAGGTAGGCAATTGGGACTAATGCAGGTGATAAAGGACATACTCCACAATCTTTTTTTTTTTTTCATTCCATCCTGTCATCCTCTCTATGGTGCGCATGTGTGTGTGTGTTTGTAACTCATGCAGAAGGAAAAAAAAATCAGCTGTTGTAGCCTCAAGAATCACATCTGTAATCTAAATAATAAAAAGAAATGAGTATGTCTGTTGCTTAAGTCTAGGATCCTATCACTAGGATCCTATCACCTAATCACTTCTCAGTGTGTTAATCAGAACTATCACTTAGACAGTGAAGTCCAGCCTCAAGGCAAAATATTTTTTAATAGAGGTAAAGTACGGGGATAGGTTTATTGCCTCAAAACACTACTTCTAATGGAAAGTTACTTGACATTCCTGACTAGGTCAGGCTTCTCTATATGCTTTAACAATAGTAAATCATTGTTCTTATTAGCATGGAATGTCATGTAAATTAGCTATCAGTCAGTTCAGTTCAGTTGCTCAGTCATATCCGACTCTTCGCAACCCCATGAACCGCAGCACGCCAGGCCTCCCTGTATATCACCAACTCCTAGAGTTTACCCAAACTCATGTCCATTGAGTTGGTGATGTCATCCAACCATCTCATCCTCTGTCCTCCCCTTCTCATCCTGCCCTCAATCTTTCCCAGCATCAGGGTCTTTTGTATTGGAGTTTCAGCTTCAACATCAGTCCTTCCAGTCCTAACCCAGGACTCATCTCCTTTAGGATGGCCTGGTTGGATCTGCTTGCAGTCCAAGGGACTCTCAAGAGTCTTCTCCAACACCACTGTTCAAAAGCATCAATTCTTTGGCACTCAGCCCTCTTTATAGTCCAACTCTCACATCATACATGACAACTGGAAAAACCATAGCCTTGACTAGACGGACCTTTGTTGAAAAAGTAATGTCTCTGCTTTTCAATATGCTGTCTAGGTGGGTCATAACTTTCCTTTCAAGGAGTAAGCGTCTTTTAATTTGATGGCTGTAGTCACCATCTGCAGTGATTTTGGAGCCCCCAAAAATAAAGTCAGCCACTGTTTTCCCATTTACTTGCAATGAAGTGATGGGACCAGATGCCATGATCTTAGTTTTCTGAATGTTGAGTTTTAAGCCAACATTTTCAGTCTCCTCTTTCACTTTCATCAAGAGGCTCTTTAATTCTTCTTCGCTTTCTGCCATAAGGGTAGTGTCATCTGCATATCTGAGGTTATTGATATTTCTCCCAGCAATCTTGATTCCAGCTTGTGCTTCTTCCAGCCAAGTGTTTCTCATGGGTTGCATGCTATTTTATAAAGATCTGTCCCCAATAAATTGCAATCTGTAGAAGACACGAATGTGTTTCTTTGTTGTTTTTCTTTATCTTACTATTTTAGCCATAAGTTTTCATATATATTAACATTTAATTGTTTAATTAATACATGCTATGTGCTCAGTTGCTCAGTCATGTCTGATTCTTTGGGATCTCATGGACTGTGGTCTGCCAGGCTCCACTGTCCATAGGATTTTCCAGGCAAGAATACTGTAGTAAGTTGCCATTTCCTTCTCTAGGGGATCTTCCCATCCCCGGGATTGAACTTGCATCTCGTACATCTCCTGCACTGGTAAGTGGATTCTTTGCCACTGAGCCACTTGGGAAGCCCAATTAATACATAGTATATGCTTAAAACAACCTACTGATAAGATTGGTTAACATCTGCTTCCATACCCCATTTTCTTTTGAAATTTTCGTATTTTGATCATCACAGAATGTATAGTTTCATATTGTGTACATGCCACTTAAATTATTCTTATATATCCAATATACTCTAAGTCATTTAAAAGTGAAATAAGACCCTGTTTCTAATAGTTTCTTAGTTTTCCTATAGCACCTCCTACCTTGCTTAGAGCATAGCAAAAAAACACCTTTAAAAACCAATATTTTATTTTAAAGCATTGTTTTTAGTGATATTTAATAAGTTTGAACCTTAAATTTAAGATGCCCAGAATAATAAGAAAAGCTATATTAAAATACAAAAGGGAGGAAATACATGTACACCTATGGCTGATTCATGTTGAGACAGAAAACTACATTTTGACAGAAACAAAATCTGCAAAGCAATTATTCTTCAATTAAAAAATACATAAATTTTTTAAAATACCATGAAAATTATGGTGATTGCCCCATAGCAAGCATGTGCATAGTTCTACCCATTTGAGTATGTTGCTTGGATTATTTTTCCTACATGGACATTTTGATAAATGATCACCTAATTCAATCATACAAGAACAGCTATAGGATGGAAAATATAAATCACTAGTGAGATTGCTTATGTCCAGGTACCAGCAACAATAGATGATTAAATGTATATTTTTAGTTTAGACTAGAATCAAAGTAATAGATGAAAATCAAAATACTGCTGAGGTAATCATTTACCACATTTGGAGGTAAATGAACTAGTTATAGAAAAATAACCAAAAAATCTACCTAGTCTCTAAGCTAAGTGGAAACTCTCCACACGCATATCTGATCCCAACTAATATATGAGATTAAAGAACAAATTGGGTAGAGCAGAATCCAAACCTTGTATTAGCGTAGTTACCAGGCAAAGGGTAACACATTCAAAGTAAGAGGAATGACTGAACTTAAATTCATAGGGAAAACCAGTAAGGAGAATGGTTTATTAATTTATTCATTCAAAATGGTTTATTTATTCATTATCTACTACTATATTTGGTCTTAATTATACAAAGGACATCCAGATGTCTACCATCTCAGCTATAGTAAAGTTCTTATTTTAGAATAAGAGATTTTTAAATGTTACAAAAGAGAAAATTAAGATGCAAAGTTTTGGGTAGTAAGGTACTGTAACTGGAAAGCTAGCAAAATGTGAAACTAAATGGCTTATTTGAGAAGTAATCATGGGACCGTGCCATTTGTAAGATGTAAGATGAAGGGTGAAGAAAAGAAAAGGCAGGCTGGGTATGGTCAGACTGTAGAGAGCTGTGAATGGCAGCCTAGTTGATGTACATTTCATCTCAGGATGTTTTAAAGAAGCTTAAGCAGAAAAGCATTGCCTGAATTGAAGCATTGCCTGAATTGAGCTGTGTAAACATATCTAATTATTGTGGTGGCACTGCTCAGGTGAGAATCGCTGGAACAACAGTAAGAAGGTAGATCTGAGTAGGAAATCTATTTGAAAATGAATACCCAGAGTTTTTTTTGACCTATAATGAAAAGGATCTGTGTAACTGTTTTATCATAAGTCAGAGTAACACCAAAATTAAATGACTCTTGTGGCCTCACATAATCTATGTTGCCTATTAAGCTTATTTTTTACTAGAGCTAGAGATATGGAGAGAAAAGGAGAGAAAGTAGGAAGAAGGAGTGAGATAAAGAGGTTCTGAAGTAAAATATATATTGTACTGAATGGTATGCAGGTCAAGTAGCAACAGTGAGAACCGGACATGGACAATGGACTGGTTCCATATTGGGAAAGGAGTATGTCGAGTCTATATATTGTCACCCTGCATACTTAACTTATATGCAGAGTACATCATGCGAAATGCCAAGCTGGATGGAGCATAAGCTGGAAGCAAGATTGCTGGGAGAGAAATATCAACAACCTCAGATATGAAGATGACACCACCTTTATGACATAAAGTAAAGAGGAACTAAAGAGCCTCTTGATGGAAGTGAGAGAGGAGAGTGAAAAAGCTGGCTTAAAACTCAACATTCAAAAAACAAAGATAATTGCATCCAGTCCCATCACTTCATGGCGAATAGATGGGGAAACAATGGAAACAGTGAGAGACTTTATTTTCATGGCGAAGTTAAAAGATGCTTGCTCCTTGGAAGAAAGCCTATGACCAGCCTAGACAGCATATTAAAAAGCAGAGCTATTACTTTGTTGACAAAGGTCTATCTAGTCAAAGATATGGTTTTTCCAGTAGTCATGTGTGGACTCAGAATTGGACCATAAAAAAAGCTGAGAGCCAAAGAATTGGTGCTTTTAAATTGTGGTATTGGAGAAGACTCTTTTTTTTTTAATTTTATTTTATTTTTAAACTTTACAATATTGTATTAGTTTTGCCAAATATCAAAATGAATCTGCCACAGGTATACCTGTGTTCCCCATCCTGAACCCTCCTCCCTCCTCCCTCCCCACACCCTCCCTCTGGGTCATCCCAGTGCACCAGCTCCAAGCATCCAGTATCGTGCATCAAACCTGGACTGGCGACTCGTTTCGTACATGATATTATACATCCCCTGGACTGCAAGGAGATCCAACCAGTCCATCCTAAAGGAAATCAGTCCTGAATATTCACTGGAAGGACTGATGCTGAAGCTCCAATACTTTGGTCACTTGATGGGAAGTACTGACTCATTGGAAAAGACCCTGATGCTTTGAACTATTGAAGGCAGGAGGAGAAAGGGACAGCAGAGAATGGAATGGTTGGATGGCATCACCGACTCAAAGGACATGAGTTTGAGCAAGTTCAGGGAGTTGGTGAAGGACAGAGAAACCTGACGTGCTGCAGTCCATGGGGTTACAAAAGAGTCAGACACGACTGAGAGACTGAACTGTACTGAATGGTATAATATTAAGGAAAAACAAAACAAAACTATATAATTCAAAGAAGTAAGGAATTATATTTGGGGAAACCAAACTCATTAAAAATGCCAATTTTGTTTCTATCCAGAGTGTTATAGGATCCATATTGATGAAAACTGAGACATGGTATCAAATACTATTTACAAGGAATACTTTAGGAATACATTAATTCTTCACAATATTTTGAACAAAATTTCTCCTACATTAAGTTCTAAAATTATTAAAATTTAAGTTCTAAAATTTGTTTATTGATCTGTGCTTTCTTAAGCCCCAAATTGGCTTTGAAAAACAAATCTGGTGTTTTTTTAAAGTGAAATGTATCAGTCCTGTTCAAACCAGGAACGTTCATCTCCATTGTTCCATGTCCAGTTCTAAAATCAGATGCATCCAAAATAAATAAACACAAATAAATAATTTTTTAAAGCTGTCTATTAGTAACCTGACTATAATCATCACTTCTTCAGGATGGCCCAAAATGCAATGATTATTAAAAAAAAAAAAAAAAACATCAGGAAACAGATTGACTATTGCTTTTGCCCCTATCCTTTTTTTTTTTTTTTGCATATTTCCATCTGAATAACGTATCAAATTTGTGAGATGAACATGTTTGCTATAGATGTGGTTCATGGGTGTACTGCTCCTGGCTGTGTGTCACTTTCAATTGTTTTGCTGATGTAACAAATCAATGTGCATGTGGAAATATGTATGATTTCCATTTTACCAAATAATACGGTGTGGCATATTGGTCTTGCTCAAGGTCATAATATATATTTGGGGACAGTGCCATAAAAGTGGCTTCTCACAAAAGAATATGAGGAAAAATAATGTAAGGTGCTATTTTGCCAATAGCACCTGTATAAATATAAAGATTTTTATAAATATAAAGATGTATATTTGTATTATTTGCATATAAATATATTTTATTTATCTACATATATATTTTAATCCTATTTTTAATCAACTTCCTCAAGCTTGAATAATGAATAGATCATTTTAACAAAACACAATTATATTGTTTCCTTTACAGTAACTTAAATTATATTTATTTTAATGTTAATATTATATGAATAATTAAATGCTTATTCAACTATAAGGCCAAAATAAATGAACAAAGGTATCACAAAACCAGAAAAGCATGTAAAATTCTAATTAACAACAATATTTTGGCATGATGGATGATGTTTTAATTGGAAATAAATCACTGATTTTGGACATAAATAAAAAAAAATTGTACCATGTCTTATTCTATCTTTAATCATTTGTCTTTACTTTGACTTCAGTAGTATTGTATTTTATACTTTTTGCAAATATGCTACACAACATGAAATTAGTAACTTCAAGTCTTTGTCTGCTAGGTAAAAAGTCAAGCTTCAAACTCACCAAAACCGCATTAAGAAACAATTGCCATTTTTAATGGTGCACTGGGATGACCCAAAGGGATGGTATGGGGAGGGAGGTGGGAGGGGGGTTCAGGATTGGGAACACGTGTACACCCTTGGCAGATTCATGTTGATGTATGCCAAAACCAATGCAATATTGTAAAGTAATTAGCCTCTAAATAAAAAAAATAAAAATAAAAATGTGCCCTTTGATTACACTGAAGTTGTGCTTTCTAGTAACATACCATTAGACGGTAGTGTTAATGGAAAGTATAGTAATTGAATGTCTAATCTAAATTTTGTTTTAGGAACAAAAATCTATCTCTTTTCCAAGCGTGTATGTTTTATTTTCCAAGGGTATATGCCCAAACTAACTGCCTAGATTACTGTAGCTTGATGTTTTTGAACTGTGGTATTGGAAAAGACTCTTGAGAGTCTCTTGGACTGCAAGGAGATCCAACCAGTCCATTCTAAAGGAGATAAGCCCTGGGTGTTCTTTGGAAGGAATGATGCTAAAGCTGAAACTCCAGTACTTTGGTCACCTCATGTGAAGAGTTGACTCATTGGAAAACACTCTGATGCTGGGAGGGATTGGGGGCAGGAGGAGAAGGGGATGACAGAGGATGAGATGGCTGGATGGCATCACCGACTTGATGGACATGAGTTTGAATGAACTCCAGGAGATGGTGATGGACAGGGAGGCCTGGCGTGCTGCGATTCATAGGGTCACAAAGAGTTGGACATGACTGAGTGATTGAATTCAACTGAACTGAACTGGCTATTTCTTTTCAAAGTTGTTTTAGCTAGGTTAGGTCCTTGGGCTCTATACACATTTTAGATTCTACTTGTCAATTTCTACAAAAATAAAATTCTAGGATTTTGATCGTGATTGACATGGATTTATGTATCATTTTGGTAGAATTAACATCTTAATAACTTTGAGTCTTCATATCTATGAGTGTAGTATATCTTTGCATTTGGGTCTTTAATTTCACTCAGAGAGGTCTTATGCTTTTTAGTTTACTCTGGTACACGTATTTTGTTAAATCTTTAATATGTAAATTAATTTATAATATATTTGATATTTTAAAATATATTTTTAGTTTTAATTTCCAACTTTTGTCACTAGCAAAAAATATAATTGACTTCTATATGTTAATCTTTTATCCTTTGATTTTACAAAACTTTCTTAGTAGTTTTAGTAATAATTTTAAAAAGGAATTATTTAATATCAGAGTAGGCATAGTATCACAGTGTATTCTGTTCTCAGACAATGAATGTTCCTTTCTTTTCAAAAATCATATTAGTTACTTCAATGATTTTTTTTCTTTAAATAATTTTTTTAAGATTATATATCTTCTTCAAGCACTCATTTGATGAAACAGGAATAACTATATTGGTCTCAGGAGGAGGCAACAAAAACATAAATATCTTCTCAGTGGAACATAGAGTAGTTTCTTCCTGACTCTCTAAGGTAGGTTTCTACAGGATTACATAGGGTGAAAACTGGTCCTTTGAAAACAGTGATATAGAAATCACATAAATAACTAATAGAGGAAAGTTATTGTGCAAAAAATATAAATCAATTAAATGAATCTTTTCCCAAGGACCATTTTATTGTACAGGCCTTGCATTTTCAAACTTCGGGGGAAAAATATGTGGTATTTTAGGTAGGCGAGAGAGAGGTAGCAGTTTAATAAGAACATATCACCTAAACAACATATAAAATATCCCCAACCAAAAAAATGAGCATATCAACCAAACAATTAAGAAATAGGCAATTTATAAATGTGTGAATAGGTCTAAATAACAGCTATAAATTATTAAAATAATAATTGTATTAAAACTTCTACATAGCACTTAGCAACATAAAGCAATTACTCTTTGGGGATCCTCAAGGCAAGCTTAATTACATTGAATTTGACATTAAGGATATTGCTTATCATAATAACAATGGTGTAGAATCTACTATCTGAGCTCAAAACCCTGAGCATCAAGTGGTGACTCTGCAATGACACACAGTACTAATAAACAAACAAAGTGACTTCTTTGCTCCACAGTGTTCTCTTAAAATGTGACACTTGGCCATGCATTATTAAAGAATCATTGTACCAGTGATGTATTGAATAGAACGAACACGAGAAAGTCATTTCCTTTGTGATGTATTGCACCTTCACAGGGTCTTGGAGATCTAAGAACACATTTCCATAGCCAGTCCATGGGCCTATTTAAAGAATAAAATTCATTTTTTCCCTAATAATTTTAAGATTGCAATGACTGCCTATGATAGCCACAATCTCAAGCAATCTAAACTCATAAATAATTCATTTTGCTTGTATTGTGTATATATATGAAAATTAAGTTAACTTTTAGAGGAAAGAAGTTTACAGTAAAGGGCAGACAGAATGAACAAGATGAAGTGTGATTATGGTCCAGGAGATTTATGAAAGCAATATATACGAACATGGGAAAAATAGTCCCCCTAAGAGCTCAGAACTACCATGGGGGAGAAATGATACAATGAAAGGTCTTTAACTTTAAAATAAGTTGGAAACCTCTCTGCCCAAAGCCTAAAATCTGTGGATTCAAACTCACACATTGGTCTTGTAAATGAAACTAAGGACAGCACAAAATAAATGAAGACAAGATGAATAATTTAGTGTGCTTAGCAAAACTCGATATATGTAAAGGTTGTGAATTCTGCCTGGCTCCTCCTCAGTTGCTCAGATAAAACCTATATACACAGATGGATTATTCCATGTCAATATAACCAATTAGTAGAATCAACTCAGTCAAACTCTGAACATCATGAATAAAATGGGGACTCATCATAGGCACTCTGTACAAATGCGTGGGTTGACTCCTGCATGGGAACAAAAAGACAAGATCTTAGGAGGGTGATGACCAAGGTGGCAGGCGATGTTTGAAATCCAAACCACAGTCTGTTTTACAAGTCCTTGGCTAGGAGGTTCAGCTGAGAAGGGGGACCTTCTTCTAGGTTTTCTAGATGAAGATTTATTCCGGGGTTTTGTTTTCTTCTGGAGTGTCTGTTTGTAATTGTAACAAAAGTATCCTATCTTCCTGTGGGGCCCTGAAATTATTTGAGTCATGGTCCCCAGGAGGTGACCTGTGTCAAGCCAACTTTATAAAGTTTACATCATTGCTTCTTGCTTTGGTGGAATCAGGAATGATATTCAAACATATAAAATTTCAAAACAATATGAATTTGTGATAATGGCACCTTATTTGGGCTAGAGTTGGGGCCTACAGGCTCCCTGTTTCACAGGAAGCCTTGAATTGATGAGTCATACAGAATCAAGAGGTTCCTACAGATAATGTAGAGAGGTTTTAGTTACAGAGGAAATTTGATAGTCTGAGAGAGGCAATCATTTTTTTTTTTTTTAATTTTACCAAGAACTCGAAAATATTTTAATATTTTAACAACTACTACAGCTGTTCTGATGCATACTGTAGGATATAAACAATATGAAAGTATCCTAGTTCTTGTATTTATAGTTTCTTTCTTCTATTTATAGTTTAGTTCCCTTTTTTTTTGCAGACATTCCTCAATTTTCACTAGCATTACTTTTCCATTTTCTTATCTGGAAAAAATCTTAATTCCTTTCCTAACTAGAAATTGTGAGTCAGCATATATCTATATCTATATATATATATAATTTGGCTTGATTTCATTTAATTTGGATTCTTGTTCTGTAATATAGAAATTCCTGGCTGGTATACCTACTTACTATGCAGAGTTTAATCGAGCAATTAGATGCATTTTTCCTTATGTATATCCAATATCTCCTTCTACATTTATTTTTGTCTTCTGTCTACAAACAAAATCAGCTTTTCTCCATCCTAAAATTTTCCTTCATGCCTTCCAAGATGCATGGAGGTGTAGAGCAGGTCTGGAGCTACAGTTTGCTTCTAATGTAGAATAATTGTAAGGATATAAAGTTGAAGTCAAAATAAATAAGTTAGAAAACTAGAATAATAGTTCATGTGACAAACAGTAAGTGTTGATCACTAGTTTACTAAGACAGTTGGTGTTTAAAACAGATATCAACAAATTATGGCATGTGAGTCACGTTTGGTCCTCTGACCAAATTAAAATTTTATAAATTTATACATTATAAATAAAATTTTACTGGAAGATAGTCATGCCCACTAATTTATGTCATGTTCTTTATGCCATATGCTGCAAAGGACAAGTTGAGTAATTGTGGAAGACACTGTATGGTCTTTAAAATTCTCAGATACTTGCCTAGCCTACATGAAGCTTGCCAATGCCTACTTTAAAATCTCTTCCTGTGACTTTCAATACTGTCTATATCTACCAGTTTTGTATATCAGCCATGAACTCTACTCTTGGGTGCAGACTTTCATATAAGACTGCTTTATTTATGATTCCTTTTAGGTGTCATGAAAGTATTTCAACCTAATATGTCCAAATACATTTTTCATCCTTTTTTCTACTCTTCTTCATTTCAAGCTGTTTCCACAATAGTCTTTTATAACTTTAAAAACTATCATGTAAATGGAGTGTTCTCTTCTTGGAATGTTCTCTCACTATTTTTAAGACTAAGCTCACATATCACTTTCTCCATGGTCCTACCCTAACCTCTGCATCAGCATTAAGGATTTACCCTTGGTATTATCTTTTATATTTTCTAAAGTCTTCATTATTATATGCTTCATATTATCATTTTTGCTTTTCAACTCCTTTTGTCCTTACTAGACTTTGATCTCCAGGAGTAGAAGAACTATTTAAAATACATATCCATCTTACTATAATAGGTGATATTTAATAAGTATATTGGACTTGCCTTTTGGTTCACCTGGTAAAGAATATTCCTGCAATGAAGAAGACCTGGGTTCGTTCATGTTGGGAAGATCCCCTGGATAAGGGAAAGGCTAACCACTCCAGTGTTCTGGCCTTGAAAATTCCAGAAAGATTGAAGGCAGGAAGAGAAGGGGACAACAGAGGATGGGAAGGTTGGATGGCATCAGCGACTCAAATGGACATGAATTTGAGTAAGCTCTGGGAGTTGGTGATGGACAGGGAAGCCTGGCATGCTCCAGTCCATTGGGTCTCAAAGAGTCAGACCCGACTGAGTGACTGACCTGAATAAATATATTTGAACATAAATTTAAGTATTACTCCAAGATATGCCAATTCTTTAAAATATGGGCTTCCCTGATAGCTCAATTGGTAAAAAATCTGCCTGCAATGCAGGATACCCCAGTTCAATTCCTGGGTCAGGAAGACCCACTGAAGAAAGGATGGGCTACCCACTCCTGTATTCTTGGGTTTCCCTTGTGGTTCAGCTGGTAAGGAATCTGCCTGCAATGCAGGAGACATGGGTTTGAACCCTGGGTTGGGAAGGTGCCCTGGAGAAGAGAATTCTGGCCTGGAGAATTCCATAGACTGTATAGTCCACAAGGTCACAAAGAGTCAGACACGACTGAGTGACTTGCACTTTGACTTCTTTAAAATATGCACTGTAGAGTGAATATGTGTGAAGGTGAAGTCGTTCAGTCATGCCCGACTCTTTGCGACCCCATGGACTGTAGGCTTCTCTGTCTACTAGGCTCCTCTGTCCATGGGATTTTCCAGGCAATAGTACTGGAGTGGATTGCCATTTCCTTCTCCAGGGGAACTTCCCAAACCAGGGACCGAACCCAGGTCTCCTGCATTGTAGACAGACACTTTACCGCATCCCTCCAAAATTATATGTTGTGGCTAGCACCCAATTTGATGATATTGGGAGGTGGTTAGGTTTAGATCAGGTCATGAGGGAAGGATCTTTGTGATCAGATTAGGGCCCTTATAAGCACGTGAACATTCTTTGGCATTGCCTTTCTTTGGGATTGAGAAAAACATCTATTTCTGCTTCATTGACTATGCCAAAGCCTTTGACTGTGTGGATCACAGTAAACTGTGGGAAATTCTGAAAGAGATGGGAATACGAGACCACCCAATCTGCCTCTTGAGAAATTTATATGCAGGTCAGGAAGCAACAGTTAGAACTGGACATAGAACAACAGACTGGTTCCAAATAGGAAAAGGAGTATGTCAACACTGTATATTGTCACCCTGCTTATTGAGCTTCTATGCAGAGTACATCATGAGAAATGCTGGGCTGGAAGAAACACAAGCTGGAATCAAGATTGGCGGGAGAAATATCAATAACCTCAGATATGCATATGACACCACCCTTATGGCAGAAAGTGAAGAGGAACTCAAAAGCCTCTTGATGAAAGTGAAAGTGGAGAGTGAAAAAGTTGGCTTAAAGCTCAACATTCAGAAAACTAAGATCATGGCATCCAGTCCCATCACTTCATGGGAAATAGATGGGGAAACAATGGAAACAGTGTCAGACTTTATTTTTCTGGGCTCCAAAATCACTACAGATGGTGACTGCAGCCATGAAATTAAAAGACGCTGACTCCTTGGAAGGAAAGTTATGACCAGCCTAGATAGCATATTCAAAAGCAGAGACATTACTTTGCCAAGAAAGGTTCGTCTAGTCAAGGCTATGGTTTTTCCTGTGGTCATGTGTGGATGTGAGCGTTGGACTGTGAAGAAAACTGAGCACTGAAGAACTGATGCTTTTGAACTGTGGTGTTGGAGAAGACTCTTGAGAGTCCCTTGGACTGCAGGGAGATCCAACCAGTCCATTCTGAAGGAGATCAGCCCTGGGATTTCTTTGGAAGGAATGATGCTAAAGCTGAAATTCCAGTACTTTGGCCACCTCATTCAAAGAGTTGACTCATTGGGAAAGACTCTGATGCTGGGAGGGATGGGGGGCAGGAGGAGAAGGGGACGACAAAGGATGAGATGGCTGGATGGCATCACTGACAGAGCTGGATGGCTCTGACACGACTGAGCGACTGATCTGATCTGATCTGATCTGAAGCACATGAAAAGATAGAGTTCTCTCTTTCTTTCACTAAGTGACTGCATTAAGAAATGGTTGGGTGAACCACAGAAGAAGGCATTTCTCTGCAAGCCAGGAAGAGGGTCTTACCGGAACCCAACCATTCTAGAGCTCTGATCTCAGACTTCCAGCCTCCTTAAATATGAGAAAATAAATACTAGCCAATCTATGGTATTTTGTATAGCAGCCTGAGCAGACCAAGACAATATGTAATCCAATAATAGTTATTTCTTCACCATTGGTTTTTGAAGAGGTACATTTTGAAGTGTTATGTATATTTTTACTAAAGAGCATTGTTAACTGAGACTGATAATCATCTATCAGATCAGATCAGATCAGTCGCTCAGTCATGTCTGACTCTTTGCAACCCCATGAATCGCAGCACGCCAGGCCTCCCTGTCCATCACCAACTCCCGGAGTTCACTCAGACTCATGTCCATCCAGTCAGTGATGCCATCCAGCCATCTCATCCTCTGTCGTCCCCTTCTCCTCCTGCCCCCAATCCCTCCCAGCATCAGAGTCTTTCCCAATGAGTCAACTCTTCGCATAGAGGTGGCCAAAGTACTGGAGTTTCAGCTTTAGCATCATTCCTTCCAAAGAAATCCCAGGGCTGATCTCCTTCAGAATGGACTGGTTGGATCTCCTTGCAGTCAAGGGACTCTCAAGAGTCTTCTCCAACAGCACAGTTCAAAAGCATCAATTCTTTGGTGCTCAGAAGGCTTCAGAAATCCAAGCATTAATGACATAAAGGCATAGCAAATTACCCATATTGATGGTAAAATATCCATATTAGAACAAATTTTCTGGAGGAAATGACGCACTTCATAAAGTTATACCCCACTTGCCACAACTAGAGAAAATTCCAAGCCTCAACAAAAACCCAGCCATCATAAATAGATAAAAAAAAAATTAGTTTAACAATTTGGAAAACCTAAAATTTATATTTTATATGTTAAAATCACAATCATTTATTGCATAAAAATGAAACTCTAAGGCATGCTTATGGATAAAATGACTTACGAATTCAACTCAGATTTTTATCTCTGTATTTATAAATAAAATAGCATATTAAGATGACACCACCCTTAATGGCAAAAAGCGAAGAACTAAAGAGCCTCTTAATGAAAGTGAAAGAAGAGAATGAAAAAGTTGGCTTAAAACTCAACATTCAGAAAACTATGATTATGGCTTCTGGTCCTATCACTTCACATCAAATAGATGGGGAAACAATGGAAAGAGTGACAGACTTTATTTTTTTGGCTCCAAAATCACTGCAAATGTTGACTGCAGCCATAAAATTAAAAGATACTTGCTCCTTGGAAGAAAAGTTATGACCAACCTAGACAGTATATTAAAAAGCAGAGAAATTATTTTGCCAACAAAGGTCTATTTAGTCAAAGCTGTGGTTTTTCCAATAGTCATGTATTGTGAAAGCTGAGCCCCAAAGAATTGATGCTTTTGAACTGTGGTGTTGGAGAAGACTCTTGAGAGTCCCTTGGACTGCAAGGGGATCCAACCAGTTCATCCTAAAGGAAATCAGTCCTGAATATTCATTGGAAGGACTGATGTTGAAGCTGAAATTCCAATAATTTGGCCACCTGAAGGGAAGAACTGACTCATTTGAAAAGACCCTAATGCTGGGAAAGATTGAGGCAGGAGGAGAAGGGGACGACAGAAGATGAGATAGTTGGATGGCATCACCATCTCAATGGACATGAGTTTGAGTAAACTCTGGGAGTTGGTGATGGACTGGGAGGCCTGGTGTGCTACAGTCCGTGGGGTGGCAAAGAGTCAGACATGAATGAGCAACTGAGCTGAACTGAAGATGATACTTTTACTTCTTGCCCATGTTGCATTCATGGACAAAAATGAGAAGAAAGGAGAACTTAGAGATATTTTAGTATTTTTTCGTTCTTGTTCTATTAGAAATTTTTCTTTCCTAGTTAACAAAAAGGATCATTATTATAGCTAATAATGCCAACTACTTTAAAAAGGAAAATAGCATTTATAATAGTGGGAAGTCCTTGAAATCATACACAGTTTTACTGTGATATAGATAAAATAAATTTACAAAAATATCCATCATCTAGGTGAGAAACTAAATGTAGTTTTCTGTATACTGTGTTTTAAACTGAGTACTCATTCTACTTTTTTGTTGCCATTTCTTTTATTCTCAGATTCCTTCAAAGAGATTTATGGTCAGTGCAAATTAAGACTTTTCCAATTATTTGCTCAGGCTAATATTTCAGTGCATTAAACATCACAAATTTTAAGATAATTATTAATAATAAACATCTAAAACAGAAGGAAACATATATTAGAGAGTCAATTCAGCTAAACAGCAATTTTCATCAAAATGTTATTAGAGATTTATGTGTTCCATAGTACTGAGGTAATGATTTCATTTCAAACATCCCAGTTTCCATTTAGATCATAATGTGCTGTTAATGACACTACTAAATTAACACTTTAAAGTGACACTACTAAAATGACACTACTAATAAAGATTCTTTCTGAAACAGACACAAGTGAAAGGAAAGCAATTTGTTAATATTAGAAAATCTGGGCCGAAAATATCCTGATAATTCTTCCCAGTATGACCTAATAATCATTGCCTCTGCTAATTAATATAAAATTATTAAGACTTCATGAAATAGTTTTATATTATTTTAGTTACTCTGGATAAGCAATATTCCCTCCTCGAAAGTTAATGAGCAACTTGAGGCACGAGTTTGGCTGGGTAATTCTATGCACATCTATCCAATACATATTGCCTCTCCCTAAAAATACCTCTAGGATGCACGCTAAACAATAATGTTTGCACGTAGTTCAAAGAGACATGACATTAAAGTTTAGCATTTGAAATTTGAAAATACTGTAGTGCACATAAATATTTTGATGAAAGATGGTATTAAACATAAACAGACATTAGTTCATGAAAGCTGTGCCATCCTTAGTAGATAGTTTTTCCTATTGTGGCATGATAAGAAAGAATTGATGCTTTCATACTGTGGTGCTGGAGAAGGCCCTTGATAGTCCTCTGGACAGCAAGGAGGTCAAACCAATCAATCCTAAAGAAAATCAATCCTGAATATTCATTGGAAGGACTGATACTGAAGCTCAAGCTCCAATACTTTGGCTGCCTGATGCAAAGAGCGACTCATTGGAAAATACCCTGATGCTGGGAAAGATTGAGGCCAAGAGGAGAAGAGGGTGACAGAGGATGAGATGGATGGATAGCTTCACTGACTCAGTGAACATGTGTCTGAGCAAATTCCGGGAGATAGTGAAGGACAGAGAAGCCTGGAGTGCTGTTGTTCATGGGATCACAAGGAGTCAGATGCAACTTAGCAACTGAATAACAAAAAACAAGATATATCAAGACTATAAAGTGGTGAGATTAGAACCTTCCTTCATACCATACAGAAAATAAAATGCTTCA
Organism: Bos mutus; assembly: GCF_027580195.1. NCBI lineage: Eukaryota > Metazoa > Chordata > Mammalia > Artiodactyla > Bovidae > Bos > Bos mutus. The sequence goes on along the minus strand of NC_091642.1, from coordinate 45,479,279 downwards.
AAGACCTAAATGTAATACCTGAAATCATAAATCTCCTATAAGTTGAACACAAGCATAACACTTTTTGATGTAACTCATAGCAATATTTTCTTGAATCAATCTCCGAGGCAAAAGAAAAGTAAAATTAAACAAAAAGGACCTAATTAAATTTAAAAGGTGTTTCACAGCAAAGGAAATCATCAACAAAAGAAAAAGACACCCTATAATATGAAATGGGATAAAATATTTGCAAATGAAGTGACAAGGGGTTAATACAAAAATATACAAGCATCTCATAATACTCAATATTAAAAAAATCCAATCAAAATAGATAGAAAATCTGAATAGACATTTCTCCAAAGAAGATATATACTTGGCTAATGGGCACATGAAAATATACTCAACATTACTAATTATTAGAGAAATGCAAATCAAAACCACAATGAAATGTCACCTTACATCTATAAAAATGTCTGTCATCAAAAAACCTAAAAGTAACGAAGAATACGGAGAAAAGGGAATCTTTGTACACTCTTGGTGGAAATGAAAATGGATGAAGCCATTATGGAAAATAGTATGGAAGCTCCTTAAAAAAAAAAAAAAAAAAGAAAAAGAACTACTATATGATCCAGCAATTCCACACCTGTGTATATAGCTGGAAAAATGAAAACACTAGTTCAAAAACACACACACCCAATGTTCATAGCAGCTCTATTTACAAGAACCTAGCTATGAAAGCAACCCAAGTGCCCAGTAATAAATAAGTGGACTAAAAAGATGTGGAATCTATCTATCTATACACAATGGAATATTGCTCAGTCATAAAAAAGAATGAAATATTGACATTGCAGCAATATAGATGAATCTAGATATTATTGTACTTAGTGGAATAAATCAGACAGGCAAAGTGCAAAACCAGTTCACAAGTGACCTGAATTGCTAGCAGTGCTAAAATATACTTAAAAAATGAAGATCACTTAAAATTTTCTTTATTTAGGTTTTTCAATATGTAAGAAAATTTAAGTGCTAAATATGAACATTTGAGCAGTTCAAATGTTTGCCTTTTTATGGAGACCATATACCCCACGTGAAATTCTTATGTTCTAGATGGGAAATTATAATAATAATGTTATTATAATGTTATTAATGTTATAATGTTATTAATTATAACATTATTATAATTATAACATTATTATTATAATGTAATTAATAATGTTATAATTTTATTATAAATTATATGTATTATATATAATTATATATAATAATATTAATAATAAAATAATAATAATAATGTTTAAAATACACATATTGTTATTACCTATCAATTATAAAATAGACTCAGATAGGATAGATATTTTACTAATATTTCATGACTTTCAATAAATCATAAGTATTTAAGGATAATGATTACATTATGTGTAACTGCACACATTATTTAACCACATAAAGAATAGCCATAAAATTTTTCAAAGTGGTAAAACACATATTTGAATGAATGATTGATTTAGCTTTTTTACCCCACAAATTAGAATCCCACATTTTCAATGTACATTATATAATATCAAAAATATTTAATGGTTAAGTTTATGATTGTTTACTTGTTGTTAAATCATGAGACTATAACTACCCAGACAAGTGAAGAAAATAAACAGCAAAGTAACATTTAAATTCTGAAAGTAAATATTTTTCATTACTCATCATATGATGTATATGTAATAATTTCAGAAGCAATAAATTCACAGTGATGCACCTTATTACTATGTTGTAAAATCACAACTAAAATTTTCTATCTGCAGTAGTTAGTATGTATTATCACACATCTTGCTGCTAACTGCAAAACTCCTTTGACTAGGAAAAAGAGGAAGACTGTTGGATACAGGTGACTAACGAAAAGATAACCTAGCTATGTTAGACAGCTCTAGTTTCTCAGCCTTGTTTGAATAATGTAACAAGATAATGGCCCTGCTACTTTACTATATAAAGTAGTTATATAGTAACTGCTACCATATAAAGTCAACCATTCAATATTTCTGAAGAATGCCCTGAATTGTATTGGGAATATTTTACTGTCATAATAATGATGAAAATTTTGAGTTCAAATATCTGAAATTTAGATCTGAGAGGGCTTTTTTGGCTCTATAAGATTTACTGATGGGAAAATTAATTATTATGGAAACTGAATCACACATATGCCAAAATACTGACAATAGATTTTTTAAAGTGTTTCCCTGAATCACTGCTCACAAAAAAGAAAATGACATATCTAGTCCAAAACTGACTAAATAATATGCATATTAATTTCACTTGATAGTTAACCATGGTTCTGCTGGTGATAGGTTTCAAATCAGTGCCAAATTTAGTACCCATTTTATTTTTCAGACCTTATTATCTTTGCAAGTAATTGATTTTTTATTCTTTGGTTTTGTCTTAATGCATTCAGCTCTGATATTACATCCATCTCCAATTAAACATCTGTGCTATGCAACTTTGCACTAATCTATTGTGAAAAGTTCCAAAAGGATACATTAATGGTTTATGGATTATCTACACTACTCCCATTAAAATTAATGGGAATTACATAGCTAATTCCCTAAGTGCCAGAATGAAAATTGTCCCATGCTATTCAAAAGCCAACAGTTCTCAATTCTGACCCGGCATTCCAAATGCTAAGTAAATGGTGGTACCTGCTTTAATTACATATTTAAGTAGAAAATAAAAGAATAAAGGTGCAGTACGATTTCATTTGTCATATTTGAATTGAAACCACTTTACAGGCTGGGAATATATTTTGAAATTAATTTTATTGTGAGAAAATTCCTAAAGAACATTCAATTCTAAGCAACACATAAATCATAATACTTTTAAAATATGGGAAAAATATGCACCTTACCATGAAAGATATGTTTGTCTTTGTTACCAACTATGACAGCCAAACATTTGATGTATTGGTTATTGAGACCAGTCCTTATCATCTTACACTTAACTTATTACTTGCTCCTTGACAATTTTTGAGTTATTGGCCTAAAACAAATAGTTTTTGGTGGGTTAGTCATTAAGTTCTATCCTACTCTTATGAACCTGTGACTGTAGCCTGCCATGATATTAGTCCATGGAATTTTCCAGGCAAGAGTACTGGAGTGGGTTGCTGGTTCCTTCTCCAGGAGCTCTTCTCAACCCAGGGATTGAACTGAAGTCTCCTACAATGCAGGCATATTCTTTACTGACTGAGTCATGAGGGAAAACAAATAGACTGTCATTTATTTTTCTCAGGAAAAAAAAACAGATTTATTCAAGATCAACAATGACTTGAAAATCAGGGTCTGCAACCATGGTGAGTTCCCAACAAAAGCAGAGTGGAGATCTCTTTTATATAAGAGGAAATGTAAGTTAAAAGGGCTATATTCAAGGAAGAGTCTATGGCTTTGCAATGGCTAAGCTGTGACAATCTCTCATTCGCTGAGTTCTTGTCAGGAAAGAAGAGGAAGCCTTTCTTCCTCTTGGGCTCTGCTATCATTGCAGAGCATGAGAACTCCTTGTTCTGGGCCCTGAATCTATTTAATTGAAGTTTCTGTTTAATAGTTTTTTACAGAATACAAATACATTTATATTAAATGTTAAAAAAAAAAGAAACACTAAAAGTTGGCATGATAGTGGCATGAAATTCTCCCTTTGTCCCTTCCCTTCAATCCATAGCCGATAAAACATTCATAGCTCAACAAAGGCAACTGCGCTTAACACTACCAAGACAACAGAGAATTTCATATCCTGTACATATAAAGGTGATTGGACTGGAAACAGCAGACATAGGTGAAACTCTGAAAACTGAGAAATTATACTTTTGTTAGAGCAATTTACATTTATAAGGGAAATCTCTATTTGTAAATGTGTGTCTTTCTCCACATGTACCTGGATGATTAAACCTCAGGAACTCTTATTAATGGAGAAGGCAGAAAGTTAAATCTGCAACATGCAATTGTTTATTTGATTTTTCCTAGTTAGCCAATCAAAACTGCAATGCGGGAAACCCCGGTTCCATCCATGAGCAACTAACACTTTTACTTTCAAGCATAACCAGCCTCTGTCTTCCACCCTCCACCCTCCACCCTCACATACCAACACTTTCTTTTGTTCTTTAGCTAGAGATGGTATTCAAGCAGTGGCTTGGGCCACTTCCAGGAGCTACTCGGTTTCCTGGGCTATCTCCCCTGTATACAGGAGGTATGAAAAGTGAAAAGTGAAAGTGTAAGTCACTCTGTCCTGTCTGACTCTGTGAGCACATGTACTGTAGCCAGCAAGGCTCCTCTGTCCATGGAATTCTCCAGGCAAGAATACTGGAGTGGGTAGCCATTTTCTTCTCGAGGTGATCTTCCCAACCCAGAGTTGAACCTGAGTCTCCTGCATTGCAGGCAGACTCTTTATCATCGGGGCCACCAGAATAACCATACAGGAGGTGCACATGTTATTAAACTTCTGTTTGCTTTTCTCCTGTTATTCTGTCTTTTATTATGGGAGAGGGTCTAAACCAAGAACCTAGTTGAGTAGATGAAAGCATTTTTTCTTCCTACACATACCCCATATCCTTTTCAAGATAAAATATTTTCATCATCCCAGAAAATTATTTCTTATTTCTCCCCAGCCAAACCATGCCCTTCATCCAAGCAAATAATATTTCCATTTCTTTCAACATAGATTCCACATACAGAAATTATGCAATATTCCTTATATCTATTTTCAATTGTTTAGCATGTTTTTAAAATTTATTAATGTTCCATGTGTTAGTACTATTGTTGAACAATATTCAGTGCATGAATATAGTGAAATTTATTTATCAATTCTATTGATACCTCATTTCAGTTTTGACCGTTATGAATAAAACTGCTGTAAATATTCTATACAGTTCATGTATAGACCCATGTAATCAATTCTGAATGGCAAAGTAATTATCCTTCAATTAAAAAAATTAAGAAAAAAGTTTTGAATGGCAAATAACTAGGAGTAGAACTACTGGATCACAAAGGAGGTGCATGTGTGTAACTTTATAATAAATCCAACGATTTTCCAAAGTGGTGCTACCATTTTACACTCTCATCAGGAAGCTAAAAGAGTTGCAAATTGACTCCTAATCATTATTTGAGGTTTTCAAGCTTTTTAATTGACTCTAACCGGTGTGAATTAGCATTTCCTTGTATCTTTAATTTGCACCTCTAGGTGAGTAATTATGGCAAGTACCGTTTAGTGTTCTTACAGACCATCTGATGTTTTCTTTTGCTAAGGAAGTGAAGTCTTTTAACTTCTTCCATTCAAGACTTTTGCCCAATTTAAATTTAGAATAAAGTATAAAAACATTTTGGTTGATGTGCACTTAAGACTAACTTTTTATTGTTTTTGTTTTTCATTTTATTTTACATTTAGTATTTATTTTGTATTTTATTTTGTGTGCTAAGCCCTCTCAATTAGGTTGTTGATATAATCGTTCCAATCTTCACTATACTTCTTAATTTCTAATTGTATCAAATATTGAGAGAGATGTACTGAGACATGTTCGAGATCAAGATGTCCAAACAATTATAAAAAATGAAAAATGCCAAAAGTTTTCATTTGGAATCACAAAGCATAATATCTAATAGTGAGATTCTAGGACAGTAATGCAGTAGTGATGAAAATGGTTCTTTTGGAAGGAAAAGGTATTTAGCAATGAACAAAAATTAAAGGATCTTCCTGACCCAGGGATGTGGGTTTCATCCCTGGGTCAGGAAGATCCTCTGAGGAGGGCATGGTAGCCCACTCCAGTATTCTCGTCTGGAGAATCCCATGGGAGGGTTACAGTCCATAGGGTTGCAAAGAGTTGGACACAACTGAAAGGACTTAACACATGCATACGGTGGTAAAAAAAAAAATAAAAAAATAAAAAACTGACTTTCTATGTTGAAGCCAAGATTTTACTTACCATCCAATGAGATTGTACATAAGTTTTGCAATCTGGCTTATAATTTCTAAAAATGAAACAAAGTTTACATCAGTTCAGTTCAGTCACTCAATCATGTCTGACTCTGCCATCTCATGGGTTGCATGCAGCACTCCAGGCCTCCCTGTCCATCACTGACTCCCGGAGCTTGCTCAAATTCATTTCAATCGAGTCAGTGATGCCATCCAATCATCTCATCCTCTGTCATACCCTTCTCCTCCTGCCTTCAATCTTTCCCAGCATCAGGATCTTTTCCAATGAGTCAGTTCTTCTCATCAGGTGGCCAAAGTATTGTCGCTTCAGCTCCAGCATCAGTCTTTCCAATGAATATTCAGTGATGATTTCTTTAGGATTGACTGGTTTGATCTCCTTGCAGTCCAAGGGCCTCTCAAGAATCTTCTCCAACACGACAAATTAGTTTTTGAATGTTGATACTGAATCACGTATTAGTCAATTTCTTCAGAGTATTTAGTAACATAACATTCTACCATTTAAAGATAAACATCAGAATCATACACTGCTACTTAAAGGTAATTTCTTATCTATAATTCATAGTTATTTTATGATTTTAAATTTCCCCTAGTTTCAATGTTGGTGTTTTTAAAACTGTGATTTACTTTTATTTAGAAATATGTGTTGTATTCAAAGGTCAGTATATTTTCATTTCTATAGTATTACTGCTGCTACTGCTCTGTCGCTTCAGTCATGTCCGACTCTGTGTGACCCCATAGACAGCAGACCACCAGGCTCTCCCGTCCCTGGGATTCTCCAGGCAAGAACTCCGGAGTGGGTTGCCATTTCCTTCTCCAATAGTATTACTAAGTCCTTACAAAACGGCTTAAAATATTTATGTGTTTGTATGTTTGACATACTTTTTTTCAACAAAAATAAAAAGAGCTAGTATAAAGTACAATACTCAGTGTTGGTGTAGCATTATAATTTATGAGGAGGGAATAGTCTGTTCATGAAATCTCACCGTGCTGAACAAGATCCTCTGGGCTTATGCATTGCAAGTACTTTTTGAATCACCTGTTAAGCTTGTTATATTGAGTTCAGGAGAGGAATTATAAAGTCCTCTCTGTACTTTATTTCAGTAAGAATGCTAAGTTATATTACTTTCTTGCACATAGCTAAGGTCTCATTCAATGCAATATAATGATGCCTCCAGCTGGTATGAAAACCAAATGGATAACTGCCTGCTGAGCAAATTGAGTCCAAGATAGAGAAAGTAAGAAAGCTAACATTGTTAAATTCTAGCCTTGAAAGTAGAGGCTTTTTTTAACTAAAATAATCCAAAAGATGGGTAACCTGTGTTAAAGAATAAAGTAGTTTATGCTCCCTAGGGTTTTAAGCAGTTGGAAAAAATATCCAAAATGGTAGAAACTCTGTAATTATATGCATAATTTTACAAGCCCCAATATTCTCACTTCCTCAACCATTCACTATTTTTAAGGTAGACAGCCCAAAGATAACCCTGTATGTTTTACTAAATGTAATGTATACTGAAAGCATGGACCACGATGACAGAATCCAGAATCAGACATTTCATTCAGGCTCCAAGTTAGTTGTTAATAAACTGCTTTATTTTAGCGTATGGAAACATAAAATTTCTGAAAAAAAATAAGTCTGTTTCTATATACTTTCTTACATAGGAATGTTACTGACCAAGAGTAGCAATGTACTTAGGCAAATGATTTTATAAAATTGGAACCATGTGGCAGTGCTGGGTGCTGAGTTGATGGAGAAAAAAAAAGGATAGAGGTCAAAAAAGAGGCAGGAGGACTAAGTACCCTGAGACTAAGAAGTAGTCCAAATTGAAGCAGAAATAATTTTGTCTTTTTGCTCAAGGCTATTTAGTTATCCCTGTGCCATTTATTTGACTTCCCTGGTGGCTCAGATGGTAAAGCATCTGCCTACAATGAGGGAGACCTGTGTTCAATCCCTGGGTTGTTTCAATCTCCTGGAGAAGGAAATGGCAACCCACTCCAGTATTTTTGCCTGGAAAATCCCATGGATTGTGGAGTTTAGTAGGCTACAGTCCATGGGTCACAAAGAGTCAGACACGACTGAGTGACTTCACATGCCATTTATTTAAAAATTCACCTTTTCCCACTGGTTTGAAATACATTGTTATCGTTAAATTTCCAAATGTGCTTTTCACATTTTGTGTAAATTTTATTACAATTTGTGTATCTCCAAGCAACAAAATCTGGATTTAATTATAAAATTTTTAGTATTTCTTTTAATTAATGTTACTGTTAGCCTTATTTTTCAACTAATTTCCAGTATAATGTTGTTTGTGTTTTTCTTCTAGATTAGCATATTAGTTCTCTGACCTAATTCTTGAAAAAAGAGTTATTTGGGGATTATTTTGGGGTTGTATTAAATTTACAAATAATTTTTGGGAAAAAAAGATGTGAACGTTCCTAGCTAAAAGTCATAATATGGGCTTCCACTGTGTAAATCTACTTTCATGTGCTTCATAACCGTTTTATCATTTTTCTTGTCTAGAATATATTATGCTAATTTGTTTTTTCTTGTTTGTAGAGCGAAGAAGAACTAAAGATCCTCTTGATGAAAGTGAAAGAGGAGATTGAAAAAGTTGGCTTAAAACTCAACATTCAGAAAACTAAGATCATGGCATCCGGTTCCATCACTTCATGGCAAATATATGCAGAAACGGTGGAAACAGTGGCTGACTTTATTTTTGGGGGCTCCAAAATCACTGCAGATGGTGATTGCAGCTATGAAATTAAAAGACGCTTACTCCTTGGAAAGAAAGTTATGACCAACCTGCTGCTAAGTCACTTCAGTCGTGTCCGACTCTGTGTGACCCCATGGACTGCAGCCCACCAGGCTCCCCTTTCCCTGGGGTTCTCCAGGCAAGAACACTGGAGTGGGTTGCCAATTCCTTCTCCAACGCATGAAAGTGAAAAGTGAAAGTGAAGGCACTCAGTCGTGCCCGACTCTTAGCGACCCCATGGATTGCAGCCCACCAGGCTCCTCCGTCCACGGGATTCTCTAGGCAAGAGCACTGGAGTGGGGTGCCATTGCCTTAGACAGCATATTAAAAAGCAGAGACATTACTTTGTCAACAAAGGTCCATCTAGTTCAGTCTATAGTTTTTCCAGTGGTCACGTATGGATGTGAGTGTTGGACTATAAAGAAAGCTGAGTGCCAAATAATTGATGCTTTTGAACTGTGGTGTTGGAGAAGACTCTTGAGAATCCCTTGGACTGCAAGGAGATCCAACCAGTCCATCCTAAAGGAGAACAGTCCTGGGTATTCATTGGAAGGGTTGATGTTGAAGCTGAAACTCCAATACTTTGGCCACCTGATGTAAAGACATGACTCATTTGAAAAGTCTGGGGTTCTGGGAAAGATTGAAGCTGGGAGGAGAAGAGGACGACAGAGGATAAGATGGTTGGATGGCATCACCGACTTGATGGACATGAGTTTGGGTAAACTCCAGCAGTTGGTGATGGACAGGGAGGTTCATGGGGTCGCAAAGAGTTGGAAACGGCTGAGGAACTGAACAGAACTGAACAGAACGTGTGCTGTTTATATTTGCTAAATAGTGGTAGAGGAGTGTTATCTTTTACATTAGTACTACAGCTTTCTTTCTTCCTTATTACTAGGTTCTGTTTCTATGCATCAAGTGGTTTCATAACATTCTCAGTTCAGTTCAGTCGCTCAGTCGTGTCCGACTCTTTGGGACCCCATGAATTGCAGCACACCAGGCCTCCCTGTTCATCACCAACTCCCGGAGTTCACTCAAACTCACGTCCATCGAGTCAGTGATGCCATCCAGCCATCTCATCCTCTGTCGTCCCCTTCTCCTCCTGCCCCCAATCCCTCCCAGAATCAGAGTCTTTTCCAATGAGTCAACGCTTCGCATCTGACGGCCAAAGTACTGGAGTTTCAGCTTTAGCATCATTCCTTCCAAAGAACACCCAGGAATGATCTTTAGAATGGACTGGTTGGATCTCCTTGCAGTCCAAGGGACTCTCAAGAGTCTTCTCCAACACCACAGTTCAAAAGCATCAATTCGGCGCTCAGCTTTCTTCACAGTCCAACTCTCACATCCATATACGACCACTGGAAAAATCATAGCCCTGACTAGACGGACCTTTGTTGGCAAAGTAACGTCTCTGCTTTTCAATATGCTATCTAGGTTGGTCACAACTTTCCTTCCAAGGAGTAAGTATCTTTTAATTTCATGGCTGCAATCACCATCTGCAGTGATTTTGGAGCCCCCAAAAATAAAGTCTGACACTGTTTCCACTGTTTCCTCATCTATTTCCCATGATGTGACAGGACCAGATGCCATGATCTTAGTTTTCTGAATGTTGAGCTTTAAGCCAACTTTTTCACTCTCTTCTTTCACTTTCATCAACAGGCTCTTTAGTTTCTCTTCACTTTCTGCCATAAGGGTGGTGTCATCTGCATGTCTGAGGTTATTGATATTTCTCCTGGCAATCTTGATTCCAGCTTGTGCGTCTTCCAACCCAGCGTTTCTCATGGTGTACTCTGCATAGAAGTTCAATAAGCAGGGTGACAATATATAGTGTTGACGTACTCCTTTTCCTATTTGGAACCAGTCTGTTGTTCCATTTCCAGTTCTAACTGTTGCTTCCTGACCTGCATATAGGTTTCTCAAGAGGCAGGTCAGGTGGTCTGGTATTCCCATCTCTTTCAGAATTTTCCACAATTTATTGTGATCCACACAGTCAAAGGCTTTGGCATAGTCAATAAAGCAGAAATAGATGTTTTTCTGGAACTCTCTTGCTTGTTTGATGATCCAGCAGATATTGGTAATTTGATCATAACATTATACATCATTAAGTTATACTACTGAATGCAGCAATACTTCCATAGATATTTTTATTTTCTAAATATAAAATTATATGATCTACAAAATATATAGTTGTACTTCTTTTCCATTTCTTACAACTCTAATTGCTTTTACTTGTCTAATTGAATTAGCTAATAGATCCAACATAAAGTTAAGTAATAGTGGAGAGAATGGTGATTCTTGTCTTGTCCCTCATATTTTTAAATTTTTTGACTGAGGAAAATAAATCATGCTGCAAGTGCATTTGTCTATTTCTGTTTCACTGAGTATGTTTATATGAATGAGTGTTGAATTCCATACAAATTCCTTTTGGCATCTAAGGAGATAATTACATGACTTTTCTCTTTAGTTCTATTCTTAAGTGGATAATGTGAATTAATTGCCTAACATTGAACCACCTTTGTAGTCACAAAACAAATTCTGCTTTTTCATGGCTTAGTATTTTTTTAATGTGCTCTTGGTTTGGTTTTTGATTGCTAATATAATTTTATTATTTTACATCAATATACATGAGTGAAATTTGGCAGAAGTTTTATATTTTGATATAAACTGCAACAGTTTTCAAGACCAACATCAATCTTTTAAAATGGAAACTGTCACTTAATGTTTGGAGTATTTAAGTCATACAGGCATTATCTGATCTTTAAAAGAAAAAAATAAAGCAATTTTAGCCTGGTCCTTCTTTGGTGAAGAATTATTTGGTATTCAGCAATTTTCTCCATTTATTTTTCATAATTAATCTGTTTATAATTATTTCTCTACAAAATTCAATTTTGGAAAGCTTTATTTTTTTCTAGGAAAAAATGTTTTTTTCATCTAGGTTTTCAAATGTGTTCAAGATAAACAGTTGGACAAATTGGTCTATTATGATTTAAAGATTTTTCTGTATCATAAAATAAAGAAAATACAATAATGAGTACACTATTCATTTGTATTTTTTCCTAAGAACTAACTCTTGGATTATATGATACACCTACCTTTTTGATTATATGATACATCTACGTTTTTTTCCCCTTTCATTACCATTAATATGTGTTTATCTTTATGAATTACTTATTTCTGCTTTCTTTTGGTTTACTCTTCTTTTTACTGCCTCTTTTGAGCTGTATTGATCTTGACAAATTGATAAAATGAGACATTTATATCAGGAGTCTTAGTATTTGTGATTGTTTGGAATCTAGAGCATCAAAGAGCTCCTACCTATTGAGGCACAAGTGTTTCTATAGTTTAAACATTAGGACCAGTTTAAATCTTGGTCAACAGTTCATAGGCATATCCACTTTATCATATACCTTAATTACATCATTGCAGCATGTATTAAAATAACTTGGTCTGAGACTGGTTTTCTATTCAAGTGACCAAGGCAGGGGAAAAGTAATTGGTGTCTAGAGAAACCTTAAGCAATTCTATGTATGAAAGGAGGACACAAGAACACTACCCCCAAGATGTTTGTAGGAAATCAGATTAGGGGTTTGGATCACATTTATCACAAACAAAACTAACACCAAAATTTCTTCAGAAATATACCACAACTGTTCCCTTGTGTCTTAAACGAAAGTAGAAATTAGCCTTCCTGAATTGTCCACTATGGTGTTTGTGAAACTTCTGTTTTCCTGGATAACCATTTTGGTTACACTCGAACCTCTGTCTCCCCACCACTATATATCACATGGACACCTCTCCTCTGTCAGCACCATCACAGTCAATTGCCTAGTAAGGAGAACTCCAGCTAAGTCTGTTGAGAGTTAGGCATCAGAACTCAGATTTGCTCTTAAGCCTAAACATGTCTAACTATTTTACTTCTTTCATCCTGACCAAGAAAATATTGAAAACCGGGAGGTGGGGGGAATGGATGAAAATGAAAAAGGAAAGATACATTCTCATAAGTCTTGTGCAAAGTAATATCTTGCCCCTTGAAATGAACAATCAAAAAACCACTGATCACCAAACTTTTTTCTATAATTTATGCACTGGAGAATAAATTTAAAAAAATTTTTTGAATCTATGTTTGAATGATAGTGTTATTAACTAACATTATGCAAAGAATACCTAAATACCAATCTTCTGTGCATATTAATATTATTAATATTACTTAAGGAAGAAGAAGAAATGGGGGGAGAGAAGGGTGAAAAACATGCAATTAAAAAAAAAAGCAAAAGTTCTGAATATAATCCTCATCAGACGCAAACAAGCATGTGATAAGTTGCTCAAAGTTAAGGTTTAGGTAATTGTAAATGCTGCTGCTGCTGCTGCTAAGTCACTTCAGTCGTGTCTGATTCTGTGAGACCCCAGAGATGGCAGCCCACCAGGCTCCCCAATCCCTGGGATTCTCCAGGCAAGATCACTGGAGTGGGTTGCCATTTCCTTCTCCAATGCATGAAAGTGAGAAGTGAAAGTGAAGTAGCTCAGTTGTGTCTGACTCCTAGCGACCCTATGGACTGCAGCCTACCAGGCTTCTCCATCCATGGGATTTTCCAGGCAAGAGTACTGGAGTGGGGTGCCATTGCCTTCTCCAAACAATAATGAGACACTACTAAATATCAACTAGTAAAGGTAAAATTTAAAACACAACACCAAATTCTAGTGAGGATGGTGAAAATAAGAACTCTCATTCATTGCTGTGGGGGAAGCAAAATGGTACATGTACTCCAGAAGAAAGCTTGACTGTTTCTTAAAAGTTAAATCCCTTTTTACCATGGGATCCAGTAATTGTATCCTTGATCTTTATACAAAAAAGTTAACATGTGCAGTACACTTCTCAGTCCTGTACACTACTCAGTCCAGTATACAGTTCAGTTGTGTCCAACTCTTTGTGACCCCATGGACTATACAGTCCATGGAATTCTCCAGGCCAGAATGCTGGAGTGGGTAGCCATTCCCTATTTCAGAGGATCTTCTCAACCCAGGGATCGAATCCACGTCTCCCACATTGTGAGCAGATTCCTTACCTGCTGAGCCACAAAGGAAGCCCAAGGGTACTGGAGTGAGTAGCCCATCCCTTCTCCAGCAGATCGTCTAGGAATCCAACCCAGGTCTCCTGCATTGCAGGTAAAGGTAAAGGTCTCCTTTACCAACGGAGAAGGCAATGGCACCCCACTCCAGTACTCTTGCCTGGAAAATCCCATGGATGGAGGAGCCTGGTGGGCTGCAGTCCATGGGGTCGCTAAGAGTCAGACACAACTGAGCGACTTCACTTTCTTTACCAACTGAGCTATCAGGGAAGCCTGTCCAGTACACTGCTAGAAGTGCTTAAAGGGAAATTAATGGGTGGATCAAATATACTAGAAAAGAAAAAAGATTTAAAAGCAATAATCTAATTGAATCTATCATCAGATCAGATCAGATCAGTCACTCAGTCATGTCCGACTCTTTGCGACCCCATGAATCGCAGCGCGCCAGGCCTCCCTGTCCATCACCAACTCCTGGAGTTCATTCAGACTCACATCCATTGAGTCGGTAATGCCATCCAGCCATCTCATCCTCTGTCGTCCCCTTCTCCTCCTGCCCCCAATCCCTCCCAGCATCAGAGTCTTTTCCAATGAATCAACTCTTCCCATGAGGTGGCCAAAGTACTGGAGTTTCAGCTTTAGCATCATTCCTTCCAAAGAAATCCCAGGGCTGATCTCCTTCAGAATGGACTGGTTGGATCTCCTTGCAGTCCAAGGGACTCTCAAGAGTCTTCTCCAACACCACACTTCAAAAGCATCAATTCTTTGGCGCTCAGCCTTCTTCACAGTCCAACTCTCACATCCATACATGACCACAGGAAAAACCATAGCCTTGACTAGACGAACCTTTGTTGGCAAAGTAATGTCTCTGCTTTTGAATATGCTATCTAGGTTGGTCATAACTTTCCTTCCAAGGAGTAAGTAGAAAACAAGAGCAAATTAAGTCTAAAGCAAACAGAAGAAAAAAAGTAAGAAGAATTAGAGCAGAAATAGGTGAAAGTGAACACAGGAGATCACTAGAGAAGGTCAACAAACACAAAACCAAGTTCATTGGAAAGATTCATAAAATAACTTAGTCTCAAGCCAGGCTGACTACCAAAAAAGAGAGAGAGAATATGAATTACTAATACCAGGAAAGAAAGAGGAAACAGCATTACAGAGCCCACAGACACAAAAAGGATGATAAGGGAATATTCTGCACAACTCTGCCCAGATATTTGACAACCTTGATGAAATGAACCAGTTCCTTTAAACACAATCTGTACAAATCATTTTAAAAGATATAGACAATCTGAATAAGCCTATATCTATTAAATAACTTGAATCATTAAGTAATAGTCTTCTAAAACAGAAAATACTAGGTCTAGATGAGCCATAAACTAAAAGTCCATTTTAACACAAAATATTTTTTTCAAATTTTATTTTTCATTCAGAGTTAATAAACAAAGGCTTCTGAAGTACAATGACTCACCTCCTGTTCATATCTCTGACAATATTAAGGTCAAGAAGTATTTAGCGTCTATGGTGAGTTCACAGCAATGAAACTGTTTTGATATTGCACTGACATTTTTTTTCTTCTATGCATAAAACATTATTATTTAGAAATAATTATTTTCTGTTGACTGAGCATTTTTTTTCCTTTTCTTTTAGTCTGTATATTTATTTGATGTTTTAATTTATGGAAGAAAAGAAGGTAATAGGGCAACTTCATTCAGCAGCCAAATGAAACACCACTGTTAGAAATAGAGTTCGACTAAATGGCTTATTATGATAATACCATGTTCTTTACGTACATTTTTTAAACTTAATATAGTGTTCATTTCCCTCACAGCTCAATTGGTAAAGAATCTGCCTGCAATTCAGGAGACCCTGGTTCCATTCCTGGGTCGGGAAGATCTGCTGGAGGAGATGGAGAAGGAAATGGCAACCCATTCCAGTATTCTTGCCTAGAGAATTCTGTGGACAGAGGAGCCTGGTGGGCTTCTGTCCATGGGGTCACATAGAGTCGGACACGACTGAAACGACTTAGCATGCATGAATGCATTGGAGAAGGAAATGGCAACCTACTCCAGTATTCTTGCCTGGAGAATCCCACGGACAAAGGAGCCTGGTGGGCTGCTGTCCATGGGGTTGCACAGAGTCGGACATGACTGAAGAGATTTAGCAGCAGCAGCAGCTGGAGAAGGGATAGGCTACCCATTCCAGTATTCTTGGGATTCCCTTGTGGCTCAGCTAGCAAAGAATCAGCCCGCGATGTGGGAGACCCCGGTTCGATCCCTGGAGAAGGGACAGACTACCCACTCCAGTATTCTGGCCTGGAGGTTTCCATGGACTAGTCCACGGGTTGCAAAGAGTCGGACACGACTGAGCGACTTTCACTTTTCATTGTTCATTTCAAAGCAGTACTGCTTGCAGTAAAGCAAGCATCTTGCAGACCATTTATGCAGATCATATTAAAAGAGTAAGATAATTCCTTTTAGCATTGAGATTTCAGTAGAAAGTACAACAGTTTTCTCATATCAATGTTATTTTTTAGTATATCCCCAATTAGGTTGCCTCAGGTTCCAAAGAGACACCTGGGAAGATGCTTTGTCATGTGCAGAGTGAGCCAATAAAAAAGTAGTTGGTATTTAGCTTTATGAGAGGAAAAAAAAAAAAGCTTCAACTTTATGTAGAGCTGGTTAATGCCTTTTTTTTTTAACCAAAAAGACACTAAACCTACTATTATCTCCCTTCCCAGTGTCTACTATTGAAATGAAAATGAAACTAAAAAAAAAGAGTAGATAAGAAACCCAAACTGAGTTTGAAGGGAAGCCAATATGGTGTTTTAGCTGAATGTGCCATTAGTTCTTTCATTTTTCTCTGTGCTTTTCAAAAAATATTAGGTTCAATAGGCCAGCATGAAGCATTGCTTTTTCCAAATAATACAGTGTTACATGACACAGTGTCTGTTAGACAATCTAAGATAGAAAATATTCCTGAGTTAGTTATTAAAAATACAAAGAAGTAGCAGACTGGAAGGGAATGAGAAACAAAAGAGGTTCAAGGATGAAGTTGAATTTATTTTAAAAATAGTTATATCTACCATGAATAAAACTGAAATTTGTTGAATCTTCAGAACATTTGAATCTAATTGTTGTCCAACAGCATAAAGGCATGATTCTACATTACATCCTTTTATCTTAGCTTTATAGGATGTGTAGATCCATCACTGACTTCTTACGTACGAAGTCATTGCTAAAATTTAATAGAATTTTGCATATTTTAATTTTGTATTTTTGCACAAAACTAGGAGTTAATGAATTTCAAATTTATTGGGAATCTAGTAAGAAAAGTATTTAATTTGCTATTATAATCACTTTGGGCTTCCCCTGTGGCTCAGCTGGTAAAGAATCCACCTGCAGTGAGGGAGACCTGGGTTTGATTTCTGGGTTGGGAAGATCTGCTGGAGAAGGGATAGGCTACTCGCTTCAGTATTCTTGAGTTTCCCTTGTGGCTCAGCTGGTAAAGAATCTACCTGCAATGCAGAAGACTGGGGTTTGATCCCTGAGTTGGGAAGATCCCCTGGAGAAGGGAAAGGCTACCCACTCCAGTATTCTGGCCTGTAGAATCCCATGGACTGTATAGTCAATGGGGTCACAAAGAGTTGGACACAGACTGAGAGACTTTCACACTTCACTTATAACCATTTTGATCTGCATACCTGAAATCTACATTCAAATCTACATTCAATGAATTCATGAGTCCATTCTTTTCTCTTTGTCTCAATTGCTGCCATCCAGGCATCATCACTTATCTGATGGAGGATTATCATAGTCCCTGCATATATGCTATATGTATATATGGGCTTGCCTGGTGGCTCAATGGTAGAGAATCTGCCTGCCAATGCAGGAGACGTGGGTTCAATCCCTGGGTAAGGGAAATGAGAGCCCGCTCTAGTATTCTTGTCTGGGAAATCCCATGGACAGAGGAGGATGACAGGCTACAGTGCACGGGGTCGCAAAGATTTGCACATGACTTAGCGACTGCATAATAAAAACAATATGTATATATAGTATGTTTACTATGTGTGTGTGTGTGTGTGTGTGCTAGTTGCTCAGTTGTGTCTGACTCTTCACAATCCTATTGACTGTAGCACACCAGGCTCCTCTGTTTATGGGATTCTCCAGGCAAGAATACTGGAGTGGGTTGCCATGCTCTCCTCCAGGGAATACGTATCCTATATACACACTACATATGTGTAATATTTATCTATATTAATTACATATACAAAAAAATAAAATTTTCTTTTTAGACTTCCACCTTCAATCCATTCTCCAGTCAGATCAGTCGCTCAGTCGTGTCTGACTCTTTGGGACCCCATGAATCGCAGCACGCCAGGCCTCCCTGTCCATCACCAACTCCCGGAGTTCACTCAGACTCACGTCCTTCAAGTCAGTGATGCCATCCAGACATCTCATCCTCTGTCGTCCCCTTCTCCTCTTGCCCCCAATCCCTCCCAGCATCAGAGTCCTTTCCAATGAGTCAACTCTTCCCATGAGGTGGCCAAAGTACTGGAGTTTCAGCTTTAGCATCATTCCTTCCAAAGAAATCCCAGGGCTGATCTCCTTCAGAATGGACTGGTTGGATCTCCTTGCAGTCCAAGGGACTCTCAAGAGTCTTCTCCAACACCACACTTCAAACGCATCAATTCTTCGGTGCTCAGCCTTCTTCACAGTCCAACTCTCACATCCATACATGACCACAGGAAAAACCATAGCCTTGACTAGACGAACCTTTGTTGGCAAAGTAATGTCTCTGCTTTTGAATATACTATCTAGGTTGGTCATAACTTTCCTTCCAAGGAGTAAGCGTCTTTTAATTTCATGGCTGCAGTCACCATCTGCAGTGAATAGCACGTAGCACAAATACTTTAAAAAACTTGCAGCTGCACTAGTAACAACAATGCACCAGGCTGACCAGAGCACCGTGTTTTCCCCCTGTCTTTATCTCTGTCCTAAACATGGGCAACCTCTCTACTCACCTGTCTTGCCAGCCAGTTTACCTTTTCTCAGTTCTTCTAAAATATTATGCTGACCCCTGCTTAAAGACCTTCTTATATTTATTTCCTCTATCAGGATTGCTCTTCCTAAACTCTTCACACTAATGTGTCCTTATCTTTCAGGTAACAGATTAGGTATCACCTTTCCCCAAAAAACTTTTTCTAACCGGTTCCCCATGGTTAACAACTAAAGTAGAAATGTGGTCCGTTTATTTCACAACATTTACAGTAATTTGTAATGATATCTATGCCTATTTTTCTTAACATTTTTATTTTGTGTCTCTTAACAGCAATGATTCAGCTGGGTCTGGTCTTTATTGAGGTCTTTTTCATTTACTTGGATGCAGAAAGCCTAGGACATTGGAAGTATTTAGAAACTCAGAAATGCCTTTTACCAACTGAAAAGATTTGAGATTAGAGGAGATAATTACTAAAAGCTTTTAATGCTTTAAAAGCATAAAGAAGTCCATCATAAATCTAGTGAATTTAGCTTCATCATATCTTTGCTATTCTTTATTGCCATATCTAAGATTGTTTACAATAAAAATGATCAATATAATATATAATTATAGGAACTCTCTGTTTTGTAAAACTGTTTTTATATTTTCATAATTTAATAACACTATCAATTTTTAAATGAGAAACTCTGTTGAACCAGAGTCTTGCTCCTTTCCTTATTTTCTTTTTTTAAAAAATTTAAATTAATTAATTTATGGCTGTGCTGGGTCTTTGTTGCTGCACAGGCTTCACTCTAGTTCCGGTGCTCGGGCTTCTCACTGCAGTGGCTTCTCTTCCCAATGGAGCATAGGCTCTAGGGTGCAGGCTTCAGAAGTTGTGGCACATGGGCTCAAGAGCTGCACCTTCTGGGCTCTAGAGCACAGGCTCACTAGTTGTGGGGCAGGGATTAGTTGCTTGGCAGCTTGTGGGGTCTTCCCAGATCAGGG
Source organism: Bos mutus (assembly GCF_027580195.1). Taxonomy (NCBI): domain Eukaryota; kingdom Metazoa; phylum Chordata; class Mammalia; order Artiodactyla; family Bovidae; genus Bos; species Bos mutus. The sequence continues at coordinate 45,459,547 of NC_091642.1, read as the reverse complement.
AACAATTGAGCAAACAAGGAAGTCCCTTCTTCTTGTTTAATTTGTAAAATTCTCTTTGATTTGGCTTAGGTTGGATTGGCTTTTGTTACTTTTTTTCTTATATTTGGAACTTCTTTACATCTAAAATATAGTAAACATTGCCAGCTCAGTACCATAATTGGTCATGCCAAGGCTATCTTACTAGTTAGAGAGACTAAATGTAAACATGTGGAATGCTCAGTAACAGCACAAAGAAGACAGAAAACTTTGTTTCAGAAGAAATTGTACTCGTTTGTCGTTATTTTACTCTTTAGTACATATTAGTGAGTTATTTCAGGTGGATGCTTTCCTTTGATGATATAACACAGATATGTTGCAATCATGCATTTTACTAAAAGAGAAGCTCAAGGCAATTTCAATAAAATATGACAAATCTGTGAAGACAAACTTTTATGAAACACCTCTAACTATATATAGATAAACTAAATTTAAGACAATAAAAATGATTATGATGTTTATTCAAAAACCCCAGCCATTATATTAAAAAATATCCCCTTTTCTATATGTTACCAGTATTTTTATTTCAAGCCATTAGTTAATCCATATGTTGCAACTCTGTCATAATTTTCAGTTTACTAATATGAAATCTTTGCTTGATTTTAAAACTGTAGGGAAAGAAGTATTTTAGGGCTAGGTGAATAATTACTGTCTCTGTCCTTTACATGTTTTTCAAAGATAAAGAAAGTAAAAATTTGTGTTTATAAGTATACATTATAGAAATTAAATAATGTAATCTAAAAATAATGTAAACATTTTTTAAAAGTCTGTTTTTTTTTCTTTTCAGATTCTATTTATAATGCTATGTTAAGCATCCAATTCTTTTTTGAGTTCAATGTAGATAATAAGCAACCAAAACCTTGAGAAGATTTTTTAAAAGTCACTGAATTTATTGAAATGTTTTTAGGTGCTCTCTGATCTCATTAATAATTTTTATTTTTATTTATGAAATGAAATTCTCTTCAAATATAACTAAAACAGATGAGATTTTCTACTGACAGTTGTTAATATGTTTTACTACTACATTATCATTACCTGGGAGACCATATGATTCAGCAGAAAAAACATGGTCAAAGTTAAAGAGGCTTAGGATTTGGCCTTGATTAACTTTGAGACTACAGGGAAATATTTTTTCCTCTATATGTTTTATTGATAATGTTATTTTTGTTTGGATCATCATTATAAATAGTCTTCACTGTATATATGAACAGCACCATATTCTGTAAAACCTATAACTTTTACAAGAAAATACAGAACAAATTTCTGTGACTTTGATTCAAACATGCAAAAAATCACAAACCACTGAAAAGTGATAAATTCTGATAAATTGACATTCATTTAAGTTTATGAAATATATTCTTCAAATAATACTGTTAAGAAAACTAAGAAAGAGAAACTGATGTACGTTTAAAATACCTACCTGGTAAATGATTTAATGTATATAAAAAACATATGCATTAATATAATATATACAACATATCCACACACATATATACAAATACATAATTATGTGAAAAATATGTGTCAGGCATTTCACCAGAGAGGAGAAACAAATAGCAATAGGAAATATGCTCAAAATAATTATTAATGAAATGTGAATTAAAGTCACTATTAAATATCAAACAAATCTATTAAAATGGCAAAACTAAACAAAAGCAAACAAAAACTAAGCAAGGCACAAGAAAACTCTAGCTAACAATGCCTTACTGGAGAAGATGAGGAAAACCTAGAATTGTTACTTTGCTCTACTACAAAGTTGGAAAATAGTTGGACAGTTTCTTATTAAGATACCACGTGTTGTTCTTAGTTGCTCAGTTGTGTCTGACTCTTTGCGACCCCATGGACTATATACCGTATAACACAGCAATTCCACTGCTAGCTGTTTTCTTAGGAATAGTGAAAATATATGTCTACAAAAAGACTTGTGTTGGAAAAAAAAAATTTTCCATCAATTTGTAGATGGGTAAACATATATGGCATATTCCTAAATGGAATATAACTCAGAAAAAAAAAGCAAATAAATGAATGGATGAAACTGAATAATCAACAAACTGGGTATATCTCAAAAGTATTATGCTCAGTTAAAGAAAACAAAGATAGGAAAATGTATGCTCTGTAATTCCATTTATATGATGTTCTGAGGAAAAAGGCAATATTAAAAAAGAGCAATAATTGTCAAGAACTGGGGGCAGAGGCAGAGGATTGACTAAAAAGGAGCACTAAGCGTCTCTTTGAAGTACTGGAAGTATTCTCCATTTTTTCTTGTGACGGTGGTTACAGCTGTAAATGTTTGCCAACACTCAGAACTGTGTCATTAAAAGGGCACTTTTAATAGGATGCAAATTATACCCCAAACTCCAGGAGAAATAGTAGGGATTATGTTAGTCATATAATTTTCAGTAGCAAGAATATACTACAAAATAATATAGTGTCATGTAACTAAAAGATGTTTATTTGCTATACTGTATGAGGAACTTTCCAGTAGACCCTGCTGGAAGTGATGATGGTGCTATCCTAATAGATGTGTTTCATATCTCATTGTGATTTTGGTTTGCATCTCAAGGGGAAGTGGGTAGAGTACTATGAAAAGCTATGTGGGAAGAAGATGCTGGGATTTAGATTATTCCTATTATTGTGACATTTTTCAGACTCACAAGTATTAAAGCCTGGGGAAAAGTGAAGTTGCTCAGTCATGTATGTCCAACCTGGCAGGCCACCGTCCATGGGATTTTCCAGGCAAGAATTCTAGAGTGAGTTGCCGTTTCTTTCTCTAGATCTTTCCAACCCAGAGATTGAACCCAGGTCTTCCGCATCGTGCTGCCGCTGCTGCTAAGTCGCTGCAGTCGTGTCCGACTCTGTGCGGCCCCATAGACGGCAGCCCACCAGGCTCTGCCGTGCCTGGAATTCTCCAGGCAAGAACACTGGAATGGGTTGCCATTGCCTTCTCCATTGTGTGAAAGTGAAAATTGAAAGTGAAGCTTCCGCATTGTAGGCAGATGCTTTACCGTTTGAGCCACCAGGGAAGTCAAAAGCCTCGAGAAGCTAAGGCCAAAATCACAGGAGAAGGATCTCAAATTAGTAGTGGCTTAAAATCATAGATAAAATATCTTTCCTCTATAAAGCTTCCAGATTCTACAAACCATAAATCTATCAATGAGAAAATATTCAAATAACTGAATAGCAGTTCATGTTTTCATGCTTACCAAAGCAAACAAAGCAAGGGTGAGAAAATAGGGTTTATACAAAATGCTGGACTGTATCCTAAGACTGGTTTTCCTGGCAGCATTTAAACACAACTAGGAAATATTCCATAGCCTAGTGATGGCTCAGTAAACATCTCTGGGCAGACTCATTTCTGCTGTATCAAAACATTTCAGGCTGTGCTAATGCAGCCCTGCAAATAAGCATTGCTGAGGGAATGTCAGTGTGTGTCATGGTACTGACAAGTTAAAAGGAACTGGGCTATTCAAGCCTTTTAAATCCAGCCAACACAGGATAATACCTGATTTGTTTTTTCTTTTAAGTCCATCAAATATTCAGCCTGAAATGCCTTCCCTATAATTTCTGTCTAGTGAAGGACACTTCCTGAGTCTCAGATATCACATACACTCTTTGTCCCATTACCTGATCCCTCTTTTCAATCCACAAATCCCACAATTAATGACTTCTTTCAAATATACCTGTATTAGGGCACTTAATGTGATTAATTGCATCTGATCTCTTGTAATGATGGTTATTTACTGCTGCTAATATATTTATTTTTGGCAGTTTTATTGACCATTGTAATAAGTGATTGCTATTTTTCATGCTTAATATTATAATTAACTGATATTTTTCATACTTGATGTACTTCAAATCTCATAATTTATTCTATTATTTGCTTCTAATCTAAATATTTCTACTCTTTCAATAAAAATATACATTTATTCTAAGAGCAAAATATAGAAGGAAAGAAATTCTCACCATTTTGACCTGTTTGAAATAAAATTGTTGCTGGAACCACATCAAGGCTGTTGCTAAAGATTTTCTGCTTATATCATTTTTATTTACAAGAAGTCAGAGTACGGTTTGAATTGAATCCTCCCAATTAATGAACTATAGCAATAAAATCAGCTTCTCTCCATCTATAGTAATCATTTACTTTTCTGTAAAGGGATCTTCATTTAAAGTGGGAAAAGGCAGGTGTTAGAAGAAATTGCTGTCAATTATTTGAACACATTCAGCATCATGGCACAACAGGGAGTCTATTCCATAGTAAGACCTCTTTGAACTGAACATTGGTGGTGGTCATTCAGTCGCTAAGTTGTGTCCTACTCTTGAGACCCTATAGTTTGTAGCCAGTCAGGCTCCTCTGTCCATGGGACTCTCCAGGCAAGAATATTGGAGTGGGTTGCCATTTCCTTCTCCAGGGGATCTTTTAGACCCAGGAATTGAACCTGTGTCTTCTGCATTGCAGGCCGATTCTTTAAAAACTGAGCTACAAGGAAAGTCCAACTGAACAATATTACTGTTTTAATCATTTAGAAAAAAAACATAGGCTTGTCTCAGAGAAAGAAAAGCCAATTAGATAGATGACTCTGATTTCTACCCTACAGCCTAACTTACACACAGATAAATATACTACCATTTACATTATATATTTGTGAGAAATATTGAGTAGATTTTATTTGCCCTTAAGATCACCCTTGCGTCTATCCTAAAACCTCACTACTACCTTGATTGTTATTCTCTGCTTTGGACCTTGAGCATCATACTATTTTAATTGCCCTGGAAGCCACACAACAACGAACTTTCTAGATCACATTTCAAGCCACATTAGGCTACACTTTACATTATGTTACACTCCATCTGCTTTTGAATTTCCAGTGAGGAGAGAGTACCTTAAAATATAGATAGAAGTTCTAGAAGACTATGTATTAATATTTCACAATACACAGATGTTAATACACATGGAGACCTCATGAGAGAGAGAGGGGTTAGAACATATGAGTTCAACCCTGTTGACTCCAGGCAAGCTCTTCTAGACTAGAACAATAGACAGTATGTCAATACTTATTCTACAGTGGTTCATACTGTTCTTCCTTGGGTAACATTTGAAGACTACAAATTACTCCTTACTATTGCACTCAGCAACTATTCATTTCCTTGTGCCATATTCCAGTCACACTGAGCCAGCATCTAAAACATTAAAAGTATGAAGGCAGTCACCACACATACTCAAGTAATTTAATTAACTCTAACTCAACACTTTACTAATATAACAAATGCTTATTGAACACGTGCTATTTTCCAGTTACTTGACTATGTAGTGGAGATACAAAAAGATATTCAGTATCTCCCAGAAAAGGCACCATAAAAACAAGTCCTTCAGGTTGCACAGATAATTGCACTCTTCATAAGTTTTGGGTATGCATTCTCAAGGCCATGGATACCACAGTGCTCTTATCAGCCTGCAGTAACTAAGTGTCCAGGTGAACACACTCAGTACACAGGTGCTTATCTATCCAGGAAAATCATTTCAGTTAACTAAAAGCTGTAGGAAATCCCAACTACACATCAGATGTGCCCAGATATATCTGGATCCTCAGTTCAGTTCAGTCGCTCAGTTGTGTCTGACTCTTTGTGACCCCATAGACTGCAGCACTCCAGGCTTCCCTGTCCAGGACCAATTCACAGAACCTACTCAAACTCATGTCCATTGAGTCAGTGATGCCATCCTACCATCTCATCCTCTATCATCCCCTTCTCCTCCGGTCTTCAATCTCTACCAGCATCAGGGTCTTTTCAAATGAGTCATTTCTTTACATCAGGTAACCAAATATTGGAGTTTCAGTGTCAGCATCAATCCTCCCAGTAAATATTGACTGGCTGGATCACCTCACAGTCCAAGGAACTCTCAATTCTGGATCCTAGAGAAAGACAAATATTTTATGTTAAATCTCTATCAGTCCCTTGGTATGTGTCTGCTTGGGCATGTATACATTTCTCTTGCATAAGCAAAACATGTATCAGAAATTTTCCTGAGATAGTTTTCTTGATATGAAAAAATAAAAAGAAACAATTTATTAAAAGATAAAAAAAAATCATTAACTCTGAAAAAAACTAGCAGAAAAACACTTTCTGATTCTAAAGCTCATTTGGCAGGAACAAATTTTCCTCCAAGGCACAGGTTTTTTTTAAGGTAGTTGAAAAAAATCAATTTACTTAGAAAAATTGCTATATATTGCAGTAACTATCTTCCAAACCATTAATGTTAATGTAAACATTTGTTTTGATTGTTAGTAATAGCACAGTAAAATTCCACAGAAGGATGTAAATAGATTGCTTTTCATGTAATGGGAAATAGACAATTTCCCAGAAACCATCAACAATATTTCACTGATTACAATATTTTACAATAGGAAACCCATCAAAATCCTGTAGTTCATATCACACTGGAGATATTGGTCATGAAAAAAAAAAAAGGCCCAGAGGAAATTACTTTCCATATTATCCTTGTAATAACCTGCTGTGAATTATGGTTTGTGATTAATAAAGATTCAGTTTGCTAAGATTACAATCCACAGAAGGGAAGCACTGGAAGAAAAGTCTAGACCTAAAGCTGAACTATAATATTTAATTCAATAGGATGGAGGAAATCTAAATTAGAGGAAAGAGAAATCATTAGGAGGATCTAAAGTAAAGTAGATGCTTACTGTTTGTATTTAGGAGGCTCTGTACCTTCATATCCATTAAATAATTGCATGTTAATTGAGTCATGTGGAAAGGATAAAGTTTAATAATTTTATGTATCACAAGTATAGAGCTAACCTATCGATCATCTATTGTAATTGAGAGAATCCTTTGCTTCAAATGAACACAGTGGTTCAGTCTATGCTCTAATTGCTCTTAACATCTCTCCTAATGGAAACAGGCCAAATCATCTGTCATATGGAGTCAACTTCTCATATTATGATGCATATTTTGATTAAAAGCCCTTTTTTAAAATAAAAACACAGTTTGCTAATAATACCAAAATACTTCAATCTTTTTTTTTTTTTTTGTCATGGAAGCTCCCCTTCCAGTTACATTGTATACTGAAAAATAAAGTTAACTGACAAATGTGGAAAGACAACTATTTTTGATAGAGAAATTTTCAGCATGTAAGAGAAGGCTGTTAACATGGAATTTTTGTTTCTGTCCTATATTTTTTTTCTGTCATCTCACTCTATCCTGCCTCAGAACAGACAGAAAATGCTGCACAGTGACTTATTTATAGGGCAAGACTTGATGAATTAAAATATGCAAGTGTCTCTTCATCTAACAGTATGTACATCAGTGGCATTCTTTTTGTGATCGGTATAGCCTTTAAGTGAAGGTTTCATCACCCCTGCTGCTTATATTCCTGTCTTTGAAAGAGATTTAAGGATGGTACAGCCATTGAGGAGAATAGTATGGAGATGCTTTAAAAACTAAAGAGAGCTACTCTGTGATCCAGCAACCCCACTCCTGGGTATATGTCCAGAGAAAACTGTAATTAGAAAAGACACATGCACTCAAATATTCATTAATAAGAGGTGGCAAGAATACACAGAAGAACTATACAGAACAGGTCTTTACTTTTTTTTTTAATTTTATTTTATTTTTAAACTTTACATAATTGTATTAGTTTTGCCAAATATCAAAATGAATCCATCACAGGTATACATGTGCTCCCCATCCTGAACCCTCCTCCCTCCTCCCTCCCCATACCATCCCTCTGGGTCGTCCCAGTGCACTAGCCCCAAGCATCCAGTATCGTGCATTGAACCTGGACTGGCATCTCGTTTCATACATGATATTTTACATGTTTCAATGCCATTCTCCCAAATCTTCCCACCCTCTCCCTCTCCCACAGAGTCCATAAGACTGTTCCATACATCAGCGTCACTTTTGCTGTCTCGTACACAGGGTTATTGTTATCATCTTTATAAATTCCATATATATGCGTTAGTATATGGTATTGGTGTTTTTCCTTCTGGCTTACTTCACTCTGTATAATAGGCTCCAGTTTCATCCACCTCATTAGAACTGATTCAAATGTATTCTTTTTGATGGCTGAGTAATACTCCATTGTGTATATGTACCACTGCTTTCTTATCCATTCATCTGCTGATGGACATCTAGGTTGCTTCCATGTCCTGGCTATTATAAACAGTGCTGCGATGAACATTGGGGTACACGTGTCTCTTTCCCTTCTGGTTTCCTCAGTGTGTATGCCCAGCAGTGGGATTGCTGGATCATAAGGCAGTTCTATTTCCAGTTTTTAAGGAATCTCACACTGTTCTCCATAGTGGCTGTACTAGTTTGCATTCCCACCAACAGTGTAAGAGGGTTCCCTTTCCTCCACACCCTCTCCAACATTTATTATTTGTAGACTTTTGGATCGCAGCCATTCTGACTGGTGTGAAATGGTACCTCATAGTGGTCTTGATTTGCATTTCTCTGATAATGAGTGATGTTGAGCATCTTTTCATGTGTTTGTTAGCCATCTGTATGTCTTCTTTGGAGAAATGTCTATTTAGTTCTTTGGCCCATTTTTTGATTGGGTCATTTATTTTTCTGGAGTTGAGCTGTAGGAGTTGCTTGTATATTTTTGAGATTAGTTGTTTGTCAGTTGCTTCATTTGCTATTATTTTCTCCCATTCTGAAGGCTGTCTTTTCACCTTGCTGATAGTTTCCTTTGATGTGCAGAAGCTTTTAAGGTTAATTAGGTCCCATTTGTTTATTTTTGCTTTTATTTCCGATATTCTGGGAGGTGGGTCATAGAGGATCCTGCTGTGATGTATGTCAGAGAGTGTTTTGCCTATGTTCTCCTCTAGGAGTTTTATAGTTTCTGGTCTTACATTTAGATCTTTAACCCATTTTGAGTTTATTTTTGTGTAAGGTGTTAGAAAGTGTTCTAGTTTCATTCTTTTACAAGTGGTTGACCAGTTTTCCCAGCACCACTTGTTAAAGAGATTGTCTTTTCTCCATTGTATATTCTTGCCTCCTTTGTCAAAGATAAGGTGTCCATATGTGCGTGGATTTATCTCTGGGCTTTCTATTTTGACAGAACAGGGCTTTAATGACATGGATAACCACAGTGATGTGATCACTCACCTGGATTCAGACATCCTGGAGTGTGAAGTCAAGTGGGCCTTAGAAAGCATTACTATGAACAAAGCTAACAGCTGAGTTACTTCAAATCCTAAAAGATGATGCTGTTCAAGTGCTGCACTCAATATTCCAGCAAATTTGGAAAACTTAGCAGTGGCCACAGGACTGGAAAATGTCAGTTTTCATTCCAATCCAAAAGAAGAACAATGGCAAAGAATGTTCAAACTACCTCAAAATTGTGCTCATTTCACATACTAGCAAGGTAATGCTCAAAATCCTTCAATCTAGGCTTTAGTAGTACATTAACCAAGAACTTTCAAATGTACAAGCTAGATTTTGAAGATGCAGAGGATCCATTTATGCAATCCATAAATTGCCAGCATTGGTTGGATCATGGAGAAAGCAAAAGAATTTCAGAAAAAGAATCTACTTCTGCTTAATTGACTATGCTAAAGCCTTTGATGGTATGGACCAAGACATACTGTGAAAATTCTTAAAGAGATGGGAGTATCAGATCACCTTACCTGCCTCTTAAGAAACCTGTATGCAGGTCAAGAAGCGACAGCTAGAATTGGACATGGAACAACTGACTGGTTCAAAATTGGGAAAGGAGTAAAACAAAGCTGTATATTGTCACCCTGCTTATTTAACTTACATGCAGAGTACACCATGCAAAATGCTGGGCTGGATGAACCAGAGGCTGGAATCAAGATTGCTAGGAGAGATATCAACAACCTCAGATATGCAGATGATACCACTCTAATGGCAGAAAGTAAAGAGGAACTAAAGAACATCTTGAATGATAGTGAAAAGTAGAGAGTAAGAAAACTGGCTTAAAACTCAACATTCAAAAAAACTAATATGGCATCAGGACCCATCACTTCATGGCAAATAAAAGGGAAAAGGTGGAAGCAGTGACAGATTTTGTTTTCTTGGGCTCCAAAATCTCTGCAGATGGTGACTGCAGCCTTGAAATTAAAAGACACTTGCTCCTTGGAAGGGAAGGGATGACAAACCTAGTCAGCATATTAAAAATCAGAGATATCACTTTGCTGACAAAGGTCCATATGAATTTTCCAGTAGTCATGTACAGATGTGAGAGTTAGACCATAGAGAAGGCTGAGCAGTGAAGAACTGATGTTTTTTAATTGTGGTGTTGGAGAAGACCCTTGAGAGTCCCTTGGACTGCAAGGAGATCAAACCAATCAATCTGAAAGGAAATGAACCCTGAATATTTATTGGAATGACAGATACTGAAGCTGAAGCCCCAATACTTTGGCCACCTGATGAGAAGAGCAGACTCATTGGAAAAGACCCTGATCCTGGGAAAGACTGAAGGCAAAAGGAGAATAAGGTGGCAGAGGATGAGATAGTTAGATAATATCATCAAGTCAAAGCACATGAATTGGGCAAACTCTGGGATATAGTGAAGGAGAGAGGAGCCTGGCCTGCTACAGTCCGTGAGGTCACAAAGAGTCAGACAGGTTTGATGCAGGATACAGGATGCTTGGGGTTGGTGCCCTGGGATGACCCAGAGGGATGGTATGGGGAGGGAGGTCAGAGGGGGTCAGGATGTGGAACAAGTGTACACCCATGGTGGATTCATGTTGATGTATGGCAAAACCAATACAATATTGTAAAATAAAATAATAATAATAAATAAAAATTAAAAAAATAATAATTAAAAAAACAAAGAGTCAGACATTGTTTAGCAACTGAATGCCCCCAGCATTGAAATAGATAACTACTGAGGACCTGCTGCATAGTACAGTGAACTCCACTCAACATTCTGTAATGACCTATATGGAAAAAGAATCTAAAAATGAGTAGATATGTGTATATGTATAACTGATTCACTTTGTTGTACAGCAGAAACTAATACAGCATTCTAAATTAACTATATTCCAATAAAAAATGTTTCCAGTTAATAAAAAATAAATAAAAGCAGAAAACAAAACAAACAAACAAAAACATGTGCTTGTATTCCCCGAGAGAGAAGACAGTGGCAGAGTTGTAGCTAAAGTTTGACAAAGGCTGGTGGTTTGGTCCTCTGTGATGTGCTTGCATTCTGAGTCCTCCCTGGTGCCAGCACACTATGATGATTAGTCACAGCATTTTACCAGGTCAGTGTAATCTATCATCAACTATTTTCTAACCAGTATTTCTGAGATATGAACCTAAGCCTTCAAAATGAGTTTTCAGTTTAAATAAAAACACAGCTTTTTTTTTTTTTTTCTTATGGAGAAAAGATCAGGTCTCTTTTTTTACAAAATTACAAATCCTATACCACAAGAGGTTTGGACTGAATTTCTCTAAATGTGCATAGCTTCCATCTTCTTAACATGTTCATTTTCCTCCTGCCTCCTGTGTGGCATGATTTTGAGAGTCTTATGAGCTAAATCAGCCCACTCCCTCCCAGGAAGTTATTCCAGCTTGTTCTAGCCTGCAAGATAAACCAAAATTATAACTGCCCTTGTACTTCACATTTAAGTTTTTTTTTTTTTTTTCATGCAGTCGCACTTTGCCAAGTTTTACTGCTTTGATATAGAGGTACGGAAGTCAGACTTTTTAAAATGGTTACTCCATGTCAAGAGCTTTATACTTTTATAATAGATTATATCTTCTTGTAAAATTACTGTAATTATATCTACTGTTTAAAAAAAGGAAGTAGGAATTCAGAAAGATCATGTGAAATAGTTCAGGTCTCTGAATAAGTCTGTTTTTTGTTCACTCAAGAGCTCATGCTCTTGCAGTATGGATGCACATTGATTCTTATAAAATATAAAATTTCTATGTTTTCATTCAAGCGCCTGCTAAGCCATGCCACATTATTATTATTTTTTTACATTCATCTATCTAGACACAAACAAAGAAAGTTATATTTACTTTAGTCATATATTCTATATTTGGTTTTGATACATTCTTTCCATATATCAATGCCATTAAAGTATTTGAATATCCCTACTTATTAACTAGCAGTATATCTCATCCTTCTTGTTTCAGATCTCCTGAAATACAAAACGAAGCAGGGCAAGGCTAATAGAGTTTTGCCAAGAATGCACTGGTCAAAGCAAACACCCTCTTCCAGCAACACAAGAGACGACTCTACACATGAACATTACCAGATGGTCAATACCAAAATCAGATTGATTATATCCTTTGCAGCCAAAAATGGAGAAGCTCTATACAGTTGGCAAAAACAAGACTGGGGCTGACTGTGGATCAGACTATGAACCCTTATTGCAAAATTCAGACTTAAATTCAACAAAGTAGGGGAAACCACTAGGCCATTAAGGTATGACCTAAATCAATCCTTTTCAATTATATGTGGAAATGACAAATAGACTCAAGATATTGGATCTGATAGACAGAGTGCCTGAAGAATTATGGACAGAGGTTCATAACAATGTACAGGAGACTGTGATCAAAGCCATTCCCAAGAAAAATAAATGCAAAAAGGCAAAATGGTTGTCTGACGTGGGCTTGCAAATAGCTGAGAAAAGAAGAGAAGCAAAAGGCAAAGGAGAAAAGGAAAGATATATCCATCTGAATGCAGAGTTTCAAAGAATAGCAAGGAGAGATAAGAAAGCCTTCCTAAGTGATCGATGCAAAGAAATAGAGAAAAACAACAAATAGGAAAGACTAGAGATCTTTTCAAGAAAATTAGAGATACCAAGGGAACATTTCATGCAAAGATGGCCTCAATAAAAGACAGAAATGGTATGAACCTAACAAAACCAGAAGATATTTTTAAAAAGGTGGCAAGAATGCACAGAAGAACTATACAAAAAAGATCTTCATGACCCAGATAACTATGATGGTGTGTTGACTCACCAAGATAGAGCTAGATATCCTTGAGCCTTGAGGTACTCCTTTCTCAGTTTGGAACCAGTTTGTTGTTCCATGTCCAGTTCTAACTGTTCCTCCTTAACCTTCACAGAGATTTTGCAGGATACAGGTAAGGTGGTCTGGTATTCCCAACTCTTTAGGTAAATTTTCCACAATTCATTGTGATTAAATAGTTAATTTATATAGTCATCATGTGAAATGCCAGGCTGGATGAAGTACAAACTGAAATTAAGATTTCTGGGAGAAATATCAATAACCTCAGCTATGCAGATGACACCACCCTTATGGCAGAAAGTGAAGAAGAACTAAAGAGTCTCTTGATGAAAGTGAAAGAGGAGAGTGACGAAATTGCTTAAAATTCTACTTTCAAAAAACGATGATCACGGCGTCAGGTCCCATCACTTCATAGCAAATAGAAGAGAAACAATGGAAACAGTGACAGATTTTATTTTCTTGGGCTCCAAAATCACTGCAGATGGTGACTGAATTCATCAAATTAAAAGACGCTTGCTCCTTGGAAGAAAAGGTATGACCAACCTAGACAGCATATTAAAAAGCAAAGACATAATTTTGCCAACAAAGGTCCATCTAGTCAAAGCTATGATTTTTCTAGTAGTCATGTGTGGATGTGAGAGTTGGATCATAAAGAAGGCTGAGCACCGAAGAACTGATGCTTTTGAACTATGGTGCTGGAGAAGACACTTGGGAGTTCCTTGGACTGCAAGGAGATAAAACCTGTTTATTGTAAAGGAAATCAGTCCTGAATATTCTTTGGAAGGACTGATGCTGAAGTTGAAGCTCCAATATTTTGGCCACCTGATGTGAAGAACTGACTCATTGGAAAAGACCCTGCTGCTGGGAAAGATTGAAGGAAGGAGGAGAAGCGGGCAACAGAAGACGAGATGGTTGGATGGCATCACCAACTCAATGGACATGAGTTTGAGGAAACTCTTTGAGTTGGTGATGGTCAGGGCAGCCTGGCATGCTGAAGTCCATGGGGGTCATAAAGAGTCAAATACAACTGAACTGAACTTAAATGTTCTGCCAGTGATTTCTCCACATGAGTCATAATTGACATGTGGAGAGAACTTGGTCTCCCAGGTATGGATCATATGATGTATATGTCCAAAACTTGGTGAAAATTCTTGCTAAGAGTCATTCTTCCAGAAGGGATAAGAAAGAAAATAAAAGTGGGACATGTGTGAGAGACTGCCAGGCTCGTGTACATCACAGAGACTTCCTCAAACTTTGCCTTTTCTTTTACATGTTAAGGGCAAAAAAACTGTCTTAGTCCCAAATTTTCAAAACTGTAACTTCTCTTGAAATATTTCTTTTTATTAAAATTCTACTCTCCTCAATAAAGATGCTCTAAATTTAGTTTAAACTGTAAAGCATTTCTGGATTTCTAAATAAACAAGTAACAACCTCCCTCCCCAAACAACTTTTTCCTTCTCCTTGTAATGTGATATATTTCAGTGGTTAATTTTGAGCTTTGGGATCAGAGAGATTTTCTCTAATTCTCTAGTTTTGATACTTAGCTGTTGTACAATTTCATAAAACCTACTTAATCTCTAAATGCCAAAATGTTCAATAAGCAGTTATTGTATATCCCAATCATGATGGTAAGAGTAGCAGAGCTTCAATATTATTAGCACTAAATCAATGCATAAATATTGACAGTGTTCTCACTCTAATCTCACAGATCACTTCTCAGACTGGATCCTATGCTTGTTGCTTCTGACATAAGAATTCTAAATGCTAGTTGTCTCATTATAAGATTCTTTTTCACTTAAAAAAAAAGATAATATGAAACAGAAAGTAGGGAAAACAAGTAAGGCGAGAGAAAGGAAGAAGAGAAGGAAGAAGGGAAAGAAAAAGAGGAGGAGGAGAATAAGGAGGAATAGTTGACAATTTACATTTGATTTTAACATCTATTGAATAATGACACCAGAAGCCGGAGCTACTTTATTTCTGCACAGTTGCTATTTTTATTCACTTAATGCACTTAATTTTTGGTCTTGACATTGTTCACAAGGGTAATTATTTGTTAATTAGCATTCCTGAGTAATTTTACAACTCTAGACCTCTGTGAATTTCTTTCTAGTGACTTGAATGTCATTTCATATTTTGTGCATATTCCTGTTTTTCTCTGAGTTCATTAGAAGCTCTCTGTTCAGCCATATTGCTTTCTGGAATTTGTTCTAGGGATTTCATCAAGGACAATAAGAAAATTTTTGAAATTCTTCATGAATACTTGTGGAAAAAATCCTCTACTTTATTTATAAATAATGTGAATTCATCTTTCATTCCTCTGTCCTTGTTAAGAGGTCAGCTGAATAAGATTTCCCAATAGTTTGTCTCTCTTTTTAGAATACTACAGACATTCAAATGAATTTCCTTTTTCAGAGTGTTAGTGGCTTGTGAAATTGGACTCAGTGAGATAGCCTGCCCAGCTATATAAAATTCCCCTCCCATACAGACTTTGTGAATGATGGACAGGTTTTCTTCTGTTTAAGAGATGTGTGATAGTTACCAAGAGGATCTGAGAACTATATAAAACAGGGGGGAAAATTTTAAAGTATGACTTTAATTATTTAAGTGGGAGAAGTTATAATATTAAGCTAAAGAAAACATAAGTATCTGAATTATGATAACCTTAAAGAATGCACAATCACTGTAATACTGAAAAGCAGCAACAACAGAATCTAGATTTTGAGTATGCTGTCTATAAAGTAGAAAAAAAAATAACTTTTAGATATTTCTTATTCCTTCAAAATCAGTATAAGTTGGGAAGTTGTATGTAAAAGCATTTCCATGTCATAAGAATAAAAAATATGAGGCACTAGAAAATGTTCTCAAAGGAGAAAATGACATCTTAGCCTGCAACCTCCACATTAAATTGCCCTGTGCTGGAAGGAAATCTCTTAATTTGCACCACATCACACAAATCAAATGAATATAGAGTAAAGGAGCTGAGATTTGCAAGTTTTTGTACTAAAAGCTGAAAGACTTAGGAAACTGAGATATGATTTTGTTAGAATTAATATTTTATATAAAAACCAAATTGCTTTTTATAATGTATCTCTCAAGCAAGACCCATTTTTATGAGGGGGTAGTGTCTCTCAAGCCAGTCATTATCCCTAGTTATGAATAATACAGGTAGATTATCCTTAAGAATGAAAGACTCAATCAAATCTGACTCTTCTGGAAAATGCATTTATCCAATATGCTAAGCTGAAGAAGGAAGGCAGGCTGTCATTGTGACTTTTTTCATAAGGTTCTTCTAACTAACAGGTGGAAAATTTTGGGAAAAAAATGACTACATTATCTTAGTTACTGTTAGTACTATATGGGCTCTATCCCTAGATCAGTTTCATGCTGAGCAAATTTGAATGAATGGAAAATAATTAAATAAACAAATGAATAAAATGAAAATAATTCCCCCAACCATATGATAATATGTACTAATTCTTAGGGTTGTCTCTCATCTCCTGCATTCAGGAGACATATGGTTCTGAATGGAACCTCAACTGAGCCTGTCATACTTGAACAGCTCATCAGTGGGAGGGCCAACACTTCTGGCAATCATACCATGAATCCTGGCAGGAAATTAATAATAGCACTGTCTGAGATTTGCAAGTTTCTAAGTATAAATCAGCAGGAGAACATAAAATGAGGAAACTCAACTATGAAGTGTGTGAAGTGCTAGCTACTGTGTCATGTCCAACTCATGCGACCCCATGGACTGTAGCCTGCCCATCTCTTCTGTGCATGGAATTCTCCAGGAAAAAATACTGGAGTGAGTAGCCATTCCCTTCTCCAGGGATCTTCCCAATCCAGGGATTGAACCTGGGTTTCCTGCACTGCAGATGGATTCTTTGCCATTTGAGCAACCAGGGAAGCCCCCCAAACTATGATGCAACTGGCTATTTCTCTGGATGATGTGAACACTTTACTATCCCTGCAGTTACTTGTCATGCATTGTGAATATCACAGGAAAATTACAAAAATTAGTCTGCCTCCTAAAATTTCCATTGGCCCATGTACTCTATTAATGACATTTATGAGCACAGTTAAGGAAAAAAAAGAAAGGAATCGGAAGTGACCATGAAAAATACTTGCCATGATTAGAGAGTTTCTTCCCTTCAGTGAAATAGTTTCAGCTAGATGTACTTAGAAATTTTTTAACACATTTGCATCTCATTCTTCCCTGGTAATTACATGTGCATGCATACATACATACACACACACACACACACACACACACAATCTGTGATTCTTCATTAAGGAAGTATTTGGTGAAATCTTACATATTTCAGTCATAGTCCTAGGTTCTTCTGTGGGAAATAAATGAATAAGGAAAGATCATTGGTCTTCAGATGTCACAACTATGTTACCTATTACTTTATTCTGCAGGTTAATTAATGGAAATGATTCATATCCATCAAAGTTAAGGCATACATTTTGTAGCATTTTTTCTTCTATGGACTTACTTCAAATGTGTTGGGATATATTTTCAACCACGTTTAAACTATCCATTCTACAATGAAAGGTGTCCATAAATTTAGTTACTGATAGCTTAAATAGAAAGAAAAAGTTAATAAGAATAAAAAATATCATTTAACATTTATATGTACAAGTTCTTTAAACAGGTATTATTCATCAAATTAAGAAATACTAGTTGAGCTTCTCTGGTAGCTCAGATGGTAAGGTGTCTGCCTACAATGTGGGAGACCTGGGTTCGATCCCTGGGTCGGGAAGAGCCCCTGGAGAAGGAAATGGCAACCCACTCCAGTATTCATGCCTGGAAAATCCCATGGACCAAGGAACCTGGTAGGCTGCAGTCCATGGGGTCGCAAAGAGTCAGACAAGACTGAGCGACTTCACTTCACTACTAGTTGTCAATTCTTCCTTAAACTATGTGAAGACAGTGATTACACAGAGGTGAATATTGTCATCCTATGACTCTTGGGAGATCTGACAGCTCTAGTACTCTCACAGAAACAAACACAAACATGATAGACAACTCAGATATTCACTCACACTTAATCCCCTTGGGGTTTCAAGCAACATTGCCATTCTGGATATTTCAAATTATCTAATTAAAATATGTAAATCCAGTTCAACCTATACTTTGTAGTAGTAAGAAACAAATTTGAGAAACACTTAAAAATAAATATAATGAATATGCTAAAAGAGTATTTGATGGAAATGTGCAAAAGTGAAATGAAAGTTGCTCCTAGACAACTTATTAAAAAGCAGAGACATCACTGTGCCAACAAAGTTTCATATAGTAAAAGCTACGGTTTTTCCAGTAGTCATGTTTGAGTGTGAGTGTTGGACCATAAAGAAAGCTGAGCACCAAATCATTGATGCTATTGAATTGTTGTACTGGAGAAGACTCCTGAGAGTTCCTTGGACTGCAAGGAGATCAAACCAGTCAATCCTAAAGGAAACCAGTCCTGAATATTCATTGGAAGGACTGATGCTGATGCTAAAACTCCAATGCTGATGCAAAGAACTGTCTCATTGGCAAAGACCCTTATGCTGGGAAAGATTGAAGGCAGGAGGAGAAGGGGTCAACAGAGGATGAGATGGTTGGATGGCATCACCAACTCAATGGACATGAATATGAGTAAACTCTGGGAGTTGGTGATGGACAGGGAAGGCTGGCGTGCTGCAGTCCATGGTGTCACAAACAGGAGGACATGACTGAGTGACTGAACTGAACTGAACTGAACTACCTTGGCTTACCAGGTTAATCACTAGATTTGTTATGCTCTGTGCTGCCACTGGACTGATCATTTTTATTTTTTTTTTCTCCTTGACTTTTATGTAAAAGTAAATGATTCCTGCAGTATCACACACGATTCAATGGGGTGCTGTCATCTCTGTTTAGGTTTATTATCAAGGACTTAGGACATATCCTTTTAAAAGGACCCAGAATGCTTCCCTGGTGGCTCAGTTGGTAAAGAGTCTGCCTGCAATGCAGATGACCTGGGTTTGATCCCTGGGTTGGGAAGATCCCCTGGAGAAGGATACCCTGAATATTCATTGGAAGGACTGATGCTGAAGCTCCAGTACTTCTGCCACCTGATGCAGAGAGCCGACTCATTGGAAAAGACCTTTATGCTGGGAAAGATGGAAGGCAAAAGGAGAAGAGGGTGGTAAAGGATGAAATGGTTAAATAGCATCACTGGACTCAATGGACATAAATTTTAGCAAACTCCAGGAGATAGTGAAAGACTGAGGAGCCTGGAGTGATACAGTCCATGGGCTCGCAAAGAGTTGGATACGACCAGGGACTGAACAACAAGAACGGTAAAGAATCTGCCTGACAATGCAGGAGACATAGGAGACGTGGTTTTGATCCCTGGGCCAGGAAGTAGGAAATGGCAACTGGAGTAGGAAATGGCAACATGATCCAGTATTTTTGCCTGGGAAATTCCATGGACAGAGGAGCCTGGTGGGCTACAGTCCATGGGGTTGCAAAGAGTAGGACATGACTGAGCGACTGAGAGCACACACATGCACAAAGGTGATTAGGGATGAGGAGAGAGGGAAAAATAGAAGAAGAAATATCAATTTGCATCCAGCTTCCTACTTAAAGAGGTAAAATCACTTGCTGATTTTCCATGGTAGGGATTAAATGATCATGGTTGTATGTTACCTGCAATGACTTCATGCCTTTGTGGAATCACTTTTTAAAAGCACCCAGGTGGTATATAATGTATTTACATTGAAGGGATGCAAGTCACAGACAAATGTTTATCAAGAGATTTGTTTATTCATGCACCATGTATCCCTATGTGTCTACCCTTGATCTATCAATACACTTCCCTTATCCTGGGATGTTTCCAGCATTGAAAAAAAATACGTTTTTCTTATAAGTGTGATAATGATACATTCCTTTTTGATTTTGCTTTATTTTATACTTGCTTGTTTATTCCTTGAACATTTGCTCAATATTTGAATCAGTACCAATATCTGTGCCAAATGGTGGAGCAGGACTTAAACTTGGGTCTGCGTGGCTCTAAATTCATTCTGTTAATTATTATGTTAGAAGGTTTCACTGGAGAACAGAATGAAAAAGAGTTCCATCACTTAATGGTGTGACCATGGACTATAATTTTCTTTTATGTGAATGAGGGTTAGCAATAGTGCTTATCTGAGAGGGTTGTGGTATGTACTAAATGAATTGATATATGTAAACCTTAAGGATTCAATATGTGTTAGGTAAGGCTTCCCTGGTAGCTTAATGGTAAGGAACCCATCTGCAATGCAGGAGACCCAGGTTTGATTCCTGGGTCAGGAAGATCCCTTGAGAAGGGATAGGCTACCCACTCCAGTATCGGGCTTCTCTGGTGGCTCAGATTGCAAAGAATCTGCCTGCAATGAGGGAGACCAGGGTTCAAAAATCCTTGGGTGGGAAGGTCACCTGGATGAGGGCATGGCAACCCACTCCAGTATTCTTGCCTGGAGAATCCCCGTGGACGGAGGAGCCTGGCAGGCGACAACCCATGGTGTCACAAAGAGTTGGACACAACTGAGCAACTAAGCACAGTACATCTGTTAGGTATTATTTTTATTACCTTATTTTCTTTTTTTAAATTTATTTATTTTAATTGGAGGTTAATTACTTTACAATATTGTATTGGTTTTGCCATACATCAACATGAATCTGCCACAGGTATACACGTGTTCCCCATCCTGACCCCCCCTCCCTCATCCCTCCCAATACCATCCCTCTCATCCTTTCATATTCTGTAATGAAATCAGTCTTATTTAAACCACAAAATGGTGGCAAAAATGTACTTTCCAGTAAAACACTTCACAGGTATTTCTTACTTGGAACATAAGAGTTGCTGAAACACATGAAAGATGAATTTGGCAAATTAGGTCACAATTCTGCTTGGCACTGACAACTATTAATCAGGGGGTGATTTTCATCATCTGGATGAAAAATACTTATAACACAGACTAGAGTATAGGAGTGAAACAGGAAAAAAAAAAAAAGATAATCCAGTGAATGATTTAGGAAGCAGAAATGACAGAATTTAGTGATTGTTGTGACTTTAGAGGGTGAGAAACAGATCCATTACATTAAACAGGAGGCTCAGCTCAGTTCAGTCACTCAGTCATGTCCGACTCTTTGCAACCCATGGACTGCAGCATGCCAAGCCTCCCTGTCCATCACCTACTTCCAGAATTTACTCAAACTCAAGTCCATTGAGCCAGTGATGCCATCCAACCATCTCATCCTCTGTCATCCCCTTCTCCTCCCACCTTGAATCTTTCCAGCATCAGGGTCTTTCCCACTGAATCAGGTCTTTACATCAGGTGACCAAATTATTGGAGTTTCAGTGTCAGCATCAGTCCTTCCAATGAATATTCAAGACTTATTTTCCTTTAGGATGGACTGGTTGGATCTTCTTGCTGTCCAAAGGCCTCTCAAGAGTATTCTCCAACATCACACTTCAAAAGCATTAATTCTTCAGGCCTCAACTTTCTTTATAGTCCAATTCTCACATCCATACATGACTACTGGAAAAACCATAGCTTTGACTAGATAGACCTTTCTTGACTACTCAGTATATAACCTGAAAGAGAAAGCATCACTACAAACTAAGCTAGTGGAGGTGATGGAATTCCAGTTGAACTATTCCAAATCCTGAAAGATGATGCTGTGAAAGTGCTGCACTCAATATGCCAGCAAATTTGGAAAACTCAGCAGTGGCCACAGGACTGGAAAAGTCAGTTTTCATTCCAATTCCAAAGAATGCTCAAACTACTGCACAATTGCACTTATCTCACACGCTGGTAAAGTAATGCTCAAAATTCTCCAAGCCAGGCTTCAGCAATATGTGAACCATGAACTTCCTGATGTTCAAGCTGATTTTAGAAAAGGCAGAGGAACCAGAGATCAAATTGCCAACATCTGCTGGATCATGGAAAAAGCAAGAGAGTTCCAGAAAAACATCTATTTCTGCTTTATTGACTATGCCAAAACCTTTGACAGTGTGAATCACACAGAAAATTCTTCAAGAGATGGGAATACCAGACGACCTGATCTGCCTCTTGAGAAATTTGTATGCAGGTCAGGAAGCAACAGTTAGAACTGGACATGGAACAACAGACTGGTTCCAAATAGGAAAAGGAGTTCGTCAAGGCTGTATATTGTCACCCTGTTTATTTAACTTATATGCAGAGTACATCATGAGAAACGCTGGACTGGAAGAAACACAAGCTGGAATCAAGATTTTTTTTTTTTATCAAAATAAATATTTATTAACATTTCAAGCTTTATGTACATATGCCTTTAAAAGGAAATGTGCAAATGTGAGGAATCACAAAAATCCACGTATATACCCTCTCTCCCAACATAAGTACAAATGAGCATTCAAGATCAGTAGTGCCCCACCATCAGAACACAGTCTGTCAGAATGAACAGAGGTAAATAAGTGTTTTAAAACTCTTTCAAATAGTCTCCTTTAAAGCAGCAACTTTCAAAGAGTACTAAGAGGCCAAAAATATGCACATCGATGCTTCCTACCAAGCTTCAGTCTGTCACAAAGCTTACTCTGAAATGGGGCTCCTGTTTGTTGTTCTGGAATCAAGATTGCCGGGAGAAATATCAATAACCTCAGATATGCAGATATTGCCGGGAGAAATATCAGTAACTTTAGATATGCAGATGACACCACCCTTATGGCAGAAAGTGAAGAGGAACTAAAAAGCCTCTTGATGAGAGTGAAAGTGGAGAGTGAAAAAGTTGGCTTAAAGCTCAACATTCAGAAAACGAAGATCATGGCATCCGGTCCCATCACTTCATGGGAAATAGATGGGGAAACAGTGGAAACAGTTTCAGACTTTATTTTTCTGGGCTCCAAAATCACTGCAGATCGTGACTGCAGCCATGAAATTAAAAGACACTTACTCCTTGGAAGGAAAGTTATGACCAACCTAGATAGTATATTGAAAAGCAGAGACATTACTTTGCCAACAAAGGTTCGTCTAATGAAGGCTATGGTTTTTCCTGTGGTCATGTATGGATGTGAGAGTTGGACTGTGAAGAAGGCTGAGAGCCTAAGAATTGATGCTTTTGAACTGTGGTGTTGGATAAGACTCTTGAGAGTCCCTTGGACTGCAAGGAGATCCAACCAGTCCATTCTGAAGGAGATCAGCCCTGGGATTTCTTTGGAAGGAATGATGCTAAAGCTGAAACTCCAGTACTTTGGCCACCTCATGTGAAGAGTTGACTCATTGGAAAAGACTCTGATGCTGGGAGGGATTGGGGGCAGGAGGAGAAGGGGACGACAGAGAATGAGATGGCTGTATGGCATCGCTGATTTGATGGACGTGAGTCTGGGTGAACTCTGGGAGTTGGTGATGGATAGGGAGGCCTGGCATGCTGCGATTCATGGGGTCGCAAAGAGTCAGACATGACTGAGCAACTGATCTGATCTGATCTGATCTGAAGTAGAAATTTAAGTAGTGACAGGGAATACTCCCATAAGCCATAAAACACCTCTGATATTACTAGAACATGTGTACTTGAATGTAGCAGCTTCCTAAATTATGAAAAGCATTTAAGTAAAAAAAAAAAAAAAAAAAAAGCTATGTGTTTGGCCATTTGGCTGAAACTTTGCATTTAGTCCACTAACTTTTTGAATTTTTACATTAATTTATTTGTTTTAAGTTTGATGTTGTGGTCTGAGTTAAGATGTTTTATTCAATATTCAAAAAACTAATTTGTTCAATCATTTTGGAGTAGAGGATTTTAAGAATGTATTGCTTTTGTTCATGTGAAAGCTTTTTCTCTTTGCACAGTAGCGTCTATGGAGTTCCCTTCCTAATGCCTGTACATTAATGCACAAGAGAACATTTATAAATAATGCTCTGCAGCTCATCCATGTTTCAGAACACAGACATATGCACAGTGCAGTGGTAAATCAAAGATTCTGTTGTTAACATTAAAGAAAGCTATAAAAGAGAATGAAATGATCCTTAAAAATAGAACTCTAATAAAAGGTCCAGATAAAGATCTAGACCCCTGGGTTAGGAAGATTCCCTGAAGAAAGAAATGACAACCCACTCCAGTATTCTTACCTGGAGAATTCCATGGACAGAGGACCCTGGCGGGCCCCAGTCATATGGTGGCAAAGAGTCAGACATGACAGAGTAACTGATGCTTTCAGTTTCACTAAAAACTACACAATGATTATACAGTAGTTTCTTATGCTCAGCTAGCCCAACTAGTTCAAGAGCCTTAGTTGGTGTACAGCTTGTAGGAAGACTGTCCCTATGGGGTGAGAGGGTGAGGTTGAGGGATATATGGGAAAATCTCCTTGTTTCTCCTCTACCCTCATAGAACTATGCTTCACTTTTCAGACCAAATGTGTGATTTTTCCATATCTCAAGCAATTCTGTAACACAGGATTTTTATGAGGTTTCATCATATAGGCATGATTATTCATTAACTCCATCTCAAGCCCCTGTCTCCCCTCTGGGGAATGGATAAAGGGCTAAAAGTTCCAAGCTTCTAATCATGATTTGATCTTTCTAGTGATCATCCCCCATCCAAGAGCCTGCAAGAGTCTTTTCATTAGGGGAAAAAAAAAAAAAAAATAGATGTTCCTATCATCCAGGAAATTCTAAGAGATTTAGGAACTCTACGTTAGACATTCCTATCACTCAGGAAATTACAAAGGTCAGAGACCAATGCATATTTTTTCTGCTATTTCATATGGAGGGCATTGTTAACTATGGCAATATCATACCTCTCATAATGGAGAAAATCATTAAAGAGAACTATTGCAAGCTATAAAAGAAAAAAAAATGTTCTCTTAATGAGTCAAAGATGCTAGAAAAAGGAACAGAAGTTATAGGTGGTTCCAGTGTATGTAGAGAAACACTTGGCCCTACTAAAGATGTAGTTTACTCACATGCTGTCCCAGTCCTTTTGCACACTTGCTTCCTTTGAAAATCCTATGACTCCTGACAGTGAGGTTAAAAGCTCTTACCATGTGATCCCAAGTTCCAAGCAAGATACACTTTCCCTGCTGTCACTCATAAAGTACCAGTTACCTGTGATTAGTAATTTAGCTCCTCTATCCACGAAAGTGAAAACTTTCTCATAAGGTGTAAGACTTTTTCTGTTTTTGTTGTTATTTTTCTTAGCACTGCAGTCTCTCTAGTACTTAAAACACCATCTAACATTTATTGACCGTTGTTAATTAAAGACAGATTTATATCCACTCCATAAAGTATTTGCATTCCTTTTCATGGCAGTCTACATTCTCTAAATTCTCTCTCCTTCTAAGCCCTAGGTCAACGTTCACAGAAGCTCATGAGATTCACAGAGGTTTGGTTCTCCTCTGATCTCCTACAGTTAGCTATATAAATCACAAATGCCAAATTTCCCAAGATGGGCTCCTATTTGAGTAAGTTCATTACTTTTATAGACAAGCAAGTTTCAGTCTGTCTGCTATATTGTCCTTCAAAAGTGACTAAAGACACTTTGACCAAATTTGGGATAGGCTACCAAAGACTCTGATGCTGGGAGGGATTGGGGGCAAGAGGAAAAGGGGACAAAAGAGGATGAGATGGCTGGATGGCATCACTGACTCGATGGACGTGAGTTTGAGTGAACTCCGGGAATTGGTGATGGACAGGGAGGCCTGGCATGCTGCAATTCATGGGGTCGGAAAGAGTCGGACACGACTGAGTGACTAAACTGAAATGAACTGAACGTGATATGCACACACACACACATACAACACTTCACTCTGTAGGGACAGGGACTTCAAGAAATTATTAACTCACCAAAAGAACTTGCAAGCACAGACTGTGGAAAATTGCTTCACTCAATGGTGTGTGATACTCCAAGGTAATAACAGCAAAATTTCCTTATTCAAAAAAGTTAAGAAGCAACATAGGGGAAAGTCAGGTTGTTTTCACTAATGAGATTAAGTATATATAACCTATGCAAATTCTGTATTTCACAATGGGTTTTTCATCCTGGGATCATGTTGGTCTAGCACAGAGCCTGGCACATTATGAATGATTACTTATTGAATTGCTAGTATGGATCACACAGTGTACTCTTTGATTTATCTAATTAACTCTAAGCTGTTACCTATTATTATCCCTTCCTACAGATGAGAAAACTGAGATTAAACTTCTTTCCCTGTAAGATACAGCTCTAAGCAATAGAATTAGAATTTGAATCCAGGTGAATCTAACTCTCAGTTCATTCAGTTGCTCAGTCGTGTCCGACTCTCTGCAACCCCATGGACTGCAGCATGCCAGGCCTCCCTGTCCATTGCCAACTCCTAGAGTTTCCTCAAACTCATGTCCATTGAGTAGGTGATGCCATACAACCATCTCATCCTCTGTTGTCTCCTTCTCTCCTGCCTTCAATCTTTCCAAGTATCAGGGTCTTTTCCAATGAGTTAACTCTTCGCATCAGGTGGCTAAAATATTGGAGCTTTAGCTTCAGCATCAGTGCTTCCAATGAATATTCAGAACTGGTTTCCTTTCGGATGGACTTGTTGAATCTCCTTGCAGTTCAAGGGACTCTCAAGAGTCTTCTCCAGCACCAAAATTCAAAAGCATCAATTCTTCAGCACTTAGCTTTCTTTATAGTCCAGTTCTCACATCCATACATGACTACTAGAAAAACCATAGCTTTGACTAGACAGACCTTTGTTGGCAAAATAATGTCTCTGCTTTTGAATATGCTATCTAGGTTGGTCATAACTTTCCTTCCAAGGAGTAAGTGTCTTTTAATTTCCTAGCAGCAGTCACCATCTGTAGTGATTTTGGAGCAAAATAAAATAAAGTCTGTCACTGTTCCCATTGTTTCCCCATCTACTTGCCATGAAGTGATGGGACCAGATACCATGATCTTAGTTTTCTGAATTTTGAGCTTTAAGCCAACTTTCCCTCTCCTCTTTCACTTTCATCAAGAGGCTTTTTACTTCTTCTTCACTTTTTGCCATAAGTGTGGTGTAAACTGCATATCTGATGTTATTGATATTTCTCCCACAATCTCAATTCCAGGTTGTGCTTCATCCAGTCCAGTGTTTCCGGATTTGGAAACAGTCTTGTTTCATGTCCAGCTCTAACTGTTGCTTCCTGACCCGCATATAGATTTATCAAGAGGCAGGTCAGGTGATCTGGTATTCCCATCTCTTTAAGAATTTTCCAGTTTGTTGTGGTCCACACAATCAAAGGCTTTGGCATAGTCAGTAAAGTAGAAGTATATATTTTTCTGGAACTCTCTTGTTTCGATGATCCAACAGATGTTGGCAATTTGATCTCTGGTTCCTCTGCCTTTCCTAAATCCAGCTTGAGCATATGAAAGTTCAAGTTTCGTGTATTTTTGAAGCCTGGCTTGGACAACTTTGAGCATTAATTTCCTAGCATGTGAGATGAGTGCAATTGTGCAGTAGTTCGAGCATTCTTTGACATTGTCTTTCTTTGGGATTGAAATGAAAACTGACCTTTTCCAGTCCTGTGGCCACTGCTGAGTTTTCCAAATGTGCTGGCATATTGAATGCAGCACTTTCACAGCATCATCTTTCAGGATCTAAAACAGCTCAACTGGAAATCCATCACTTCCACTAGCTTTGTTCGTAGTGATGCTTCCTAAGGCCCACTTGACTTCCCATTCCAGGATGTCTGGCTCTAGGTGAGTGATCACACCATTGTGATTATCTGGGTCATGAAGATAATTTCTGTATAGTTCTTCTGTGTATTCTTGCCACCTCTTCTTAATATCTTCTGTTTCTGTTTGTTCCATACCATTTCTGTCCTTTATTGTGCCCATCTTTTCATGAAATATTCCCTTGATATCTTTAGTTTTCTTGAAGAGATCTCTAGACTTTTTCATTCTATTGTTTTCCTCTATTTCTTTGCATTGAACCCTGAGGAAGGCTTTCTTATCTCTTCTCGCTACTCTTTGGATCTCTGCATTCAAATGGGTATATCTTTCCTTTTCTCCTTGTCCTGTTGCTTGTCTTCTAGTCACAGCTATTTATAAGGCCTCCTTAGAGTTTAACTCAATGTCCTTTTAAAGGCAATACAATAAAGCTTTGAATTTCAATATAACTTTCAGAATCAATGAATTAACAAAAACATGCAATTATATAAATTAAAGCAGAGTAAAGGCCCATATTTAAAATGTATGGATTCCATGGCTAGATTTTTTTTAAACCATTCATTTAGTAAATATTGAATACTTGCTGCTTTTTCTTACTAATTTATTTTTATGTCTTATCTTTTCAATTGTTTTCAATGTTCTTTAAAGATTTGTCTTATTTTGTGCCTCATTATTTCATCTTCATTTTGAAAAAGAGACATCTACCTATTCATCCTTAAACCTTTTTTTGTTGACTATATCTATTTCAACTTAGTAAAATTTTAGAACTGAAACATCTTGTGAATTTTTTTAAATCAAAGCAAATAGATATTTTGTTCAATTGGAGAAAGCAATGTCACCTGGTCATTTCTTAATTCAGGATTGAAACAGACTTTTAAATATATTACCAAAGTTTGAAAAGTATTTTCTAATTTAGCTCTCACAAAAACTGTATTTTAACTTTGCCATGATTCTGCCTTTTCTAGTGTCAAAATCCGAAATCAGTGAAATAAGTCAATTAGTAAAACTAACTTATTCTTTTTGTCACAGGCAAAGATAGGAATTAAGCAATTGTTTAAGAGTATTTCCAGACGGGGTTTGTCTGAAATTGTAGATGCTTTTGAATGGAAAACCCATGACACACATATTAAATTAGTCACATTTAAAAACCAAATCATGAAAGAACAGAAAGGAGAAAATAATCCAATGCACTCAGAATTGTGAGTCTTTAATGTCTTATTCATCCATGCAAAGAGTACATTCCTAGTCAGTCAAAAAAACTTGATAGACACTGATCAATTTAAATTTTTCTCCAACAAAAGTAGTTAAAGAAGTGTATGGGGATTAAAGCTACTTAACACTTATGGGAGTCTCCTTTGAAAATCACATGACTATTGTGAAAAATAAGTAGACATAACTAAATAAATGTGCCTTTACTTTTTATATACACTGAAATTAAGAGAAAAACTATAATTCATGTGGTTTCCCTTAATCATGATAAATGGTACTTCGAAGATTGATTAATGTGCTTTCCAAACAAACTTAATCCAAAATAACATTGCCAGCAGCTTCTCTTTCTTTCTTTCTTTTTTTTATTTAGAAAATTCCTTGGCCTGGTTCACATTCTCTGAGTTGTTTTATAAAATCTGTAACTGCCACCAGAGGGGAGATCGAAACTGACTGCATGATGACCCAACTGTAGTTACGACATAAACTGCTCCATCTTGAGCAATATTGAGCCTATGGCTAGCTCAGTTCCAAGAACTGGTAAGAGAATAAGATTAACACTGTTGCTCATAATAATCTATATCTTTGTGGCCATCCAAATAACTATAGTTTGTTCTGTCCACATATGTAAATAAGCAACTACAACTGTCAGCCAAGAAATGCTACAGACCCATGGGGACATCTTCCACTCCAAGAATAGGACACCCTATGTCAGCATGAAGAAGTTACAGAAGACGGACCTTTGTCCATGATCTCATAGAAATGGAATAATGTTCTGAGTTATTACAGGTGGGAATTATAAGAAGCTTTGGGCAGGAAAGAGCACTTTGCAAGGAAGAGCTCTCTGCAAGATTCCCCTTTTGTTTTGTCACTAACCAAAACCAAGCATCCCCGTGCTCTACTTCTCTCCAACCCTAGCACATCTTTCACATATTTTTATCACACAACACCTTGCATATCTTATCAGTTCATTCCATAAATTGAAGAAGTAGAAATAAACAATAAGTAATTAACAGATGACCAGATCTATTCTCTATCTTCCCCTTTGGTAATCTCACAAATAACTAGTATGAACAACATACCATCAAAAGGAAAATCACAAGAAGTTGACTAGCCTGCAACACGCCTGCACACAGTGATGGATGGCGATGACTCTGACCTCCTATCTCAATGATTTGCTGAGATTTCTTCCCTTTTTCCCTTTAAAAGCTTTCATGACAGAGCAGAATCTTCAGAGGTGACTTCTGGGAGTACTTGAACCCACTGTCTCCCCAGATTGCTGGCATTATGATTCAAAGAAACTTTCCTTTCTACCAACAACTGCTTCTTTGGTATTGATATTTGAGTGGCAAGCAGCCAGATCTGATTGGGTAACAGATCTGGGATCATTTTCAGGTGAAACTGTCAAAAATTTATTGGAAATGATGAATATGCAACTTATTTCTTAAAAACTCATTCTGATAATTTTTTATGTCATATAGTAATATAGGCATTAGTTCATAGAAGAGTCAGATTGGGAAATAAATACATTTTCAATAAGTCAGAAAAACATATCTAGGGAAGAATGGTAGTCATAAGCTTTCAGTTTATTGATAACAATTAAGACACCATTATATATAAAATAAGCTGATAAAGCAATATTAAACTGTGAACTCCTGATTCACACGATATAATATTTCCTTTGCACAGATGGTAAGCTCAGGATGACTGCCAAGAAGAATCTAAGGTCAGTTCACCCAGCAAATGAAAACAAAATATGCTTTTGGCTCCATTTGCTATTGTCCTTATCTTCCCCAAGGCCAGATGATTGGAACAGAACTACAGTGTCATGGGCCAGCTCACTATGTTACAATAAAATTAATCAAATACACAACCAAAATTTTCTCTCATTATTTTATTTCAAAAACTTAACTACCAGGGAAATTTAATGTCTGGCAAAACCAAACCACTTCAATATTCTTACCCTGAGAACCCCATGAACAGTATGAAAAGGCAAAATGATAGGATACTGAAAGAGGAACTCCCCAGGTCAGTAGGTGCCCAATATGCTACTGGAAGTCAGTGGAGAAATAATTACAGAAAAAATGAAGGGATGGAGCCAAAGCAAAAACAATACCCAGTTGTGGATGTGACAGAAGCAAGGTCTGATGCTGTAAACAGCAATATTGCATAGGATCTGGAATGTTAGGGCCATGAATCAAGGCCAATGGCAAGTGGTCAAAGAGATGGCAAGAGTGAATGTTGACATTTTAGGAATCAGTGAACTAAAATGGACTGGAATGGGTGAATTTAACTCAGATTACCATTATATCTACTACTGTGGGCAGGAATTTCTTAGAAGAAATGGAGCAGCCATCATGGTCAACAGGAGTCCAAAATGCAGTACATGGATGCAATCTCAAAAACAACAGAATAATCTCTGTTCATTTCAAGGCAAACCATTCAATTTCATGAAATCCAAGCCTATGCCCCAACCAGTAACACTAGAGAAGCTAAATTTGAACTGTTCTATGAAGACCTACAAGAACTTTTGGAATGAACACCTAAAAAAGACGTCCTTTTCATTATAGGGGACTGGAATGCAAAAGTAGGAAGTCAAGAAACACCTGGAATAACAGGAAAATTTGGCCCTAGAGTACGGAATGAAGCAGAGCAAAGGCTAATAGAGTTTTGCCAAGAGAACTCACTGGTCATAGCAAGCACCCTCTTCCAACAACACAAGAGAAGACTCTACACATGGACATTACCAGATGGTCAACACCGAAATCAGATTGATTATATTATTTGCAGTCAAAGATGGAGAAGCTCTATACAGTCAGCAAAAAACAAGACTGGGAGCTGACTGTGGCTAAGATCATGAACTCCTTATTGCCAAATTCAGACTTAAATTGAAGAAAATAGGGAAAACCACTTGACCATTCAGGTATGACCTAAATCAAATCCTTTATGATCATACAGTGGAAGTGAGGAATAGATTTAAGGGACTAGATCTGATAGACAGAGTGGCTGATGAACTATGGACAGAGGTTCATGACATTGTACAGGAGACAGGGATCAAGATCATCCCCATGGAAAGGAGATGCAAAAAAGCAAAATGGCTGTCTGAGGAGGCCTTAGAAATAGCTTTGAAAAGAAGAGAATTGAAAACAAAGGAGAAAAGGAAAGATATAAGCATCTGATTGCAGAGTTCCAAAGAATAGCAAGGAGAGATAAGAAACCTTCCTCAGTGATCAATGCAAAGAAATAGAGGAAAACAACAGAATAGGAAAGACTAGAGATCTCTTCAAGAAAATTAGAGATACCAAGGGAACATTTCATGCAAAGATGGGCTCGATAAAGGACAGAAATGGTATGGACCTAACAGAAGCAGAAGATATTAAGAAGAGATGGCAAGAATACACAGAAGAACTGTACAAAAAAAAATGATCTCAAGACTCAGATAATCACGACGGTGTGATCACTCACCTAGAGCCAGACATCCTGGAATGTGAAGTCAAGTGGGCCTTAGAAAGCATCACTACGAACAAAGCTAGTGGAGGTGATGGAATTCCCATTGAACTATTTCAAATTCTGAAAGATGATGCTGTGAAAGTGCTGCACTCAATATGCCAGCAAGTTTGGAAAACTCAGCAGTGGCCACAGGACTGGAAAAGGTCAGTTTTCATTCCAATCCCAAAGAAAGGCAATGCCAAACAATGCTCAAACTACCACACAGTGGCACTCATTTCACACGCTAGTAAAGTAATGCTCAAAATTCTCCAAGCCAGGCTTCAGCACTATGTGAACCATGAACTTCCAGATGTTCAAGCTGGTTTTAGAAAAGGCAGAGGAACCAGAGATCAAATTGCCAACAACTGCTGGCTCATGGAAAAAGCAAGAGAGTTCCAGAAAAACATCTATTTCTGCTTTATTGACTATGCCAAAGCCTTTGAGTGTGTGGATCACAATAAACTGTGGAAAATTCTTCAAGAGATGGGAATAGCAGACCACCTGACCTGCCTCTTGAGAAACCTATATGCAGGTCAGGAAGAAACAGTTAGAAGTGGACATGGAACAACAGACTGGTTCCAAATAGGAAAAGGAGTATGTCAAGGCTGCATATTGTCATCCTGCTTATTGAACTTATATGCAGAGTACATCATGAGAAATGCTGGGCTGGAAGAAGCACAAGCTGGAATCAAGATTGCCAGGAGAAATATCAATAACCTCAGATATGCACATGACACCACCCTTATGGCAGAAAGTGAAGAGGAACTAAAAATCCTCTTGATGAAGGTGAAAGAAGAGAGTGAAAAAGTTGGCTTAAAGCTCAACATTCAGAAAACGAAGATCATGGCATCTGGTCCCATCACTTCATGGGAAATAGATGGGGAAACAGTGTCAGACTTTATTTTTTGGGGCTCCAGAATCGCTGCAAATGGTGATTACAGCTATGAAATTAAAAGACGCTGACTCCTTGGAAGGAAAGTTATGACCAACCTAGATAGCATATTGAAAAGCAGAGACATTACTTTGCCAACAAAGGTCCGTCTAGTCAAGGCTATGGTTTTTCCAGTGGTCATGTATGGATGTGAGAGTTGGACTGTGAAGAAGGCTGAGCAACAAAAAATTGATGCTTTTGAACTGTGGTGTTGGAGAAGACTCTTGAGAGTCCCTTGTACTGCAAGGAGATCCAACTGGTCCATTCTAAAGATCAGTCCTGGGTGTTCATTGGAAGGACTGATGCTAAAGCTGAAACTCCAATATTTTGGCCGCCTCATGCAAAGAGTTGACTTACTGGAAACGACTCTGATGCTGGAAAGGATTGGGGGCAGGAGGAGAAGTGGACAGCAGAGGATGAGATGGCTGGTTAAGTTTGGGTGAATTCCGGGAGTCCAAGGTGGACAGGGAGGCCTGGTGTGCTGCGATTCATGGTGTTGCAAAGAGTCGGATGTGAATTTTCAAAACTTCTTCCACAACTGTTATTACCATAGCCTAAGGCAATTCAGAGATATCCAGACTTTTGTAAAGTCCTACCTAGTGGATATCAATCCCCTTATTGCTTTAAATGCACTGTAATACACTCTTGGTTCAACATATACTGTTTGTTT
Organism: Bos mutus; assembly: GCF_027580195.1. NCBI lineage: Eukaryota > Metazoa > Chordata > Mammalia > Artiodactyla > Bovidae > Bos > Bos mutus. The sequence goes on along the minus strand of NC_091642.1, from coordinate 45,425,584 downwards.
TTTTTCTTTTTTTTTACTATTTTACTCTGACACCCATATAAAGTTGCACCCTTTCTGTGATTTCATGCCAAATCACTTGTGAAGCCAAGAAACTTTACTGACGTCTTAGGGAAGAAAAAGCAAACGTTCTATAATAAAAACTACTACCAAACAGTGAAATATTCACCTTTTTTAAAATCTCCTTCAGCTGGACAATTATAAACTTTGATATTATAGGATCCATGGCAGTGAAAGCCCCAAGTCTTAACCACTGAATTGTCAGGGATTTTCTTGAGTTTCTCTTTACTCTTTTTATCTTTGCTCCACTTTCTTTCCTTTATTAATTTTCTTGTTTTCCATTTCACTGATAAGTTTGTTTCATCTATGCTCTTCACCCTTTTTTAAAATTTTGGGGGACATTTGAAGCAAGTCATTGTAATTCTATTTTTGTTAGTTATCCTTGCTAAGTTGCTTCAGTCGTGTCCGACTCTGTGCGACCCCATAGACTGCAGCCTACGAGGCTCCCCTATCCCTGGGGTTCTCCAGGCAAGAACACTGGAGTGGGTTGCCATTTCCTTCTCCAAAGCATGAAAGTGAAAAGTGAAAGTGAAGACGTTGAGTCGTATCCGAATCTTAGGAACGCCACGGTCTGCAGCCTACCAGGCTCCTCCATCCATGGGATTTTCCAGGCAAGAGTACTGGAGTGGGTTGCCATTGCCTTCTCCTAGTTCTCCTTATGTATACTTAATTTTAAAGTCTAAATTGTAAAACAGCTTGTCTTCCTCTCAATAAGAAAAGAAGTTGTCAATTTATTTACTTAGTTATTTAGCATTCATTTCCCAGGCCTTCCCCACATACTTCATTACTATTAAAAAATTTACAGTCACATTTTTTCTAATAGCCAATTTTATCAGCATTACTATAGATGCATTCATTCCACTGTGTCTTTGGGGTTCAATTCTACTTACTAAAGTTAATCATTTAATACTTTTTCCAAAGAAGTTCTGTGTGTATTTTGTTTGATTTTTTAAGTATATATCAAAATGCTTTTAATTTTGCTTTTATTCTAGTCTGCTATCCTCCCGGGTTATAAACTTCTATTACACTTTAGCCCTTTCGATTGGTCAGTGTTTCCTGGAACCTAATAATCCTGATGAGGAGAAATCTAAAGTCATTCAAATTGTTTTAATATCTTCTTCACTGTGATAATATTCACAATGATGTCTTGCAGTTTCAATTCATTATGAGTCTGGGTGTATTTATTATGTTTTTTATTGACTGGTAATTAGCCAATTATTATTTTTTATTTAAATTATTATACTTTTCATTTTGAGATTTGCAATTGTTTTTCATATTCATCTCAATACTATTTCCTTCTTATCTTTTAATCTTTGTTTAGATTGTATTATTATTTTTTTCATGGCTTTTTAAATTTACTTCAGAGACTATACATATTGATTTTAAATTCATTTTCTAATTTCACTATTATTTTCATGTTGTTCTGAGTGAATAAATATCCAGAATATTATTTTATATGAGTTTACTATTCTTCATCTCCTTACGAATTTTAGATCTTTTACCTCTTGATTTCTGTAACTAGTCTTCCCTGTGTGTGTGCTAAGTCACTTCAGTTGTGTCCAGCTCTTTGCAACCCCATGAACTATAGCCCGCCAGACTCCTCTGTCCATGGGATTCTCCAGGGAAGAATACTAGAATGTGTTGCCATGCCCTCCTCCAGGGGATCTTCCCAACTCAGGAACAGAGCCCTTGTCTCTTGTGTCTCCTACATTGGCAGGTTGGTTCTTTATCACTAGCACCACTTGGGAAGCCCTAGCCTTCCTTATCTAGTACTTATGTTGCAACTTCCAGGTGTCGCTAGTGGTAAAGAACCTGCCTGCCAATGCAGGAGACATGAAACAAGGGTTTGATTCCTTTGCCAGGAAGGTCGCCTGGAGGAGGGCATGGCAACCCACTCCATTATTCTTGCCTGGAGAATCCCATGGATGCTACTGAAGCGACTTAACATGCATGCAGGCACTGTCCTCAAGGATCCTTGAGTTACTGGCCTAGTAAGCCTATTACAGTGCAATACTGGGACTATGTCAGATCGAGTATTTCAGTTAACAATAATGTTATTCCAAATTTAGGCTGCTAATCTATGTCAGCTTTCTAATGCTGCCTTAAGTAGGAGACTTTGTCAAAACATTAACCTTCTGTTAGTGGATCTATCTCACTTTCAAAAAGTGAGCCTGGATTTTTGATTGCTTCAGATGGGTCGTTTTCTTTAAATAAGACCTTGTATCTGCTCTTTGGACTCAAAGTACAAGATACCAGTTGCCAATTCTCACATTTGGTGATTAATTTGTTTGTTTCTACCTTCTTCATTTTTCTGCTTGTTTTCTATCACTGCAATCCACTTGGACAAATGGAGTGAGTATAATCCTTTAAACATTAAAATTAATTACCAAAGTTAAAAACCACATTTTTGATAAACTCATTTAATAAAACATATATTAAGCATCATCTCTTCTATATTTCATATCTCCATTCTAAAATAATCAATTATTCCAAAAAGGAAAAAAATGATCAATTCAAGTTTCCAATCTTGAACTGCTTCAATTTCCCAATTACTAAACTTGGGCATGTTTAGTAATTGAAGAGAATCCCTCTACTACTGCCTGTATCCAGTTGAACAAATCCTTCCTATTAGAGGCTCACCAAAGATAAAACATCATTTTCATTCTTTGCCAGGTCTGTTTAATCTAAATTTACACTGTTGTCTAAACCAAAAATATTTGGTTTGTTTTAGGAATTCTTTTGTTCTTAATTCTATCTCTTGTCAGCAAAAGATGATGCTGCGTGTTAGCAGAAGCTGTTCACCTTCCAGACACTAAGTGATTCAGAAGCATCCTACAACTGCAAATAAAACGGTAAAATGAGTGCAAGCCTCTAAGTAAACTTAATCAAATATTACTTTATTTACTATTTCCATTCAAATTTTGCTGACTCGAGCAGTCACCAGACACTGATAACTGCAGTCTTCTGTAATTACTCTGTATCCATGAACAGTTCCAGTGCTATGCCTAAAAGAATTTATTGCCTGGTCACAGAAGGACTATTGTTGCCAAGTCCCTTTGTTCCACACCTCCTGGCAGATTGTCTCATCAAACCTATATTTTTATAGACTTTAGTTAATCCTTCTCTGTTTAGAGCTGGTGTCTCACCTGTCATTTCATCATTTAAATTGCCTGAAAAACCACATCTCTAACATGGCCACTTGCCTGGTGTTAATTAGTACAGATCAGAAACAACAGGGTATTTTTATTTTCCAACCAAGAAATTCAATTGCCACTCTAACTGCCACTCTAGTATCCATATCCTGGATACTCTGTCACATTAACTCAAAGAAATATCTATTGCTTTCACCTTTGCTTTGTCTCCTGTGTTTGAGCTCAAGTTCTATGACTTAACCCTGTCTTTCCATTCCTGTGACAGGCCTTCCTTCCCAAACTGATTAATTTCCATGCTAGTAAATGTAAATGAATTATTCACATGTGAATATTAGCTCCTGCTCTTCCTCAGTAAGCATAAGAATAAATGTGTGTCCTAATCCAGGGGAAAAGTGCAATATCTATTATATATCTTCAATTCAATATTCTTTTTTGTAATATATCACATATTATTGCTTCATAGTCATTAGGGTTTAATTCGCAGTACAGAACAAAAGATACATGGGAAGTCAACAAATAAAAAAGCAAGATACTTACATACATAAACTTATGTATTAGCTATGAATAAAAAGTGTTGCCTGCCCTATCAGTAGTAAAGAAAGGATGTGGAAGCCATAAAGCCACTATAGCTACTCCTACCATGAGCTTTGAGGGAAATCCTGACAGAAATGAACAGGATGCCCTCAATCAATCCCTCAGCCACAGCAACCACTTCCAAAGGTACACCTTGAAGGGACTCAGGATGGGAAAGAACAGAATACTGGCTTTAGATATCTAAAGTTCATATAAAAAGGATGATTTCAATGAACTCAGACTCTGACACTGTCCCGAACTTAGAAAAGTGTTAAATTCATTAACTTGAAATAGCTGGTTTTCTTTTAACAGTAATCTTTCAATGGCTACCTTGTCTTTAGTGCAAAAACTCCTATCCATAGTGGCTCTTGCGTCTTCAGAACAGACCCTCAGAGCTATCTGAAAGGCTGTCTTCCAGGTTTGGAAGTTCTCAGAAGGACCATTGAGCGAAACATAATTCTCAACTTTTATGTTTCTCATATTTTTTTGTAGATATGGCCCTTTTAATTTATGATGCTTTAATTTTGTATTCAAATAACTGAATATATTTGCATTTATCACTTGAGTTTCAAGTTATATTTTTTTCCTTCCAGTTTCATTAAGCTATAAATGACATACAGTACAATAAAAGTTTAAGGTGTATGGCAAAATAGTTTTAATATATATATTATGTTATTACCACAGTAAGTTTAGTGAATATCCATCATCTCATGTAAATACAACATTAAAGAAAAATGAAAAATGTACATTTTTCTTGTGATTAAAAAATCTCATGATCTACTCTTAACAACTTTCATACATAACATATGGTGATAGTGGTTTAGTTGTTAAGGTGTGTCTGATACTTTTGCGATCCCATGAACTGTAGCCTGCCAGGTTCCTCTGTCCATGGGATTTCCCAGGTAAGAATACTGGAGTAGATTGCCATTTCCTTCTCCAGGGGGTTTTCCCCACCCAGGAATTGGACCCAGTGTCCTGTATTGCAGACTGTCTTCTGCACTGCAGGTGGATTCTTTATCAGCTAAGCCAACAGACACTCTATATAACATATACTAGTGCTAATTATGTGAAATGCCAGGCTGGATGAAGCACAAGCTGAAATCAAAATTGCAGAGAGACATATCAATAACCTTAGATATACAGATGACACCACCCTTATGGCAAAAGCCAAAGAGGAACCAAAGGGGCTCCTGAAAAAGTGGAAGAGAAGAGTGAAAAAGCTGGCTTAAAACTCAACATTAAAAAAATGATCATGGCATCGAGTCCCATCACTTCATGGCCAATAGATGGGGAAACAATGGAGACAGTGACAGCCTTTATTTTCTTGGGCTCCAAAATCACTGCAGCTGGTGACTGCAGCCATGAAATTAAAAGACACTTGTTCCTTGGAAGAAAATCTATGACAAACCTAGATAGCATATTGAAAAGCAGAGACATTACTTTGCCGACCAAGGTCCATCCAGTCAAAGCTATGGTTTTTCCAGTAGTCATGTATGGATATGAGAGTTGGACTATAAAAAAAGCTGAATGCTGAAGAATTGATGCTTTTGAAGTGTGGTGTTGGAGAATACTCTTGAGAGTCCCTTGGATTGCAAGGGGATCCAACCAGTCTATCCTAAAGGAAATCAGTCCTGAATATTTACTGGTCGCACTGATGCTGAAGCTGAAGCTCCAATACTTTGGCCACCTAATGTGAAGAACTGACTCACTGGAAAAGATCCTGATTCTGGGAAAGATTGAAGGCAGGAGGAGAAGGGGAGAACAGAGAATGAGATGGTTGGACGGATCACCAACTGGATGGACATGAGTTTGAGTAAGCTCCAGGATTTGGTGATGAACAGGGAGGCCTGGCTTACTGCAGTCCTTGGGGTGAGAAAGAGTTGGACACGACTGAGTGACTGAACTGAGTGTTAACTATATTTATCATGTTGCACTTTATATCTCTTGTACCTATTTATCTTATAATTGAAAGCTTGTGAAACTGAGCCAGGACCCTGAGGGGTCCTCTTGGGCACAAAAGCCTTTCTGCATCACCAATTACTTGATTGTAGGAAATAGGCTTCTTTTGGCCTTCTTCACTTTCCCTGCATTTCGCAGTGCAAATTCAAACAGTTGCTCATCAGGGAATGGAGAAACAAGGGAGGAGCATACTCAAGAAAAGATAGTGCTGGCTTGAGGTACAGTCCTGGTTTCTCCTCAAGAAATATGTTGTACATAACAGTATCTTGAGTTCTGCAGGAACTAAGGCTCCCACCCACATGGAGGATAGTTAACTTCATGAAGACCACCAGATTTCTGGAGCTTTTCCCTGTTACTTCACCAATAATCAATCAGAATATATGCTGCAGCCCTCACCCCACATTTTGCCTTTTCTCTGAAAACTCACTGGAGAGTTTCAGATTTTTTAGCATCAACCACCTGTTCTCCTTGCTTTGCCTTGCAATAAACCTTTCTCTGTTCCAAACTCTGATGCCTGGATTCGTTTGGCCTTACTGTGTCAAGCACACAAACTTGTGTTAGGTAACATTTGTACCTTTTGATTGCATTCATCCAATTCTCCCTCTGAAACCAGCCTCTGGTAACCACAAATCTGATCTCTTTTTCTACTAGTTTGTTCTTTATAGGTTTCCTTACTTATAAAATAGGGATAATATTACCTATTTCATTCTATTGATATAATAATTGATTGAAGGAATGTGTCACAGTTTCTTAAACTTTAGTCTGCTGAAAAATCACCTGATATACATGTTAAAATGCAGAATTGGTACTAGCCCATATATTCTCATGCAGGATACCTGGGATACATATAAGAAAATGAATTTTTAGTAAACCATTGTGATTTTAATGTATGTAGCTAGAGGGAAGTTTGAGAATAATTAAAAAGTGCAATTAAATTACCACAATGTCTCACATATTAAGGATTCTATAGATGCTAATTAATAGGGTTATTTTTAATAAGTACCATGGTGTTGGAACTCTCTATATAACATATATATATAACATATAATATTATATATTATAACTATAACTATAATACTATATAGCTGATGATATCTATGAGTCTTCCATCACCAGACAGTAGGCTCTCCACAAAAGTGGATTTGAAGTGACCCTTGTACTTAGTTATTGTCCTGTCCATTTAGGAGTCATAATCCCTGTGCTGAGTGTCTAATCATGCTCTCTAATTGTGAATCTCAAAGTCTTCTTGTGTTAATGTTGATATGCTCAATACAAAAGTCTCAGTCTATTCACAGTTGCCCGAAATTACATCCTTAAATATTTAATTAGATTTGGACAACACAGAATTCAGCAACTGAATGTGCATTTTTCTGCTATTTGTGTTTTTAAATGTTTGGAGCAAGTTTGAATGTCTTTGGAAGTAAATCAAGCACTCCTCTCCTGACTGTCTCACTTTGATTTTCTAAATGCCTGAGAATGGCCTCTTATTCTTTGCCTCATCACTCCATTTTGTTTTTTTCACTACAGCCCCACTGATAAAGAAAGTTCTTTCACTGGGAGTAAAATAAAGGTAGCCTGTTTAATCTAGGTAGTGGCCTGATATATGCTCTGTTTTCATGCAAATATTTTCATCATATTAAAATAGTTAGAAAAGCATATTTGGTAGAAAAATCGTTGATTATTACATAAATTAGTATGCTATAGACTTGATTTCCTGTGAACTAGAATGGTAATTGGAGAAGGCAATGGCACCCCATGTACTCTTGCCTGGAAAATCCCATGGATGGAGGAGCCTGGTAGGCTGCAGTCCATGGGGTCGCTAAGAATTGGACACAACTGAGCAACTTCACTTTCACTTTTCACTTTCCTGCATTGGAGAAGGAAATGGCAACCCACTCCAGTGTTCTTGCCTGGAGAATCCCAGGGACGGGGGAGCCTGGTGGGCTGCTGTCTATGGGGTCACACAGAGTCAGACATGACTGAAGCGACTTAGCAGCAGCAGCAGAATGGTAATTAATAGAATCATGGAATTTATTGATTTCAAAAACTTTAATAGAACCACTCAAAAGTATAAGTAGAATTCGATAAAACCAAAATTATGCGATTTCTGGGAATTATTCACAGATCATTCTTCATGTGACATTAAACATCCATGTGTAGGTGATGATTTCCTTGACTGACCACACAGCAATTAGATGAACCCCTTATTATTGAAAGCAGAATATTATAACAGGTTGACCCCTTAGAAAAATATGTCTGAAAGTTTGTCTTAAGGCAATTGTTTATTCACTGGAAAAGAGTATAGGAAGGTGTGGTTCCTAGTCACTGACTAACCCCTCAGAATGGCATGGACAGAGTTGTCTTGTGGCATCATGTGCCTGGAAGAAGGGAATAATGAGCTAGAAGTAGGGAGATGAACATTGGAAAAAAAAGTTGACTAGATTCAGAAAGAAGGCTTAATTACTTTACAGTTGTGTCCAGGTTTTTCTCTGCTCCTAAATAATCTTAAGCAACACATTCAACTGTGAGCTATGCCCAAGAGCTGGTTAGTAGAATTATCCCTACCCTCTGGCCCTATCCATTGGGTAGAAAACATTAGAACAACTAAAAATGAAATTAATGTGCTTTGAAATTGATTTTAGCAAGAGGAGAAATGTAATTATTTGCTAATATTAAGTTTGAAAGTATCATTTATTGATACCTTTATTTTTAAAACTTTTAAGTTAAGATGATCAAAAGAATATTTAGAAATCATAAATATAAACCAAGTTGAAGAACTTACACAGCTACTTATATTCTGTCTAGTATCTCCTATATTATGATATTGATAAATGGCCTTCAAAAATAATTGTTATTTATTTGACACCCCATTCATTATATAGAGACATGATGGATTAGATACCTGAAACATATTCATACGAGTTGACTGTAATGAAATGAGAGAACATGGGGAGAGCTGAAATTGGACAAGACCGAGAACTGATCTAGAGTCTAGGCTAGGGGAACTGACGGAATAATAACACTGTACCCTTCAAAAAATTCTTACTTGAATTTCAAAACCATGATAATAGGAGCATACTCTCATCTAATCTGGGCTGATATAAACAGCTAAAAGGTCAGATCTTTTAGTTCAGTACACTATACTACGTTAATATTTGTAATTAGAAAAGTAGCCCAGGCCTGTTTCCTGGAATGTGAACCTAGTATGAAGTATGCATTGCCAGGCAACTGGAACAGGAGAAGCCTAAAGTCTTTGTGAGATTGAATGCTACAAAAGAATTTTTGCTTTGAATTATTTTAGCTTGTGACTTTCAAATCCTACAAAATATAACCACATTCTAGTGATAAGATAAATGTCACCTCAGCCAAATTTAGCCAATGAGGATGCCCAGCCTTTAACTAAGGCCTTTATCAGAGCCCCAGAAAATCATCATCTTCTTTCAAATATGGAGAAAAAAAATAGTATAAGTAAAATTGACTGAATCTTTGAATTACATAAAAAAAGAAAAATAATTTATGTATTTCAGAAAGAAAGGGGAACTATAGAGGATGAAGTTATTCTTTCTATTGAAGTAATGTTGTGTCTGCACCACAGCTGTTGAGCCAATATCTATTATTATTGGCTTCAGTTTTTGTATGAGCTTCAACAAAAGTTTCATTCTATTAGATCTCACTTTTTCACATTTAAAAAAATTTTTTAAATTTTATATTATTTAACTTTCACATTTTTAAATATAGATTTTATTCTACTTTCTTTTCAACCTATATTCGTGAAAAGATGATGAATGACATGACTTGAGGGGGAACAATCTGTCAGTGTACCTAACAAGGGATAATGCCTTGATCAAATTATGGTTTAGTGTCCAGATTTCATCCACAGGATAAATTATACTAACAGCTGCTTGAAGTATAGTAGATAATCCTAAGATATGCTTAATAGAGAAGTAGCAGCACCTCTGTAGTTAATACTTAAAAACAAAACATGCCATACAGGGAAGTGTAAATTAGGAAAAGTCATCAATTTGTGTGTCAAGGTAAATTATGCAAACAGAAGCATAACTAGAAAACACTCTGGATAAGAGATAGGTTGGAGGGACTGTGGAAAGTATAATATGGAAAAATGAAAGCAACTATAAAAATATCTGAAGATATTTCTATGAATATTGAATCTCCTCCAAATGTTTTATATAGAGGTAAAAAGACTTGCCTTCTTTGGAGGTGAACTCCCTAAAGAGGTGTAAAGGGCTAGAGAGACAGTATTTCAGGGTGCTCTTTAACATGTGAATCCAGTAACCTCCCTGGCTTGGATGGCTATTTCATGGGGAAGGTTATCAGCTTCACAGAAGACAGTTTAATCTGACTTTCTGAAATAATGCAGCTGTCTGCTCTAAGCATACCACAAAAATACTTTTGGGAGAGAGTAACTTCTTCATTGGAATTTGATTTGGACAATCTTCTTGAAAAACCATTTATTTCCAATATTTGCAGTTGAATTGATGTTTTTGAACTGTGGTGTTGGAGAAGACTCTTGAGAGTCCCTTGAACTGCAAGGAGATGCAACCAGTCCATTCTAAAGGAGATCAGCTGTGGGTGTTCTTTGGAAGGAATGATGCTAAAGCTGAAACTCCAGTGCTTTGGCCACCTCATGCGAAGAGTTGACAAATTGGAAAAGACTCTGATACTGGGAGGGATTGGGGGCAGGAGGAAAAGGGGACGATAGAGGATGAGCTGGCTAGATGGCATCACCCACTCGATGGACATGAGCCTGAGTGAACTCCAGGAGATGGTGATGGACAGGGAGGCCTGGCATGCTGGGATTCATGGGGTTGCAAAGAGTCGGACATGACTGAGAGACTGAACTAAACTGAACTGAACTGAGGGCATAATGACTCAGTCAAATAATTCCTAAGTTTTTAAATTAGCTGTATTTATATTCTAAGTAAATATTGTCTTAACAATTATATACCATTTAATAAAACAAACAAAAAGTACCCAGGGTACAGGAATTGTACTATACTCATCCAGAAGAAATGCTATGGCCAACCTGAATAGCATTTTTAAAAGTAGAGATGTTACTTTACTGACACAGGTCCATCTAGTCAAAGCTATGGTTTTTCTACCATGGTAGTCATATATGGATGTGAGATTTGGGCCATCAAGAAAGCTGAGAACTGAAGAGTTGATGCTTTTGAACTGTGGTTTTGGAGAAAACTCTTGAGAGTTCCTTGGACTGCAAGGAGATCAAACCAGTCAATCCTAAGGAAATCAGTCTTGAATATTCATTGGGAGGACTGATACTAAAGCTGAAGCTCTAATTCTTTGGCCACCTGATGTGAAGAACTGAGTCATTGGAAAAGACCCTGATGCTGGGAAAGATTGAAGGCAGGAGAAGAAATGGATGATAGAGGATGAGATGGTTGGATGGCATCACCAAGTCGATGGACATGAGTTTGAGCAAGCTCCAGGATTTAGTGACGGACAAGGAATCCTGGTGTGCTGCAATCCATGGGGCTTCAGAGTCAGACATGACCAAGTGACTGAACTGAATCCAGAAATGCTACTCATCGCTTCAGGGCCAAATTCTGCAAGGAAGGATGAGTGGTTAGAATGAAAAATACAGCAAATATTATAATAATGATGATGTTTCTGATAAAGTTATTAGTCAGTACTTTATATGAATATCACTTCATGAATGTTATCTAATAAAATCTGTCAAATATATTTATGAAAATATTATATTATCCTAATTATACAATATAAAAATAAAAGTAAAACATCTATTAACTTTAGCAAGTGTAAGTTTGGTCAAGGATGGAATTGTCTTAATTAATGTAGTTGTAACTATAATCATCTACTTAAAGAAATAGAATGTCACAATTTCTATTGTCAAACTGCTACTAAGGTGTACTGAATATGGAACAATTATTTATAAACTTGTAAATACCTAATACAATAGAATATTTCAAAATGTATTTTATTCCACATCAATAAACTTATCAGAAGCGTCATACACAAATTTGAACTAATATATATTGCAATAAAGTGGTACCAGAGTGTTGAATGACAGGAGGGCTGCCCTGTTTTATTTTTTGTATTGACCAGTTCAAAATTCATGGCTATTCATACTTTAGGTGCTGTCGTTAATATGACATAGTAATAATGAAGACAAATGTTTCCTTTTATAAAATAACCCAAGAATGTTACTACTCTTAGTTACAAATGCTCACTTTTTGTTTTGTTTTGGTATTTGCAATTTATTTTGAATATTACACTGGAGCTACTTGATATTCAAATTTTTTAAAGGTAATATTCCAAATCATCCCACATTGAAACATACACATTACTATATGTAAAATAGATAGCAAGTATGGGGTTGCTGTATGACAAAGGAAACTCAAAGCCCTCTGTGACAATCTGGAGGGGTGGGAGGGGGAGGGGGAGCTAGGGGTTATCAGAGGGAGGGGATATATATATACCTATGACTGATTCATGTTGATGCATGGCCAAAGCATCATTGTAAAGTAATTATCCTACAATTAAAAATAAAATATAATTTTTTAAAAAGCTAATATTCCAAGAGCAATTAAATTTAGTCATTCTACGTCACTGATGAAAACAGTGATCTAAATATTTTATAGCAATTTTGTGTTTACTTTTTGCCTCATGATTATGAGTTCCATTTATTCAGCCACACTAGAAATCGACAAGTGTGGCTGTTGCTAGAAAGTAGCACTGTAAATATCATTTTTCTCTCTTGACCCTTCAAGAATCAAATAGTGTTCTTTAATGTGTTCATTCATTTTCAAGCCACTATCTAATGATTACTATGTACCATACCTGATTTTCAACACAGAAATGAAGTAATGAATATGTGATTCATTCAATAAGCAGTTACTGATCTTTTTCTGGAACTGTAATGTCCTAAACACAAAAGAAAGGGCCCAACAGATAACAGCTTCTGATTAAGTAACTATTGATTCAGTAACTCCCAAAAGAAATGCCAAATGCCTGCTCAAACATTCCAAAGATTACAATTTACCAGTACATACAAAAGCTCCTTTTAAAAGAAAGAAAATAAAAGTCACTCAGTCATGTCCAACTCTTTGTGACCCCATGGACTGCAGCACGCCAGGCTTCCCTGTCCATTACTAACTCCCAGAGTTTACTCAAACTCATGTCCATTGAGTCGTTGTTGCCATCCAACCATCTCATCCTCTGTTGACCCCTTCTCCTCCTGCCTTCAATCTTTCCCAGCATTAGGGTCTCTTCCAATGATTCAGTTCATCACATCAGGTGGACAAAGTATTGGAGTTTTAGCATCAGCAGCAGTCCTTCCAATGAATATTCAGGACTGATTTCCTTTAGGATTGACTGGTTGGATCTCCCAGCAGTCCAAGGGACTCTCAAGAGTCTTTTCCAACACCACAGTTCAAAAGCATCAATTCTGCAGTTCTCAACTTTCTTTGTGGCCCAACTCTCATATCCATACATGACTACTTGAAAAACCATAGCTTTGATTAGATGGACCTTTGTTGGCAAAGTAATGTTTCTGCAGAGGTGAGGAAGATATAATAATAGCCATTTCATACATATGGGAGGAAGTTGTAAACTTATTTTGTAAAGGCAATATTTGACAGAATTGCTTGAACCAATTTTAATTTAAAAATTATTTAGAATTACAGATTTGCAGGTCAAAATATTCAATAATTCCAACAGAGCCAGTTATGTTTGTTTGTTTTGTGTATGCACAACTGATCTAATTAAACTTCCTTCATCTGAGTAGCAAATGAAATTATTAAACAATGTGGTAGCTATGCTAGACTTAGAAATTGACTGTAATTCCATTACACATAAATATAGATGTAATTAAAGAATGAGAGAGGAGTATAAACAGAGATGAATTGTGAAAAAACAAGAGTTATGACAACCACCTCATACTCCGTAGAAATTTCATCGGGTAGAGTTGTGAACGTAGTTGATATTCCATTTCTTTGATTTTTATTTACGTTCCTTTTGTTTTCTCTTTTTGGTTAATGGTATTTTTGAAAGTCATAGCTCAGAATGTAGCTGTTTCAGAGTCAGATAAAAATCATGATCATTTCTTTTCACTCAGAACAAAGAAGTGTGAAGAAGTAAACCATATACGGAGTTGAAGCATAATGACAAAACAGTTTCAAAAACAGAAAAAAAAAAGACCATTATATTACTAAATATCAAAGTCCACCATTAAATGTCCTGCTAAGTCGCTTCAGACGTGTCCTACTCTGTATGACTCCATAGATGGCAGCCCACCAGGTTCCTCTGTCCATGGAATTTTCCAGGCAAGAGTACTGGAGTGGGGTACCATTACCTTCTCCAACCATTAAACATAGGTAGTACTTAATTGTTACAGAATAGGTTCAAGCAGGGGAATAAAGGGTAGTTCATCAATATCTGAGTACAATAGCAATCATAGATTTGAATACAAAGATGGATTAACTAACTGAATAACATTCAGAGCAGTGGGTTTTACAGTATTATTTCCTGTTCTTAAAATTATTTCTAATATTAACCTGTATTTTTAAATTACATTAAAAAGTAGCAGTATTTATTCTAGTTATCTTATTTTAAAGTAGTGGTATAAAAGTAGTCAGATTCTGACTTTACTTTTGGTAAGTATATGTTCTGTTGCTTCAAAACTAATTATTTCAGATATGAAATTATTATAAGCTGAAGAAACCTTTTACACAGAAATATTGAGTCCATGATTAGGTAATTAGCTTGTGACACACAGGGCCACTGCTTGCCTTTATGATGCCTTTCTAGTAATTTGTAAAAGGTATGAACTCCTTAAGACAGAAGCAGTTCCAATCAGGGGACATGACCTAGAAAATGCTATGTTAGCTGGATTTCAAAACCCTCATCACTCTCAGCTGGGCTCCGTGGTATTAATGTTAGTTGCTCAGTCGTGTCTGACTCTTTGAAACCCCATAGACTGTAGTCCTCCAGGCTTCTCAGTCCTTGGAATTTCCAGGCAAGAATACTGGAGTGGGTAACCAGTCCCTTCTCCAGGGGATCTTCCCAACCCAGGGATCAAACCTGGGTCTCCTGTATTGCAGGCAGATTCTTTACTGTCTGAGCCATCAGGGAAACTCAAGGATCCAAGGGAACAAACTGCCTAATAGAGTCCAAAAACCCAAAGATACTTTCCCAGTGTTTTAACCTGTGGTTAGATTTGTATTTCACTGCAAGAAATTAATTGTAGACTTCTAATTTTTTTCTGGATTCTTCCAAAGGGCCAGAAGTGAAGTCATGTCAAACACTCTTTTTTAACCTACATGATTATCAATGACTTTCTCTTATTTATGTTCAAGTATAGATGAGACAACTGAGACTTAAAGAGTTTATCTCTTTCCTGAGATTACCAGTGATATCAGGGTTATACTGAGGCCTAGCAACTTCAAATTCAGAGGTCTCTGTACTAAAGCTCAACCATCTCAAAGAGGCAATGAAAAATGAAGTAATCAGTCTTCTTTTATATTTGAAAGAAGTTCCCTAGTGCAATTATTCTCACTGTTTAGTACCTAAATGGATACTTTATGATATATTGTAACCAAGACAATTCAGTAAAACTTTATACTTGATTACCATCTTTCACTCAATAGATGCAAGCAGTTATTTAATTTGTCCATAAACATAGCACTGGGATTTTTCTATAATGATTTTGGGGAAAATGTATCAACTAGTTTTGACTTTTCAAAGGGTCAATAATTCTCCAGAGATAAACCACAAAACTTTTGAACTTTGAATTTTAAAAATAATAAGATAGAAATTAGCTTAATATTTTAAGTAGAAAAGTGTGATATCTGTTTAAAAATAATGGTAAAACATCAATTACAGATATTGTGATAAGATAAGGCAAGATTCAGTTCACTTCAGTCGCTCAGTCATGTCCGACTCTTGGTGACCTCATGAATTGCAGCACTCCAGGCCTCCCTGTCCATCACCAACCCCCCGGAGTTCATTCAAACTCACCTCCATCGAGTCAGTGATGCCATCCAACCTGCTCATCCTCTGTCATCCCCTTCTCCTCCTGCCCCCAATCCCTCCCAGCATCAGAGTCTTTTCCAATGAATCAACTCTTCGCATAAGGTGGCCAATCTTTAGCATCATTCCTTCCAAAGAAATCCCAGGGCTGATCTCCTTTAGAATGGACTGGTTGGATCTCCTTGCAGTTCAAGGGACTCTCAAGAGTCTTCTCCAACACCACAGTTCAAAAGCATCAATTCTTCGGCACTCAGCCTTCTTCACAGGCCAACTCTCACATCCATACATGACCACAGGAAAAACCATAGCCTTGACTAGATGGACCTTTGTTGGCAAAGTAATGTCTCTGCTTTTGAATATGCTATCTAGGTTGGTCATAAATTTCCTTCCAAGGAGTAAGTATCTTTTAATTTCACAGCTGCGATCACCATCTGCAGTGATTTTGGAGCCCCAAAAAATAAAGTCTGACACTGTTTCCACTCTTTCCCCATCTATTTCCCATGAATGATGGCTCCAGATGCCATGACCTTCATTTTCTGAATGTTGAGCTTTAAGCCAACTTTTTCACTCTCCTCTTTCACTTTCATCAAGAGGCTTTTTAATTCCTCTTCACTTTCTGCCATAAGGGTGGTGTCATCTGCATATCTGAGGTTATTGATATTTCTCCTGGCAATCTGAACTCCAGCTTGTGCTTCTTCCAGCCCAGCATTTCTCATGATGTACTCTGCATATAAGTTCAATAAGCAGGGTGACAATATACAACCTTGACGTACTCCTTTTACTATTTGGAACCAGTCTGTTGTTCCATGTCCACTTCTAACTGTTGCTTCCTGACCTGAATATAGGTTTCTTAAGAGTCAGGTCAGGTGGTCTGGTATTCCCATCTCTTTCAGAATTTTCCACAGTTTATTGTGATCCACAGAGTCAAAGGTTTTGGCATAGTCAATAAAGCAGAAATAGATGTTTTTCTGGAACTCTCTTGCTTTTTCCATGATCCAGCAGATGTTGGTAATTTGATCTCTGGTTCCTCTGCCTTTTCTAAAACCAGCTTGAACATCTGGAAGTTCATGGTTCATGAATTGCTGAAGCCTGGCTTGGAGAATTTTCAGCTTTACTTTACTAGCATGTGAGATGAGTGCAATTGTGCGATAGTTTGAGCATTCTTTGGCATTGCCTTTCTTTGGGATTGGAATGAAAACTGATCTTTTCCAGTCCTGTGGCCACTGCTGAGCTTTCCAAGTTTTCTGGCATATTGAGTGCAGCACTTTCACGGCATCATCTTTCAGGATTTGAAGTAGCTCAACTGGAATTCCATCACCTCCACCAGCTTTGTTTGCAGTGATGCTTTCTAAGGCCTACTTGACTTCACATTCCAGGATGTCTGGTTCTAGGTCAGTGATCACACCATCGTGATTATCTTGGTCATGAAGGTATTTTTTGTACAGTTTTCTGTGTATTCTTGCCACCTCTTCTTAATATCTTCTGCTTCTGTTAGTTCCATACCATTTCTGTCCTTTATTGAGCCCATCTTTGCATGAAATATTCCCTTGGTATCTCTAATTTTCTTGAAGAGATCTCTAGTCTTTCCTATTATGTTGTTTTCCTCTATTTCTTTGCATTGATCGCCGAGGAAGGCTTTCTTATCTCTTTGCTATTCTTTGGAACCCTGCATTCAGATGCTTATATCTTTCCTTTTATCTTTTGCTTTTGCCTCTCTTCTTTTCACAGCTATTTGTAAGGCCTCCCAGGGCAAGATTAGATCATCAAAAATTATGATACTATTAAAACTGTTAAACTGTGATTGATAGTATCTTTTCTCAAGATTAACTGAATTTTCTAAGCAGATGCTGAATTTCATGTATAGAAGGTATTGAATTCAATAGTTTATACCTAAATAATCTTAATTCAGTGAATGTAGAAAGATGGATGTCTAATATTTGCCTTGACAGGAAATTTCAATTGCTTAAACTTCCCAAAGAGTATTTGTTTGCAATTTGAAAAATCTATAATGGAAAAGGGTTAGGAAGACCACACATTCACATAAAATGTGCTTTCTTTTGTTGTTTAATCAACAGCTTTTGAGTTCTGGGAAAATGCCACATTTGCAACCAGCAAGCTCTCTGTGCCTTTTGTGATTTTTCACTCCAGGACTATGTATGTGGAACTGAACAAGCTTGTTATAAGTAGTTAGTCATCATCTTTGGCACTGATTATCTATTGTAGCTATTATTGTACTGTCAAGCAAAAGGACTATGAACAATAAACAAGCAAAAGGGTAGTTTACTTGGGGTTTTATAATTATAATTTGGGGATCAGAAATTCTGGAAGAATTGAGAACAGTGTCCCCATGGTGGGTGGAGGGGAGTTGATGAGTAGGATTTTGAAAGAGGAAAAGAAACAAGTTAATTCAGGCTTATGTGAGTTGTTTACCAACAATTTGGATTAGCGAGTAAAATTGTTCTGCACATCTCAGTGTTACAAGGGAAAAGTATATTTTCTTTAGGCCAGAAAAAGTCCAGTTCTCAGCATTATTCTTTCCTTTTGACAACTCAGCATCTATTCAGCAATTTTAATTTAGTTATTCGGCAAAAGTCAGGCACAGGAAGCAAACATGGAGGTCTTTGGTCACAGCTCAGTCTTTCCTGACACTGTTCTTTTCACAGTTACCTAGCAAATAAACCCATGTCTTAGTGGTTGACAGATTCTATGAGTTAGGAGTTCAGGTAGGTCCAGAAGCAACGGCTTCTTGTCTTGCTCCATGATGTGCTGACAAGTCAAGAAGACTAACTGCTCAGAGTGACTCAATAGCTAGAAAAGAATATGATCTAGAAACTTCCTCACTCTCATGTCTGGTGGTTAATGACAGCTGTCTTCTGTCAGCCTAAATACATACATGTGATCTTTCTATGTGACTTGAGCTTCCTCATAGCATGGTGTTCTCAGTTAGTCAGACTTCTTAAGATGATAACATAGGTCTCTAAAGTCAGTATTCCAACTAGTAAGGCAATTATTTTTCTACAGCAAATCAGACACATATGTAAATCAACACATACAAACACACACACACACACACACACACACACAATACATGTGGCTTCTCCAGTAGCTCAGTGGAAAAGAATCTGCCTGCAATGCAGAAGATTCAGGAGATGTGGGTTAGATCCCTAGGTTGGGAAGATCCCCTGGAGGGCGTGGCAACCCACTCAAGGATTTTTGCCTGGAGAATTTCAAGGACAGAGGAGCCTCACAGATTACAATACATAGAGTTGCAAAGAGTTTGACAAGACTGAAGCGACTCAGCACAACACATACAAATTTATATAGAGCTAATCATTTAAATTATTTGGTTTCATAAGCCAGTTTTCTCTTTTAAGCTGTAGTTATTAGAGAGAAATAAGCTATTTTGAGAAAACTGTCCCTCTCATTTTTCAGCTAGCCTGTCATCTTTCCCCCAGCAATTGGCTGAATGTTCCTTATGATCCTACTCATGAGGAACACAAGGAAGATAAGACTGTCAACATAATCCAGGAACACCATGATTCTCTTACAACCCCTCATATATAAACTCAACATAATAAAATATTAAAGGATCCTTTTATCTCTGAGATTTGGCCAATAAGTTCAGAGTTCCTCAATCAGTATACATCTTTGGCATCTGTCTAGTGTAGCTCAGGTGAGTTTGGAACAGAGTGCTTGAAGTTAATTAAAAACTGCATCACAGAGCTACTTGTTGGTTGATGTAGCATTGACGCATCTTATTTCTCGCATGCAAGTTTCTCTGCTTACATTGACATACCACATTTCTGTATATAAACAGGATCGATTATGTGTAATTACATATAAAATAAGGATATTATCATCATTGTTTTGAGCACCTACGTTGTACTAGGGCTTGACAGCATAGTGATTAAGAAAGTATAATATGAAAACACACTATCTTTGGGAGGATGCCAACTAATATGATCTTAGGCAAATTATTAAACTTTCAGGGACACAGTTTCCTTATAGGTAAAATGGAAGAGAAATAATAGCATTTAACCACATGGTCTCATTAAAAGTATGAGATGAATTAACACATACAAGTGTCAATAAGTATTTAGGATATGTTAACTGTTAAAATTTTATGAATGATGGAATAGCTGCAGTGAGTTTAAGGCACACAGTTAAAAACAGTGGAGCCAAGATTCAGTATTAGGTTTCCTTAGCACTAAAATCACACTCTTCTATATATATGTTTTTAACTTCTTCATTGCCAATGATTTTACTGCCTTGTAATTTCTGATAGTGAACAGACTATCAAGTCAGACTGCTGAGGTTTAAATCTCAGCCTGATATCTACCAGCTGTGCAACCTTGAAAAAATTTAACTCTTTCTACATTGGGTAACATGTTTCTAAACAGTGGAGAACAATAACACCTAGATTGGTTGTGATAATAAATTAAATAACTGAAGTGACAAAAATAGTTCCCCATGCATAGTAAGTGCTATGTATCATACTTACATCATCAAGTAATTATCATCCTTATTTACCACTTTTTTTTAGAATTGTTTTAGGTATCACTTAATCTCAATGATGATTTATTGTCTTTAAGAGAAAAAAAAAATCTCACATAATTCATTGTTGTTATTTAGTTGATCAGTCATGTCTGACTCTTAGCGACTGCCGTGGACTGTAACCCACCAGGCTCCCCTATCCATGGGATTTCTCAGGCAAGAACACTAGAGTGGGTTGTCATTTCATGCTCCAAGGGATCTTCCCAAACCAGGGAATGAACACTTGTCCTGCACTGCAGGCAGATTCTTTATCACTGAGCCACTGGGGAAACCCCACATAATTCATAGAGTCCTCATTATTCCTATCAATAGATATTTGGTAAGTATTTTTTAAATGATGTTAATTTTCTGATGCTAAAATATGTTATCAGAATATTGATTTTTTTTTAAATTTCTTGACAGTAAAATGATTATAGTGTGGTTTTTAACAACATTTGATAGATCTAAATTTCTAATACTTTGGTTTTCTAAAATGATTACAATTTCTTGAGTTCCAGAAATCAATTCCATAATATTTAAAATCCTTATCATCTCACACTAATACTATACTTTGGTCCCTAGAAATCCCATAATGCAGTTTTCAAAAAGAATTAATGTACTTGATGGGATGGGGAAATCCTTTCAGAGTGCATGTGTATATCAGATCATCACATTGTATACTTAAATATCTTAGAATTTTATTTGTCAATTATATCTCAATGAAGCTGGAAAATAAGCAAATTAATATACTCTATCAAATATCCTGGTCTTAACTGTAGGAATTGCTTAGATACAATGAGAATATGATTCAATGAGAATTCAGAGGAATATTAGCTAACTTTTAACTAATTTTTCCATTCCTTCTTATACTCACACAACAGCAGAAAAGAGTCATTTTTCAAGGATACAATTATAGTTATTTTTGCCATAAGAATAACCTCTTCAGGAGCTCTTAGTAATGATGCTGGTGAGTTGCAGAAACCTAAGTCCCAAAACAGTAACTTGTTAGATTGTCAATGCCAAGGACATAATCTTTTCTTCTGGGGGAAATTTTTCCAAGTGTAATCAGAGCTTCTTAAAGTTCAACAGGGAGCTGACTTAGACTGGAGAACTTGGGCAAGTTCATATACTAGTACTCAAGAGGAAATACAGAGAAACACTAAAAGAAATGCCTTAAGCTATAAAATCAGCTTCTGCCTGAATGGTATTGCTGTTGTTTTTATTTCAAAGGGAATAGCATAATGAGCTCATTTCTTTCCAGGTTTATTTTATATTCACTAGGAGAAAGGAAAGAAAGAATAGGAGCTTAGAGACTCTTGAGTATGGGTCTAGATAAATCCATTTAAAGTTAGGGAACATGCCTTCAGCAATGGAATGAAACCACCACATTCAAGAAACACATGGCATTTCATTTTACTCATGGGGAAGATAGCAGATGCCCATGAAATGATGGCTTGTCAACAATCAGACAATTTAGACTACAAAGAGAGAGATTATGTCTGAATTCCTTTATAACTTCCAAAAGCATTCAGGGTATTTTACATATTCTGAGATTACATTCACATAAAAATGAGCCATATAAATCACATGGGAAGTATTAATTAATCAATGACAAAGGCATCCCATAGAATAAATTGAATATGGGAGACTATTTGGTGGTATCTTTGTTCTAGATTTAAAGATTTATTTTACTTATTATTTTTTTCAGAAAGTTTCCCACTACTTTAAAGTAATTTAAATAAATACTTAATACTTAAATAATATTATCTTTGTCATCTCTTTCTTTATAAAAATTGAGAACATTTCCTATTTCTCACATCCTTCTTTTAACTCTTTACTGATAAGCTATGATTTTACCTTTCCAAAACATAAAATATGCAATTATTTGTATGTTTTATTTAAATCCCTCTGGACCAGCTCTTTCTGGGAACACAACCCACCATGCCTCTAATTCATGCTTTCCAAATAAAATAGAAAATATTTGCATATAGTTGCTGATAATAGTCTCTTATGATCCTATGTATTCTGTGTTGTCTGTTGTAATCTCTCCATTTTCATTTCTAATTTTGTTATTTGAATTTTCTCCCTTTGTTTCTTGATGAGTCTGGCTAATGGTTTGTCAATTTTATTTATCTTCCCAAAGAACCAGCTTTTGGCTTTGTTGATTTTTTTCTATGGTCTCTTTTGTTTCTTTTACATTTGTTTCTGCCCTAATTTTTAAGATTTCTTTCCTTCTACTAACCCTGGGGTTCTTCATTTCTTCCTTTTCTAGTTGCTTTAGGTGTAGAGTTAGGTTATTTATTTGACTTTTTTTCTCATTTCTCGAGGTAAGCCTGTATTGCTATGAACCTTCCCCTTAGCACTGCTTTTACAGTGTCCCATAGGTTTTGGGTTGTTGTGTTTTCATTTTCACTTGTTTCTATACATATTTTAATTTCTTTTTTTATTTCTTCTGTGATTTGTTGGTTATTCAGCAGCGTGTTGTTCAGCCTCCATATGTTGGAATTTTTAATAGTTTTTCTCCTGTAATTGACATCTAATCTTACTGCATTGTGGTCAGAAAAGATGCTTGGAATGATTTCATTTTTTTTTTTTTTTAATTTACCAAGGCTAGATTTATGGCCCAGGATGTGATCTATCCTGGAGAAGATTCTGTGTGCACTTGAGAAAAGGTGAAATTCATTGTTTTGGTGTGAAATGTCCTATAGATATCAATTAGGTCTAATTGGTCTATTGTATCATTTAAAGTTTGTGTTTCCTTGTTATTTTTCTGTTTAGTTGATCTATCCATAAGTGTGAGTGGGGTATTAAAGTCTCCCATTATTATTGTGTTATTGTTAATTTCCCCTTTCATACTTGTTAGCATTTGTCTTACATATTGCAGTGCTCCTATGTATTCCTATACACTAACAATGAGAAAACATAAGGACAAATTAAGGAAACAATCCCATTCACCATTGCAACTAAAAGAATAAAATACTTAGGAATATATCTACCTAAAGAAACAAAAAACCTATATATATATATAAAACTATAAAATACTGGTGAAAGAAATCAAAGAGGGCACAAATAGAGGGAGAAATATACAGTGTTCACAGATCGGAAGAATCAATATAGTGAAAATGAGTACACTACCCAAAGAAAACTATACATTAAATGCAATCCCTATCAAGCTACCAATGGTATTTTTCAGAGAACTAGAACAAATAATTTCACAATTTGTATGGAAATACAAAAAATCTCGAATAGCCAAAGCAATCTTGAGAAAGAAGAATGGAAATGGAGGAATCAACCTGCCTGACTTTGGTCTCTAGTACAAAGCATCAAGACAGTATGATACTGGCACAAAGACAGAACTATAGATCAGTGGAACACAACAGAAAGCACAGAAAGAGATCCATGCACCTATGGAACCTTACCCTTGACAAAGGAGGCAAGAATATACAATGGAGAAAAGACAATCTCTTTAACAAGTGGTGCTGGGAAAACTGGTCAACCACTTGTAAAAGAATGAAACTAGAACACTTTCTAACACCATACACAAAAATAAAGTCAAAATGGATTAAATATCTAAATGAAAGACCAGAAACTATAAAACTCCTAGAGGAGAACGTAGGCAAAACACTCTCTGACATAAATCACTGCAGGATACTCTATGCCCCACCTCTCAGAATATTGGAAATTAAAGCAAAAATAAACAAATGGGACCTAATTAAAATTAAAAGCTTCTGCACAACAAAGGAAACTATAAGCAACTACAGCTTTCAGAATGGGAGAAAATAATAGCAAAGAAAGCAACGGACAAAGAATTAATCTCAAAAATACACAAGCAACTCCTGCAGCTCAATTCTAGAAAAATAAATGATCCAATCCAAAAGTGGGCCAAAGAACTGAACAGACATTTCTCCAAAGAAGACATACAGATGGCTAACAAACACATGAAAAGATGCTCAACATCACTCATTATCAGAGAAATGCAAATCAAAACCACTATGAGGTACCATTTCACGCCAGTCAGAATGGCTGTGATCCAAAAGTCTACAAGCAATAAATGCTGGAGAGGGTGTGGAGAAAAGGGAACCCTCTTACACTGTTGGGTGGGAATCCAAACTAGTACAGCCACTATGGAGAACAGTGTGGAGATTCCTTAAAAAACTGGAAATAGAACTGCCTTATGACCCAGCAATCCCACTACTGGGCATACACACCAAGGAAACTAGAATTGACGGAGACACATGTACCCCAATGTTCATCGCAGCACTGTTTATAATAGCCAGGACACGGAAGTAACCTAGATGCCCATCAGCAGATGAATGGATAAGAAAGCTATGTACATATACACAATGCAGTATTACTCAGCTGTTAAAAAGAATACATTTGAATCAGTTCTAATGAGGTGGATGAAACTGGAGCCTATTATACAGAGTGAAGTAAGCCAGAAAGAAAAACACCAATACCGTATACTAATGTATATATATGGAATTTAGAAAGATGGTAACAATAACCCTGTATGAGAGACAGCAAAAGAGACACAGATGTATAGAACAGTCTTTTGCACTCTGTGGGAGAGGGCGAGGGTGGGATATTATGGGAGAATGGCATTGAAACATGTACATTATCATATGTGAAATGAATCACCAGTCCAGGTTCGATGCAGGATACAAGGTGCTCGGGGCTGATGCACTGGGATGACCCAGAGGGATGGGATGGGGAGGAGGTGGGCGGGGGGTTCAGGATGGGGAACACATATACACCCATGGAGTATCCATGTCAATGTATGGCAAAACCAATACAAAATTGTAAAGTAAAAAAATAAAACAAATAATTAATTAAAGCATAAGCTTAGTATTAAAAAAAAAAAAAACATTTGAACTCAAATTATCTATTTCTTTTCTGTAGATACTGAAGAAAACATTCATTCTCAATAAATTTCAGTTTCTACATTACATAGTCCCTCAATTTTTTTCTTAATCTATTTCATGCAGCATAATTCATCATCCTCTTTCATCCCTCTATTCCATCTTCAAGCCTCAGCAGGCAGCATGTTTCTCATGTAACTCCCTAATTTGATATCTACATATGCAGGTCTTTCAAGTAGGTTTTATTACTCAGTAAGTTTCATGGGCCAGGAAAATAGCAGGCAGATAGTAAGTCAAGAAAAACCAAAAGATACTTCCTTGATGAGAAAAGGAGTACAATAATAAAATGTGAAGCTCACTATTATGAGGAATTATACAACTGCCTAAAGGGAACAATCCACATAAAACCACTTTTACTTATGACTCCTATAGCAAGTTTGAGGGTTTCCCAAAATCACCATCAGTTTTAATTCACCAGAAGTACTCACAGAACTCACTGAAAGCTTTCATACTCACAATTATGGTTATTGCCATAACAAATGAAAATTTGTCAGAAGACTCATGGAGCAGAATCTTGTCCCGTCTTTCTCTCCCTGTGAAGTCAGGCCAGTGTTATTCTACTGACATTGGTATGTGGCTACACATGGAGTATTACTAGACAGAGGTGCTCCTCTGAGCCTTGATCTCTAGAGATTTTATGGAGATTCGACCACTTATGCATGGATGACTGGCAATGTGAGTAAATTTAGTCTCTAGTCACTTATGAGGTTTAATTTTTATTGATTTACTATCCCTCCATCAAATCACTTTGAACAAATACAAAGATAAATAAAGTAAGAGAAGTTTAATTAGTCAACTCAAATCTTACTTGGGGAGACAGAAATGCAAATATTTCAGGATTAAATGCACAAAGATTCTACAGGAAATCGTCTATCATACTTTGTGTGTTTGTGAGTGGTTTGGGAAGATTTCCAAAAATACTCTGCATGCAGTAGTAGAGAAACACTGTTTGGTGGAGGATGCTATGGAAGACACAGATGTCTTAGCATCTGGAAAAGAGGCAATAGCCCTGGTAATGTGCATATAAATGGATCACTGATAAGAGGGTCATAATTAATGAAGTTATAAGAATATTGAATATTAAGATGTTCTTTTCATGGAGATTCAGCTGTCTTGTGAAACTAGCACTGTGCACATAAAAAAGACCACACAAGTGATTTAATAATTTCTATTAGGAATTTTCATTAAGTTGTCAGTAGCTATTGTTTGCTAGGTGATTAATGATGGCCATGCAATTAAAAGATGGCTTTCACAAAATATTGTAATTTATCTTTTGGGGAGTGTGTTAGTTCAGAGAATAGACCACTTACAACTGCTTCCATTATATTACAAAGATGTCTTTTAGAGGCAGCCATTTTCAGATTGCTTTAATTATATTTTAGGACAGTTTTAATTTGATTAAGATTTATGGAATACAATTCACCACCTTTCAAAGAAAATGAGAGACTCGGTAGACTTGCAATTAAATATAACAACAGAGAAAACAGAGAAAGCAATGTGCAAGGCATATTACTAGACACATACCCATTTTTAAACTTGCAAACATTTTTGTCAGAAGTAGAGAAAACTACATTTTGCATGACCATTGCTTACAGAATTATTTTATCACAGGAATATTTCCTATCTTTAAAAATGAAGATGAGAAATAGAAAAAGTAGCTTATTTTATAGCCAATGTCAAGTCGTATAAGGAGATTATATGTTAAAAAAAAAAAGCAAAGATTTATCAGAGTTCAGACAATGGTAAATAGTATGGCAAATTGAGCTCTATCTGCATTTTTTTCTTTTCATTTACATTATACATAAAGCAACACTGAGAAAGCAGTTAGTGCTCGGTAACCCTTTAATAATATTTTGTGCTAATCTTGGACATTGGTAGTTTAAAGAAAGAAAGAAAAAGAAAGGTCTATACATTTAAAAAAAACTAAAACTTATCATTTTCTATGTCATGGAGGCAAGGGATTATTTTGATACAACTAACCGAGTTGATGAGTTGTTTTAGTATCATTTAGACTGTTTATTTTTTCAAATGCAGGGTAATAATTCAATAGCATGTGGTAAATTAAATTTAGTAAAATAAATTTAGTGTAGTAAGATAATATAGCATGAAGTAAAGTAAATTTAGTGAAACAATAGACACAAGACTATAATAGATATCTAAACATAAAAAAAATTAAGAGAAAAAATAATAGAAAATATCAGGAGACAGCATAATATGTAAGGGAAAGGGTAATGTAATGAATTGTTATTTTAGGTCTATGGAAGTGTGAGGTGTGTATCTTTGTGGAACAAAGAGAGAGAGGTTTTCCTATAGCAAAACCTTATTTATAGACTTGTATTTATGAAGTTAAACCTTGGGAACAAAAGTGAAGGACAAAAGAGAATGGAATAGAAAAGGAGAAAAAGTTAATGTAATGTAGCATTAGGGATTAACACCACCAGAAATGTTCTGAAGAGCATAAGAATCCCTCTGAGCTTTATCAAGATTGCCAGGAGAAATATCAATAACCTCAGATATGCAGATGACAGCACACTTATGGCAGAAAGCAAAGAAGACTAAAGAGCCTCTTAATGAAAGTGAAAGAAGGGAGTGAAAAAGTGGGCTTAAAACTCAACATTCAGAAAACTAAGCTCATGGCATCTGGTACTATCACTTCATGGCAAATAGATGGGGAAACAATGGAAACAGTAGCAGACTTAATTTTGGGGGCTCCAAAATTACTGCAGATGGTGACTGCAGCCATGAAATTAAAAGATGCTTGCTCCTTGGAAGAGAAGTTATGACCAACAACAAAGGTCCATCTAGGCAATGCTATGGTTTTACCAATAGTCATGTACAGATGTGAGAATTGGAGTATAAAGAAGCTAAACACTGAAGAACTGATGCTTTTGAACTGTGGTGTTGGAGAAGACTCTTGAGAGTCCCTTGGGCAGCGAAGAGATTCAACCAGTCCATCCTAAAAGAAATCAATCCTGAATATTCATTGGAAGGACTGATGCTGAAGCTGAAACTCCAATATTTGGCCACCTGATGTGAAGAACTGACTCATTTGAAAAGACCCTGAGGCTAGGAAAGATTGAAGGCAGGAGGAGAAGGGGACGACAGAGAATGAGACGATTGAATGGCATCACTGACTCAATGAACATGAGTTTGAGTAGGTTCCAGGAGTTGGTGACAGACAGGGAATCCTGGCGTGCTGCAGTCCATGGCATCCCAAAGGGTCGGACACAACTGAGCAACTGAACTGAACTGAACTGAGCATTATCTTCATAAGGTCAGAGAGAAACCTGTCTCACTTCACTCTTTACTCCACATATGCAGATGATACCTCCCTAAGGACAGTGAAGAGGAACTAAAGAATCTTTTGATGAGGGTGAAAGAGCAGAGTGAAAAGCTAGCTTCAAATGCAGCATTAAAAAACAAACAAAAAAACTAAGATCATGGCATCCAGTCTCATCACTTCATGCAAATAGAAGAGGAAAAAGTGGAAATAGTGACAGATTTTATTTTCTTGGGCTCCAAAATCACTGCAGGCAGTGACAGCAGCCATGAAATTAAAAGATAACTTCCTCCTTGGAAGAAAAGCTATGACAAACCTAGACAGCATATTAAAAAGCAGAGACATCACTTTGCTGACAAAAGTCTGTACAGTCAAAACTATGATTTTTCCAGCTGTTGTCATTGTTCAGTAGCTCAGTCATGTCTAACTCTCTGTGAACCCATGGACTGCAGCATGCCAGGCTTCCTTCACTGTCTTTCACTTTCAGATTTTACTCAAACTCATGTCCATTGAGTTGATAATTCCATCAAACCATCTCATCCTCTATCACCCACTTCTCCTTTTGCCCTCAATCTTTCCCAGCCTCAGGGTCTTTTCCAGTGAGTTGGCTCTTTGCATCTAGTAGCCAAAGTATTCGGAGAAGGCAATGGCACCCCACTCCAGTACTCTTGCCTGGAAAAATCTCATGGATGGAGGAGCCTGGTGGGCTGCAGTCCATGGGGTGGCGAAGAGTCAGACACAACTGAGCGACTTCATTTTCACTTTTCACTTTCATGCATTGGAGGAGGAAATGGCAACCCACTCCAGTGTTCTTGCCTGGAGAATCCCAGAGGTGGGGGATTCTGATGGGCTGCTGTCTATGCGGTCGCACAGAGTTGGACACAACTGAAGCGACTTAGCAGCAGCAGCCAAAGTATTGGAGTTTCAGCTCAGCATCAGTCCTTCCAATGAATATCTAGGGTTGATTTCCTTTAGGATTGACTGGTTTGATCTCCTTGCTGTCCAAATGGCTCTCAAGAGTCTTCTCCAACACCACAGCTCAAAAGCATCAATTCTTCACCTCTCAGCCTTCTTTATGGTCCACTCTCATATCTATTTTTCCAGTAGTCATGTATGCATGTGAAAGATGGACTGTAAAGAAGGCTGAGAACTGAAGAATTGATGCTTTTGAATTGTAATGCCAGAGAAGATTCTTGAGAGTCCCTTGGACTGCAAGAAGATTAAACTATTAGGTTGGTGGAAAAGTAATGATGATTTCGGACCATGAATTTTAAATCATTATAACTAGGCTCAAACACATATTTATTAATCAAAATAGGAACAATTACAATCAAGACATTTTTGCCAATGAGAAATGTTAGTTTATTCCTGTAGCATAAAAATTCATCAGGATTCGATGAACTCATGGAAAGTATTTTTTGCCTTCTGCTGGTTGTGGAAGCATTTTCCCCACAAAAAGTTGTCCAGATGCTTGAAGAAGTGGTAGTAGATTGGTAAGAGGTCAAGAGAATATGGTGGATGAGCAAAGCTTTGTAACCCAATTAGTTCAACTTTTGAAGTGTTTTTTTTGTGCGATGTGCAGTTACGCATTGTCATGCAGAAGAATTGGGCCCATTCTGTTCATTAATGCTGGCTGTAGATCTTGCAATTTTCAGTGCATCTCATTGATTTGTTGAGCATAGTTCTCAGTTGTAATGGTTTTGCTAGAATTCAGAAAACCATGGATCAAATGGGCAGCAGACCACCTAACAGTGGTCTTTTTTTTTTTTTTTTGCAGCAGTTTTGCTTTAGGAAGAGCTTTGGGGTTTCTTCTCAACCCAACCACTGAAATGATCAGTGCCAGTTGTCTTATAAAATCCAGTTTTCATCGCACAATCAGATCAAGAAATGGTTTGCTGTTGCTACACAGAATAAGAGAAGACAGCAATTTAAAATGACTATGTTTTTTGATGTGTGGTCAGCTCATGAGGCACCCATTTATGGAGCTTTTTCACCTTTCCAATTTACTTCAAATGCTGAATGACCTTAGAATTGTTGATGCTGAATTAATTGGCAACCTCTTGTGTTGTTATAAGAGGATCAGCTTCAATGATCCCTTCAACTGGTCATTGTCAACTTCTGATGGTCAGCCACTGAACAGCGTATCTTCAAGCTTCTTGTCTCCTTTGCAAAACTTCTTGAGCCACCACTGCACTGTATGTTCCTTAGCAGTTTCTGGACTAAATGCATTGTTAATGTTGAGAGTTGTCTCCACTGCCTTATGACTCATTTTGAACTTGAATAAGAAAATCACTCAAATTTGCTTTTTCCTAACATCATTCCCCTAGTCTAAAATAAATATAACCAGCAAATAAAGCAAAGAGTTGGATATGACTGAGCAACTAACACTAATAAGGCATTAGCAAAAAAGCATAAAGTGAGAAATGTACATTGAAATGTTGTATAACATAATTACATTTATTTAAAAATAAATTCCAATATCAAACAGCAAAGTTCAACAATGCAAAACTACAATTACTTAAGGAAATGGCAACCCACTCCAGTGTTCTTGCCTGGAGAATCCCAGGGACGGGGAAGCCTGGTGGGCTGCCATCTATGGGGTCACACAGAGTCGGACACGACTGAAGTGACTTAGCAGTAGCAGTAATAATCAATTCTAAAGGAAATCAACCCTGAATATTCAATGGAAGGACTGATGCTGAAAACGCAGTGCCAATACTTTGGTTGCTTGATGCTAAGAGCTAACTCATTTGGAAAAGACCATGATGCTGGGAAAGATTGAAGGTAAAAGGAGAAGGGGTGTCAGAGGGACAGATGGCTAGATAGCATCACTGACTAGCATCAGTGGACAAGAATTTGAGCAAACTCCAGGAGATAATGAAGGACAGAGGAGTCTGGCGTGCTGCAGTCCATGGGGGTCACAAAGATTTGGACATGATTTAGTGACTGAACAACTACCACCACTGGTTGGAGATTGTTCTCAGTACATTAATTCATTCCCACTTCAACGAGGTTTTCTGTTGGTATTCACTACACTGGAGAAATCCCAGGGCAACAAATATAAGGTAGGAGGAATGTGCCTGTGCAAGATTTCTACAGCACAAAGTGAATGAATGCCTAGGCATGAATATCTGCTGAGGTTGAAGATGAAATCAAAGGTGAGACCAAGATACTATGAGGCAGGCACCAGTGGTATCAGATAGGATTTTTTCCTAACTACTGAGGTCCATTCATATCTTACACTAAGTTAAATATTTACACCTAAGTTTATCTTACACCTAAGCTTTTAAGGTGATAGCCAGTAGCACAGAATATACTGCTTAGTGATTCTTAAACAATTTTTAAAAGCTAGTTGATATTTTGTGTTATTTTCTCTTCATAGTCACAATATCTATAAACTTCTGATTTCCAGCATTTTGTCATGTTTTTAAAATTTTGCTTACATTATTCTATAGCCCCTGTAATAAGTTATCTGTCGATTCTCAAACCAAAAAGCAGCTATAAGAAAAACAGGAAGCACATTTATTTAAATAGCATTATATTTTCATGATTTTTACAGTTAATTTTTGTGGTATCTTTAAAAGTTATGGCAGACTTTGTTTCTTCACCATCAAAATGCCAAAGATGAAATACTAATTTACCATATCTAGTAAATGCCAAATTGATATATTTTATTTATTTCTGTATGATCATGATATGTGGAAATGAGTTTCCTTGATTGTTTTTATTGTTCTTCTAGTTAGGGATCTAGTATAATCAGGTAGATACTGTGTGGATTATTAAGATTTGCCTCTTTTTTTATCTCATTATATTTTTCATTTTTTAAAAATATCACACTTTAGTCTTATATGTAATTTTAACATTTCTTTGCTCTTTTCAAGAACTTACCTAAAGAAAAATTAATGACAATTACATAAAATTGATTGGTTAAGATCAAAATGTTGTTTCAGGCTAATTCCTTTTCCTTCCTAGTTTTCATATTTCAAATCCTATAATGATAATTGCTTGTCAGGGTCATCCAGTATCTTTATTTTATTTTTATTAATTTTATTATTACTAATACTTTGAACTTACACATTAAGTAAAATTATTTATATTATATTTAACCATCCTTTACCCAGTAAAACAGTTATTTTAAGAACATTAATGTTGCCAATTTCACAAGATAAAAGAGAAGAACAAATATGAATTCCAAACAGAGGAAAAACATCCAAGATAGTTCAAAATTCTACATTTTTCAGAAGCCTTAAAATCTGGTAAATTTTTTTTTAATTATTTAGGAGGTTAGCTTTACACCTGTTTTGATACTAAAGAAAAGTGGCACAATTATATTTTTTCTTAAACTTTCCAAAAATTTCTAAGTACTTTCCAAATATTATTCAAATGATCATTTTTTAAGAAATAAAAAGCTTCTTGAGGCTGTACAGAAAATTTATACCTTTAAGCTATCATCTTCCAGTATTGCTATACATTCTTACATATAATGAAAGCAGAAACTTAGCACATGCTATCAACAATGTATTTGGAAATGGGTCAGCACATATGAGAAATATGGCAATAGCCATCAGTCCATTGCATTTCCTGTGTTACTGTGGATTTCTACTAAATGCATACTCACCTTGTGCTTGGATACCAACACTAACACACAATTTATTGTTTATACCCTGTCTCAAGTGGTTGATTAGAGCTTATTATAAGAGGTATGAGATAATCATTATACCTGGGCTCCTAGCCATGCAATCTGTACCATAGCTTGTCCAGAGTATTGGCTGATGGATAAGGTGTCCTTAACTGCCAGTTCCATCCTAATTATTCCTTGGTCACTGCCCAAAGCTCATTTTGTTCATTGGCTTTATTCCTCAAGCTACTGCTTAACACTTTGTCCAACTCCCTGGTTAAAATTGCAAGCTCACTCTCACCCCTACACAGTCCCAAACTGCCCATTCAGACACAAAACTGGACCCTATCCTGTGCTGTGCTGTGCTCTGCTAAGTCACTTCAGTTGTGTCCAACTCTTTGCAACCCCATGGACTATAGTCTGCCAGGTTCTCCTGTCCATAGGATTCTCCAGGCAAGAATACTGGAATGGGTTGCCATTTCCTTCTCCAGGGGATCTTCTCGAACCAAGGATCGAACCCACATTTCTTATGTCTCCTGCATCCGCAGGCAGGGTTTTTAGCATGAGCACCACCTGAGAAGCCCAGCACCCTATCCTCTTTAGACCTAAATTTTAAACTCAGGATAGGGAAGGTGTATCCTAATGATTTATGGATGACCTGGAAGGTCAAGCTTTGCATGACCTTGCTAAGCCCCAAATAGGACTCTCCCTTTGAATGCTATAGATATAGCTAAAAATAATTTTTTTAAAAGACCACTGAATGCCAGAAAAACATGCTTTTATTTTATATACTTTAAAATATTTTAAGCCTGGAATTTTAATAGTTGCTGCCAGTATAAGATATAAATGGATTTGGCAGTAACAGAATTATTGCAGTGATTCACAGTACTGTTGGAACTGTGAGCTGGAAGAGTAGAAGAGTAGCATGAATTCAGAGATAAGTCAAGTCTCCATATTTTTCAAAAAGGCTATGTATAATATGGTAATAAACTGGATTAAAATAATAAGAAAAGATACAATCACCACTCCAGCATGATAAACTTAACAAAGAAAATGGACATTTGGAGAAAAATATAATTGGAAGACAATATAGACCTGCTGATTTTGATTTTGCTAATATTGACTAAGATATGATGAATGGCAAGTCTCTAAGCTGGAAAGGTGAAAATTTCTAAATTTAATACCCTACCTCACAGCATATACAAAAATAAAGTTAAAAGTGAATCATTGACTAAAATATGAGATCTAATAATAAAAAATTTCTAGAGAAAAAAATTGGAACAACTATCTTAACTTTATTTTTGTGAAAGCCTAGGGCGTTCTCAATTCTTATCTGATCATCTCATGCCTTGGGCATGAGTGTGGCTTTTTAAATTTCTCAGTGCATGCAGGTGTTTTAGAATGCCCTAATTTCCTAAAGAAACTCTCCCTACCTTTTCATTCTGGGCTTCAGGCCTTCTATTGTGTGTCTCAATTGTAGTCTTTAGCCCCAGGCGGCTGCAGGTTTTTTTTTTTTTTTTTTTTTTTTAAACATGCGGCTGCAGGTTTTTAATTTGCTTGCAGTGTTTTCGAGAAATGCCCGCTGCTTCTCTATCCTGAGTGAATTCCATGGTAGGCAAAACAGAAACTATCATCTTGTGTCAGCCCCTCAGATAATTCAGAATAGTCAAACATAATTACAAATAAGTTCCACCCTACTTCATTTAAAACCAGGGACAAAGGTCCCACACTCGAAACACAGGCTGCCAGCTTCAAGAAGACCATTGTGCCAGGAAGGGAGTGAGACAAGGCCAAAAAAAAAAAGTCAACAATTTCTTAGTTTCCTTTTTCCTAATTTATTGTTCACTTGGTTTCTGTAAACCTTTGCCTATTTCCAGAGTTCTGACAAATTGATTCTGACAGTTTCAACTTGCTTTTCAATATTTCTGTGGAAAGCTGGGAGTTGAAGTTGCTTACTCCAACATTTTTTTCCCCTAAGCTATGTTGTTGTTTTCTAAGCTCAGACATT
Source organism: Bos mutus (assembly GCF_027580195.1). NCBI lineage: Eukaryota > Metazoa > Chordata > Mammalia > Artiodactyla > Bovidae > Bos > Bos mutus. The sequence continues at coordinate 45,390,459 of NC_091642.1, read as the reverse complement.
TTTCTTTAGACTTCACTAAAATTTTGTAGGCAATTTGGGAGTGATAGCATCACCTGTGAACTTTTTTCAGAAGGGCATCTGCTAACCTACATTTCAGTTGTTTATTCCCCTTCCAGCAAGAATTTCAACCTTTACTAACACTAATATATTGACAAATATGATACCTTCTCTTTCTTCTCAAGGAGCAGAGACTGTATATATCAGGGTGATAGAGGTCTGTGTGTCACAGAGCTTAGGATCAACATCTATCCCTTTCTTTGGGAATTTACAAATTTCAGGGATGGCTATATGGCAATAATAACCAGCTTGGATATATGACAGCTACGCCTTTGTGATTCACTGATAAACAGAGCATTTCTAGTTGAGAAACAGAGTGTTAAAGTTGGTGCAGTTACGTGCTTAGGAATCACTAGGTATGCGACACTGAACATTTTTAATCTAAAACACAGGTTTTCAAATCATTGCCTATTTTAAAAATCAAAGTTTAAATTTTCATAAAGACGTCATATTATTTGTTTTCATCTTGTGTTGAATATTTAAGTCTGTATAGATGCATTCTTTATATACGTATCTTAGTATATAAAGCCAAGATCATACTAAAAAAAAATCAAAGGCTGTCAGTAACTTGGTAAAAGTTTCTGTGAGGGGCTGATTCACAGAACAAGTGGATTGCTGTAATTTCAATTAATTGATCTCTACTTCATTTATTTCATAAGGTTTTTGTGAAGAGCTTTAAAAGAGTGATTTTTCATACACCATTCCCTCTTTGATAGAGGGGAAAAATAAAAGCCCTTTATCAACTAATTGAATTAAAAAATTCAACTCAACCATAATCATGTAGGTGATTATAACTGCACAAACTTAAATGTAATTTCTCATAAATGATTTCTTTTCAAATCAGAATCTGTAGTGATTGACAGTAGGAATTAATTTTACATGTGGGAATTAAATCGCAAAATATTTCAATATAACCAAAGTACATCTTTTTCTAAACCCAGAAGTGCTTTTGTTTCAATAATGGAAAGACATATTTGTATTAATTAAATCAATGAAATCAGATAGCTTTAATACAAGCTATTTTCCAAGGTCATGATCCTGAAAATCATTTGTGTTAGTTTGTATTATATTTTTTGAGAATTTTTATGGATACTAAATTTATGTAAGCATTTGTTTATTTAGTCACTTAGAGTTATTTAACAAATAAATTCAGTAATACCATTCAGTTCAGTTCAGTTCAGTCGTTCAGTCATGTCTGACTACAACCCCATGGACTATAGCTCGCCAGGATTCCCTGTCCATTACCAACTCCCAGAACTTACTCAAACTCGTGTCCATCGAGTCAGTGATGCCATCCAACCATACCATCCTCTGTAGTTCCATTATCCTACCCACCTTCAATCTTTCTCAGCATCAGGGTCTTTTCCAATGAGTCAGTATTCACATCAGGTGGACAAAATATTGGAGTTTTGGCTTCAGCATGAGTTCTTCCAGCGAATATTCAGGGTTTATTTCCTTTAGGATGGACAGGTTGGATCTCCTTGCAGTCCAAGGAACTGTCAAGAGTCTTCTCCAACACCAAAGCTCAAAGCATCAATTCTTTAGCACTCAGCTTTCTTTATAGTCCAAAAATCATATCCATACATGACTACTGGAAAAACCATAGCTTTGACTCGACAGACCTTTGTTGACAAAGTAATGTCTCTACTTTTTAATATGCTGTCTAGGTTGGTCATAACTTTTCTTCCAAGAAGCAAGTGTCTTTTAATTTCATGGCTGCAGGCACCATCTGCAGTGATTTTGGAGCCCCCTAAAATAAACTCTCTCACTGTTTCCATTGTTTCCCTATATATTTGCCATGAAGTGATGGGACCAGATGCCATGATCTTGGTTTTCTGAATGGTGAGCTTTAAGCCAACTTTTTCAATCTTTTCTTTCACTTTCATCAAGAGGCTCTTTAGTTCTTTTTCACTTTCTACCATAATGGTGATGTTATCTGCATATCTGAGGTGATTGATATTTCTCCAGGCAATGTTGATCTCAGCTTGTGCTCACCCACCCCAACATTAAGCGTGATGCACTCCGCATATTAGTTAAATAAGCAGGGTAACAATATACAGCCTTGACGTTCTCCTTTCCAGATTTGGAACCAGTCTGTTGTTTCATGTCCAGTTCTACATGTTGCTTCTTGACTTGCATACAGATTTCTCAGGAGGCAGGTTAGGTGATCTACTATTCCCATCTCTTTAAGAATGTTTTACAGTTTGTTGTGACCCACACAGTCAAATAATTTGGTGTAGTCAATAAAGCAGAAGTAGATATTTTTCTGAAATTCTCTTGCTTTTTTGATGATCCAATGGATGTCGGCAATTTGATCTCTGGTTCCCCTGCCTTTTCTAAATCCAACACGAACATCTGGAGGTTCACAGTTCAGGTACTGCTGAAGCCTGGCTTGGAGAATTTTGAACATTACTTTACTAGTGTGTGCTGCTGCTGCTGCTGCTGCTAAGTTGCTTCAGTTGTGTCCAACTCTGTGGGACCCCATAGATAGCAGCCCACCAGACTCCTTTGTCCCTGGAATTCTCCAAGCAAGAACACTGGAGTGGGTTGCCATTTCCTTCTCCAATGCATGCATACATGCTATGTTGCTCCAGTCCTGTCTGACTCTGTGGAACCCATAAACAGCAGCCCACCAGGCTCCTCTGTCCACAGGATTCTCTAGGCAAGAATACTGGAGTGGGTTGCCATTTCCTTCTCCACTAATGGTGTGAGATGAATGCAATTGTGTAATAGTTTGAGCATTCTTTGGCATTGCCTTTCTTTAGGATTGGAATTAAACTGACCTTTAATCCAGTGGCCACTGCTGAGCTTTCCAAATGTGCTGGCAGATTGAATGCAGCACTTTCACAGCATCGTCTTTTAGGATTTGAAATAGCTTAACTGGAATTCCATTGCCTCCACTAGCTTTGTTCATAGTGATGCTTCTTAAGACCCACTTGACTTTGTATTCCAGGATGTCTGGCTCTAGGTGAGTGATGACATTACCGTGGTTATCTGGGTTATGAAGATCTTTTTTGTATAGCTTTTCTGTGTATTTTTGACACCTCTTCTTAATATTTTTTGCTTCTGTTAGGTCCATACTATTTCTGTCCTTTATTCGCCCATCTTTGCATGAAATGTTCCCTTGGGTCTCTAGTTTTTTTTGAAGAGATCTCTAGTCTTTCCCATTCTATTATTTTCCTCTATTTCTTTGTATTGATCACTTAGGAAGGCTTTCTTACCTCTCTGTGCTATTCTTTGGAACTCTGCATTCAAATGGGTATATCTTTCCTTTTCTCCTTTGCCTTTTGCATCGTTTCTCTTCTCAGAGCTATTTATAAGACCTCCTCAGACAACCATTTTACCTTCGACATTTCTTTTTATTGGGGATGGTCTTGATCCCTGCCTTCTGTACAATGTCATGAACCTCTGACCATAATTTTTCAGGCACTCTGTCTATCATATCTAATCTCTTGAATCTATTTGTCACTTCCACTGTATAATTGTAAGTGATTTGATTTAGGTCATTGCTGAATGGTCTAGTGATTTTCCCAACTTTCTTCCATTTAAGTCTGAATTTGGCAATTAGGAGTTCATGATCTGAGCCACAGTCAACTCCTGGTCTTGTTTTTACTAATAATATAGAGCTTTTCCATCTTCAGCTGCAAAGGATATAATCAGTCTGATTTTGGTGTTGGCCATCTGGTGATGTCCATGCGTAAGTCTTCTCTTGTGTTGTTGGAAGAGGGTGTTTGCTATGACCAGTGCATTCTCTTGGCAAAACTCTTGTTAGCCTTTGCCCTGCTTTGTTTTGTACTCCAAGGCCAAAGTTACCTGTTACTCCAGGTATCTCTTGGCTGTCTACTTTTGTGTTCTGGTCCCCTATAATGAAAAGGACACCTTTTTTTGGCTGTTAGTTCCAGAAGGTCTTATAGGTCTTCATGGAACCATTGAACTTCAGCTTCTTCAGCATTACTGGTCGGGAAATAGAGTTGGATTCTGAATACTCTGATACTGAATGGTTTGCCTTGGAAATGAACAGAGATCATTCTCTCATTTTTAAGATTGCATCTTAGAACTACATTTCAAACTCTTGTTGACTATGATGACTAATCCATTTCTCCTAAGGGATTCTTGCCCACAGTAGTAGATATAATGGTCATCTGAATTAAATTCCCCCATTCTGGTCCATTTTGGTTCACTGATTCCTAAAATGTTGATGTTCACTCTTGCCATCTCCTGTTTGACCACTTCCAATTGCTTTGATTCACAGAACTAACATTCCAGGTTCCTATGCAGTATTGCTTTTTACAGCATTGGACTTACTCCTATCACCAGTCACATCCACAACTGGGTGGTGGTGTTGCTTTGGCTCCATCTCTTCATTCTTTTTGGAGTTATTTTTCCACTTACCTCAAGCAGCATATTGGGCACCTACTGACCTGGGGAGTTCATCTTTCCGTGTCCTATCTTTTTGCCTTTTCATACTGTTCATGGGGTACTCAAGGCAAGAATATTGAAGTGGTTTGCCATTCCCTTCTCCAGTGGGCCACATTTTGTCAGAACTCTCCACCATGGCCCTTCCTTCTTTGGTTGCCGTATGTGGGATGGCTCATAGTTTCATTAAGTTAAAGAAGGCTGAGGTCCATGTGATCAGATTGGTTAGTTTTCTGTGATTGTGGTTTTCATTCATCTGCCCTCTGATGGAGAAGGATAAGAGGTTTATGGAAGCTTCCTGATGGGAGAGGCTGATTGAGGAGGAAACTGGGTCTTGTCCTGATGGGTAGCACCATGCTCAGAAAAATTTCAATCCAATTTTCTGTTGATGGATGGGACTGTGTTCCCTCCCTGTTGTTTTACCTGAGGCCAAACTATGGTGGAGGTAATGAAGATAATGTCAAAATGTCCCATGCTGCCAATACTGTACTCAGTGCCCCCAATCCTGCAGCAGGCCACCTCTTACCCACGCCTCTGCTGGAGACTCCTGGACACTCATGGGCAAGGTTGAGTCAGTCTCTTTTATGGTCACTTCTCCTTACACCTGGGTCCTGGAGCACAAAAGGTTTTGTTTGTGCCTTCCAAGAGTCTGTTTCCCCAGTCCTGTGTAAGTTCTGGTGGCTCTATGGTGGATTAACAGCGACCTCCTTCAAGGGGTCCTATGCCATACCCAGGTCTACAGCACACAGAGCTCCTGCCCGTGCAGCAGTGCACTATTGACCCATACCTCCAAAGGAGACACTCAGACACAGTTCTGGCTCAGTCTCTGTGGGGTCTCTGGGTCCTAGTGCACACAAGGCTTGTTTGAGCCCTCTGAGCAACTCTGGTGAGTATGGGGTCTGATTCTAAATTCAATTTAGCCCTTTCTACCATCTTGCTGAGGCTTCTTCTTTGCCTTGGATGTGGGATATCTTTTTTTGGTGGGATCCAACATTCTCCTGTCAACAGTAGTTCAGCACTGAGTTGTGATTTTGGAGTTTTCTCAGGAGAAGATGAGTGTATGTCCTTCTACTCCACCATCTTGGAGTCATTTTAGAATTATACCATTCAGTTCAGTTCGATTCAGTCCCTCAGTTGTGTCCGACTCTTTGCAAGAGAGTCCATGAACTGCAGCAAGCCAGGACTCCCTGTCCATCACCAACCCCCGGAGTTAACCCAAACTCTTGTCCATCGAGTCAGTGATGCCATCCAGCTATCTAATCCTCTGTCGTCCCCTTCTCCTCCTGCCCTCAATCCCTCCCAGCATCAGAGTCTTTTCCAATGAGTCAACTCTTTGCATGAGGTGGCCAAAGAATTGGAGTTTCAGCTTAAGCATCATTCCTTCCAAAGAACACCCAGGACTGATCTCCTTTAGAATGGACTGGGTTGGATCTCCTTGCAGTCCAAGGGACTCTCAGGACTCTTCTCCAACACCACAGTTCAAAAGCATCAATTCTTTGGCGCTCAGCTTTCTTCACAGTCCAACTCTCACATCCATACATGACCACTGGAAAAACCATAGCCTTGACTAGATGAACTTTTGTTGGCAAAGTAATGTCTCTGCTTTTCAATATACTATCTAGATTGGTCATAACTTCCCTTCCAAGGAGTAAGTGTCTTTTAATTTCATGGCTGCAGTCACCATCTGCAGTGATTTTGGAGCCCAGAAAAATAAAGTCTGACATCGTTTCCACTGTTTCCCCATCTATTTCCCATGAAGTGATGGGACCAGATGCCATGATCTTCGTTTTCTGAATGTTGAGCTTTAAGCCAACTTTTTCACTCTCCTCTTTCACTTTCATCAAGAGGCTTTTTAGTTCCTCTTCACTTTCTGCCATAAGGGTGGTGTCATCTGCATATCTAAAGTTACTGATATTTCTCCCAGCAATCTTGATTCCAACTTGTGCTTCTTCCAGCCCAGCATTTCTCATGATGTACTCTGCATAGAAGTTAAATAAGCAGGGTGACAATATACAGCCTTGACGTACTCCTTTTACTATTTGGAACCAGTCTGTTGTTCCAGGTCCACTTCTAACTGTTCCTTCCTGACCTGCATATAGGTTTCTTAAGAGGCAGGTCAGGTGGTCTGGTATTCCCATCTCTTTCAGAATTTTCCACAGTTTATTGTGATCCACACAGTCAAAGGCTTTGGCATAGTCAAGAAAGCAGAAATAGATGTTTTTCTGGAACTCTCTTGCTTTTTTGATGATCCAGCAGTTGTTGGCAATTTGATCTCTGGTTCCTCTGCCTTTTCTAAAACCAGCTTGAACCTCTGGAAGTTCATGGTTCACATATTGCTGAAGCCTGACTTGGAGAATTTTGAACATTACTTTACTAGCGTGTGAGATGAGTGCAATTGTGGGGTAATTTGAGCATTCTTTGGCATTGCCTTTCTTTGGGATTGGAATGAAAACTGACCTTTTCCAGTCCTGTGGCCACTGCTGAGCTTTCCAAATTTTCTGGCATATTGAGTGCAGCACTTTCATAGCATCATCTTTCAGGATTTGAAATAGCTCAACTGGGATTCTGTCACCTCCACTAGCTTTGTTCATACTGATGCTTTCTAAGGCCCACTTGACTTCACATTCCAGGATGTCTGGCTCTAGGTGAGTGATTATAGCATCGTGACTATCTGGGTCATGAAGATCTTTTTTGTGCAGCTCTTCTGTGTATTCTTGCCACCTCTTCTTGCAAATCAAAACTACAGTGAGATATCTTACACTGGTCAGAATTGCCTTCATCAAATAGTCTACAAAAATGAATCCTGGAGAGGGTGTGGAGAAAACGGAATGTTCTTGCATTGTTGGTGGGAATGTAAATTGATACAGCCACTATAGAAGACAGTTTGGAGATTCCTTAAAAAAACTATGAATAAAACCACCATATGACCCAGCAATCCCACTCCTAGGCATATACTAGGAGTAATAAATCAAAATTTAAAAAGACACATGTATCCCATTGTTCATTGCAGTACTATTTACAATAGCTAGAACATGGAAGCAACCTAGATGTCCATTGACAAATGAATGGATAAAGAAGTTGTGGTATATATACACAAAGGAATATTACTCAGCTATAAAAAGAACTGCATTTGAGTCAGCTCTCTAGGTGGATGAACATAGAACCTATTATACAGAGTGAAGTAAGTCATAAAGAGAAAGATAAATCTCTTATTCTAATGCATATATACGGAATCTAGAAAAATGGTACTGAAGAATTTATTTACAGACCAGAAATGGTGAAAGAGACATAGAGAATAGACCAATGGACATGGGGAGAGCAGAGGAGAGGGTGAGGCGTACAAAAAGACTAACATGGAAACTTACATTACCATATGTAAAGTATATAGCCAATGGGAATTTGCTGTATGACTCAGGAAATGCAAACAGGGGCTCTGTATCAACTTAGAGGGGTGGAAGGGGAGTGAGATGGGAGGGAGGTTCAAAAGGGAGGGGATATATGTATACCTATGGCTGATACATGTTGAGGTTTGACAGAAAACAGCAAAATTCTGTAAAGCAATTATGCTTTAATACAAAATTAATTAATTAAAAAAGATCCAGAATATAATTATAAAGATTTTCTTTAATGGCTAGTTAATGAAAGAAAAGTCAACTTACTCAAGATTTATTGTTTCATATTTTACTGGATAATTGGCATATGTATTTAATATATTTTATGTGCTTATAAGTATGCCTTAGACCACTTCATAATTTTTTATTGAGTGTAAGAATTTCCATTTAGATAATAGTTTATGTATTCTTAATATCCTAAGCTTTTTTTTTTTTTCCTTATAGGAAATTGTACTTGTTCTCTTTGTGTGAAATTGTTTGGCATAACTGTTAATAGGGTAAAAATGATGAAATATTGGTGCTTCAACACTTTGCAGAGAAGTTGAGAGTTTTGATTTTTAGGATGCTTTTGGACTGTGGTGTTGGAGAAGACTCTTGAGAGTCCCTTGGAGTACAAGGAGATCCAACCAGTCCATTCTAAAGGAGATCAGTCCTGGGTGTTCATTGGAAGGAATGATGCTAAAGCTGAAACTCCAGTACTTTGGCCACCTCATGCAAAGAGTTGACTCACTGGAAAAGACTCTGATGCTGGGAGGGATTGGGGGCAGGAGGAGAAGATGACAACAGAGGATGAGCTGGCTGGATGGCATCACTGACTCGATGGATGTGAGTTTGAGTGAACTCCGGGAGTTGGTGATGGACAGGGAAGCCTGGCGTGCTGCAATTCATGGGGTCGCAAAGAGTCAGACATGACTGAGTGACTGAACTGAACTGAACTGAAATGTAGATTTTGCTGTGATTTCAAATCTTCAACTCTCTTTACTGTTCTACACACAGCATGATGTAAGAGTTGGAAACCTGACACAAGCAACAAATGCCAAGCTCAATTTTTCTGGCTTTATACTTTAGATTAATCCTATATCTAACATTTTTCAATAGATCCCTACCTGTGGATGTTATAATTCTCCCAATATTAAGCATTGTTTTATTATTTCTTCTCCATTTGCATTATAGACATTATCAACCAATCAATGCAAAAACTTGTTGAGTAACATTTTTGCATGACAATGGGCAAAGATACACTTGGAGATGGAGAGAAGACTCAGTTTTGTAAGAACTTGCAATTTTTTTCAAATAAACAGCTGAGATCAATGATCACTTTAACCAAAGCAAGACATGTTGGTATCAATATGTAATTTTTTTGATAACAATTTGCTTTGGCTTCAATCATAGCATCAAGAATTGACAAAGTTCTGCTTATTTTGTAGGAGATGTAATACAGTGAATAGAGATAGACTGTTGGTGTTTATCCACAATGTCACCAGCACTACAGATCAACAGTATGTATTATACTTGCAAAGAATATGCCCAGCTAGTAATTCATGTGCTGGAGGAAATCCAAAAAAATAAAATAAAATAAAATATGATGCCTTTGTCCTCAAAATGCCTGTTTGTTGATGTATCTCTCATGTTGTTTGATCTAGAGTGGACCTTTATTGCATCTAGTTGAAAATCTTTCACTTACAGATGTAAAACCATAATCCCCTGTGGTAGGGAATGGTGTGCCTGAAATTGGTGGTGGAGGATGATTTGCTATACCTTCAGCCTGGTCTACAATTCAGGCCTTCTAATTCTCTTGTCTGTATTCCTCTTCCAATGTCACACTGCCTTTCAGGCCTGAAGTTATAAAAAGATATTTTCCAAGACTTGGAAGCCTCACAAACCCAAGGTAGCTCCATCTGGTATGCATGTAAACACACACACACACACATACACACATACACACACACACACACTGTTTCTTGGCTCACTAGGCAGAAGTGCATTAAGATTTGAACCTGAAACAGCTCAAGAAGAAAGTGAAAAGTGAAAGTGAAGTCACTCAGTCGTGTCCAGTTCTTTGTGACTCTGTGTAGCCTACCAGGCTCCTCCCTCCATGGGATTTTCCAGGCAAGAACATTGGAGTGGGTTGCCATTTCCTTCTCCAGGGGATCTTCCCAACCCAGGGATCAAACCCAGCTGTCCTGCACTGCAGGCAGATATTTTACCCTCTGAGCCACCAGGGAAGTCCTGCGGAAGAATAAATACAAGCAAAATATACATTGTAAGATACCAGAGAAGGCCATTTTTCACAGAAGGAAGAGATAAGAATGGCCTAGAGTATTTGGAGCAGCCAGTCCATTTCTTTTCAGAGATAAATTTCAAAATATCATCTGGCTGAGAGATTGATTCTCTTGTGGGAAGTGCTATCCATTTATATGGTATTTAATTTGAATTCAGTAAAAAGGACTCTCTCTGGAGTAATCTTTTCTGTATATTTATACCTCAGGGAGTGACAGAGTATGATGTGAACGGGTTCAGTGGCTGACTGTCATGAGGATTTTCATACTAATTTAACTCATTACCATTATCAGCTGCTGTCAAGGGGAGTCTTTAACTTAACAATAGGAAACATGCCTCTGGACAGCACATTCCTTGCAGCGTTCATAAACATCCTCATAATACTTCTAGAAAGGGAAAATCTAATTTCACTGTAAAATTGCTTCTATTGTGTGTATGTTTATTTCAAGTTTGTCAGGTTTTGCCTCTAAATTTTAGTTTCAAGAACTCTTCTAATCCATAGCTTTTATGGGTCAGTTAATTAAAAAGTGGTAATATATTTCAATTAGTGTGTATAAATGACTATCCAATGATATACACCATTTACCAGATGACTATATAAATATATATGCTATTTATTCTTATTATTCTCTTTATAAGAATTCATTCCACTGATGTAAAATTAAGTTTAAAAATATTAACTATTTTATTAAATTATTTTCAATGGTAAATACATTATGGTAGATTCTTGACATTCTCAGGAAATACATATTAATGTTACTAATCCTATTACTTGTTTCCTCTCTGATTCATGTTCTTAAATAGAACAATTTATATAGCATAATTCCGATGTATAATATAATTAAAAGAAAAAAAAAAACACTCTGAGATATGGATGCTGGCAGTAGCTGGATTCACTCACAAATCCTGACACTTCCTTTCACTTAATGGTTTTGCTGTGTGATTACATTTTATGCCTCTGCCAGAAAGCAAGTAATTGCATAATATTGACTCAGGCTCACCCTCAAAAATCAATGATAGAAAAGCTAAAAATCTGAAAATTAGTTTGATTGCTCATAATCACTTTTTAGTGATGCCTTATTTTCAGTCATGATCTAGAGGACTGAGCTTTCCTAAAGACAATCATTAAGTATGTGAACTGTTGCTGCTTCAGAAATTGATTTTACAGAATTTTTAAATGAAAAATTTAAGTATTTGTGTGAGGGAGTTTTAAAGGAGATTTCTCTAAATATTTCACTAAGATGCTCAATAAGCTTGAAATAAAGATCAGTACAAGGTGATAATGACATGCTCACACATTCTTGAACTAAGCAATCTAAAGTAGAGTTTCACATTTTTATAGGTCAAAATTATTTAGTATTAATTAAAATGTGTATATTAAGCATAATGATTGATAACAGCATAGCATAGCATTTGATAGCACAAGTTCTGCAATCAAATAGATAGGGGTTCATTTTCTGACATCAGTATTAACTGGCTGTATGACTTGAAATGTATTAATCAATTCCCTTAAGTCCAGTTTCTTCAGGCAATATATGGATATAATAATCATTTTATCATAGAGTTGAGGGAAAATAAATCTACATATATACAAATTATTTGTAAAGTAAATTATATATATATATATATATATAGGCATAGACATATACATGGCTTCCCTGGTAGCTAAGATGATAAAAAATCCACCTGCAATGAAGGAGACCTGGGTTCCATTCCTGGATTGGGAAGGCATGGCAACCCTCTCTAGTATTTTTGCCTGGAGAATCCCCATGGGCAGAGAAGCCTGGCAGGCTACAGTCCATAGGGTCGCAAAGAGTTGGATACGACTGAGAGACTCAGCTCAGCACAGAACATACATCTATAAGGGGCTTCCCTGATGGCTCAGCAGTAAAGCATCCACCTACAAGGCAGGAGACTCAGGAGATGTGGGTTTGATTCCTGGGTCGGGAAGATTCCATGGAGGAGGAAATGACACCCCACTCCAGTATTCTTGCCTGGAAGAATTCCATGGACAGAGGAGCCTGGCAGGCTAGAGTCCATAGGGTCACAAAAACTTGTACATGACTGAGGTGCTAAGCACACATACGTACATATATGTGGGTGGTAGTCTCTCAGTCATGTCCGACTCTTTGTGACCCCATGGACTGTAGCCCACCAGGCTCCTCTGTCCATGGGATTTCCCAGGCAAGAATACTGGAGTAGGCTGCCACTTCCTTCTCCAGGGGATCTTCCCAACCCAGGAATCGAACCCAGGTCTCCCGCATTGTGGACAGACTCTTTACCGTTTGAGTCACCAGGGAAGCCCCACATATATAAACTCCATTAAAATATATTTGACACATTTATAGTGTATATATATATATATATTGTTTTTATTTATATTTTTATATACGAAGTTCTTAGAAACCTGCCTGTCACATATTCAGCACTCAAATTGCTAAAATATATGTTCACACTATGTAATTTCACTAAAGTATTAGGGAAAATAGAAAAATATATAGAGAAATGTCTAGTGCCTATTGTAATCTGAATAGGATATAATAATTGCATATATTATTATATATGTGTATATATATATAAATACACATACGTATATTTTATATAGATTTATACATAAATTACTAAGATTTTTCCTATTGTCTTCTTCAAAACTCTACCAACTTCTGCCTATTGCCAATTCCATAGTTACTTCTATATTTTCAGATATTTATTACAGCTTTATCTCACTCCAGGTACCACAATCTATCATTTGCCCATCACTGCTGTAGAAGATTACCGAAGAGTGTTCTAACAATATAAATGTACTATCATTCAGATCCAGAGATCAGAACTATAAAACGGATTACTTTCTTTCTGGAGACTCTAGAGGAAAATCCATTTCCTTTTTCCAGCTTCTAGGTGCTGACTTGATTCCTTGACTCATTGTTATTTATCACTTCTACTCTTATTCCACCATCTCATCTTCTTCTCTAGCTAATTCTTTTGTCTCCTTTTCTTTCCTCCCCTTATAAAGATTTTGTGGATATATTAAGCAGATCTGCTTTATCCCAGTTAATCCCCCATCTCAAGATCCTTGACTTAGTTGGATAAGCAAAGTCCCTTTTCCCATATAAAGTTGCATAATCACAGATTCTGGGGATTAAGATGTGGGAATCTTTGGGGGACCATTATTCTGCATACTATAATAATGATGCATAATTAAAGTAAAATTTTTGTAGTGGAAATCACAGCGATTCTGAATTTGAGGAAAAAAAAGTCATGTTTCTTTGTGATATTCTGAAAAGCATTTTTAAATAGTTGTATAATAGAAAATAGAGAGAAACTAGGAAAGGCTTCAACAAATATAAAGCACAGGACTCCATAAATGTCTTTAGCCCTTTTTTGCCTTAATAGATAATGGTCTAAATCTTTCTCCCAATTTTTTTTTTTTTCAATCATGCTACAAGTTCTGTGAATCAAAGCTGCTATGGCCAGTCACTCTTGAACATTCCCTGCTTCCTGAAATCCAGTCAATCAACTCCCTGTTTTTTACTCACCAGCAATTGTACTGCAGTTTTGGAATGACCAACAAGCAAATAGCCAACTGATACTTTGAGTAGAAGCCTTTCAGGTCTGCAGAAACCATAACAATTTCCCAAACAATGACTCTAGAAATCACTAGTTTCTATGACCTTTCCTCTCATCATCAGAGCAACAGTCTTCTTTCTTCACTCAGTCCTTGTATGTTAGAAGTCAGAATGTCAGTGATTATAACTGGAAAGAAGTATGCAAGGTCTTGACAGCCTCTTAATTATTATATTTAATAATGTGCTACTCCAAAAGACACCAGGTTTGGTATTTTTGCTTTTAGGAAACTCATATTTTCAGTGAATGATAATATAAAAATGTGAGACTTGTTTTGTTCATGATCAGTGAGGACCTAAATATATAGACATAAATACTGCAGTTGGTGACTGCAGCCATGAAATTAAAAGATGCTTGCTCCTTGGAGGAAAAGCTATGACAAACCTAGACAACATATTAAAAAGCATAGACATAATTTTGCCAACAAAGGTCCAAGTAGTCAAAGCTATGGTTTTTCCAGTAGTCATGTATGGATGTGAGAGTTAGACCATAAAGAAAGCTGAGCACCGAAGAATTGATGCTTTTAAACTGTGGTGTTGGAGAAAACTCCTGAGAGTCTCTTGAACTGCAAGATCAAGCCAGTCAATCCTAAAGGAAATAAGTCCTGAATATTCATTGGAAGGACTGATGCTGAAGCTGAAGCTCCAATACTTTGGCCACCTGATGCAAAGAACTGACTCATTGAGAAAGCCCCTGATGCTGGGAAAGATTTAAGGCAGAAGGAGAAGGGGACGACAGAGGATAAGATGGTTGGATGGCATCACCGACTCGATGGACATGAGTTTGAGCAACTCCAGGAGTTGGTGATGAACAGGGAAGTCTGCTATGCTGTAGTACATGGGGTCGCAAAGAATCAGACATGACTGAAGGATTGAACTGAGCTGAACTGAACTGAATTATACAGAGGAAATTTAAACAGGACAATAGGATTTAACCTAAAGCTACAATGCTTGATAGAAATTATGATGTTATAAAAAGAAGATAATGCAAAGGGTAAGAATAAATAAAAATGATGATGATGGTGGTGGTGACAGTGGTAATTAAATATTTACATGAATGATCTCAACAAATGTGTAAGTGCTATTACGTAAATCCTTTGACACATGAGAAAACTGGGATTCAGAAAGTCCGTGTCTTTCTCAAAGTTGTATCACTAGTACATCACATTAAAATAAGCTCATGATTCTAATTCAAAAGAGCTATTTCTCATTCCCTGAATTTCATAATTAAAAATCATGAAGATTTTTGCTATATATAGGATAGAAATAAGGACAGGCAAAATAAGGCAGTGGTTGACCATATTTCTGCACATATCCAACATTTAACCACCTTCATCACAAACAATGACTAACTTGGATTTCATATTTCCTGACTAGCTATTAGAATGTTTATTTATGAGATTCTACAAATGTACTGATTCATTCACCTTAGACAAGTTGGTCTCTATAAGTCTTTACTGTTCAACTGTTTTCTAAGTGGGTACAATAATAGGTCTGAATTAATGGTAGGTACTTATCACAGTGTCACCAATATGAACTAAAGGCATTAATTATCACAATGCCTTATATACTATAAACATTCATTTAAAGATAGTTGCTGTTAATAGTAATATCATCATCACTGTTGTAATGTTAAATTATAAATGGATAGTGTCATTTATCTATACCAAGCTCAGCTTCCAGATACATACAGCACTTTGGACTCTGGCACCTGACTGAGATAACTTCTGCTAAATAACCTATTCAGCCCTGGGATTTCTTTGGAAGGAATGATGCTGAAGCTGAAACTCCAGTACTTGGGCCACCTCATGCGATGAGTTGACTCACTGGAAAAGACTCTGACGCTGGGAGGGATTGGGGGCAGGAGGAGAAGGGGACGACAGAGGATGAGATGGCTGGATGGCATCACTGACTCGATGGATGTGAGTCTGAGTGAACTCCGGGAGTTGGTGATGGACAGGGAGGCCTGGTGTGCTGCGATTCATGGGGTCGCAAAGAGTCGGACACAACTGAGCAACTTAACTGAAGTGAACTGAACTGAAATAACCTATGCCCATATTTCAAAATTCTGTTCAGTTTTTATTTCACTTAGTTTTCGCTCTTATTTCCTTCTGAGGTATGTGTTCAACTCAGCATACACATTCTAATTAAGCTGGATTTTAACAGTATGGCTTGCACTTTTGAGCCCCCCTTAGTGTTGATACAGCAATAATACCTTGCAACCTGATATTCTTGTACAGTGAAATTTTGCCCTATACTTGGACAGTCTAGATTATGTCTTCAGCCTTTAGCCTGTATGGTTATGCCTTACTTTCACCATTGCTGATCAACCTCCTTTTATGTTTCAATTAAATAAAAATTTGGAAATCACTCTCTACTAACATTTCCACTTTCTTGTACATATAAACCTCTTAGTCTTCTGAGGTATCTCAAATAGAATCCTGAGAAAGGCTCATCCAGATAATGCTAAAGAAAGAAACAACACTCAACCTTGTATACTTGTCTTTAATTGAGGCTACGATAAATAGAATTGTGGGATTCTGTTGCAATCTAGGTCTTCAAATGTTCTACCAAAAGGGTGTTCAATGTGTAAATACATTATATTCTATCTTCTTGTTTTGGATATGTATTTTTAATATTTGACTAAGCTTTTCATATTGAGATAAATGTAGATTCACAGACAATTGTAAGAAATAATACAGAGAGATACTATGTACACTTTTCCCAGTTTTCTCCATGGGTAATGTCTTTAAAAAACAGTGTAATTTCATGACCAAGTTATTGAAATCTATTCAGTCAAGATAAAGACTATTTCCATCATCACAGGAACACTAAAATTTCCCTTTTGTACCCACATCCATTTTTCTCTCAACTTTATCCTTTGTAACTCCTGACAACCACTGGTCTGTTTTCCATTTTTATAATTCGTCATTTCAAGAAAGTTATATAAATGGAATCATACCATATGAATCTTTTGAGATTGATAGAATTTTATCATTTAGTAATTCTCTGGATATTTATTCAAGTTGCTGAGTGTAGCAAGTGTTCATTTCCTTTATTTTGGGTTCATATTTTGAAAGATGGATGTAACAGTTTGTTTAACTATTTGCCCACTGAAAGACATCTGGGTTGACTGCAATTTTTTGCTATTAAAAATAAACTGCTATAAATATTCATATTTTTGTTTGAACACAAGTAAGTCATACTTCTCTGAAATAAATACCTAAAAGTATAGTTGCTGGGTAGTTATATATTTAGTTTTATAAGAAATTGATGAATATTTTCTGAATTATTGTATCTTTACATGTTCTTACCAGCAATGTATAAATGATTCCATTTCTCCACATCCTTGAAAGTATTTTCTGTTGTGACTATATTTTATTTTAGATATTCTGATAGGTTTGTAGAGAATTCTCATTGTGGTTTTAACATGCATTTCTCTAAAGGTCAATGCTGAATATTTTTTTTTATGCTGAATATTTTTAATTGTGATTAGTTGCCATCTCTAGATCCTCTCAACTGAAATGTTTCTTCATGTCTCTTCCCATTTTCTAATTGAATTATTTGTTGTGTTACTACTGACGTAAGAATTCCTCATATAATCCAGATATTAGTCTTCTATGAGCTATGTTATTCACAAAAATTTTTCCTTATGCTATAGCCTATCTTTTAATTTTATTAACAAGGTCTTATAAAGAGTAACATTTTAATTTTGATAAAGTGTGATATATCACTTTTTCCTTTTATGGATCTTACTTTGGGTTTCAAGTCTAAGAACTCTATGCCAGACCTTAGAAGTCAAAGATTTTCTCTGATGTGTTATTCTAAGATTTGAATATTTTTACAATTTTATCTTTAAGTGTGTCAACCATATTAAGTGAGTTTTGATATTGCTTGTGAGAATAAGGTTTAGAGTCATTTTTTCTGCACAACTTACAGTTACAGTAATGAATACTATATGTGATTATCAGAGGGATAGATCAAAAGAATAAATCCTCTGATAATAAACTTATTATCTAACATAGATCAAGAGAACAAGACAGAAAACCCCAAAATAGAATCATACAAATATGCCCAACTGATTTTTTATAAAGGATCAAGAGTAGTTCAGTGAAGGAAAGGCTTTTCAATAAATGGTACTGTAGCATTTGCTCATCCCGCTGGGACTGTAACAGAGATTAAACCGGTTATATCATTTTAGGGAGAATTGCCCTCTTTTAGTATGCAGACTCTTCCAATCTATGAACAAGATACATCTCCACATTTCTTTATATCATCTTTGATTATGTTCATTAGTATGGTATGGTTTTTATCATGTACGTTCTGTACAGGCTTTTTTTTTTTTTTGCATTTATATCTTGAGTATTCCTTTTTCATCAGGTTTTGATATATATTCCTGCTGTCCTGAATCCTCGTCTGACTTTATTATGAGACTTCACTTTGACCTGTGGTTTCCTTTGGATTTCTTGCACCTAAGATTTCTTGATGCGCTCCTTTCATTATCGCCTAGGTCCCTCACTCATGATGATACAGGTCAAATATGATGCCAGAAGGGCACTCTCATTTGTTATAAATAACTACTCTTATTAGTTACCCATTTCAGCTCCTCTTAGACTCCCAACATCCACGCTCTTTCATTTTCATTTTAATTAGTTCCAGAAGCAGATATCAAGAATGACTGAAAATTGAGAGACCAACTAGTTTGGCATTTCTGAAACTTTATTTTATTCTTTAGTAAAATACTGCTAGAAAAACTTCAATTCTTTTGTTAAATAATGTGCAGAGTGGAAGAAGCAAAAGTGCTAAAATATGTTTTTGTTTTGTCTGTTTTTGCTTCCTAAAATAAAGTCTTAAAATATCGATTCACTGAGAAAGAGAGAAATAGTACTAGTTTCACAGTTTGTCAGGTTCTGAAAGCAGTAATAGAAAAATTTTGTTCATGAAAGTCAGATAAGATTTTTCTGCCCCATTCCAGAATAGAGTAAATGCTTTTTATGAAGACTAGATTTGAGAAATGAAAGAGATAGTTAGTCGAGTGATTTGTGTGTCCAGAACAGAGCTAGGAAGGGATGAGAATAAAATCAGGGCAGACACCAGAATAGTTTGGGAAAATAAAATGGGGCTGGAGAAAACTGCTTTGTGCTATATGTCAGTACAGTATGTACATAAATGTAAATTGTTCAGCTTTTATGAGTGCATTTTGTTAACTGACTTTTATCATGAGCCTTCACTATCAACTTATGATATTAGACCCTTCATTGTGGATATATTTTGTAGTTCTTACTCTTTATTCAGGTTTTTGATAAAATTTTGCTGAAAATTTACTCATCCCAAATTGAGACATCCCCACAAGTGTCTGGAGTAGTGAAAATAGGCCAGTTGTCAAGGAAAGGCACACAATGAAGGAGAATATATGTGACACACACCACGTATGTGGAAAGTAGAACTAAATAAACCTTAGATATTTGAATTTATTTTCATTGATGGATGAAGCCTAATGTAAATGACAGAGTCAGATACTCCTAGCTTCCCATATACAACTTCCAAAATCAGCAAAGCCATAATCACAAATGACTGAATTTGTAGGAATGATTTGCGAAATATACTGTGACTCTTCTCTATAGAAGAATGATCTTGAAATTCAAAAGGAGAGATACTAATTCCAGAAGTGGGCCAAGATAAGATTAGGAAAGAACAGTGAAAAGCCATGAAGGCTTGTTCGTAGATACCGGGTTTTGGCACAAACAGTAAGATTTACAGTGAGAGTTTTCAATGACCCACATTTATGTGAAAATTTAGTAATTGAAAATTGTCTCAATGAGATACTGGGAAGAGAACACGTGCCAAAAAACAGATTCAAATCACCAAGGGAGAAAAGGAGGACAAAAAAGAAAAACATTACCTGCAGAAGAGTTTGCCATTTCCAAACAATTAGGTTCATTTTCGAGGAGCTTGGAACCGGGGTTAAGTGGTCTCAGTCTCAATCTTCTGGTTTCAGGAACAGAGAAAATATAAACCTTGAAACTGTGGGCGAACATTTATGCTGTCCGGCAGGTCTTTTAAAATATTGGGTTGGTAAGCACAGAAATTGAGCATATGGCTTAGCACAGCTGTACACAAGAAAGAATATATAGCTACTAAGAATATAAGTTCAGAATTTAAAAAGAGCTCAGTTCAAATGTCAGTCAAACATCACTAGCTTATCTTGAAATCTTGAAAAAATTGTGCTGTGTTCTCTGATGCTCAGTTATGTCCAGTTCTTTGCACCATGTGGACTGTTGCCTGATAGGCTCCTCTGTGCATGGGATTCTCCCTGCAAGAATACTGGAGTAGGGTGCCATCTCCTCCTCCAGGGGATCTTCCTGATCCAGGGATCAAATTCATGTCTCTTGAGCTGGCAGGTGAATTCTAGTACTCTTGCCTGGAAAATCCCATGGATGGAGGAGCCTGGTAGGCCGCAGTCTGTGGGGTCGCTAAGGGTCGGACACGACTGAGCGACTTCACTTTCACTTTTCACTTTCATGCATTGGAGAAGGAAATGGCAACCCACTCCAGTGTTCTTGCCTGGAGAATCCCAGGGACGGGGGAGCCTGGTGGGCTGCCGTCTCTGGGGTCACACAGAGTCGGACACGACTGAAGTGACTTAGCAGCAGCAGCAGCAGAAGCAGCACCAACTAATGTTAAATAATACCATTTATTTCCCTAGCATTCAGAACAATAGATCTACTACAAAGTAGGAGCATATGTCATGTGCAAGTTTTATTATATATCTGACACACAGTAGTGCTAAATAAATTTTAAGAAAAATAAGACAAAACAAAAATGAAAGACCAGAACTGGCAGGAATTGGGCCTTCTTCAGAATGTAGAGGTGCATGAGGGGTGGAGGTCAAGAGCAGTGAATATGATGAGAGGAAGACCTGAAAAAGATAGAAGGGGATATAAAAGACTAGAATATTAGTGTTTCAGGGTTTTTCTAAGAATAACTTTTTTATGCTATTTCCCTAAAATGTTGCTTACTAATAAACTATTCTCTAGTTTTCTGAAAATAAGACTGTCCTCTTAAAATGGCTTAGTCTGACAGTCAGTACAATTATTCCACTAGAGTTTTACCTCTTTCTGTTCAGTTTATCTAATACTCTGTCCATATTATAATATTTAGTGTGTTGGTCATTTTCTTCCCTAGTGTTCAGCTGAATTATAGAAAGCCTCAACTCAAATTTCATTTCCTGCCTCACTGAGTAAAATAGAAAAAAAAAAAAATAGTAAAGATAGTTTAGCACCGCTATCCACAAGAGCAGTTATGATCAAATTAGACTTAATTGTCTCACATATTCATACTTCTCCATCTTTCGCTGCCAGCAATCATTGAAGATTAAAATAGCAGAAACTGAAGCAATGAAATATACCTGACATGGATGATAATAACTGAATTTGGATTTATAGAAATTGCAGAATCAACTTTGGTTAGGCAAAAGGGTGCGTGCGTGTGTGTGTGTGTGTTTTGCCCACGGTTATAATTTTTCTAAGAGAAGTGGCTTGGTTGTGAAAGATATGCTGCAGCAGAAACTGCTTATTAAGCTATGAGAAAATAGTTTTAGATCACAACATATAACTAACATGGAAAGGTGACTTCTTCAGAATCAGGAACTTACTGACAATGACTAAGTATGAGGAGCAACTACACTTCTATGTGACTCTCCCCAGATTTTGAGCTACATAGATTTTTGTTTTGGAAAAAAGTATTCAAAGATGTTCCTTCTGTGCACATAATTGACCTGGATTTCTCTTTCAGGTATTCTGAGAGAATCAGTAGCAATATCCTAACTCATCATGTATTCTGAAACATAGAACTTTAAGCTATAAAACCATTTTGTTAAATATAAGTCTTGTCCACTGGCATGTGGTATCTAGAAGGTAAAATGAAGGCCATACTGGATCACTATGATTGAAGGAGTGAAAGAGTGTCTGGGATCTGTTTACCCCTATATAAAAGAGCAACATAGTCCACATATTTTTTTTCATCAGTCAGTTGTCAGAATTTACCTTCTTTATTTAACCTCACATAAATGTAGGTTTTGTTTATTACTATGATTCTGAAGATAATTACTAAATCATTTTATCTTGATATATAGAGTTTCTTATAGAATATTTGGGCTCCACAATCACTGCAGATGGCAATTGCAGCTATGAAATTAAAAGACACTTACTCCTTGGAAGGAAAGTTATGACCAACCTAGATAGCTTACTCAAAAACAGAGATATTACTTTGCCAAAAAAGGT
The DNA here is from genome assembly GCF_027580195.1 of Bos mutus. Lineage (NCBI taxonomy): Eukaryota > Metazoa > Chordata > Mammalia > Artiodactyla > Bovidae > Bos > Bos mutus. Next base: position 45,368,409 of record NC_091642.1, on the reverse strand, counting down.
CCATCTAGTCAGGCTATGGTTTTTCCAGTGGTCATGTATGGATGTGAGAGTTGGACTGTGAAGAAAGCTGAGCACTGAAGAATTGATACTTTTGAACTGTGGTGTTGGAGAAGACCCTTGAGAGTCCCTTGGACTGCAAGGAGATCCAACCAGTCCATCCTAAAGGTGACCAGTCCTGGGTGTTCATTGGAAGGATTGATGCTGAGGCTGAAACTCTAATACTTTGGCCACCTCCTGCGAAGAGTTGACTCATTGGAAAAGACCCTGATGCTGGGAGGGATTGGGGGCAGGAAGAGAAGGGGACGACAGAGGATGAGATGGCTGGATGGCATCACCGACTCAATGCACATGAGTTTGGGTAAACTCCAGGAGCTGGTAATGGACAGGGAGGCTTGGTGTGCTGCGATTCATGGGGTCACAAAGAGTCGAAAACAACTGAGCGACTGAACTGAACTGAATGATAATAACCTATTAGAAAGTTTTGTAAACTTAAAAAAAAAAAACAACTCATGCTTGACTTTCAAGATTTATTGTTATGGTTTCCCATGTTTGCAAAGTTGTGTATTTTCTTATTTCCTGACATTTACTTCTGCATAAATTCTGATGCCGTTGCATCATCTAGTCCCTGAGAACTTGCCCCCTTATTGACCTATGGTGTGCCAAGAATTCCAGCTTTTATGTATGTATCATTTCATTCAGGACTGGTTTATATAACAGAATGCCTCCATTTGTTAATTGCACCACAGTATGAAATGCAACAATAATTATACTTCATTATACAAGTATCTAATAAGATGGCTTGCAAAAATCCTCTTAACTTAATTTCTACCACTTTATTTCAAAACAAGAAAATACACTTATCAGACAAACCAAGGTACCATATAATATTATTTTCAAGTACTCTTTCTGCATAGGACCTGAGTTCAAAACCTAATTCTACCATCCTTTAATCTGTGATCTTGAAGGAATTCTTTATATTTCTCATGAGTATTAGATGGCACTGATTTTAAGTTGAGGCATAAATAGATTTCTTTATAAGATACAAGGTTATCAAAGGGGATGGGAGGAATTTTTATGTATCATATGACATATTTTATTACTTGTGTTTCTATTCTGGGCTTCCCCAGCAGCTTAGCAGTAAATAATCCACCTGCAATGCAGGAGATGAGGCATAGGAGATACTGATTCGATCCCTGGGTTGGGAAAATCCCCTGGAAGAGGGCATGGCAACCCACTCCAGTATTCTTGCCTGGAAGAATCCCATGTACAGAGGAGACTAGCAGGTTATATTCCATAGCGTCGTAAAGAGTTGGACAAGACTGAAGTGACTGAGCACACACGCAAGTGTTTGTGTTCTCAATTTATTTAAAGAGGTATTTTAGTCTTATTTAGATCTATATACATACCATTCTTGTACAGACATAAAGGAAATAAAAATAAATTTGTGATATATTTGTAATTGCTTCTTATTCAGAAACTGAATTTGGGGAATTGCTTTTAGATTTAGAGAAAATGTATAAATAAATATATATATATATATATTTTTCACAATAATGTCACTTGTGCCATAAAGAACACTGGCAACCCAGCATTTCTTTAAAGTGTATTTCATTATTCCACCTGGGGCTGCCTTGTAAATTATTACTGGGGCCACCAACGAAAATGCAAGCTTTCACTTTGAAGTTTTCTTGATCATATGAGAGAGTTACCATGACAAATGCTGTGGAAGACTATACAGTCTCTTTTATTGTGTTGTGAACTCATCCACCAGCTGCAGAGGATGTTGAATGCTCACAACTCACATCCATACTGCTCCCCAAAGGATTAAACTCAGCTGATAGAGCCATCTAGCCCAGAGATATCCTGGGGATGCTCCATGTTCAGGGACTTGTGGATACACAAGTATAGCAGTTCTAGCCCCTTGACCCTGGGTAGGACAACTTCTTGATATACTTAGGCATTTCCTATGGATACAGGCTAAGACTTGTCCTACTGTGTAACTACAGGTTAGTCTAGCTCCTTCCAGTATTCTATCCAGCTTCTCTTCTAATCCAAGTGGTTTATCTTGAAAAAAACTCAGTAAATCACTAGTGATTTCCATCTTTTAAGCTTATCATCTAGTTACATGTGTGCTTAGTCACTCAGTCATGTCCGACTCTTTGTGACCCCATGGATTTCAGCCTCCCAGGCTCCTTTGTCCATGGAATTTTTCCGGGCAAGTATACTGAAATGGGTTGTCAATAACTCCTCCAGGGGATCTTCCTGACCCAGGGATCGAACCTGTGTCTCCTGCGTCTCCTGCATTGGCAGGCGGATTCTTTATCACTGAGCCAACTGGGAGGTCCCTAGTATCTAGTTACCTGACCTAAATCAGTAACTTGAAGAACCTTAAGATTACAACCAGAATTCATATTTCTTTTCTCAAAGAGAGTACTTGTGACTTGCTGACTGAAACCCAGTTATTGCAGTTCTCCATTTATGGCCCCAGGCATAACAACAGAGCTGAGCATGTTAGGTGTAAAAATACTCTGGCTTGCTGCTATTAGAGAAAGCCATTAATTGTGAGAAACATTCTTATTTAAAAGATTTTTAAATGGTAAAATATGTGCATCTTAGTATTGAAGAAATATGGTACTTAACATTTTATTACTCAGTTTCCTTATCTGGACATGGAAAAACAGACTGGCTCCAAATTGGGTAAGGAGTATGTCAAGGCTGTATATTTTCACCCTGCTTATTTAACTTATATGCAAAGTACATCATACAAAATGCCTGGCTGGATGAAGCACAAGCTGGTATCAAGATTCCCAGGGGAAATATTAACAACCTCAGATCTGCAGCAGATGACACTAACCTTATTGCAGAAAGAGAAAAAGAACTAAAGAGCTTCTTGAAGAAAGTGCAAGAGGAGACTGAAAAAGCTGGCTTAAAACTCAACATTCAAAAAGCTAAAATTGTGGCATCCAGCCCCATCACTTCATTACCAGTAGATGGAGAAACAATGGAAACAAAGACAGACTTTATTTTCTTCGGCTCTAAAATCACTACAGATGGTGACTGCACCCATGAAAATAAAGACGCTTGTTGGAAGAAAAGCCATGACAAACCTAGACAGCATATTAAAATGCAGAGATATTACTTTAGCAACAAGGGTCCCTATAGTCAAAGCTATGGTTTTTAGTTTTTCCAGTAGTCATGTATGGATGTGAGAGTTGGACTATGAAGAAAGCTGAACACTGAACACTGATGCTTTTGAACTGTGATGTTGGAGAAAACTCTTGAGAGTCCCTTGGACTGCAAGAAGATCAAACCATTCACTCCTAAAAGGAAATCAACCTTGAATATGCATTGGAAGGATTGATGCTGAAGCTGAAGCTCCAATAATTTGGCCACCTGATTCAAAGAGCCAACTCATTAGAAAAGACCCTGATGCTGGGAAAGATTAATGCTGGGAAAGATTGAAGGTAGGAGGACAAGGGTACAACAGAGGATGAGATGTTTGAATGGCATCATCGGCTCAATAGATACGAGTTTGAGCAAGCTCCTGGGGTTGGCGATGGACAGGAAAGCCTGGTGTGCTGCAGTCCACAGGGTCTCAAAGAGTCGGACACGACTGAGCAACTGAACTGAACTGAACCTCTTTATGGGTAATATAGGTCATTCATTGCTCCTACCTTGTATGATTGTGGTTAAGTATTGCATTAGTAAATGTATATAATGCACTCAGAAAAGTGTCTGGAACAGAGTAATCAATGTTTCATTACTAGTAGTCATACTGTTGTTTATGTTTAGTCGCTAAGTTGTGTCGAACTCTTTGTGACCCCATGGACTAATGTGTCAGGCTCCTCTGTCCATAGGATTTTCCAGGCAATAATACTGGAGTGGGTTACCATTTCCTTCTCCAGGGAATCTTCCTGACCCAGAAACCTGTCCCCTGCATTGGCCTGTAATACTGGCAGATTCTTTATCACTGAGCCACCAGGGAAGCCCCAGTAATAGTTCTATTAATATATAAAAATTTTGGTGTAGAGGTTTACTTTAAGATATATTTCTTATTCAGTTTAGAATAATTTTTTTTTATTTATCCCAAATCCAAATATATTCATATTTATTTCATTTCTTGTATTATTTCACTTCAAGTTGTGACAGAATCCTTTTAAATCAAGTAAAACTTGTTGATAACCTAGTCCTTGATAAAGGATAAGAAATTGGACAAGAGTTATCTCTGATACATAATTTTAAAAAAATCCCTTGTTTCACAGATTAGAAATGTTAATGTTTCCAAGCAGATTAAGATGCTCATTAGAACTGGAGAGCCCTTTCACCCCAAGAGTTATCCAAGGATGAATTCAGGTATCCAAATTGGAGCCTATTTGGAGGACCCATTATTCTCTTTCTACCTAGGCCATAATTTCTCAGGTTCTATAATCACCTCGTCTTCCTTACTATAGTTCTAAGTGGTATTCCTATTTTAAATTATTAATATATAGTGTAAAAATCAATAGCCTTCATACACACAGAGTGACTAATTAAAAAATGCAATATTAGAGAAAACTCTATTTATTATTGAGAAAAGTATTAAATACTAAAAATGAAACTTAAGAATTCTTCAAAGCTTACAAGAAATAATTCTAACACTCCTAAGAGATGAAAAGTAGATGCTACCAAACGGAATTCAGTTCAGTTCAGTCGCTCGTTGAGTCCGACTCTTTGCGACCCCATGAATCGCAGCACGCCAGGCCTCCCTGTCCATCACCAGCTCCCAGAGTTCACTCAGACTCACGTCCATCGAGTCAGTGACGCCTTCCAGCCATCTCACTGGAATAATACCCCTTAATTTTGGATAGGATTACACAACACCCAGTCCAAAGGCTTCCCTTGTGGCTCAGCTAGTAAAGAATCCATCTACAATGCGGGAGACTCTGGTTCGGTCCCTGAGTTGGGAAGATCCCTGGAGAAGGGAAAGTCTACCCGCTCTAGTATTCTGGCCTGGAGAATTCCGTGGACTAGTTCACGGGTCGCAAAGAGTCGGACACGACTGAGTGACTTTCACTTCACTTACACAACATTATAAAGATGTCTGCGGCGGCGGCTGCTGCTAAGTCGCTTCAGTTGTGTCTGACTACTCTATGCGACCCCATAGACGGCAGCTCACCAGGCTCCCCCGTCCCTGGGATTCTCCAGGCAAGAACACTGGAGTGGGTTGCCATTTCCTTCTCCAATGCGTGAAAGTGAAAAGTAAAAGTGAAGTCGCTCAATTGTTCTCAAATCATAGGTTTCATGCTTATTTGTACACAATACAAAGTAAAGCTTTTTTTTTATAGAATGGAAATGTTTATCGTAAAATGCATACAAAAAGAAAACCACGCAAAATGACAGCCAGAAAAGCATGAAAAAGGAAAACTGGAAACGGTGACCAGCCCTAGAGATGTCTGGATGTCATCACCGACTCGATGGACATGAGTTTGAGTAAACTCCGGGAGTTGGTGATGAACAGGGAGGCCTGGCGTGCTGCAATTCATGGGGTCGCAAAGAGTCGGACACGACTGAGCGACTGAACTGAATTGATTAGACTTGTATGACTAAAACGGGGTGGTGCGTGCATGCATGCACGCTCCCTAGCTTCAGTCGTGTCTGACTCTTTGCAACCCTATGGGCTATAGCTCGCTAGGCTCTTCTGTCCGTGGGATTCTCTAGGCGAGAATACTCTAGTGGGTTGCTATTTTCTCCTCCAGGGGATCTGGCGTACAAATAGAAAATAAACCAATGGAATAGAATCTAAAACCCAGAAATGGATTGAATTACAAAAATGGTGACATCTCAAATTACTAGGGCAAAGATGGGCTTTTTACTAAATCATGCTGAAACAACCAGGTAGCCACTTGGGAAGTTACATGTAAACCTTATGTTATACACAAGTTTAGCTTCAAATGGATTAGAGACCTAAATGTCAAAAAAGGATCATGTAGGTACTAGAGTCCTTTGCTGTTGGAGAAAGAAGTTGTAAATAAAGTAAGAAAAGGCTAAAACAGACTGAAGTATTGGATCAGAATTGGAAGCATAGGCATGAACTTATGGTTTTTAATATATTTTAAACATAATATATATAAAATATACAAAATAATATATACACACAAGGGCACAAGAATAAAGCCTCTTTTTATTTGATAGCAACATATACTTAATTTGTCCTTGGGGAATAATATTTTATTTCTCAACTGCAAGTTTTCACCTAGACATGCATGTTACCCAAAGATTTAATATATTTTAATTGTCTAAAAATGAAAAATGTCACACTAGGCTGCCTCTCAACATTTCTAAAACTAGTTTTTAATGTATTTAAACAAGGTTAAGTATTCATATTTAATGTATTTGGGGAGATGATGACAATGCAATAGTGTAAATAAAAGATTTATAGAAACGTTAAAGCACAATACAAATATATGGCATTTTTGCTACTAAGATCATAAAATGATCTGTGCTCCCTATATCGAGTTTATAATCTTTAGTACAGTTGGCTTATAGGTCACATCTTTGTAGTGAGTTCACTAGGTTTCAAGGCTAAAGAAGTCCAAGTGAAAATATGAGACCCCAGAGGTCATTACAAGTCAATATCTGAGCAGATGAGGAAGCACTGATGTTTCTGTCTGAGCTGTTTAAAATGATTCCCCAGTGATACCCCACCAGATTTTGTCTCCCTTTTCCTCTTTTTAAATTTTTGATCTTGGTCTGGTTTTGAGATTGTATTTCCTTTCTCTCAAGATGTATTGTATTCGTAAACATCAATTCAAAATAAGTGTGGTATAATCTTTAAATATCTAAAATATATATGTATATTTTTAGAATTCCACAACAATGAAAACTAAATCATAAATCTCTGTTGGACATTTTAAAATTATTTATCATCATGTTTTTCTGAGAAAGATAAATTTGAGTGTACATTCAATGGATTAGAAATAAAATGTTCTAAGTGGTTGGCCCAAGGACCTAGGGCCTATGCATTGCATATAAAAGTAGAGGGAATCTATTAGTAGTGTATATGCACCAATCCAAAATAGAAAGCTTTTTTTTTTTTTTCTAAAATGTCTCTATAAGGGAGACTGTGTAAAAGGTCTGGTTACCAATATTAGGCAATAGTATTCCTGAAAATCATATTAAGTAAGGCTCATATTCTCTTGCAAATAAGCATGCTGACACAGAAATTCATAAAAATATATAAACAGATACATGTTTAACACTGATATATATTTAAGATATAGAAACATGGTCATAGGTATAGATATACATATAGATCTTATAATAGGATTACTTGGAGGACGCTTTTGAACTGTGGTGTTGGAGAAGACTCTTGAGAGTCCCTTGGACTGCAAGGAGATCCAACCAGTCCATTCTAAAGGAGATCAGCCCTGGGATTTCTTTGGAAGGAATGATGCTAAAGCTGAAACTCCAGTACTTTGGCCACCTCATGCGAAGAGTTGACTCATTGGAAAAGACTCTGATGCTGGGAGAGATTGAGGGCAAGGGGAGAAGGGGACGACAGAGGATGAGATGGCTGGATGGCATCACTGACTCGATGGACGTGAGTCTGGGTGAACTCTGGGAGTTGGTGATGGACAGGGAGGCCTGGCGTGCTGTGATTCATGGGGTTGCAAAGAGTCGGACACGACTGAGTGACTGAACTGAACTGGAGGACTATTGTCTTTCAAGACTTCATGAAAATAACAAAATTATTTTTTTAGAAAGACTAGAAAGAGAGTAAACGGGCAGAAAATAATAGCACATTAAAATTTTCATTATTGGGTTTCCCTGTTAGCTCAGCAATAAAGAATCTGCCTACAGTGTGGGAGACACAAGTTTGACCCCTGAGTCTGGAAGATCCCCTGGAGGAGGGCATGGCAACCCACTCCAGTATTGTTGTCTGGAGAATCCCATGGACAGAGGAGGCTGGCAGGCTACAGTCCATCGGGTAACATAGAGATGGATACAACTGAAGCAACTTAGCACTACACACACACACACACACACACACAATTCACTGTGAGTAATTTATGGAAATGAAAGCAAATGATGGTTTATTTGTTATTTTCCTGGAAAGTGAATAAAAATCTGGCAACACTTAACACTGGACTGCAGAAAACAGACTCTAGCTGTGCGTAGTGGAACTTAGAACTGTATGAACAAGGAAGTGCCCTCCCTCTGGTTCATCACATCCTAAAATTAAATCATTTTATGAACCAGATCTAATCCACCATTTGGTGTCCATGTTTGAGAAAGAGTTAGCCTGTCCCCTGGTGTGATAAGGAGGCTAGGTACAAAGCCTGACTGTTGCCTCTCCTGACTACTATCTGCAAGCCTTTCTTAGCCCTCTACTGGGATTGGAGATTGATGACTTAGGCATCTAGTTGTAACTAATATCCATGGATATCTGAAGAAGGCCAATTCCCAATTTGGAAGTCCAGCCTATGGGGTATTGTTTTAGACAAATTAACCCTGACCACTCACTGTATCATATTTATATTAATAAAATATGTATAAATAAAATAAAGTGAAAAATATAATATCCAGCTCAGTTCAGTTGCTCAGTCGTGTCCAACTTTTGCAACCCCAAGCACTGCAGCATGCCAGGCATCCCTGTCCTTCACCATCTCACAGAGCTTGATCAAACTCATGTCGATCAAGTCAGTGATGCCATGCAACCATCTCATCCTCTGTCATCCTCTTCTGACTTGAATCTTTCCCAGCATCAGGATCTTTTCCAATGAGTCAGTTCTTCATATCAGATGGCCAAAGTATTGGAGCTTCATCTTCAGCATCAGAGTTTCCAATGAATATTCAGGACTGATTTCCTTTAGGATTGAACGGTTTGATCTTCTTGCAGTCCAAGGGACTCTCAAGAGTCTTCTCCAACACCACAGTTCAAAAGTATCAATTTTTCGGTGCTCAGCTTTCTCTATGTTCCAACTCTCACATCCATATGTGACTACTGGAAAAAGATAGCTTTGACGCTATGGACATTTGTTGGCAATGTTTCTACTTTTTAATACACTGTCTAGTTTTGTCATAGCTTTTCCTCCAAGGAGCAAGCATCTTTTAATTTCATGGCTGCAGTCACCATCTGCAGTGATTTTGAATCCCAAGAAAATAAAGTGTGGCACTGTTTCCATTGTTTCCCCATCTATTTGCCGTGAAGTGATAGGACAGGATGCCATGATAGTTTTTCGAATGTTGTGTTTTAAGCCAGCTTTTCACCCTCCTCTTTCACTTTCATCAAGAGCCTTTTCAGTTCCTCTTCACTTTCTGCCATAAGGGTGGTGCCATCTGGATATCTGAGGTTACTGAAGTTTCTCCCTACAATCTCGATTCCAGTTTGTGTTTCATCCAACTTGGCATTTGGCATGATGTATACAACATATAAGTTTAATAAGAAGGGTGACAATGCATAGCTTTGATGTACTTTCCCAACTTGGAACCAGTCTGTGGTTCCATGTCTGGTTCTAACTGTTGCTTCTTGACCTGCATACAGGTTTCTCAGAAGCCAAGTAAGGTGGTCTGGTATTCCCATCTTTTCAAGACTTTTCCACAATTTGTTGCTATACACTGTCAATAGCTTTGGCATAGTCTTTAGTAAAAATTGAAGCAGAAGTAGATGTTTTTCTGGATTTTTCTTGCTTTTTCTATGATCCAAAGGATGCTGGTGATTTGATCTCTACATCATGAGAAACGCTGGACTGGAAGAAGCACAAGCTGGAATCAAGATTGCCGGGAGAAATATCAATAAGCTCAGATATGCAGATGACACCACCCTTATGGCAGAAAGTGAAGAGGAACTCAAAAGCCTCTTGATGAAAGTGAAAGTAGAGAGTGAAAAAGTTGGCTTAAAGCTCAACATTCAGAAAACGAAGATCATGGCATCCGGTCCCATCACTTCATGGGAAATAGATGGAGAAACAGTGGAAACAGTGTCTGACTTTATTTTTTTGGGCTCCAAAATCACTGCTGATGGTGACTGCAGCCATGAAATTAAAAGACACTTACTCCTTGGAAGGAAAGTTATGACCAACCTAGATAGCATATTCAAAAGCAGAGACATTACTTTGTCAACAAAGGTTCATCTAGTCAAGTCTATGGTTTTTCCTGTGGTCATGTATGGATGTGAGAGTTGGACTGTGAAGAAGGCTGAGCGCTGAAGAATTGATGCTTTTGAACTGTGGTGTTGGAGAAGACTCTTGAGAGTCCCTTGGACTGCAAGAAGATCCAACCAGTCTATTCTGAAGGAGATCAGCCCTGGGATTTCTTTGGAAGGAATGATGCTGAAGCTGAAACTCCAGTACTTTGACCACCTCATGCGAAGAGTTGACTCATTGGAAAAGACTCTGATCCTGGGGGGGATTGGGGGCAGGAGGAGAAGGGGGAGACAGAGGATGAGATGAGTGGATGGCATCACTGACTCAATGGACGTGTGAGTCTGGGTGAACTCCAGAAGTTGGTGATGGACAGGGAGGCTGGCATGCTGTGATTCACGGGTTGCAAAGAGTTGAACGCGACTGAGTGATTGAACTGAACTGAACTGCCTTTTCTAAATCCGTCTTGAACATATGGAAGTTCTCGGTTCATGTACTATGAAAGCATAGGTTGCAGAATTTTGAGCATTACTTTGCTAACATGTGAATTGAGTGCATTGTATGGTTGTTTAATCATTCTTTGACATTGCCTTTCTTTGGTATTGGAATGAAAACTGACCTTTTCCAGTCCTGTGGGCACTGCTGAGTTTTCCACATTTTATGGCTCATTGAGTGCAGCTCTTTAACAGCATCATCTTTTAGGATTTGAAATAGCTAAACTGGAATTCCATCACCTCCACTAGTTTTGTTTGTACTGATGCTTCCTAAGGCCCCCTTGGCTTTGTGCTCCATGATGTCTGGCTCTAGCTTAGTGATCACACCATTGTGGTTATCTGGGTCATGAAGATCTTTTTGTATAGTTCTTCTATGTATTCTTGTCACATCTTCTTAATATCTTCTGCTTCTGTTAGGCAGAAGATACTGTTCCTGTCATTTATTGTGCCCATTTTAGCATAAAAGTTTCCTTGGATATCTCTAATTTTCTTTAAGAGACCTCTAATCTTTCCCATTCTGTTGCTTTCCTCTCTTTCTTTGCACTGATTTGCCTTTAGCTTCTCTTCTTTTCTCAGTTATGTGTAAGGCCTCCTCAGACAGCCATTTTGCCTTTTTGCATTTCTTTTTCTTTGGGATATACTTGATCACTGCCTCCTGCCCAATGTCACAAATCTCCATCCATAGTTCTTCAGGCACTCTGTTTATCAAATCTAATTCCTTGAATCTATTTGTCACTTCCACTGTATAATCATAAGGGATTTGATTTAGGTCATATCTGAATGGTCTAGTGGTTTTCCCTACTTTCTTCAATTTAAGTCTGAATTTGGAATTTGGCAATAAGGAGTTCATGATCTGAGCCACAGTCAGCTCCCAGTCTTGTTTTTGCTGACTGTATAGAGCTTCTCCATCTCTGGCTGCAAAGAATATAATCAATCTGATTTTGGTGTTGGCCATCTGGTGATATCCATGTGTAGAGTCATCTCTTGTGTTGTTGGAAGAGTGTATTTTCTATGACCAGTGTGTTCTCTTGGCAAAACTCTGTTAGCCTTTGCCTTGATTCATTTTGTACTCATTTTGGCCTGTTACTCCAGGTGTTTCCTGACTTCCTACTTTTGCATGCCTGTCCCTTATGATGAAAAGGACATCTGTTTTTGGTGTTAGTTCTAGAAGGTCCTGTCAGTCATCATACAGCCATTCAACTTCAGCTGTGATATTGAGTGGTTTGCCTTGGAAAGGAGCAGTGATCGTTCTGTCATTTTTGAGATTGCACGCATGTCCTACGTTTCAGACTCTTTTGTTGAGTGTGAGGGCTACTCCATTTCTTCTACGGGATTCTTGCCCACAGTATTAGAAATAATGGTCATCTGAATTAAATTCCCCCATTCCAGTCCATTTTAGTTCACGAATTACTAAACTGTTGATATTCAGTTCTGCCATCTCCAGTTTATCTTGATTCATGGACCTAACATCCAGGTTCCTATGCAGGATTGGCCTTTACAGCATGGGACTTTACCGCCGTCACCAGTCACATCCACAGCTGGGCATTGTTTTCCCTTGGCTCCATCTTCATTGTTTCTGGAGTTATTCTTTCACTCTTCTCCAGTAGCATATTGGGCACCTACTGACACGGAAAGTTAGTCTTTCAGTGCCGTATCTTTTCGCCTTTTCATGCTGTTCATGGGGTTCTCGAGGCAAGAATACTGAAGTGGCTTGCCATTTCCCCTTCCAGTGAGCCACTTTTTCCAGAATTCTCCACCATGACCTGTCAGTCTTATGTAGCCCTACACAGCATGGCTCATAGTTTGTGATCCATGTGTTCAGTTTGGTTAGCTTTCTGTGATTTTCATTCTATCTGCCCTCTGATGAAAAAAGATAAGAGGATTGTGGAAGCTTCCTGATGGGAGAGACTGACTGTGGGGCAATCTGGTTTTCCACTATAACTAAAACTAATATTCTCATTTAGTCCGCAAGATGATATTCTAGAATAATATTATTTTTAATGCAACTTTTATGCTTTATGGACATGTTTTCTAATTCATGATATTGGACTGCATGCCAATGACTACTTAAAATCTTTGGCTAAAGAATCATGTTGAGTCATGTTATTTTGAGTAATTAAATCGCAACCTTCTAAGACAGTCTGAAAATTTGTACATTTAAAATGATACAAAACAAATTTAGCAATTATATATCTTCAAAATATATTTTTATAATTTTACATTAGAACTCTTCATTAATAATTATAAAGAAAAATACCATTAAGGCAAGTGAAATTATTTTTATATTAAAACTACTCATATATTCAGTACCTTTAAAATATGCGTCAATCGACCTTCTTATCAAATTAGAAACATGAATTATCATGTTTGTTCTACTTCCACCAGAAAGTCAAATTTAAATTTTGTCAGACTCTAAGAATTTAACAACTTCAAGCAGCTAGGTGAATTAGTAATAATTCTGCTTGAAGCTGGAAGTCACAGACTGTAGCATCCTCCACCCCAAAGTGTGATGATAGAAGCTTACGTTCTGTGTGCATTTTCAGAGAACACTCAAAAATTTTATTGCATTAGACATTAGGAAAACCATTAATACAAGTCCCGGGAATTATCTGTATCTTTTGGATTCCAATGAGACTAATTGCTGGGCTAGTAAGCTTTTGTCTCTCCAGGTAAAATTCTTAGAAGAACACATGGTAATGGGTGAGGGAGACAACAAGATAGATTTTTATTTTTTTAATCAGAGAGTATGATACAATACCATCACTTTGTTTCAAAGGAAAGATACCAAAGGATTATTTCAATTATGTACATAGGAGCAGGGATGCAACAATGGATTATATGCAGACTGAAAGAATTAAAAAGTTGGCCAACATACATTTAGATGATTTTTCCCCCCTCCATGAAACTGCAAAGAAATCTGTTACTTCTTTGAGTATTTCCAAAGGAGAATCATTCCGTATTTTAAAATACTAACAGTGAATTCAAAACAGGTGTTCTTTTCAAACAAAACAAACTAAACTCTTCTGGAGCCAGCCATCTTTAAAAAAATTTTTTTTGGAGGGAAGAAATAAGTATTTATTAACTTCTGCGGACATGCTATTCATTTTACACATATTCTCCCATTTACTTGCTACAGGGAAATCTGTGAAGTAGCCTATATTCCACACCCCCCAGAAAACAAACAAACACAGAAAAAAATGCCTTAGGCTCAAGAAGGTTAAGCAATTTAACCAAAGTCACACAGTAAGGAAGCACCAAATCTAGATTTGAACCTCCTCTGTTTTTTTTTTTTTTTTTTAATCCCATTTTACCCTTAGTAGACTTAGACCTGAAAAGTTTTCATCAGTAAACTACTGTCTTTATGAAAGTAAAATATCTCCTTCTTTTTTTTTTTTTTGGATAATTTTGAACAAATGTCACTGTTCTTCATTTTAAATAAAATTGTGCAAATTTAAATTGACTTCCCTTTGCTGTTGCTTCTTTCTCTTTTTCTTTCCCTTCTTTTACTTAGTCTTCATCATTCCTAAATCGATACACCATGGTTTGAGTGATTTTTTCCTAGAGCATATCTTGCACTTTCAGTTATGTGAACCCTTAGGAGGCTCAGATAATATCTCTCATATAGGGAGTATTTGGCTGCAGCTGAGCATTTAAACAGCTGCCAATCTACACCACTCCAATAGCTCACAACTGTACTCAAGCTGGGCCAAATATTTTAATACTTTATGGCTTCATCATTATTTTCCAAATGTGTACATGTCATACAGGATAAGAATGGGGAAAGAATAGATGGAAAATAATTATGTGATTCAGTTTGTCTCCTAATTCTGTGAAAAAGTCCAGAAAGCATTACAAAGTATTATACTACATAATATGTAATTTATAACACCTATCATACAAAATACTAAGTACATAGATGATTTTTTTTTTAATTTTTCCTTCCTATTTTAATCTGTTATATTTTCTAAAGAAAACTCATCAACAAGCTTTGAAAGAGGGATAAATAAGAAATGTGTTTCTGGTGATTAAAGACCATCTTTGTCTAAGTGAGGCAGATTTAGTTAGAGAAAGAGATTTGACCCAGAAAACAATGGAAAACAGATTTGTCACATCACCTTTCATGACCCAGTGCAAAGAATGTAGCTTTTGGAATTGTGACCTTGAGCAACTTAATCAATATATAATTTTTTCTCATTTATCAAGTGGGGATAATGAAGATGTGCAAGTTTATTCTGAAGAAGTAAGCTACATTTTTAAAGCTTTTTGATTTGGCACATAGTAGATATTTAATACATTTTATCCCCCGTTTCTCCCTCTTTCTGCCACTCTAATTTTGGGGTCATAGTTAAACACAGCTAGAACCTAGAGAGTTAGAGAACTATTTTGAAAACCATTAATTTTGTTAAAAGTCCAGTATATAACAGAGTTCATATGTTTCCTAATATCAAGAATATTTGAAATTGCATTCAAGCTGAATGTAACTGATTACCTTTAATTTTTGGTTCTCATTTCATTTTTATTATCAGCTAAAATTATAATTTAAAAATTATTACTATATTTCCTTAAAACAAAGTTTCAGAATTCCTGAGAGGTCCAGCAATTAGGACTCTAAGCTTCCACTGTAGGTTTGATCCCTAGTCAGCAAACTAGCATCCAGCATGTTGTGCAGCATGGGCAAAACAAAAAAAAGTTTAAGTACAGATATCCATGTTAAAAGCTTAATATTTCCTTGTGACATCTGTTATTGCTCTACTAGGAATTACGATTCTAAATCAGAACTTTGGTTTAATGTTAGCTACTACTCTTCTTCTCTGAAACTTTCAAATAATAATATCTCATATCTTTATGAAGTTTGATCATGCTTAATATCTAAATTGTAGATCACAGAGTAATGCTTACCATGGCTTGCTAGATCCATACAGATAGATTCTAACTTATGTAATGCCAGTTTCCTCCAATATCAAGGCAATTTGGATGTGGAGCATCCGAATTAGACATCAGGATTAACATGAGAAACAATAGCTCTTCATAAATGCCCTGAAGTCTTGTGACTCTTTTCTAATTGTGATCTAACTCTCTAAGTTCTTTTTCCCTTATTTAGATATAATTGACATATAAGTGTAAGTTTATGATGTACATGTTGATTTAATACATTCATACATTGCAGTATTTTATCACCAAAGCTTTAGCTAACACCTTTAGCACATCACATAATAATGTGCTTGGATTCTCTCAGTGTTGGATGGGGCTTATTAGCTGCTAGACACCATCAGAAGGCTTTTAGATAGGGAGTTGGACATTTTGTTGATAATCTCCAATTTTCACTTATCAGTCTCCCCATAAGAAATCTACTAGACTCCTATGCTGGTGGGAGGAGAAAGGGCCTAAATCTGGCAGCCAGAACTGGAGAACCCAATCAAGGAAGAGCTTTGGGTATCCCATTCTTATTTCCTTTCAATAAATTTTTCCTATTCCCAATATAATTCTCTCACCCACAAGCACAGCTCACCTCAGTGTCCCTGAGCCCAAATTTTATCCAGAAAGTAAACTTCTGCTTGTATGGGAGAAGGTGGTTACTGAGAGACTTGGTTTCTGTGAGGATATCTAAGGATCAAACTAATTATCTTGATGAGCCAGATATGCCTCCTGCATAGCCCAAATTCAAATGCTTAGGTTTCAGTTTCTCTTGCTTGCTAAATCAATTAGCATAGGTCCGCCTGCTTTCTTATAAAATTTTATAATCTCTCTTGTTATTCACTGCTTCTGGCCTTCTCTACCACTCCTTAGTTACACAAAATTCCCCAGATACCTCATCCCGAGACTCTGTTTAATTTGGAGAACTGAAAATTTTCTTTCAACCAAGAGTAGCAGTTTGTTGGAATGAAGAATACTCCATATAGTTCTCTCATATTAACCATATTATTTTTGTGTGTGTGTTAGATGGTTTAATTCAAGCTAGTTTACTAAATAAATAATTTAAAATCTGCTTTCCTTTTGAAATATGTATATCTTTGGAAATAAATCTCTGTACATATTACATACTCCAGATTTTTCTTTCCTTTTTCTCAACTGAGTATATTATTAAAAAGAAAAGATGAAATTATGACTTTTTAAATATTCACAAGTACTTGGACAAGCAACTCAATCATATTCATTTCATATGTCAAATTGCACGATTAATAGTGGAAATTCTGGAACCATACAGATCAGTGTTCAAGTCTGAGTACCAGAGCCCTTGCTGGCACAGTTAGTTTTGTCTTGGTACAAGTTAGGCAAAGGTTTCCCAGGTGGCACAGTGGTTAAGATTCCACCTGCAATGCAGGAGACGCAGGTTTGATCCCTGGGTTGGGAAGATCCCCTGAAGTAGGAAATGGCAACACACTCCAGTATTCCCGCCTGCAGAATTCCATGGGCAGAGGAACCTGGACGTCTACAGAGCTGGACACAACTCTGCATGTGTACAATTTACAGCAACAAATTAAGCAAAGGTATTCCCTCTGAGTGAAGGCATCCCCAAGAGAGAAGGGGTCAGGAGAGGAATGGGGTTGGATTTAGTTTCCTGTCAAAGACACATTTAAAAGATAAGAATACCAAGAAAAGCATTGGATAGCTGAAAGATAGCCCACCCACAATGTATATTAATATATAGCATAACCAATTCTGACATATTAGATATTAAATGGAATAGAATTCACTTCTGCCATTGTCAACCTGGATCACTATTTGATATGCAATTTACATTGAAATGAAGCAGAATGAAATTTCTGCTTCAATTTCTTGGCTTTTAACACAATGCACAATGTTTTACAGATGTCTGACTTTTGAATTTTAATTTGTATGCTGTTTTCTCTGAACAAAGACTGACATAAAAAAGTTGCTCTTTCATACAAGAACAATTCCATAATGAGCACATAAAAGATCCTATGCAATGCAATTTTTTCTTAAAAAAAAAAAAACATGTCTAATATAGTTGTTTCTATAAGTGTTTCAGAATTTGCAGGTAAATATATAAAAGGCAGGATTTGGTAGCAAAGATCCATATTTTTCTTTTTAAGTTTAGCTGATTGGGAAGAAATGTTTAAAGATCCTGATCTTGATTCTAGTTCTTCAGAAAACCTGTCAGCTTTTCTTATACTTTACTTTCCTCATTATCTGTCACAGGCCCAGTGACTTTTTTTTTTGTTTTGTTTTTCTTCTTCCTTCTGCCTTGTTATTCTTATTTCACCTTACCTACCTGTTTAAGATGTTACTATCATTCTTATACTCTTTTCCACATCCCTTAAGATTTCACTATGGGTTGTTCATCTTTGCTGCTTTCTTTCATGGCCTCTTTGTCATAGATTTGCAAATTAATGCCAATAACATTGAAGAGAAAAGCCATGTTCTTTCATATTACTGCATGGATTGTAAGAGATGCTTTTATATGGATGAATAGACTACATATTAATACTTTAAAGAATTTTTTATTGTGGATGATGACATATATGGAATAATTCTGGGATTTCTCTATATTTAAATAATAACTTTATTAAGAAAAAATTCACATATCTTAAAATTCACTCCCTTAACTTATTCAACTCAGTGTTTTTTGGTATATTCACAGAGTTGTGCAACAATTACCACTATCTAATAACAGAGAATTTTTATTACCCTGCCTACATAGCCATATACGCACTAGCAGTAACTTCCCATTTACCCTTCCCACTCCTAGAAACCATGAATCTATGTTCTGACTGTATGGATTTGCCTGCTCTGGACAATTCATATCAATGAAACCATACAATATTTGACCTTTTTTGTTTGAAAGTGATTTGTTATATTTTTTTCTCATATAATCACTTTTTAAAGTTTCCCTGACTGACACTAGTCAGTGAAAGTCTTTTAAAAAAAATCAGTTTTTATTGAAAAAAACTGCCCTCACTTTCTGCCCTCATGTAAACACCATAATTTTAATATCTATTTCTGCTATAACAAATTTGCATTTATTTGGGAGGCAGTTTCCACTATTTCTGTTGATGGTTTCTCTTTTGATCCATTTCTTATTTGTTCAGATGTATTTTGGCTTAGACTTAGACACTTCCTCACCCACAGAGGGCTTCCCTCATATCTCAGTTGGTAAAGAATCCGCCTGCAATGCCGGGGACCCCAGTTCCATTCCTGGGTCAGGAAGATCCACTGGAGAAGAGATAAGCTTACCCATTCCAGTATTCTTGGGCTTTCCTGGTGGTTCAACTGCTAAAAAATCTGCCTGCAATGCGAAGACCTGGGTTCAATCTCTGGGTTGGGAAGATCCCCTGGAGAAGGGAAAGGCTATCCACTCAAGTATTCTGTCTGGACAATTCCATGGACTGTATAGTTCACGGGGTCGCAAACAGTGGGGCACGACTGAGTGACTTGCACTTCGCTTCGCTTCACCCATAGAAGCCACTTCCTTTAATTTTTATACTCAAAGCCATCCACTGAATGGTTTACTTTGATGTTATCCTCACAGAAGCTCAGAATTGACTTCTCTCGGAAGCAAGTATCTGCCCTAGTGAGTCTGTTGCATCGTCACCCTTCGTTTCTGAGCAGACTGCCTGGTGCACCTGTTCTTCTGGCTTCTTCACTTCACTTAGCTCCCAGGTCTTTCCTCCCACTCGCCACCTTGTTGTGACACTCTCCTGCTCCTGTGGTACCTAGGTAACTTTGCTCCACAAGATATTCTGACACAGCTGCTTGCATAATATCCAACACTAGTTTACTGCTCACTTCTCTGTTGCTCTGCATCAGCCTGTCAATAGCTGTCTATTCCTTTGGACTTAGAATTGCCACTACTTACATTGCATCTTAATCACAGTTTCACAGCCTGGTTTTGTCCAGAATTAAAATATTTATATAAAATTTTGCTTTTATTTAAATACCACTTTTTGTATATATTCCTCACCAAAATTAACCTTAAAATTTTTTTTTTTAGGATATATTGTTCCAAATTTCTGCCCTAATTATTGCATTTTCCCCTGTTCTGACCAGTGTTATAATACTATTTCCCATCAGCATGTATTATCCAGTTAATTTTCACCTCAGTGTATGAGCTATTTCACCTAATACCTAGATTCTGGGTGTAGTTTATGTTGCAGTTATTTCAATTCCAGGTTCAATAATGTTTTCTATGTTGCACATTCAATTTGTTCTATTTATAATCTTACTTCAATGGTTCACTTAATAAAAATTTCCTTTTTTTTATTATTTCTCAAACTTTTATTCTTCTTTAATTTTTTGTCAATTGTTATTTCACGTCAATCTTAAAATTTAATATTTTAGCCTAAACATTTTTGATAGTATTATTTATCATTGTCTATCTTTTAAAAAATCAGTTCAATTCAGTTCAGTTGCTCAGTCGTGTCTGACTCTGCAACCCATGGACTGCAGCACTCCAGGCTTCCCTGTACACTGCCAACTCCCAGAGCTTGCTCAAATTCATGTCCATCGAGTTGGTGATGCCATCCAACTATCTCACGCTCTGTTGTCCCCTTCTCCTCCTACCTTTGATCTTTCCCAGCATCAAGGTCTTTTCCAGTGAGTCAGTTCTTCACATCAGGTAGCCAAAGTATTGAGTTTCAGCTTCAACATCAGGTCTTCTAATGAATATTCAGGACTGATTCTCTTTAGGATTGAATGATTTGATCTCCTTGCAGTCCAAGGGACTCTCAAAAGTCTTCTCCAGCACCACAGTTCAAAAGCATCAATTCTTCAGCACTCAGCTTTCTTTATAGTCCAACTCTCACATCCATAAATGACTACCGGAAAAACCATAGCTTTGATTAGATGGACCTTCACTGGCAAACTAATGTCTCTGCTTTTTTAATATGCTGTTTAGGCTGGTGATAGCTTTTCTTCCAAGGAGCAAGTGTCTTTTAATTTCATGGCTGCAGTTACCATCTGCAGTGATTTTGGAGCCCAAGAAAATAAAGACTGTCACTGTTTCCATTGTTCCCCACCTATTTGTGCTGAAGTGATGGGACCAGATGCCGTGATCTTTGTTCTTTGAATGTTGAATTTTAAGCCAGCTTTTTCACTCTACTCTTTCACTTTCATCAAGAGGCTCTTCAGTTCCTCTTCATTTTTAAAATATACATGCTTTTAAATTTATCACAGTTTTATTGCATACCTGCCATAGCCCAGGGAATTTCCTAGGAGCTAGAGATAAAGAGACAAGTTGAAAACACTGCACTTTCATATGAACAAGAGTATTCAAGCACACTCAAGGCTTCACTATTAACATAAGCTATTCCTTTTGACTAAATTATATATAAATGTACATATATAAGAAAAAAGATAAATCATTACCTCAATTCAGGCATACTTTGATGAGATCAATGTGTATTTTTAAATAAGCTCTCCCTTATCTTGCTTTCAAAGAAGCTGATATAAATATCCCTACATTATTAATTGTGAGGGAAAACAATAGTAATTCTTAAGATTTGTTCATTAGAGGAAAGTGACAGCTTGTTAGACATTTACCAAAATAACCCTTTTTATCTTACAAAGTAATCTGAATCTCCATTTAGAGATCTCCTTTAATAAATGTGTGCCCAGGATATTAGATTTCTATTCTCAGTGTGCTTTCATCAAGTGAAATCCAACAAACTTTTTCTGGTAGAAAATACATCTGCTTTCTAATCAGAAAAAGAATGAGTGAGAGAACAGAAATGAAAATGTGGTCTAGTGCCACCTGTGAATGTCTCTTATGATATCATGATATGCCATCCTGGAAGGAAAAAAAAAAAAAAAAGATAATGAGAAGAAAATTTGCTGCGATGTACATCAGTTTAGAAATGAGATGCTACTCAGAATTATTCTTGATATTTTTATAAACAACAGAACAGCAAAATAAATATACAAAGAGAAGATAATTTATTAATATTTGGTATAGAGTAATCTTACATCCTGGCTTGCTGTAAATAGTCCTGGTTTAGAAACGTTATCTAGCATCTTCAATGTATGTGTTTTTCCCTCATGCTCTTTCAAAATTGTTCCAAACTGGGTAATAAATTATACACTAATTACACAAAATGGCATTTAGAACAATACAACTACTTTTAAGCCAATAGTTTTGATCATTACTAATTTTTTCTTTGCTCTCAAATTTTTAAAGTCTCAGTAAAAATAAATTATTTTTAAAAAGACTTTTGCTCAGTGTTTCCACATTTTCTAGGATGGTCTTAGCTTTGGGTACTTCCAAAGAAAGGAGCTTGAAATGTTTTCATCCTATTCTGATACAATTTATAAACATCTATTTTTATTGTACTGTCCATTAAATTTTTTCTTCTGCTGTTTTCTAGATATGATTAGAAATGAATCTCATTTCGATAATGTTCTCCCTTTTACACAGAATGGGTTAGACATAAACAAAACAGCTGGTTAATGTGATTTATTACAGTTTACAATAAATAATTGACAAGAAAAGGACTAGAGATGGTGAATTCTAATTGAAAATAAATTGTAGATGTGGTATTGATAATATATTTATTCAAATCTTGGGTCTACTAATATTAGCTCTATAGTGAAGCGAAGTCGCTCAGTCGTGTCTGACTCTTTGCGACCCTGTGGACTGTAGCCTGCCAGGCTCCTCTGTCCACGGGATTCTCCAGGCAAGAATACTGGACTGGGTTGCAATTTCCTTCTCCAGAGGATCTTCCCAACCCAGGGAACAAACCCGAGTCTACTGCATTGCACACAGACGCTTTATCCTCTGAGCCACCAGGGAAGTCCCGATATTAGCTCTATAAGTCTGTGCAAATTATTTAACATTTAATTCCTTATTTTCCTTATAGTCTTAAGGCTATACCTTCCTTCAAATGGAAAAAGCAAGAGAGCTCCAGAAAAACATCTATTTCTGCTTTATTGACTATGCCAAAGCCTTTGACTGTGTGGATCACAATAAACTGTGGAAAATTCTGAAAGAGATGGGAATACCAGACCATCTGACCTGCCTCTTGAGAAACCTATATGCAGGTCAGGAAGCAACAGTTAGAACTAGACATGGAACAACAGACTGGTTCCAAATAGGAAAAGGAGTACGTCAAGGCTGTATATTGTCACCCTGCTTATTGAACTTATATGCAGAGTGCATCACAAGAAACGCTGGGCTGGAAGAAGCACAAGCTGGAATCAAGATTGCCGGGGAGAAATATCAATAACCTCAGATATGCAGATGACACCACCCTTATGGCAGAAAATGAAGAGGAACTAAAAAGCCTATTGATGAAAGTAAAAGAGGAGAGTGAAAAAGTTGGCTTAAAGCTCAACATTCAGAAAACTAAGATCATGGCATCCGGTCCCAGCACTTCATGGGAAATAGATGGGGAAACAGTGGAAACAGTGTCAGACTTTATTTTTCTGGGCTCCAAAATCACTGCTGATGGTGACTGCAGCCATGAAATTAAAAGATGCTTACTCCTTGGAAGAAAAGCTATGACCAACCTAGACAGCACATTGAAAACAGAGACATTACTTTGCCAACAAAGGTCTGTTTAGTCAAGGCTATGGTTTTTCCAGTGGTCATGTATGGATGTAAGAGTTGGACTGTAAAGAAAGCTGAGCGCTGAAGAATTGATGCTTTTGAACTGTGGTGTTGGAGAAGACTCTTGAGAGTCCCTTGGACTGCAAGGAGATCCAACTAGTCCATTCTAAAGAAGATCAGTCCTGGGTGTTCTTTGGAAGGAATGATGCTAAAGCTGAAACTCCAGTACTTTGGCCACCTCATGGGAAGAGTTGACTCATTGGAAAAGACTCTGATGCTGGGAGGGATTGGGGGCAGGAGGAAAAGGGGACGGCAGAGGATAAGATGGCTGGATGGCACCACTGAGTGATGTTTGAGTGAGTTTGAGTGAACTCTGGGAGTTGGTGATGAACAGGGAGGCCTGGCTTGCTGCAATTCATGGAGTCACAAAGAGTCGGACACCACTGAGCGACTGAACTGAACTGAACTGATACCTTCCTTACAGATCTGATATGAGAGATAGAAATGACTGTAAATTTCTTAGTATGGAAGAACTCATTAAATTTCTTATCTTTAGAGATAAATGTCAGTCTGTTTTTTCATGTTAGAGTCATGTTCTACATCTAACTCAATTGCAAATTCAACGCACTCTTCCATAATATGACACTGAACCCAGGGTTGGAGAAGAAAATGTGTACATCTGAAATTAAAGAAGAATTCTCCCTTATTCTTTCTGCCCTTCAGAAACGAGAACTCAATTTCTTATCTCCTCAGTGTCCAAGCACCCTCAAGTCGGGTGGTAACAGCTGGAATGGGAGCAAACTTATGGATGTTCCCCATCCTAATGCTGAGGAAGGACATCTTCACTTATTCCTGAGCATTAATATGATTAAAATGATTGTTCATAGACCCACTTCGGGCTTCCCCAGTGGTTCAGAGGTTAAAGAATCTGCCCGCCATGCGGGAAACCTGGGTTCGATCCATGGGTTGGGAAGATTCCGTGGAGAAGGAAGTGGCAACCCACTCCAGTATTCTTCCTGGAGAATCCCATGGATGGAGGAGCCTGGTGGGCTACAGTCCACAATGTCACAAAGAGTCGGACACAACTGAGCGGCTTTACTTTCACTTTCACTTTTCACTTTACTTTCAGACGCACTTCATCCTTGTGTAACAGGCAGAGGAGTTTCTCCCATAGTATGGTAAGCTGGGCCCTCTACCCAGACTCTTTCCTACCTCTGCCAACAAAGCTGCAATGGAACTCCATGTGTAGTTAAGCTACTCAGAGGTGATGCAGCAAAAGGACCCCTCAATTAGAAGTCCAAAAATTATTTTGGTTTTATCACAGATTTTCACTGTTTTTTCTACCTTGAACAATCTTTCTCAAGAGTGGGTCATTTTTTTTAAATTATTATTTTTGTTTTTTCCCCCACATGGTTAAGATCAACTTAAGCATCATAAAATAGGAGCTACTTTTATCCTTTTTTTCCCATGAAGACATCAGGAGTCTAAATCCTGAGTTTCTGATTTACTGTTCTGAGTTACTGAACAGACTGTGATGCTACAAACTAAGATTAAAGTGAAAGTCGCTCAGTCGTGTCTGACTCTTTGTGACCCCCATGGACTGTAGTCCATGGAATTGTCCAGGCCAGAATACTGGAATGGGTAGCCATTCCTTTTTTGAGGAGATCTTCCTGACCCAGGGATGGAACCCAGGTCTCCCGCATTGTGGGCAGATTCTTTAGCAGCTGAGCCACTGGGGAAGCCCAAGAGTACTGAAGTGGGGAGCCTATCCCTTCTCCAGTAGATCTTCCTGACCCAGGAATCCAACCAGAATTTCCTGCATTACAGGCAGCTGCTAAGTCACTTCAGTCGTGTCCAACTCTGTGTGACCCCATAGACGGCAGCCCACTAGGCTCCCCCGTCCCTGGGATTCTCCAGGCAAGAACACTGGAGTGGGTTGCCATTTCCTTCTCCAATGCATGAAAGTGAAAAGTGAAAGTGAAGTCGCTCAGTCATGTCCGACTCTTAGCGACCCCGTGGACGGCGCCTACCAGGTTCCTCCATCCATGGGATTTTCAAGGCAAGAGTACTGGAGTGGGGTGCCATTGCCTTCTCCCATTACAGGAGGATTCTTTACCAACTGAACTATCAGGGAAGCCCAACTAAGGTGAGGGGGAGAAAATAATATCTATTTTTACAAAGGATACTTTGAAGTTCATATGAATTTATGAGTTTAAAATTCCATGGAGCATCCTGGATGGAGATACATATATATTTTTTAAAGTTTCAGTTTTATAAGGCTTTTATCATCTAGGATAGTTCCACCTATGTAATTACTGCTTTAGACTATTACACCATAGATGTAAGTTAAAAATAAGTTCTTACATAAGTTAGTCAAACCATTTTCTGGCTCTCATAATTGCTAGACTTTAGCTGAGCTTATCAATTTTATTAAACTAGCTATCTTTGCAGAAATCAATATACATGTCCTTGTCTCATGCAGCACAATCAGTGCTGAAGTCCTATACTCAGTAAATGGTGAAGAAATATTTAAATATTGACAAAAATTTGAATTTGATACCTCTACAAATGAATTAACAATGTCAAAAACATATTTCATCAGGATAAATCTCTTCAGGCAATAGTAATCAGTATGGTGTACATCTGAATTTTGATATGTATTTTGTTTCTACTAATAATTTCCCATACTACTTTTTAAAATCTGTGATAAGTAAGGTTTCACTCTGAACCTTGAGTCATAAAATACAATATTTTAGAGATTAAATAATATATAAAAACCTAAATTATGTCACAAATCCAGTGACATAAACTGACAGCTCTTGAGCTTAAGAAAATTATGAGAGACATAAAGGTCACTGATGAAATGTGTAAGATCTGAATAACCAAACCAAAATTCTCATTTTATGTAAATGAATGGTCTTTCCAACCTAGGAATTCCTTCAACAAAAGTCACCAGGTAATATGCCATACATATTAGGAGGATAACAGCAGAGGCTCCAAAAAAACCAATTGTTAAAAATTTTGAGGAGAAAATAATCTCCCCTCTCTGTCCCCAAGCATGGGGGTGATCGCCTTGCTTTCCTTGATTTGGCATCTTAATTTGCTAATGCTGGAGAAGGCAATGGCACCCCACTCTTGCCTGGAAAATCCCATGGACTGAGGAGCCTGGTAGGCTGCAGTCCATGGGGTCGAGAAGAGTCGGACACGACTGAGCGATTTCACTTTCACTTTTCATTTTCATGCATTGGAGAAGGAAATGGCAACCCACTCCAGTGTTCTTGCCTGGAGAATCCCAGGGATGGCGGAGCCTGGTGGGCTGCCGTCTCTGGGGTAGCACAGAGTCGGACACGGCTGAAGCAACTTAGCATCAGCAGCAGCAGGGCTATTTTGGAAATAAATGAGAATAATCTCAACTTCAAAGTGAAAGGAAAGGATAGAATCAGACTTTTTATTAGGTAGAAATCATTGTCTTTGGGAAATCAGATAACCTGTCTACTTCATAAATCAACTGCCTTTAAAAAAAACATAGATAAGCACAGTATTTTTCCCCTACAGTAATTTACCCTTAGGGTAAAATACAAAAGCATCAATTATAAATGTTAATCCAGATAAAAAGAATAAAATATAAAATCAAAAGTAGCTGTTAGTAAGTCTTTTATATAGTTTGAAGACAGGTAATTTTATCTATGCTAGAGATCCAACTATACAATTAAAACCAAAAAAAAGTCAAACAAAAATCCAACAAAAATTCATTGATAAGATATAAAAATAAGAAAATAACAGAAGCATCATTTTATGAAATCTTCAAGCAATCCAAAAATGTATAATCCTAAATTTATTTCCTCTTTGGCTGAATTAAAAACATCCAGGAAAGACACTTCCCATGTGGTCCAGGGGTTAAGATTTTGCTCTTCTGTTATATGGGGAGTGGGTTTGATCCCTGGTTGGGAAATTAAGATCCTCTATGCTGCACAGTGTGGCTAGTTTTTTTTTTTTAATCTAAAAAATGTCCGTCTTGCTTTCTTATTCAATATTATATTTTATACGTAACATTGATGCACTTTAGTCACTCCTGGTAGCCTGTACAACTTCTAAAAACTAGCCGACAAAGTATTAGAGAAGCAAGATGTGAGAAATCCAAGAAAGCTGCACAAGTTTGTGCTGTCTAGTATATAACTACAGGAATTAGAAACCAAATTACACTTTAGATGATTATGTTAACTCATTCTACTTATCAAATCTGCTGCTGTTTTTCTACAAGATTTTATGCCTATGGGGAAAGCACAAGAATAACCTAATTTTCATTAAGATATGTGCACTCTTTTCATACTATTATTTTATCATATATATGGTTTTTCCAGTAGTCATGTATGGATGTAAGAGTTGGATTCTGATTCCCTTCCTATAAATATATAATTTGAAAGTTTTTTCCACTTCTTCATATTTGATATTGTATGATCTTGGGACTATAGCATTATATTTTAATCTCTGTTGGAGAAGAAAAAAAAGTCCATCTTTAAACAGAGATTAATAACTGTGTTTTTACTTTCCAAAATCTCCAAATAAATATAACCAAAAAAGGACTTCATTTAATTTTGTTCTTTTTTATTTTAAAGATAACTTGGAGACTAATAATCTTCTATATCCAAAAAATCTCACTTTCTGAATATGTAAAAAAAATCAAATCATGGGCTCAGATATAGTGTGCAAGTGACATTTATAAAATAATCACAGGCACGCACCAGGTGAAATTTATCACATATGTCAGAACAACAATAAAACAAGTCAGATAGAAAGAAGACAGGAACACCACTTGCAACAAGCTTAACATCAAGTATGAGTAATAAGGATTATGCCCCAAACAATAAATGGACTTTAGAAGTAATGAATATCATTGCTTTTCTGCTCCAACTAGATGTAGGATGATGGTCTGCCTGAACCTGAAGAGAAAAATCAATGGTGGCAGGTTTTGCAATTGATAAGGGTATATCCTCAATCTGAAGTGGTGTCACAAGACTGCGTGAGAAAAATTTTGGAAGAACAGACAAAACATAATACTGGTGTTTATTTGGTATAATATTTAAAATTGGTGTAATATTTAAAACACTGAAGACATTGTCATACTGTATTCTGAATCAAAAGCATATTAAAGGTAGTTTTTTAAATCTTTCACATATTGAAGAAATTTGCTACCACAAAACCCAGAAAAAATAACTAGAAGAGGACACTCAGGGAGTGAACAGTCATCTTTTTGTCGCAAGAAACTGAAACACAAACTGCATAAATACACTTAGATATTTTCCCCCTAGATCCAGTTAAGCAAAAGCATTAATATCTGTTGACCTATCATTGAGAAAAGATAATGTAGCCTTATCAATTTCCTATCAGTGCTGTTTAAAAATTGCAACATATTTAGTGACATAAGAGCACACAAAGTCACTGTATTGCAAGTTCTAGAAGTTAGAAGTTCAAAATAAGTCTTACTAGAGTAAGAGTAGAGTACTGGCAGAGTGGCATTCTGGAGGAGAGAATACATTTCTTGCCTTTTCCAGCTTCTAGAGTCTGCATACCTTCCTGGCTCATGGCTGTATCACTCATTTCTACTTCTATTGTCATATCTCCTTCTGTTATTCTGAATTTCTTGTCTCCTTCTTTAGAAGGACATTTGTGATTACATCCACCTGAAAAGTCCCCACATTAGAAGATCTTTAAACATAATCACATCTGTTGAGTCCCTTCTGCCAGACAAGGTAGTCACAGGTTCCAGGGGTTGGGGTGAACATTTCAAGGAAGGAAAATTACGTGTCATAAGGGTACAGAAGTTTTTCAAACAAAGTGAAAATTCATTATATTGTTAGAACCTAACTGCATTGTCAGTCCTCTATTTTACATTTTCCCTACTTAGGATTAGCAATCCTAAAGTCTTTTTGATTCTTTCCTAGAAAAATGTCTTTTTCCTTGCAAGCCCACATGTGCAATCCAGCACCACTTCTAGTCCTTGGTAGAAGTGTCCAAAGCTTTCCCTATTCAAAATTGTTTTTCCTTGCCTGACTCTGAGTTTCTTATTCCTCTTCTCTTCTGGCCATTAACTAGCTGCTGAATCCCAAGACTTTAAAATATTAAAATTGAATACCATGTATTATTTTATGTCTTCAAATTTTTCTTGGCTGTTAGGATGTCTGTCTCTGTATATATATCAAAAGGTGACAGCTATTTAAGCCTTGGGCTTAGTTTTACATATTGAAATTCCAAAATTCCTCATTTGTTCCTGAGTTCTAGTATCTAGCTTAAGGTCCTCTGACTAAAGGCTGCACAGGATAATCATTGCCCTGCATGCATCTCATTATGCTATTTCTGAATAACCTGAAAGTTGAAACAATTGACTCCATCTGCTGTCAGAGATACTTGAAAATATACAGGCAGTCTGAAAAAATATTTGTGCTAGAGAAATTTGAATATTAAATTTAAATATCTTAAATACAGATAATTTGAAAGTTATGTTTTCTATATTTACTTGTTAATTTGAATGGGCTCATTAATAAAAGCCTAGCTAATAGTCTACATCCAGTTTTGGATTTCGGTGCCTATGCTTTATTATAAAATTTTATAGCTCTATTAAAGAAAAAAAGCATTATAATTGCTGTGATGACCATCTGCTTAATTACCCTCACACTTAATGAGAGATTTTATATGCCAAATATGAATATTAACTTGTGTGCATGAGTGTGTCTGTGTGTAAAATGTATTCCTTTTCAATGCCAAAGTATAAAAAGTAATTGCTGACTAAACAATAAGGAAATTGATACTTGGAAATATGTGTGTGTGTTTCCCATATGACTCTTTAAATAATCTTTTGCAGAAAAATTTTTTCAATGTCATTGATTTGTTTGAATACCAAGAAACTAGAATTAAAATTATTTTCGGCTGCGGTGATATTTGTGTAGAGGAATGTTTTATTTTCTATTAACAAATACTATTTTCAGAGAAATTCAAATGATAGATACATTCATTTTTTTATGTTGCTTTTTTTTAATTTATTTTTAAACTTTAAAATATTGTATTAGTTTTGCCAAATATCGAAATGAATCTGCCACAGGTATACATGTGTTCCCCATCCTGAACCCACCTCCCTCCTCCCTCCCCATTCCATCCCTCTGGGTCGTCCCAGGGCACCAGCCCCAAGCATTCAGTATCATGCATCGAACCTGGACTGGCGACTCGTTTCATACATGATATGTTTCAATGTCATTCTCCTAAATCTTCCCACCCTCTCCCTCTCCCACAGAGTCCATAAGACTGTTCTATACATCAGTGTCTCTTTTGCTGTCTCGTACACAGGGTTATTGTTACCATCTTTCTAAATTCCATATATATGTGTTAATATACTGTATTGGTGTTTTTCTTTCTGGCTTACTTCACTCTGTATAATAGGCTCCAGTTTCATCCACCTCATTAGAGCTGATTCAAATGTATTCTTTTTAATGGTTGAGTAATACTCCATTGTGTATATGTACCACAGCTTTTTTATCCATTCATCTGCTGATGGACATCTAGGTTGCTTCCAGGTCCTGGCTATTATAAACAGTGCTGCAATGAACGTTGGGGTACATGTGTCTCTTTCCCTTCTGGTTTCCTCGGTGTGTATGCCCAGCAGTGGGATTGTTGGATCTTGGAATAATAAAGTACAAGTAATTTGTTGAGGGGAATTTTTTTTTGTACATACACACACATCAATCATTCAAATTTTAAAATATTTAAAACTATAGTTAAAAAGTTACCATTGAAATATGCTCCTACGTAGTAATTCACAATTTATTTCATGACAAATTTAAAATAGAGACTATTTGGAGACAAAGGATTCCATCGACAGCAAACGACAGAATCAGGTAAGAAGACAGCTTTTGGTTAGCAAGATGGTGACATAAATTGTTCCTGAGTGTTGCCTGCCTCATGAAAGGGCCAACTAGGAGTTAGCTATGGAGAAGACACAACTGTGAAAATCCAAGAAACAGGGAATGAGGCTAACATCATTCTCAGTGGTGAAAGTTTAAAATAATTTCCTCTAAAATCAGGAAGAAGACAAGTATGTCTACTCCAACTGCTTTTTGTTTTGTTTTGTTTTGTTTTTCTTTAATTTTATTTTATTTTTAAACTTTACATAATTGAATTAGTTTTGCCAAATATCAAAATGAATCCGCCACAGGTATACACGTGTTCCCCATCCTGAACCTTCCTCCCTCCTCCCTCCCCATACCATCCCTCTGGGTCGTCCCAGTGCACTAGCCCCAAGCATCCAGTATCGTGTATAGAACCTGGACTGGCAACTTGTTTCTTACATGATATTTCACATGTTTCAATGTCATTCTCCCAAATCTTCCCACCCTCTCCCTCTCCCACAGAGTCCATAAGACTTTTCTATACATCAGTGTCTCTTTTGCTGTCTTGTACACAGGGTTATTGTTACCATCTTTCTAAATTCCATATATATGCATTAGTATACTGTATTGGTGTTTTTCCTTCTGGCTTACTTCACTCTGTATAATAGGCTCCAGTTTCATCCACCTCATTAGAACTGATTCAAATGTATTCTTTTTAATGGCTGAGTAATACTCCATTGTGTATATGTACCACTGCTTTCTTATCCATTCATCTGCTGATGGACATCTAGGTTGCTTCCATGTCCTGGCTATTATATACAGTGCTGAGATGAACATTGGGGTACACGTGTCTCTTTCCCTTCTGGTTTCCTCAGTGTGTACGCCCAGCAGTGGGATTGCTGGATCATAAGGCAGTTCTATTTCCAGTTTTTTAAGGAATCTCCACACTGTTCTCCATAGTGGCTGTACTAGTTTGCATTCCCACCAACAGTGTAAGAGGTTTCCCTTTTCTCCACACCCTCTCCAGCATTTATTATTTGTAGACTTTTGGATCGCAGCCATTCTGACTGGTGTGAAATGGTACCTCATAGTGGTTTTGATTTGCATTTCTCTGATAACGAGTGATGTTGAGCATCTTTTCATGTATTTGTTAGCCATCTGTATGTCTTCTTTGGAGAAATGTCTATTTAGTTCTTTGGCCCATTTTTTGATTGGGTCATTTATTTTTCTGGAGTTGAGCTGTAGGAGTTGCTTGTATATTTTTGAGATTAGTTGTTTGTCGGTTGCTTCATTTGCTATTATTTTCTGCCATTCTGAAGGCTGTCTTTTCAGCTGCTTTTATTCAACATAGTATTGGGAGTCCTAACCATAGGAATCAAACAAGAAAATGAAATAAAAGGTATCTAAACTGGGAAGGGAGAAATATTACTGTCAGTGATTGTAGAAGACATGACACTATGCATAGAAAATCCTAAAGATACCAGCAAAAAAAAAAAAGATTACTAGAGCTCATTAATGAATTCAGTAAAGTTGCAGAATACAAGTTAATATACAGAAATATGTTGTAGAGGAAAAGGGGACGACAGAGGATGAGATGGCTGGATGGCATCACCGACTCAATGGACATTAGTTTGAGTGAACTCCGAGAGATGGTGATGGACAGGGAGGCCTGGCTTACTGCAATTCATGGGGTTGCAAAGAGTCGGACACAACTGAGCGACCGTACTGAACTGAACTGATACACTAACAACAAACCATAAGAAAAAGAAATTATTTTTGAGATTAGTTGTTTGTCAGTTGCTTCATTTGCTATTATTTTCTCCCATTCTGTAGGCTGTCTTTTCACCTTGCTAATAGTTTCCTTTGATGTGCAGAAGCTTTTAAGGTTAATTAGGTCCCATTTGTTTATTTTTGTTTTTATTTCCGATATTCTGGGAGGTGGGTCATAGAGGATCCTGCTGTGATGTATGTCATAGAGTGTTTTGCCTATGTTCTCCTCTAGGAGTTTTATAGTTTCTGGTCTTACGTTGAGATCTTTAATCCATTTTGAGTTTATTTTTGTGTATGGTGTTAGAAAGTGTTCTAGTTTCATTCTTTTACAAGTGGTTGACCAGATTTCCCAGCACCACTTGTTAAAGAGATTGTCTTTAATCCATTGTATATTCTTGCCTCCTTTGTCAAAGATAAGGTGTCCATATGTGCATGGATTTATCTCTGGGCTTTCTATTTTGTTGCATTAATCTATATTTCTGTCCTTGTGCCAGTACCATACTGTCTTGATAACTGTGGCTTTGTAGTAGAGCCTGAAGTCAGGTAAAAATATATAAGCAACTCCTACAGCTCAACTCCAGAAAAATAAATGACCCAATCAAAAAATGGGCCAAAGAACTAAATAGACATTTCTCCAAAGAAGACATACAGATGGCTAACAAATACATGAAAAGATGCTCAACATCAGTCATTATCAGAGAAATGCAAATCAAAACCACTATGAGGTACCATTTCACACCAATCAGAATGGCTGCGATCCAAAAGTCTACAAATAATAAATGCTGGAGAGGGTGTGGAGAAAAAGGAACCCTCTTACACTGTTGGTGGGAATACAAACTAGTACAGCCACTATGGAGAACAGTGTGGAGATTCCTTAAAAAACTGGAAATAGAACTGCCTTATGATCCAGCAATCCCACTGCTGGGCGTACACACTGAGGAAACCAGAAGGGAAAGAGACACATGTACCCCAATGTTCATCGCAGCACTGTTTATAATAGCCAGGACATGGAAGCAACCTAGATGTCCATCAGCAGATGAATGGATAAGAAAGCAGTGGTACATATACACAATGGAGTATTACTCAGCCATTAAAAAGAATACATTTGAATCAGCTCTAATGAGGTGGATGAAACTGGAGCCTGTTATACAGAGTGAAGTAAGCCAGAAGGAAAAACACCAATACAGTATACTAACGCATATATATGGAATTTAGAAAGATGGTAACAATAACCCTGTGTACGAGACAGCAAAAGAGACACTGATGTATGGAACAGTCTTATGGACTCTGTGGGAGAGGGAGAGGGTGGGAAGATTTGGGAGAATGACATTGAAACATGTAAAATATCATGTATGAAACGAGTTGCCAGTCCAGGTTCGATGCACGATACTGGATGCTTGGGGCTAGTGCACTGGGACGACCCAGAGGGATGGTATGGGGAGGGAGGAGAGAGAAGGGTTCAGGATGGGGAACACAGGTATACCTGTGGCGGATTCATTTTGATATTTGGCAAAACTAATACAATTATGTAAAGTTTAAAAATAAAATAAAGTTTAAAAAAATAAAAATTAAAAAAAAAAAAAAAAAAAAGAAATTAAAGAATTTATATTATTAACAGTCCCATCAAAAAATGAAATACCTAAAAATAAATTTAACTAAAGAGATAAAAGATATTTACTCAGAAAATTATAAGAAACTGATGAAAGAAACTTAAGACAACACAAACAGATGTAAAGATATATCATGCTCATAGATTGGAAGAATTAATATTTTTAAAATGATCGTACTACTACTCAAGTGTAGTTGCTCAGCCATGTCCAACTCTTTGTAAACCATGGACTGTAGCCTGCCAGGGTCCTTTATCCATGGAATTCTCCAGGCAAGAATACTGTAGTGGGTTACCGTTATGTTCTCTAGAGGGTCTTCCCGACCCAGGAGTCAAACACAGGCCTCCTGCATTGCAGACAGATTCTTTACCGTCTGCACCATCAGGGAAGCCAAGGAAGTCCTTATCAAAATATCAAAGGAATTTTTTCAAAAGTGGAACAAACAACTTTAAAATTGTCAGGAAACACAAAAGACTCCAATAGCCAAAACAATCTTGAGAAAGAAAAGAGCTGAAGGAAACATGCTCCCTGACTTCTGGCTATACTATAAAGCTATAGTAATCAAGACACTTGCTCCTTGAAAGGAAAGCTATGACAAAACTAGACAGCATATTAAAAAGCAGAGACATCACTTTGCTGACAAAAGTCTGTATAGTCAAACCTATGGATTTTCCAGTAGTCATATATGGATGTGAAATCTGGACAATAAATAAAGCTGATCGCCAAAGAATTGATTCTTTAGAACTGTGGTGCTGGAGAAGACTCTTGAGAGTCCCCTGGACTGCAAGGAGATCAAGTCAGTAAATTCTAAAGGAAATCAACCTGGAATATTCATTGGATTGAAATATACACACAAATTAAATATTATGCAGTCATAAAAAGGATATCCTGTCATTTGCAGTAGTATGAATAGATCTAGAAGGGTGTTATGTTAAGTGAAATACTTAAGATAGAAAAAGACAAATACTGTATGATATAACTTATATGTGGAATCTAAAAAAGAAAAATTCAGAAAAATAAAGAGGACAGAGGTGGTTAACAAGAATTAGACAGTAGGGGAAAAGGGTAAAAGTGTCAAAAAGTACCAACTTGTACTTATAACATGATTAAGTTCTGGAGGTATAGCATGGTGATTATATTTAATAATACTGTTTGTATATTTATAATTTCCTAAGAGGTAGATTGCTGGGAGAAATATCAATAACCTCAGATATGCAGATGACACCACCCTTATGGCAGAAATTGAAGAGGAACTAAAAAGTCTCTTGATGAAAGTGAAAGAGGAGAGTGAAAATGTTGGCTTAAAGCTCAACATTCAGAAAACGAAGATCATGGCATCTGATCCCATCACGTCATGGCAAATAGATGGGGAAACAGTGGAAACACTGTCAGACTTTACTTTTTGGGCTCCAAAATCACTGCAGATGGTGATTGCAGCCATGAAATTAAAAGACGCTTACTCCTTGGAAGGAAAGTCATGGCCAACCTAGATAGCATATTCAAAAGCAGAGACATTGCTTTGCCAACAAATGTCAATCTAGTCAAGGCTATGGTTTTTCCAGTGGTCACACATGGATGTGAGAGTTGGACTGTGAAGAAAGCTGTGCACCAAAGAATTGGTGCTTTTGAACTGTGGTGTTGGAGAAGATTCTTGAGAGTCCCTTGGACTGTAAGGAGATCCAACCAGTCCATACTAAAGGAGATCAGTCCTGGGTGTTCATTGGAAGGAATGATGCTGAGGCTGAAACGCCAATACTTTGGCCACCTCATGCAACGAGTTGACTCACTGGAAAAGACCTTGATGCTGGGAGGGATTGGGGGCAGGAGGAGAAGGGGATGACAGAGGATGAGATGGCTGGATGGCATCACTGACTCTATGCATATGAGTTTGGATGAACTCTGGGTGTTGGTGATGGACAGGGAGACCTGGCGTGCTGCAATTCATGGGGTCGCAAAGAGTCGGACACGACTAAGTGGCTGAACTGAACTGAGGAGGTAGATCTTAAATGTTATCAACACCCACACAGAGACACAAAATGGTAACTATAGGAGGTAATGAATGTGGTAACTAACAACAACAACAAAAACTATGTGAGGTGATGGGTGATGAGTGTGTTTACAAGCCTTATTCTATAATCACTTGGCAGTATATACCTATGTCAAATCATTATAGCATATGTCAGTTATATTGCAATACATCTGGAGAAAAAATGAATTCAGCTTTTTATGGGGGATTGTTGTCATTACAACATGATTACAATAGTACTGCAAATTAATTTGGCTGAGTTAAAGTAAAACAAAGCAACACATAATAAGATGTAGTTTGGCAAATATTTCCGTACCAAAAGAATTATTTTGAAGTCAAAATTGCTATTAAATTGTATTTTATTAGCTGAATTTGTAATTTGTGGTGACATTTATCCTTTGATTTTAACCCATGTTCAAGCCACATCTTAAGAAAACTACAATATTTTTTTATGTCTATGCCAATTTCCTTCTCACTTCAATTTTCTACACTTCTTTTATTCTGACTTACATGATTTCATAAACTAATTATGCAGTTGCCTTTCTTTCATCTTTTATGTCTCATCTCAAATGCTCCGTGCTCTGAGAGCCATCACACCTTTTGCTGATAGTCATTCTGAATTAGAGCATCCCCACAACTAGCTCAGTGCCTTGATTTATTATCTTCCTAGCACTTATTCATTGTCTAATGCCTTCCAAGAGAATGTAAGCACAATGAGAGGAGGAATCTTGTCTTTTATTCTCTGTATTGTCTGCCACATAAACAGAGTTCACTGTCAATAATTATTGTTACATGAATCAAATGAGCCTTTTTATAGACAGCAAAGGTTAATGCGGTTAGTGTTTATCTCCTCCTTGCAGGTGCCTAGGATACACAAGAGAAGAAAAAGTATCTACAAATGTACGTTAGTAACTCTTTGACCTGCTGAGATTTAGTGTAGCACTCTTATCTCTAAGATAATTATTACCATTTGCACAGTCTATTACAGCCAGGCAGGTTCTTTCGGAAAAAGTCAAATAGGCTGTGGGAAAAATAACTTAGAGATAACTAAACTGAAACATAAAAGCTATTTTACACCTTGCCTCCAAAAATAAAAATAAAAAACCCTGATTTATTTTTTAAACTTTGGAAAAATAAGTCTAAAGATAAGGTAAAAGGTAATTCACACTTATTCATATAATATTCTCTTTACAAATAGAAACGTAGAATTTAATTTAGTTATTAGAAGACCTAAAAGGCAATAAAAAGAGCTGTCCACATTTTAATACAATTTTTTATTACACATACTTTTTTCCTTTCATATTTTTGTCTACACAATATTTCATGTAATTCTTAAACATTTTGAAGTGGATGAAATTGTTATTTTGGTCTTTCTTGCAATGAAAGAGTGCTCAAATCAGTGAATGAAGCTGCTGAAGTGATGGATAAATCCCACTGAATTTAAGAGGAGGATAAGAAAGCCAGGCCTTTTAGCAAATGAGTGTATTGAAAACTAGAAATTTTGTAACTAAGAATACTTTCTTTGGTATTAGTTGTATATTGTCAGTTTTACTTCCCTTTTATTCTTTCTCTGTCGTTATTATTATTTTATTTTTTTACTTTACAATATTGGATCGGTTTTGCCATACATCAACATGAACCCACCACGGTGTACATGTGTTCCCCATCCTGAACCCTCCTCCCTCCTCCCTCCCCGTATCATCCCTCTGGGTCATCCCAGTGCACCAGCCCCGAGCATCCTGTATCATGCATCGAACCTGGACTGGCGATTCATTTCATATATGATATTATACATGTTTCAATGCCATCCTTCCAAATCATCCCACCCTCTCCCTCTCCCACAGAGTCCAAAAGACTGTTCTATACGTCTGTGTCTCTTTTGCTGTCTCACACAGGGTTATCATTACCATCTTTCTAAATTGCATATATATGCGTTAGTATACTGTATTGGTGTTTTTCTTTCTGGCTTACTTCACTCTGTATAATAGGCTCCAGTTTCATCCACCTCATTAGAACTGATTCAAATGTGTTCTTTTTAATGGTTGAGTAATACTCCATTGTGTATATGTACCACTGCTTTCTTATCCATTCATCCGCTGATGGACATCTAGGTTGCTTCCATGTCCTGACTATTATAAACAGTGCTGCAATGAACATTGGGGTACACATGTCTCTTTCAATTCTGGTTTCCTCGCTGTGTATGCCCAGCAGTGGGATTGCTGGGTCATAAGGCAGTTCTATTTCCAGGTTTTTAAGGAAACTCCACACCGTTCTCCATAGTACCTGTACTAGTTTGCATTCCCACCAACAGTGTAAGAGGGTTCCCTTTTCACCACACCCTCGCCAGCATTTATTGCTTGTAGACTTTTGGATCACAGCCATTCTGACTGGCATGAAATGGTACCTCATTGTGGTTTTGATTTGCATTTCTCAGATAATGAGTGATGTTGAGCATCTTCTCATGTATTTGATAGCCATCTGTATGTCTTCTTTGGAGAAATGTCTGTTTAGTTCTTTGGCCCACTTTTGGATTGGGTCATTTATTTTTCTGGAATTGAGCTGCAGGAGTTGCTTGTATATTTTTGAGATTAGTTTTGTCAGTTGCTTCATTTGCTCTTATTTTCTCCCGTTCTGAAGGCTGTCTTTTCCCATGATTTGTCATCAAATATCTTCAATCTCTCTCCACTTATTATTTTATATTCTATTTCTTCAGCAATGAATGATAATCCAGAATCAAAGTGCCTGTATTTATGTAAAAGCCTATATTTATATTTAATATTTGTACATTTTCATAGTTAAGACAGCTCATTAAACTGTCAATAAATTCATTCTCCATATATGGTTATGATATGGTTTATACTTATAAACTTTTCTTGAAATTCCTATATGAATCCTTTGTATAGATATACCATAATGTCTTTTGCTTCTGTCTCTTTGAACTTTTTGTTTAAATATCAATTTTTATTTAGTTTTATTTACTCCCTCCTCTATGGACTGACTAAATTTGAAGAGCAAGAAAACCTATTTAACATGCACTGGGACCAAATAAAAAAGAAAAAAAAATAATGAGCCTTTAATGCTTTCTAATTAACATAGAATATTTAGATTAGTTATAACCTCTGCTGTCAAAGATCTGCCCAAACAAGATTCACATCAAACAAAGGTCTAATGTTTACTTGTTTTCCTGAATGACTTCCATAGTAATGTTAATCTGTTTCAGCCCACTGCTTGGGCACCTCAAATTATTAAAAATGTTAAGTTATTATAGACACTAACAGACTATTTTCATTTTCACCAAAGGATGAGAAGAGTCAGGAACTAACAAAGATACAGGTTATTAGGGCCCAGAGATTGTGACTGGCTTACTAAAAGCAACCAACTAACAGCAAAGGCAATGCTGTAAACTAAGTCCATTTCCTCAGGATCAGGGTTTACAAAACTATGCACTCTCTGAAGCAGCGCTCTCTAAGGAAATACTGTTACCCATTTCTCTTGTCATTCAGCTAAAAGGAATAGACATGAGCACTGACTATAATCTAATAGATGTTACAGGAACTTAAGCAGAACTCTGATTGACCTAAGAGAGATAAATGAAACTCATTCCACCCACCATCCTTTGTCACTGCATCTATGTAATATTAGAAAGAAAGGCAGAAAGAAATGGGATAGAGACTCCCAGCATTGTCTTGGGAATCAGATTCATACAGAGAAGGA
Organism: Bos mutus; assembly: GCF_027580195.1. Taxonomy (NCBI): domain Eukaryota; kingdom Metazoa; phylum Chordata; class Mammalia; order Artiodactyla; family Bovidae; genus Bos; species Bos mutus. The sequence goes on along the minus strand of NC_091642.1, from coordinate 45,328,298 downwards.
AGCAATGCATGCCTCCAACATTTCTGGGAAAAAAATAAAGTCACATGTGAAGAACTCCTGCTGCTGCTGCTGCTAAGTCTTGTCAGTAGTGCCCAACTCTGTGCGACCCCATAGACGGCAGCCCACCAGGCTCCCCCATCCCTGGGATTCTCCAGGCAAGAACACTGGAGTGGATTACCATTTCCTTCTCCAATGCATGAAAGTGAAAAGTGAAAGTGAAGGCGCTCAGTCGTATCCGACTCTTCACGACCCCATGGACTGCAGCCTACCAAGCCGCTCCATCCATGGGATTTTCCAAGCAAGAGTACTGGAGTGGGGTGCCACTGCCTTTTCCGAAGAACTCCTAGTATTGTTTTATTTGGAGATCTGATTTGTAGGAAATACAATTAAGAATGGAAGATCTGTAATACCACATGTGAACTTTACTTTCCTGCACTCCTTCAAAACCAGTCAAACGTTCCCCACCTTTTGCCAAGGATTTATTACTACTGTGAAATTACACCAAATTCTTCATGTAGCAAGAGGATGCACCAGAAATATTGTTTAAGTATTATTTGTATTTGTTAATCTTCTAGTTGTTTTTAATTTTAATACTAGTATCATGGTGCTAGTGGTAAAGAAACTGCCTGCCAATGCAGGAGACATAAGAAATGCAGGTTTGATCCCTGGGTTGGGAAGATCCCCTGGAGAAGGGAACAGCAACCCACTCCAGTACTGTTGTGTGGAGAATCTCATGGACAGAGCAGCCTGGTGGGCTACAGTCCATGGGGTTGCAAAAAGTCAGACACAAATTGGACATGACTGAAGCGACATAGCACACAAAGAAACTGATATAATACAAAATCTTAGAATTTATCAAAACAGTTTATAAAGATGGCAAAGCAACTTCTACCAAGTCAATGATAAATATACTTCTCAGAAAGGATAAGATCCATTATACATTGACTAACATTTATGAACCTTTACTCTTAAGGCACTAAATATTTCCTGGTACAACCTGTTGGTGCCAACCAATCCCAGAATTGCCCATGAGTTGATCACACCCAGCTCCTTGAACACTATAAAACTCTTTACCACTCTTTCCAGGGTAGGTCACACAGTCTTGAGGACATTAACATGCTGTAGCCCCACTGTGGCCTTTGCCCGGCAAAGCAGTAAAAGCTACTCTTTCTATTTACCCCAAATTCTGTCTCTGTGTTTATATCTGGCATAGGTGAACAGGGGCCAAATTTTTGCAAACATATCAGCCAAAAAAAAATTCCTTAAAGGTATCATGTGATTAGGTTAGGCCCACAGAGGTAGTTTTCCTTAAAATAAACTGAGACATATATGCTAATCATTGGAGTGAAATTCATTACATTTAAAGTCCTGGAGATTATGCAGAGTATGTGTATTGGGGACAGAGGTGAGAAATCCTGTAGACCATTTTAGAATTTGGCTTGCTACAGTCCGTAAGGTCTCTGAACTTTCAACAGTATTTCTAGGAGAAATCACTAATTCCTTTACCAGCATTGGAAAAGGAAGATATTTGCATATGTTTTTCACATACCTAAACTGAAAGCTGTATCAGGAAATATCCTACCTATTGATTTCAGCTTTTTAAAACAGAATGTGCTTGCTATATCACAACACATTTTTACATCAAGTTTCAGTTCAGTCAGTTCAGTTGCTCAGTTGTGTCCGACTCTTTGTGATCCCTCTTTGTAGCACGGCAGGCCATTATGTTTAAGGCTGTCTTTTATTTTTGTGGGGCTCATCATCTTTGGAGATAAAGGACAGAAAAAATTTCCTGCTGCTACAAGTAGATGACAGCAAAGCAAATTGATCATTCCCCATATATACCTGGGAGGGCTTTCCTCAGTGGGCTTAGAGAACAGCAAATCATGCCAAATAAGTCTGTTGTTTATTTATTTTTTAAATAATCCTATCTCTAACTGACTACTGTACTCAGTGGCTCCCAGAGGCCTAGTGTTATCAAAAATCCATATATTATCTTCCATTAAAAAGTCAAACTACTCATCTGTGGTAGATATTATGTCTATATTTCATTTTACAAAAACACATGACCATGTTGGCCTTTTTCATGAACTGTGTTAAAATTCAGTTCAGTTCAGTCGCTCAGTCGTGTCCGACTCTCTGCAACCCCATGAATCGCAGCACACCAGGCCTTCTTGTCCATCACTAACTCCCGGAATTCACTCAAACTCACGTCCATCGAGTCGGTGATGCCATCCAGCCATCTCATCCTCTGTCGTCCCCTTTTCCTCCTGCCCCCAATCCCTCCCAGCATCAGAGCCTTTTCCAATGAGTCAACTCTTTACATGAGGTGGCCAAAGTACTGGAGTTTCAGCTTCAGCATCATTCCTTCCAAAGAAATCCCAGGGCTGATCTCCTTCAGAATGGACTGGTTGGATCTCCTTGCAGTCCAAGGGACTCTCAAGAGTCTTCTCCAACACCACAGTTCAATAGCATCAATTCTTCAGTGATTAAAAATAGTAATGATTAAATGTATCATCATTACATTTTTCATATACCAAGAAAAGTAACAATGTGACTTAAATTAGCGATTCAGCAAATTTAGTTTGCTAAATCTTCAGAAGCTGTCAGTTTAATGACCCATTCTAATAAAAAAGAGCATTGATCAGTAGATCAATATCAAGTTGACAAAAGAACAAGAGAAGAGGAAAATGTTAATTAATCAGTTAAAGCATCCATTCAACAAATGGGTGCTGACAGCCTTCTGTGTGCCTGGTAGACAGAGGGCTTACAATGGTGAATAAGACAAGGCCCTTGACCTTAAGTCATTTTTCACCTGTTTTATAGAAATGAACAAGCAAACCATCAATTACAACAACAATTAAAAATGTGACTAAGGGATTATATGCTCTGTGGCTATGTATTATGAACATCTGGTGTTATATTAAGGACCACTGGGAGAGGCTTGAGCTGACAGTGAAGGTATAACAATTTGCAAGTGTCCTGTGCTTTTGAGTGTATCCTTAGTTAACATGGATGAAAATAGCAAAGGCATGCCTATCAAATTTCTGGGTAACTCAAAACTGAGAATGATTGCTGCTTGTAAAAAGAATTATATTTCAAAATATACTTCAAAATAACTAGCTCACTTCAGCTAAAATAAATGTCCACTACCAGGAAAAGAAAACCTAGAATAGAAAGAAAGATAAGAATCATTAGTTTTAAATCATTACACTTATATATAATGATATTTAAGGATAATAGGAACTTGTGATGATTTCTTTGCAGCCAAAGATGGAGAAGCTCTATACAGTCAGCAAAAACAAGACCAGGAGCTGACTGTGGATCAGACCATGAATTCCTTATTGCCAAATTCAGACTTAAATTGAAGAAAGTAGGGAAAACCACTAGACCATTCAGGTATGACCTGAATCAAATCCCTTATGATTATACAGTGGAAGTGAGAAATAGATTTAAGGGCCTAGATCTGATAGACAGAGTGCCTGATGAACTATGGAATGAGGTTCGTGACACTGTACAGGAGACAGGGATCAAGAACATGCCCATGGAAAAGAAATGCAAAAAAGCAAAATGGCTGTCTGGGGAGGCCTTACAAATAGCTGTGGAAAGAAGAGAAGCAAAAAGCAAAGGAGAAAAGGAAAAATATAAGCATCTGAATGGAAAATTCCAAAGAATAGCAAGAGATAAGAAAGTCTTCTTCAGTGATCAATGCAAAGAAATAGAGGAAAACAACAGAATGGGAAAGACTAGGGATCTCTTCAAGAAATCAGAGATACCAAAGGAACATTTCATGCAAAGATGGGCTCAATAAAGGACAGAAATGGTATGGACCTAACAGAAGCAGAAGATATTAAGAGGAGATGGCAAGAATACACAGAAGAACTGGGGAAAAAAAGATCTTCATGACCCAGATAATCACGATGGTGTGATCTCTGACCTAGAGCCAGACATCATGGAATGTGAAGTCAAGTGGGCCTTAGAAAGCATCACTACGAACAAAGCTAGTGGAGGTGATGGAATTCCAGTTGAGCTATTCCAAATCCTGAAAGATGATGCTGTGAAAGTGCTGCACTCAATATGCCAGCAAATTTGGAAAACTCAGCAGTGGCCACAGGACTGGAAAAGGTCAGTTTTCATTCCAATCCCAAAGAAAGGCAATGCCAAAGAATGCTCAAACTACCACACAATTGCACTCATCTCACATGCTAGTAAAGTAATGCTCAAAATTCTCCAAGCCAGGCTTCAGCAATATGTGAACTGAGAACTTCCTGATGTTCAAGCTGGTTTTAGAAAAGGCAGAGGAACCAGAGATCAAATTGCCAATATCTGCTGGATCATGGAAAAAAGCAAAAGAGTTCCAGAAAAACATCTATTTCTGCTTTATTGACTATGCCAAAGCCTTTGACTGTGTAGATCACAATAAACTGTGGAAAAATTCTGAAAGAGATGGGAATACCAGACCACCTGATCTGCCTCTTGAGTAATTTGTATGCAGGTCAGGAAGCAACAGTTAGAAGTGGACATGGAACAACAGACTGGTTCCAATTAGGAAAAGGAGTTCAAATCAAGGCTGTATATTGTCACCCTGTTTATTTAACCTATACTCACTGGAAAAGACCTTGATGCTGGGAGGATTGGGGCAGGAGGAGAAGGGGGATGACAGAGGATGAGATGGCTGGATGGCATCACTGACTCTATGCATATGAGTTTGGATGAACTCTGGGTGTTGGTGATGGACAGGGAGACCTGGCGTGCTGCAATTCATGGGGTCGCAAAGAGTCGGACACGACTAAGTGGCTGAACTGAACTGAGGAGGTAGATCTTAAATGTTATCAACACCCACACAGAGACACAAAATGGTAACTATAGGAGGTAATGAATGTGGTAACTAACAACAACAACAAAAACTATGTGAGGTGATGGGTGATGAGTGTGTTTACAAGCCTTATTCTATAATCACTTGGCAGTATATACCTATGTCAAATCATTATAGCATATGTCAGTTATATTGCAATACATCTGGAGAAAAATGAATTCAGCTTTTTATGGGGATTGTTGTCATTACAACATGATTACAATAGTACTGCAAATTAATTTGGCTGAGTTAAAGTAAAACAAAGCAACACATAATAAGATGTAGTTTGGCAAATATTTCCGTACCAAAAGAATTATTTTGAAGTCAAAATTGCTATTAAATTGTATTTTATTAGCTGAATTTGTAATTTGTGGTGACATTTATCCTTTGATTTTAACCCATGTTCAAGCCACATCTTAAGAAAACTACAATATTTTTTATGTCTATGCCAATTTCCTTCTCACTTCAATTTTCTACACTTCTTTTATTCTGACTTACATGATTTCATAAACTAATTATGCAGTTGCCTTTCTTTCATCTTTTATGTCTCATCTCAAATGCTCCGTGCTCTGAGAGCCATCACACCTTTTGCTGATAGTCATTCTGAATTAGAGCATCCCACAACTAGCTCAGTGCCTTGATTTATTATCTTCTAGCACTTATTCATTGTCTAATGCCTTCCAAGAGAATGTAAGCACAATGAGAGGAGGAATCTTGTCTTTTATTCTCTGTATTGTCTGCCACATAAACAGAGTTCACTGTCAATAATTATTGTTACATGAATCAAATGAGCCTTTTATAGACAGCAAAGGTTAATGCGGTTAGTGTTTATCTCCTCCTTGCAGGTGCCTAGGATACACAAGAGAAGAAAAGTATCTACAAATGTACGTTAGTAACTCTTTGACCTGCTGAGATTTAGTGTAGCACTCTTATCTCTAAGATAATTATTACCATTTGCACAGTCTATTACAGCCAGGCAGGTTCTTTTGGAAAAAGTCAAATAGGCTGTGGGAAAAATAACTTAGAGATAACTAAACTGAAACATAAAAGCTATTTTACACCTTGCCTCCAAAAATAAAAATAAAAAACCCTGATTTATTTTTTAAACTTTGGAAAAATAAGTCTAAAGATAAGGTAAAAGGTAATTCACACTTATTCATATAATATTCTCTTTACAAATAGAAACGTAGAATTTAATTTAGTTATTAGAAGACCTAAAAGGCAATAAAAAGAGCTGTCCACATTTTAATACAATTTTTTTATTACACATACTTTTTCCTTTCATATTTTTGTCTACACAATATTTCATGTAATTCTTAAACATTTTGAAGTGGATGAAATTGTTATTTTGGTCTTTCTTGCAATGAAAGAGTGCTCAAATCAGTGAATGAAGCTGCTGAAGTGATGGATAAATCCCACTGAATTTAAGAGGAGGATAAGAAAGCCAGGCCTTTTAGCAAAATGAGTGTATTGAAAACTAGAAATTTTGTAACTAAGAATACTTTCTTTGGTATTAGTTGTATATTGTCAGTTTTACTTCCTTTTATTCTTTCTCTGTCGTTATTATTATTTTATTTTTTTACTTTACAATATTGGATCGGTTTTGCCATACATCAACATGAACCCACCACGGTGTACATGTGTTCCCCATCCTGAACCTCCTCCCTCCTCCCTCCCCCTATCATCCCTCTGGGTCATCCCAGTGCACCAGCCCCGAGCATCCTGTATCATGCATCGAACCTGGACTGGGTTTCAATGCCATCCTTCCAAATCATCCCACCCTCTCCCTCTCCCACAGAGTCCAAAAGACTGTTCTATACGTCTGTGTCTCTTTGCTGTCTCACACAGGGTTATCATTACCATCTTTCTAAATTGCATATATATGCGTTAGTATACTGTATTGGTGTTTTCTTTCTGGCTTACTTCACTCTGTATAATAGGGCTCCAGTTTCATCCACCTCATTAGAACTGATTCAAATGTATTCTTTTTAATGGTTGAGTAATACTCCATTGTGTATATGTACCACTGCTTTCTTATCCATTCATCCGCTGATGGACATCTAGGTTGCTTCCATGTCCTGACTATTATAAACAGTGCTGCAATGAACATTGGGGTACACATGTCTCTTTCAATTCTGGTTTTCTCCTGTGTATGCCCAGCAGTGGGATTGCTGGGTCATAAGGCAGTTCTATTTCAGGTTTTTAAGGAAACTCCACACCGTTCTCCATAGTACCTGTACTAGTTTGCATTCCACCAACAGTGTAAGAGGGTTCCCTTTTCACCACACCCTCCAGCATTTATTGCTTGTAGACTTTTGGATCACAGCCATTCTGACTGGCATGAAATGGTACCTCATTGTGGTTTTGATTTGCATTTCTCTCAGATAATGAGTGATGTTGAGCATCTTCTCATGTATTTGATAGCCATCTGTATGTCTTCTTTGGAGAAATGTCTGTTTAGTTCTTTGGCCCACTTTTGGATTGGGTCATTTATTTTTCTGGAATTGAGCTGCAGGAGTTGCTTGTATATTTTGAGATTAGTTTTGTCAGTTGCTTCATTTTGCTCTTATTTTCTCCCGTTCTGAAGGCTGTCTTTTCCCATGATTTGTCATCAAATATCTTCAATCTCTCTCCACTTATTATTTTATATTCTATTTCTTCAGCAATGAATGATAATCCAGAATCAAAGTGCCTGTATTTATGTAAAAGCCTATATTTATATTTAATATTTATACATTTTCATAGTTAAGACAGCTCATTAAACTGTCAATAAATTCATTCTCCATATATGGTTATGATATGGTTTATACTTATAAACTTTTCTTGAAATTCCTATATGAATCCTTTGTATAGATATACCATAATGTCTTTTGCTTCTGTCTCTTTGAACTTTTTGTTTAAATATCAATTTTATTTAGTTTTATTTACTCCCTCCTCTATGGACTGACTAAATTTGAAGAGCAAGAAAACCTATTTAACATGCACTGGGACCAAATAAAAAAGAAAAAAAAATAATGAGCCTTTAATGCTTTCTAATTAACATAGAATATTTAGATTAGTTATAACCTCTGCTGTCAAAGATCTGCCCAAACAAGATTCACATCAAACAAAGGTCTAATGTTTACTTGTTTTCCTGAATGACTTCCATAGTAATGTTAATCTGTTTCAGCCCACTGCTTGGGCACCTCAAATTATTAAAAATGTTAAGTTATTATAGACACTAACAGACTATTTTCATTTTCACCAAAGGATGAGAAGAGTCAGGAACTAACAAAGATACAGGTTATTAGGGCCCAGAGATTGTGACTGGCTTACTAAAAGCAACCAACTAACAGCAAAGGCAATGCTGTAAACTAAGTCCATTTCCTCAGGATCAGGGTTTACAAAACTATGCACTCTCTGAAGCAGCTCTCTAAGAAATACTGTTACCCATTTCTCTTGTCATTCAGCTAAAAGGAATAGACATGAGCACTGACTATAATCTAATAGATGTTACAGGAACTTAAGCAGAACTCTGATTGACCTAAGAGAGATAAATGAAACTCATTCCACCCACCATCCTTTGTCACTGCATCTATGTAATATTAGAAAGAAAGGCAGAAAGAAATGGGATAGAGACTCCCAGCATTGTCTTGGGAATCAGATTCATACAGAGAAGGAAGCAATGCATGCCTCCAACATTTCTGGGAAAAAAATAAAGTCACATGTGAAGAACTCCTGCTGCTGCTGCTGCTAAGTCTTGTCAGTAGTGCCCAACTCTGTGCGACCCCATAGACGGCAGCCCACCAGGCTCCCCCATCCCTGGGATTCTCCAGGCAAGAACACTGGAGTGGATTACCATTTCCTTCTCCAATGCATGAAAGTGAAAAGTGAAAGTGAAGGCGCTCAGTCGTATCCGACTCTTCACGACCCCATGGACTGCAGCCTACCAAGCCGCTCCATCCATGGGATTTTCCAAGCAAGAGTACTGGAGTGGGGTGCCACTGCCTTTTCCGAAGAACTCCTAGTATTGTTTTATTTGGAGATCTGATTTGTAGGAAATACAATTAAGAATGGAAGATCTGTAATACCACATGTGAACTTTACTTTCCTGCACTCCTTCAAAACCAGTCAAACGTTCCCACCTTTTGCCAAGGATTTATTACTACTGTGAAATTACACCAAATTCTTCATGTAGCAAGAGGATGCACCAGAAATATTGTTTAAGTATTATTTGTATTTGTTAATCTTCTAGTTGTTTTTAATTTTAATACTAGTATCATGGTGCTAGTGGTAAAGAAACTGCCAGCCAATGCAGGAGACATAAGAAATGCAGGTTTGATCCCTGGGTTGGGAAGATCCCCTGGAGAAGGGAACAGCAACCCACTCCAGTACTGTTGTGTGGAGAATCTCATGGACAGAGCAGCCTGGTGGGCTACAGTCCATGGGGTTGCAAAAAGTCAGACACAAATTGGACATGACTGAAGCGACATAGCACACAAAGAAACTGATATAATACAAAATCTTAGAATTTATCAAAACAGTTTATAAAGATGGCAAAGCAACTTCTACCAAGTCAATGATAAATATACTTCTCAGAAAGGATAAGATCCATTATACATTGACTAACATTTATGAACCTTTACTCTTAAGGCACTAAATATTTCCTGGTACAACCTGTTGGTGCCAACCAATCCCAGAATTGCCCATGAGTTGATCACACCCAGCTCCTTGAACACTATAAAACTCTTTACCACTCTTTCCAGGGTAGGTCACACAGTCTTGAGGACATTAACATGCTGTAGCCCCCACTGTGGCCTTTGCCCGGCAAAGCAGTAAAAGCTACTCTTTTCTATTTACCCCAAATTCTGTCTCTGTGTTTATATCTGGCATAGGTGAACAGGGGCCAAATTTTGCCAACATATCAGCCAAAGAAAATTCCTTAAAGGTATCATGTGATTAGGTTAGGCCCACAGAGGTAGTTTTCCTTAAAATAAACTGAGACATATATGCTAATCATTGGAGTGAAATTCATTACATTTAAAGTCCTGGAGATTATGCAGAGTATGTGTATTGGGGACAGAGGTGAGAAATCCTGTAGACCATTTTAGAATTTGGCTTGCTACAGTCCGTAAGGTCTCTGAACTTTCAACAGTATTTCTAGGAGAAATCACTAATTCCTTTACCAGCATTGGAAAAGGAAGATATTTGCATATGTTTTTCACATACCTAAACTGAAAGCTGTATCAGGAAATATCCTACCTATTGATTTCAGCTTTTTAAAACAGAATGTGCTTGCTATATCACAACACATTTTTACATCAAGTTTCAGTTCAGTCAGTTCAGTTGCTCAGTTGTGTCCGACTCTTTGTGATCCCTCTTTTGTAGCACGGCAGGCCATTATGTTTAAGGCTGTCTTTTATTTTTGTGGGGCTCATCATCTTTGGAGATAAAGGACAGAAAAAATTTCCTGCTGCTACAAGTAGATGACAGCAAAGCAAATTGATCATTCCCCATATATACCTGGGAGGGCTTTCCTCAGTGGGCTTAGAGAACAGCAAATCATGCCAAATAAGTCTGTTGTTTATTTATTTTTTAAATAATCCTATCTCTAACTGACTACTGTACTCAGTGGCTCCCAGAGGCCTAGTGTTATCAAAAATCCATATATTATCTTCCATTAAAAAGTCAAACTACTCATCTGTGGTAGATATTATGTCTATATTTCATTTTACAAAAACACATGACCATGTTGGCCTTTTTCATGAACTGTGTTAAAATTCAGTTCAGTTCAGTCGCCAGTCGTGTCCGACTCTCTGCAACCCCATGAATCGCAGCACACCAGGCCTTCTTGTCCATCACTAACTCCCGAATTCACTCAAACTCACGTCCATCGAGTCGGTGATGCCATCCAGCCATCTCATCCTCTGTCGTCCCTTTCCTCCTGCCCCAATCCTCCCAGCATCAGAGTCTTTTCCAATGAGTCAACTCTTTACATGAGGTGGCCAAAGTACTGGAGTTTCAGCTTCAGCATCATTCCTTCCAAAGAAATCCCAGGGCTGATCTCCTTCAGAATGGACTGGTTGGATCTCCTTGCAGTCCAAGGGACTCTCAAGAGTCTTCTCCAACACCACAGTTCAATAGCATCAATTCTTCAGTGATTAAAAATAGTAATGATTAAATGTATCATCATTACATTTTTCATATACCAAGAAAAGTAACAATGTGACTTAAATTAGCGATTCAGCAAATTTAGTTTGCTAAATCTTCAGAAGCTGTCAGTTTAATGACCCATTCTAATAAAAAAGAGCATTGATCAGTAGATCAATATCAAGTTGACAAAAGAACAAGAGAAGAGGAAAATGTTAATTAATCAGTTAAAGCATCCATTCAACAAATGGGTGCTGACAGCCTTCTGTGTGCCTGGTAGACAGAGGGCTTACAATGGTGAATAAGACAAGGCCCTTGACCTTAAGTCATTTTTCACCTGTTTTATAGAAATGAACAAGCAAACCATCAATTACAACAACAATTAAAAATGTGACTAAGGGATTATATGCTCTGTGGCTATGTATTATGAACATCTGGTGTTATATTAAGGACCACTGGGAGAGGCTTGAGCTGACAGTGAAGGTATAACAATTTGCAAGTGTCCTGTGCTTTTGAGTGTATCCTTAGTTAACATGGATGAAAATAGCAAAGGCATGCCTATCAAATTTCTGGGTAACTCAAAACTGAGAATGATTGCTGCTTGTAAAAAGAATTATATTTCAAAATATACTTCAAAATAACTAGCTCACTTCAGCTAAAATAAATGTCCACTACCAGGAAAAAAAACCTAGAATAGAAAGAAAGATAAGAATCATTAGTTTTAAATCATTACACTTATATATATAATGATATTTAAGGATAATAGAACTTGTGATGATTTCTTTTGCAGCCAAAGATGGAGAAGCTCTATACAGTCAGCAAAAACAAGACCAGGAGCTGACTGTGGATCAGACCATGAATTCCTTATTGCCAAATTCAGACTTAAATTGAAGAAAGTAGGAAAACCACTAGACCATTCAGGTATGACCTGAATCAAATCCCTATGATTATACAGTGGAAGTGAGAAATAGATTTAAGGGCCTAGATCTGATAGACAGAGTGCCTGATGAACTATGGAATGAGGTTCGTGACACTGTACAGGAGACAGGGATCAAGAACATGCCCATGGAAAAGAAATGCAAAAAGCAAAATGGCTGTCTGGGAGGCCTTACAAATAGCTGTGGAAAGAAGAGAAGCAAAAAGCAAAGGAGAAAAGGAAAATATAAGCATCTGAATGGAAAATTCAAAGAATAGCAAGAGATAAGAAAGTCTTCTTCAGTGATCAATGCAAAGAAATAGAGGAAAACAACAGAATGGGAAAGACTAGGGATCTCTTCAAGAAATCAGAGATACCAAAGGAACATTTCATGCAAAGATGGGCTCAATAAAGGACAGAAATGGTATGGACCTAACAGAAGCAGAAGATATTAAGAGGAGATGGCAAGAATACACAGAAGAACTGGGAAAAAAAAGATCTTCATGACCCAGATAATCACGATGGTGTGATCTCTGACCTAGAGCCAGACATCATGGAATGTGAAGTCAAGTGGGCCTTAGAAAGCATCACTACGAACAAAGCTAGTGGAGGTGATGGAATTCCAGTTGAGCTATTCCAAATCCTGAAAGATGATGCTGTGAAAGTGCTGCACTCAATATGCCAGCAAATTTGGAAAACTCAGCAGTGGCCACAGGACTGGAAAAGGTCAGTTTTCATTCCAATCCCAAAGAAAGGCAATGCCAAAGAATGCTCAAACTACCACACAATTGCACTCATCTCACATGCTAGTAAAGTAATGCTCAAAATTCTCCAAGCCAGGCTTCAGCAATATGTGAACTGAGAACTTCCTGATGTTCAAGCTGGTTTTAGAAAAGGCAGAGGAACCAGAGATCAAATTGCCAATATCTGCTGGATCATGGAAAAAGCAAAAGAGTTCCAGAAAAACATCTATTTCTGCTTTATTGACTATGCCAAAGCCTTTGACTGTGTAGATCACAATAAACTGTGGAAAATTCTGAAAGAGATGGGAATACCAGACCACCTGATCTGCCTCTTGAGTAATTTGTATGCAGGTCAGGAAGCAACAGTTAGAAGTGGACATGGAACAACAGACTGGTTCCAATTAGGAAAAGGAGTTCGTCAAGGCTGTATATTGTCACCCTGTTTATTTAACCTATATGCAGAGTACATCATGAGAATTGCTGGACTGGAAGAAACACAAGCTGGAATCAAGATTGCTGGGAGAAATATCAATAACTTCAGATATGCAGATGATACCACCCTTAAAGCAGAAAGTGAAGAGGAACTAAAAAGCCTCTTGATGAAAGTGAAAGAGGAGAGTGAAAAAGTTGGCTTAAAGCTCAACATTCAGAAAACGAAGATCATGGCATCTGGTCCCATCACTTCATGGGAAATAGATGGGGAAACAGTGTCAGACTTTATTTTTCTGGGCTCCAAAATCACTACAGATGGTGACTGCAGCCATGAAATTAAAAGACGCTTACTCCTTGGAAGGAAAGTTATGACCAACCTAGACAGCACATTCAAAAGCAGAGACATTACTTTGCCAACAAATGTTCATCTAGTCAAGGCTATGGTTTTTCCTGTGGTCATGTATGGATGTGAGAGTTGGACTGTGAAGAAGGCTGAGCGCTGAAGAATTGAAGCTTTTGAACTGTGGTGTTGGAGAAGATTCTTGAGAGTCCCTTGGACAGCAAGGAGATCCAACCAGTCCATTCTGAAGGAGATCAGCCCTGGGATTTCTTTGGAAGGAATGATGCTGAAGCTGAAACTCCAGTACTTTGGCCACCTCATGCGAAGAGTTGACTCATTGGAAAAGACTCTGATGCTGGGAGGGATTGGGGGCAGGAGGAGAAGGGGACGACAGAGGATGAGATGGCTGGATGGCATCACCGACTCGATGGACGTGAGTCTGAGTGAACTCCGGGAGTTGGTGATGGACAGGTAGGCCTGGTGTGCTGCGATTCATGGGGTCACAAAGAGTCGGACAGGACTGAGTGACTAATCTGATCTGATCTGTGACATTTTGGTTTGAAGAGTGAGACAAAGATGAAGAGAAGTTGGGCTGTAAATCAGTCAAATAATAGCTACCATGTATGCAAAACCTATCTTATACTTACCTCACCAATTTATAGATCAGTAAATTAATAAATTTCTATAAGATTACACATTGGCGGTAATTCCTGGAACCAGTATTTGAGTCTAAATCTTTCAGTGACAGACATGGATTGATAACATAATTTAGGAGGTAATTTATGGTATTAAAATAGAAGAAATTACAGTACATTAAAACAATACAGACTGTACTTGATAAAATATACTTGAATAGGAATACTGTATGGGTTTATAGACAGTAAGGGATATTTTATGTGACATATATAGTCAGTGTAAGCTATATTATGCCATGTAGTAAAGAATATATGTTTCAGTACATGAGGAATTGATTTAAAAAAATTCAAATTTGGAGGACAAGGCTACAAATTACAAATAGAGGAATGATATGAGCTGACCTCACAGCTAATAATTCAATCATATGAAGCAAATGTTCCAGCTAAAACTAATTCCATTCCAAGACGGCCATGATGTAAGAAGCTCTCTTCAGGCTGATGATACAATAATTTGAAAATTTATAGAAAATTACCATTTCCCATTCAAGAAAATGTGTGAGATGAGTTTAACAGTGTTTTGTGCAACAACAACAACAACAAAAATAAATGAACTGAGAACAGGTATGGTTTATCTATCAGAAGGACAACAGAGTCTGTGACATTGAAAATTTCTTAAATAATTGAAGACTGTTTTAACTATCCTGTCAATGTCAGTAAGGTCAGTGTCAGTAAGTCAAGTTTCATGAAACATGTTCCACTGGATGGGATTGCAACAAGGAAAAGCCCCTGCCTTGGTAAAGAGGGATGCTCATTGTCTTGACTCCTTTCTGTGAAATGCCTTGTGTTGCTATCAAATACGGCAGCTTACAGTTTCCCTGCCCTTTGCTAAGACAAAAGATGGAACTAAGAATTTGGGGTAGTGAAGGAATCGAAAATAGTCTAAATACAAGAGGTTTAGAAGGTATACAATGGGCCTCTTTAGATGTATAATTACCTTTTTTGAATGTGCAGCAGTGCATTTCTTAAAGTTATTCTTGCTTCAGAAGGTAGAACAAAACCAATGGGTGAATTTTATAAAAGAGTAGTAAAGAGTAATATTTTAGATAAATACTGTGTTAATTTTGAATACTTTCATTTTTCAATAAGACTGTAAGTCCTTTGACCTGTTCCATTTTCCCCATCATTGAAGTAATTAATCAGAAAGGAAATGGAGTGCTTTGTCAGGAAGCTGTGCAGAAAATTTCTCCTTTAGATAGACAGTTATATAAATTGATGTTAAAACCCCTTCAGACTCCAAATAATATTATTCCAAGTGTATTTTCTTCATAATGAAAAAAATAAATTACACAAGTTAATGAATAAATAATTAGATGTCAAACAATGTGGGTGGAAAGGAAAATTACCAGTTCTGTAAATAAAGCCTATAATAAAATCTACTTCCTTTATATGAATATGTTGCCAAGGGGCCTGGATTCATTATTTAGAATAAAGAAACATTCTCTTCTTTTCACTGAAATACCTCTTAATAGAGAATTATTAGGCAGAGAAATGAAAAAGTATGTAATACCATGGTAACCATCAGAGTAACAAGGAAAAAAGACTCACTAAATTAATCAAAATGCTAACACAATCATCTCAGGAAGAGTTCAGGACAGACAGGAGGAAAAGTGTTCATTTATATGAGTAATCATATTTAACTCATTATACTAAAGGTTCTTTCCATTTAGATGACCTGAAAAATTGCTTACATCTCATGGAAAGACTTTAGCATTCCATTAGTAAAATATTTAATTTTCATTAAAGCTGTACATTGGTGAAAATCATTCAAATAAACTTTGAAGCTCACTCTGATACATACAAATCTGATCTAACATCACCACATTTATCCTAGCCTTTTTCCTGTCTACATTTGTTAAGTCTCTTCTCTGAAAGTGAGAAACTTGGCAACTCCGGACCCATTTAATCTCAGGAAGTTTATACTTACTGGTTTAGCACCACTGTATATATTTAAACTTCAAGCTGGTCTCACCCAAAGTTCATTCAGACACCTGCCCACCACTGATCTCCATTTGGTGAGCTCTAGAGATATCACTCTCTATCTCCTCAGAAGGCATATCAGACTAAATCTGGATCCTAATCAACCTGACACCTTTACATCAGGTATACTGAGTTGGTTGATAGCTCAATTCTGATAAATGAGAAGTGCAAGAAATATTAGGTTAAATTTTTATGCAAAAACATTTAAAGATTTCCAAAGGTTAACCTGCTAATTAGGTTACCTTTGCCAACTGCTTTATTACCATAAGTTAATGTCCATGTCTGAACATTCTTTGGCATTGCCTTCTTAGGGACTGGAATCAAAACTGACCTTTTCCAGTCCTGTGGCCAATGCTGTTTTCCAGATTTGTTGGCATATTGAGTGCAACACTTTCACAGCATCATCTTTTAAGATTTGAAATAGCTTAACTGGAATTCCATCAAATACACTAGTTTTGTTCATAGTGATGCTTCCTAAAGTCAACTTGACTTCACATTCTAGGATGTCTGGCTCTAGGTGAGTGATCACATCATCATGGTTATCTAAGTAATGAAGATCTCTTTTCTATAGTTCTTCTGTGTATTCTGCCACCTCTTCTTAATATCTTCTGCTTCTGTTAGGTCTCCATCATTCCAAGTCAGGCTTCAACAATATGTGAACCATGAACTTCCAGATGTACAATCTGGATTTAGAAAAGGCAGAGGAACCATAGATCAAACTGTTGATATCCATTGGATCATAGAAAAAGCAAGAAAATTCCAGAAAAACATCTACTTCTGCTTTATAGGTTATGCCAAAGCCTTTGACTGTGTCCATCACAACAAACTGCAGAAAATTATTCAAGATATGGGAATATCAGATCACGTTACCTGCCTCCTGAGAAATCTGTATGCAGGTCAAGAAGTAACAAGTAGAATGGGACACGAAACAACATACTGGTTCCAAATTGGGAAATGAGTATGTCAAGGCTGTATATTGTCACCCTACTTATTTAAATTGTATACAGAGTACATCCTGTGAAATCCCTGGCTGGATGAAGAACAAACTGGAATCAAGATATCCTGGAGAAATATCAATAACCTCAGATATGCAGAGGACATCACCCTTATGGCAGAAAGCAAAGAGGAACTAAAGAGCCTCCTGATGAAAGTGAAAGAGGAGAGTGAAAAAGCTGGCTTAAACCTCAACATTCAAAAAACTAAGTTCATAATATCTGGTCCCATCATTCCATGCAAATAGATGGAGAAAAAGTGGAAACAGTGAGAAACTTTATTTTTTAGGCTCAAAAATCACAGCAGATCATGACTACAGCCATGAAATCAAAAGATACTTACTTTTTGGAAAAAAAAAAAAAAAACAGCTATGATCAACCTAGACAGCATATTAAGAAGCAGAGACATTACTTTGCTAACAAAGGTCCATCTAGTCAAGGCTATGGTTTTTCCAGTAGTCATGTATCGATGTGAGAGTTGGACTATACAGAACGCTGAGAGCCGAAGTCTGAATTTGGCAATAAGGAGTTCATGATCTGAGCCACAGTAACCTCCCAGTCTTGTTTATGCTGACTGTATAGAGCTTCTTCATCTTTGGTTGCAAAGAATATAATCAATCTGATTTCGGTGTTGACCATCTGGTGATGTCCATGTATAGAGTCTTCTCTTGTGTTGTCAGAAGACGGTGTTTGCTATGACCAGTGTGTTCTCTTGGAAAAATTCTCTTAGCCTTTGTCCTGCTTCATTCTGTACTCCAAGGCCAAATTTGCCCATTATTCCAGGTGTTTCCTGACTTTCTTCTACTTTTGAATTACAGTCTCATATAATAAAAAGGACATCTTTTTTGGGGTGTTAGTTCTAGAAGATCTTATAGGTCTTCATAGAACTGTTCAACTTCAGCTTCTTCAGCGTTACTGGTTGGGGCATAGACTTGGTTACTGGGATATTGAATGGCTTGCCTTGGAAACAAAAAGAGATCATTCTGTCATTTTTGAGATTGCATCCAATTTCCAACATCTGCTCGATCATCAAAAGAGCAAGAGAGTTCCAGAAAAACATCCATTTCTGCTTTATTGACTATGCCAAAGCCTTTGACTGTGTGGATCACAATAAACTGTAGAAGATTCTGAAAGAGATGGGAATACCAGACCACCTGACCTGCCTCTTAGAAACCTGTATGCAGGTCAGGAAGCAACAGTTAGAACTGGACATGGAACAACATACTGGTTCCAAATAGGAAAAGGAGTACGTCAACGCTGTATATTGTCACCCTGCTTATTTAACTTATACGCAAAGTACATCATGACAAACGTTGGGCTGGAAGATGCACAAGCTGGAATCAAGATTGCTTGGAGAAATATCAATAACCTTAGATATGGGATGACACCACCCTTATGGCAGAAAGTGAAGAGGAACTCAAAAGCCTCTTGATGAAAGTGAAAGAGGAGAGTGGAAAAAGTTGGCTTAAAGCTCAACATTCAGAAAACAAAGATCATGGCATCTGGTCCCATAATTTCATGGGAAATAGATGGGGAAACAGTGAAAACCGTGGCAGACTTTATTTTTTTGGGCTCCAAAATCATTACAGATGGTGATTGTAGCCATGAAATTAAAAGACGCTTACTCCTTGGAAGGAAAGTTATGACCAACCTAGATAGCATATTCAAAAGCAGAGACATTACTTTGTCAACAAATGTCCATCTAGTCAAGGCTATGGTTTTTCCAGTAGTCATGTATGGATGTGAGAGTTGGACTGTGAAGAAAGCTGAGCATCTAAGAATTGATGCTTTTGAACTGTTTTCTTGGAGACTCTTGAGAGTCCCTTGGAGTGCAAGGAGGTCCAACCAGTCCATCCTAAAGGAGATCAGTCTTGGGTGTTTATTGGAAGGACTGATGTTGAAGCTGAAACTCCATTACTTTGGCCACCTCATGCAAAGAGTTGACTCATTGGAAAAGACCCTGATGCTGGGAAAGACTGAAGGCAGGAGGAGAAGGGGACGACAGAGGATGAGATGGCTGGATGGCATCACTGACTCGATGGACATGAGTTTGAGTGAACTCCGGGAGTTGGTAATGGATAGGGAGGCCTGGCATGCTGCGATTCATGGGGTCACAAATAGTCAGACATGACTAAGTGACTGAACTGAACTGAACTGCATTTTGGACTCTTTTGTTGACTATCATGGCTACTCCATTTCTTCTAAGGGATTCTTGCCCACAGTAGTAAATATAATGGTCATCTGAATTAAATTCCTCATTCTGGTCCATTTTGGTGCCCTGATTCCTAAAATGTTGATGTTCACTCTTGCCATCTCCTGTTTGACCACTTCCAATTTGTCTTGATTCATGGACCTAATATTCCAGGTTCCTATGCAATATTGCTGTTTACAGCATTGGACTGTGCTTCCATCATCAGTCACATCCACAACTGGGTTTTTTTTTTTTTTTTTTTTTTTTACTTTGGCTCCATCTCTTTATTCTTTCTTGAGTTATTTCTCCACTGATCTCCAATGGCATATTGGGCACCTACTGACCTGGGGGGTTCATCTTTCAGTGTCATACCTTTTTACCTTTTCATACTGTTCATGGGGTTCTCAAGGCAAGAATACTGAAGTAGTTTGCCATTGCCTTCTCCAGTGGAACACATTTTGTCAAAACTCTCCACCATGACCTATATCCATCTTGGGTGGCCCTACAGGGCATGGCTCATAGTTTCATTGAGTTAGACAAGGCTGTGGCCCATGTGATTAGATTGGTTAGTTTTCTGTGATTGTGATTTTCAGTCTGTCTGTCCTCTGATGGAGAATGATGAGGCTTATTGAAGCTTCCTGGGGAGAGAGGCCAGGAATTGATTGGCAGGGCCATGCTCAGTAAATTGTTAATCCAATTTTCTGTTTATGTGTGGAGCTGTGTTCCCTCCCTGCTATTTACCTGGGGCCAAACTACAGTCAAGGTAATGAAGATACTGGTGGCCTTCCTCAAAAGATCCCATGCATATAGTGCTATACTCAATGCCCCCAATCCTGCAGCAAGCCACCACCGACCCACGCCTCTGCTGAAGACTCCCTGACACCCACAGGCAAGTCTGGGCAGTCTCCTGCTGGGTCACTGCTCCTTTCTTCTGGGCCCTGGTGCAAAAGATTTTGTTGTGCCTTCTGAGAGTCTATCTCCCAGTCCTGTGTAAGTTCTGGCAGCTCTATGGTGGGGTTAATGGTGACCTCCTCCAAGAGGGCTTATGCCATACCCAAGTCTGCTACACCCAGAGCCTCTGTCCCTGTGGCAGACCACCCCCAACCTGTACCTCCACAGGAGACACTCAAGCACAGTTTTGTCTCAGTCTCTGTGGGTTTCAGGGTCCTGGTGCACACAAGGCTTGTTTGGGCCCTCAGAGTGTCTTTGGCTGGAATGGGGTTTGATTCTAAATGCGAATCGCTTCTCCTACCATCTTGATGGGGCTTCTGCTTTACCCTTGGATGTGGTGTATCTCTCACAGCTGCTCCAGTGCCTACTGTCATACTGGGGTTTCTCTGACTTGGACTTAGGATATCTCCACACTGCTGGTCCAGGGAAGCATAGCTGCTGCTCCTGACCTTGGACGTGGGGAATCTTCTCTCAGCGCTCACCAGTCCAGCAAAGTGAGAAATAGGTTTAAGGGACTAGATTTGATAGACAGAGTGGCTGATGAACTATGGACAGAGCTTCATGACACTGAGGAGACAGGGAGCAAGAACATCCCCAAGAAAAACAAATGCAAAAAAGCAAAATGGCTGTCTGAGGAGGCTTTATAAATAGCTGTGAATAGAAGAGAAGCAAAAAGGAAACGAGAAAAGGAAAGATATATCCATTTAAATGCAGAGTTTCAAAGAAGAGCAAGGAGAGATCAGAAAGCCTTCCTCAGTGATCACTGTAAAGAAATAGAGGAAGACAACAGAATGGGAAAGACTAGAGATCTATTCAAGATGATTAGAGAAACCAAGGGAACATTTCATGCAAACACAGGCTCAATAAAGGACAGAAATGGTACGGACCTAACAGAAGCAGAAGATATTAAGAAGAGGTGGAAAGAACACAGAAGAACTGTACAAAAAAATTTTCATGAACCAGATAACCACGATGGTATGATTATTCACGTAGACTCAGACATCCTGGAATGTGAAGTGAAGTGGGCCTTAGGAAGCAGCACTACGAACAAAGTTAGTGGAGGTGATGGAATTCCAGTTGAGCTATTTCAGATCCTAAAAGATGATGCTGTGAAAGTGCTGCACTCAATATGCCAGCAAATTTGGAAAACTCAGCAGTGGCCACAGGACAGGAAAAGGTCAGTTTTCATTCTAATCCCAAAGAAAGGCAATGCCAAAGAATGCTCAAACTGCCAAACAATGGCACTCATCTCACACACTAGGAAAGTAATGCTCAAAATTCTCCAAGCCAGGCTTCAACAATACATGAACCGTGAACTTCCAGATGGTCAAGATGGATTTAGAAAAGGCAGAGGAACCAGAGATCAAACTGCCAACATCTGCTGAATCATCAAAAATGCAAGAGAGTTCCAGAAAAACATCTATTTCTGCTTTATTGACTATGCCAAAGCCTTTGACTGTGTGGATTACAATAAACTGTGAAAAATTCTGAAAGAGATGGGAATACTAGACTGCCTGACCTCCCTCTTGAGAAATCTGTATGCCAGTGAGGAAGCAACAGTCTTAGAACTGGACATGGAACAACAGACTGGTTCCAAATAGGAAAAGGAATATGGCAAGGCTGTATATTGTCACCCTGCTTATTTAACTTATATGCAATGTACATCATGAGAAACGCTGGGCCGGCTTAAGCACAAGCTGGAATCCAGACTGCTGAGAGAAATATCAATAACCTCAGATATGCAGATGATACCACTGTTATGGCAGACAGTGAAGAGGAACTAAAGAGCCTCTTGATGAAAGTGAAAGAGGAGAGTGAAAAAGTTGGCTTAAAGCTCAACATTCAGAAAACTAAGATCATGGCATCCAGTCCCATCACTTCATGGCAAATAGATGGAGAAACAGTGGTAACAGTGTCAGACTCTCTTTTTGGGGTCTCCAAAATGACTGCAGATGGTGACTGCAGCCATGAAATTAAAAGACACTTACTCCTTGGAAGAAAAGTTATGACCAACCTAGACAGCATATTAAAAAGCAGAGACATTAATTTGTCAACAAAGATCCATCTAGTTAAGGCTGTAGTTATTCTAGTAGTCTTGTATGGATATGTGAGTTGGACTATAAAAAGAGCTGAGTGCCAATAATTGATGCTTTGAACTATGGTGTTGGAGAAAACTCTTGACAGTCCCTTGGAGTGTAACGAATCCAACAAGTCAATCCTAAATGAAATCAGTCCTGAATATTCATTGGAAGGACTGATACTGAAGCTGGACCTCCAATACTTTGGCCACCTGATGTGAAGAGCTGACTCATTTGAAAAGACCCTGATGCTGGGAAAGTTGAAGGTGGGAGGAGAAGGGGATGACAGAGGATGAGATGATTGGATGGCATCACTAACTCAATGGATATGAATTTGAGCAAACTCTGGGAGTTGGTGATGGACAGGGAGGCCTGCATTCCATGCGGTCGCAAAGAGTCGGACACGACTGAGTGACTGAACTGAACCGAGCACTGAAGGATTGATGTTTTTGAACTTGGGTGTTGGAGAATACTCTTGAGAGTCCCTTTGACTGCAAGGAGATCAAACCTGTCAGTCTAAACGAATTCAGTTCTGTATATTCATTGGATGGACTGATGCTAAAGCAGAAGCTCCAATACTTTGGCCACCTGATGCAAAGACCTTATTCATTGGAAAAGACCCTGATGCTGGGAAAGATTGAAGGCAGGAGGAGAAGGGAACAATAGAGGATGAGATGGTTGGATGTCATCACCGACTCGATGGACATAAGTTTGTGCAAACTCTGGGAGTTGGTGATGGGCAAGGAAATCTGGCATGCGGCTGTCCATGGGATCACAAAGGATTGGACAGGACTGAATGACTGAACAAATGTCCACATTGACTCTAACTCACCAACTAAATATTTTTAAGAATATCAAATTCAATATGCCAAAGGAAGGGGTCATTAACATTTAAATTTTGTATTAATAACACCATTGACCTTCCAGTTTTCTAAGATAAATTATTTCACTTCAGTTCAGTTCAGTCTCTCAGTCATGTCCGACTCTTTGAAACCCCAAGAACCACAGCATGCCAGGCCTCCCTGTCCATCACTAACTCCCAGAGTCCACCCAAACCCATGTCCATCAAGTCAATGATGCCACCCAACTGTCTCATGCTCTGTCATCCCCTTCTCCTCCTGCCCTCAATCTTTACCAGCATCAGGGTCTTTTCCAATGAGTCAGCTCTTCACATCAGGTGGCCAAAGTATTGGAGTTTCAGTTTCAGCATCAGTCCTTCCAATGAAAACTGATCTCCTTTAGGATGGATTTGTTGGATCTCCTAGCAGTCCAAGGGACTCTCAAGAGTCTTCTCCAACACCACAGTTCAAAAGCATCAATTCTTCAGCACTCAGCTTTCTATATAGTGCAACTCTCATATCCACACCTGACCACTGGAAAAACCATAGACTTGACTAGACGGACCTTTGTTGGCAAAGTAATGTCTCTGCTTTTGAATATGCTATGTAGGTTGGTCATAACTTTCCTTCCAAGGAGTAAGCGTCTTTTAATTTCATGGCTGCAATCACCATCTGCAACGATTTTGGAGCCCAAGGAGTAAGCATCTTTTAATTTCATGGCTGCAATCACCATCTGCAACGATTTTGGAGCCCCAAAAAATAAAGTCTGACAGTATTTGCCATGAAGTGATGGAACCGGATTAAAGTGATGGAACCGGATGCCATGATCTTAGTTTTCTGAATGTTGAGCTTTAAGCCAACTTTTCCACTCTCCTCTTTCACTTTCATCAAAAGGCTTTTTAGTTCCTCTTCACTTTCTGCCATAAGGGTGGTATCATCTGTATATCTGAGGTTATTGATACTTCTCCAAGCAATCTTGATTCCAGCTTGTGCTTCTCTTTCAGCCCAGCGTTTCTCATGATGTACTCTGCATATAAGTTAAATAAGCAGGGTGACAATATACAGCCTTGCCATACTCCTTTTCCTATTTGGAACCAGTCTTTTGTTCCATGTCCAGTTCTAACTGTTGCTTCCTTACCTGCATACATGTTTCTCAAGAGGGAGGTCAGGCAGTCTGGTATTCCCATCTCTTTCAGAATTTTCCACAGTTTTTTGTGATCCACACAGTCAAAGGCTTTGGCATAGTCAATAAAGCAGAAATAGATGTTTTTCTGGAACTCTCTTGCTTTTTCGATGATCCAGCGCATGTTTTCAATTTGACATCTGATTCCTCTGCCTTTTCTAAAACCAGTTTGAGCATCTGGAAGTTCACAGTTCATGTATTGTTGAAGCCTGGCTTGGAGAATTTTGAGCATTACTTTCCTAGTGTGTGAGATGAGTGCAATCGTGCGGTAGTTTGAGCATTTTTTGGCATTGCCTTTCTTTGGGATTGGAATGGAAACTGACCTTTTCCTGTCCTGTGGCCACTGCTGAGTTTTCCATATTTGCTGGCATATTGAGTGCAGCACTTTCACAGCATCGTCTTTCAGGATTTGAAATAGCTCAACTGGAATTCCATCACCTCCCCTAGCTTTGTTCGTAGCGCTGCTTCCTAAGGCCCACTTGACTTCACATTCCAGGATTTCTCCGTCTACGTGAGTGATTACACCGTCGTGATTATCTGGGTCATGAAGATCGTTTTTGTACAGTTCTTCTGTGTATTCTTATTTGACTTAGTCCTCTCTTTATCTTCTATATTCAGATGGTTGTCAAAACCTAGATGGTTTTAATTCCATTGACCATATCTATCAAACATTTGTAGGGTATTGTTTTAGCTGATCTAAAAAATAGATTTTCCTAACTAAATCATTGCTTAATGAAGATCACCATTCATATCTCTAGCACTTGTAATTCAGTACAGCTATTCCAGAAATACATAAAGTGACTTGATTGTCTTTAGGGCCTAAGTCTCTAACCCTGATTGATCTGAACTATATCCCCAGTTTTCCTAGATCTCCAGATTATAGATGGCCACCATGAAACTTCCCAACTCCATATTTGTATGTGCCAGTTCTTTATAATCTATCTCTCTTCTGCTATCTTTTTCTGGAGAATCCTAATACAGCATATTGTATGCAATGGGATTGTTATTATTATTACCATTCTTACAATTATTATTAACATTATGTTGCACATTCTACTAGTTGCTTTGGGAAAACAGAAATAAACAAAGCATGACCATGGTTCACCAGGAATTTATAGACTTATAAAAGAAGGGAAAAAAAACTGAGTAAAATTTGATATTAATTATTTTTTAAAAAATAAAAGTGATGAATAAATAGAAGAAGTTATATCCAAGTAAATGCCTAATATTTGGTTGTATATACAAAGAAAAACAATATTACATATCTAACTTCTGTAGTTAGATATTCAAGGAGGAGCAATTTTTTCTGTTTAATGGTACCTGAATAAAAGTCACTGACTCTTACCTTGTACTCAGAGGGATTTATTCTACAATTATTATGAAACTGATCAAAGAAGTGCATTTCTGTGTAAAGGGGGTATTGATAATTGCTTTGGAACAACAGAAACTAAGACTGCCTTGGGCAAATGAGAATACTTATGTCTCACATCAGTCTTTCGGCTTCTAACCCTGCTCTAGAAGATGGAACATCATCTTCAAACAAAATCATCTCCAGTTCTCCAAATCTGTCACTTCAGTTATTTTGGCTTATAAAAATAATGGAATGAGTCAAACAGTACAAGTTAAAGTTAAAACCAGAGGACAAAGATATCTCAAATTTGGCACAGGCAAAATGAAATATTAAGAATATATTATAGTAAAGGTCAAAACTCATGTTTAATTTCAAGCCCTCTAAATTTGTAAGGCATTCATTGAAGTACTTTGATATGAAGTCACCAACCTGACAGAAAAAAAGTAAGAACTGGATCCTACGGATGGGTTTCAACTGAGCTACTGCTATTGTGTGCTTGGGATGAGAAGAAAGAACTGACTTTATTTACAGTCCTGCCAAAGAACTAATTGTGCTCAACTGTCTGTTTTATTGCCATTGAAATGCCCAGTGGTGAAATAAAGTCTGTATATAACACATTAGCATAAATGTTTTAGAAACTATTGACTTGTGCAGAAATGAAACCTCCAGGAAGGAATAAGTGTTTTGATAACTGAGTTTCTATCACCCTGAATTTTCCAGGAAAGTGTGGGTTCCTCAAACATTTTCTGGACTCTTGAAAAGAGAAGAGACACAGTGATATGCTTGCCTATTCACTTTAGAAAAATAACTACTTGGCTATTCTGCATTTTGTTAGTCTTACTTTTCCCCTGGGCATCTAAATATATTTTGTCAATTTATATAATGAAATACAACCATGTGTGCATTCTCAGTTGCTCAGTCATGTCCGATTCTTCACAACCCCATGGACTGTACCTGCCAAGTTCCTCTGGCCGTGGGATTATTCTGGCATGAATACTGGAGTGGGTTGCCATTTCCTTCCCCAGAGTATCTTCTCCACCTAGGGATCAAACCCACATCTTCTGCAGCTCTGACATTGGCAAGTCACCTGGGAAGCCCAAATACAAGATACTCACAAATCTTTCCTAACTAAATAGGATACTTCTTCTGGACCATATGGATTTAAAAAATACAACAAACAAAAAACAAACCTTCAGATATCACATCATAAAAAGAATACATACTCAATATCCCATCTCTGGTAAGAGCTAAGAACCTAGGAAGAAAACTTCATTAAAAAAAAAAAAAAAATTCCTTTCTGAAATGTTAGTTAGAGACCATCAATTTAAGACAATATGTTTTTCTCTATATTTACACTTTTAAAAGGTATAAACTAGAATTTTAGAATACCAGGGATTACTTCTATTTTAAAAACTTTATCCTGTACTATCCCATTCCCAGAATAAAATCTAGAGATAAGAGAGGAAGCCTATTTATTCTAATGGTAGGAAGAAAATAACTAATTTTAAAATGACATAGCAGAATTAAATTGATAAAAATGAGCATTTTCCTCTATATTTTTCCTTTGATTAAACATAATCACATTAGCCTGACCCCTTTTCTCAAGTGTTGATGGAGTATGGGTTTCTGCCTTGTCTGAGATACGTTCTTTGAAAAATCTTTCAGAGTATGAGGTCACAAGTCTATATCCTCCATAATGGCAAGTTAACACTTAGCCAAACTTGCTTCTGAGTCTACTGGAAGATTGGAAGCTTTGCATCATCACCATCATAGTCTATTCTTGCCTTAAAAGACTCCAGCCATCCTTCTTTTCCTTCAGGGTTATGGCATATCAAAATATCCAATGACAGAATTTAACCTTACATGTACCGCAGGGAAGAGTTCAGGGGTGTTTGCAGTTCTCTCACTCAGCATATATTGTCTTAATCTGGGAAAATACTTGACAAAGACAAGTGTTAGTTAGGTAACTCAAATGTGTTAAAGTAACTCTTGTCTCAGCTTATATTCATTGCATACTAGGTTTGTCTAGTCAAGGCTATGGTTTCTCCTGTGGTCATGTATGGATGTGAGAGTTGGACTTTGAAGAAGGCTGAGCGCTGGAGAATTGATGCTTTTGAACTGTGGTGTTGGAGAAGACTCTTGAGAGTCCCTTGGACTGCAAGAAGATCCAACCAGTCCATTCTGAAGGAGATCAGCCCTGGGTGTTCTTTGGAAGGAATGATGCTAAAGCTGAAACTCCAGTACTTTGGCCACCTCATGTGAAGAGTTGACTCATTGGAAAAGACTCTGATGTTGGGAGGGATTGGGGGCAGGAGGAGAAGGGGATGACAGAGGATGAGATGGCTGGATGGCATCACTGATTCGATGGATGTGAGTCTGGGTGAACTCTGGGAGTTGGTGATGGACAGGGAGGCCTGGCATGCTGTGACTCATGGGGTCGCAAAGAGTGGGACACGACTGAGCGACTGAACTGAACTGAACTGATGCAGTTTTCAGTGGCAGAATTCAGCCATAGATCAAAAAGCTATATATTTAATCTTATAAAAGTCTACAAGGCACAGAGAAAACATCATAATTCTACTTGTATAGTGAAACTATTTATATTCCAGAATGTAATTAGCATGTCCATATACATTTTGATTCCTGATAGAAATGGGACTTTTCTTGTTATCTCTGCATATTTGCTGGAATGCAAATACAAGATTAAGAGATGATAAATCACCCTTACCTACAACCACACAAAACACAAATTCTGAAGAAAGGTCTTACAGAAAGACAGCCAAAACCATTTTTGCAATACTACTCTTTACCCTGCTGTTGTTTAGTTGCTAAGTTGTGTTCGACTCTTTTGAGATCCCATCAACTATAGCCCACCAGGCTCCTCTGTCCATGGGATTTCCCAGGTAAAAACACTGGAGTGGGTTGCCATTTCCTTCTCCAGGGAATCTTCCTTACCCAAGGATCAAACCCATGTCTCTTGCATTGACAGACAGGTTCTTTATCACTGAGTCACCAGGGAAACTCCACTCTTTATCCCACCTCAGGCTTTACATGGGAAAAATAGAGGCTTTTATCCTTCGAGGGACTATGTGGGTATGTGTGTTTGTGTGAGATATTGTGTGTGTGTGTGTGTGTGTGTGTGTGTGTGTAGAGGTGAGGGGAGATGTCTTTCTCTTACCGGCTAGAAACTAGTTTGAATATGAATTTTCCTTTAAGAGAAAAGAATGCCATGTGGCTGATATCATTGGCTGGAAAACTGTTGAGACCCGAATTTCACTGGCTAGACCAACTTCTTGCACTAGAAACACCCAGCATAAAAGTTTTATGAGTGCCCATCACTTTGAGGGTTGGGCGCAACAAGAATGTATACAATTTCAAATGGGCATAGCGAACACCACAGAAGCAGTCAGGCTTGCTTGTCTGGAAGGACCCTACTAGAGAATGCTATGTAGTGAATATTGGTAGCTTCAGCATAAATAAGCTAAGAAGTGCTGGGATTTTACTGGAAAGTTGTAGTGGTCAGCCTAAATAATGAAATCATATAATTTAAAATTATCTAGAACTAAATTAAAAACTTAGCTAATTTCATTAATTGCTCAGTTTTGTCCAACTCTGTGATCACGTTCATTGCAGCTAATTTAAATCAATCATGGAATGAAAAAAGAAAAATCTAGTAATCTACCTCAGTGTTTCCAAATACCAACATAAGGAGACTTTACTGGAATTGCCGCCTTGTGTTTTAGTTACATTTCACTGTGTGTATGCTGCAGGAATATAAAATGCTTTAGGGCAACGTTATGTTCAGATGTGTTTGTAGCTTATAATGCTTAACACAGTATTACTAATTCTATAGTTATTCAGTTATTCTTATTGACTTGACACTATACATTATACATTGCAGGAAGCTTTCTGTGTCATCAGACATTTTCACAACTGATAAAATACACAATTTATATGGCAAGAGAATTATTTGGTTTTGCTTGTACCATGCTTTACGTGTGTGTGACTAGGTGTGTTTGAACTATTGTATACATGTGCATGTATATGTATGTTAGTAATTTTATAATCTATCAGTCCTGAAGAGCACGAGTTCCTTTTTTTCCTCCTGAATATATGGGATATTATGGGATATTACAATGATTTTTATTAGTTTTGATAATCAGATGAGTTTCTGTATTTCTAAAATACATAAAAAGTGTAATGCTTTTATTCATGGTAATATAAAATGAGCCACCTATGCAAAGTTCCTGGTACAAAATATGTCTACTATTATAGAAGGAGGAGAAAGAAGAACCATAACAATGCACTATAAAGTTCAGAGATAAGTAAAGCATCACTTTTATTCTGATCTAGTAATCAGCTATAGGAGACAAAACCACAAAACTCAGTAATTTTCATTACTGATGGTAGTTATTAATATATTCTATACTCACTGTAAACAATTAATGAATACCAAATCATTCCTCTTAGTGGAAATAGAGTTAGTATTCTAAAAGCCTTTGGTCACATTTTTATCAACGTATCAATTCATAATCTTACCATATATGCATGCATATATATATGTGTGTATATATATATATACATATATCTGTTAAAAGACACTTTATTGCTAATCAATTAGCTTGGAACTCATAGCCAACAGCACTATAACTCATGCCTGAATGAACCTTATATAATACATGTGGCATATAACAGTCTTCCTGCACTTAAAAACACTAGACAGAACTTAGGTACTACCCTGGGGAGAGATTTTAAATGGCAAAATCACCAATAATAGACATAAAAATATAAAAAATGTAGTACTAAATAAAAATGAAAAGAATGCTTGTTTGTATGAACTGAACCAAAAAGGCAGAGTGTTGCCTTGTCCATCCTCAACTGGGAATGTACCTTTAGATGATTCAAATATTTTGCCACTCTGTTCATGTCTGCAAATTACTGCAAAAGTTTCATAAGTATTGATTTGGGGGTTACAAATTTAGCAAGTAAGTAAATCTGGAAATAACAAAGACCATATTTTTTTAAAAAAAATGCAAATTCTGATTGGTAGAAAAATCTACAGTAAGTGTCTCCCTACATCTTATTTAATGCTAGAATATGCAGTGTAGATATGCCTACAAATATCTAGAAAATCTTTTTTATGCAATTTTATTTACACACTATTATTTAAAAACTTGGTTATACCAAAAATGTAGTTTAAGCTTCTGAAATCTATCCATTATTGAATCTTAAATTCAGATTAACTGTTTTCATTGACATATATTTATCATGTTTTTGGTTGTTCTTGTTTGTTTTCAATAATGTGTAACAGTTGACTATTTTACAGGTTACTTGAAATTAACACTTCTAATACAATAGTTAAAAATATGAAAATGATGTTTCTATGAAATAGATTGGTCTACCAATAGCTGTACTTACAATATAGCTTATGGAGAATAAAAAAAAAAAAAAAGAAATTGAAATCATTATCTTCTCTCCATTACTTTCAATGAACATTTCTTTGCCTCTTCATATAAAACCAAAAGGCATTTCAACCCAGTTATCCGTAGTAAAGTGCATTGATGACCATTCAAAAGTACAGCTGAATCCGCAACTTGAAAATTAGCCTAATGATCTCACCACCTGTCCAACTGTTAGTGAAAGTAAATGGGCCTTAATAAGCAGCTAGAAAAATTCAATTACCTGTATTACATCCCCCATGAGGACAAACCAACTAAGCCATGCAATTCAATTTGGCCAAATATTTATTACATGTCTACAATTTGCCGCTATGGTAGACACTGAAAAGGGTTCAAAGCTGAGTAAGCTATGTATCCTTAGAAAACTCATCTTCTGGTTATAGAGATCAGAGACATATAAAAGACTAGAATGCAGGACAACCTAAGAAGATTGGCATAAAAGAAGCTCATGCAAATTTTTGCAGCAACTCAGAGGGGAAGGAATATTCCATTTGGGAAACAAAAAATATTTCATGGGTAAAGGTATGCACAATGGACCT
This sequence comes from Bos mutus, assembly GCF_027580195.1. Taxonomy (NCBI): domain Eukaryota; kingdom Metazoa; phylum Chordata; class Mammalia; order Artiodactyla; family Bovidae; genus Bos; species Bos mutus. The sequence continues at coordinate 45,296,631 of NC_091642.1, read as the reverse complement.
TCAGTAGTTGGAATAAACTTTCATCTGAAAGGTTGGGAAAGAGGAGTTCAGTTAGTGATAAAGGTTTAACTTAATATGTAGAAACATGGAACACTGGGGGTGCTTAGGGAGGACATGCAATCTAAAAAGAGGTTTTATGGGAGATGTGTATGTGTGTGTGTACTGGGAAGTTGTCAAGATTTGTCAAAGACTTTCAATGCCAGAATGAAAAATTAAAACCCAAATTGGAAAAATAAAGCTAGTGTTTTGAATAGGAGAATAAAATAACAGTCAGGAGCAATGTGTCAGAATTATTTATCAGGGATAAAATAGTAGGCAAGTTTAGAAGAGAAAGATATAAAGGAGTATAAATATATAAGTAGGAGATAAGTTTTAGATACAATGTGCTTTACATTTATTTTTCTGTTGGATGTCCCTCAAACCCTTTTTAAAAGTTGCAAAAATTATTCCTGTTTTATAAAGGCTTAAAGACTTTTAAGTAAGTTTCTCAAAGCAATAGAGCTAATAAATGATGAGCTGAAACATAAACTATAGTCTTTCAACTAAAGGGCATAGAAAGTCAATGTTGTTTGAATAACTAAGGAAATGAATGAATAAATATTTTGTGAGTGAGTATAATTCCTTAATAAGTTTATTTCCTGTCTCCAAGTAAATTTGTAATTGATTTTTCTTGAAAATGCTTCCCTTTATACTTTTCTTATACAGAGAACTGTAGGAAGGTTCCCAGCAAATCAAGTGACTTTTTAGAATCTCAGCATGTTTCTTGGGTTTCAGTTCAGTTCAGTTCAGTCACTCAGTCGTGTCTGACTCCTTACCACCCCATGAATCACAGCACGCCAGGCCTCCCTGTCCATCACCAATTCCTGGAGTTCACTCAGACTCATGTCCATTGAGTCGGTGATGCAATCCAGCCAGCTCATCCTCTGTTGTCCCCTTCTCTTCCTGTCCCCAATCCCTCCCAGCATCAGAGTCTTTTCCAATGAGTCAACTCTTCGCATGAGGTGGCCAAAGTACTGGAGTTTCAGCTTTAGCATCATTCCTTCCAAAGAAATCCCAGGGCTGATCTCCTTCAGAATGGACTGGTTGGATCTCCTTGCAGTCCAAGGGACTCTCAAGAGTCTTCTCCAACACCACAGTTCAAAAGCATCAATTCTTCAGCGCTCAGCCTTCTTCACAGTCCAACTCTCACATCCATACATGACCACAGGAAAAACCATAGCCTTGATTAGACGAACCTTTGTTGACAAAGTAATGTCTCTGCTTTTGAATATGCTATCTATGTTGGTCATAACTTTCCTTACAAGGAATAAGCATCCTTTAATTTCTTGGGTTTAGACACAGTTAAAGATTTCAAACTACAATTATTTCCAAAAGCTCTGTTTATTTGCATTGTCTTTACTAATTGAGTGATTCCTAAGAAATTCTTGAATTTCATCTCCTCTGAGCTTTCATGCAGTAAGAGCCCTAGAGAAACACTCCAAGGTACTGCTTGGACTCTAGAAAAGGGCTTCCCTTCAGCATGACTCAGTAAGTCTAGGACATGGGATTCAAAAAAAAAAAAAAGGGAAAAACACTCAGATAGAAAAAATAAAAACAAAACAAGCAACTTGTTGTAAAAGGTTAAAATCCAATGATCATCCAAAAATAATATTAATATTTCATTGAAAGTCCCAGTATATTGCTTGAAAGTTGCATTCGAGTGAGTACATGAGAGGGAGACAGGTTTATCCAGAAACTAATTCCCTCAAAGGAGTCCACATTAGGTACATGAGCTACATTTTATGGGTTCCTTTAAAACACTAAAACATTTGATTCCTCATAGGAACAGGAAATCTGACCCTACAAAGCAAATGAAACACAGTGAATCTCAGTGAGGATGACTATCATAGAAACACTCCTGCTGTTCTTCAAAGGAGCTATGAAAGAAACAAATTTGACACTGACTAAACTAATCCCCAGAGAAAATAGCATTAGAGTTTAGTTCTTGGTCTCATATTTATTTTCCATATTCATCACATTAGAACTATAATTTTCCTTAAAAATCATTTTTTTTAGAAAAAAATTTTTAAAGTATTATGAGCAATTACCTGTGGCTTAAGCCTTCCCTAAAACTAAAAGGAAAGATGCAGTTGGTGAAAAAAATTTTCAAGAGGCACTATCCAGCAAAGATGTTGAATTACAGAGCTAATATATATTGAAACATTCCTATTTTAGACACAGTGTTTCATTATCTTTTCATTTCTCCATTAGTACAACTCTCTAGATTTACTAGTAAAATTTGTGAAAATAAACAGCCATCATCTATGGAAGATAAATAATTATAATACCACTTTCTTTTAAAAATATCCATGAACTTTGTGAACAAATCTTTATTTTTAAAAGAAGTATTATTTAAAAATCTTTAAAATAATATTTTTACTTATAGGTGAAGCAAAATATGTAGTAGTTTTTATAAAAAGTATTACCAGGACATATCAGTTGAAGAGGTATCCTATAGAAGGTGATATAAATTTGCTCAATTTATATATATATAAATTTGCTCAATTTAGCTCAATTGTTGCTAAAAAAGATGGTTACATTTAAAATGTAACAAGATGCAGGATTTGAGAACATAAGACAGAACTTTCTTAAAACTGGATTTCTCCCATAATTAGAAAAAAACCACTAAAGTTTACTTTATACCAGATTTATATTAAATGCTTTATTATTATCTCCTTTCCTATGAACAACTTGTATGCAAAGGACTATATCTCTTCTTTATATAAAAGAAAAAACTGACACATGGATAGTTTAATAAGTTTGTTTAAATGTCATATGATTTTCTTTTTTTTTTTTTTTTTTTTAATGTTCTTTTATTTTATTTATTTTTATTTTATTTTTTTTAAACTTTACAATATTGTATTAGTTTTGCCAAATATCAAAATGAATCCATCACAGGTATACATGTGCTCCCCATCCTGAACCCTCCTCCCTCCTCCCTCCCCATACCATCCCTCTGGGTCGTCCCAGTGCACTAGCCCCAAGCATCCAGTATCGTGCATTGAACCTGGACTGGCATCTCGTTTCATACATGATATTTTACATGTTTCAATGCCATTCTCCCAAATCTTCCTACCCTCTCCCTCTCCCACAGAGTCCATAAGACTGTTCCATACATCAGCGTCACTTTTGCTGTCTCATACACAGGGTTATTGTTATCATCTTTCTAAATTCCATATATATGCGTTAGTATACTGTATTGGTGTTTTTCTTTCTGGCTTACTTCACTCTGTATAATAGGCTCCAGTTTCATCCACCTCATTAGAACTGATTCAAATGTATTCTTTTTAATGGCTGAGTAATACTCCATTGTGTATATGTACCACTACTTTCTTATCCATTCATCTGCTGATGGACATCTAGGTTGCTTCCATGTCCTGGCTATTATAAACAGTGCTGCGATGAACATTGGGGTACACGTGTCTCTTTCCCTTCTGGTTTCCTCAGTGTGTACGCCCAGCAGTGGGATTGCTGGATCATAAGGCAGTTCTATTTCCAGTTTTTTTAAGGAATCTCCACACTGTTCTCCATAGTGGCTGTACTAGTTTGCATTCCCACCAACAGTGTAAGAGGGTTCCCTTTCCTCCACACCCTATCCAACATTTATTATTTGTAGACTTTTGGATCGCAGCCATTCTGACTGGTGTGAAATGGTACCTCATAGTGGTCTTGATTTGCATTTCTCTGATAATGAGTGATGTTGAGCATCTTTTCATGTATTTGTTAGCCATCTGTATGTCTTCTTTGGAGAAATGTCTATTTAGTTCTTTGGTCCATTTTTTGATTGGGTCATTTATTTTTCTGGAGTTGAGCTGTAGGAGTTGCTTGTATATTTTTGAGATTAGTTGTTTGTCAGTTGCTTCATTTGCTATTATTTTCTCCCATTCTGAAGGCTGTCTTTTCACCTTGCTGATAGTTTCCTTTGATGTGCAGAAGCTTTTAAGGTTAATTAGGTCCCATTTGTTTATTTTTGCTTTTATTTCCGATATTCTGGGAGGTGGGTCATAGAGGATCCTGCTGTGATGTATGTCAGAGAGTGTTTTGCCTATGTTCTCCTCTAGGAGTTTTATAGTTTCTGGTCTTATGTTTAGATCTTTAATCCATTTTGAGTTTATTTTTGTGTATGGTGTTAGAAAGTGTTCTAGTTTCATTCTTTTACAAGTGGTTGACCAGTTTTCCCAGCACCACTTGTTAAAGAGATTGTCTTTAATCCATTGTATATTCTTGCCTCCTTTGTCAAAGATAAGGTGTCCATATGTGCGTGGATTTATCTCTGGGCTTTCTATTTTGTTCCATTGATCTATATTTCTGTCTCTGTGCCAGTACCATACTGTCTTGATAACTGTGGCTTTGTAGTAGAGCCTGAAGTGAGGTAGGTTGATTCCTCCAGTTCCATTCTTCTTTCTCAAGATAGCTTTGGCTATTCGAGGTTTTTTGTATTTCCATACAAATTGTGAAATTATTTGTTCTAGCTCTGTGAAGAATACTGTTGGTAGCTTGATAGGGATTGCATTGAATCTATAGATTGCTTTGGGTAGTATACTCATTTTCACTATATTGATTCTTCCAATCCATGAACATGGTATATTTCTCCATCTATTAGTGTCCTCTTTGATTTCTTTCACCAGTGTTTTATAGTTTTATATATATATAGGTCTTTAGTTTCTTTAGGTAGATATATTCCTAAGTATTTTATTCTTTCCGTTGCAATGGTGAATGGAATTGTTTCCTTAATTTCTCTTTCTGTTTTCTCATTATTAGTGTATAGGAATGCAAGGGATTTCTGTGTGTTGATTTTATATCCTGCAACTTTACTATAGTCATTGATTATTTCTAGTAATTTTCTGGTGGAGTCTTTAGGGTTTTCTATGTAGAGGATCATGTCATCTGCAAATAGTGAGAGTTTTACTTCTTCTTTTCCAATTTGGATTCCTTTTATTTCTTTTTCTGCTCTGATTGCTGTGAACCTTCTCCAGGATAGATCACATCCTGGGCCATAAAGCTAGCCTTGGTAAATTCAGAAAAATAGAAATCATTCCAAGCATCTTTTCTGACCACAATGCAGTAAGATTAGATCTCAACTACAGGAGAAAAACGGTTAAAAATTCCAACATATGGAGGCTGAACAACACGCTGCTGAATAACCAACAAATCACAGAAGAAATCAAAAAAGAAATCAAAATTTGCATAGAAACGAATGAAAATGAAAACACAACAACCCAAAACCTGTGGGACACGGTAAAAGCAGTCCTAAGGGGAAAGTTCATAGCAATACAGGCACACCTCAAGAAACAAGAAAAAAGTCAAATAAACAACCTAACTCTACACCTAAAGCAACTAGAAAACGAAGAAATGAAGAACCCCAGGGTTAGTAGAAGGAAAGAAATCTTAAAAATTAGAGCAGAAATAAATGCAAATGTCATATGATTTTAATACCTGATTTGAGATGAAGTCAGTATTTGAACTAAGCTGATTATTAGACCACTAAACAAATCCATGACTTTGTCTCTGAGACCTTAGCATTGACATGTTAGGCAGAAGAGTCACTGAAAATTTCTGAAAAGACAGCTAACAATGAGGAAAAGACACTTCTGGGAGGTCGGTATACAGGAAAAAATTGAGAGAGAGAAAGGGGGAGAGAGAGGTCTTGGGGTCAGTCTGGGTGTTACCAAGGCTATGCAGTGATACAGGATTGAAGGAACACTGAATAATAACATATAAACACTTTATATTCCTACGAGATTTTGACAGCATCTCCTCACAACAACCTTATAGGACAGGCACAATGTTATCCAACTTAAAAGATAAATAAACTAAAGCTTTTAAAAGGTTTAGGTATCATTCAAGGCTGCACAGCTAATAAAAGATGAAGGTTACTAGGCCTGGGTTCAAAACCAGGCCTATCGGATTCTATTAAGTACCAAGCTATACTGATCATATTATTAAGTCTATTAAGTACCAAGCTATACTGATCATATTATTAATATGTTATATAGATAAAACTGTTCTGAGACTCACACCATACTTTGAAGTACACTGAGCCTTGGAAAGTTTAAGGGACTTTGAAGTCACATAATTCAGATTCAAACTAAGGCTTATTTATGGTTTTGAGTCTATTAAGTACCAAGCTATACTGATCATATTATTAATATATTATATAGATAAAACTGTTCTGAGACTCACACCATACTTTGAAGTACACTGAGACTTGGAAAGTTTAAGGGACTTTGAAGTCACATAATTCAGATTCAAACTAAGGCTTATTTATGATTTTGAGTGGAGTTATATAAAATATACAATTGATGTAAACTACTTTCAAGCAAATTATTAAGCTAAGAAAGTATCTAATGTTCTTTCTTCATAAAAGACTGGATCTCAGTTCTAAGACCAAACATTCCTTTAGGGTTCAGTTCAGTCACTCAGTCATGTCCGACTCTTTGCGACCCCATGAATCACAGCACGCCAGGCCTCCCTGTCCATCACCAACTCCGAGAGTTCACTCAAACTCATGCCCATCGAGTCGGTGATGCCATCCAGCCAGCTCATCCGCTGTCGTCCCCTTCTCCTCCTGCCCCCAACCCCTCCCAGCATCAAGGTCTTTTCCAATGAGTCAACTCGTCACATGAGGTGGCCAAAGTATCGGAGTTTCAGCCTCAGCATCAGTCCTTCCAATGAACACCCAGGACTGATCTCCTTTAGGATGGACTGGTTGGATCTTCTTGCAGTCCTTTAGGGTAGTTTCAACAATAAAAAAATGTTCCCCACCCTCCCGCCCCAAGACCGTTTTATATTTATCATCTGAAAGTTCTCATGTACTTATTGCTGAGTTCACTGAGGGTAGCATTCCTGAAATGAAGGCATTAATCCCAACAGCACTGGGGTATGGAGGAGCCTAGTAGGCTGCAGTCCATGGCGTCGCTGAGGGTCAGACACAACTGAGTGACTTCACTTTCACTCTTCACTCTCATGCATTGGAGAAGGAAATGGCAACCCACTCCAGTGTTCTTGCCTGGAGAATCCCAGGGACGGGGGAGCCTGGTGGGCTGCCGTCTATGGGGTCGCACAGAGTCGGACACAACTGAAGTGACTTAGCAGCAGCAGCAGCAGCAGCAGCAGCAGCAGCAGCACTGGGGTACTGTTGTTGTTTGTTTCTTTTTTCCATAAAAGGAGGGGAAAAAAAGCCATAAAAACTAAACTGTGTTTCTCATGATGTTTTTCTATAAATTACATGAAGAATTCTTATATGAGAAGCTGCAATGCCAGTCCCAGCTTATCTCAGACCATACATGTACATGCTACCCTCCCATACTGAAAAAACGGAATAGCTGTGTCATGTTATAGCAAGACCCACCATCAGGGTTGATGAACTTACATATGGGATAAATACTGGAGGGATCTGAAATTAGAGAATCGGAGTAAGTCAACAAAAGGAAAACAACAACACTATACTTCTTGGAGGTTGGTAGGGACTTCTCTTGTGCTGGTCAACTTGATCCCTTCTTTGTCTTTCTGCATTTGGAAATTGCAGGGCAGTTTGCTCAAGCATACCATGCTGTGACTGGATGGATTGACAAGTCTACTAAGATAGTAATTGGCCTTGGCTTCCTGCCTACTAACAGCTGCAAGCACAATTTAGAGTCTGACCCAACACTTGACTCCATGTTTCCTTGACTTATGTTTTCCCAGAACAGTAGGATTTTTGTTGTTATTCTTAAAGTCATGTTTCAAATAGTGTATTGTAAGGTTAACCACTTTAACTCAAAACTTGTAAGTCCTGTTAAGCATTATAGAAGGGTTTCCCTAGTGACTCAGTAGTAAAGTATCCACCTGCGGTGCAGGAGATGTAGGTTCAATCCCTGGGTCTGGAAGATCCCTGGAGAAGGAAATGGCCGCCCATTCCAGTATTCTTGCCTGACAAACCCCATGGTCAGAGGAGTCTGGTGGCCTACAGTCCATGGGGTCACAAAAGACTTGGACATGACTTAGTGACTAAACAACAACAACAGCAAAGCATTATAGAATGACTACAAAATTATACATGTATAAAACTCATTGAAAATAGTTATTAGGATTTCTTCTAAATTTCTCTTTGGCATGAAAAATTCTCTCTAGTTGCTCCTTGCCCCTTTCAGAACTATGACAGATAGATACTGCAATGGATCCTGATGCTGGTTTTCCTGAACTTGAACATGGCAGTCATGTCCAAGCAGCTAAGTATGTATCTATTTATTATCCTTGCTCTTGTTCATGCCAAAATACACAGCTCAAACAACAGACATGGCTATACTGAAAAAACTCAATTTCTGAAATCCTGGAGGGAAGGGTTAACTGTACGCTTAGAATCACCTTTAAGTCAACATAGCTTTTTTCTTTATACCAAATCCAAATGATTTTACGGTTCCCTCTGATACAAAATTAGCCATAGCTGTATGGGTTTATTTCTGGACTCAATTCTATTGCTTGGATATATATGATTATCTTTATGCCAGCATCATGCTGTTTCAATTACAGGAGATTTTCAGTAAGTTTTGAGATTGGGAATTATAAGCCCTCCCCGCCAACCTTGATCTCTTTTAAAGGTCCTTTGGACTATTCTAAATCCCTTGCCTTTATATATAGCTTTTAGAATTACTTTGTTAATTCCTACATAAAAGTTATCTGGGATTTGATAGTGATTGCATTATATATTTTCCTTTTTATATATTGCTGAATATGATTTGCAGTTTTTAAAAAATATATTTTTGTTTCCATGATTCTGAGGTATATTGATCCACAGGATTTGTTTCTTTAATTGATTATTAGGTTTTGTTATTACACTCATGAAAAGTCAAGTGAAAGTGTTAGTCACTCAGTCATGTCTGACTCATTGCAACCCATGGATTGTGGCCAGCCAAGCTCCTCTGTTCATGGAATTTTCCAGGCAAGAATACTGGAATGGGTAGCCATTCCCTTCACTAGGGGATCTCCCAGACCCAGGGACTGATCCCAGGTCTCCTGCCCTTCAGGTAGACTCTTTACCATCTGAGTCACCAGGGAAGCCCATCATACTAACGAGGACCTCTTAAAACTATTAATAGTTGAGAATTATCCCACATCTTCCATTTCTGGCCTTGGGTAAGATTGGGCATATTTCTTACATTAAATATTTAATAAAGTTTACCAATGAAAGCATCTGGTCTTGAAACTTTCTTTATCGAAAAACTGACAAAGATTCAAAACATTAATGCAGATAGGAATACTTCAATTTTCTATTTCAGCTTGGTTTTATGTTATAATTTTCAAGGATTATATGGCATTTAAGTTTGAATTAATCAAAGTTTTTTTGTACTGTCTTACTGTGCTTTTCATAGTTCTAGGATCTGCAGTGATGTCCCATTTTATTCCTTTTACTGATAATTTTGTGTATTCTATCTTATGGTTTAGTGTTTCTAGTGTTTTATTGATTTGATTTTGTAATTAAAATTGCTTGTCTTTATTAATTTTCTTTATTATAATCTATTCTTTAATTTCTTTTTTTTTTTTTCATACTATTCTGCTTTTAATTTGCTCATCTTTTTAAAAACCTCAATGTGGGAGTTTAGATAATTAATTTTTAATATATTTTATTTTCTGAGGCAAGTACATTTTTAAAGTCTCATCTAAATACTACTTTATCAACATCTTCAGCATTATGATATGTTATATTTTTTTTATTATTTAGTTCAAAATATTTTTAATATGGTTGTCTAGATGGGTTACATAATTCTCAATTATTTGAGTCTTTTCTATTTATTTTGTTTTTGTTTATTTCTATTTAATTATATTAACTGGTAAGACATCTTACTCTATATCTTTCAAATTTTGAAATTTAAATCTAAAATACATCAATGTCTATTTCATAAGAAAAAGTATACTCTCTTTTAAACTTATAAGACTTTTATCAAAATCCACAAATAACACTAATATGATGATATTATCTAATCTTAAAACCATATTAATATTTTACTAGTTATCGTATCAATGATCCATAAAGCCAAAACAAACAAAAAACTGAACTTAGTTTACATTTAGGATTACATACTGCATTTAAATACCATGGCACTTCATTCTTCCTTAATCACAGCTTCTCAATCTTTTTTTCAGTAACATTGCTGTTTCTCTGATATTTCTCATGACTAAATTCAAATTACGCATTTTAGGAAGTAATACGGAGAAGGCAATGGCACCCCACTCCAGTACTCTTGCTTGGAAAATCCCATGGACGGAGGAGCCTGTTAGGCTGCAGTCCATGGGGTCGCTAAGAGTCGGACACGACTGAGCGACTTCACTTTTACTTTTCACTTTCATGCATTGGAGAAGGAAATGGCAGCCCACTCCAGTGTTCTTGCCTGGAGAATCCCAGGGACAGGGGAGCCTGGTGGGCTGCCATCTATGGGGTCGCACAAAGTTGGAAACAACTGAAGTGACTTAGCATAGGAAGTAATAACACAAAATTAATGATATCTTCTTCTCTGTGCATCCCATCATTGTGAAGATGATAGTTTTATCTTATTACTATACTATATATATCATAATACATAAGTTATATACAACATAAGTTTAAGTCTATTAGAAGAATTAGGTAAATTCTTGTAAAGAAGTTAACAGTGCCTGGAACAGAGTAAATGCTCAATGAAAATGAGCTATCATTTTTATGATGGTTCTGCCTTCTTAATATTATCTTTATATGTCCTTTATTCACTATTACTTTCTATTTTCTCTGTTATCTTACTCTGACTTTCTTATTTGATTTGATCATAATATGTATGATATACATATATTATAGTAATATATTTAATTCCCACATCCAGTAAAATTTTTATGCCATATTTTCCTAATTTTTCAGTTTCCTTATTCACCACCACTAGCTTTTTAGGCTCCAATTATATTTTATCTGACCTAGAGGATAAGCTTCTAATTAATCCTATAATAATCATTCTGTACTCTACTTCAGACTGTTATGAGTAAATCATAGAATGCGTAATTTTTTCCTTAGATCTCAAACTTATGAAAGGTACTTAATTAGACTACCTTTTAAATTCTTTTATGATCTAATCTAAGTATATCATACCAGCCTATTTCTCATAAAACTTAAATGAGAATATGGAATTCCAGTTGAGCTATTCCAAATCCTGAAAGATGATGCTGTGAAAGTGCTGCACTCAATATGCAAGCAAATTTGGAAAACTCAGCAGTAGCCACAGGACTGCAAAAGGTCAGTTTTCATTCCAATCCCAAAGAAAGGCAATGCCAAAGAATGCTCAAACTACCGCACGATTGCACTCATCTCACACACTAGGAAAGTAATGCTCAAAATTCTCCAAGCCAGGCTTCAACAATACATGAACTGTGAACTTCCAGATGTTCAAACTGGTTTTAGAAAAGGCAGAGGAATCAGAGATCAAATTGCCAACATCTGCTGGATCATCGAAAAAGCAAGAGAGTTCCAGAAAAACATCTATTTCTGCTTCCTTGACTATGCCAAAGCCTTTGACTGTGTGGATCACAATAAACTGTGGAAAATTCTGAAAGAGATGGGAATACCAGACCACCTGATCTGCCTCTTGAGAAATTTGTATGCAGGTCAGGAAACAACAGTTAGAACTGGACATGGAACAACAGACTGGTTCCAAATAGGAAAAGGAGTATGGCAAGGCTGTATATTGTCACCCTGTTTATCTAACTTATATGCAGAGTACATCATGAGAAATGCTGGACTGGAAGAAACACAAACTGGAATCAGGATTGCCGGGAGAAATATCAATAACCTCAGATATGCAGATGACAGCACCCTTATGGCGGAAAGTGAAGAGGAACTCAAAAGCCTCTTGATGAAAGTGAAAGTGGAGAGTGAAAAAGTTGGCTTAAACTCAACATTCAGAAAACGAAGATCATGGCATCTGGTCCCATCACTTCATGGGAAATAGATGGGGAAACAGTGGAAACAGTGTCAGACTTTATTTTTCTGGGCTCCAAAATCACTACAGATGGTGACTGCAGCCATGAAATTAAAAGACGCTTACTCCTTGGAAGGAAAGTTATGACCAACCTAGATAGCATATTCAAAAGCAGAGACATTACTTTGCCAACAAAGGTTCGTCTAGTCAAGGCTATGGTTTTTCCTGTGGTCATGTATGGATGTGAGAGTTGGACTGTGAAGAAGGCTGAACACCGAAGAATTGATGCTTTTGAACTGTGGTGTTGGAGAAGACACTTGAGAGTCCCTTGGACTGCAAGGAGATCCAACCAGTCCATTTTGAAGGAGATCAGCCCTGGGATTTCTTTGGAAGGAATGATGCTAAAGCTGGAACTCCAGTACTTTGGCCACCTCATGAGAAGAGTTGACTCATTGGAAAAGACTCTGATGCTGGGAGGGATTGGGGATAGGAGGAGAAGGGGATGACAGAGGATGAGATGGCTGGATGGCATCACTGACTTGATGGACGTGAGTCTCAGTGAACTCCGGGACAGGGAGGCCTGGCGTGCTTCGATTCATGGGGTGGCAAAGAGTCGGACACAACTGAGCGACTGATCTGATCACTTATTTCTGTAAAAAGTATTTGATAATGCAATACTTCTGTTCAAAACTCACTGCAAAACTCCTTCCCCACCCACTACAAAAAGTTTCCATAAGTTCTTTCTTTTATTTTATTGTAGTTTTAAACTTTACAATATTGTATTGGTTTTGCCATATATCAACATGAATCCTTAACTTTGTGTATTTAATTACGTCTAGAATGAACTTTGGAGAAGGCAATGGCACCCCACTCTGGTACTCTTGCCTGGAAAATCCCATGGAGGAGCCTGGTAGGCTGCAGTCCTTGGGATCACTAAGAGTCGGGCACGACAGAGTGACTTCACTTTCACTTTTTACTTTCACGCATTGGAGAAGGAAATGGCAACCCACTCCAGTGTTCTTGCCTGGAGAATCCCAGGGATGGCGGAGCCTGGTGGGCTGCCATCTCTGGGGTCGCACAGAGTCGGACATGACTGAAGCAACTTAGCAGCAGCAGCAGAATGAACTTCTCACATATTTCACTTGTTGAAATCTTGGTAATTACTAAAGCCTATTTCTATTAACATTTCTATATTGAAGCCTTTTCCTGTTTCTTTAATCATTTTTCCCCTAAGCTATCATAATTTTATGATAATTATTACACACATAATTATTTAATCAACCACAAGTCCTACTGTGCTTATAAAGGCAGTATACATAAAGTAGTGATTAGGAGAACTGTGGACTGAAGTAAAATACCTTATGCATAAAGCCAGCACTACCACTTCTAACTATATAATGGGAACTCCTCACTTTTCTGTGACTTAGAGAGGTTACAAACAACGTTAAGTTTAAGTCTATTACAAGAATTAGGTAAATTCTTATAAAGAAGTTAACACAGTGCCCTGAACAGAGTAAATCCTCAATCAAAATGAGCTATCATTTTTATGATGGTTCTGCCTTCTTAATATCATCTTTAAATGTCCTTTCTTCACTATTACTATTTTCTCTGCTATCTTACTCTGACTTTCTTATTTGATGATATGCTCTCAGGGCAGTTTCCTGAGCTTCCTGCTGTACAAGTGAAAGCCACTCAGTCGTGTCCAGGTTTTGCTACCCTAAGGACTATACAGTCCATGGAATTCTTCAGGCCAGAGTAGGTAGCCTTTCCCTTTCCAGGGGATCTTCCCAGTCCAGGGATCAAACCCCTGTCTCCCACATTGTAGACAGATTCTTTACCAGCTGAGCCACAAGGGAAGTCTTTGCTGTAAAAACTGCATTCTAATCTACACTGATGTCACAGTGGTTTTTTCAAGTGCTAGTCTCATCCTGTTTCTCAAGTATTCTCTTGCTTAAAATAGTTTAGAGCATCCACATGGCTCATAAGATAAAGTTAAATTCCCTCAGCATGACTATTTATCTTCATTTTACTTTCATTTTGCAATTTTACCACTCTTGTTAGATTCCTGAATTTTCTATAATGTTTCAGAAGACTTGTCTTTGCTGACGAATCTGCCTTTTTGGCACTGCCGTTTTAGACGCATATTCTTTACCCATCTCTCCTATTAAATCCAATGGAGGGATCTTGCACACATTCCAAGTTTCACTGAAACATCACCTTCCTTATCATTTCTTTTGAACTCTGAGAAGTCAATCAGTTTGTCATATGATTGCATGCTATACCACATGCCTACTGCTAACAATGAACCTACAACTTTACTATATACGTATCTATCTACTCCTACTAGCCCTACAAAACTTGAAGGTAACAATTGTATCCAATTCGACATTTTATCCCTGGTTCTTATTATGCTTAACATGGTGGTTTGGCCAGAATACTCAGCATTTTCTGAATGAATAAATAAAGTTAATAGTGTAATTATCTTGGTCAATTTTTTTGGTCAGGATGGGCTCAAGGAATTTGAACTTCCTTTAATCAGAAGGGGTCCATGCTAGGTTATACCTTCACTTAAAAACTCAGCTTGTTGGGGGCCCTAGATCTGGAATATCGTTGGTTATTAGAGAAGAGGAAGGAGCATGGTGAATACACACAGATGCTTAAAGGCTGTCACTTGAAGTGACAGGGCACACTGCTGTCATATGTCACTAGAATGGCTCAATTCTACTATGAAAAGAAGTAGAATATTGTAAAACAGATCTATTTATTGTAAAATCACCACCTACCACGTTAGGCCACGAACTTCCTAAGGGCAAAAAATACATTCCGTGAGTCCTTGTATGTTTCAAAAAGAAAATGAAATGCTGCCCAAGCAATTACGCAGCAAATGCTTTTGTAATGAGTGAACAAGTGATCTTATATTGATCTTAAACATCAGTTGAAATAATGATGATGATTTCAGCGAAGAAAATATATCAATAAAATTAACTAATTCAGAGGGCATCATTTAACTACCATGTTCATTGACTCACTTCACTTTGATTTCTCATTTTCTTAAATTTCAGCAGTTTCAATCCAGCAAACATTAATTGTATTATCTGGAGCCTCTACTCTAGAGTATAATGAAAATAATCCTTGGGATTTTGCCAAAGCTCTTCGTTATTGTTTTGTCTATAAATAGCTGAACTTGTGATGGTAAAACACTGTCATCAACAGACATTAATCATGTGTCACTAAGTCACTTCAGTCGTGTCCGACTCTGTGTGACCCCACAGACGGCAGCCCACCAGGCTCCCCCGTCCCTGGGACTTTCCAGGCAAGAACACTGGAGTGGGTTGCCATTTCCTTCTCCAGTGCATGAAAGTGAAAAGTGAAAGTGAAGTCGCTCAGTCATGTCCGACTCTTAGCGAATCCATGGACTGCAGCCTACCAGGCTCCTCCGTCCATGGGATTTTCCAGGCAGGAGTACTGGAGTGGGGTGCCATTTCCTTCTCTGTTAATCATGTGTGGAATGGCTTAATAGCACTTGCTTTTTTCTGTGGGAAATTAGATGTTTGTTTCAGTGTATACTAAATATAAACCTCTTTCAATCTAACAGTCACTGTGGATTTAATTACATTTATGTAGAAAAATTACTATTTGAACCCCCATTGTAGATTCTTTCCAAACATTTGATTCTTTTCAAATTCTACTCTAATGAGTCATGAATGGGTAGAACCGTACTGAAAATGGTATGATAAATATTTCCAAGTTTTACACTTCAACATTGATAATGTATAATTAATGTGCTGTGACAAGAATTTCTTTCTTGATGTAAAACTCTCAATATTTTTAAGTGATTCAAAGAAAAGTACCATAAAAGAAGAAAATTACACAATAATTTTAATGTCACACGTGACTGTCCTATATTAAAATATATTAATACAAAGGGGAAAATTGTCTAAACACTTTTCTCCCCAAATAATGTTCCATGATAATCTCTTCCCTCTGATATTTTATTTTGTTTACTTAAATTTAGAATGGCATACCTGACATACGTTATGTGATTTCTGATTCTGCTACCTATGTAATAGTGTAATAGGGAAGAGTCAATTTCGACTCTTCCACGCTAAAACTATTTCTTTAATTTTAATTCTTTTTTTTTCTGCTTTGTTATTAATATAATCATACATAATGGCTTACCTCAGAGAACTCCCTCCCCTCATCCTCCTGATCCATAAAGTGCCTTAGTTTAGCTCGCAGGGAGATAATCTGACATCTGCCCACCTGTAAATGACTGTAAGAAAAAGAAAAACATTCCCTGCCCAAGGTGTGCCAATCTAGGAAATATCTTTAAGAATTAAATTTTTTTTTTTTCTTTGCTTCCTCACCTCTCCTCATCTCTGTTCCATAAAGACCTGGCATCCAGACCCAGGGAAAATGGTTATTTTGAGATATTAGTCTACCATTTTCTCAGTAAGCCAGATTTCTGAATAAAGTCATATTCCTTGCTTCAATACCTCATCCCTCTCGGATTCATTGGCCTCTCATGTGGAGAGTGGAGAGAGCTTGGAACTTGCTTTCACTGGTAGCAATAAGGCTAAACACAAAACTAGTGATAATATGAATAATATTATTATTATTGTGTCCTTACAAGTTTACTTTTAAATATTTGAAACTAAGATATAGGTAGTTTGGTTCAGGGAGAAATTGGATCATAAAATGTTCTTCCTTCTTTTCCAGCCTTCTTCTCTATTCAATGGGCTTCCCTGGTGGCTCAGATGGTAAAGAACTTGCCTGCAGTGCAGGAGACTGGGATTCAATCCCTAGGTCAGGAAAATTCCCTGAAGAAGTACCCATTCCAGTACCCTTTCCTGGAAAATTCCATGTAAAGAGGATCCTGGTGGGCTACAGTTCATGGGATCACATATAGTTTTACTCAACTGAGCAACTAACATTTCTGCTTTCATTCTTCTCTATTCAATAACACCAAATGGTAGCAAATTGCCATCTCAGTTAGAACCCACACAACAACCACAAAAAAAGAAAAAATTGGAAAGCAGCACATATCAAGTATTGACTAGGCAAGAAACAGTTTTTCTGGCAGGGGCAGAAATGTGTTGATAAAACCATTTGGGAAAGTATTACTAGAAGTTAGTATGTATATACATAATGGAACAAGTGCTTGTTCTTTGATATAAATTCTAGAAAATCTTGAAAACATAAGTATAAAGACAAGTACAGACGAAAAAACATCATCAAGGCATTGTATGTAATAGCAGAGAGTTAACTAGGAAACGGATACATAAATATGGTAGATGCACACTGCAATGCTTCTATAAAACGCAGTAGTCAAAAGACTGAAGAAGGTGTACACATAGAAGCATAGAGTTTAAAAATAAAGAGTTGAATGAGAGAGGTATGGGGAAATACATACAATTTATTATTTACTCTTAAGTGTTAAATATTAAAATTGATCTAAAAACTCCACCACCTGATATACAAGCATGGTTTATATGAAGGGCATATTTGCAAACCATTAGAGTGATTTGATTCTGATTAACTGAGTCATTCCTATGAACCCTTTCATTAAGAAAAACTAGATTAAGTGGACACACTGTCACTGAACAAAACTATAATAAATGGATAATTTAAAAAAAAAAAATTGAAGATACTAGAGGAGTATCAAAGCAGAAAATAATTACAGTGTAAAGAACTGGGAAGCTCATAGATAGTTTTTTTAACATAATCAAATGTCCACACACCTGGGAGTACAAAAATTGAAATGTACAACCTTAAAAAGTGGCATACAGTACTGCAGATTTCAATCTGTGTCTTAGAGGAGGAGCTGTTGTCAACAGGTTGGCTATGATCTTGCTCAAGCTCTGATTTGCTCAGAAAAGTGCTAGAGAGCTTTCCTCAGTAGACTGCTGCTAAGTCACCTCAGTCGTGTCTGACTCTGTGCCACCCCATAGACGGCAGCCCACCAGGCTCCCCCGTCCCTGGGATTCTCCAGGCAAGAACACTGGAGTGGGGTGCCATTGCTGCTGGGGTCCAGCCCCAGCTGATCCAGGGTATTTGAAGGGGAGACGGCTTCGCGACTATTTAAATATTCATCAAAGATATAAAGAGTAGTAGAATGAGGATTGATAGCTCAGTAGGAAAATTCAGTGAAGAAAAGAGGCTGAGTAGCTTGGTTTATGCGGGAGACCAATAAAACTTCAAGACAAGAAGCTTGCACCACTTACGTAGGCCGCAGGCGTCCTTCCATTCTCCCGAAGGAGAGGAGACACTGAGGCCTCCCCGGTCGGATCGTAGAAGCCCACGCATAATTAGTAAGCATGGCGGGTTCCGCGCTCCAGATGGAGACTCAGCCAGAGTGAGAGAGAGAGAGACATGGGGAGACCAGTCTTTCGAGGAACTGATCTCAATTGTTTATTTTCCAGAGTCTGTTTTTATACACTGAGATGTTATACAAAAGTCACGTGGGGACAGCAGTCCTGACTTTTATCAAAGTCAGGTGCTTCACACAAATGTATACAGAGGTCTTAGGGGTGTTACATCATCTTCTGGCCAGGGGGGGCTGCTGACAATTTACGACCCTCTCCTTGTGACAGTGGTCAGTCAACCAGGACACTTATTTCTCCAAGGGTGATTATTCTTAAAACAGACGCCACCCAAATAAAGTTACATTCCTATAGGGTGAGGGTGTAGTGGGTTTTAGTTAAGGAAAGAATTTACTTAGCCTAAGGTCTAATGTGATTTATACCAAAGGTTAATACTTATTTCTTCTATATATTCATTAATGTGTGTAAGGGCAGGGGATGTGGAGACTTAGCAACAAACATTGGCTCAACAAATGAAAAACCCTTCACCAATACAGTTTCTAATCAGCCCATTATACTTATACTAATAGTTTTCTAACTTTTCTAAGGAACCTGTTTTTAGAAGGTTTAAAGCATCTCGTGCCTCTCACGGTTGGGAGGCTGTGAGCAATCACATGTGGCCGGACACAAAACATATACCTACACTCTATGTTTAATCTCATCTTTTGGTAATATTAATCCTAATTAACTTATTATTTAAAGTCTCATTTACTTTAATAAGAGCCTACTCTGTCTCATTAGTCAACTTTTCTTAGAACTGGAATTAGGATCGCTTTTTAAGCAATCAAACAAAGGCTTTAAATCTGCAGTAGTCAGTTTTAAATGTGGGCATATCCAATTAATGTCCCCTAATAATTTTTTGAAATCATATAAAGTTAGTAAACAATCTCTCCAAAGCTTCAAAGGGGCATTGTCAGTTTGCAAAACTTTTGGCACCTAAATATGAGAAGCAAGTTAAGAGGTGTTGCACAACATCTTTATAAGCTTCTCCAGTTATTGTTTTGTAACCTAAATCTGGTCTATAGCTTCTTAGATGACAAGCAACCATGTAATCTTTGCTTGAATACCTCCAGCAATGGAGAACTCACTACTCTTCAAGGTTTTAAACTTTCCCTCACCTTTTTCTCTACAGCATTCCCACCCCACATACCACTTTGTCTAATCTCATCAACTCATTTTCAGTTGTTAAAAGACGTCTGTTCTTGTTTCTAATAGCCCTGACATTTTATTTTCTTGAATTAAAAGATCTTTTAAAGGCCTTGGAGCTGTAATTTCCTGCACCCAAAAGGCTAGATCACTAAATCCAAATACTCTGTGGCTCCTAGCCTGAGAAGTCAAGTTTTTTCCTGTCCGATACTAAGGTAAAAGCAAAAGCTGTGTTACTCTTTGACCTTTATTAATTTGCACCATTTTAGTAGGCGGTGAGGTCAAAACTTTAATTTCTCAATATAATCAGAATCTACTACACCATGCACCGCCGAAATTTTTCTTTTCTCTCTCTCTTTTTTTTTTTTTTTTTAAAGAAAGCGAGCTACGCCCTAGCACAAGTCCTACAATGCCCTCAGGTAGGGGTCCAGCCACTCCCGTTGGAATTGGAGTAACCGGCTTGTCAGGGGTTAATATTGTTGCTAAATCCCCTTACCATTCTGCTTTTCTCTTAGCCTTGCTGAGACCCCCCTGAGTGGGTTTTCTCCAAGGAGCACGCTCTGCATATTGTGTATGCAGTCTGTTTTAAAAGCTCCACTGTTCAAAAAACTTTTTATCTTCCTCAGGCTTAGGCAACACTTTGAGAGGCTTTGGGGGCAAAGTGGGGAACTCTTGGGCCCTAGAAGGCGCAAACAGAGGCGGCGGCGATCGCCTTAAATCAGAAAGTGGTGGATAGGTTTTTTTTAAAGGTTTGAGAAGGAGGGAGCTCGCCAGGGCACCTGGCCACAGTGTCCTGTAAGTCCTCTCCTCTCTCCTCTGCTGATTTTTTCTTTCTTCTTCTCTTTAAATCTTTCTCAAGTTTTCTTTCCCTCACTCTATCTTTTTTCCTTCCTCTTCTCTTCTCTTTTACTTTCTATCATTTCCTTCCTGTTTCCCTCTTTCATTCTCCCTTCTTCCTTACTCTCTCTCTCTCTCTCCCTCTCTTCCTGCCTTTTTCACTTTTCTCTCCCCCTTCTTTTCTCACTACCTTTTCTTTCCTTCGTTTCTTTCCTTTTACCCTCTTTCTCTCTAACTTTTTCTTCCTTCTTCCCTCTCTTTCTCTCTGTATCTCTTTTTCTAACTTCCTTTCTTCCTTTTTCTATCTTGCTGTGTTCCCTGATTCCTTCCTCCTCTGTTCCTTTCTCCTTTTTACTCTTTAGTTCTTTTTCTATCTTTAGATCTTTCTCTATTTTCTTTCCTTTTTTTTTTTTCTTTTTTTTTTTTTTCTTTTTATTTTTCTCTCTCTCTTTTTTTTTTTGCTTGGGTGAGGCCCCCTGGAGGGGGTTTTCTGCAAGGAACAGGCTCTGTATATTGTGTATTTTTTAAAAGCTCCTTTGTTTAAAAAGAAAACCTTTTTTATCTTTTTCAGCCTTAGGCAATGCTCTGGGAGGCTTTGGATGTAAACTGGGAGTTATTAGGCCCTGGGAGGTGCAAGCGGAGGTGGGGTAGTCATCTTAAATCAGAAATTATTGGATAAATTTTTAAAGGTTTGTGTAGAGGAAGAGGGGGCTCACCAGGGCACCCAGCCGCAGCGTCCTGTAAGCCCTCTCACTCCTTGGGAGGTAGAGCACAGTCTCCCTCCTTTTCTTCATCAATGGCAGAAAAAATGATCTGCGCAGAAGGTGGAGACCTACTACCATCCACCGCTATAGCCTCTCCCATAGGTTATCCCACAGCCTCATGACGGGTTCCAGAACATTTTTAATCATATTTATAGGATAAGTTTTTAGTTTTGTTTTTTTTTTTTACCTTCACCCAAGTATCTAAATTAACAGTACCCTCTTCAACAGTTTCAAGATTACTTGTATAAAGAGTTGGCGTTCTTAGTTTCAGTATTACCCATGTCAGAAAGTTAAGTATAGTACAAGATTTTGCTTTTAGCTATCAAAAGATTAGACCTTTTTTGTCAGCCTTTTTAGAATCCGTTTTTTCTCTCTAACTCTTCAACACTTTCAACACTTCCCACTCCTCTTCACCCTGTCTATCCTACCGGGGGGTCTGCAGCACCCTAAGTGGGGTCCTAGCCATCTCGAAAACTCAACACTGGGGGAATAGGGTTGGGGACTTACCTTCAAAAGGCCTGTCTCAGGCGCCACCTGCCGGGGTCCAGCCCCAGCTGATCCAGGGTATTCGAAGGGGAGACAGCTTCAGCGACTATTTAAATATTCATCAAAGATATAAAGAGTAATAGAATGAAGATAGCTCAGTAGGAAAATTCAGTGGAGAAAAGAGGCTGAGTAGCTTGGTTTATGCGGGAGACCAATAAAACTTCAAGACAAGAAGCTTGCACCACTTACGTAGGCCGCAGGCGTCCTTCCGTTCTCCCGAAGGAGAGGAGACACTGAGGCCTCCCCGGTCGGATCTTAGAAGCCCACGCATAATTAGTAAGCATGGCGGGTTCCACGCTCCAGATGGAGACTCAGCCAGAGTGAGAAAGAGAGAGACATGGGGAGACCAGTCTTTCGAGGAACTGATCTCAATTGTTTATTTTCCAGAGTTTGTTTTTATACACTGAGATGTTATACAAAAGTCACGTGGGGACAGCAGTCCTGACTTTTATCAAAGTCAGGTGCTTCACACAAATGTATACAGAGGTTCTAGGGGTGTTACATCATCTTCTGGCCAGGGGGGCCTGCTGACAATTTATGACCCTCCTTGTGACAGTGGTCAGTCAACCAGGACACTTATTTCTCCAAGGGTGATTATTCTTAAAACAGACGCCACCCAAATAAAGTTACATTCCTATAGGGTGAGGGTGTAGTGGGTTTTAGTTAAGGAAAGAATTTACTTAGCCTAAGGTCTAATGTGATTTATATCAAAGGTTAATACTTATTTCTTCTATATATTCATTAATGTGTGTAAGGGCAGGGGATGTGGAGACTTAGCAACAAACATTGGCTCAACAAATGAAAAACCCTTCACCAATACAGTTTCTAATCAGCCCATTATACTTATACTAATAGTTTTCTAACTTTTCTAAGGAACCTGTTTTTAGAAGGTTTAAAGCATCTCGTGCCTCTCACGGTTGGGAGGCTGTGAGCAATCACATGTGGCTGGACAAGCCTGTCAGGCAGGCTAGAGAACCTTCAGAGGAGTTTGTAGGTTAAAACACTCTTATCACGCCCAGGAATTATTATTAACTGGAGCTCTAAGTTAACTCCTTCTCCGAAAGAGGTGGTGAGGGACAGCACCCCGTAAAGTCAGAGGTGTAAGTGAGAGCACAAAGTAGTAAAGTAGGCAGGCTCTGGTTATGGGGGTAGATGCTCGAGAATTTCCAAGGGGACTCCTGAGGCTCAATCCCGCCTTTGCGTATGTCAAGCCTCCTTCCTCATGACCTTTGTCATGGGCGGAGTGCCTCATGCCAGCCCCCAACACATTGCCTTCTCCATTCCTCGATAGATCTGGGGTCAAAGACTAATTCACTGATATATGCCTGTCCCCAAGGTAGGTGGGGTCTACATAATATCCACACTGACAAACAAGTTATAACAGTATAACAAAAATAGCCACTCCTCAGCATAACCCTGCAATCACTTGGGAAGGGACAGCAAATTTCTGTAGTATTGAATGCTCTAAATGGTACTCAAATTACTCTAACAAAATTTGCCACGGAGTGCAAAAAGGTATACAAATTGAATGAATTCTAATGACTATAACCAAATGGATCCTATTTGTTTTTGTGGTTCACTTGCTAAGTCCCATCTGACTTTTTGTGGCCCCATGGACTGCAGCATGCCAGGCTCCCCTGTTCTTCACCATCTCCACAAGTTTGCCCAGATTTGTGTCCATTGACTCAATGACGCTATCAAACCATCTCATCCTCTGCCACCGGTCTCCTTTTGCCTTCAGTCTTTCCTCGCATCAAGGTCTTTTCCAATGAGTCAGAAGAGACTATATATCAGACACCAAATGAAATGTCTACACTAGAATCTAACCAAAGTCCTCTTCTCCCATCTAGTGACAAATTTGGAGAATGCAGAATTAAAATCCCTGAGATAGTTAAATACAGATTGGTGTACCATGGTAGATGAGAGGCTTTAAAAGTACAACCCAGAAGGATGCAGTCAGAGATTTTGCAAAAAGTTTGTCTCTAAAATACATAATCAGAATCACTACTCAGAAAGTGTTTTCCTAACATTGGATATCTCAAAATTGTTTACAACAAATCATTGAAAATGCCTTTAAGATACCACAGAGTTGGTTTGTTTACAACAAATCATTGAAAATGCCTTTAAGATACCACAGAGTTGGTTCAGAGAAACAAACCTAGAAGCCCAGTGTGAAATATACAATTTCTGATCACCCTATCATTCAAATGTTTTTAATTTGATTTTCTTTTCAAAAGGTCTTATTGAGAATGTCCTCTTATTGAGAATACTCTAGTTGACTATTTTCAAATAAGCTACATCTAGAGTTATCTTGGCAATATTTATATTGATCTTTTTTAGTTTTTTCATGTATTCTGAATCTCTTTGAAAATGACAATCTTAGTTTAGAATTTAACCTTCCAAATGGTCATTATAAGTATAGTCCTTTGATCTAATAATTCCCTATTACTGAACAATAAGTGATATACACTGATATTAATATAAAAAATATCCATCATCAATCTTTTCCATAATTATGAAAAGCTAGAAGTTAAATAATAATCAGTAATTATCGCAAGGGTTTCCCTGGTGCCTCAATGGTAAAGAATCTGCCTGCCAATGCAGGAGGGGAGGGTTTGACCACTGCGTTGGGAATATACCCAGAAGAAGGAAATGGCAACCCACTCCAGTGTTCTTGCCTGGGAAATTCCATGGACAGAGGAGCCTGGCAGGCTACAGTCCATTGGGTCACAAAAGAGTCAGACACGACTTAGCAACTAAACAACAACAGCTGTTAAACAAATTATACTTTCTAAATAATAAAATTATAAAATTATATTTTTTATATAACATGGGAAAGTGCTTTTGATATAGTAAATGAATACAAAACAGAATAGATTACTGTATGAATCAATTTTATAATAAGTAAAATATGTGTATGGGAAATATATTCATGAACATAAATATGTATGGAAATATATAATATGTAAAATACATAGCTGAGTGGTATACATTTGCATAACAAGATCAAAGTAAATACACAATAACATTATTATACTGATTTTTTTCTAAGTTGTGAAATTATGAGTGATTTTAGGCTTTTTTGTACTTATCTTCTAGTTTTTCAATATTGATACATATTAATTTTAGAATTTTTTAAAAAGAAACTTAGATGCCATCTTTTGCAATCAACCCATTTTATAGGAGATAGAAATTAAGGCCTGAAGTCACATAGATAATTCATGACATAGCCAGTATTTGAATTGATTTCTACTGATACCAGAGGTCTGTAGGTTTTTTACAGTCCAAAACCAAGCTGTAAAACCCAAAGTTATGATGCCTGACTTTGTGATCTTCTCCCACATCCATTTACAATTGGACTTTTTCCTGAAATAGTAACAAACATTGCTCAATTCTGCATCTAGCAGATGCTTTTCAGAGGATGGAATAAAAACCATAATTCACATTTCAAGAGCCCACCAGTCATCAGACATTGATATCCCTGAAAACTGCTGCAAACTTAAATCTAACACAGTCAGCTGGAAGGAAAAGCTCTCTGTAGCCCTTCCTCTGCTTTAAGATCCATATTACAATTATTTGAGATGCTGTTAAAATAGAGTGTAAAATTGTAGAAAATTCACTTGCTTTTCTAAAGGTGTTATTTACACAAAATAATGTGTAATTTGGGAAAAAAAGTGAAACAAGAGTATTAATAATTTAGCATATTTATTTTTGTTTAAAATTTTTAAATATTCTCCCCCATTTTAACCATTTAAATATATACTTATTTATTTATTTATTTTGGCCACACCACACAGCGTTTGAGATCTCAGTTCCCTGACCAAAGATTAAACCTGTGCCCTCTGCAGTCCTAACCACTAGACCACCAAGGAATTCCCTCATTATTAAATAGAGAGTTAAATGATTTGACAGGGCTGGAAGGATTGGAAGAGGAAACTTATACAAAGACTAGTTAACATTCTTCCCTCAAAGAAGAGACTCTTTGTTTTGCTGTTTAAATGAGTATTATATTCTACTGAATCTCAATTTTGTTTTGCTGCAAAACCCTCTCTTAAGCTAGGATTATAGATTCTAGAGCTAGAGACCCCACAAAACACCATCTGTTCTCTCTTTATAGTTTAAGTCAAGTTATACTATTATAACATATTGCAGATAAAATAACAGAAGTCCATAAAGATCAAGTGAAACACTTAATTATCAATAATAAAAAATGGAAAGAAAGAAACCAGAACCCATATCTGCTTCTTTCTTCCAATTTATTGTTTATTCCATTATATGCTATTCAATATTTTAAAAATTCTACAACTTCAAAATCTAGAGAAGTAAAGTATTGGTAACAGGATGAATTTGAGCAGGCTAGAGAGAATATGTAAATGAAATAAAAAAATTCAGAATCCACTCTTTCTCTAAAACTGCATTATAATTATGTAATATGTATTATAATTGTTTAAAAATCATATTTTAGTCAAGATAGTCTAAATAGTTAACATTTAACATTGTAGAGGTGGAGCTTTGAGGATCTAGGTGGAAAAAGCCAGAAAGTAATACAGCTTATGTTCATACACTAAAGTATTCTTAAGGTTTCCAACTGTATCCAGGCTTGTGGAGGGAATCTAATTGAGACATGGATAAGAAAGCAGTAGGAAACTGTACTTGTATGAATATCAGAATCTAAAAAGTGATTCATTTAGTCATAATCCTGATGCCAGGAACCTGGAGAAAATAGATGAGAAAGAAAAACTAACTGTAATGACAGTTTGACCATGAATAAAATTATTAAAAATTTTAGTAGCTGCTACAACTATCAATTCTAAATAAAAATGAGAGGGATGCATTTTCTAATAGTGGGATCATATTAATTAAAACTATATGCGTGTTACCATTTATGCTTACTATAACCCATGAAGATGTCTATTTCCTCTAATATTAGCTGAGTGTATACTATATACCACTTACATGTTATCACAGACTACAAAGAGGTAAACAAGATAAATATAGTCTCTATGTTTAGGGAATTTAAATTTTAAAGAGAGACAAGATATTATACTGGTACTCATCAACGTGAGTAGCAACAAAAACAACAACAACAACAAAAATACTCCACAGCGGAGAAAAAAAAAGTATGAAAGAATACAGGAGGGAATCTAAGTTTAGATTTTCACATAAGAGTAGGGACCTAAAAATGGAAAAGAGACTAGCTTCTAAAGTGTGTGTGTGTGTGTGTGCATGAGTGTCCAATAGGGTGCAGAGATAATAACATTGTATGAGGTTATCTAACTCAAGAACTTTGAACGTTGTCTGCTGGGGAACACAGTATGTTTCTTAGCATTCTGAGGCTAAAATGATAGGCAAAGACAAGATTATGCAAGATCTTGTGGACTATATATCAATTATTTAATGTTTCTATTTAATGATAGAAATTTATTTAGCTATTTTTAAAGGAGATTTTTGGAGAGGGAAATGACAATCCACTCCCGTATTCTTACCTGGAGAATCCAATGGACGGAGGGTCCTGGTGGGCCACAGCCCATGGAGTCACAAAGAGTTGGACACGATTGAAGTGACTGAGCACACAAAGGAGGCTTTGGGCTTCCCTGATGGTGCTAGTGGTAAAGAATCCACTTGCCAATGCAGGAGACAGACATAAGAGACATGGGTTCTATCCCTGGAT
Source organism: Bos mutus (assembly GCF_027580195.1). Classification (NCBI taxonomy): domain Eukaryota; kingdom Metazoa; phylum Chordata; class Mammalia; order Artiodactyla; family Bovidae; genus Bos; species Bos mutus. Next base: position 45,269,351 of record NC_091642.1, on the reverse strand, counting down.
CAGCAAATTCCCTGGAGGAAGGCATGGCGAACTACTCCAGTATTCTTGCCTGGGAAATTCCATGGACAATGAATTCTGGTGGGCTACAGTCTGTGGGGTCGCAGAGTCAGACAGGACTGAAGTGAATTAACACAGAGGAAGACTTGTCTAATTCATGGTATAGCTAATTATCGTTGTTAATACACAAACATCTTAGAGAAGAATAAAATTCCTTGGTGGGTAAGCAAATCCGTAAGAAGTCTGTGAAACACACAGCCACTTCCAGTTTTACTTACAGAGAAGAGAACAGACCCAAACCTGAGACATATGTTGCTATCAGCCACAGAAACGTGCCCCAGGAACCTATGACTCCCCAGTAGTGTTAGAATTGCACTGCTGTTCTGTTCAACCTATCCTATGCCCTCTGGAGATTTTTTTTTTTTTTTCAGGAAAAAACCAACACAGTTAATAAACAATCTACATGATTATCATTTTCAAAAAGCCTTTAATTACAACTATCAGTCATTAAAGCCTACTTGCTACTTCTCTCCATTCCTACTTCATATATTCCATTCTACAGCCCCTTCCTTAAGTTTCAAAATTTGTAACTACCTTTTTTTTTTTCCAGAAAACACTGAAAATCCTAACATATATAAAAAACAAAACAACTTCAAATATCTTTCAAATGAGATAGGAAAGATTCCTGGAAAAAGCATGGTGTTTGGACTCTTGTGATAACTGAATTTGACAGTTGAAAAAAATTAGTCATTTGCTTCCCTGAATAAAAAATACAAAAAATAACTTCTACTCACTCAGAGTATACAGCAGGAAAATTATTGACTTGCTTTATTAGATTAAAACATTATAAAATACTAAGTTTAGAGGTATAAATAGAAGAGTGGATAATTAGAACTTGTACAGTAATCAAAAAACTATTTCTGAATCACATGTTTAGCAAAGTGTAGGATAACTTCATCTTTTGATTCACCCCCAAAATTCTCAGTTTATGCCTAAGGTCTTAGCATAATTATTAATAAACCATTTATTCTCAAAAGTTTCCCAGTTTGGACTATAAATTGCATGCTTGCTGTGCTAGTGATAATTATGGGCATATGAGAACTTGGATAATAATAATATTAATTATAATAAAGGTACTAGGTATAACTATTACTTTGAAAATTTTGACAGTGAGTTATTAGATAACTATTACTACTAACTCATAATTCTTTGTCAAAGTTTTCATTTATAAAATGAGGAAAATAATTCCTACATCATAAAATGTTTATTTTGGGTGTTAAATGAGATCTATTTTGTGTTTGGCCATTTTGTACCAAAAAATGGAAGCTACTTTAGAAAATGCATAAGTTTTAAAAGGTTCTTTTTCCATATATTTGAGTGAGATACACTTCTTGGAAGGTCAACTTTTAGTTTACCCTCCTAATGTAGACTTCCCTCATAGGAGAGGTCAGCTCTTTTTACTCTGGTGGAAGTGATGTGGTACCTTCTGCCTTAAACCTCCCCCCTTCAGTTTCATGAGAGGGATTACCATTCACAGATGTGACTGAGACAAGGGAAAGAAAGTACGAGGACTGTTAAACAAAAACGTGGACATTTCCCCAGGAGTTCTGTTCCTTTTGTTCTTCTCTTTTCTAAAAGTATTAAGTGCTATACTTATCCTTAAGGAGCATGTCTAAAAAAGGGTTAGAAGAGAAAATTTCTCTCTTCCAAAGCTTCCAGAATTTCATTTTAGTTCCTAATGGATTTTGAACTAAGAGCAGAAATAGAATCCTCAGCTAAAAGCTCAAACACAAGCCAGAAAATCATATTTCCTTTAAACCATAAACACTTATGGCTATTTTCTCCAACTCTGTTTTGTAAAAAATTGGTCAATTGGTCATTTTAATCAAATTGGTCAATTTCATATAAAATAGTCAGTTTAAAAATAAGTTTTCATTCTCTACTCTGTGAAAAGCACTTTACTTAATAAATACTAAGTGGTTAAAAAAAAAGAGCTCATGTCATAGTTATGACTTGAATCCTTAAGTTCAAATAGGGTGCAAAAAGATTGGTGAAAATCACTGTGAGATAAAATAGATGAAATAAACCCCACAATAATTGTGAAGATAAAAATTTAGTACAGCTCAGGGAAAGGATGGGTAACTTCTGACTGTAGAATTTGTTTAAGGAGATGGCATTTAAGCTGTATTATAAAACTGTTAACATGTGACGATGGAGAAAAAAGGCATCACAATTGTAGAGCGCTTATAAATTCAAATCTCAAAGTTGAGAAATTGAAGAGAATTTATTGGGAGGAAGTAAGAAGCTCAGTTTCACTTAGAACTTGAAGCAAGTATGATAAAAGAACAGTGCATAAGGATGGATCCACTTCTGTTCTGGAGTCAATGGTAGGATAAGTTTTTACAAAGTGAGAAAAATTCATTTGAAGGTTTTATTTTTGCTTTTATTATGCCAATGCTATTTAAGTTATTGCAAAAAGGTAAACATGGCAAATGTTCAGAATGGCTTGGGCATCTGAGTCATTAAAAACGGAGTAAGCTTAATTAGGTCCCATTTGTTTATTTTTGCTTTTATTTCCAATATTCTGGGAGGTGGGTCATAGAGGATCCTGCTGTGATGTATGTCGGAGAGTGTTTTGCCTATGTTCTCCTCTAGGAGTTTTGTAGTTTCTGGTCTTACGTTTAGATCTTTAATCCATTTTGAGTTTATTTTTGTGTATGGTGTTAGAAAGTGTTCTAGTTTCATTCTTTTACAAGTGGTTGACCAGTTTTCCCAGCACCACTTGTTAAAGAGATTGTCTTTAATCCATTGTATATTCTTGCCTCCTTTGTCAAAGATAAGGTGTCCATATGTGCGTGGATTTATCTCTGGGCTTTCTATTTTGTTCCATTGATCTATATTTCTGTCTTTGTGCCAGTACCATACTGTCCTGATGACTGTGGCTTTGTAGTAGAGCCTGAAGTCAGGCAGGTTGATTCCTCCAGTTCCATTCTTCTTTCTCAAGATAGCTTTGGCTATTCGAGGTTTTTTGTATTTCCATACAAATTGTGAAATTATTTGTCTACAAGCAATGAATGCTGGAGAGGGTGTGGAGAAAAGGGAACCCTCTTACACTGTTGGTGGGAATGCAAACTAGTACAGCCACTATGGCGAACAGTGTGGAGATTCCTTAAAAAACTGGAAATAGAACTGCCTTATGATCCAGCAATCCCACTGCTGGGCATACACACTGAGGAAACCAGAAGGGAAAGAGACACGTGTACCCCAAAGTTCATCGCAGCACTGTTTATAATAGCCAGGACATGGAAGCAACCTAGATGCCCATCAGCAGATGAATGGATAAGAAAGCTATGGTACATATACACAATGGAGTATTACTCAGCCATTAAAAAGAATACATTTGAATCAGTTCTAATGAGATGGATAAAACTGGAACCTATTATACAGAGTGAAGTAAGCCAGAAAGAAAAACACCAATACAGTATACTAACACATATATATGGAATTTAGAAAGATGGTAACAATAACCCTGTGTATGAGACAGCAAAAGAGACACCGATGTATAGATCAGTCTTATGGACTCTGTGGGAGAGGGAGAGGGTGGGGAGATTTGGGAGAATATCATTGAAACATGTATAATATCATGTATGAAACGAGTCGCCAGTCCAGGTTCGATGCACGGTACTGATGCTTGGGGCTGGTGCACTGGGACGACCCAGAGGGGGAGGAGGGAGGAGGAGGAGGAGGGGTTCAGGATGGGAACACGGGTATACCTGTGGCGGATTCGTTTTCGATGTTTGGCAAAACTAATACAATATTGTAAAGTTTAAAAATAAAATAAAAGTTAAAAAATAAAAATAAAAATGTAAATCAGAAAAAAAAAAAAAGAGTAAGCTTTTTTATATCTATGAGAGAGATAAAGAGAATTTGAAATAGGAAAATGTTAGTGGAATTGTGAGAAGAGCGGTAATTTTTGTAATATCAGAGAGGTAGAATAAAAAGGATATGAAGAGAGGAAGAAATTCAAAGATATTTTCAGTGGTTCAAATTTCAGTTGTTGGAAAGATCTAATCTGAAAGAAAGCAGTCAAGACAAGGAACAAAGGTAAGTTTTGTTCAAAGAGCTGGGAGAGTTATTCTCAGTATTATCCATGTTGAGTTTGAGATGATTACTGCAGAAGGAAATCCAGAAAAACATTCTGCAGGTTATTGTATTTCTATTTTCTTCAATTTTTTTATTATCTAGAAGCTTCCAAATTATACTGATCAGCAAGGATGATAGTAATAAATTTATCTTTTTAAAAACATTATTTTTAACAGGAATGGTTGTTAAGTCATTATTTCAAAAGCAGTTGCTGTTGTTTTTTAGTAGTAGGCAGATTCTTTACCGTCTGAGCCACCAGGGAAGCCCAGTAGGTTGCCATATTTAGTATCCTATTTATGCCATATTTATTATCCTCTTAGACTTAATTTTATTTGTAAATACATGTATGCATGGGTCTAGAGTTCTCAGGAGAAGTCTTGGTGGGAATATGAGTATTATCACATGAAAGAGGGAGTGCTGAATTTATGAGACTAAATCAGGGATGATATAATACCTCTTGGGGGTAAGGTAGAGAGAGAAGATAAGAAAGCCAAGGGAAGATACTTATGCATTTTTAGAAGTGGAAGAATAAAAATAAGACAGAGATGTAACAAGAATATTAAAACAGAAGAGAATAACATATCTTCAAATTTTGGAAACAGAGAGCATCATGAAAACATACCACATTTATTTGCATATGGTTAAATGAAAATGGGAATAATTTTAGAAATTCTTTCTACTTTATCAATATATTTTGTTAATGCTTTTTAGAGTATGACTTAAGAAGAATGAATTTATATAAAAATAAACAAATCATAAAATTTTTGAAGTGACTTTTTGGAAGATATTAATATCTTATGCATAAATTTTATTATATATGTTACATTTTGAATATTTCATTATTTCTTGCCACATGTTGACATGACTTAAAATAGTCTCTTTAGTTGTTTATAGATATATACATGTGGAGATATTAATATATTTGTCTTTTTCTTCAATATTTATATTTTATTTTCATTATATTATCTAAAACCTCTAAACAATAATAAATATCAATTTTAAGAGATATTTGCCTTATTTTCCTTTTAATGGTTTTCTAGTCATAATTTCTTAAAAAATTGCTCTTGGCCTTTTTATGGTTGCTGGTATATTTTAGCAATTTTTTCTACACTTATTTTGTAAAGTCATTTGATTAGGGATGTTTTCTATTTCTTAGTCACTTGGTATCTGTTGATATTATATTTTATTATCTAATATTTATTTTATTTCTTCATATTAAGGGTCATCAGATTTAATTAACTTTGGCATGTCTTCCCCATACACATACTTCATGTCACACCATGACAGTTTCCCCTGTTCAGGAAATAGAATACCTTTACTGGAGTAAGGGATGCACGATACTGGATGCTTGGGGCTAGTGCACCGGGATGACCCAGAGGGATGGTATGGGGAGGGAGGAGGGAGGTTCAGGATGGGGAACACATGTATACCTGTGGTGGATTCATTTTGATATTTGGCAAAACTAATACAATTATGTAAAGTTTAAAAATAAAATAAAATTAAAAAAAAAAAAAAAGAATAAAATGAAAGAAAGAAACACAGAAATCAATAAAGTTAACACTTTGCTCCTATATTGTAAATGTCTAAGCTTTGAAAGACTCAAGGCATGAGTAACATATTTCAAAAGAAAAAAAAAAGATTAAGAGAAAAGGTATTCTCATTCCATGGTGAAATTAGACTCTCTGGAGTAAAGGAAATAAAAGATTTTCAGGGAAACATTGAAGTATGTCCTTGGGAAAGAGGTCTATACCCTGACTTATCCCTATACATTGAGCCAATCAATATGTGTGTGGGAGGGTAGAGGAGACTAGAGGACTTCTAGTGTAGTGGAAAGCCCATAGAGATTTTAGTTCTACCACAGTAAAGGGAAAGTTGCCTTCTTTCTCAGAAAGTCTGTGAATATGTATCTGATTACCTATGTTTTACTTTGCAAAGGGTTCTATAAACAAAAGCAATAAATGATAGTTTAAAAAGAAATAACGACTCTTTATATGTGAAACAAGAGAATGCCATATTCGGTACAGTTCAGTTCAGTCGCTCAGTTGTGTCTGACTCTTTGCAAACCCATGAATTGCAGCACACCAGGCCTCCCTGTCCATCACCAACTGCCGGAGTTCACCCAAACTCATGTCCATCAAGTTGGTGATGCCATCCAGCCATCTCATCCTCAGTCGTCCCCTTCTCCTCCTGCCCCCAATCCCTCCCAGCATCAGAGTCTTTTCCAATGAGTCAACACTTCGCATCAGGTGGCCAAAGTATTGGAGTTTCAGCTTTAGCATCAGCCCTTCCAAAGAACACCCAGGACTGACCTCCTTTAGAATGGACTGGCTGGATCTCCTTGCAGTCCAAGGCACTCTCAAGAGTCTTCTCCAATACCACAGTTCAAAAGCATCAATTCTTCAGCATTCAGCTTTCTTCACAGTCCAACTCTAACATCCATAAATGACCACTGGAAAAAACATAGCCTTGATTAGATGGATCTTTGTTGGCAAAGTAATGTCTCCGCTTTTGAAAATGCTATCTAGGTTGGTCATAACTTTCCTTCCAAGGAGTAAGCATCTTTTAATTTCATAGCTGCAATCACCATCTACAGTGATTTTGGAGCCCCCAAAATACAGTCTGACATTGTTTCTAATGCTTTGCCATTTATTTCCCATGAAGTGATGGAACCAGTTGCCATGATCTTAGTTTTCTGAATGCTGAGCTTTAAGCCAACTTTTTCACTCTGCTCTTTCACTTTCATCAAGAGGCTTTTGAGTTCCTCTTCACTTTCTGCCATAAGGGTGGTGCCATCTGAGTATACGAGGTTACTGATATTTCTCCTGGCAATCTTGATTCCAGCTTGTGCTTCTTGCAGCCCAGCGTTTCTCGTGATGTACTCTGCATATAAGTTCAATAAGCAGGGTGACAACAGACAGCCTTGAGTTACTCCTTTTCCTATTTGGAACCAGTCTGTTATTCCATGTCCAGTTCTACCTGTTGCTTCCTGACTTGCATTCATGTTTCTCAAGAGGCAGGTCAGGTGGTCTGGTATTCCCATCTCTTTCAGAATTTTCCACAGTTTACTGTGATTCACACAGTCAAAGGCTTTGGCATAGTCAATAAAGCAGAAATATATGTTTTTCTGGAAATCTCTTCCTTTTTCCATGATCCAGCTGATATTGGCAATTTGATCTCTGTTCCTCTGACTTTTCTAAAACCAGCTTGAACATCTGGAAGTTCACGGTTCACATATTGCTGAAGCCTGGCTTGGATAATTCTGAGAATTACTTTACTAGCATGTGAGATGAGTGCAATTGTGCAGTAGTTTGAGCATTCTTTGGCATTGCCTTTCTTTGGGATTGGAATGAAAACTGACCTTTTCCAGTCCTGTGGCCATTGCTGAGTTTTCCAAATTTGCTGGCATATTGAGTGCAGCACTTGCACAGCATCATCTTTCAGGATTTGGAATAGCTCAACTGGACTTCTGTCACCTCCACTAGCTTTGTTCATAGTGATGCTTTCTAAGGCCCACTTGACGTCACATTCCAGGATGTCTGGCTCTAGGTCAGTGATCACACCATCGTGATTATCTGGGTCATGAAGATCTTTTTTGTACAGTTATTCTGTGTATTCTTGCCATCTCTTCTTAATATCTTCTGCTTCTGTTAGGTCCATACCATTTCTGTCCTTTATCGAGCCCATCTTTGCATGAAATGTTCCTTTGGTATCTCTGATTTTCTTGAAGAGATCTCTAGTCTTTCCCATTCTGTTGTTTTCCTCTATTTCTTTGCATTGATCACTGAAGAAGGCTTTCTTATCTCTTCTTGCTATTCTTTGGAACTCTGCATTCAGATGTTTATATTTTTCCTTTTCTCCTTTGCTTCTCGCTTCTCTTCTTTTCACAGCTATTTTTAAGCCCCCCCCCCCCAAACAGCCATTTTGCTTTTTTGAATTTCTTTTCCATGGGGATGGTCTTGATCCCTGTCTCCTGTACAATGTCATGAACCTCATTCCATAGTTCATCAGGCACTCTATCTATCAGATCTACGCCCTTAAATCTATTTCTCACTTCCACTGTATAATCATAAGGGATTTGATTTAGGTCATACCTGAATAGTCTAGTGGTTTTCCCTACTTTCTTCAATTTAAGTCTGAATTTGACTTGGAAAAACCAATGACCCGTACTAAATAGAGATACTAGAGATACCATGGAAGGCAAAGGAAGAAGGGAATAAAAATAACTCATCCAAGATGGCAAAGGAATATGACAGGGAGACCACTTTCTTCCCCACAAATTCATCAAAAGATCATTTGAATACTGAGCAACTTCCAGAAAACTACTTCTGATCACTGGCAGAGGACACCAGGAACCCAGAAAGGCAGCCCATTTCTCTTCAAAAGGAGGCAGGACAAAATATAAAAGACAAAAATAGAGACAGAAGAGTTAGGTATGGAGACCTGTCCTACGGAAGGAGTAGTGAAGGAGAAGTTTTTCACACAGTAGCAAATCCTCTCACAGGTGGGTCTGTGGGGAGTTTTGGAAATCTCAGAAGGAAACATAACCGGGAGAAAAATTGAAAAATCAAAAGCCCACAGAATACATGCCTAACCACAACTGTGGAAAAGAGAACTTTCCCACGAAACACTCTAACCTAACAACCTAATGCACAGCCTGGCCTGCTCACAGAACAAAGGATTGAGAGAGTACCAAAGGAGAGTTAGCAGGGCTGCTTACCAGGCCCTCCCCAGAGGCAGAGAGGCAACATTGCAACAGTTGGAGCCAGAAGGCAAGGGCTGGTGCAATCTCAAAATTAGAGATTGCATCTTCCGCTGAACTGAGCAAGTTCTCAGCTGCTAACCACATCTTCCTGAGATCCTGGATGGTTGACCTCTGCCAGGAGGGTCGAAGCCCAAGATAAGCTCTCCAGAGGAGACATGCGACACACCTGAGACAGTGCTCTTGCAGTGTGCCCAGAAAACCTAGTGTCTGGGATTGGGGAGGTGATTAAGATACACAGCCCACCTGGGAAAGTGTGCTAGCCAAGCACCTGGTACCCTGAGCTGCTCAGACCTAGGAAGGGCAAAGATCACACTCCCAACCCACAGAGACTGAGCCAGAACTGTGGCTGAGTGTCTCCTGTGGAGGTATGGTTCAGCAGTGGCCTGCTGCAGGGGCAGGCGCTCTAGGTGCAGCAGACCTGGGTATGGCATAAGCCCTCTTGGAAGAGATAACCACTAACCCCACCAAGAGCCACCAGAACTTACATAGAACTGGGGAAACAGAATTTGGAGGGCACAAACAAAGCCTTGTGTGCACCAGTACCTGGGAGAAAGGAGCAGTGACCACACAAGAAACTGACCCAGACATGCTCATGAGTGTCCAGGAGTCTCTGGCAAAGGTGTGGGTTGGTGGTGGCCTGCTGTAGGGTCAGGGGCACTTAGTACAGCAGTGCATGCATGTGACCATTTGAAGGAGGTTGCCATTATCTTCATTACCTCCACTATCTTCAGTTCATCCTAAAGGAAATCAGTCCTGAATATTCATTGGAAGGACTGATACTGAAGCTGAAACTCCAATACTATGGCCACCTGATGCGAAGAACTGAATCATTGGAAAAGACCTGATGCTGGGAAAGATTGAAGGCAGGTGGAGAAGGGGATGAAAGAGGATGAGATGATTGGATGGCATCACTGACTCAATAGATACGAGTTTGAGTAAACTCCAGGAGTTGGTGATGGACAGGGAGGCCTGGTGTACTGCAGTCGTTGGGATCAAAAAGTGTCAGACATGACTGAGTGACTGAATTGAGCTGAGCTGATCTTCATTTGATTTAGGTCGTACCTGAATGGTTCAGTGGTTTGCCCTACTTTCTTATATTTAAGTCTGAATTTGGCAATAAGGAGTTCATGATCTGAGCCACAGTCAGTTCCCTGTCTTGTTTTTGTTGACTGTATAGAGCTTCTCCATCTTTGGCTGCAAAGAATATAATCAATCTGATTTTGGTGTTGACTACCTGGTGATGTCCAGGTGTAGAGTCTTCTCTTGTGTTGTTGGAAGAGGATGTTTGCTACGACCAATGCGTTCTCTTGGCAAAACTCTACTAGCCTTTGCCCTGCTTCATTCCGTCATCCAAGGCCAAATTTGCCGGTTACCCCAGGTGTTTCTTGACTTCCTACTTTTGCATTTCAGTCCCTTATAATGAAAAGGACATCTTTTTTGGGTGTTAGTTCTAAAAGGTCTTGTAGGTCTTCATAGAACGGTTCAACTTCAGCTTCTTCAGCATTATTGGTTGGGCATAGTCTTGGGTCAACGTGATATTGAATGGTTTGCCTTGGAAATGAACAGAGATCATTCTGTCACTTTTGAGATTGCATCCAAGTACTGCATTTTGGACTCTTGTTGACCATGATGGCTACTCCATTTCTTCTAAGGGATTCCTGCCCACAGTAGTAGATATAATGGTCATCTGAGTTAAACTCACCCATTCCAGTCCATTTTAGTTCACTGATTCCTAGAATATCGACGTTCAATCCTACCATCTCCTGTTTGACCACTTCCAGCTTACCTTGATTCATGGTAAACTGTGGAAAATTTTGAAAGAGATGGGAATACCAGACCACCTGACCTGCCTCTTGACAAACCTATATGCAGGTCAGGAAGGAACAGTTAGAACTGGACATGGAACAACAGAATGGATACAAATAGGAAAAGGAGTATGTCAAGACTGTATATTGTCACCCTGTTTATTTAATTTATATGCAGAGTACATCATGAGAAACACTGGGCTGGAAGAAGCACAAGCTGGAATCAAGATTGCTGGGAGAAATATCAATAACCTCAGATATGCAGATGACACCACCCTTATGGCAGAAAGTGAAGAGGAACTAAAAAGCCTCTTGATGAAAGTGAAAGTGGAGAGTGAAAAAGTTGACTTAAAGCTCAGTATTCAGAAAATGAAGATCATGGCATCTGGTCCCATCACTTTATGGGAAATAGATGGGGAAACAGTGTCAGACTTTATATTTGCGGGCTCCAAAATCACTGCAGATGGTGACTGCAGCCATGAAATTAAAAGACACTTACTCCTTGGAAGGAAAGTTATGACCAACCTAGACAGCATATTCAAAAGCAGAGACATTACTTTGCCAACAAGGTCCATCTAGTCAAGGCTATGGTTTTTCCAGTGGTCATGTATGGATGTGAGAGTTGGACTGTAAAGAAAGCTGAGCATAAAAGAATTGATGCTTTTGAGTTGTGGTGCTGGAGAAGACTCTTGAGAGTCCCTTGGTCTGCAAGGAGATCCAACCAGTCCATCCTAAAGGAGACCAGTTCTGGGTGTTCATTGGAAGGATTGATGCTGAGGCTGAAACTCCAATACTTTGGCCACCTCATGTGAAAAGTTGACTCATTGGAAAAGACTCTGATGCTGGGAGGGACTGGGGACAGGAGGAGAAGGGGGACAACAGCATGAGATGGCTGGATGGCATTACTGACTTGATGGACATGAGTTTGGGTGAACTCTGGGAGTTGGTGATGGACAGGGAGGCCTGGCATGCTGCAGAGTTGCAAAGAGTTGGACATGACTGAGCGACTGAACTGAACTGAACTGATCTTCATTACCTCCACCATAGTTTGGCCTCAGATCAAGCAACTGGAAGGAAATAGAGCCCTGCCCCTCAACAAAAAATTGGATTAAGGATTTACTGAACATGGCCCTGCCCATCAGAACAAGACCCAATTTCCTCCTCAGTCAGGAAGCTTCCAAAAGCCTCTTATTGTTATCCATCAGAGTGCAGACAGAATGAAAACCACAATCACAGAAAACTAACAAAACTGATCACATGAACCACAGCCTTGCCTAGTTCAATGAAACTATGAGCCATGCCGTGTAGGTCCCCCCAAGTTGGACACGTCATGGTGAAAAGTTCTGTCAAATGTGGTCCACTGGAAAAGGGAATGGCAAACCACTTCAGTATTCTTGCCTTGAGAACCCCATGAACAGTATGAAAAGGCAAAAAGGTTTGACACTGAAAGATGAATTCCCCAGGTTGGTAGGTGCCCATATACAACTAGAGAACAATAGAGAAAAAACTCCAGAAAGAATGAAGAGACAGAGCCAAAGAAAAAACAACACCCAGTTGTGGATGTGACAGCCGATGTAAGTAAAATCAGATGCCATAAAGAGCAATATTGCATAGGAACCTGGAATGTTAGGTTCATGAATCAAGGCAGTTGGAAGTGATTAAACAGGAGATGACAAGAGTGAATATCGACGTATTAGGAATCAGCAAACTAAAATGGACTGGAATGGGTGAATTTAACTTAAATGCCCATTATATCTACTATTGTGGACGAGAAACACATAGAAGAAATGGAGTAGCCATCATAGTCAACAAGAGTCCAAAATGCAGTACTTGGATGCAGTCAAAAAAGACAGAATGACCTCTGTTCATTTCCAAGGCAAACCATTCAATATCACAGTAACTCAAGTCTATGCCCCGACCAATAATGCTGAAGAAGCTGAAGTTGAACAGTTCTATGAAGACTTACAAGACCTTCTAGAACTAACACCCAAAAAAGATGTGCTTTTCATTATAGGGGACTGGAATGTAAAAGTAGGAAGTCATGAAATATATGGAGTAACAGGCAAATTTGGCCTTCGAGTAGAAAACAAAGCAGATCAAAGGCTTATAGAGTTCTGCCAAGAGAACACATGGGTCATAGCAAACACCCTCTTCCAACAACACAAGAGAAGACTCTACATATGAACATCACCTGATGGTCAATACTGAAATAAGACTGATTATATGCTTTGTAAAGATGGAGAAGCTCTATACAGTCAGCAAAAACAAGACTTGGAGTTGACTGTGGCTCAGATCATGAACTCCTTATTTCCAAATTCAGACTTATACTGAAGAAAGTAGGGAAAACCACTAGACCATTCAGGTATGACCTAAATCAACTCCTTTATGGTTATACAGTTGAAGTGATAAATAGAATCAAGGGATTAGATCTGATAGAGTGCCTGAAGAAATAAGGAAGGAGGTTCATGACATTGTACAGGAGGCAGTGATCAAGACTATCCCCAAGAAAAAGAAATTCAAAAAGGCAAAATGGTTGTCTGAGGAGGCCTTACAAAGGGCTGATAAGATAAAAGATGTGGAGTAAAAGGAGAAAAGGAAATATATACCCCTTTGAAAGCAGAGTCCCAAAGAAGAGCAAAGAGAGATAAGAAAGACTTCCTCAGCAATCAATGCAAAGAAATAGACAAAATCAATAGAATGGGAGAGACTAGCAATCTCTTCAAAAAATTAGAGATACCAAGAGAACATTTCATGCAAAGATGAACACAATAAAGGACAGAAATGGTATGGACCTAAGAGAAGCAGAAGATATTAAGAAGAGGTGGCAAGAATACACAGAAGGACTGTATAAAAAAGATCTTCATGACCCAGATAATCACGATGGTGTGACCAGTCATGTAGAGCCAACATCCTGGAATGTGACGTCAAGTGGGCCTCAGGGAGCATCACTACTAACAAAGCTAGTGGAATTCTAGTTGAGCTATTTCAAATCCTGGAAGATTATGCTGTAAAAGTGCTGCACTCAATATACCAGCAATTTTGGAAAACTCAGCAGTGGCCACAGGACTGGAAAAGGTCAGTTTTCTTTCCAATCCCAAAGAAGGGCAATGCCAAAGAACATTCAAACTATTGCACAATTGCACGCATGTGACATGCTAGCAAAGTAATGCTCAAAATTCTTCAAGCCTGGCTTCAACAGTACATGAACTGTGAACTTCCAGACATTCAAGCTGGATTTAGGAAAGGCAGAGGAACCAGAGATCAAATTGCCAACATCCATTGGATCATCAAAAAAGCAGGAGAGTTCCAGGAAAACATCTACTTTTGCTTTATTCACTACGCCAATGCTTTGAGCTATGTGGATCACAACAGACTGTGGAAAATTCTTAAAGAAATGGGAATAACAGACCACCTGACCTTTTTCCTGAGAAATATGTGTGCAAGTCAAGAAGCATCAATTATGACTGGTCATGGAAAACAGACTTGTTACCAATCAGGAAAGGAGTACATCAAGGTTGTGTATTGTCACCCTGCCTGTTTAACTTATATGCAGAGTACATCATGAGAAATGCCAGGCTGGATGAAGCACAAGCTGGAATCCAGATTGCCAGGAGAAATATCAATAACCTCAGATATGCAGGTGACACCACCCTTATGGCAGAAAGCAAAGAACTAAAGAGCCTTTTGATGAAAGTGAAAGAGGAGAGTGAAAATGTTGGCTTAAAACTAAGCATTCAGAAAACTAAGATTATGGTTTCTAGTCCCATCACTTCACAGCAAATAGATGGCAAAACAATGGGAACAGTGAGAGATTTTACTTTGGGGGCTCCAAAATCACTGAAGATGGTGTCTGCAGCCATGAAATTAAAAGATGCTTGCTCCTTGGAAGAAAAGTTACTTCCAACCTAGACAGCATATTAAAAACCAGGGACATTATTTTGCCAAGAAAGGTCCATCTAGTCAAAGCTATTATTTTTCTAGTAGTCATGTATGGATGTGTGAGTTGGACTGTAAAGAAAGCTGAGTGCTGAAGAATTGATGCTTTTGAAATGTGGTGTTGGAGAAGACTCTTGAGAATCCCTTGGACTTCAAGGAGATTCAACCAGTCCATCCTAAAGGAAATAAGTCCTTAATATTCATTGGAAGGACTGATGCTGAAGCCAAAACTCCAATACTTTGGCCACCTGATGGGAAGAACTGATTCATTTGAAAAGACCCTGATGCTGGGAAAGGTGGAAGGCGGAAGGAGGATAAGGGGACAACAGAGGATGAATAGTTGGATGGCATCACTGACTTGATGGACATGAGTTTGAGTATGCTCCAGGAGTTGGTGATGGCCAGGGAAGCCTGTCATGCTGCAGTCCATGGGGTTGCAAAGAGTCGGACATGACTTAGCAACTGGACTGAACTGAGAATAGTTATATCACATAAGAATGAAAACCTTTCACATGAAGGATCACCTAACACTGTGTTTACCAAGCAGTGAGGAATGTACTCATGAGAAGATACCTTCATCACTGACAAGCTTAAATGTGCCTATCCTCCCCAGGCCAGAACTAAGACTGGAAAATGACATCACTGAAGTTGGCCTCCTGAGAAAATAAAAGTATAAGAAATGCAAGAAATATTAGAGACTTTGTGGCAATATTTAATCATTAGAAGGAAGTCAGATACAATTATTACAATGAGTTACATACAGTGGTCATCAACCTTTTTTGCCACTTAAATCAATTTTGTGGAAGACAGTTGCTTTCATGGAATAGCATTGGGAGCGGGGGAGGATGGTTTTGAGATGATTCAGACACATTACATTTATCATGCTCTTTTTTCTAATTGAATGCCACTGCCCATCTGACAGTAGATATCAGTCCACCACCTGGAGGTTGGGTAGCCCTGAGTTACAAGATTAGACTAGGAGTCAGGAACACCTGAACCACACAGAGCTCCAGAGATGTTACTAGAACATGGCATATTATGGACAAGACATATGCCTAACCAACAAGGATTTTTTCAATTTATAGAACCAAAGGAAATTATTACATATATAATCAGATGGCTGAGGGAAGATAATAAACGATCACCAGACCTTGCTATGGAGAAGGCAATGGCACCCCACTCCAGTACTCTTGCCTGTAAAATCCCATGGACGGAGGAGCCTGGAAGGCTGCAGTCCATGGGGTCGCTAAGAGTCGGACTCGACTGAGCGACTTCACTTTCACTTTTCACTTTCATGCAATGGAGAAGGAAATGGCAACCCACTCCAGTGTTCTTTTCTGGAGAATCCCAGAGACGGGGGAACCTGGTGGGCTGCCTTCTATGGGGTCTTACAGAATTGGACACGACTGAAGCAACTTAGCAGCAGCAGCAGCAGACCTTGCTATTTAGTTCTTTGATTTGTGGGATAAGAGATATGGTAGTATGAGAAGGCAAGTTGAAGCCTCTGAAGCCAACATAGAAAAACAAAATAGATAGTTCCTTCCTATCCTGGAAGGCACTGCAGACTTTATCATTACAGTTAAAAACCTAAAGGATGTAGGGATAGTGAGCCTCATTATGTCCTTGTTCAGTTCACTAGTCTTGCTCCAGCAAAAGCCAGGCAGCATAAAGGATAGCAGTGGCCTTTCATAAACTCAACCAAGAAGCAAATGCCTATAACAGCATAGGCTTATGCACTAACTTTGCTGAAATATATGAACACTGCCTCATGCACATGATATTGGGCCGTTGATATAGCAAATGTATGGCTGTCACAAAACAAACCAGAAACAGTGTGCACTCACTTGGGATAAATGAAAGTATACATCTACGGTCATTTCCTAGGCCTTTGTTACTTTTCCACTCTCTATGATAATAGAGACTAACAGAACATATGCTATTTGGCCATGCAACATAATATCATAATTGGTTCAATAAAAGTACGCTGATGCTGCTGTTTAGTCACTAAGTCACTGTCAAATCTTTGTGACCACATGGACTATAGCCCGCCAGGCTCCTGTGTCCATGGAATTTTCCAGGCAAGAATACTGCAGTGGGTTGCCATTGCCTTCTCCAGGGTATCTTCCCAACTCAGGGATTGAATCTGCATCTCCTGCCTAGCAGGCAGATCCTTACCAGCAGGCAGATCCTGAAATACCTGGGAAGCCACTAAATCATACCACGTAAGCCGCTGCCGCCAAGTTGCTTCAGTGTCCGACTCTGTGCGACCCCATAGAGGACAGCCCACACGGCTCCCCGTCCCTGGGATTCTCCAGGCAAGAACACTGGAGTGGGTTGCCATTTCCTTCTCCAATGCATGAAAGTGAAAAGTGAAAGTGAAGTCGTTCAGTCGTGTCTGACTCTTTGCGACCCCATGGACTGCAGCCCACCAGGCTCCTCCGTCCATGGGGTTTTCCAGGCAAGAGTACTGGAGTGGGTGCCATTGCCTTCTCCAACCATGTGAGCAAGAGGTAGCAAATACATTGGAGGCCTTGGTTAGACACACTTCAGAGGATGAGAGATAAAGCTTGTGAAGATTCATGGTTCTGTCATATTTGTGCCATTTTAGGAGTATAGTGGTTCAGGGGATGCTGGTGTACTCCCTCCAAGGTAAAGGATAAAATATTGCATCTCTATTATAATATCAATACATTCTTAGGAAAGAAGTTATTATTTGCAAAATAGCTTTAGAAGTATAACCTAAAGTTTTTGTAATTAACATAAATCAAGTAATGACAGGCAATTTGGAGGCATAATTCTTATATATTTCCCTCCTTTTGAGGGGAAAATATTGTTAACAGAAAAATGTCAAATGGGATTCTACATAATAGCCCAGCATAGATATCATAAATCTATATATGTCTGAAAATTTTGAAATGCTATTTTTTTAATGTATAGCTCTGGAATATTCAGAGATCCAGGAAAATTCTGCAAAGGGACAGTTACTGTCTACTGGGAACAAAGGCAGCAATAGTGTCTCTGATTTAAGAAGTTCTACAAAGAAAAAAAAAGTGAAACAGCAGTTTAATAAAAATAAGAGCTAAAGTTTATAGAGAACTTAACACTGGGGCTTCCCTGGTGGCTCACAGGGTAAGGGATTTGCCTGCCATGCAGGAGGCCCAGGTTTGATCCCTGGGACAGGAAGATCCCCTGGAGAAGAGCACGGCAACCCACTCCAGTAGTTTCGCCTTGAGAAGCCCGTGGACAGAGGAATCTGGTGGGCTATAGTCCATGTGGTCACAAAGAGTTGGACACGACCGAGTGACTAACACACAATCAAGTCTCAAGCACTGCCCTAAATACAGCTTTACATTCATTATCTCCTTTAAGTCCCACAACTCCACGAGATAGTTCATTCATTAGTTCCACCCTTTTATAAGGTGGCAACCAAGTTAGATGACTCCCGTGTAACCTATCCAAATTCCCACATGTAAGAGGTGGTAAAGCATGGATTGGTACCAAACAATTTAATTCTTATGTATACATATATATGAAAGTGAAACTCGCTCAGTTGTGTTGACTCTTTGTGACCCTGTGGACTATACAGTCCATGGAATTCTCTAGGCTGCAATACTGGTGTGGGTAACCTTTCCCTTCTGCAGGGGATCTTCCCAATCCAGGGTTCAAACCCAGGTCTCCTGCATTGCAGGCAGATTCTTTACCAGCTGAGCCACCAGGGAAGCCCATATATATATACATACATACATACATACATACATACATACATACATACATACATGGAACATTACAGATATATGCAACCTTACATATATATGGAACATTACATATATTTGGAACATAACACTTCAATTTTCACTATTGAAAACAATAATAATTAAAAAAATATTCAGGAGATATGGGGATAACAAAGTAAATCTATCAAAACAACAACAGAGTCACATATATTCTGAATGTGGCTAAATAAATACTATACTCCTTTATGTTCTGTCCCTAGCATTTTGATTGTCTTCAACATAATTAAATCAGTGTTTTCCTGTGAACTCTGGAGGCCTTGTAAGACACTATACCAGAAAAAAACTGTTTGCTGGTGAAGTGAAAAGTCTCCTTTGAGATTTTATTCTTTGGGTAGTTAGCATTCAGAAATGTAGGTGCCAGTGTTGGTTGACTCTCCCAGGACTTATTTTTTCCTTGTATTAAGGACATTTCCAGTGTACCCTCTCTCACCTGCCATTCAAAACTTCCACATGCATGCATTTCTTTTGGGGAATTATTTCCTCATGTCCTATTCCATATTATTTTCATGGGGTTCAAGGCAAGTCTTTAGCTGACTGCAATCTATTTCCCCACCTCATATAACTGTGCAGGGAAAGGTTGTCTGCAGTAAAAGAGTGCAAGATGAGATCTAGATAAAGAGAGAGAGAGAGAAAATTTAAGTCCCTATTTCATATAGTGTGAAGGTCACTTCATTCCTAAATTTTCCTTATTACACTATTCTTTAAATTCTCTTTTTCCCTAAACTAACCCCAGTTTTTCTCACTTTTAAACAAAAGGGAAGTAAAAGGAAAAAGGGTAAAATATTTCAGTTCCAGTGACAAATTCTTATAATGTTTCTGGCTGCAATGAATATATTGGTGACTTCTCACCATTACTGTGCACCTAATATCATTTAACATCTACGAAACATGTTATGTCCAAATTAAAAATGGGCACAAAACAAAGCCCATGGCTTTACTCTATCATAACAAAACAAAACGCAGCATTAGTTACTACTGTCCGTTCCTCGATGGCACATTCTGTGGTATTTGGATTTCCCCGAATTTCAGGCCACCTCCAATGGCATCTCTGTTGGAAACCCCCACCACCCCAAACATCAAGAGTGTAGCTGAACTGAGCTTTGACTGTTGCATTCTGATCTCTGGTTGAAATCAGAAGCACTTATTTTGGGTGTCATTACTGCTGGAGTGTCTTCTAATGAAATATCCTGATTTAATCAGGTTATGTGTTGAAAAATTATCAGAAAAGAATGCTATAAACACTCAAATCTCAAGCCCTACTCACACCTTCTGGGACACAAACTTTTTGAGGTTGGACACAGGAATTTGTTTTTGGATAAAGTGTCCAATGTGATTGTGATGCTCATGTCTAATTAAAAATATTTGCCATACTCTTTTGGTACATGTGTCTCAGCAAAGCAAAAATGGCTAACTTTATTCTGGAATTAGCAAGACTTTATAATCTACTAGATATCATTAACTACATTATCTATAATTAACAAATGCACAATGGTAGCAGTCAATACAGATGCATTATATAAATGAACAAATGAATGAATGAATATGCTAAATGTTATACATCATAACCAAGCTAAATAAATGAATTTGTTAATTTTGACAGCTACCAGAAAGTAAACAAAAATGTTATTATTGTTACACATTTTTATAAAGTGCAATACTATCCCTAGAATACTGTAGCATCCTTTTAATCTCTTTTACATAGAAATAAACTATTATAGTCCATGCCACTTTTTAGTTTAATGAGTATTTACTATTTGTGGATGATACATGATGGTGAAGTTGGCAGGGTACAGGACAATATAAGAACATAATAGTGGCTAAGATAAAGCCCCAGTTCCTACAGAGCTTATATTCATACACTTAACACTCAGGTACTTTTATACAGAAATAAGCAGATTTGGCCAGACCTGAATATGAATCATAAAACCAGGATGGAAGGAACAATGTTTCTTAACCATAAACTCAGAAATGAGAACAAAATGGTGAAGACTGGGCAATGACAAAGGGAGAATTCTACATTCAACAAAATTCAGAGAATCATGCATACATGCTATTTTTAAAGCAAGTGTACCTACAGTTTATATCCCTGGATGTGAGGAATAACTAGAATACTTCATTTCTGTTCCAGAATAAAATCGACCATGGCAAAGATTTAATCATGAAATTTGTAAGAAGAACATGCACCTTTAAGACCACAACTTCCACCTCAGATGATTCATTTTATGAAATTCAACAAAAAAGCAGTACAGTAAATAGCTGCGGTGTTTGTTTGTCAACATTCATTTCCCCTTCGTCTTTCTTATTTTCCTCTGGAAAAGTAAATCTCCCCCATTCTCCGTTCTCAATCTCAGAGAACTTTGGATAACACCAATGGCTACAACATTTTCATTGTTATATATAAGCTATAGCTGCTGGTGAATTTTCAGTATACTGAAGTAGCCTACATACAGAGGGAAACAGAGGCAAGAGAGAGTGAGGGAGAGTGAGAAAGAATGGGAAAGAGAAAGAGAGGGAGAGGGAGAAAGAGAAAATGTTCATAGTCTAAATTCCTGTCTTTGAATCTCTCAGTTACGTGATCAATGAATTCCTCATTTAGTTTTAAGAAGGTCTGATTTTCGATCTTGTTACTTGCAATAGACAAATCCTGCTAAGTGCAATATTCCAGATGACTTAAATCAAGGCTACTCTAAAGGAGATTTGAGGATTAGGCTAGGTTTCAGGAAGAACTCAGTGTATCAGTCACCACTTCTGGATTCCTGAAATTCCTCTACAAAAAAATCAGCAAAATAATGGACATCTCTGAGGAGGAGAAGATGAATCCATGCACTGAGATCACAAAAGTAGGGCAACCTTATCATTCTAATTCATTTACTCTGAAAGGGAAAGGGAATTCCAGTAAAAATTGCCTCCGAACAGTAGGAATTTACAAAAATTATTCCAGAAAAACCAAGATGTATAGTCATTTTACAATGAAAAAGAAGATCCTTGGATTTTTAAGGCATGTAGCTCAAGTTCAAATCCTGTCTGTCAGGGCACACTATTGAGCACTTTGGCACTTAGACCTTCATTTGCTTCACTTAAAACATGGAGATGACATTTTGTCTTTTATGTGACTATAACGAGGATCAAATGATATACTGGCTATGAACATACTTACAAACCAAACTGCCCCTTGTTACTTTTTATTTTCTTGAGGCCTGACTCTAACAGAAAGGAAGGAATAAAAGGAAGACAAAAATAAAGAATACAGGAGGAGAACTCACAGGGAGAGACAGTGAATCCTGAGAATGGATTTTAAATTTTCATCAAGATGTCAGTTGTAGACTATTTTGAAGGCAATGGAGAAGCATGGAGTGAGCATATTGGTACAGTTTCTGGTTTTCCTAGCAGAGGCATTTTGTAAACACTTCCTTCAGGAAAATTGCTCATTGGAGGGCAGGTGGCCTCTCCAGTTTACTATCCAGAGTGAACGCAGCCCTTCTGTGATCCATATAAACACTTGGCTATTCTGTTATCCATATACATATTATACATTCTACTTAAGGAAATACTTGTAAGAAAACCTCCCATTTTAATTATCCTTTATTCTACTATTTAGGGACAGATTGGTGTGGGTAAGAAAAGGATTAGAGTCTTTGGAAGCTAGATGCATTACTGGCACTTATCTTTGTAGCTTAACTAGGTAATTCTTGATGTTTCATTCACTAAAATGAGTGTGTTGCAGAACTGTAGTACAGCCTTTAAAAAAAATAATTGTCTCCCTCTTGAAGAAGGTCTATTTATATTGACCTCACTCTCCATTTAAATTTATCTTCATAAATCCATATTAAAAACAGATAAATCTGAAACTTTCAAAATAACTCATATCAAGGAATGCTCTCAAATCCTTAGTTTGGCTTCTTTGGTGATTGTGAAATCTTAAAATTTCTTCTTACAAATATATATAGTTATAATATATCATATGAATGTAGTATATAGATTGTGGAAAGTCATTCACCTATTTCCATCTGTTTATGCATTATTTGACACCTAACCTAAAAGTTTCACACAGCTAAGAGATCAAAATATTGAAGTCAGAAGAGACAGACTTGAAGCGTCATGATAATAAAAGAAGAAGTGAAGAAAGACCACAAACAGCAGGATTACTGCCAAAAGAAACAGATACTGATAAAAGTTTCATCCAAAGTCAATGAAGCATAGCAATGTGAACATAATCATACATGTGGTTTGGACTTGCAAAGATTTAAAGAGTCAGAGAATTGGCTTTGGATCTTTTAGAAACAACGTGGTATTAGGAAGAACACCAATTTAGGAATCATGAAACTGGGATTCCAGATACACGGTTAGGACTAATTCAGAGTTTAAGCTTAGCTACTCATTTAATGTGGCTTCATCCTGAATACATCAGAGAATTGGGTGCATTTTAAATCTTGTCCTGACTTGAAAAAAAAGTCCTGGTTTGAAAAAAGACCCAGAACCTTCATCAGAGTCTAAGGGGGTCTATAAGTTCAGAATGTTTAAGAATCACTGGATTACATAATTAAATGACTTATTTCACTCCTCACATGGGAAAATCCATATTACTAATAAAAATAACATTCAAACTTTTAGCTATATTGTATGGTGAAATTCATTGATGATAAATAAACACTGTATCACAACGAAAAAGCAGTATGCCTAGAGCTCATTCAAAACCTGTATGAAGAATGTGTGTGTGTTCTCTGTTGCGTCTGATTCTTTGCGACTCCATGAACTGTAGCCCACCAGGCTCCTCTGTCCATGGGATTGTCCAGACAAGAATACTGGAGTGGGCAGCCATTTCCTCCTCCAGGGGATCTTCCCAATCCAGGGATAGAACTTGTGTCTCCTTTACCTCCTGCATTGCCAGGCAGATTCTTTACCACTGAGTTACCTGGGAAGCCCATATAAATAATATAAAGGAGGGCAAATATAACATTTCAGAACTGGCCCTTTTGTGCTGATCTATATAAAGCAGTATACTTCAATAAATTTTATGTTTTCATTAATAACAGAAAAAGGACACTTCAATCATAGGTCAGATTAAAATAAAATATGCAAATAATAGGCATCCCTTGATAGGCCCAACAGATGTTTAGTGGAATTCAGTTTTCAGTGACATTTCTTCAGGAGGCTGACCTAAATTTGCTGGTGCACTGGGACGATCCAAAGGGAGGGTATGGGGAGGGAGGAGGGAGGAGGGTTCAGGATGGGGAACACAGGTATACCTGTGGCAGATTCATTTCGATATTTGGCAAAACTAATACAATACTGTAAAGTTTAAAAATAAAATTAAATTTAATTTAATTTAAAAAAATGAAAATGACTAAGAGAGTTGGTTAACCAACTCTGTGACCCCTGGAGCTCTAGGAGTCTTTGTGGCACTATCCTCATTTCAAAGCATCCATTCACTTGTAACTCTTTACATAGTGGTTCCTTTTAAGAGCTATTTGACTATGTGAACGAGGTCCTAAATTCAGCAATGTTCATGCAAGCCATTGTCTATGACTCATTCTAAAGATAAGAAACTCTGCAAAGTTATTTCTAAGAAAATACCTACTGAAAGCAAAGATCTGTGATGTTTCCTAATTTTTACATAGAACTGATGTTTAATCATTTCAGCATGGTTTTCAGATATTACATATCATTTTCACATCTTCAAAATATATTCACTTCTTTCACGTGATTTACAGAACTCCATAAATTATGGAATCATATGCTGCCTGAGGTAATAAGAAGAGAAAAGGGTTTGGTCAACTGCTACTGTTTCATCTTTGGCTTTTCGTGTACACACTTGACAACTAAAATACTACTTTTAAATAGCAGATAGCATAAACTATATGTGTCTCAATCTAGATGAAATTTTCTTTTTGCATTCATCTATATGAGATGTTTTTTTCTGAGATACCAAAGTGAAATTTTTAGTTACAGAACATCACCCCATTATTTCAATTACATGTTAACAATTACATTAATTATTGGTTAACTGATTGATGTTTTTAGTCTATGTGCTTCATTCAAAAAGAGAAAGGATATTTCTTTTCTCCTTGAACTTTCTTTCAGGACACTTTTGTTAATACAACTCTATTTTGCCTGATGACAACATGTGGTCTGCTTAGCCCAAAGGAAGGCTCACAAATGCCACATGTGGCCACGTGTTACAGAAATCTGACCTTTAAAGAGAAGAACTGACTTAGGTACACTCATTCCAGGACTTTATTGTTCATAAGAAACCCACATTTCTCACACTGTGCCAAAACTTATTGTGAAACATGTTCTCCAACCAATGACCCTAGTGTAAAAATAATTTCTTGACTATGAATTGCTGCATTAGAGCTTTAAGAACTGTGAAGGTGACTTATTTCAACAGTAAAAGCGTTGTTAATGCAGGCAATGTTTTCTCTCAGAGTATTAAAGAAGGTTCTGAAAGAGGAAAAAGTTAAGTGAGGGGGAAATAAAGCATAAAAATGCTGCTTTAAGAATAGAGAATATTATCCTAGCATTGTTTTTATTAAAACACTTTCCTTCACAATATTCTCCTTATGAAGAAAATAGGTAGGTCCTTTATTGGTTATAACCTGATCTATTAATGTCATTCAGGTTTCTTCAGGAAACATTCTAACTGGCTCAGTGTCATTCTCTTTTGAAAGTTCACACATAAATCTTGATGTGTATTCTATGCTTGCAAATGCTCATGCTTATGTCACAGTGTAATGGAGGAATGAATACATATTCTTTGCAGTTCTTCTAACATATCATCTCATGTCTTCCACATACTCTGTCTCTTCTCTCTCTGCTCCTTAAATCTTGAAAACTCCTCTTCTACCTTGTCAGCATATAAATATGACCACCCTTCAAGACTCAGCACAAATGTTATCCTTTCAAGGAAGTATTTTTACTCCCATTACCCATTTTGTCCCAGAATAAAATGCTACTACTTATTTGAGGAACTTCTAATCATAACATCTGCAATTTCTTAGTACATTCATATTTACATGCTTCTCCCCAATTAGAATGTAAGCTCATTAGGTCATGTGTTCTTCATTATTGTAGCCCAAGGTGTATCAGAGTGCCTGATAGAACTAGTATTCCACAGTTCTGGAATGAATAGAGATAATGTGAATGCCATAAAGCCATGACAATTGATAATCTGGCTTTCTCCATAATTTTTATATTAAACATTCCCACAAAGCTGAAAAACCTTAAAATAATCCAATTCTACACTTTAATTTTACATTAACAATTTTTTAAGCAAAATTTTTAAGCAAATTTTCCAAAACAAACTTAGTGATTATCTGGGATTAGAACCTACAACCATTCACTTCCAGGTCTTTCCTGTGTATAATATTACATTTCCTTTCTACAAAAGAGTGCATTTAAATGATCGTCAAAATGACATAGGTCTGTTATTTTATTGTCATTTTGTAGAAGCAATCTTTGTAATACTGAAGTATTACTGAATACTGAAAGTGAAGTCGCTCAGTCGTGTCCGACTCTTTGCAACCCCATGGACTGCAGCCTACCAGGCTCCTCCGTCTATGGGATTTTCCAGGCCAGAGTACTGGAGTGGGTTGCCATTGCCTTCTCCGACTGAGCTACTGAACTGAACTGAATATCTTTCTTTCTTGCATGCCTGCATGCTCAGTCACTTCAGTTGTGTCCGACTCTTTGTGACCACAGGGACTGTGGTCCACCAGGCTCCTCTGTTTATGGGATTTTCCAGGCAAAGATACTGGAGTGGGTTGCCATTTCCTCCTTCATTCTTTCTTTCTTACTTACTTATTATTGGTCTATTTTCTACCAATGTGCTGGATAAAGATAACTTTTCAATCTGAAATTCTCATCTTTCAGTCATAGAAATTTACTTGGATTAGACTTTGATGATTTCTTTCCCTCCAGTTCTTTCCACAATCCCTAGAATGCTAGAATGCATACAAGAATACTGGAGTGGCTTGCCATTTCCTATCCTGCAGCATCTTCCTGACCCAAGGATCAAACTTACCTCTCCAGCATCTTCTGCGTTGACAGGCAATTCTTTACCATGGTGCTACCTGGGAAGCCCCACTCATTAATTACAAACCTTGAATTAATCCTCTCTTATCTTATAATATTTTCTCTTCTATTTTATATCTCTAGATACCCTGGATGATATTTTCATCTTATCTTTCAATCTCTCTATATTTTTTTTCAAATTTGTTCTCATGTTTTTAATTTTCAATACCTTTTGATTATGTGATTAAATCTTTTATTGTTGACTACAACATCTTCTTGATGTATATTAATATATTTGGGATCATTTAAAATTTTTTCCTACATGATTTCAATTTCATCCAAATTGTTATGCCCACTTATCATTGTTTTTAATTTCAAAAATTATCTAGTGATCCCAGGTTGTATAATCCTACTTAAAAATTGGTTAATTTAAAATAGTCTGAAATATCTGTGCTATGGGTGGAGCTAACTGACTGAATATGCTGTTTCATTGAGGAATCCTGTGTCATTTACTCTCTTCTCTAGAATAATGAAGATCCTTCCTCTATTTCAACCACTGTCATATTTTTTTTTTCCCTCTGCGTGGAAGACAAATATCTGCATGGCAAGATTTTGTAAATTAAGTGAGAAGAGATGGAGTGAGTTTGTCTAAGAGAGGGGAAACCCAATATTCACTATATAATTTTTCATTTTGTCCTCCTGTTTTTCAGTGTGGTCCCTCTAACTTCAACAGTGATTTTTATCTCCAGCCCAATTATCTTGTTTTGTGATCAGTTTTCTGCCAAAATGAATTCACCAACTATGTCTAGAAGTCTTACTGAAAAATCCACAGTAACAAGCCTCACAGTATCTGCCAAGAAGTTTGGAGCCTAGTCCTTGAGATTATAGCAATGTGCTTGACAAAGTTTGCATAGTTATAACCATGCATTTCTCACAGTATTGCAAAAGAAAATGAAGAAATGCAATCTCTTCTAAAATGTGTATGTACATTTTCCATTGAAACTTTAATTCACCTGTTTTAATCCATCTGTTAAATCTGAATAGTTTTATACATACCTATGTCTCTACATAATAGCAGGAATAAACATATTACAAGGTAAAAGCTTGAGTTACAGTAAGAACATCAAACCTACAACATACAGTATTATTCTCTTAAAAGTGAAATCATGAGGCACTAGCTGTTAGCTCCAGTATCACAAAACAGAAGATCATATATTCATAACCCTGCAGCGTGAAATGCTACAAAATATGAAAAAGGGCTGACAGCGTATAAGTTACATGGGTTTTGAATATTTTCATTCAGTGCAAATAGGAACTTCCTGTGAAGTACATTTGTCAAATATTTTTGTCAACATTGTTGCTTTGAAGTTATACATTTATATTCTGAAATAATGCAGTAGTGGAGAATTCCATGGACTGTATATCCCATGGAGTGGCAAAGAGTTGGATACGACTGAGCGACTTTCACTCTCAGGACTTTTAAACACAAGAAACCAAATATCAAACTGGATTTTAGCTATATGATCTTTGAAACTCTGGTCAATTCAGCAAAACAGAAGCAATATCAATGAAAGAATAAATCTATTTTTCTTATGCAGAAATTATGTATTTTTTTCATTTTCAATTGATTGCTCTGATTTTATGAAGACTTCATACCTAGGTTAAACAAACTCTATACTAAAAGTTGCTGATATTTAATATTAGTTTTTTGGGGGGGCTTCACTGGTAACTCGGCTGGTAAATAATTGAACTGCAATACAGGAGACCCGGTTTGATTCCTGGGTCAGGAAGATCCCCTGGAAAAGTGACAGGCTACTCACTCCAGTATTCATGTATTCAGTATGCAGTGTTCAGTATATATATACTGAATATATGTATCCAGTATTCAATATACCATCCAGTGGCTCAGACTTTAAAGAATCTGCCTGCAATGTGGGAAAACTGGATTTGATACATGGGTTGGGAAGATCCCCTAGAGGAGACCATGGCAACCCACTCCAGTATCCTTGCCTGGAGAATCCCCATGGATGGAGTCTGGTGGGGTACAGTCTGTGGGGTCACAGAGAGTCAGACAGACACAACTCAGTACAGCATAGCTTGTCAAGTTTACTAAAGTGAAAGTGAAGTATCTCAGTCGTGTCCGACTCTTTGCCACCCCGTGGACTGTAGCCTACCAGGCTCCTTCCTCCATGGGATTCTCCAGGCAATACTGGAGTGGGTTGCCATTTCCTTCCCCAAGCAACATTACAAATAACAAAGGTAAATTACCAATTTAGATTTTGTGGTGGAATCTATACAAGTAGTATGATTTATCTTATCTAATTGCAATGGCTAATACTCATATGACAATGTTGAAACATCATGGAGAGAGTACGTACTTTCTCCTTATTTCCAGTGTTAGTAGAAATACCTAATATCTCTAGTGTGTTTCCCTAATATTTAAAATACCAGCTTTGGGAAATTTATTATTTCTCAATTCCTTTTTAGTTAAGCATTTTTACTAGAAGCAGGTGTTGAATTCTGTCAGTGACTTCTTAGCATTTATGCAATTTCATTTTAGTTCTACTCCTTCATGATACATTCTATTCTTGATATATTATCTATGTACTATGTACAGTGTTTGATATAATCAGTATAATATTGTCTCTTAATATTTTATTTTATATTTTATTGATGCAAAAGAATGATAATTGCAGATTTATTTTGGTACCATTTTATCAGTTTTAAATTTAAATCCCTACCTATAGGAATTGGAAAGAGTTTTTTTTCTACACTATGGAATGTAATACTATGAAATATTTTATAGAGCATTGTAATGATTTAGTCTTTAAAGGTTTAGTAGAATCCCCATGTGAAATCATTTTGGGCCTGGTGCTTTTTGATGATATAATTTCTTAAAATCTTTCTCTCTTTGAGATTAAAATAAACGTCTTCTTTGGTTACATCTTCCTCTCCTCAGAGCTCTGAATACAAGTTTTTGGGAGACAAAGGACATCTAAGAAGTAATCAGTGTCACAGATTGTGCTGTATTTGGCTTTGCTATTGTACTGAATAATCATCTTTAGATACATTGGAGGTAATATATTTTGTATCCTTTGAAGATAAATTTATTCTTCACTTAAATATGCTGCATAGTTTCCTTTATACATGTTTAAAGTATAGGTTATAGAGTTAAGGCTACTAAATTTCTGAATGTGTCTGCTGTTAACTTTATGCACAAATGTCACACATATTCAAGGCATAAATTTCTCCTGTGGGAGTCTGAGCATAAGAAATGGAAGATAGAGTAGAATGATGAAGTAGATGACATCTGATATTCAACAAAAACTGAGAAATATATTTACCATCTCAAGTAATTATCAGTGGATTGAGCAACCTATTTTTCTTCATCTCAAAAACCAAATTCAAATTGAAAAAATTCTAATAGATTTGGACTCCATTTGCAGTGCAGAAAAAATACATTTCATTTTTTAAAAGTTGTATGCTTTTTCTTTACCTGAGAGTATTTCCTTGAGTATTTCCATAAATCAATTGGGATATTGTTTTATTCCAATGGGGGGGAAAAAAAGCAAAATGGTCATCTCTACCACATTTTTGCAAGTTGACATTGTCAAATAAAGACTAAGTTAACTGAATAGAGAATAAAATACAATCATTATTGGTGCAGAGTCACTAGGATTATTTATATCATTCAGTAGTAAAAGAATCTAAGGGAGGGGTATCATTTAAGAGGTGCTAATGATGAACTGGGAATATCAGTTCCTAGGAATACCAGTTCTGGAAATACCAGACCACCTGACCTGCCTCTTGAGAAATATGTATGCAGGTCAGGAAGCAACAGTTAGAACTGGACATGGAACAACAGACTGGTTCCAAATAGGAAAAGGAGTATGTCAAGGCTGTATATTGTCACCCTGTTTATTTAACTTATATGCAGAGTACATCATGAGAAACACTGGTCTGGAAGAATCACAAGCTGGACTCAGGACTGCTGGAAGAAATATCAATAACCTCAGATATGCAGATGACACCACCCTTATGGCAGAAAGTGAAGAGGAACTAAAAAGCCTCTTGATGAAAGTGAAAGAGGAGCGTGAAAAAGTTGGCTTAAAGCTCAACATTCAGAAAACTAAGATCATGGCATCCGGTCCCATCACTTCATGGGAAATAGATGGGGAAACAGTGGAAACCGTGTCAGACTTTATATTTTTGGGCTCCAAAATCACTGTAGATGGTGACTGCAGCCATGAAATTAAAAGATGCTTACTCCTTGAAAGGAAAGTTATGACCAACCTAGACAGCATATTCAAAAGCAGAGACATTACTTTGCCAACAAAGGTCCATCTAGTCAAGGCTATGGTTTTTCCTGTGGTCATGTATGGATGTGAGAGTCGGACTGTGAAGAAGGCTGAGCGCCGAAGAATTGATGCTTTTGAACTGTGGTGTTGGAGAAGACTCTTGAGAGTCCCTTGGCCTGCAAGGAGATCCAACCAGTCCATTCTGAAGGAGATCAGCCCTGGGAATTCTTTGGAAGGAATGATGCTGAAGCTGAAACTCCAGTACTTTGGCCACCTCATGCTAAGAGTTGACTCATTGGAAAAGACTCTGACGCTGGGAGGGATTGGGGGCAGGAGGAGAAGGGGACGACAGAGGATGAGATGGCTGGATGGCATCACTGACTCGATGGACGTGAGTCTGAGTGAACTCCGGGAGTTGGTGATGGACACGGAGGCCTGGCCTGCTGAGATCCATGGGGTCGTGAAGAGTCGGACATGACTGAGTGACTGAACTGAACTGAATGATAAACTGGACATGGAACAAAGACTGGTTCCAAATAGGAAAAAGAGTACGTCAAGGCTGTATATTGTCACCCTGCTTATTTAACTTATATGCAGAGTACATCATGAGAAACGCTGGGCTGTAACAAGCACAAGCTGGAATCAAGATTGCCTGGAGAAATACCAATAACCTCAGATATGCAGAAGACACCACCCTTATGGTAGAAAGTGAAGAGGAACTAAAAAGCCTCTTGATGAAAGTGAAAGAGGAGAGTGGAAAAGTTGGCTTAAAGCTCAACATTCAGAAAATGAAGATCATGGCATCTGGTCCCATCACTTCATGGGAAATAGATGGGGAAACAGTGGAAACAGTGTCAGACTTTATTTTTCTGGGCTCCAAAATCATTGCAGATGGTGATTGCAGCCATGAAATTAAAAGACACTTACTCTTTGGAAGAAAAGTTATGACCAACCTAGATAGTATATTGAAAAGCAGAGATACTACTTTGCCAACAAAGGTCTGTCTAGTCAAGGCAAGTCAAGTCAATTCAACTTGAATGTCTAATCAAGTTTTTCCCGTGGTCATGTATGGATGTGAGAGTTGGACTGTAAAGAAAGCTGAGCACTAAAGAATTGATGCTTTTGAACTGTGGTGTTGGAAAAGACTCTTGAGAGTCCCTTGGACTGCAAGGAGATCCAACCAGTCCATCCTAAAGGAGATCAGTCCTGGGTGTTCATTGGAAGGACTGATGCTAAAGCTGAAACTCCAATACTTTGGCCACCTCATGCGAAGAGTTAACTCATTGGAAAAGACCTGATGCTGGAAGGGACTCGGGGGAGGAGGAGAAGGGGACACCAGAGGATGAGATGGCTGGATGGCATCACCGACGCGATGGACATGAGCTTGGGTAAACTCCGGGAGTTGGTGATGGACACGGAGGCCTGGAGTGCTGTGATTCATGGGGTCACAAAGAGTCAGACACAACTGAGAGACTGAACTGAACTGAACTGAATACAGTTCTTTATAAACTTAAATGTTCACTTGAATTACCTACAGATTTTGATTGTTATGTCTGGGGTGAGACTGTCCATTTTTAACAAGATTTCAGGTAATTTCAATACTGTCTGTCCAAGGATCACCTTTTGAGACCTAAGTTTCTTCCCATTGGACTTTCCACTCCAGGCTGCCTCATATAGGCTTCTGTTCTCCTATAATATTCCCCATTAGACATCACCCTATTTTAGATGAAATGAGAAGAGAGTAGTCAACTTTTTTTACTCCTTTGGTCCTTGAACCTCAAAACTGCATGTTTGAGTTTCCACCACTGTCTTCAAGTCCAGCTAATTCACCTATGTCATCAGTACCAGCATGATTTTATTCAAGTAAATGAAATTAATTTGAATCTATGAGCTATTAGCTTTTCAATCTAAAAAATAAATCTACCATTTTTTCTTCTATGTCTGGAAGCATAGTGGGTAAAGAGTACTGGCATATTTGGAATACTTCATTTAGCATCACATGCATATTTCAGAATACATTATAAAAGAATACTGATCTTCAAAATGCAAAGAATATGTTTTCTAAAATTATCACTATAAATATGTCTTCTATCCAAGATTTGAAAAAGTGAAACTAAGAAACTCCTCAATACATCTCAGATATTGATGAGGTTGTGGTTTCAGAATATAAATTAACTCAAGTTGGAAATGACAAAAACTGTTAAAAAATAGAACACTGATAAGACCTAATAATTCTAGATTTAAAAGATACCTAAAGGTTTGTGATTTCAGTGCTTATATTTAGAATGTTAAATAGCTATATAATCCAAAGAGTTCAGGCTTATAATTCACAGTCACTTCATTCTCTGAAAAATTCTACAGACATAATATTTATTATTCAAACATGTACTCTAGTAAAATGGTCTTGTAGGAACAATAAATCATAAATTTTTACTCTGTATATAAAATTCAAATTTAATATGGTAGTGGGTAGAAGACATTTTTTACAGTAATGGGCTATTACACTAATGTAATCCATTGTATGTATTAATTATATTAATGTAATTTAAGTAATGGAACATATATATAGCAATGATTCATATTATGCACAACATCATAAATATTCTAGCTATTTGTTGAAGTTAGTTTAGGAATAGCCAATAAATTTTATTGACTAGATATTTATTTATTTAACTTAGGTTTCAGATTAGAAAGTAAATGTAATTTCAAAGAATATATGATAAGGGTATAAGCTAAGTATTGCAATATCAAGTGATATAACTAATTATTATTCTCTCTTCTTACTTACAGATATTAATTCTGGGTGACCTGTGACAAATGACTCCTCAGATCACCCTAAAATCTTCTCAGTCAAGTAAAATTAAGTTTAATAGACTTAATATGATTTAATAGACTTAATATGATTTAATAGACTTAATCAGATTGATTGTGTCCTGTATTATATCAAAATGAGGAAACTAGTGAAGACTATTTAAAGAGTCTTAAGGCTTGATATGACTGAAATTAAGGCAAGTCTTGCAAGATAGGGACCTAGTTTTGATGAGGCACAATTGATAACAAAGACAGCTCTTGACTGGTAGACAGAGTGAGATAAAGATCTGGAAGCAAGTATTAAAGAGCAAACTGTTAAGCATGCCTTTATAATACAAACTTTAAACAAAGTTGTTTTAGTTAGTTCACAGTGTTATGTTCCAGGAACAGATGTTTCTTGGAAGAGGTATCTAAGTTACTGTTGTCTAGTTTCATATTGTTTAATGTAAGGATATAAAAGTATATCTGATATATTATCTTTTAACATAAGGATATAAAACTATGTCTGATATATTATTGTTTAATAGAGGCACACAAGTATAACTCATTATGGTTAGTTTTTAAATTTTTTAACAGCTTTATGGATATTTTATTCACATAACATATAAAATTCTGCCATTTAAACTTTCAGTTCCGTAGTTTGCTGGTATATTCCAATTCTTTGTGAACCCATGGACTGTAGCCCACCAGGCTCCTCCATCCATGGGATTCTCCAGGCAAGAATACTGGAGTGGGTTGCCATTTCCTTCTCCAAATTCACATGTTATTTGCCTTTAAATGAAAGGTGTCTCTCCCCACTTCCTTATATAATTGCTATGAGTAAACTTTCTGATGGGAGTCTTTCCAATCTCCTTAAGAATCAGATTTTCTTGTTCCTTATATTGGAAAGTTAGCTGTTTGGATCTTTGCATGGGTCAGAGGTTATGCAACAGCATTTGAGATCACATACATGAGACTTGAAACAGAAAAATACTGATAAAGATTACAAGAGTTTGTAATTCACTTCTAAACCAGGTGTCATAAGTTAATTAGTTCAATTAAAAACAAACCTATTTCTTCAATATAAAGAGGCTCCATAAAATATAGTAATATTGACCAAATTACCATGTTTTATGACTCCTTTTAATTTTTTCATTTATTTTTAGTAACTGTAGTGATATTAAAAAGGTGGAAAATGGAAAGTACAAAACTTTCTCCCTAAGGCAACATAATTTGCACCTCAAATGGCCAATATTATATTGAGAGAAATTTTATTTTAAATTGCTGCTGCTACTGCTGCTAAGTCACTTCAGTCGTGTCCGACTCTGTGTGACCCCACAGACGGCAGCCTACTAGGCTCCTCCGTCCCTGGGATTCTCCAGGAAGAACACTGGAGTGGGTTGCCATTTCCTTCTCCATTTAAATTGCAACATGTCTAAAATCATGAAACTCTCAGAAAGCAAGTTTTATGGTTTAGTAACATTGTTAGTACTCTTCCAATTTTCTGACATATATTATCCTAATTTTTCATGCCATTTGTAAAACATGAAATTAAGAGACTTCAGGATAAAAGAAAGCAGAACATTCCCCTCTAGGTATTAAAATTATTGCAATTAAATTATGTGCCCATTTTCTATTATTCTTCAATTAAAAAAATGTAAAACTTTTCTTTTCCAAAGATAAGAATATGAGAGCCAAAATATACCCTAGATTATATCAGGAACTGTCCTGCGTACCGGTATCCCCCTCTATCTAGTTGTATGTGTGTATTAGTCATTCAGTTATGTCCAACTCTTTGCAACCCCATGGACTGTAACCCACCAGGCTCCTCTGTCCTTGGAAGTCTCCAGGCAAGAATACTGGAGTGGTAGCCATTCCCTTCTCTAGGGGATCTTCCCAACCCAGGGATCCAACCTGTGTCTCCCGCGTTGAAGGCAGATTCTTTACCATCTGAACACCAGGGAAAACCCCTATCGAACTGTGGGTAGCAGCTAATTTTCTATATTGAAAAATGAGTACCATCATTATGAACCAATCAGTCATTTTAAGGTTAAAATAACCCTGCTTTATTGAATAGTATTATAATAGCTTGCAATAATTCATCAAAAGTGCATTGCAGTGTCAGGTGATCAAATATGTACATGGGATATCATTGGTTAGATATAAAAAAAAAACAATTCAAGCTAGATAGTGAGTCTTTCTTACAAGATTCATAAAAATGAGAGAGCCTCTGAATATACTTCATCTGTTCTCCAGCTCTATTTCTGTAAAAGTTTGATTAGGGCCTAGCTACTATAAAAGGTTCCATAGTGTTGTTTATGTGGTAACTGTAATCTTTAGCTCTATGTATATGGTGTTAAAATGTTTTAGACTTCGATATGTCTGGGCTTAGTTTCGTTTTCTATCTAAAAAGTAGCTAGTGATTAAGTCTAATAACCAAGGATACTAACTGATTACTATAAGAAACTGGAGTTCAAGAAAACTGAGTGGTTTTTAAAGGAATGTTCATACAAAGTCAATAGTAAGTTTGATTGTATAGAAGATCCAACTAGTCGATCCTAAAGGAAATCAGTCCTGAATATTCACTGAAAGGACTGATGTTGAAGCTGAAACTCCAATACTTTGGCCACCTGATGCAAAGAATTGACTCATTTGTAAAGACCCTGATGCTGGGAAAGATTGAAGGGGGGAGGAAAAGGGGACAACAGAGGATGAGATGGTTGGATGGCATCACTGACTTAAGGGACATGTGTTTGAGTAAACTCCGGGAGCTGGTGATGGACAGGAAGGCCTGGCATGCTGTAGCTCATGGGATCACAAAGAGTCGGGCACAACTATGGCAAACTTCCATATACATTCCACATTTTCCCTAAGGGCCACTGCTCATTTAACAAACAAAGCAATTATTAAAATAACTTGGAAGAATGACAAGCTTATTTGAACAGAGCAATGGCCCCTTATGAAAGAAAAATTACAGGCTACTAAAGAACTTATAGATGCACAATTAGAATTAAAACTTATTGAGGAATCTTGTTCTCCTAAAAAAGAAATCTAACAAATGGCATCTTAACAGACCTTAGAAAAGTTAATGCATCTATGAAACCTATGGGTGCATTACAACCAGGGATCCCATTACCTACTACTATTCTCGAAATTGGCACATTATTATTACTGATTCACAAGATTGCTTTTTTAATATACCTTTACACCCTTTAGACCGGGAGAGATTCACTTTCTCTCTCCTTTTCCTAATCATATCGGGCCTCATAAAAGATTTCAATAGACTGTGTTACCTCAAGGCATGCTTAACAGTCCTACTATTTGTCAAAATTTTGTATCCAAGACTTTACATCCAATGTGACAACAATTCCCTCATGTATATATCATTAATAATATACTGTAACTACAAAAAGGAGAAATGATATTTTTTGACACTGAATGGCCATGATATTCTTTAGACTCCAGAGGAAACTGATTAAAATAAAATCTTTTTTGTAATTGCAAAACCGATTCTTCTTACACATGCAGTTAGGAAAAGGTTAACTTGTTAAAATACTTTTTTGGAACTCCAGTTCTGCCTGGGAAACAAAAATAGGCCTAAGGAAAAAACCTAAAGTTAATTCTTATTATGTCCTTGGGATACACAGCCCACTCTATCTAGGACTCCAGCCATAAACAAATTCAGTTCAGTTCAGTCACTCAGTCGTGTCCGACTCTGTGACCCCATGAATCACAGCACACCAGGCCTCCCTGTCCATCACCAACTCCCAGAGTTCACTCAGACTCACGTCCATCGAGTCAGTGATGCCATCCAGCCATCTCATCCTCTGTTGTCCCCTTCTCCTCCTGCCCCCAATCCCTCCCAGCATCAGAGTCTTTTCCAATGAGTCAACTCTTTGCATCAGGTGGCCAAAGTATTGGAGTTTCAGCTTTAGCATCATTCCTTCCAAAGAAATCCAAGGGCTGATCTCCTTCAGAATGGACTGGTTGGATCTCCTTACAGTCCAAGGGACTCTCAAGAGTCTTCTCCAACACCACAGTTCAAAAGCATCAATTTTTTGGTGCTCAGCTTTCTTCACAGCCCAACTCTCACATCCATACATGACCACTGGAAAAACCATAGCCTTGACTAGATGGACCTTTGTTGGCAAAGTCATGTCTCTGCTTTTGAATATGCTATCTAGGTTGGTCATAACTTTCCTTCCAAGGAGTAAATGTCTTTTAATTTCATGGCTGCAGTCACCATCTTATTTAACTTCTACGCAGAGTACATCATGAGAAATGCTGGGTTAGAAGAAGCACAAGCTGGAATCAAGATTTCCAGGAGAAATATCAATAAACAAATTGGTGGAACTCAAAAAAAAAAAGATATTTTAAATTTCAAGTGGAAAACTATGTCTGTTTGTCTATCTAAAATTATCTATGCCTCAATGTATGTCTTTGTTTTTGGATAATATGAAGTTAATGAGCTCTATTTAAATTCAAGTTCACATGAACTGAAAAATATTCAATATTAATGTTTATTTAAATATAAATATATAATTTAAATATAATTGCTAATCTAATTAAGACGTGTCTTAAATCATAAACACTATGTAATGCTTTCATTATGCCTAGGTTTAAGGTAAACTAAATTTGTCAACAAAAAGGTAACTCTTTATATATATATATATGCTGCTAAGTCGCTTCAGTCGTATCCAACTTTGTGCGACCCTATAAACGGCAGCCCACCAGGCTCCCCGTCCCTGGGATTCTCCAGGCAAGAACACTGGAGTGGGTTGCCATTTCCTTCTCCAATGCGTGAAAGTGAAAAGTGAAAGTGAAGTCGCTCAGTCGGGTCCGACTCTTAGCAACTCCATGGACTGCAGCCTACCAGGCCCCTCCGTTCATGGGATTTTCCAGGCAAGAGTACTGGAGTGGGTTGCCATTGCCTTCTCCGATATATATATATATATAAGATGAAAAGTTTTAGATAAGCTCCATTACAAATAATTATATTTTAGAAATTATAAACTAAATGATAAAAGTTTATTAAATAGCTAGGTCATTTCCAAATGAAGTAAGATTTTAAAACATTAATTACTGAACACTAACTTCCTCTTACAAAAAGTTTTTCTTACAGAACAACTAAAGAGATTTTAAACTATTAAAAATATATATAAATATATAGAGAGAGATAGATATATATTTTAATATATAATTAATATAGTCACCAATCTATAAAATACTAACATACAAAACACTTCATAATTGCTAAAGAAAAGTAAGATATATGCTTTTAATAACAAGATATAAGGAATGGCAAATAAAATGATGAATACAAAAATATATAAAGAAGGTTTATAACAAATGAAAGAAAATTTTATGGCAAATGGATATCACTCATTGCCCTGAACTTTCTTCCTCTTCCTTCTTATGTGTCTCGATTGATACAAATTCTTCTTTTATATGGGCCACACTTCTCCAAGGTGAAACTACGCAACATCTTATAATCCACCTATTAACTTACTTTGCAATAATGAGAACACTTCATTCTTCATTGGAAGGACTGATGCTGAAGCTGAAACTCCAGTACTTTGGCCACCTCATGCGAAGAGTTGCCTCATTGGAAAAGACTCTGATGCTGGGATGGATTGGGGGCAGGAGAAGAAGGGGACAACAGAGGATGAGATGGCTGGATGGCATCACCGACTCAATGGACATGAGTTTGAGTGAACTCCAGGAGTTGGTGATGGACAGGGCGGCCTGGTGTGCTGTGATTCATGGGGTCGCAAAGAGTCGGACACGACTGAGTGACTGAACTGAACTGAACTGAATTCTATAAAAACAGACAATGGTCTGCCTATATTTCTAATCAGTTCAAACAATTTTTACATTCTGTCTCTAGTAAAGAGATTACAAACATTCCTTATAATCCACAAACACAAAACACAATTAAACAAATGTATTACACACTGAAGCTACAAATAAAAAATTAAATAAGAGGAAATATACATGAACACTTTTATCTTCCTTATCCAGAGCAAACTTTACTAGATTTTAACACAATATATTCTTTAAGCCTATAACTACTGTTAATATAGCTTTATTTCTGTTTCTAGTCTGTAAGATTCTTAAAACAAAATAACATCAACTTCAGTGCCTGTTTCACAATACAAAACAAAACCAATATTAAAAAGACACCATTTGCCAAATAAGTTATTTGTTCCTAAGAGTATCAAAAGTGCAAAATCATCTTCTTTTCAGGTCCATCTTGATAGTACAATCATCTTCCATAACACACTGAACAGAGAGATTCAATGGCTCCCAGGCTGCATTTCTTTTCCAGGGACAAGGTCAGGTATTTGGATGTGAACAACGTTTCATTTGTCAACTTGTTCTGCATCAGCTTTTCAGTAATTTCACTTAGGAAAAAATGTTTGACTGTTTGCTCCAAATCCTTTGCCCTAAAAAACAGAAACCACTTAAAACACAGTCAGATCCCATTTCTTTTTATGTCAAGAAAAATGTATGTACTGAATGAGGAAGAAATCAACCTATTAATTCAAAACCACAACCAAATACCGGTCCCAAAATAGATCTCTAGGTGATTTTTTTTGAACTAAAATATTTCCTAGAAATGTTTTCATCATTATCGCTTTCCTGTCTTTCTATAACTATTGCTAATATACCTTTATTTATTTTAAATTTTTTAAACTTACCACAAGGAGATATTTTGACAAAAACAAAAGAACATTTTGAGACATTGAAGGACACCTCCGTTCCTTTGCCCATTTGGTATCAAGACGGGTTAACTAATCAATGGAAAGCTAAGAAACTAATCTTACAGGGAAAAGGGTATGCTTCTATTTCTCCAGATGGATCCAACAAAGTCAAATGGCTTCCTCTTCAGAAGATTCAACCTAAGGGGCCCCCCAGCATTCAAACTAGAGATGAAACAACAAAAACCCCACGAGAAAGAAATTCCAGTACAAGCCATGGCGGCTTTAAAAGTTTCCGAAAAGTGCCGCACTCGACTTCATCGACCTCATGATCTCCCTACTTGGGGACAGATAAAAACCCTTACTAATCAAACTGAAAATCTGATTTCTCAACAGGGAATGCCTCAGAATCCTGAAAATATCTTTGTCGCTATGCTTGCTTTGCTTGCTTTTGCTTCCCCTGCTCAGACTGACTTGATTGATCACACTTATTGGGCTTATATACCTACCCCCCCTCTTTTATTATAGGTTATAGAATGGAAAGATATAGGACCAATCGTATCCACTAATGACTCAACACATATGCCCCCTCCTTGGAGCTTGGAGGGGCCCTCTGATCCTGAAGAAGAAGGAAGACTAATTAACATTTCTCTAGGCTATGAAATCCTTCTTTTATGCATGGGCCCAATAAAATTATATATTAATGTTAATCGACAAACATGGGCTTTCATCCTGCCTCCAAAAAAGGAACTTCCACACATTGCTTGGACAGTTTACTGCCCTGTCCTTTTATAAAAACCATGTCAATACTACCAAAGCTCATTAAAATGTATGGGGTTTGCTTATAAAGACTTTAAATGTACTCCTATTTATTGAGACAAGTGTCAAGCCAAATAAGGGAAATTAATGTTTATGGCCAATTACACCATTGTTGCTTGGGGACCTCATGATATGTGGGTTAGATATGTGGATATCTAACTGCTCAGATGATATTAATAGCTCTATGTGTGACTATACTACTCAAATAACATAAAAGGTTACTAACACGTCAATGGAACATTACCATGACAAAGGACTTCTTAGATGGCTTGATGATGGAATGGCCCCCACCTCA
Organism: Bos mutus; assembly: GCF_027580195.1. NCBI lineage: Eukaryota > Metazoa > Chordata > Mammalia > Artiodactyla > Bovidae > Bos > Bos mutus. The sequence goes on along the minus strand of NC_091642.1, from coordinate 45,228,001 downwards.
TCTTCAAATCGTCCTCGATAAACAGATTGGGCCTAAACAATGAGACATCTGGAAACTTGATGTGAACACCAAAGAACTTGAGACTTGGACTGGACATTTCACAGGGACCAATCTTAATCATAGTAATATTTCTTTCACTATAATCAATCATATTTCATACAAGTCTGTGTTCCATTCCCTTTTGTTGTAGCTATAAGAAATTTACAATTCAATAAGACTTTAACAAGTTCTGTAACTTGTATAAATTGCAAATTATATGCTTGTCTTAACTCTTCTGTTTCCTTAAGAAATGAATCCCTTTTGATCTCAACATAATCTGTGGTTACCAATAAATCTCCAGTGGCCCTGGAAAGCCTGCGAAGTCCCATGGCTGGACTTGCTCCCCGGTTACTTACTAAATTGCTCCGGCAATCTAAACGATTCATTGGATGGCTGATTTTTGGCATTTTGGGATTAATAGCTATTTGCACCTCTGCTGCCGTCACTGGCATTACTTTACAAACCTCAATTCAAACACATAATTTTATCCAAAATTGGACTAAAGATGCTCGTACTATGTAGGCCACTCAGGCTCAGATAGATGAGGATATTCAAGATGAAATACAGAAACTAAAAACAGCCATGAAATGGGTGGGAAATCAATTAACAGATGTACAAAAACAAGGGATGCTAAAATGTGATTGGAATTCTACTCAATTTTGTGTTACTCCTGTTCAATTCAATAATAGTGCCTACAACTGGAAACAAATTTCATTTACAAAACATACATGATAATGCCTCTCTGAATGTACAATTATTAAAAAAGAGAAATCTTTGAAACCTTTTCTAAAAATCTACCCTCTTCCACTAATTTGAAAACTTTAGCTGAACAACTAGCTGATCAATTATCTGGGCTAGACCCACACAGATGGTTTCAAAGCATTACTCACAACATCAGGTCTGGAACTGTAATTTTGGTGATTGTCTTAACAATCATATTTGTCTTCTACTGTTGCCTTCATGCAAAAATTGCTAAAACTAAACACACTCTAATGGTCTAACCCTTTTTACAAATATTGTGAGTAAATAAGGGGGAATTATCAGGGAATGTTTAACAGGAGGATTCCTACGTGCTGTTTCTCTTAAATCCTCTGTTCCTTATCAGTTTCTGCTATCAGAAACTAGTGGAACAGCAAGCTGCTCCCAGGACTGAGGTCATTATGTGAGACAGGCTTGAATCTCCTTCAGTAAACATTCTCTTTGCAACAAAACTGCTTAGTCTCAATCCCCTTTCTTGAGATATGGATTGTCTCCTGACCTTGTGACCATTATTAATCCCTTGTTCCCTTGGTAACGGTTGCTATATGTTTGGGTTTTCTGATCTTTATCATTGTCGAAAGAAATTTCTTGTACAACAGCCTACATATACTCACAGAGAGATCATTAAGGCTTTCTTCCCCTCTCTCTCTCTCCCTCCCTCCGGCTCTCTCTCTTTCACTTTTTTATCGTCAACTCCGGACCGCCAGGTCCAGGTCCATTAAAGGATCCCAGCACTGAGCGACTGAACTGAACTGAACTTTAGCCAAATTATAAACAAAGTCAAGGCAGTTGTAGAACTCATATCAAGGTATGACTATGAATGCATAAAGCATTTAGGGATAGGATCTTAATAGCTATCATAATTTAGGCTGCTGCTTCTAAGTCGCTTCAGCCATGTCTGACTCTTTGCATCCCCATAGTCTGTAGCCGGCCAGGCTCCTCTGCCCATGGGATTCTCCAGGCCTGAATACTGGAGTGGGTTGTCATGCCATCCTCCAGAGGATCTTCATTCCAGGAATTGAACTTGCATCTCTTACATTTCCTGGGTTGGCAGGCAGATTCTTGACAACTAGCACACCATAATTTATGATAAGGTGTTAACATGACCAAACCATAAACCAGCAAAGAAAAAAGATAAATTTTAAGGGTCAAAATGTCTGTGGGCTTTGGGTAGAACTTATCAACTCCATGCCATTGTCCACTTGACCTGAAAATCTTGAGTGAAGGATTGTCTGATTATTAAGTATTTCTAAGACACCCCACACTTGAAATACACAACAAGAGGAAACAGTTTGACTAACTGCTGTGATGTTGCTTTGCTATGTGCAAAAGCTAGATTGGTCTGGAATAGAAAATGCTTTGTGAAAGTCCACAAACTCTACAAGGGATTGTGTATAGCTAAAGGGACAGACATGAGAGAGGGGACAAGTGACCAAGCAAGAAGTTTAAATTGTCTTATATAAATATGACAGATAACTTTCTTCTCCATCTCCTCAGGAGAATGAGCAGAATCCACATTAGTCACTATTGCTTTGGCAATCTGATGTGGGATGGGGAAAAAGGAATATGACAAAGCACTGAATTAATACCCTGGATTAGCAGAGGGTCAAGCTAATCTGCCAGTCACATCATGATCATATTAATTTTTTTAAAATTATTTGTACATAAACATCAAATACTGGAAGATAAATTTTATTTCCAAGAAATTTTGAATTCTTCCTATTGTTAGCTTCTTGCTTTTGAAATAACATATAACAAATAACATCTAACACTTACTTAGTACTAAGGGCATGCTAGGTACCATTTGAGTATATTATATGAATTAGCTCATTTAATTTTATGAGGTTGGAAATCATATTTCCCCATTTTACAGAATAAGAAACTGATGTTCTCAACACCTAAGGTTACTTACCAAGTCAGGGTAAGGAGCAGGGTAAGGATCCAGGCAACTAGGCACAGAGTGCACCCACTCAACCACTGAGCCATAGTGAGCCCCACAGTGGGTTATCAGATGCTGAATGAATGAGAGGAATCCATTCTTGATGCTTTGTAGATACTTATAATGAGTATATTCAAGGTTTATTTTTGAGCCTTTCAGATAAAATTGTATAGAAAAATTAGGACTTCTTCCCTAACCATTTTTACAGCAGAGACAGAAAATAAAGATGTACGAACCAGAATCAGTGTCTTCAAGCTTCTCTTTTTTGTTGGAGTTTTAAATTTCACCTCAGCAAATTGACCACATTCATGCTCAAATGGTCACAAACAAAAGGACATAATAGGCAGTGAAGATAGAGTCATTAACGTTCAGAGAAATTAAAGAACGGGAGCAAACCCAAGGATTCAGGAATGCTGTTAGTGCCAGGCTGTACGTCAGTAATAATGTGGCTGTGTGACGTATGGGGAAAACAATGGTAGTAAAATTCTGAGGTATAGCTGATGGATATAAATTATCGCCTTATTTTTCCAGTTGTCTTATACTGAAATATTTCTGAGAAATAAAGGGTCAGAGCAGAGTGCATTCAACTGACAAAAGAAAAAAAAGTCAATTCAAGAATGGAATAAATCAAATAGAAAAGAAGTCAAAACAATTGGCAGGAAACAAGATTTGGTCTAAATCTGCAGGACCAAAATTAATTTAAAATAATACAGCTCAGCTAAAAACTAAGTCCTGTTATTTTCCCTAATTTAATTACCCAGTCAGTAAAATGCAATTAAAAAAAAAAAAAGATATAAAATATATTGGGCTTCCCTGGTGGCTCAGTGCTAAAAACTCCATCTGCCAATGCAAGAGACACAGGTTTGATTGCTGATCCAGGAAGAGCTCACATGCTGTGGAGCAAATTAAGCCCCTGCACCACAACCATGAGTCTGTGCTCTAGAACCCAGGAACCACAACTGCTGAGCCCACCTGCTGCAACCACTGAAGCCTGCGTGGGCTGGAGTCTGTGCTCCATGAGGAGAAGCCACTGCAGTGAGAAGCGCATGTACCACAGCTAGAGAGTAGCCCCCATGCCCCACAACTAGAGAAAACCACACAGCAAGGAAGACCCAACGGCCAAAATAAACAAATAAATATTAAAAGAAAATTATTTTAAAAAATCTTACTTGAGCCTGCTTGGTATGTCTAGAGGTAAAAACACAGTTTACTAACAAGAGGAAAAAAATCAAGTTCTAAAATCATGGAATCATATAAACATGGACATAAGAATAAAATCAAATAAACTGTGGAACTTATTGAACCCTACTTTCTAGATTTATAGCTCTGTCTTCTATCCTAATATCTTTCCAGACTTCTACACTCACTCATTGTTAATTTGCAGCTCTAAATTTTATGGAAAACATGTTTTGAAAATCGTTATGATAGTTTGGCTTAGCATTAAGAAAATAAAAATTATCCACACTACACTCATTAGTGATTCATTCCTAAATGGATAATTTTTATTTGCTTGACGCAAAGCCAAACTACAGTAACAGTTTTCAAAACATGTTTTCCATATAAGTAAGAGCTGCAAATTCATAGAAGCAGCTGTTTTGAAAGAATTAAAAACAGATCCAAATAAAATAGTAATTAGTAGAAAATATGATTAATTATTAATGTCAAGATATTTTTGTTACAACTCACTGCTATTGAGTAATAGTAAAGTGTTGCTAAGCACTGACATTCAATATGATACGCAGCATGGAGTGCGCAAGGGTAGAGGCTGGAAATAATGGCATCTGGAACTTTTCAATGAAAAGTTCTGTATGATTGAAAACTAGATGAGGCAGCATAGAGTAGTGCTATTAACACAGACTCTGGGTATTGATGTCCTGGTATGAGTTCTGGGTCTTTCATATTTTACTGGTACTAACTCTTTCTGATTATCAGTTCTGTCATCAGCAAAGTCAGAACATTATAGGATATATCTCATATTCACTTATGAGGATCAAATTAGATGACATTTATATAGAATTTAGAATCATACCTATACCTAGTGGTCGGGATATCAACTGAGTGCCTTCAGTTCACTTTAGTCGCTCAGTCGTGTCCGACTCTTTGCCACCCCATAGACTGCAGCACTCCAGGCCTCCCTGTCCATCACCAACTCCTGGAGGTTACTAAAACTCATGTCCATCGAGTCGGTGATGCCATCCAGCCATCTCATCCTCTGTCGTCCCCTCCTCCTGCCACCAATCCCTCCCAGCATCAGGGTCTTTTCCAATGAGTCAGCTCTTTGCATGGGGTGGCCAAAGTATTGGAGTTGCAGCTTCAGCATCAGTCCTTCCAATGAACACCCAGGACTGATCTCCTTTAGGATGGACTGGTTAGATTTCCTTGCAGTCCAAGGGAGTCTCAAGAGTCTTTTCCAACACCACAGTTCAAAATCATCAATTCTTCAGTGCTCAGCTTTCTTTATAGTCCAACTCTCACATCCATACATAACTACTGGAAAATCCATAGACTTGACTAGACAGACCTTTGTTGGCAAAGTAATGTCTCTGCTTTTTAATATGATGTCTAAGTCGGTCATAACTTTCCTTCCAAGGAGTAAGCTATTTTAATTTCATGGCTGCAGTCACCATCGGCAGTGATTTTGGAGCCCTCAGAAATAAAGTCTGCCACTGTATCCACTGTTTCTCCATCTATTTGCCATGAAGTGATGGGACCAGATGCCATCATCTTGGTTTTCTGAATGTTGAGCTTTAAGCCAACTTTTTCACTCTCCTTTTTCACTTTCATCAAGAGACTCTTTAGTTCTTCTTCTTTGTCTGCCATAAGGGTGGTGTCATCTGTATATCTGAGGTTACTGATATTTCTCCCAGCAATTTTGATTCCAGCTTGTGCTTCATCCAGCCCAATATTTCTCATGATGTATTTTGCATATAAGGTAAATAAGCAGGGTGACCATATACAACCTTGACATATTCCTTTTCCTGTTTGGAACCAGTCTGCTGTTGCATGTCCAGTTCTAACTGTTGCTTCCTGACCTGAATATATATTTCTCAAGAGGCAAGTCTGGTGGTCTGGTATTCCCATCTCTTTCAAAATTTTCCACAGTTTATTGTGATCCACACAGTCAAAAGCTTTGCCATACTCAATAAAGTAGTAATAGATGTTTTTTCTGAAACTCTCTTGCTTTTTCCATGATGCAGTGGATGTTGGCAATTTGATCTCTGGTTCCTCTGCCTTTTCTAAATCCAGCTTGAATATCTGGAAGTTCACAGTTCATGGATTGTGGAAGCCTGGCTTGGAGAATTTTGAGCATTACTTTACTAGCATGTGAGATGAGTGCCATTGTGCAGTAGTGTGAGCATTCTTTGGCATTGCCTTTCTTTGGGATTTTAATGAAAACTCACCTTTTCCAGTCCTGTGGCCACTGCTAAGTTTTCCAGATTTGCTTGCATATTGAGTGCAGCACTTTCACAGCATCATCTTTCAGGATTTGAAATAGCTCAACTGGAATTCCATTACCTCCACTAGCTTTGTTTGTAGTGATGCTTTCTGAGGCCCACTTGACTTCACATTGCAGGATGTCTGGCTCTAGGTGAGTGATCACACCATCGTGATTATCTGGGTCATGAAGATTTTTTTTGTACAGTTTTTCTGTGTATTCTTGCCACCTCTTCTGAATATCTTTTGCTTCTGTTATGTACATACCATTTCTATCTATTATTGAGCCCATCTTTGCATGAAATGCTCCCTTGGAATCTCTAGTTTTTTTGAAGAGATCTCTGGTCTTTCCCATTCTATTGTTTTCCTCTATTTATCTGCACTGATCACTGAGGAAGGCTTTCTTATCTCTCCTTGCTATTCTTTGGAACTCTGTACTCATATGGGTATATGTTTCCTTTTCTCCTTTGCTTTTCGCTTCTCTTCTTTTCACAGCTATTTGTAAGGCCTCCTCTGACAGCCATTTTGCTTTTTTAAATTTCTTTTTTCTTGGGGATGGTCTTGCTCCCTCTCTCCTGTACAATGTCATGAACCTCCGTCCATAGTTCATCAGGCACTCTATCAGATCTAGTTCCTTAAATCTATTTCTCACTTCCACTGTGTAATCGTTAGGGATTTGATTTTGATCATACCTGGATGGTCTAGTGGTTTTCCCTACTTTCTTCAATTTAAGTCTGAATTTGGCAATAAGAAGTTCATGATCTGAGCCACAGTCAGCTCCAGGTCTTGTTTTTTCTGACTGTATAGAGCTTCTGTATCTCTGGCTGCAAAGAATATAATCAATCTGAATTTGGTGTTGATCTTCTGATGATGTCCATGTGTAGAGTCTTCTCTTGTGCTGGTCAGCAATGATTGCCTTGGTGTTGGCTAACAGAACTGGCATGAATTTTAGCACCTCAGCAAAGGTGCTAAAAAAGCACCTTGTCTTTTTTGCTTCAATATAAAACCAATTATCTCAAATACTGCATTAAAATCAAGATTTTCCTATTAAAACTATTAAAAATTATAAAGGACCTTTATTGATAACTATTCAATACCCAAAAAGAAGGGGAATAAGAATCAGAGATTTCTACAAGCACTGTGCTGATTATCTGTGTTCTGTTAAGACAACTTCACATGCATTTTCTACAAAATAGAAACAGTAATAATTTTGACTTCAAACTCCCCAATAAGACCTATAAGGGCAATTCAAAATTCAAGTAATGTTGGGTTTATCATCTCTGCAATAAACAGCAGCACCACCTGAACAAAATATCTGTTGATTTTTAAAGGGATGGGGATCCAGGACTGATATTTACACAGTTTGAGGACTAACCTCAAGTAGTTTGAATGGGCATTTCACTGAGTATCTAAATGTAATTTGGCAAAAATTCACAAAATAATGGTTTAGGATTCGATTGAAATAGAAAGGTGAGGATGTTGAAATGAGTCTGAATAGGCAAACCACTGCAGCTTGCCTGTTAAAGCAATCTGTTTGTTGTCATGAGAACAAAGCTGTGCAGATGAACAACTATTGTCCTAAGAAGAAGACTGTTTGAGTAGTCTATTATTTGTATAAACTGATTTTTAATAAGCTACTGCAGCAAATAAGACATTTACTTGTTCACAGTCTTATCTACCTGGGTAAGAATTTCCTGAAACAAAGAGTAAACTCACATTGATGAAGGCATTCTTAGTTGTTAGTCTTATAGGTAAGCTGTAAAGATTCAGGCAGTCTCAATTCTCACTTTGTAAAAAGGAAAATAACTTCAGAAGGCAGAGCCAGATAAAAAATAATAGAACTGTGTAGTGGAATGGGACTTTAGAAATCACCTCATTCACATCAATCTCCTCCCTCCCCAGTTGATGGATGAAGAACATGAAACTCAGAGGAAGAACAAATGAGTTCCCCACATTCTGCCTCTGGAGTGACTCAGTCTTGACACCCTGAAGTCAATACTTTACTGGTGGGTCCCTGACCTCATTATCTAATCAAACGATATAATCGAAATCCAAGCTCACCGCATAGTGCTGCTTCTCTTAAATTTTCATCTCTCCCTAACTTCCATCCAAAGACAAACTTCAAAGTATTTGTCTGAAAGAGAGAAGATCCAAAGCAAATAAAATTGGTCAGCTATGTACAAGTGAGATCACATCCACATTTAAATACACACATTCAAAAAAATCCCCAAAGCCAAACAGAGATTTAAGTTAGTAAAATTGCATTCAAATTAAACAGGGCAATATTGTCACAGTTTTAATCATTTCCTTGCTGACCATAGAGCTGATCAATATACAAAAAAGCTGTATATTAAGGAGTTTCTTTTAGCCCTAAATTGCCTGCCAAAAAAACACAAAGCAATCTGCACTTGGCAGATTGTTTTACAAAGTTATTACAACTGAAAAATTAAACCCACATATTATGTATAATAACCTAATGGTTAACTTCCCATTTGATAATATTTAAAGCTGATTGTAAATAAACATCTGTTCTTATATATTTAAGAAAACCCAGTTTTTCTTATATAATTCTTATTTAATTAGACCAGAAATGCACCAGACTCTATCCAGTTCATTTTTAGACTTTTACTTTAGAGTTTAACTTTGTTATTTTATTTTTTTTCCATCTGAAGTGACTTCTTTCTTTTTTAAACTTTAAGTGGTTGGTCAGGAAGAACTATTTATTTTCCAAGGAGGCCACATACCATAGTACATAGTTAGATAAGGGCTCCACAGTTAGTTGGTATACTGCAAATTGTGTTTATTTTTTAACTATTAGGCATATTAGTGCTGCCATGAAATTAAAAGATGCTTGCTCCTTGGAAGGAAAGCTATAAAAACCTAGAAAGCATATTAAAAAGCAGAGACATCACTTTGCCAACAAAGATCTGTGCAGTCAAACCTATGGTTATTGCATTAGTTATGCACTGGTGTGAGAGTTGGACCACAAAGAAAGCTGAGCACAGAATAATTGATGCTTTCAAATTTTGGTGCTGAAGAAGACTCTTGAGAGTCCCTTGAACTTGAAGGAGATCAAAGCAGTCAATCCTAAAGGAAATCAACCCTGAATATTCACTGGAAGAATTGATGCTGAAGCTGAAACTCCACTACTTTGGCCACCTGATATGAAGAGCCAACTCATTGGAAAAGACCCTGATTCTGGGAAAGATTGAAGGAAGAAGGAGAAGAGGTAACAGCAGATGAGATGGTTGGATGGCATCATCTACATAGTGGACATGAGTTTGAGCAATCTCTGGGAGATAGTGAAGGACGTTGAAGCCTGGTATGCTGCTGTCCACAGGGTCACAAAAAGTCTGACATGACTTAGTGACTGAACAGCAAGTCATGTGGGGCTTCCCTGATAGCTCAGTTGGTAAAGAATCTGCCTGCAATGCAGGAGACCCCGGTTTGGTTCCTGGGTCAGGAAAATCCACTGGAGAAGGGATAGGCTACCCACGCCAGTATTCTTGGGCTTTCCTTGTGGCTCAGCTAGTAAAGAATCCACCTGCAATGTGGGAGACCTGGGTTCGATCCTTGGGTTGGGAAGATCCTCTGCAGAAGAGAAAGGCTATCCACTCTAATATTCTGGCCTGGAGAATTCCATGGACTGTATAGCCCATGGGGTCACTAAGAGTCAGATACAACTGAGTGACTTTCACTTTCACAACAAGTCTGTGACCTTGGAAGAATTACTACTCTCTCTGCTTCTTAGTTGTCTCATTTGTAAAATGAGGCTTCTGTTGAAATTTTACATGAAATAATATTTGAGAAGAACCTAAATCCTTAATAAATATAAATTATTATTATTTACATTGAAAGTTTTTGTATGAAAACATCAATCATTTTATGGAAAGCAGAATTTCCCAGTTATATAGAATATTATACTATAGTACTGTAAGTTTATTTTTCTGAAACCTATACAACTGTTTTCTACAATAGTCTGCTTATGATTCCCTACCCTTATAAATGAAGCATTGACATGTATAATTAAAACTTTTAAATCATTAGTTGTATAATGAACACACTTTATTGTGCTGATTTCTACATATACTTTCTTAATTGTCTTTCTTATTTTTCAAAGTAGCTGTCATGGTGGGAACACCCAATTCTGATATTACCTACTTCTGCATGTGCCACTCACAGTACCTGACCATCTAATGAGCTTTTGATATGGCTGAGATCCTTGGGCTTCAATATTATCCAGAGCAATCTGAACCTTTCATCCAAATATTACTAGGTGATATATACCAATTGCATCTTCCACATAAATTCAATGTTACATAAACTATAAGAGCATATAAGAATAGACATAAAAGTGTTTTTAATATAAAAATAGCTAGGCCATTTTTCTTGCCACTCTACATTTTAGCCTGTGTACACACACACTTTCTCAGATACAGCATTCTACCTGAAAATGTAGCAAAAACTGACCTCTCTTTCAACTATTTCTTTTAAGGCATGAGAAATTGTAACACCTTTAAGAAATAAAATTGATTATAATCACTTATTCCTCCATGGTCCTTCAACATTCCCACATGTTCCTGTTAGGACTGCAACCGTATGTTTTAAAACTTCCGTCAGCATAGCTAGAACAGTGATTTCAGATAGGTCAGCTTCAATGCAAATAGAATAAATGCCATCTTTGTAGTAGAATTATGTTGAAGGAGGGTTTCTTTCACCTGAATCTGATATTATATCTAAAATTCCAATACTCAGAGCTCCACAAAGCCATTTCAAATGCCTGGGCCTCCTTAACTAGTAACATGTGATATAATTCACAGTCATTATGTTTTTAGTGGGGCTGAGTATAAAAAGGTATTTTATAATCATTAGAGCAAGATGGGAAGCAATAGTATAAAGTCAAAATTTAAGAGACAACTTTTTGCCAATACAGTGTTTTATTTAGAATGAGCAGTTTTAGGGGCACCCTAAATACTATATAGCTGGGATTTAGAATGTGTGTGCAGAGGAGCTTCCAGAAATAACCAAACTATTTAAAAAATAAAGAAAGCAGTGGTCACAGGCTCTCTTGCCAACTAAACCATTTTGCTTTCTGTGTAATTAGTATAATCTGTGTAATTCAGAAAAACACATAGCAGTGATATATGAGTCCTATCCTTCCTACATTTTTATAGTCACATTAGTAGGCTCTGATAGCACTGAAGTACAAGTGTAAAGACAGAATCATTTTTATTGTAAAATAATATTTTATAGCTCTATACACCCTGTAAAGCAAAACTTTAAAAAGCAACATTATGTTTTCCTTAAGGGATATTTCTTTGTCTTTTGACATGTTTAAGATTTAGAGGGTGCCAGGCAATGGCACTCCACTCCAGTACTCTTGCCTGGAATATCCCATGGACGGAGGAACCTGGTGGACTACAGTCCATGGGGTCGCTAAAAGTCGGATACGACTGAGCAACTTCACTTTCACTTTTCACTTTCATGCATTGGAGAAGGAAATGGCAACCCACTCCAGTGTTCTTGCCTGGATAATCCCAGGGATTGGGGAGCCTGGTGGGCTGCCGTCTATGGGGTCGCACAGAGTCGGACCCGACTGAAGCGATGCAGCAGCAGCAGTAATGCCATTCTTCAGGATCTAGGAAGACATATTTACCAAAGCCTTCAGAAAGCTATAATTTTTAAGGACCTAACACCTGTGAGTTTCATTTCAGAGGAAAAATACATTTTTTTGGTATGATGAAGTGCTTCAAGGTCTCAGGTATATCACTAGGAAAACACTGGCAGATCACTTTTAATGGGTAATTTTGCTTAATTATCTTCATCTCCTTGTCACCACTCCCTGGTAGCTCTTGTAAAGAATGAGCCTGCAATGCAGGAGACACTGGTTCAATTCCTGGGTCAGGAAGATCCGCTGGAAAAGGGATAGGCTACCCACTCCAGTATTCTTGGGCTTCCCTGGTGGCTCAGACAGTAAAGAATCTGCCTGCAATGTGGGAGACCTGGGCTTGATCCCTGGTGTGGGAAAATCCTCTGGAGGAGGGCATGCAAGCCACTCCAGTATTCTTTCCTGGAGAATCCCCACAGACAGAGAAGCCTGGCAGGCTACATTCCATGGGATAGCAGAGAGTCGGACATGACTGAGTGACTAAGCACTCCACTAAGATCTGGATCACTCCATTAGAATCACAAGTGATTTAGGACTTGAGTTCTAGAGGACTCATTCGAAACAGATTACAAAAAATAACTTGAGAAATATTACAGAAAATTTAAAAGAACAAAAAGAATTTTCCATACACAGGCTAAATTACTGGCGATTTTTCATACATGTATTTCATTAAAAAATATGAACATTATACTTGTCTCATATTTCCACAAAAGGAATATTTAAAATAAATGAAATAATGTTAATTTACTTACATGAAAACCTAGTTTTGAGTTTTAGAATTACAAGTTTACCTAAATGAAAATGCTGAAATGATATTACACCAAAATAAGAGGATTCAAAGCAGTTTATCAAATGACATTTCCTCATTATTTAAAAATAATTTCCTTTGATGTGCAGAAGCTTTTAAAGTTAATTAGGTCCCATTTGTTTATTTTTGCTTTTATTTCCAATATTCTGGGAGGTGGGTCATAGAGGATCCTGCTGTGATGTATGTCAGAGAGTGTTTTGCCTATGTTCTCCTCTAGGAGTTTTATAGTTTCTGGTCTTACATTTAGATCTTTAATCCATTTTGAGTTTATTTTTGTGTATGGTGTTAGAAAGTGTTCTAGTTTCATTCTTTTACAAGTGGTTGACCAGTTTTCCCAGCACCACTTGTTAAAGAGATTGTCTTTAATCCATTGTATATTCTTGCCTCCTTTGTCAAAGATAAGGTGTCCATATGTGCGTGGATTTATCTCTGGGCTAAAAGACAGCCTTCAGAATGGGAGAAAATAATAGCAAATGAAGCAACTGACAAACAACTAATCTCAAAAATATACAAGCAACTCCTACAGCTCAACTCCAGAAAAATAAATGACCCAATCAAAAAATGGGCCAAAGAACTAAATAGACATTTCTCCAAAGAAGACGTACAGATGCCTAACAAACACATGAAAAGATGCTCAACATCACTCATTATCAGAGAAATGCAAATCAAAACCACTATGAGGTACCATTTCACATCAGTCAGAATGGCTGCGATCCAAAAGTCTACAAATAATACATGCTGGAGAGGGTGTGGAGAAAAGGGAACCCTCTTACACTGTTGCTGGGAATGCAAACTAGTACAGCCACTATGGAGAACAGTGTGGAGATTCCTTACAAAACTGGAAATAGAACTGCCTTATGATCCAGCAATCCCACTGCTGGGCGTACACACTGAGGAAACCAGAAGGGAAAGAGACACGTGTACCCCAATGTTCATCGCAGCACTGTTTATAATAGCCAGGACATGGAAGCAACCTAGATGTCCATCAGCAGATGAATGGATAAGAAAGCTATGTACATATACACAATGGAGTATTACTCAGCCATTAAAAAGAATTCATTTGAATCAGTTCTAATGAGGTGGATGAAACTGAAGCCTATTATACAGAGTGAAGTAAGCCAGAAGGAAAAACACCAATACAGTATACTAACGCATATATATGGAATTTAGAAAGATGATAACAATAACCCTGTGTACGAGACAGCAAAAGAGACACTGATGTATAGAACAGTCATGGACTCTGTGGGAGAGGGAGAGGGTGGGAAGATTTGGGAGAATGGCATTGAAACATGTAAAATATCATGTATGAAATGAGATGCCAGTCCAGGTTCGATGCACGATACTGGATGCTTGGGGCTGGTGCACTGGGACGACCCAGAGGGATGGTATGGGGAGGGAGGAGGGAGGAAGGTTCAGGATGGGGAGCACATGTATACCTGTGATGGATTCATTTTGATATTTGGCAAAACTAATACAATTATGTAAAGTTTAAAAATAAAATAAAATTTAAAAAAAATTTCTAAATGAGCTTCCAAAAAGATAACCGTTCATTACTCTTTGACTATACCAAAGGTTTTTTTTATCTGGTTCATTTATTCAGATATTAAACTCTCTTCCTTGATGAGTCAACTAGGTATTTCTTTCTCTCTGTCTCTTTTTATTTTCCTTTAGCTTTCTAAGTGGGGAATGACTTACCTGAAAAACGGAGGAACTATTTGATTTTAACTGAAAATGACTATTTCTGTCCTTCTCTCAAGAGTCATTTATTTTAAACTTTTAATATGAAACATTTATCTTAAAACATTCCAGCTGAATGGACTAATCTCTGCTCTGGGAAAAGGATGTTTCTTTTCAGTTAGAATATCTAGATAGATAGGAAATTACCCCAGAGAAAGAATATTTTCTACCTCAAAGCCAAAATTCTCCCCAATAACCACAATTAACCATAATTGTTACTATGTTTTCCCAGTTTAAAAATTGTCATTCCAGAGTTTTAATTTTTCCTTCCATCTTCCTGGTCTATCATTTTAATAACAATTTGAATTAGGTATTGAGATATAATGAATTCATCAGAATTCTAGAACAAGCATTTAAAACAAGCTATCAGTTTCCCAACTTTAGAGTATTTCAGTAGCTTCTCTTAGAACAAAATCCCAATTCTTCCTTAGCAAAGAGGAAAAGATTTTATGTGACCTGGGTCCAGCTTACTTCTATAGTCTCAAATCATTATACGTACATGCTAAGTTGCTTCAGTTGTGTCCCATTCTGCAACCCTATCGACCTAGCCTGCCAGGTTCCTTCTGTCCATGGGGTTCTCAGGCAAGAACGCTGGAATGAGTTGCCGTGCTCTGCTCCAGGAGATCTTCCTGACCCCGAGATCAAACCCACATCTCTATGTCTCCTGCACTGGCAACCAGGTGCTTTACCACAAGCACCACTTGGGAAGCCCAAGTCATTATGTTTCCTCCTTAACTCATGTACTCCAGCAATTTGACCTGATTTTATTCTTCAAATATGCTAACCTTATTCCTTCCTTAGAAGCTTTGCATTACTTGTTCCCCAACAGACTTTTTATAGTTGACTCTTGCACTGTGGCAGTCTCAATTCAAATGCTATATCCTTTAGGGAAGCCTTCTCTGTCTTCTTATCAAAAGTGTTAACTTTATGTCAGTTACTCTGTAATTTTTCCCTTATGGACCCAATAAGAATCTTAAACTAGCTTGCTTTTTATTTACTTTGTCTGTTCATTTTGTCTTTCTCAGCATGAACATGATCTACTGTTGGCAACAGGGTTGAGATATAATACTTAATTTTATTGTTCATTTGTGAATTTCCTGAGCCAGGAACACTGCC